>NC_084474.1:67516075-68785004 GCF_027409185.1 Cynocephalus volans
TTAGAATGTTCAAATTTCTGTAGAATGAAAAGCAGATATATCTCATGATGGCAAAAAGTAGAAGTGCATCTAAATTTCGTTAGATATGTTTGATACATGTAGTGGAATTATGAAGAAATAACACTGATTTCCTTATAAGGCAACATAATCATCCATCACCATACACTTATGTCATATATATGTATAACTAATTTTACTTAAAATGTAAACCAATTTAGAATACTGATATTGGTACCACTTTAAATTAGCAGTGTATGAAACACAGATTCTTAAATCATCAAAATGCACCATTTAACAGTTTTAAAACATTCAAAAATTTTGCATACATAACTGTATTACGAGGTAATTGTCAATATTGGAAAAAGTCTTAGAATTATGTAGAGCAACAATTCAATATTAAATGTATAAACGTTACTCCAATGTCAAAATGATACTTTACTATCTTTTTAAAAATTAAATATGCTGCACAATTATGTAAATATTGTCTTTGTTAGCACAGTTAAATGCATACATTACAAGACATGTAACTCAAATTAAGGGAGGAAAACTTACATTCAGAAAATTCATTCCCATTTGAAATCAAATCATGTATACAAAATGCAATTTATCACAAACAGCTTGTCATTAAATTACTCAATATATATTTAGAAATAAAATGTTTACAATATAAAAACATATCTAAAGTATAATTTTATTAATATTATTTAACAAAAGATTTCCTAACATAAAAAAAATGAAATGATGTATAGATATAAACATGCTTCTATAAATCATAATTATATGTCATCTTTGGGATTATGATAATGAAATATTAAATGCGATATATATAAATTGAGAAATTTATTTAATAGTAATGTATACAATATTTAATTAAATTTAGATTTTGCTATGTATTTTAATAAAAATTAAGGTTTCTAAGGCTTTAATTTTAGTAATATATGTGCCAAATAAAACATCATATCATTATTGAATTTGAACTTCTTTTTGAGTAATGTTTAGTCATGTAGGTTGTTTTAAGATTTTATGCTACGTTGCCTGGTAATTATTGTCTAAGTCATCACAGTAGAAGAGAATATGTTTCTAGAGATATGAGTGAATGGCTCCCTCTATACATAAATTATGCAAGTACACATTAAAGACAATTGCATATTTACAGAAGTAGGTTTTAGATATTTGTGTTTGACACTATTTTATGTAAAGTAGCCTCATATATGCTGTTTCTTTCCTTAATTTTAGTGTTTCATATGAAACATTTGAATGAATATTTAACAAGATAATTTTGTGACATTGTGATATGTGATGAAGAGAAATGCAGCAAACATTTAACATGAAAACATGCAAAACATATATATGTATGAAATAAAATGACATAAGAATAAAATGTAATTATTACTAATGTGACAATTGAATTGTAGTTAGTCTACAAATGTTAGCACACATAATTTAATTTTTTTTAGTTGTTGTTGTGCTTTTATACGATATTACTCATGTGAAACTTGCAGGAAAGCATGCCAGTAAATGGACACTTTATCTCAATGTAAGGGTTTAAAGTTTACAAAGCCGCTGATTTGTAACATGTGAAAATATTACAGTTTTCACTAAGCTTTTGGTAGGTGGAAAAATAACTAAAGTATTTTGCATTTTAAAAACTATAAAATCCAGTAGCCTAAAATATGTAGCATTTAGTAGTTTAAATTGGTGGTTATGTGTATACTATGAATACTCAAGTTAGAAAGAGATGATAGGTCAACTGAAATAAAAAGTAGCCCTTAAAACTATAGAAGAAATATAAATGTTCTAACTTTGATCACTTTTAGTTAATATAAAATTATCACTCTGGCTAGAAGAATTTTAAGTGAATTCTGAAAAACAATTAGTTTATAATTTAGTTTTAAGGAGTAAGTCCATATTGGTCATAAAATTTTGTTTTTAAATTAAAATGTTGCATTTATATTGAAAATACGTAAGATTGTCAGCTAAAAATATCTTATTCAATGAATATAACATAGCGTTGATTATAGGATGAACCTCTAAAAATAAAAACATTTTGGCAATTAAACTATGACATGATAATGCAAAAATGTTATCACCTGTACCCAGATTTCTGAAATGTTAAAATGTGAAAAGAGGTTCAACTTGGTGAAGTAAGAAAAAATTCAGTAATTTAAATAAAAGATTTTCTAAGACCATAAATTAATTGAAGTACATACTAATTCAAAAATAGAACCAAGAGTTTAAATACAAATTATTTTTCTGAATTTATAGACATATTGGTATGTATACTTATGTTTCTGTTTTATATTTTAAATTTATAAGCATTAAATAGGAAACCAACATTAAGTTTTGCAAGTGGATTGGTTGTTGTTTATTAAGTCCAAGTGGTTTTACTAATATAATATGCAAATTAATGATTGAATAAGTAAAATATTTGCAATTCAAGCTTACACTGATAGCAAGATTTGTCAGTAAATTTAGTAATACATCCACTAAAATCACACTTACTATGAGTAAATTATAAAACAAGCATAAACAAATTTTGTATTATGCCAAGTTGTTTACATGCAAGATAAGAAACCCCAAATTCTGAATTGCTTAAAATTTTAATACACTCAATTGTAATAAACCATAAATACCCTTTTCTATATAAAGTATGGAAATATTAAAATTATTATAAAGTATTAAAGAGACTACTGTGTTGGTCAACCATAATAAAACTATATATGTATATAAATTTATAAATGTCATACTAAATATCCTCACAGTTTTATCTTAAAAATGTGAAAGAATAAACAACTCATTTCTTAGTACTAAAAACAGAATAGGTATGCTAGGAGAAAACTATTTTAAATAGATAGTTGTAAAAATATTGAATATATTATTTCACTCTCAAATGACTATTTCCTGCTTCACCCAGTTGATTAAAATGAAGTTGCAGAATTCAGCATCTTATCACTCTTCGTTTCATATATTTTGGAAGTCAACGCTATATGTAGTGATGGGTCCTAGATGCCACTTTTTAATTTTGCCATTTTTTTTTTTTTTTTTTTTTTTTGTCTTTTTCGTGACCGGCACTCAGCCAGTGAGTGCACCAGCCATTCCTATATAGGATCCGAACCCATGGCGGGAGCGTCGCTGCGCTCCCAGCACCGCACTCTCCCGAGTGCGCCACGGGCTCGGCCCCACTTTTTAAATTTTATGTGCTCTAGCACGAACACACACACCACTTGCAGGAATAAGTCTCCACAAAAGACAAACTGAAGTGTTTTTTTGTTCTTTTTTTTTTTTTTTTTTGGAACTAAGCATAATTGTCTTCCATAAAGTCACCGTACTGACAATAAAAGTTGAAAACCTAGGTTTTGAAAGAAGATTCACGACATCTCTGCTACATTTCACAAGAGAAAGGGACAAAATGCCTCTTCTACATCTTTCTACAACAATCAACCAGAATCCTGTCTTTTTAGACCTCCTTGTTGCAGCAGCTCTTAACTAGCATAGAAGCATTTGCCATCTGGGTTTCCTACAAACAAACAAAATGAAATGTAGCACACACTTGTTTGATTTCCTTCCACATGAGATCTTGTGGAAATCTCATAATGCATATATTATTAATGTCTTTTTGAAAGCAGAGACCATGTCTTATACATGTTTATCCTCCATTTCCCCTTGAATATTTGATAAATATGTGAAGGAAGAATGAAGGATTAAAAATGGCTAAATGTACACCTTTTTTCTTTCTCAAAAATATAAACATTTTGGGCCGAGCCCGTGGCGCACTTGGTCGCTGGGAGCGCTGCGACGCTCCCGCCGCGGGTTCGGATCCTATATAGGACTGGCCGGTGCACTCACTGGCTGAGTGCCGGTCACGAAAAAGGACAAAAAAAAAAAAAAAAAAAAAAAAAAAAAAAAAAAAATATATAAACATTTTACTTTATATTTAATTAATATTCATTGAGTGTTAAAAGTATTTTTCAGGATATAAACATAAGTAAGAAATTAGACCTGTCCAAATATGTTCAAACAATATAAAAACACACAATTACAATATAATTGTTTTGTATATTGCATGTTCTAGAATAGAGGTGTGAAAAAGAGAAGAAACATCCAAAAATGTATAAATTTTTTTTTTAAATGAGGTTAACATTTCCCTTTTCTTCCATTTCCCAGTGCTCTTTTACAAAAAAAGAGTATTTTATAATGAAAGTATTTGTTATTTTGAAAGAGAAGAGGAAAAAAGTAAGGGAAAGGTGCTGGTGGAATTACCTTTTGTTCCAAAAATGATTGAAAGAAAAAATAAGAGAACTTTTCTTTATCCTGACCTAGCCCATTATGTCCCCGGGTCCTGCCTACCTTGACTATCTGAATGTATTCCTGTTTATTCTTTGTCTACTTCCACAATGGTCTTCTAGTTGTGGGACGGGGGTAAGGGCTAGTCATTTTTCATTAATTGTAAATATTCCTTATTTTAATATATATAAGGCATTTACATATGTGATGTCATTTAAAGGGAACCAAGAGTTGTCTTTATACCAACATCTTTCTCTCTGTATGCCCAGAAAGTATTAGAAAATATATTTTAGGATTAAGTATTTCCCTCTCAAAATGATTTTCTTATAATCAGACAAATAACTTTCTGGTTGACAGAGCACACATACTAGAGTATTTGCTTCACTATTCAGCTTGAATTAGTTTATTATAAAGTGTTCTTCCCCTCAGAAGAAATATTAGGGAGTGTTTGAGAGATAAATGTTTTGGGGAGGAGTGTGAAGCCTGATTTAAGACCATTTAATGATCTTTATTGAGAGTTATCATAAGTTGATATCTGATCACATGTGACTGTTATATGATTGGAAGAAGTGGGTTCATTATTAACAGGTAGAGTGTAAGGGAGGTGTGGGCAGCTAAGGAAGGGTTGACATTCTGGAAAAAAAGACTTTTATGGGTTGATTGTGGAAGGGTTGCTGAGCAACTGGAGAGAATCTGCATAAACATGCTGAAGTAAAGCAGCCTAATAAGAAATTCAGGCCAAAAAAGTCTTATTTTCCTGCATAACACACTCTGTAGATCACATTTTGTTTTATAGCAGCAAATTAATTAGTAGTAAGAGTGATTTACTTGATAATAAATGTCAGTGTTAGTTTAGAAAATTAGCGTGTTGGAGGAAAAATAAACTTTCAGAAATAGTAAGAACCTATATATTCTATAATCAATGGCTACCATTAACCTGAAAGGCAAATACATTATACATTAAATATTGGTGTATTATGTATAACTAAAGGTTAGATTTTTTAAAAGCATATGTCCATATTTTGAAGTAAACCTTTAAATTTCTTTATATATTTCTTGATTACAAGCACCTTTTCCTGTAAGTTAAAAAAAATGCCTTTTAATACCATCAATAAAACGAAGGTACGAACACTCTAAAAATAATGGCTGAGGTTTACATTGTTTATATTTGGCTTCAAGCATGCTTTGGTTCTTTAGTTTGATTGCAACAGATGATGTTAAATTTAGGCATAAAATATGGAGATCTGTATGAGAAGGGTCTCAGAAATATCTATTTAACACTGTGATAACTGGCCAGCTCTCTTTGACTCCTTCTACTCTAGAAGTAGATAGCTTCATCCTGAGGGTGGTATAAATCAGAAGGTTAATTAGAGCTTTCTTTACTCAAATCTTCCTGGAGAAGAAACTGATAAGCTTGTATTTTAATTATAAAGAAAATCTCCCTCCTTCAGAAGAGAATTTACTAGGAAGGATAGAAAAACATTGAGCATGAAATATGAACAAAGAGATTCAGCAAACTACTTGTGCTTTTACATCTGTAGATATTGAAAAAAGAAACCCTGTCTTGTATTCATTCCAGAGAATGCAAATGTTATTTACTTAGTGAATCTTTCTATTTCTTATCCTTTCTACACCAAGGAGAATGAGAATTTTTATCCTTTCTCTATGTTTGAATAGCATTTAAAATATCCTAACTATAAAACTCATTACATTCTATCTTCTCTCTTCCTCATCCTTGCTATTTTACAAACATAAATTAAATGACTACTGTGCATCCTGTATGTGTGTGTATGTGTGTGTGTGTGTATTATCACTGTCTTAGCAGTTAACAGTCTAATAGCTGTTAAAATATCAGAGCAATGTGATATTTTTAATAGATGATAGAGAAAGAACTAGGAAAACTTAGATATGTTTACACAAACTAGGAAGACTTTCTAGTAGAAGAGACACTGGCATTGAGCTTAAAGGATGAGTAGATTTTGCCTAGTACATAAGGAATAAAAGAATATTCTAGTCAGAGTTGAAATCTTAGAAAAAGGTATGACAGAGGAAAAGGTAAAACATACTCAGGAAACTGCAAATTATTTGGCACAGCAGGAATGATGAGGAAGTAATAACAGGCACCAAGCCTTGAAAAGCCAAAACATGTCAACTTAGCTTGAAAAGATGAAGCATCTTTGAAGGATATTAAACAGGAAATTGATATGACAAGACTGGCATTTCAGAAAAATAATTCTTGCTATAATGTGGACAAGGTATTAAGGAGATATATGGACTAAAGGTAGTTCAAACATTTAGCTGACTCAGCCACATCACAATGAGCATTTTGAAATAGGATTGCTAGATTTAGTAAATAAAAATATGGAACACTCAGTTAACTTTGAATGTCAGCTAATAATTTTTTTGTTTTGTTTTTAGTAGAAGTACGTCCTGTGCAATACTTGGGACACATTTATAATAAAAATTATTCATTGTTCATCTGAAATTCAAATTTAACTGGCCATCTGGGTATTACCTGGGAAACCTACCTTGAAATCAACTCAGACTTAAAAATTCTCAAAATCTCCTGCATACAAAGTAAGTAAAAACTAGTAACAAATATTGATCTCTTTAGTGTACATGTGTTTTGAGAGATCCTGTGAAAACTTATGCAATGACAGAGAGTAAGCATACTCACAAGGATATCTAAACAAAATTCATGCCAGCATCTTTTTATTAAATGAGAAATAAAAAGAAGGCAAACTGAATAGTGTTCTAAGCACTTTTACTCTGTGTGTATTTAAGTCCTACATCCTTCTTTGCAGTATTAAAAACATCTAATACTCTACTTTAGATCTCCATTCATTATGAAAACTGTATTGAGAAAAAGTACATATTGAGAAATAAATTCCTTGATGACTCATACAAAAAAAAAAAATGCCAGCTTTCTTAACAATGATTCAATCCATAGAAGCTTGAAGTGAAGCTATTTCCAGCAAGAACTTATTGGTCTTTGAAGTATATACCAGCACTAGAAGTGGCAACAAATATTCAATAACATTATCCAATCTCAAATTATTAAGAAGCTTTGACTCGTTAAACTTTTTTCAGATGATAGAAAATACAAAATGTAAAGTAGAAAATTCAATTCTCTCTCTCTTTCTGTCTCTGCCTCTCCCACATGACGTGATATGTATATAGAGTTAGGTAGATATACAGATAGAGATATAGAGATGTCAATATAGTCTCTGTAAGTTTCTATATATCTGTGTCTATACGTCTGTATCTATATGTAGAGATCATATATGTAAAGAAATCTCTGAATTCTGAAAAGGCTTTTTGAGTAAGAGTGTTCTATCTGACCAACATCATATATATGTTACTTGGTTTGACTTTTTGATACAAAAGATTAATTAAAGCAAAGGAAATTTTCTTAATCATTAATGTGATATTAAATATCCAAAAGTTTTATATCCACCCAGATAATTTTGGTATACTCTATTTACAGAGAATAATATGAATTTCCAATCATTTTTCTAAAGTATATGTTTAAACTTTATAAGAGTGATGAAAACATGTTCCATTCATCCATGGGAAGATATCTTTGTACGTTTCCAAATTTCCAAACATAGGTGATTGAGACACTGTAAGTGTATTTGGCATCCCAATATGTTGACTTTAAATGATTAGATAACAGAAGTATTTAAACAAACATGGCATAGAGATAAAACAGCATTTATTGAGCACTTACTATGTGTCAGATACAGTCTTAATTCATTGAATTCTCAAAAGCAGTCTACAAGATGAGGATAGTAAAGTTCAGAGCTGCTTCAAGACATACACTGAATCACATAGCTAGTAAGTGGCAAAGCCAGTATATGGACTAAAAGTATAATCCAAAACCACAATCCTAACTCCTCTGAAATCAATATACCTCTACTTAGCCTTCCCAATACAACATAGTATGTAAGCACTTGTGTTTAAATTAACAAGTTAGTTAGTTACTTATGTTTCATTTTTACTATATTTCTTTCCATCACCTCCTTCCCCAACACAGGACAGAATACTTCCAAGTTTCCCCTGCAAGTCCTTTGCCTCCAGGTAGAATTGCTCTGCAGAGCTAAAAAGGAAATTTGCTGTCTATAAGACCTCTCCTTAGCTTTTGTTCCTATCAGTCTAGGCCTCTTCAGGGGATTACATCAAGTGAAGATGGGAATTGGGGGGAATAACTGGGGTAGATGTTGAGGATTGGGAGAGGCAAGGATGGTGACATATACAGCCTCCCTGTTGCATCTACAGAAAGTGGAAGAGTCCAGGAACCTCGATTCTCATCTTTGGCTAAGATTCCCGTCTTTGGCTAAGATTCCCTCACTTAGGCTTGTCATGGGAAGCAAAGAATCCCTGCCTTCATAAGAAGTGACCTGGGCAGTGGTAACTGAATATACTTCTCTCCATTGTCCAAGCACTACAAGACCTCCTGGATTCTTGTGAAACTCAAGAGATGATGGTCCCAAATGTTTCTTCTACCCTCAGCCCACAATAACCTGGATAAAATATTCTTGCTGTCAAGTATGATGGGGGCCCTCAAATGTTTTTTTTAACTTAAGAGAACAAAGTAACATTTTTCACCCATCCAAGTCTATGGATTAAATTTCATAGGTGTTAAACTAGTAAATACATTAAAAATGCATACGAATCTAAATAGCTTGTCTTTAAGAAAATAATAATAATTTAGTTTTGCCTTGATATGTGATACCTCTGTGTTCTTACTATTTCCTTCTTTAACAATTTGAGTTTTTCTCTCATAAAACTGCTCTTCAGTAATCTTATTTCACTTACCTTTGAAAACTATCTGCTGCTCGATAGTTAAAAGATCCAGATTATCATCTCCAAGGCTTCTTACCATCTTCTAATTTGGATCATTTTCCTCCTTTTTTGGCATGAACAAAACTGCAAATTTCTGGTTCCTAAATTTTACCTACAAGGACTTCTCCAGTCTTCAGAAAATTTCATGGAAACAATCTTCTTTTTTCTTAGTAGCACATCAGTTTTATTGTTCATGGAGACTGGATATTTCACTCTCAGGACTTTTGCCCCAGAGACCCAGGAATCCATTAGTCCTCAGCAACTAATTATTCTCCACTAATTCAAAGTCCTAATAATTTTCTTAACAGTAATAGATCACTTACTTTGTGCAAATTTCATGATAAACACTTTACACTTAATTATCATAACAATAATGTACAGCAGATACTATTATAATTCATATGGTTGAGGGTAAATAACTTGATTTAGGTCATTTATTCATGTATTCACTCAAGTGTTTATTATCTTGGGTCATTTATTTATTCATCCAGATATTTATGATGCAAGAGTTTACTGAGTGCCTACTCTATACCAGAAACTGGATGACCCAGAGGTGAACAGTCCAGACAGTGTGTTTCTTAAGAAACTTTACATTCAGATGGGAGACACAAAGAATGGACAGATTAATAAAACAGCAGATGGTAAAACACAAAGTGACTTTTAAGCTGAAACCTTAATAAAAATGAAAGGGTGAGACATAAAAAAAAAGAAAGAAAGAAAACAGTGGATATTTGGTCTTTTTTTCACACTATCAGATTCCATAGATTACATTCTTAATCTTAGTGACACACAGATTTCTATTCAGTTATCACTTGTGCATTACACTTTATTTCTCTATAGCGATGCTTCACAGTCTCTTGTGCTCTATGTTTCTATGAAATAATGTTTATTTTCAGTCAAAATAATATATTTTGAAGGTAAAATTTAAATATTTGAATGCCATGTTTCAGTGAGGAAAATTAAATTTCATTCAACGAACACATATATATTGTTTCTACTCTTTCCTAGTCACTGTTACATGCTAGAATACAATGCTTAGCTAAGGAGATAATGTGAGAAGAAAGACAAACAGGCAGAAAATAACAGAACATGATTTTACTATGTGGTTGTGTTAGATTAAATGTGGCCATAAATTCTTTGCAATTCTTGATATCAAGAGGGAGAGTCTATTTCCCACCCCTCTTGAGTCTGGGCTGTCGTCATGACTTGCTATGTCCAACAGAGAGGGACAGAAGAGATATTGTGTGAGTGCTGTAGCCTCAGTTTCATGAGACTTTATAGCTTCCATCTTGTAATTCTGAGAATGTTTCCTTGAGACTGCCATGTAAAGAAGTATGTCAAGCCTACTGAAATAAGTGAGGCACAGGAGGAAAACCGAAGTGCCCAGTTGACAGTACTGTGAGTGAGACTATATCGAACCTTCTAGCCAAGTCAACTGTCCAGATAAATGCACCTTCATTTGTGAGCACAGAAGCATCCTGCCAACCAAAAGAATTGTGAGAAATAATATAGTATTTCTGTTTTAAGCTTGTAAGACTTGGGGTGGTTTTTACAAATTGTGGTTTACTGACATAATGAGTGAAATTCCAGAGTTTTACAGGAGTATGTAATAGAAGCACTTTTCTGATCTTGGGGGTAAATTTGATAAAGAGAGATTTTCTGGAGAAAGTAATGATTAGTCTGAAACTGGAGAGATGAGTAGAGATTTCCAAGGTGAAGACAAAGGAAAGAAATATTCTAGACAGAGCGTGCTCTATGTATAAATAAAGGCTTTGAGCCAAGACAGATTTTGTTAGTTTCTAGGAATTAGAGACCACCTAGTATGGGTCATAGATTCCAAGCAGTGAAATCAAAGAATTTAGGCTGAAAAACATAGGTAGAGGGCATATTATGAGAATATGGTATAGCAAATTATGATAGAAGCCATGAGAAGATACTTGGACTTTGTCATGAAGTCACGAGACACAGTCCTTCAGCTTTACTCACTCTAATCAGCACCACATTTCTCTCATCCCTTCTCAGAACCAAACATGTTTCTTAAAAGAAAAATAGTACTGTGATAGAATGAATTCTCTTTCTACTGACGGAAGACATAAAAAGCATTCTTGACATTAAAAGGAAAATTTTAGTTTTTCCTGAATGTGACTACCTGGGGTCATCTCTTCAGAAAAAATTGAAAAATACTGTAAAAGACTTTTTAACTCATAGAATTATTTGTCTATACTCATTTCCTCTAGTTGTTATTTTTCTATTTTTCAATGCATACCTACGAGGACCTACTTCATTATTTTTTTCAAAATTGTGGGTAGAATTGTTTGATGAATTAAAATATACATTATTTATAAAAATATACTTTACAGGAAGGTCAGTCAAGGTCTTTCATAGAATATGAAACTCATGTCGTAGAATTTCAATCACTACCTAGAAGGTTGCATAGGATTTGGTGAGACATCAGGGCTTCTCAGAGCCCCCAGTCATGCCATATGGTCAATTACAGAGTTTATCTGAAAAAATGGTCAGCCTGTATGTATCTTTATGTGTGATTGCATCTCAAAATATGTCCTCCAAAATTGCATTTTCCTATCAGAAAGATGACTTCTGTTATTAAATAACATTCAATCTATGCAGTTCAGTCTTTCCTAATAGAAAATAGAATAAATACTTTTATATATAGGTGAATAACTTCTACAATTTAATTAAGATGAAAGTTAAATTGGTGCCTTGAACCTGAAATTAGAATGAAAAAATAATATGCCAGTTATTCAATAAAATAAACCAAGTTTTTTGTGTAGAAAACAAAGGATGAGATACAACAAATGTTATTATGTGATCCTAAAGTTGTAGACACAAATGTTATATGATACGTTTTCTTAAGTTGGCCCAGTAAAGTGACCTACAGTAATTAATATTATTTATGACGTGACTACATATATACTTTTGCCTTTTGCAAAATATGATTAGTTACATCATTTTTAACACCACTTTATAAATGAGCTATATATCACATGAGAAAGAACACTGGCTTGAAATTAGTTTTGGGTTCAATACAGGCTATGCTGAAATTAGGAATAAAATTATGGGCAATTTGCCTCTGTTTCCTCACTTATAATATGAAGAGTTTGGGCAGAACTAGTGGTAACCCATTTTTTTTTATCATAAAGTCCTGTTTTACTGTATTTCCTGAATAAATTATTCTGTTTTTTTTCTTTTTTAAAATCTATCTTACAATTAAACTGTATCCCTTTCACAGTAAGAAACAGATGCTCATTTTAAAAAATCAGTCCTGACACCTGCTAATCAGCACTTCTAATTACCATGAGATAACCAACATATCACTGTATTAGTTTAATTATAGTGCTAAGTAAATAAAATTAATATTTTAGTTAACATGTGAGGCCCTGTACTGGGTAAATTATAATTAAGTGTTTTTGAAATAATGAAAATAGTGTATCATTATTATTCTTCCAGAAAATCACACAAAGGAATCACTGGATGTTTAAGGTACATTCCAGCTCCACAAATCTATGAGAATAATTTAATGTAATTACATAACATATTTATTATAATATAATTCCTTCCTTCTTTCTTTCCTTCCTTTCTTCTTTCTACTTTATTTCCCTCTTTTCTTTCTCTCTTTATTTCTTGTCTATCTCTCTCCTTTTTTTTCTTTCTTTCCTTTCTTTCTTCCACAAACTGTGTTAAGAGTTTAATGTATCCCAAGCATTCCTCTGAGTGCTAAAACAATCAAATAAAGGAAATAGATAACAAGAAAGAAAAAATAAACTGTAAGCATAGTGATTTCACAAATATTAGTGCATGAAGTCATAAATACAGGAGGTAGTAGAAATGAATGCCTGAGGGCAGCCTAATTCACATTGGCTTTTCCTCTCTGAGAAGGGGATATTTATACTGACTCCTGACAGACGAGAAAAATTTCTGCCATGAGAAGATTTGGGAGCATACCTTTCCACTCCGAGTAAACAAACGAGTATGGTACATCCAAAAAGGAAGTGACAGAATGATAGTATTAATGAATTATGGGCTTGTAGGCCATTGTAAGACATTTAGGTTTTATTTTCTAATTTATTCTAAGTCAGCAATGAAGAGGGAAGATCTGATTTAAATTTAAAATAAATCACTTCACTGTTAATGGGCAGTATGTCTGTGTGCCTGTGTGTGCGTGTTTGCGTGTGTGTATGTGCGTGCGTGTTTGCGTGTGTGTATGTGCGTGTGTGTGTAGGGAGCTGGTGGTGGTGGCAGTTTTCTGCTATGAGGAAAGTAAGTGACACAGTGGCATGTGAAAGAAAATGAGGTAGATCTTCTGGTTCTTTTCTCCATGTGAACATTCCAAAGATGAAAAAATCAAAAATCACCTCTGCACCAGAACGCATATTTGCAAAGGCTGAAAAAGTAAATACATCAGATCAGAGATTCCATTTTAAAAGCCAAGAGCGGAATCCATGCAGAATGAGGAACTGCCTGCGACGATATGGAAAGTATAATGAGTACTGAGATTTAAAAAATATCCAAATGGCTAATTGAAACCAATGTTCCAAATAAATAACAGACCAAGTGATGGGAATGCTAAAAGCTGAGGAGCACAGTCCCTGAAAGAAACAGATGCTACAAGCAGCAGGGAGATGCCAGCATAACTGGCACAGTTGTGACTGTGAATAATGCTCTTGCATGACCCTTAAAGTCTATCATACATGCTGGAAAAGGGTATTAACGATATTAGGAAAATTTTCATCTCTGAAGTTTTAAGGAAAAAGATGGATGCCAAAGGTTAAATTGGAACATAAAAATAAACTGAGATTATGTATTCTACAGAATGACATGAGTTGTATTAATTATTGAATTATGAAAATGGGCTAATATATCTATTGGGAGGCATGCATTTTTTAATGATTCATTTAAAAAATATTTGTTGAGTGTCATTTATGCTGAGGATATAAAGGGAAAAAGTGAATGAAATCTTCCTTTCAATGAACTTATACTTTTTAAAGGGGGTAGAAATAAAATAAACCAATAAATTACCAAAGGAAAAAAAAATGTCCAATAGTGAATTGAAGAAAATTTAAAAAGTGGTATAATAGAGAGTGACTGATAACCTGTCAATGAAGGCCTCTTTGAAAAGAGGACATTTTTTATGGCCTAAAAGACAAGAAGGAGCCAATCAGGTGAATATTAAGGGAAATGAATGCCAAGAAAAAGTCAATGATGCTGAGCTATAGGCAGAGAGGGGAAGGGTGGGTATGAATTTGGTGACAGAGGTAGGAGTTAATCATGTAGAGCCAAATAGTCAGCTATATCAATGAAGTTTTTTTTACATGTGTGTGTATATATATATATATATATATTTATATATATATATATATATATATATATATATATATATATATATATATATATATATATATATATATATATATATATATATAAAAATGTGCTGGGAATCTATGGTGAGGTTTTCAGCTTGACTTGGTTTGCATTTAAAAATATTACCTTGCTACTGTGTAGAGGACAAATTATATCCAGGCAATAGAGTTGGGGATAAACCAAGTAAAAGGCTGGTGAAGTTATAAAGGATGGAGATAATACACATTTCTTGATGACTGGGGAAAAAAACTTGAATCAAAAAGCAGATCAGTGATCATGGGATGATTAAAACTGGCACGCATTTTAAACTAGATCATATTTTACTTGAATTCTTCAAAATATCAAATGCAGATGTGTGACTGTGCTGGTGTAAAGGTATGGCTAATGTCGAAATTCTGCCCACATCGCCAATTATCTGGCCCTTAATCCTGTTTGTGACGCCAATTGTAAAGCTACCTGACTACACCAGTTGTTGGGCTAGGGCTGGGTCTGGAGCTCACAGACCCCTCAAGTCTGTTGTCCAGACTGGGTCACAAACCCCTCACACGCCAGGCTGGGTCACAAACTCCTCACACACCAGGCTAGGCCACCAGACCCTTTACATGCAGGTCTATGAACTAGGTAACCGGCAAACAGGTCCTTGGAAGCTGTAGGTTGGAAAACATGAGTGCACGGAGGGAGGGCGTCTGCCTGAGGCAGTCGCCAGCAGCACTAACTCTGCCCACACACAACCTGCTTACAAAGAATGCTGCACCACCCCCAACCTATCCCCAGGCAGGGGAGCCTGACCAACCTATTCTATTTTCTTATATTTTCCCAACAGCTGGTTATACTTATCAAGAAAATTTTGAAAGTAAACAGCCTTCATATGTGAGTCAATGTCTTATATTTTCATCAGACATGTCCAATTCAATGAAAATGAATACTTCAAGCTACTAGCAGAAACAGGGCTGTTGTAAAGAACAAATAGATACAAAAGGAAACTGAAAACTGGAAAAGGCCACACTCACGTACTTCATTATTATTATTCTAATGAAAAGAAAAAATAAATACAATAAAGAAAGAAGATACATACAATGCTATTTTATCAATCTTTTTTATGAAAAATAATTCTACAGGAAATTAGCTATGTACGTTCCCAATATGTCTAAAATAGCAAGGTACTGTGATAAGTGCTTTCAAAAATACCGTGGGGTATAATTATCACAACATATTATATGCTATCAATTATTATTTCTGTATTATCACTTATAAAATTGAGATTACGAGAGCTGGGAATTTTATGGTTTTGGCCCCAAGTCCAATAAGTATTCCTCATTCTATACTACACTGACATACTACATTTTCATATTCAGCCCTACAACACATTATAATGCAGATAAGTTTAGATAAGTGTGCGTATTGGCCATATTTATTTAGAAATTAAAATACATGCACAAGCAACTCAGTTCATTTCTTCCCAAATTGTGGAAAATATTGACTCAGCCTATTAAAAATAACAGAAATATATCACCAGTGGTACTATGTCTTTCATTCTTGTAGTTGACAATAGATGACCCTAAGAGTCTGCAATTACATAAAATATAACCTATATAAAAGGCTCTATGAACAAAATTAATAAATTTTTCACATGTGCTAATTCTATAAAAGATATCTTCCAGATTTATAGTTTTCAGGATACTGTTCTCTGAAGAAATCTGTAAAGGTTAATAAGGCATATATTTTACTGTAAAGGAGCTGTAGAATGTATACAAAATAGCTGCAATCAAGGGAAAAGAAAAAGATCATATCTGAATTGCTATATAAGGAAAAATGTGAACAAGATTGTGTTTGAGCAATGTAGGCAACTGTGCGAGGGGACAATTCAGGTTAAAAGAAAAGCTTGTGCAATGAAGAAAAGGTATGAAAAAAAAAAAAACAGAAAATGGCAGCAAGTTCAGTTTTGGTACAGATAAGGAAAGGAATTAGTAAAGGAGAATCCATGAAGGGTAGCTTTAAAGGGATCACATAGCTTGAAGCAGGTGTTTGCTGCTCTCTGACCACCCAGAAGCCATAGTTCAAATATCAGATTTATATGAAGAATTCTAACCTTTCCCATCTTTTGGCTTTTCTCTCTGATTTCTAATTTTACGTCTTCCTTGGAGGTGTGATGAATATTTAATTTAAAATTTACATTAGAAAATTTTTAGTAACTGAGGAGTTTAAGTATTTAAGTTCTAAATATTTAAGGTCTCTTAAATAACTAAAATAACTGATGTGTCAGTTTTAATTCAAAAAGTATTTTGTAAAACTGTGAGGACGGAAACTAAAATGAAAGGGAGAGTCCTTGTCTATAATTTCTGCATCTTTAACATTTCTAAGACTGAAATTCTATTCAGATGATTTGACCTGTGAAATTTAATTTGTTAACTGAACTTTGTCATATCTCACTGAGGGGTTGCATTTGCAGTTGTTTTTACTATTCTCAGCTAGAATGAAACATTTAAAAATGATATTCTTTCTTTTTGAAGAACAGGACAGTTTAAGTTCAGTCTTAAGTGGTTATGTATCTAATTTCATGAAGTCTGTGATAAGAAAGGGAATTTGTTTTTTCTGTTTGTTTTTAAATTTTATTTATTTCCATGTATTTATCATGTGCAGCGTAATGTTTTAAAATATGTATGCATTATGGAATGGCTAAGTTGAGCTAATTAATATACACATTACTTCACATACTTATTTTTTGTGGTGGGAACACTTGCAATCTACTGTCTTAGCAATTTTCAGGAAGATAATACATTGACATTAACTATAGTCACTAAGTTGTACAGTAGATCTGTTGAACTTATTCCTCTTATCTAACTGAAATTTTGTATCCTTTGACCAACATCTTCCCAACACCCACTCCCCAGCCATCACTCTACTCCCTACATCTTTGAGATCAACTTTTTTAGATTCTGCCTATAAATGAGATCATGTGGAATTGTCTTTCTGTACCTGCCTTATTTCACTTAAATAAATTCAGGATCTAATTTAATGAAGTCTGTGATGAGAAAGGAGATTTTGAAAGTGACTGTGCAGTGTCTTTGTAGTTCTGAAAGAGATGTATATAGGCACAGGCAGAGAAGTACCAAATATTATCCCAAATTTAGTGTGAGACATACATATGTAGCAATTCAATTTATGGGGGACTCATTGACAATAATTAATCAATTAAGTAGATTTTTTATCATAGGTATTTTTAAGAGAGTTTTGAGAAAGAACTCTGTTTCAAGTAGATGTACAAAAAAAAAAAAAAAATCCAATGATTTTAGATGGAAGTACACAACCATGAAAAAAAGTGTGTGTGTGTGTGTGTGTGTGTGTGTGTGTGTGTGTGTGCGCGCGCGCGCGCATCTTGCGTCTTAGCAGTCTTAAAAAAACAGCAGATGACAAGTGAACAGTTATGATGTTGTGGGGAGAGGGGAGAGTGGGAGGGGGGAAAGAAGAACAGGCAAAGGGTCACAACAAGCAACTACAATGTATATTGAGAAGTTAAAATAAAAAAAATAAAAAAATGTAAAAGAAAAATAGCAGATAAACTCTAGGCTGCAGATGAACTCTAACTCAAAAAAAGTAAAAGTATTCTGCTAAATTATAAGAGTCAATATATGAGTATTTCTGGATTCTTGACAGGAGTGATAATAGTTTAATAAGTAATAATATGGAGTATTCTGATGGAGGCCACACAGCACCTTGTTCTTTTTTTACAGTTCTATTATACTAGGTAAGAAGACTGTGATATCAAACAGGCCAGGCTATAAATTCCCATTCCAATGCTGATTATTGGGAAACCTTCAGGAAATTGAGTAGTAACTACAGATCTTGTAATTTGTAATTTGTAAAATGGAGAAAAGAAAAGCCACCACATCATAAGTTCTAATGATGAAATGAAATATAAGGAATAAAATATTTGGCACAGTGCTTGGCACAAGCCAATGTTCAGTGATAATGTAACCTAGGGTCCACTCAGTTGCTTGCTGCTTCTTAAAGGTCTGAAACAGGAAGTGAACCAATCGTAACCCTTTGTTCTGACTTTCTGTTTTTGCAAGAGGCAGCAGGAAGTTGTGAACCATGAAATACTAGACTGCCCTCAAAACGTATTGGCTGAAACTGACATACAAATCCCAGAGACAAACTTTGGTGAATCTCTGCCCAGGGAGGAGATGGGATCTCCACCCCTACCTGCCACTGTTTTACCTCATGACTCAGCAATGACAGGAAATCTCAATCACCACCTATGGGCTGTAACCTGTACTAGCAGACAGCTCAAGGGTTAGCCATGTAACAACTTCCTGAGTTTCCACTGGTCCAAAGGTGACATTTCTTCTGGGGTCCAATGCAAATTTAGGTTTTAGAACTGACCAGAGAACTATGTCCCATAGTCAACCAATCCAAATTGAACAAGCTTGTACCCTTCATTTACATGAGAGGACCTAAAAGAGAATATGGCAGGAAGTTAGGCAGGAGTTGGCTATATAAGATGACATGTTTCCTTTGTTTGGGAAGACACAGCTTTGGGATCAATCTCCAATGTTCTCCCTATTTTCAAATAATAAAGTCTTTTCCTCCTACCCTGGTCTTGGTTGTGTTTTCTGAAGGATGGACCCCAGTTGTGTGGTACCAATAACAGTGAAAAGAAAAAGGTGACAGAGCTTATTTGAAAGTAGCGATGGGAAAGAACAAAATTATTTTCTTCTTCTATAAGTTAGATTTCAGCTCCTGAATAAACTTTTTACAGAGTTAAAATTTATTATATAAAAACTCAACTTCAAAATTATTTGTTCTTGAGTGTCTGTTTTGCCCACGTTAAAAGCAATCAGTCATTTCACCCAATCAAAGTTGTAATGTGCATTATGATTTATTATTCCTCAATGGATAACCATTTTCCCCATGCAACTGTTTCTGTGAAATTAAGTTGTATAAATATCTGTTATATGAATAATAGCTAACAATCAGATGACAGGTAATTATTGAGTATGAAATTTACAGCCTACAGAACAATTATAACTCCAAAACATAAGTAAGAATGAGAATTTGATGGTCAAAGGGATATTATAGCTGCACTTTTACTTAGTTTTATATTGGTTGACATCATAATAGGCCAAAATGATAATTAATTATTATCACAAGTTTAATAGTTTGCTTCCTATACTGAATCTCTCTTACCATTCTGGTTGTCACAAAAGAGTAAACCATCAATGCAACAGTTAAAATATATTTTTTTAATTCCATCTTTTTTTAAATTTTATAATATTCAAAAAATTTTAAACAAAATATATAGATTTCGGAATAAGAAGAATCAGATTCAAGTTTTGTCTCCATGTGTCTATATTTCACTCAGAATTTTTTTCCTAATTTTCTTATATACTTGCCTTTACTTTGGACTTTAGTCATTATTGGTCAGTATCAGATTCTCTTGCCTTTATCTTTCCTTCCATTCTACTGAATGATTTTATAAGTTAAATGATTTTCTTTTGATAGTGAAATGTGTAACTCTTTGCAGATTAAAACATGGCCTTGAGGATAGTTACAATTCCTTGAGAAGAATTTAAATAAAGAAGCATTTTTAATAGACATTATTTAGCAAACATTTATCCCTCTCTTCCTTCTCATTACCCTAGAAGAACTATCCTTTTTCTTATCAAAAACAAACAAAAATAATTTACCCATTTCTGCACATTCTGTAACACCTCTGTGACTTTGGTACTATGTTACCTTCTTTGCTCTACTGCATTAATTGCTGTTATTCTATATAGACAATTTCATCAGCACAATAATATGCTCTCAATCTCCAAGGTGTTAAAAACAAAATATTAAGTACTCATTTGACAAAATATTTGCTGAGCACCACCTTAGATCTGGACTCTTCTAGTCCCTCAGCATACAGCAGTGTACAATGGCACATACTCAAATAACAAATAGCACTATGAAGAAAAGTAATGCAAGATACAGGGGTTTGAATATCAAGAAAAAGGTGCAATTTTAAATAGACTAATACAGAAGACCTCAATAAGAAAGTGAGATTTAACAAAAGATATGAATTATTAAAGAAAAGGGAGTGAAGAGAAAAGGAATGTGGTCAGAGGTAAATTAGCTAAATCATGTAAGTAAGCTTTTATTTGAGTGAGACAGAACTACTGGAGGGTTATGAACTGAGATATGATGCTCTATAACTCAGGTTTTAAATATCATTTGGGCTGTGTTATTGCTAATCGAACTTGAGAGGCCAAGGATGGAATTAGAAAGACCTATTAGGAAGAAGTTGCAATGACTCTGGCAAGAGAATATAGTGACTGGGAATTGGGTATTGGAGGTGGAAGGATGTAGTCCTATTGTGGATATTATGAAGGTAGATCTGAGAAAGACTTGCTGATACGAGATGTGAGAAAAAGTAAGGAGTCAAAGATGATTATAAAGATTTGACTTGAATAACTGGGAAAACAATAATTATCACTTGCTGACATGAGAAAGAATAGAAAAAATAGACTTTGTGAGAAAATATCAGGAGTTCAGTAATGAAGATGTGAAATTTAAGATGCGTATTAGAAATCTAAATGGAGATGTTTTACAGGTGCCTGCACGTGTGAAACTGGAGTTCAGGTCAGAAGATCTGAGCTGGAGATATAACATTAGGGGTCACAGGCATAGAGTATTTAAAGCCTCAAGACTGTATGTGATGACCAAGAACTTTGGGCAGAAGCCTGAATGCAGATCAGAAATCTGAGGAGAAAACACAGAAGATACAGAAGGAATCACCAGTGAGGTGGGGAGAAAGCAAGAGCATAGCATTCCAGAAGCCAAATTCAGAACTGTTTCAAGAAAGAGGGAAAAATCAACCATGTCAAATTCTGTTAACGGTTAAATAATATAAGAATTGAGAAATGCAGACCATCATTGATCATGAGGGTGGACACTGGTTGGAAGTGGACCAGAAGAGAATGAGAGGAGAGATGAATACAATAAGCATTTTAAAAAAAGGAAAAATCCTTCTAAGAATTTAGTGTAAGGGAGAACAGAAAACCTTTCAGAGCATGTCATACTCTGGCTATGCCCTTCTCGAAATATTGTTTACCTCGAAATCATTCTCTTCTAGAATGGATGCAAAGTGTTTTCACCACAAAAAAAAATGATAATGATGTGAGGTAATGCTTATATTAAATTAGCAAAATTTAGTCATTCCACAATGTATATATAATCCAAAACATCACGTAGTACACAGTAAATACATACAATTTTATCTGTCAAAAAAATAAAATAAAATACTCTTTTCTTGTTTTCCATATACCTTGCCGATACTTGGTAAAATATTTTCAATTTCTTGTTGGTTCCTGATCCTCTACCAAAAATATGAATAGTGAGCTACTCAGAGCTTAATCTAGGTTGTCTTTTCTCTGACTTTACACCAAGTTTTGGAGGGAGCTCATCAATTCCCATGGATTTAAATACTGTCTTTATAGGTTGAATCTCAAAACAGAACTCCAGTTGAGAACTCTTCCTGAACTCCAGCCATAGATATCTTTCTTCTTAATATATCAACAAAAGTGACACAACAAATATGCAATAGAACTTAAAGATAACAGACCTCAAAGAGGGTTTTTTTTTTCTTTTTTTCACCTATAGAACATTTTCTTCTCAGTCTTTTCTTTTACCAAGGTATCAAACCAGAAATTTCAGAATCATTCGTTTCTTCTTTTTCATCATATCAACATCCAATTAATCAGTAAATCCTGTCAATGTCAACTGAAATTTATATCAAATATTTCTTCTCTTCATTTCTTCCTCCTCATCTCAATCCAGGCAATCATTTTTTTCTCACCAGTACAGTGCTACACAACTTTTTTCCTACTTTTATTCTTGCCCCTCTATAGTACATTTTCCAAACAAATGTGGAAGGAAAATCTCCTCAAAGATTAAATTTTATTGCTCCTCTCTTCTGATTAAAATTCTTCTGTGTTTTCCTTATTGTGGCCTGAGGACATGATTCTGCAGCATTATTTCAGGTCAGTCTCACTTAATCCTGCTATGTTTAGCCACATGGGAATTTTCAGGTTCTTCAAGCATGTTAAGTTCATTCTTCTCCAGAGCCTTTGTTTATTCTCATTGGCCTATTCACCTCAGTTTTACTGTCCTGCCATTGTCCCCACTTTGCTCTTCTCATTCCAAGCTTCTTACCATTTCTTTACCAAATCTTCTTACCATTTATATCACTTCATCAGGGAGATGTGTACCTGGATATCTACCTAATCTAAGTTCTGCATTGCCTGTCTTATTCACCATTCCAGCCCCTGTTTCTTCTCTTACTGCAGGAGTTCACACCTTTAATTCCTTTATTTTGTCTCTTTGTGACACACACACACACACACACACACACACACACACACACACACACACACACACACACAAACACGTTTAATTTTATATGACTGTTTCTTCAACTACATTAGAAATACCTTGAAAGCAAAGACTTCGTCCCTCTGCTTTACCATCCTCTCCCTAGCAAAGTACATAAACTTTTTTTAAGTAATGGATCAATGGGTGGATGCCTACTATGGGCAGATCACAGTGGGACTATGGAGCGATTTCAGTGTGGTTTCTTAAGAGACTTCATTAATAAGAGAGGGACCTACACATAACTAGGAGACAAAATATCTTGGCTGGCCCATAGAACTATAACTTATCTATTTGGGCAAAAATTTGTAATAATAAGAGCTGACTTTTTTTTCCAGCTTTTCTATTGTGTGAGACAATATGCTGATTTCCTTGTATACATGCATTTACTGCAACAGCTCTTTGAGATAGGTGGTATTAACATCTCTATTTTACTGTTGAAGAAACTAAGTTTGTAAGGGTCCTAGAGTGACTAAATGTGAAAATAAGATTTGAGCCTAGGTCTCATTGTTCCAGAGACTGCACTCATAATCACAAATATTATAGGACTCCACCATTCACAATTTATATTTAAATTCTTTTTATATTTTCTCCTAATATATTTATTATTTTTGCTAAGTTGTGCTAAATTGTGGCTTTCAATAAAGTGTCTTTATGTTAAGTGAAATAAGCCAGGAACAAAGAGAAATACTGTATGTTCTCACTCATAGGTGAGAGCTAAAAAAAAATTGAGTAAATAGAAAGAAAGAAAGAAAGAAAGAAAGAAAGAAAGAAAGAAAGAAAGAAAGAAAGAAAGAAAGAAAGAAAGAAGAAAAAGGAAGGAAGGAAGGAGCGAAGGTAGAACAATCACAATAATATGTTGAACTTTCAAAAGGAGAGAGCAGAACTGGTTATTAGAGGTCTGAAATGGGAGGTGAGTTAGGGAGAAGCTGGTAAAGGGTCACAAAGAATGATTACATTTTGTAAAGATGAGTGTACTAATTATCCTGATTTGATCATCACATATTGTACACAGGCACTGATATTCAACTCTATATGCCATGGATATGTATAATCAATTATGTTTTAATTAAAAAAAGATAACAGAAAAAAATAAATGCTCACCCACATAGAAGGGAAAACATAAAATCAGAATTACAAATATTCTTTTAATGAGGAAAACAGCTTTTGTTAAAAAGAAATTTTGATATAATAACTTGGACCTACATATCTCTTTTTGTTCAAGAATCATATTGAATTTGCCTTCACTATGTTGATAAGAAAGCTAGAGATCAAAATTTAGAGAGTTAAAGAAAGACTAAATTTGCTCATTTATCAGCTTGGGCTGAAAGTCCAAGAAAGATTTAATTTGACTAGGTTATAACTGTTTCCTGTATTACACATCTTTCTCATGTATCCTGACATTTCTAGTAGAGGGATATGGACTTTCCCACCAACTTGTTTTACTAAAGAACATGTCATTACTCATCTGACATCTACCACAATTATCCTCCATATTTTACTAGATTTCATATTTGTCAAAAATGTTTACATAATTACATGAGGTTATAAATCATAAGTAGGAGAAATAGTGGCAATTCAGAACCTCTGCTTATTTTTAATATGAAATTAACTTGTGTTGAAGTTAGTAATCTATCTTTGTTTGTTATTTACTTATTTTTCCTTTACATTTTTGTTCTTTGAAAGATTAATCCTTTATTTCATACCCTACAGAAGTCAGAATAACCTATGGCATTTTAGCAAACACATTCCTTGTTAGTGTTTTCTCAGTAACATTTTTAATAATGTGTTTTTGCTAGTTTCCTAACCTAAAACATAAGTAACATTCATTTTATCTGGAAATGGAAATAAGCTATTAGAAAAATTAGAATAACTTAGAAATAAAATTTTATGGTTTAATAGAAACCAAAATAGTCCTTGAGAAAATTAAATACAGAAGAGTGGCTTTGAGGGAAATAGAGGAAAGAAAAAATTCAGGAATTCAAAATTGTTAGTGAGTTTTTTTTTTTAGAAAAAAAATTAAGAAAAAGGCATAATTTTGGAATAAGCAAAATCCATTATTTGATCCCAGAGAATCTGATTCAGAAACACTATTCTACTATTCTATAGAAGCCAGTATTGCTATTATCTTCAAATTGTACCACACAAGAAACTGTATGTTTCCACAATGTATAAATTAAATTTTACAATATATATATGACATATAAGCACAGCCTTGACAATATGTATCTATCACTTCTGTGAAGACCCTTGCCTCAGCAGATAAAAAATGTTTACTTTTTCCAACTGATATATTTAAGTGATCCCCACCCAAATAAACAGTAAAAACTAATGAAAGAAATAAATAGTAACAATATAATTTATTTAGAGAGGGATGCCACTTTTTTTTTTTTCCGTTTTGGTTTTGTTAACCATCATCTTTATTAGAGAGGTCCTCAAATGGAGACTTTTTTTTGTAATTTCTCTATTAAGTTAAAAGAGTGGAAATTTGACCACTTTTTAAACATGTTATTCTTTAAGTATCAACAAAATTCTAAGGAATAAAATCCTCTAGTGTAATATGAAACTAATTGGTCCCATTCAGATTCAGATTGATTTGGGCCTACAGCCCTACCTATCATTTAATTAAATGGGAACGCATTATGCAGAGCTATTTATTAAGTAAGTTATATAGCAAAAAACACAAAGAAGTGTAGGATGAAAATACATTGTAAATAATATAGGAAGAATTCTCATATGAAGATAAGAGTATTGCAGGGTCATCTACACAGAAAGGTATGTATATTTTAAAAAGGTCAACATCTAAAGAGTAAACATGAGAGAAAATAGGTGAGTCATTGAACACTCTAGAGCAAGCTTAAAATATTAGGTCCTTTATTTGCAAAATAAGATAGGCATAATAAAGGACCTTAACCTCCTTTCCTTTCCCTCTAGTCAGTGGTTGTAAAGAGAATATTCCATTTCAGAGAATTTTGAGCTACATTTAGGGAGTATCTTTTTTCCAAGGTAATTTGATAGCTGTAAAGTCAATAGTCTAATTCAGTGGAAAAAATTAAAGTCTGTGAAATAACTTATTTTAGCACTTCTTGAGCAGAATTTTAGGGAAGGTAGGCAAACGTTGGTATACATTTTTTGGTTCGTGCTGTGCTAAGGGGTAGTACATAAGACCTGCAAACTTTAATTGTAAGGTGAGGAATGATAAGGACCTACATAGGATTGGTCACTGGGGACACATAAAATCACTGCAAACCTGAGTTATTATGAGAGCAACTTTTCTGAGTTACTGGCATTGGTAAGAGTAGATTAAGTCAAAGAATTTTATGCCTGAAAATAATTTGCAATCCTATGCTGTTAAGGAATTCATTCAAGTTCACAGAGTATAATCTGTATCCAGATTTACCAACTTCTAATCCAGTGTCTTTTCCAGAACAATATGTGTGTGAAGGAAAATTTATCCCTGAGAATCTCCCTAGTTTTCCAATTTTAGTTTCTACTGCCATTTTCTACTACTCAAACATCTGCATTGAGAGTTTTCTAGCTTTTTGTTATATTGGTAAACTAGAAAAATAAGTATCTGTTTGTAAATCTGGCAGAGATGCATGACCATAAAATCTGCAGGCTCATGTTAGTTATGGAAATTCTAAACAGTAATTGTTAGAGTTTCTGTAGAAAAGTAGGATATAACTCAATGCAGCAAGGTTATTCTCTTGTTAGATCAATAATGAGATGTTTTAATTTGAACTTTTTCAGGCAAAGAGCACTGGGTATTATGAAATCATTACCTTTCTCAGTAAGGTTCTTAAACTTCTTTCATTTCAAGCTGTTTTATAACTACAGATTCCTTTTCAGGCATTCTGATAATACTTAGCAGTATCCAAACTATTAAAAGGTTAAATAAGCATGTAACAGCAGATAGTATTACTATTTGTTTCATCAGTGTACATATAGTAACAATGAATATACTCTGTTCCAATCTCTCAGGGCTAATTTGTAAGACGTTTACCTATCAAATGTTGTTTTGTTTTGTTTTTTAATTGAAACAAAGTTGATTGTATATATCTGTGGGATACAGAGTTGAATGTCAATACCTGTGTTCAATATGTGATGCTCAAGTCAGGATAATTAGTTTATTCAACATTACACAGTGTAATCATTTTCTGCGACATGGTTTAATGGGAATAATTTTCATTATATTATCTACTGTGTAGAAACCTGTAATGAAGTGGTTCCTTTTTTGAAAAATCAGCAAACAAGATTGATAGGGCTGCTGTTCATTCAAACAGGACAACTGAGTGACAGCCCCCTTCTCCAGATGAATGCAGCATCAAGCACTGGGCTTAGGAAAGAGGCACATAGATTTTTAATCAGCTTCACTTGCCACCTAGGGTGGGTGTCCTTGTACAGGACATGTCTGCATAAATTGTCCCAGAGTCGTTTATTGTTTGAAAAAATAGAGATAATAATTCAATTGATTGGATATTATGAGGATTACATGAAATAATACATATAGAAATATTTTATAATGTGTGACACACACATATGAGTGTATGACATTCAATCACTCTTTTCACATTTATTGGCCATGTACAATATGGTATACTCTGGGGATGCAGATGTAAAAGACACAGTTACTTCTTTAGACAGTTGCAAGTTATGAAACCAGGTAACAAACAGTTCAGAATCTGTTTTCTCTCTTTGTACAGTGGATAGAAGATTTATGTACTCAGTATCCTTTAATTTGCCCAAATATGTGCTATTACTTTAAGTAAACAATACGTCCTTTTAAAGTCATCCAACAGTAATAGAGAGTAAAAATTTTTGCCTCTTGCTAGTCACTTTTAATTTATCACAAACTAGAAAGTCTGGGGTAATATTAAGAATATTTAAAAACAGCTGGTAGGGACTGGAAACCTAATTGTGAATTCTGGTCATAGTAGTATCTGAAAGTGCTTTGATGTGCCCAGCCATTAACCTGTTGTTATACTGTAGGACAATCCAGTGGGTCCTGAAAGATGTGGCAATTTAGAATCATGAAGAAAGTTCAGAAACTCTAGGCCTAGCAGGAGTCACTATTTACCACCCAGTACTATTTCAATATGTTGATGATCTGTGCAGTGAAAGTGGATTAACGTAGTTGCTGTAGATTGGATGCCCCCCCATCCCCCAACCTCATTGAGCTTAATCCTCATTGGGGGTGGGAAATTCTATTATGGTCATTGAAAGGTGAAGCCTTGAAGAGGTGATTAGATTGTAGGCCCATGCCATAGTGAATAGATTATTAATGGTGGTCAGGGGTCTGATTCTGAGGGTTTTGAAAGAAGAGCATATGAGAGGTTAGTCTCTCTCTGCTCTGACATTTTTCTGCCATTCTAGGACAGCTGATTGCTGTAAAGCCACCACCAAAGAGAACCCTCACCAGAAGTGTTCCCTGGACTTTGAACATCTAGCCTCTGAAACTGTAAACAATAGCTATCATACCCCCCTTCTAATCTCTAAATACTCTGCATTCTTCAAGACTCAAATCAGGTGTCAGTTATTCTGAAAACCTTCCTGGACCATGAATGCTAGTCACTCCTCACATGATCTCATGTTTTTAAAATTATAATACTTTTTAAATTATTTTTCTGTTCATTGACTATTCACTTATCTTTTCATATTCTAGACAGGAAACACACTGAAGTCAGGGCTTGTGAAATATCCGTCTCTATATTTGCAGAGCCTAGAACAGTCTCTGATACACAGTAAGTACTCAGTGATACTTTTGTTGGACAAAATTGGATGTAAAATGAATAAAATTGGGTAAATTATAAATAAACAAATGTGCCATAATGCATCTCAAATGGGGGCTTTAATCTAAAAAATGGCTTTACTTTCAATAAATAGCATTAGCAATTTGCTTGCATCATTTATAATTTGAGTTAATTCAGTAATTGAAGAAGAGATCAGCCTAAGTAATGAGAAATCTATTGCCAGAAAAAGTTGATGTTTTCTATAATACCATCTAGCATAATTTCCCAAAATGTATCCTGAGGTTTCAAAATAAACTAAAGAAAGAAAGAAAAAAAAAAAAAAAGCAAAAGCTTATTTTCGTAAATGAAATAATTCTGTTTAAACTTGTTTAACCCAGTGTTTCCAAACTTTTTCAACTACAAAACTGACCCCTGTGCAACCCTCCATCACCACCCAATTTTAAACTTATGGAAAACTGTGAGTTAGAAATATCTTTATCATTTGAACAAATTGTTTCTAAATTGTTTTTAGCTATCTTCTGGATATTTGTGATTTTGAATTAAAAAGTCTAGGAATTTTAATTTCTTGATGCTATTTTCAAATAGCTTGGTAAAATGCAAGCAAAGTAAATGTAAGTAAGACCCAAAAGGCTTATTGTTTAAAATCCCAATTTTCATACCAGCATGGAGGGATCAACCATTTATAGTTGTGTTTGATTGTTTGTACTTGCTGTACCTGATTGAAACCCTTTGGTGAATGTAGGTTTGTGCAATTATCGGATCATTACTAAAAACAACATTACTTATTCAATATATTTGTCATTTCAACAGAATGCATGAGGCACTGAATTTTGTTTATTAAACATCATCTTACTCAATTATTTTTTCTTATGTGCTCATCCCTAGGTGATGTAACAAAATTGCTCTCACTAGACAATAAACATCATCATTTAAGACTTCTTAATGTAAGTAAAACTGTGTCATGTATATTCATATACAAATGAATATTAAATGAAGCAAAACTGAAGCTCCATGAGGTACTACTGTAAAATGATAGCAATTTTTATAATTTGCCAGATACACTTTAAAAGACAAGAAATATATACAGATGAAAGACTAAAAAAGTAGTATTCACAGATTAATTATGCTATAATAATTTAAATACTTGATAAAAATCATGTCCACTGAAAGGAAAGTGCTAAATGTGATTAGTTGAGATAATCTTGACCTTGTGGACTTTCATCATTCCTCTACTCTTAGTCCCTTGGATTCCTCTGCTTTGGGAGAGTTCTTGTACAACTTTGAATGAAAATTTCATTTTTTAAATTCCGCATCCAGATGTTAGTCTGGTGAGTCAGGGTATGGTGAGAGATATTATGGAGTATATAAATTTCAAATATTTCCTTTTTCAGATCGAGAAGCAAGCTTGGAAGACTCAGTTAATAGAACTTTACAAAAAGTCATGATTAGCAAGAACTCAAGACATGGCAAAAGAAAAACTCTCCCACCATCTGACAGAAGCAAGAAGCCTAAGCGGCACCATTGTGTAAGAACTCTCAGGGAGGATGGGGATTAGTGAGGGAGGGCTCACACACTTGTATCAACCCATTAAACTCCACTTGTGAAAGGAATTTCTTCTGAAATCTTACAGCACTGCCTTATGGAAAAACATAAGCTCCTTAAAAATATGCCCTCATTCAGCAGAGTAAAGCAGCAGACTAGAATAATATGTGACAACCTACTTGGTAATTCATACTTTATTGGGGGATAAATATTGGGTGGCTGATAAGTGCAAATGAGTTAACAGATAAGCAGGACCCTGCTGTGAGGTTACTATGGTAAGGGCAAAAGTGAATTTGCAGTAAAAAATCTGGCTTAAAAAACTTTAGCTAAGACGTGGATAAAAGATCCAGCAAAAGGTGTCATGAATACACGGTGAAAAACTTATCATGCTAAAAGAATGGACCACAAGTTGCCTTGTGCACAACATCAGTGCATGCCGGAAAGATTCTCATTTACCAAGAAGTGACATCTGTAGTAAAACTAGCTAATATTCATGAGAGAGAACAAAGGTTGATACATGGACAAATTAGCTGCATCCCATCACTATTAAGACCCATAGGCTACTACTTATATCTAGAACTTTCTTGAAAAGGGAAGGAAAAGGTAATCTTAACCCTGAAAGTTTGAATATTTACCCCAAAGAAGCTGAGTAAATGCAGAGACTTTTATTCTAGAAGAGATTAGCAAATTTTAAGTTTATTTGATCATCAGCAGGAATGGGTGAGACAAATAAAAAAGTAACACAAAATGATCTATTATTTTTTCAGCTTTACAGTTGCCAAATGCTACATATGAGTCAGCTACACACTTTACAAAATAATATCTATATTACAACTTTATATTGGTAGATTATCTCTTATTCATAGGAGTTGTTTTGAAGAAAATAGTCTAAATCACAATCATTTTACTGAGTTATTTCTGGATTCTCACAAATTCTGAGAGATTGTAAGATCAGGTTAACATAATTTGCCTTTGGCTTTTTAAAGTATATAAATAAAGGGTTAAAAAGTACAGCTTAGCAAGTCCTACATCTAGAAGAGAAAGAATGATAACAGCCATCATGAAAACACCTAAAAATATAAAACTTACTGTTAGAGTAGATATAAAAATTAAAAAGAGAAAAAAATCAAATCTTTTCAACACAGAAAGCCACCAAACCAAAAGGATAAACAATAAGAGAGGAAGAATGGAACAAAGGATACTCAAAACAATCAGAAAACAACCAAAAAACTGACAGGATTCACATATCCATTATAACCTTGAATGTAAATGAATTAAATATCCTGATTAAAAGACATAGACTGGCTGACTGGATTTTTAAAATGACCCATCCATATACTGCCTACAAGAAACACACCTTATCTACAAAGACACACAGACTGAAAGTGAAGGGATGAAAAAATATATTGCATGCAAATGAAAAGCAAAAGTGAGTAGGAATACCTATACTTATGTCAGATAAAACAGACTTTAAGCCAAAATCTAAAGCAAGAGATGATATTACTAATGATAAAGGGATCACTATAGCAAGAGGCTATAACAATTATAAATATATATGCACCCACCACCAGATCACCAGATCAAATATGGTCAGATCTAAAGGGAGATATAAACACTAACAGAATAATATCTGGGGACTTAAAATCCACTCTCAGCACTGGACAGATCCTTGAGACAGAAAATCAACAAGATAACATTAAATTTAAATGACACCATAGACTGAATCAATCTACGGGACATTTACAGAGCATTTCATCCAACAGCTACAGAATACATATTCTTTTCATCAGCATATGGAACATTCTTCAGGACTGACCATATGTTAGGCCACAAAACAAATCTCAACAAGTTCAAAAAAACTGCAATCATATGAAGTATTTTTTCTGACCTTAATGGAATAAAACTAGAAATCAATAACAAGATGAACTTTTGAAACTACACAAATACATGGAAACTAAACAACATGCTCCTGAACAACCAATGGGTCAAAGAAGAGATTAAGAAGAAAATGAAAACTTTTCTCAAATCAAATGAAGACAGAAACACAACATACCAAAATCTAGAGAAAACAGCCAAGGCAGTACTAAGAAGAAAGTTTTAGGAAGACTTGAAATAAACAACCTAACAATGCATCTAAAGGAACTATAAAAGCAAGAACAAACCAAATCCAGAATAAGTAGAAGAAAAGAATAATAAACTTCAGCGCATAAATAAATAAAATTAAGAATAAAATACAATGCAAAGGATAAATGAAACAAAAAGTTTATTTTTTGAAAAGACAAAATGGACACATTAGCTTTGCCAACCAAGAAAAAAAGAGAAAAGACCCCCAAAAAATCATAAATGCAAAAGGAGACATTACAATTCATACTACCAAAATACAAAGAGTCATTAGAGACTATTATGAACAACTATATGCCAATAAAATGAAAACCTAAGGAAAATGACTAAATTCATGGACATATATGACCTGCCAAGATTAAACCAAGAAGAAACAGAAAACCTGAAAAGATCAATAGCAAATAATGAGATTGAATCAGTAATAAAAAGAAAAAAGAAAAGACCAGGACCAGATGGCTTTATTGCTGAATTCTACCAAACATCTAATAAGAACTAATACCAATACTTATAAACTATTTCAAAAAACTGAAGTGAAAGGAATTCTTCCAAACTCATACTACAAGTCCAGTGTTACCCTGATACCAAAACCAGGAAAGGACACAATAAAAAAGAAGTCTACAGGCCAATATCCCTGATGAACATAGATGCACAAATCCTCAATGAAATGCTAGCAAAATGAATCCAAGAACACATGAAAAAGATAACACACAATGATCAAATGATATTAATCTTAGGGATAGAAAAGGATGATTCAACACATGCAAATGAATAAGCACAACACATCTTGTCAACATGACAAAAGAAAAAAAATCATATGATCTTCTTGATAGACGCAGAAAAAGCATTTGATAAAATTCGACATCATTTTATGATAAAAACTCTCAATAAGTTAGGTGTAGAAGGTAAGTATCTTAATACAATAAAGGCTATATGTGACAAGCCCACAGCTAACATGGTACTGATTTTATATAGAGAGAAACCTAAACATTGTACCAAAAAACTCCTAGACCTGATAAACAAATTGAGTAAAGTGGCAGAATACAAAATCATAATCCAAAAATCAGTAGCATTCCTGTACACCAACAATGAACTAGCAGAAAAAGAAATCAAGAAAGCACTCACATTAACAATAGCAACAACAAAAACAAAATCGCCTAGAAATAAATTTAAACAAGGAGGTAAATGATATCTACAAGAAAAACTACAAAACACCAATTACAGAAAATAAAGACAAAAAAGTGGAAAGACATCCCATACTCACGAATTGTAAGAATCACTATTGTCAAAATGACTATACTACCTAAAGCAATACACAGATTCAACGCAATCTCCATCAAACTACCAATGACACACTTTACAGAAATAGAAAAACACAACCTAAAATTTTATATGAAACAAAAAAAGGTCCCAAATAGCCAAAGCAGTCCTTAGCAAAAAGAACAAAGCAGGAGACATCACACTCCCTGATATCAAATAATACTACAGAGCTATAGTAATCAAAACAGTACAATACTGGCACAAAAACAGACACATAGACAAATGAAACAGAATAAAGAAACCAGAAATAAATCCATGTACCTACAACTAACTGATTTTCAACAAAGGAACCAAGAATATACATCGGGGATAGGATAGTCTCTTTAATAAATGGTGCTGAGAAAACTGGGGATAGATATGCAGAAGAATGAAACTACACCTTATCTCTCACCATATACAAAAATAAACTCCAAGTGGATTAAAGACTTAAATGTCTGACCCAAAATTATAAAACTTCTGGAAGAAAACAAGAGAGACAGTTCAGGACATAAGACTGGGCAAAAAACTTATGTATAAGACTTCAAAAGCACAGGCAATGAAAGAAAAATAAACGAATGGGATTATATTAAATGAAACAGCTCCTGCACAGCAAAGGAAACAACCAAGAGAGAAAAGAAACAACCTACAGAATGAGAGAAAATATTTCCAAATGATTCATCCAATAAGAGATTAATACACAGAATATACAGGGAACTTAAATAACTCAATAGTAAAAAATCAATAGTCTGATTTTTAACAATGGGCAAAGGAGCTGAATAGGAATTTCTAAAAAGAAGACACATAAATGGCCAAGAGGTATATGAAAAAATGCTCAACACCACTAACCAGCAGAGAAATGAAAATCAAAACCACGATGAAATATCATCTCACCCAAGTTAGAATGGCTACTATCAAAAATGACAGAAAATAACAAATGATGGCAAGGATATGGAGAAAGGGGAACTCTTATACATTGTTGGTGGGAAAGCAAATTAGTAGAGCCATTATGGAAAATAGCGTGGAAGTTTCCCAAGCAACTACCATTCAATCCAACAATCCCACTATTATGTAAATACCCAAAGAAGAGGAAATCAACATGTCAAAGGGATACCTGCACTCTCATGTTTATTGCAGCTCTTTTCATAATAGACTAGATTTGGAAACAACCTAATGTCCATCAGTGGATGACAGGATGAAGAAAATGCAGTGTATATACATATACACAATGGAATATTATTCGGCCATACAAGAGAATGAAATCCTGCCTTCACAACGACATGGGTGAGCTTGGAGAAGATCAAATTAAATGATATAAGCCAGATGCAGAAAGATAAATAACACATGTTCTCATTCATATTTGAAGGTTAAAAAAGTTGATCTCAAAGAAGCAGTGAGTAGAACTGGTAAAGGGAGGGGAGATAGGGAGAGGGTGGTCAATGGATACAAAATTGTAGAGAGATAGGAAGAATAAGATCTAGTGTTGTATAACAATATAGGGAGACAACAGTCAACCACAAATTACAATTTCAAGTAGCTAATTAAGAGGATTTGGAATGTTCCCAATACAAAGTGGTGACAAATGTTTGAAGTGATGGTTATCCTAAATACCCTGATATTGCACATTGTATAAATGTACCCAAATATCACATCGTATTCCATAAAGTCACTCTAGCACACCAGACTCATTCTTCCTATCTAACTGTAACTTTGTAACTTTGTATCCTTTTACCAGTCTCTCCCCATCACCCTCTTTTCCCCTCTCCTTTCCAGCCTCTGGTTACCACTATTCTACTATGTCTTTTACATTTATTTTTTTTTAGCTGATCCATGATAAATGTACATATTTTTATTTATTGAATATTGCATATTTCAAGATATCCAGAAAGGAGGATCTTGAGTGTTATAACCATAAAGACATGATAAATGTTTAGGTGATATATAAGCTAACTATTCGAATTGGATTATTATACAATATGTGCATGTATTGAAACAACAAATTGTATACCATAAAAATATACAATTTAAAAAATTTTAGAAAGAACGCTTAGCAAATGTAAGTATTACAGTTTTGTTGTTTTTTTAAACAAAGTATCATGATATTTTCCTTTTGATTATATCTGGCAGTCACTCTCATATCAACGCTAAGGACATTCATTCAATTCCTTAAAAAATATTGAAAATTTTATAAGAGAATCTCTACCTAATCTTTAAAATGCTGAATTCTGTGACTATTTCTTAAGTACATTCACTCCTTTTCTTTACTCTCCTGCGTACTTTCCCCCAGCACCCATTATTATCTGATTTTAACTGAGCCTTTTTATCAGAATCTGAATTTAGGATTTCCACAACTACCCTTTCCTCCTGAATAATGTTAACCAATAATTTGGGTAATCTCGTTGTTAGTACACATTATTAACTCATAACCAGAATGAAATGGACTATAAAAAAGCTAGGCAAAATAAGAGAAATAATCAATATTATTCCTAATATTATTCTTTATTTCTAAAACCTCATTTTACATATTGCAACTCTAAATGTAGTCACATGGCTTAATTTTCAATTCATAAATGTTAAAATGTTTGGCAAAATAAAATATTTTACTACAATTTTTTACATTTGACTAGAGTTATGTGAAAATGAATCACTAGCGTTGTTTCTTTTTCTTTCTTTTTTTTTTTTTACTCTAACAATATCCTTTTATTCATTATTTACAATTAAGGCCAACAATCATAACGTATTTATCTAATAACTTAAATATATTTTCTATTTTTTTTTAATTTTAATTTGTCAATATACAATGTGGTTGACTATTGGGGCCATTGCCAAAACTTCCCTCCCTCCTGCCTCCCCTCCTCCCTCCCAAAAATCTCCTTTCTGTTTGCTTGTCGTATCAACTTCAAGGAATTGTAATTGTTGTGTCTTATTCCCTCCCCACCCCCAGGTTGTTTGTGCATTTATTTATTTATTTTTAGCTCCCACAAATAAGTGAGAACATGTGATATTTCTCTTTCTGTGCCTGACTTGTTTCACTTAATATAATTCTCTCTAGGTCCATCAAGTTGTTGCAAATGGCAGTATTTCATTCTTTTTTATAGCAGAGTGGTATTCCATTGTGTAGATATACCAGATTTTCCGTATCCACTCATCTGATGATGGACATTTGGGCTGGTTCCAACTCTTAGCTATTGTAAATAGTGCTGCAATGAACATTGGAAAACAGGCAATAGCATTGTTTCTGATGCAGAATACTTTGCTCAGTTTAGTAGGGTGTGTGTCACAGTGGAATTTCTATTTCAGGTAAATTTCCAATGAAATAATAATTAGACAGCTTACTGTCAAACACATCTACGACTTATGAACAGAATTTTGGAGGGTAGATAATCTGTGGTTACTAGAGGTGGGAGAAGGGGAGGGAGAGGAGGGTTAGGGAGAGATTGGGTAAGGGGCACAAAGAATAATTACAATTTATAACAATGAATGTGCTAATAATATTGATTCATCATCACATATACACAGGTGATGGTAGTCAATGCTGTATAATTAATTATGCTTCAAGAAAAAAAAAATAAAATTTAAAAGAAGATTGGCAAGTAAATTTTAAGAAATTGAATTTTTATAAAAGCTAGTATTTTTAAAAAATATAGTCAAAATTTTTATTTTCAATATTGCAATATCTAAAACTCTCTCCTTACATTTATTTTTTTCCAATATTATTGACTTAGATTTTAAATAAAATTTGTAGAGTTTGCAAATTAGAAATTAAAAATAAATAAGTTAAATAAGAATTTAACTCTAATATCATTATTGATTAATATAACAGGCCTTTAATTTTACATTGGCTTGACTGAAAAATTCATTAACACAGAAGAAATGCTATTATGAAGCTTTTAATGGCTGCTTTAGATAGACTGATGATTATTTAGACAATCTATTAAAAATCTTTTGATTGTCTCTGCTATTTGAGTAGACATTATACTAATCAAGAGGATGAATCCCATAAACCAGACAAGTCTATAAAGAAAGAAGTAAATAATTTTTTCTATTTTTGCTCCACAACAAAATTTTTTTATAAAAGAATTTTCAGGTGAAAGTAATTATTTAGAATCATAGGAAACAGAGAAAGGTGAAATACATAATATTAAAATGAAAAGGAAAGAAAACAAAATATGAGATTAGAAATTATTCTTAAACATTATGCACCAACGAAAGTTAAATTTCTATTTTCCCCAAATTCATTAAGTTAAAATAGTTTACTTCATAAGCTTTAAATAATGAAGTTTGTCTATGTACAAAAAAAGATATTTTGATGTAAGGATTCAAATATATTGTTTGTGAATTTCCCCAGAGTATACTTACTGAAAATTAAATAAAACTTACTATAATATGGCAAAAAGTATATTCATTGAATACTTATTGAGTAGTACTAACAATGCTCCATTCAGTATCTACCAGAAAAGTAACCTGCTCATATTTGTTCATGTCCAACACTCTCATGATAGTAAAGTACACCTAAAGTATCTGAACCAATTTTTTTTTTAAATGTTACAGTCACCCACCCCAACCTTGGAATCATAAATATAACTCATATTGATGGTTATCAAATTAGAGGAGGGATTTCATAATTATTAGGGTGGAATATAAGACTCCCTGTCTTCTATTAACAATCGCTATATGAGGGTATAACAAGAAAAACATGTCTAAACTACATTTAAACTAAACATATTAATAAAAGCAAAAGTTAGAACACTGTCTATCACCTTATTTAGAAGCCTTAATATAGAATATAGAAATACCCATATACTGCCTACAGCTACAGCATCTATCATTGCACATTAAAAAAAAAAAAGAAGTGTGGAATGTTCAATAATTTAAAGTAAAAAAATGCCCTAATCATATATCACAGTTTAATAATTGAGCCTTATGAATAAAAAATAATACTTTTTAATAAACATCTAGAGGTAAAATTTTCTTTATCGGTCAATTTAGTGGCATCTGAAAATTCCCTTTCCATTTAGAAAATAAGAAAACATGATCATGTACTCATGGAAGTGGAAAAGAAATAGATTTTAGGTTTACACTAAAGATTGAGTGACAATGACATGGAGGTTTCAACAAATAAGTAAGAGGACTTTCAAACACCATGGTTAAAGAAAAGTCTTACTATTTATGTGAAAAGTAGCTAAATTTAAGTTCTCATTAAAAGAGGTTTAATGGAACTTGAATATAGGGACAACATTAGAAAGCAAAGACAAACAGTAAAATAATATTGAAACAATTTTATTTGGGGGAGAGTTGAAAACTACAGAGAAATTTTTTAAATCTTAGAGAAAATAATAAAGTTTTAAAATAAGAGATTCCCAGTCTAAATAAACTCGGTGGGGGTTGGGGGGAGTTATGCTTTTGCATTTTATATATCAAAGGCATTTTATTTAAATCACAACTTTTCTTAGTACTTTTGAGTTGGAATAGAACTGTATTTGTTAGCATGTTATTCTCAGCCTCTCCTTAACCCTATCTAAAACTATAATATCTAAACCAATAAGGAAGTTAACCTATTATACAACTTAAAGGTGGTTGTGTTTGGGAAAGCACATTGATGTGTGTCTATGTGCCTACTTCAAAAATCATGGAACAAACTACAAAAAATAGCTAATGGCATTCAATGAACCCTTTAGTAGTTTGCAGTTAATTTTCATGATATTTAATAAAGGATACAGATTAAGTAAAAATGTTATGAGGCAAATAATCAGCTTTTGGAAACCTGGAGTTCCATTAAAACATTAAATGAATAAAAAATTATAGATAAATCAATAATTATTACTGAATACTCAGTATGTATTTGAGTTATTAGGAAACTAAGCTGCTTGGAGACTTAGTGTTGAATTTTGTATAGTATATTTCATAACATTTTCTATACTGAATTGGTTTTAGTTTAGATACCTCTGACATGAATTAGTAGCATGGAGCAACATAAAAAACGTGATTATCATTTCATGTATTTCAACATCTCAGAATTATGATTTTTGCAGCCAAATATCATAATTTTTTAAGTTAGCTAGCTTACTAGAATTTCTTTAATCCAAATTTCTTCAGTTAATCATAACTTCAAGAATTACTTCTCCTACTGAATTTATGCTGTCTAGGTAAAATATTATTTGGAGATAATCCAATTAGAAAAATTAAGCCTGAATCAGGAAAGTTTTAAAAGATACAGTGCAAAGGCATCTTTTTGTACAACAAAATTTCCCTTGATCTTATTATAAAATCATAGCTTCCATTTTCTTAAGCTGCTTTATTTCCTCCGTGCTGTGCAGATTAGAGCACACCAAAAATTACCCTGTTTTGAGCCCCTTTTTCTACTAAGTGAAAAGAGAAATAGGCGATACCCCATAAAACTTCCTTTCCATGTTACTATGGTGAATCATTTAAACGCTATTTACAGTGCTCAAACCAGATAGGCAATGCTGGAAAACCAAACTGAATCTTGAAAATACTATAAAAGTCAATTTAAGACCAAGTAGAATGTAGAAAATAATAATTAAATGCACAAATCTATTGGCAGTTTTGTGCCACTCTCTTATAATGCAAAACAACCCTATCTGAAGATACCAGCTCCATGGAATCGTATCGCATAAAACAAAGTACCACTTAATTTTTGAGATAGGCGATCTATTATTTCTTCCAGTTTTTACATTTGAATGTAAAATACATGCTACTTTATTTGTATTCAGAAAAACAGTAGAATACCTCTGACTGAAAGATTCCATGAATCTAGTGGAGAAGATTACCACGTGAGTTAAGGAGGACAGTCTTTTGAATTTCTGCCATGTCAACTGCCTTAACTCATTGCAGAGAAGAATGACAGCCATGAAATCATGTGGCTGATAAACTCCACAAGGCAAGGGGTCTGCCTAGGGATAAGGAAGTTTCACAATAATTATTTTCTTTTTAACAAAAATAGTTCCCTATTTCTTAAAATTTAGTGACACTGGCTTAAATTGGTAAAATTCAAATTTCCATGCTTGGACAGCTGTTTTTAATAAAATGAATAAAAATATTTTTTCCTATGGATATTTACTTTTTAATTTTAAAATATAGTGTTTTATGATGGATAGTTTTTTATTATTAGAAATGTTAATATTTTTTTAAAAAGCTTTAAAAGCATATTTGCATTCATGTTTCCATTTCAATTTACTATGTTACATATAGAAATTATTGTACATTTTCTAAAGTCAATTTTATCTAAAATCATTATTTCAAGTTACTCTCCTAAGGATTTTTATTATGGTGATACCCAATGTACTATTATGAAAGTCAAATTAAAAATCACATATTAATCTGTTGCTGTTATCTAGAGAAATCTTACTGATAGAACCGCTGCAGAGAGGTTACTGGTCTACAAAACATGTATTAATTGTTGAAATTTGTATCCCTGAATACAACATATGGTTGTAATGCTATTTGGGGTACTAAATATAAGCTGCATAAAGTCACCATATTAAATCTGCAAAGTGCTTAGGACCCAGTACTACTAAAGAGGAAAGTATTAAAAAAAAAAAAAAGATAAATGGAAAAATGTAACTGTGGCAATCAAAGCTCACTATTCCCTGAACAGTAGCTGATACACTACTGAGAATGAAATGAATATTTACTTAAGTAGTCTGAAAATATGATCATTGTAGAAGCTATATTTTCATTAGCACTTCATCTTCATAATAATCTTGTCCCAAAGAGTGTTTTCAAATTAATGCATCAAATATTATATCCTACTTATTTAAAATTATGCTCATTAATAAAATTGGTAGATAATAATCCTAACAAGGTTAATTAAACTAGCAATAACAAATACACTGCATATGGAAATGGATCTCAATTGAAGAAAATCCTATTTGCAACTGAAGGTTTTCTGCAGTGCTTTGTGGTACAGCTTTAGGTAGCATGTCCAACTGCTAAAGCACTTTACTAAAGTTAAATATTACATATGCTACATACCATCTTCTAGAAGTCATAATATTCTTTATACTGAATACTGTGCTATAAAAACCAACTAACTTTAATACTGTAATTTGGTTATGATCACATTATTGCCTTATCAAGAGAATGACCATTATTATCTATTCAAATTACCATTTATAAATGCTAAAGCTATTTTTCTTCACTCAAAAAATGCAGTTCTATATACCAAAATCATTTTATACATCAAAAGAGGCAGAAGTATGTATTAAATATACCTTGATATGGAGCACTAAATCCACGAAATCGGTGATTGCTGTCTGTAACAAAATGCAGTCTGAGCCAGTTTTTGTTGCTGATAATTGGTGGTGGTATATTCATTCCAGATAACCTGAATTATGAAAAACAACAACAAGAACATTTAAAAAGCTTTTCAGCAGTAAACATTTTCTCTGAATTGGGACCAAGAAAGTATCTATCTGAAAACAACATTCATGACATTGTCAACATTTTAAGCAGAAATTAAATCATTATTTTAGGCACTAAAAAGACAATCAGAATAGTCCTATTCTAAACACATTCCAAACAGTCCTATTACAAACTCCAATTAGGTGGCATATATTAATAAAGTCAACTGTAAAACTCCAACTGCAAATGGTTTTTTATTCACCCAAATTTATTTATTGCACTCATAATACTATTTACTGCATTGATCATAATAAATCTAATAGATATTGAGCTGATGTTGCTGGTTATTGTGTTCCCCATGTATGTATTGAAACAATATAGTTACAAAATAGGAAGTCTTCAAAGAAATTGATATCCTTATTTTCTGAGTGAGATGGTCCAACTATTTTCTTATACTTCCTGCTACCCACCCAACATATTTTCAATGTTTCACACTGGGTGGCAAATATCAAAATTTATTTTCATAGAACAAGCACTATTTCATGTAATTTCATAACACTATAAATTTTTATGATTAGTTTCATTATAATATATACCACTATAATGCATTAGAGGCCTGATCCAATGTACGGGCAGAAAACAGATGATATTTTGAATATGTATTTAGCCTTCACATATTTAGCCACAAAGAAACTATTTCAAAATCCCATTAAAACAAGTCACTTAAAGAAAAATATTGAAACCATGCCCCAGATATTGTTCATGATTAATATATGAAGTTACTCTTGCTTTATAATATTTTGAAGATTTCCGCAAAGCAGTTTTTCTGATTTCATTCTATAAATGAACACCACCCACATATACTTCCACTATATACCTAACTATTGAAATTCTAAATGCATGATATAAAACCACAATAAATGAATCTCAAAAGCAAGATGTAGTGAAGGAGATTTTTCAACTAAGTTTTACTAATAACCAGTATATGACATATCTTTACCATTTTTCAAAGTTTGAACTTTTATTCTTCAGAAGGCAAAATAGATAACTGATTTATTAGTTTGTAGGTAACAATTGTTCTCTCAGTGCTTAGCAGTCAATCATGCTAGGGGACCAGTAGGAAGAAAATGGAAAATCTGTAATTGTACACGTAATCAGTGGTGAGGTGCATGCATGGTGATATAAGGACCCTCTATCCAACACCAAACCCCCTTACACCCTGAAAACTCACCTTTCCTAGGATGTTTGGGAGCTAGCCACTACTTTTAGAGGATAACCACCTGCCCATTAAAATTTAAATTCACCTTTGTATCATTATGTTCAATGGTGTATAAAATGTTGGATTCTGACATGAACAAATTGGACTCCATCCCGTATATTTTTCATTTCTATTCTTGGTTTGGAATGCATTTTCTTTAACTTTTTCCTTTTAATCCCTTATTTTCTTTTTCCATAGGAGTGACTGTTTATTGGTCCAGCCAGCTGATTTTTTCATGACTGAATTTAGTAACTAAAGATATGTAATGCACCTGTATAATTTTAAGACTCATGTTTTAAAATTTTATTTCTTTTACTTTCAGAAAATATCCAGTTATGTTTACTCTTGTTTGTTGGTTGGTATGGCTCAAATAGCAATTTAGTGAAAAAAATATTTGGGTTTGGTTCAAGTATTTTCAATAAAGTAACATGTTTCATGCCAGATTTTGATTTACAATGTGGTTCTGTTCAATTCCCTGATCTGATGAGCATATATAATCTATGAAGAAAAGTTTAAATTATTTTTGACAGGCTGCACAAATTTTCAAACGCAATGAGACTATAATACATGGATGATTGTAAGACAGTGAAACATACAGTTTGGACATAGACCCTTAAAAGATCCAATAAATGGGAAGTAACTCCACAAGATCATTTTAAAAGTGAGAGTGGAAAGAAGATGAAACAGGCAATAAAAAGGACAAACTTCTCCTCTTTTCCAGGGACATCAAAGATAATTTCAGCAATATGAGTATAGCAAAGATGAATAATAGCTTCTGTGCAACTATAATTTACAACTTGAATTCACCTTTAGGAATTTAGGAGGGTAAAACTAAAGAAAGTACAGCTGCAGACATAACATGCATGGGGTGGAGCAAATAATGGCAGTCTACAGGGATGGGCCTTAGAGGATATGCCTGACAACTTTGATGCTTCAGCATATGAAGGAGAAATTTAGATAAGTGAAGACACTGAACTTAAAAAGCACTTGCACCACCGCATCCCTTTGCCACCAGAGAAGAAATGTATAGTCATGGGTAATAGGGGAGAAACATCAGCTTTGCAGATTGTGGTCATTTAGTGTTATTCATTATTTAAACGCAGTCTATACGATACGGCTTGGTTTGTGGCTTATGACACAGCCTAGTAAATGAATTTAGATATCTCTGCCCCATATTTCACGTGTTATCAGAAGAACTGGGAAACAGGGAATTGAGAATATATGCCAACCAGAAAGATTCCCTTAAACTAATTAATTTAGATAATTAATTCTTAAATAGTAAAGAACATATTTCCTTTTTAAAAAATTTTTATCCAGCTTTATTGAGGTATAATTAACACAAAAATTATATATAATTTTGGTGTGCACTGTGATACATTGATATATGTATACGCTGTGAAACGTGTATTACCATAATCCAGTTAATCAACAATAATTTATTTTATACTTGAAATTTGGTAAGAGGGTAGACCTTAGATGTTCTCACCACAAAAAAGGGAGATATTTTCAAAATATAACTCATTTTTATCCCTATATCAAATCACTATGGTCATCTGAGTAAATACCTTTTCATTTATTTACTATAAAGTCAGTAAGAATCATCTTTTAATAATGAAAAGATTAAATGTGTATTTATTCAACATTTATTTACTGAGAATTTATTGTATGACAAACACTAATGCTAAGGGTTGAAAATATAGTATTAAACAAGACAAAGTCCATGCACTTACAAAGTGAAGATTAAAGAAGTTAAATAAATGAAAAAGATAATTTCAGATGGTAGCAAATTTATACAAAAAACAACCCCAGTAACATGATAACAATTTTCTAGAAATGAGATTGCAGTTGTTTTAATCTTTTCCATTTTATGCTTTAAATATTCACACTTATCATTACATATCTTTTATTACAAAACAGGATTTTAGGAGAATTAAATTTAAAAAAAAATATGGTAGTGATAAATGTCATAAATTTGTCACCTACTATAATTATTTGCACCAAAGAATTCAAGAAGTCTTTTAAGTAATGGCATGGCACAACTCAGTGCTTTCATCTTGCTATATTATCCATATTCTAAATCATAAGAACTTGAGAGCAGGATCCACACTGAATTTATCAAATCCATAAGCACATTTCAAATTGTAGGTAATGAAAGAAGCTAACTAAATGAAGTAACATACTATTAGAAAATTTATCACAGTGTGTTCTGAACATTAGACACCAAAATGCCTCGGGGATGGGGGAAGGTACACTGGTCAATAATTTTGTGTGTGTGTGTGTCTTTTTCATGACCGGCCACACCACGCTCAGCCAGTGAGCGCACCAGCCATCCCTGTATAGGAACCGAACCCGCGGTGGGAGCGCTGCTGCGCTCCCAGCGCCGCACTCTCCCGAGTGCACCACGGGGTCGGCCCAATAATTTTTTGAATTTCTCTTCTGTATACATACACTCTTCTTGTAGTGTTTTTTGTATGTTTTAAAGCAAAATTTCTTAAACTTATTCAGCAAATATCCTCTCTTTTAAATGCTTTGTTATAACACTAAATAACATACAGTGGAATGTATTCTATAGAACCCTTTCAGAAACCACTAATATTGTTTTATTGTTTATACCTTCATGTCTGGATAGAAATGCATTTCTTAGTCTCCCCCATCCCCCTCCCCAAAAAACCCAGCATTTTAAAAAACAGTTTAAAAAAATCATTAAACATTTTATTATCTTTTGCAAGGTGCTATAAGTTGAAAATTTATTTTAGCAAAAAAATCAATCCATTGATTGGATGACATTAAAAACACTAATCTTCTGTACTGTGCAAGTCATGAATAAAATGTGAATGGAGTGTACAGATATCCACATTGACCAGGTAATGTTTTCTTTTCACAGATGTCTGGCTGTGTTCTTGGTTAGATATTTAAAAGTCATTGAACTGCAAGACACATGCCTACATGATTTTAACAAGAACATTAAGAAGCTAGACATTGTGCTAGACAGTCCAATTATTCAGAAGCCAGATGTTATAAAATATTTACAAAGCAGAGAAGTGACTATACTAAATTTCTGTCCTCTCCTACTCTCATATCCCCTATACCCACACCCTCCATACACTTATCGCCATCTGAAACTCCACTCTGGTTTTCCACTTATCACCCATTTCCATGATCTATCTTTCAGACTTATACTCTTATAAAAACTGGTTATTATAGAATAGATACATGTTTCTTATCTAAATACATGTTTCAGAAAAATCCCTGCTTATATTTTAGATATAATGTGTGTATATTCAACCACCAAAATTTTATCAAGATGAAATAGAAAAGTTGAATTATAACCATTTAAAAATTGAACTTGTAATTAAAAAGCTGTCAAAAAATTTCCAGTCCTAGATTTTGTTTTTAATATAGAATTCTACTAAACAAATAAATAACAAATGCACCTGTTCTTCTTCAGAAAATGGAAGAGAATGGAACATTTCTCATTTTATGAAGTTACTAATTACCCTGACAATAAAGACAAGGTCAGTACTAAAAAAAAAAAAAAAAAAAAAAAAAAAAAAAAAAAAAAAATCCTCAATTTAATATCACAAAATTGAAATCAGCAAGCCATAAATACAGTTAGATTCTATAACATAGTGAGATTTATTCAAGTTACATAAGGTTGGCTCAATATTTGAAAATCAGTCAATGTAATCCACCATATCAACAGGCTATAAAAGAAAAATCACATGCTCAAATCATTTGTAACAGAAAAAATACTGACAACATTCAACATCCAAACATAATAAAAAATCTCAGCAAATTAGAAATAGACCTTCCTCAATTTGATAAAGAACATATAGAAAAAACCTGCAGTTAACTTCAAACTTAATGTTGAATTACAGAATTCTTTCACAATAAGATCAAAATATATAAAAGATGTCTTCACTCACCAGTCTTACTCAACACAGTGCTGGAAGGTTAGCCAATGCAATAAGGCATAAAAAAGAAATAAGTGGCATAGCGATTGGAAAAGGAAAAATAAAACTGTCCCTATTTTCAGATGACATGGTTGTGTACATAGAAAATCTTAAGCAATCTACAAAAACACTTCTAGAACTAATGAGTGAGTTTGGCCAGGTTACAGGATACAAGATGAACATACAAAAATCAATCACACATATATATTAACAGAAAACATGTGGAAATTGAAATAAAAAACACAATACAATTTACAATTACTCTGAAGAAAATCAAATACTTAAATATAGATCTAGTAAATTATTCACAGGGTCTGTATCTAAAAATTATAAAATGCAATGGAATAAATCAAAAACATAAATAAATGAAAAGACAAGCCTTTTTCATGAATTGAAAGACTTAACATAGTAAAGATTTCAATTCTCCTCAAAACAATCTATATATTTAATACAATTTATTTTAAAAGCACCACAAATTATTTTTGTAAAATTTTCCAATAAAATTATTTTTAAAAATATGGAAACACACAGGGCCAAGAATAACTGAAGTAGTTAAAGCTAATTTGAAAAAAAGAAGAATGAAATGGGAGTAATCATTATCCAATTGTCAAGGATTACTATATAGCTATAGTAATGAAGACATAAGGTATTGCTTAAGGGATATAAACATAGATTAGTAGAAGAGAATACAAAATCCATAAATAGACCAATGGATATTCCCAAATCATTCTTGACAAAGGTATAAAAGCAATTCAAGGAGGTAATAATTACCTTTTCCACAAATGATGCTGGTGCAACTGGACAACTACAAGCAAAAAGTGCACTCAGCCTAAACTTCATACTTTAAGCAAAAAATAGCTCTAAACTGAACATGGATTTAAATGTAAAACTATAAAACATTTAGAAAAACATGTTGAAGAAAATCTCTGGGACTTTGAGCTAAGTGAAGAGTTTTAGAATAGGACCCCAAAACATAATTCATAAAAGGAAAATTTGATAAATTAGGCCTCATCAAAATTAAATACTTTTGCTGTATATGCAGAAGACCCTGAATAAGAAGGTAAAAAGACAAGCTACAAAATGACAAACATTTACATATCACATATTCAACAAAGAGCTTATATCTAGAGTATATAAAGAATTCCCAAACTCAACTGTTAAAGAAATCCATTCAGAAAATGAGCAATAGACATAAAAAGCCATTTCACTGAAGAAAATATACAGATGGAAAATAGGTATATGAATAGATATATCTACATCTTTTTAGTCTTTGTGAAATGCACATTAAAATCACAATGATATATCATAATAGACCTATCAGAATGTATAAAATGTTTTAAAAAATGACTTTGCCAAATGTGAGAAACATAGAAACTGGATCACTCATATATTGCTTGTAAAGATGTAAAATAGTACACCCACTCTGAAAAAGAGTATCATAGTCTTTTATAAAACTAAAATTGCACTTACCATCAACCCAGAAATTGTACTCTTGAGCATTCATTATCCCAGAGAAATGACAGCTTATGTTCACACAAAAATCTGTATGTGAATCTTCAAAGCCAGTTTAATCATAACAGGGCAACACTTGAAAGAACCCAAATGCTCCATACAGGTGAATGGTCCAACAAACTGTAGTACATCCGATCATGAAATACTAATTGGCAATAAAAAGGAACGGACTATTGATACACACAACTTGGATAGATCTCAAGGGAATTATGTATGAAACAAAAAATATTATGAGTAGTCTCAAAGATTACATATTATATAATTCCATTCATATAACATTCTTCCACAAAAAATGTAAAAAGATGGAGAACAGAGTAGTGTTTCCTAGGTGTTTTAGTAGGGTGTGTGGAGGTGGGACATGGCTTTGGCTATAAATGGGTAACTAAAGGGATTCTTGTGATGAAATTGCTCTGGATCTTGACTGTAGAAATGGTTACAGGAATCTACACTTGTGATAAACTCACAGAACTAAATACACTCACACATACTCACAATGATTGCATGCAAAATTGGTGATATCTGAATAAGTTCAGTGGATTGTATCAGTGCCAATTTCCTAGTTGTATACTGTGCCATAGTTATGCAAAATGCTACCCTTTGGGGAAAATGGGTGAACTTGTAGGATCTCTCTGTATTATTTCTCACAATTCAATGTGAATCTACAATTGTTTTAAAATAAAATGTTTTTTAACAACTAAATATTAGATCACAATTATTCATAAATTTATAGTAGCATTATTCATACTAGCCAAAAAATGGAAACAACACAATTGTTCATCAACTGATGAATGTATAAACACAATGAGGTATATTCAGGAATACAACTGAAGTACTGATGATACATGCTATAACATGTATAAACCTTGAAAACATCATGCTAAGTGAAAGACAAGAGCCACAGAATACCACATATTGGATGATTCTATTTATATGGAATAAACAGAAAAGGAATATCTGAAAACACACAGTGTGTTAGTGATTGCCGAGAGCTGCTGCTGGTGGTAAAAATTGGGAGTTACTGCTAATGGGTATGAGTTTTCTGCTTGGAGTGATAAAAATGCCATAAAATTAGGTTGTGGTGATAGTTGCAGAACTTGCAACTTGAATATACTAAACTTGAATATACTAAAAACCACTTGATTTACACTTTAAATGAGTTAATTTCAATGTATGTGAATTATATGTCAATAAAGCTATTATAAACACATAATGGATTAAAAATAGAAGGACAGAGAATATGCCATGCAAACATTAATCAAAAGAAATTTGGGAAGGTTATGTAGACATAGGAACAAAGAACATTGCTCAAGAAAATGTAGAATAATAAATAATGATAGGGAAATAAATTCATCAATAAGATTTAATAATCTAGTATTACTATGTATATTAACATGAAACAAAACTGATAGTGCTGCAACGGACAAGTCAACAACTACAGCTGGAGACTTTAAAAATGAACAACCTGAATATTAACAGCAAGTAGAGGAAATTTTAGAGTATTGCATTATTGAGTTAGAAGTAAATAAAATATTAAAATCGATAATCTTAGCTTCCATTGTAAGAAATCAGAAAAAAATAAATAAGTAAACCCCAATTGGAGCAGAAGAAAATGAATAATAACGACAAGAACTGAAAGCGATGAAATTGAAAGAAAAACATTAAAGAAATTTTTTTTAAAAATCCCTAAAAGATGAATAAAATTAATAAACATCTTACTATACTACCAAACAAAGGGGAGAAAGAAAATGTAAGTTACATCAGGAATGAAAGAGGATTATCGTTAGAAGCAATATAGATATTTCCACAGTGATAAGGGAATATTATAAACAACTTACTTTCAATAAATAAAAAACAGATGAAATGGCAAAAAAATTTTTGATAGACATATATATCCAAAGCCCACTCTAGAAAAAAAAAAAAGGTAATTTGTGTAGTCTTAAATCTACTCTAGAAATGAAATTCACATTAAAAATTTTCCGACAAAAAAATTCCAAGAACACATGGCTACACTGGTGAAGTCTACCAAATATTTAAGGAAGAAATAATAGCAATTATAGACAGCCTTTTTCAGAAAATGGGAGAAAAAAGAAAATGTTTACTGGCTAATTTCACAAAGCTACTGGTACTCTGATAAGAAAGCTGGACAATGCCATTACAGGACAATAAAACTGCAGACAAATACATTCCATGAAAACACATGTAAAAATCCATAACAAAAAATTAGAAAATTTAATCCACCAGTATATAATAAGCACATGCTATGTACATCACAGTTAAGTGGAATGAAAGATTGGCTCAAGTTTTGAAAATCAATGTATTTCACCCTGTCAATGAACTAAAAAAGTAAAACCATGTGATAATCTCAATAGATGCAGAAAAGACACTTGACGAATATCTACTTATGACAGAAAGTCTTAGCAAACTGGTAAAAGAAAGGAATTCATATCATATGAAAAAGTTGCAGCTAAATATCCCCTTTAGATGAGAAACGAAACAAGGATGTCCATTTCATCATTCCTATTCAGGACTGAACTGGAAATTCTTGTCAGTGCAATTAAAGCAAGAAAAATAAATAAAAGGCATACTGATGCTAAAGGAAGGAACAAAAGTGTCTTTACTCCCAGGAGACATGGTTGTCTAAGTAGAAAACATTAATCTATAAAATGCTAGTAGACTTAATAAATGCATTTATCAAGATCTGAGGATAGAAAAAGAATACAGAAAAATCAATTGTATTTCTGCACAGTAGCAATGAACAATTGGAAATTGAAAATTTCAATAAGGTACCACTTACAATGTTATCAAAAAAAACTTGAAAAAAGTTAGGAACACATATAAGAAAATAACACAAGTTTTTTTTGTGTGCTACAAACTTGAGAGAATTTATGAAAGAAGTCACAGGTAACCTAAGTAAATACAGAGTTATGCCATAGTCATTTGCAAGAAGACTCAACATTGCTATAATGGCAATTTCTATAGTTTCAACATAATCTTTGTAAAAAAAAAAAAACATTTTGTAGAAATTGATAAGAGAATGATAAATTTAATACAGAAATATGGAGTACCTAGAATAACCAACACAATCATTAAAAACAACTTAGCTGGATTTATCATGATAATTGATTTGAGACTATCAAGCTACAGTAATGAACACTGTGGTGTTGTTGACTGATATACTGATACACACACAGATAAATGCAACAGAATAGACAATCCAGAAAGAAATCCACACATATATATCATGAACCTACTTTCAACAAAGAGCTTAAAGTAATTCAATGAAGAAAGGATGTCCTTTCAACAAATGGATATCTTAATGCAAAAAAAAAAAAAAGAAAAAAAGAAAGAAAGAAAGAAAGAAAAGAAGAAAGAATAAGAAAAAAAAAAAAAAAAACTCAACCCATACTGCACACCATATATGACTATTCACTCAAAAAGCATTACAGACACGAATGTGAAAGTTAAAATTTTAAAACTTCTAGAAGAAAACACTAGAGAAAAATCCTTATGACTCTAGGTTAGGGGAAAATTTCTCAGATAAGACAGAAAAAGCATGGATGATAAACTGGACTTCACATTTGAAAATCTCTGTTCATGAAAATGGAATGACAAGCCACTGACTGGGAGAAAAGACTTCCAACACACATATTAAGAAAAAATAAAAGAACTTATATCTGCAATATAAAAAGAGATTTCACAACTCAATAAAACAAAAATATATGACAAAAAATAGGCAAAAATGTTTTGAACGCTTCACTGAAGACTCGGTACAGAAGGCACAGAAGCACATGAAAAGATGCTCAATATCATTCGTCTTTACGGAAAGGCAAACTAAAATGAGATACCACTAACCATTTATGAGAATGACTAATCAGAATACCATACTGAGAACTACTACACACAGGTCAATATCGCTGATTTTAAAACTGATAATCCCACGGCTAGCAAGGATAAAGAGTAACTGGATCATTTTTACATTGTTGGTGGAGATATAATGTGGTACAGCCAATTTGGAAAACAGCTTGGCAACTTCCTATAAAATTAAATATACACTTACCATTTAACCCAGTAATCACACTCCTAAATATTTACCTCAGAAAGTGAAAACATAAGTCCATACAAAGACTTCTACACAAATGTTTATGGCATCTTCATTCATTATCAGCAAAAAGCAATGATTGATGAATAGATAATTATGATACATTCATACAATTTAATACTACTCACCAACAGAAAAAAATAAACTACTGATACATGCAAGAACGTAGGTAAATCTCAAAAGTGTTATAAGTGAAGGTCCATATACTACATACTATAAAGCTGCATGTCATACGATTCCTTTTAAGACATTCTGAAAAAAGGCAAGACCATACAGACTGAAATCAAAACAGGGGAGGGAAGTAACTACAAAGGTCATGAGGCAACTTTTGCGGGTGAAGAAAACAATATCTTTTTTGTGACTGCATGATTATATATATTGCTCAAAATCTATAAAATTATATACCTAAGAAGGGTGAAATTTACTGTATGTAAACTATACCTCAATAAACCTGACTTTAAAGAAACAAAAAATATTTTAATAGATTTTTGGCTTGCCTTCCAATAATATTAACACAATAATATATATATTTCTTGTGCTTGGAGAAGTAAAACTGGAAAAATTAAATTTATTCTCTCAAAGGAAATGGTAGGAAAGTATTTTAAAATTTTTGGAAAAGCTTGTCTTCCTTATGACGAGAGTAATTAAACCTCAACTGTTATTATATACATTTGCAAATACAAAAACTATAAAAAAATCTAACTTGCTTTCCCTTGCACAGTAAAGAAATACTTTCCTATTTGCCTATGATTATATTCCCAATATTTTTCCATTGCAATAATAAACTATTGCTTACAAGAACTTTTCTCTGAGTCTCTTGAATTGATACAGACCCCAAGACCAAATGTTTCAAAAGAAAAAAATGTAAATTAGCCAACCACTTACTTTCTATACTTGAGAAAAGTAATTTCATTTATCATTTTTACTGAACTGATTAAATAAAATGAATATTTATGTTGGACCTAAACTTCATTTCACAATTTTAAAAACCATTGCACTTAAAGAACATAGTAAATGTTGAATATGAAATAAATAATCAGTGTATATTTACTCAAGATATGGATAAAGTATAATTTCTAACTTTCCCATCATTTTACTTATTCTAACCAAAAAATATGACTACTTATAAATTAACAATGAAATTTTAAGTGTCTATTAAAAACTCTTATTTCTTCATTCCCAGGAATAGAAATTAAATAGCTTCAGATTTATTCAAGGTTAAATATATCTTCAAAATCTATTCAAGAGCACCACTGACCTATTTCTCCAAATACCATACATGTAAATTATTTTATAAGGAGAATGTGTGAAATTTTAAAGATTATGCCAAAAAAAAAAAAAAAAATGTGCCAAGAAAGGATGTGGCTGATAAATCTAGAGAAGGTTCACTTCAATCCCACTCCACTTCTCTTTTCCTCTTTCTTCCCTCTGAAAAAATCACAGAAACAAGCCAAAACAAACAAAACAAAAACTTTTGTACTATAGTTTCTTTAAACAAATATTACTTCTATTTCTGCAGGTTATGTCTATTTCACATTTAGGTCCCCCATTTGTAAATAAGCAAGTAAATATTTAACTACATAACCTGCAATACTTGTTAAATATGACTTTTAGAGGCTATTGGCATTTTCACAAATTCTGTGGTTTTCTCACTCCTTTATCTAAAATCTTTAAGCAGACATTTTAGCAACTGAACTGCTTGTACCTTTGACCAGTTTAATATTAGTAATAATAATGTACAATATGTAGTAAGGGCTATTTACTATGTATTGCATACTATTCTAAGCATATTCATTTTACATAATTCCAGAAAATAATACCTATGAAGTATAAAATACAATGAAGAAAAGATTTTTATTATGTAAGATTGCTGTGAAATAGATGTATATTGCAAATATTGCTATTTTACTATTAAGAAAATCATTACAGTTTTTATTTAATTCTAAGAGAAGGGAGCATTACAGCTTATAGTGAAATAATTCAGTGTATATTAACATTTATTTTGCTTATCTAGTGTCTGGTAAATTAAGGACTAAGCTTATAAACAGATATAGAAAAGCTTTAAATCACATACATATCTGCACTGTTAAATTTAATTACTTTAATGTATATTCAATATTGGTATTTATTTATTTATATATTATTACTTGTTTAGCTTTTATTTATGTCAGTACTATATTTAGTGGGACCTCAAAATAATGCCTGATAAAAGAGATGTTATTTTCTCCATTATTTACCACTTTATTTTCCTCTATTAGTTTTATTGATTTTTCTTTCTCTCAATCTATTTTACAAGCTGAGTGTGGTTTTAGATTACCTCAAGCCCCAGTATCTTGTATTACATTGAAAACTCTACAATATAATTATAATTTTATTTGAAACAAAGTTACTAATATCTTGGGATTTCTTTAGAGATATGATTATAATTATCTTTTTTTTTTACCATGTCTACAAATTTAATATTAATCGTGCATCCATATTTATAATACTCCCAGACTTCAAGATCTCAAGTTACGTTTGTTTAGGACATCAGACAAGGATCAAACAATTGATTTATTATTTATTAAAAAACACTCCCAAAACAGTACAACAACTGAAAATCATGTTTTATTAATTTCCCAGCAAAACCCGCAAGTGCACTCAGGGGGAATGTTGAAGATAATGTAATAAAGAGGCTGTTTATACAGAATTGTGTGAAAAGAGCCAAAATGCAATGCTATGGCACCAAGGGTAATAGACATCTATATTATCCCTTGCATCTATGGGAATTGACTTTCCGGGGCTGTTATAGAAACAAAATCTTTTCCATCTATGTTAAAGGCGGAAGGAAGCCAAAGAGCAAGGTAGTCTGCATAGGATAAGGCAGCAGCGTACAACAGTTGAAAATGGACTGGGGTAAAGAGCAGCAGCAAAGAATAATCAACACAAGGTGTCAACATGCTTATGGTTCATTTAAAGATAACAAAGATGAAATACTGTCTAGTAACAATCGAAGAAAACTGTAGTTCAAATTCAGAATATAATACATTTGTGATAGAACATTTAAAGCCAGACACATTTATAAAGATAACATTAAAAAATCATCATAAAAAGATAAATAATGCTTATTATACTGAGATATGTTTTCCTAAACTAAGAAGCCATTCACTGAGTAATTGTCAAATGTCTTCTATATACCAACCACTCTTTCTGGGGATATTTCAATGGGCCAAACAAACAGTTATAGTGCCAGCAATTTCATTCTTAGTAAGGGTGCATCATGAAATAGAACTCAGCAAGGCTATCATCAAAAAAGGGAAATTATGTGCATAGTAAAGTAGAAGAGAGTAAAGGGACTGAGCAATCAAGGGGTGCATGTCCTAGTTAATTTTTCCACCTCCTCTTATATGCTTAGTGAAAGGAAAATACTGTAATAAGGTGAGTGTAAACTCCCTGGCAACTTTAGGAAGTGTCTATAAGAAGTGCCCATATAGTTTCACTCCCACTAAAGAAAAGAAGCTCCTAATTGGGAACCTTTGCAAAAAAAACAGATTAGGTGGGAGCAGGATAGGACATAATATAAAATCCCTCATGCATTTGTCTATAGATTTTTCTCAATAAATAGGTCTTCAAACAGACAGAATTTATAATGATTAGAGTCATAAAATTATTGCTTTTTCTTTGGGGAAATTTCCTTTTTCTTTATGCTATTTTATTTTCTTATCCAATTTTAAAGCTAACAACTATTAACATGACAAACTGGCACTGGGTTCTCCTTTTCTGTATCGTATTTCAGCCCAGATACAATTTTGGTCCTCAAGAGTTCTCTAAATGTATTTCTTAAAATGAAATGTATTTTAAAACTGATATTTTATGGTATAGTACTCAATGAAATCCTTTGAATTAGAAATATTCACTGAATTGATGTCATAGTAGAAGTATTTCATAGTATATAGCTCTGTGAATTTCTTTGAATAAGTAATGTTCACTGAATAACTACCATAGTCAAACAAATTTGAGCATATTGTATCTGCATTTTTCTATCAGTTTGAGTTAAATATGTGTTTATAAATTTAAATATAGGCATTTATTTATGATTGGAGTCTTATAAAAAGTTGTATTTATAATTTTATATGCTATATAAACCATGTTCAATAAGATCCTCAATTAAATGGATTGTTTACTTCACTTTTAGAATAAAGTTAATTGTATAAAATTAAGCTTATGAGCTCATGTGAGAGATATTCATTAAAAAAACAATTTATATACACTCTTGGACACATAGGTACACAGAGGAAAACATTTCTGTCGATAACACATTAATTATGGAATTGTCCCCTCTAGGATAGTGATCACATCAACCATATTTCTCATGCTCTCCACACACCTTTATTTGGATTTCCTCTTTTGGAAAGAGAAAGAAGAAAAGCATATTAGTGGTATATATGGATCATGAGTGTAGGGGGTGCTTTGAAGTTGAAGAAAGAAGAGAGAACAAAAACCATATCATGCCTATTTAAATGAAAAATGGAAGATATTAAAAGTAGCCAGAGAGTTGGTTAAAAAAAAAATGCAAATAGAGAAAAAAATGACCATATTCCAAAATAAAAGGCATCAAATAAAATATTTTAGTACCTATCCTTTAATTTTTTAAACAATGAATTTTTTTCTCTCAATATTCTCTTATAAATATTAACCAAGCATTTTTTATGTGCCAGGCATCCTCCTAGGTAGTGGGATTTGGTATAGAAACAACAGATTAAACCCTGAGGTAGTTTACATTCAGCCCTCGAGTAGCTTAAATTCCGGTTGGAGCAAGAAGAAAATAAACATAAATTGATAAATTGGCATGCCAGGCAATGATTAGAACTATAAGCAGAACAAAGCAGTGTGAGCAGTATAAAGTCTGATGGGATTAGATAAATAAAAGAAAGTCCTCTATGATAATAGCCCCTATTAGCAGAGTTCTGAATGAAGTGGAGGTGTGAACCACATAGTTAGCTGAGGCGTGGCATATTCACCCAAATTCAAGCAGGACTCTGTAGCTGGAATGAATTGTCTGAGAAAGGCAATGGTTAGAGACGTTATCAGGTGAATAACAATTTGCCAGGTTGTGTAGGACCTTGCAGGGTTATTGTACAGTCTTATGATTATATTCTTTTTTTAGTGGGAAGCCACTGGAACATTTTTCATAGAGACGTGTCAAGTTTGATTTATATCTGAAAGAGATTGAGCTGATGTGTTGAACAGAGTAGGGTTGCTGCCAAGGGCAGGGCCAGGTGGAGATTACTTGGATATAATCACATGATTGTTGCTGAGGTAGTCTGGGAATAGAGTTGATGGGAGTGGAGGTGGATAGACAGGTTGCTTTTATATTTAATTTTGCTGAAAGCCTACTAAGTTTGTAACAAAGAAAACAGCCAAAAATTACTCAATTTTTGGTTTAAGCATCTGGAGAGATGAAGGGCTCTTAACTGAGTGGAAAATGTTGTCATAAAAGAAGATCTGGGGGGAAACAGTGGGAGCTCAGTTTTGGAAATGTTAAGTTTGCAGTGCTTTGAAGTCAAAGTAGAGCTATCAAGTACACAGGTGGCTATGAGGGTCACCAGTAAACACATATAGTATTTAAAGCCACATTTCTAGATACAGTCAACAAGAGAATGAATGTAAATAAAGAAAAGACCAAAAACTCACTCTACTTCTGACTCCCTCCCCCAAAGTCAACCCTAGAGGCACTATAGAGGGACAGGTGGAAGGAGAAGAACTTTGAGTATTTTCTCCAACAATGGAATGTATGGGTTCTACTGTGGACCCCTCTGTGTGTTAGGGGATAGGGAAGCCAGGATTGTGAGTGAGGCGATAAAAGTAGGAAGTAAGATGCTAAAATTCTGATGTCATTCTTCATCCACTCTTGCCTTAGGATGTTCGTTTGCTGCCCCCACGCTGGGGGCAAATCCTTGATTCCTCCCAGCCCTTACTTTGTTCTTACTAAGTGACACAGGGCTGTTTCTTAGATCTCTGGTACAAATGAGGCTTTGTAAAAAAAAAAAAAAAAAAAAAAAAAAAAACAAGAAAGCCAATAAGCTTATGGGAGGATTTTGCCTGCCCTCAATTCCAAATCTAAAGGGTTGGTAGAGTTTGGTTTTAAATCATACAGCCTGATTTTGAAGTATATTGTTTTGTCATCAATTGGTACACACTATCTTTATGAAAATATTTATATGTATGTTTTGTAAGGGAATTGAACCTCTATTTTATATTCCCTCACTTTGTTGTGAACTTTTACTTATTTTTTTTTCCTGAAAAAATTATGTGGTTATGTCTGCGTTATTTCACTGTGATTTCCTAAATTGCGCTCATGCTTAGAGAGGCTTTTTTTATAAAGAAATTAAATAAATCTTCATGTGCACTTCCTACAATATATTTTTGCTTCCATTTAATGCATTTAAATACTTAATCCATTCGAGATATATTTTGGTGCAAAATGGGAGGTGAGATGTAGATTGCTTTTTTTTCCTATACTGCTGCTAGTTTTCCCAATACCATTTGAAAATACTCTATTCTCAATTTTCTTATGGAAATTCCTGCTTTATCAAACACTATGTTCCAACACATCCAAGTACTAGAATTTCTGCTTTGTTTTGTTGGTCTCCTCTGTTTTTATATGCACCTACAACAATTTAAAAATCATTACATCTCTTTATATTGCTATATTTATGGTTGATATGAAGTACTAGCTTCACATTATATTTTTTGAAAAGTTTTGTTATGTGAATCTGTATTTATTTCCAAACTTACTACTTTCTGAAAAAGAACTTTTGAGGAACTCAGAATTATACTACACTCATGTTGAAAAAATTAACAGCAAGGACTATGGTTAGAAATAGTTAACAGCTGATACAGTAGAATCACAAATTAATTAAAATAGACTGTGTCCCCAATGTACCAACTGCATATCAAGCAGGGACTACGACTGCCTGCCCATGCCCCCCCTCCCCCCTCCACCTGCTTTCCTCCACTGCAAGCCCACAAAGAGCTGCTGGGCCTGGTTGCACCCTTTCAGGCTTGCTATGGGCACAGCAGCAGAACTGTCAGACCTCCTCAGAGCGGCCAGGACATGAAGCACCATTGCACACCTGCTCGTTGATGGACTGCAGATTGGGCAGGGGCTTTGACCCTCCAAAGTAGGCTGCTACAGAGCTGCCAGGCCTGGACTTTCTGATGCTTGTTTGAATGTCTCCTACAACATCCTAATACAGTTATTCAAACTCATAACTGCAAATACAGGTTGTTTAATACTTCCTGGCACAGCTTTTTCCAGAGTTGTATGGTTTTAAATAATTTTACTCACGTTAAAGAGCAAAATGTCTTACATTATGAGGGTACTTCTAAAAGTTCATGGAAAGATTCATATTAACTTTCAATTCTATTTATTCACGAACTTTTAAAGTGGCTTTGGGATTATTTGGATAAATCTAGCTCTTCTCTAAATGTATGCCTTTAGATATGTAGCGGGGCACTGGTATATCCAGCACTAAAGTTTAATTCTACTCCAGTCTATAATTTCTAAACTAAAATCACTGATCCCATTCCTCTAATTAAAAGGAAAAAAAACATAAAGCAGAATGAACTATTCAATAAAATAGTTATAAATCTACCAATATTAAAAATGTATATGTTGTATCATGAAGACTTCTAGCATCTGAACTAAACTTGGCACTAGGAATTGGAGTATGGTTCAGATAATACCTACCTCTGCTAATAAGAAAATTACAGCTATTTTCATGTTCCTCCTCATGCTACAACTTAATTGCACATCACCAGTAGGCACTACTTACCACATCATTTTGTTTTCAGGTAAAGAATAAAAGTATTATATGAAAGCGTTCAAATTTTGAATATTAAGTTTTTACGGCAAGTCCTGAAAATAATCACTTTTATAAGACAAGTGATACTTGTTCATGGTCTTTTCTTGGTTTTAGACCAAAACATCTGAAACATTTGTAAATGATAATTCTCATTTTTGCCTGTCTTTACATGGCTGAATGTATTTAACATGCAATATTTTATAAACAAACAAACCTATTCTTGAAGTAATTCCAAGAAAGAAATTCTAGATCCTCAGAACACGGAGCAATCACTCTGGAAAGTTCTTCCATGAAATATTTCCTCTGCTCACCCAGTTCTGTTCTTTACATCATTGCCCAGATATAATCGCCTCAGTCGGGCTGACCCTGAGGACACTAGGTCTGACCTACGTCTATGAGGCAGGGGCTCCCACCTGACAGGACACAGCAGCAGCAGGGAGAAGAAAGCCCCCAAGCCCTCTTGGAAGCTGTAAAGCTACACAACTATGCCAGTTGTCAAGCAAGGCAAATAATAACTAAAGCCAAAATGTTTCATTATTTTTGTTATGCTAAGTTTCCATTTGCATTGTCAGGGCTAGGACTGAGACCCTTCAAACCCATTGTACAGACTGGTTCATCAAGCCCCTCACATGCCAGGCTGGGTCACCAAACCCCTCACACGCAGGTCCACAATCTCTAGGTAATTGCAAAAGAAACCGGGAGCCACTGGCAGAAGGCACGAGCTCAGTCCACAGCAGTAGCAGCAGCAGCAGCGGCAGCAGCAGCCTCTCTGGGGTCACGGGACACTGGCAGCAACAGCGTCCAGCAGCAGTAGGGGCCTCCTTTATGCTTAAGTCATAACCCAGTACACCTGGGTGCACATGCCTGTTTACATCAAATGCTTGGCAAGATTCTGAGCATCTGAGGGGCCCTGACCATTTTCCTTCACTTTCTCAATAGAAGCAAAGCCTTATTTGTGCCCCGAGTGAGAAGATGGCTTCACACAAGTCCTAGCTGTCCTCCTCCACGGGAGCATTCTCCTAGCTGTCTCTCCGCATGGTGGAGACCAGAGGCCTCTCTCTCCTGAGAGGAACGTGGATCTTCTGCACTCCCACCACCGCCTTTTTTTTTTTTTTTTTTAAAGATTCTGAGTCAATCACAATAGGCCCCACTCCTGATGCTGCAGAATGAGCCCTTTGATTGGCTGGCACAACTGTCACTCCCTCTCCTGGAAAAGCCCGCCACACTGGTCCACGAGCCAGTGCATGTGCTTCAGGAGTCAGGTTTCAGAGAGTGCTCAGCTTTCTCCACTGTACTTATTGACAAAAATGTGTCCACTAGAAAGTGGACAGGGGGCACTGGAAATTTCCAAAACCCAGAGCTGGAAGGGCGTGGAGTCTTTTCCAGTTCTCACATTTTATAGATGACATAACAGAGGCTTACAAAGAGTCTGGGGTCAAGCCTGAGGTAGGTCTTGCTGAGCAGGGCTGGGGAGGTCAAAGAACCCCTTTGACAGAGCTCAGAATCACAGCCTGCTGTGCCAAGAATACATTATTCTGCGCCTACCTCTCTATCTGGCATTTCAGCTCTGAGATGAGGCATCCATATAAATTAGCCAGGGTCCGGGTATAAGCCATCAGGTTGCTGGAGATCAGTAGAAAGGAGACAGCAAAAGCCTGGGTCCCCAGGAAGAAGAGAAAGTTCTGGGTGGTCTCAGGCAAACTGGACATAACTCTAGGATCTAGGCCCAGATGGACAATTGTTCCCATTGCCCTGTGCTGTTGTTTCTCCACTGGCACTTATCACCTTCTAATATTTACCTTATATGTGTTTAATTTCTCATTTACTTAATTATTTATGATGTTTATTGTCTCTCTCTCTCTCTCTCTCTCTCACCTAAAATGCAAGCCTCCCGAGGCAGGGATTTTGTCTGTTTTGTTCATTGATGTATTCCCAAGACACAGAACAGTTCTGGCACAGAATATGTGATTAATAAATATTCGGGAATAAACTAATCTTAGTATTTTGTTTGTTTTCGTGGAAATCATGAGCAAAAGTGCTAATTTTCTCCAGAAATCCAAAGTCAACCACGTAAATGGTTAATATATTCTTTGTTAAATTTTGCCAAAAAATATTCCTTAGCAATCAGGATTTTTTTTTCTTTTTATGTTTTTGGATTTACCATAATGAAAATACTAGAATGCCAAACTAAATCCCACAGTTTTATGTTCACAAAATTTCCTTAATTAGAAACAATTTTCTAAAAAGAGAGATAAATGCAAGGATCTTGTGCTGACAATCTATGTGGGTATCCTAGAAATTTTAAGTAAACTCTAGTTATGTCAGGAATTAAAAATTTGGGGGGAGAGCTGATCACTCATGAGAGCTTAAACACAATCATGCATCGCATAATGACATTATGGTCAATGAAAACTGGCATGTACAATGATGGTCTGGTAAGATTATAATGCTGTATTTTTACTGTACCATTTTTATGTTTACATCGACAAATATTTACCATTGTGTTACAATTGCCTACAGTGTTCAGTACAGTATCATGACGTACAGGTTTGTAGCCTAGGTGTGTAGTAGGCTATATCATCTAGGTTTGTGTACATACATTTTGTGATGTTCACACAACAAAATTGTTCTCAGTATGTATCCCTGTCATTAAGCAATGTGTGGCTGTACATGGCTCCAGACCATTACAGAGAGTGGATCAAATTATTATTAATTATTGCTTAGTGATGTGCATTTGACTCTGTAAATAATCAGCATAGGTCTGGGTGTGTGTCACATGTTCTTTGGCAGGCATAACAACCAGGACCCATAACTGATGCAGCAAATTGTACAATAATGTTTCAGAACACTACCATAACTTTTTTTGAAACTAGGTCTGCATCTTATAAAGTTTTCTCTTTTTTTTATATTCATGTTCATCCAGTGTGCCAAAGAGGGAAGACATACATATCTCTTAAGGAAATAAACAACTCTGAAATAACAATTTGGGGTCATATGCTATAAAATATTTTGATGTAGCTATAATTCTCACTGACCAAAATTTAAAAAAAAAAAAAAAAAAGCATACGACAAATTCAGAAGGCTTTTCTGTGAATACTTCCTTTTTACAATCCAAGAGAATTTATGGAATTTAATATAACTTTATCAAACATATTAAAGTCTTAAAAAAGCAGTATTTTATAATATGAAGCAAAAGTTTCTGAAAGGATACTCTGAATTTAAAAAGAAAGATGATTAAATATTAATATTTATATATTCCTTAAAATTTTATATAACATTTTAATACCCATGATCTCATTTATTCTTTATAAAGATTTTACATCTCAAGATCCGCATTATCCTTGTGATACAATATTAAGATGACAACAGGGATAGATTGGGCAGGGTTCTTCTCCCTTGTCCTGTGTCTACTTCCATTTTTTACTGTCAGCAAACTAAAGTCATGTGAATAAGTAATAAAACTAGTTGAATTAATGATCTTCAAACTCAACACGTCTGAAGATTTTCTCTATTCAAATTTTTGAATTATGCTCTTAGAACTGATGAATATACATAATTTAATGAGTCAGGCATCTCTGATAGAAGTCGCATGCATTCCAGCTTTTGAACTCTCTGAACTCTCTGTAGGTATCATAGATATCCAACAACAGCAAGCAAAGTGCCCAAGAGCCTATATCCCAGACATCCCTGACTAGCAAATTGCATTCTGATTTTCTTTGTTCCACTAAAAGAAAGTGCTGGGACTTCTAACATGTAAGTCAGTTATGGTAATATTAATAACGAGCCATCCACTACTCGGCACAGAACTGGATTTTACATGATGTTGACAGACCCACTGACAAGAATGATTATTTTTTAAGAACAGGAAACATGCAAATGCGACACACACATGAAAGAAAAGCAGATCAATAAATATGAATATCTGGGTAATAAAAGGGCACACTATATTCTATGGTACATTTACATGTCATGTTTTATGTTGACATTTTCAGTTGTACAAAGCTTTTTAAATAAGGAAGATCTGATGCTAGCACATTTTTAAAAATGAGCTTAGGAAGAAATGTAAAATTTTAAGGGAAGCCGTTTGAAATATATATATATATTTTTATAATGCACATAAATTGTAATTGAAAAAAATGTTTTCAGGGATTATATGGGTGTATGATATATCCATACCCATATGATTCAGAAAAGGTCAGATGTATCATATGATGTCCAACATTACAGCACATATTGTCATCTTACAAAAGCTCTCAGTGGCCAAAATGATGTTCTCATGACAGGAATTTTTTTTTAACAAATAGATACTATCACTCATCTCTGGAGGAAATGAAAACAATGCTGCTTCTTTTAGGAAATTACCCTCAATTTTAATTTGGATCAAAAATTTTAAATTGATATTTAAAACTTGTGATTTCTAACGTGAAGAAAGGCAGGTTTTTATACATCTTAGAAGGCATACATCTCAGGAATGTTTATATCTGGCTTGCATGACTGCACTTAATGTAACTTATATACATAAATGTGTGTATGTGTATATATATGCATGTATATGATTGATTAGAGGAAAGGAATACTAAAACAATGAAAAGAAATACTGACTTATTCTGTAAATTTTTAAACTTATCAAATTTAAGATGTGCAGAAATATTATTGAAAACATTTGTATTCTACACTGCACATTCAGTTACCTATGGAAATAAATTATGTATGGTCGGTGATCTGATTTATAAGCTTGCCAGCAGAGTTCAGAGGCAATGTATCAGAAACAAAAAGACTGTCACATCTTAAATAAGAAAGTGGCATTAAAGAATTTCTCAACTCTTCCAGTGATGTAAAAATCACACGTCAAAGCCAGAATAAGTTCATATCGAGCTTTACAGAGTAGTACTGAAAATGAAAAAAAAAGAAACACTTAAAAATATATATATTTGGGGCCGGCCCCGTGACTGACTCGGGAGAATGCAATGTTGGTAGCGCCGAGGCCGCAGGTTCAGATCCTATGTAGGGATGGCCAGTGCACTCGCTGGCTGAGTGTGGTGCGGACCACACCATGCCAAGGGTTGCAATCCCCTTACCGGTCAGAAAAAATAAAAATATAAATAAATAAATATATATATATAATAATAATTATTATTATTTTGTACATATCTATATATTCACCTTAAGCTTGTAGAGTCTGATAGACTTTTTAGGTTCGTAACTTGTGCTCAGACTTGACTGTTCTCTGAATGTAGCTGGCTAGAGGGCAGTTGCTTAAATAAATATGCATGACGTCACTTTAAATGTAAAGTATTAAGCATGAGAATCAATCTAAACATTTCATACAAATCAAAATACTTTATATATAGATTCTTAATTACCAATTCTTTCAACTCGACTATATAATTTTGGGATAGAATTATGTATTCTCACTTTTTAGCAATTTAAAATTCTGCAAGAGTGAAGCTTCCAGATCTAGCAACTGTGATGTAACATTTGGTGGGAGAAAGGAAGTGAGAAAGGGGTGCTGTGAATTGGGATTATTTCCAAATTTTCATCTTCCAATTTCACTTCAACAACCTAGCAAAGATTCAACATTAAAAGTGAAAAATACTCTAACAATTTTCCCACAGTGTACTGAAAATGTGGTAATTCTTTTGAAGCTGATGTTTTGCTAAGTAAATGCTGTATTTCTGTCTTATATTGAAAAATATTCTGTTGGTTACATTAGCCTGGAAAGCTACTCAAAGAGTCATTTCATTCCACATACTGCTTTTAGTGAGAACATCACATAGTCTGTCTAGACAAATGATTGTCCAATATAATTTCCAAATTAGGTAATTTTTTTAAACCAATCTTGCTGATATCTCCAAAATTATACTGTGGGTATTTGCCAAAATACATACACATTTCAAATCTGTCCATTGTGTCAAAACTAAAGCTTTTCTATAGAAAGATTATATTATTTTTTAATGTTAAAGAAATTTTTCTGAAAAGCTCTATTTGCAAATTCCTAAATTTTGCTCCCTTTAAATCTTCTTCAGTTACTCAACTTTACATACAGAAAAAAGATTTATATAGAGAATTAATTTATAAACAGATGTTTATCGACCACCTACAATGTAAATATATATTTGAAGATCTTTAAAATCTAATGTACTAACTTCAGCAAAAAATGCTGCATTTGTTATAAAGACACTACCAACTGCTTTGGTCACTAAACAGTATAATAATTTCCTGGTGGTCAAGTCTATATTTGATATTCATCCCATTGCATATAGCATGAGCACATAACAGGTGCTCGGTGAATGTGTGCTGAGTTGCATTAAATGTCAACACCTAACCTTCAAGAAGAAGCCATCACTTGTTCCCATCAAGGAAAAGAGCAGAGGTGACTAGGTGATATGTAAATAGTGAACTATGGAAGGAGGTAATTTTTTCAGGAGTTCACTCTAAACTTATCTTCACTTTTTACATGATAATAAATTTGGAGATCTGTTTCTGGGAGCTTGTCAAAATTTATTTCAGCTACATACTCACAGTGTTTGGATATTATGACTTTGAAAATATTTTCATGCAGCTAACAAAATTTTAATAAAAATTTATTTTACAATAGTTATATATTTGATGAAGTTTGGACGTGTTGTCCTCCCAGAACTCATGTGGAAATCTGATCCCCAATGTGGCAGTTGTTGGAAGCTGTTTTAGTCATGGGAGTGGATTCCTCATGGAATGGATTAATGCTGAGAGGGCTGCGGAGAGCGGGTAGTGAGTGAGTTCTTCCTCTATTAGTTCCCATGAAAGCTGGTTGTTTAAAAGACCCTGACACCTCCCTCTCTCTTTCTCTCTCGCTTCCTCTCACCATGTGATCTGCTTGTACCCGCCGGCTGCCTGCCATTTTCTGCAATGAGTAGAAACAGCCTGAGGCCCATGCCAGATGCAGCTGCCCCAAAATCATAAGCCGAATAAACCTCTGTTCTTTATAAATTATGCAGTCTCAGGTATTCTGTTACATCAACACAAAATGAACTAATACAATATTTAATAAGAAACCAAGTAAGGATTTAAAAATATATTGTCTATGAGTTTTACAGTACTGACTTTTACCCAACACAGATGGGAATTAGATTTGTCTGTGAATCTTCGTTTTTCTTAAATTCTGCCCAAAGGAGAACTGAAAAATATTTTAGTTGCCCAAGTTAAATTAGGGGTAACATTTTCTACTGGAATAAGTAAATGAGATTTTCCTCAAGCCTACTGGGCAGTAGAAGATCTTCTAAAATCTTGACTTTGGTGTTATCAGCACCATGCTCTAACTAAGGAAGCTAGCCAGCTAGCCCCTACTTTCCAATCTTAAAAATTTACATCTTCTTATGTGAGAAGAGAAACTAGGTATCTGTAGATAAAGTATATTTTCAATAGGGTTTGAGTTCGATTTTTTAAAAGGAATTCTGCAAATACACTTATTGTGTAATAAGAAAAATAAAAAATGTTATTAATCAAGATGATATCACTATGGTGATCTATGTCTTGAATCACATTTGAGCTACTACATAATTAAAAGACATGTTGATTTTGACATAAAATATAATTACATATGGATAAATTAGAGAGAAATTCTTGATATGAAATCAACATTCTCATACTTGTATAAGTTTAAGAATCACTTGAATGCATAACTTGCTGAATCATATTGTTTGTCCTTAAACTCATGTTTTGAATTAATTTTTAAATTAAATGACATTTCTGATAATGTATCAATAGAACAGGTTTTATTTTTCCCTCAGGTCCATGACTAATGCCACCACATAGGCTACTCCCTTTGCCTCACCACATTCCCAACCCACCAACCCCAGTAAACAAAAATGTTACTCCAACTCCTTCTCAGGAAAGGGAAAATAAAGAGAAACAAAGATGCAAAAGATGGCCATATCTCCCTTTCTGTCCCTCCACAATTGTCCTTTTGTTTTTCCTAGTTACAGGGAGCCTACCAACATCTGACCAGACTGTATCCTTAAACATTTCCTAATTTTAGCTTTTTCCTCATTAAGTTGACATAATTTACTTAGACATGTACTCGTGTTATAAAAACATATATAAATAAATAGCATGTGGTGTCAAATACCTGCTGTCTTCATCAACTTGCTGAAGTTTGATCCATGAAATCACGACTTTCCTGTACCCCATACAGAGGTAATCATTACTGTTAATTTTATTATATTTTAGTAGACTTATTTTATGTATTTACTTATACATGTGCATATGGAAATTGATTTCTAATTTTTTACAAGTTTTTCAAGCAAGTAATTTATATAAATGGGCTACTATTGTATGCATTGTCCTATAATGTACCTTCTTTTTTTTTAAACAAAAATTTTTTTAATAAAGAACATATTTTTCTGTCTTTCTTATAACTTTTCTTATCAAAAACACAACTTTTTTTTGTTTGGTACAGTTTTTAAATAATTATATATATAATATTATATATATTTATATAATGTACCTTCTTTACCTTACAATACATCTTATCAAACTTTGCAGTCAGTATATATAGAATTAACTGCTCTATATGTAGAGTATTTCACACAATGGTTGTTTATGAGTTTCTTTGTGTAAGTCCTCTTAAGCATATGGACAAGGATTTGTCCTGAATAGAAAAGGAGTGGAATTATCAAGTATTTGAATTTTATTTTTTATTATTATTTTGCATTTACTTGCACATATTTGTGGGGTGTGGTGTGTTGTTTCAATACATGTATATATTGCATAATGATTCACTTAGGGTAGATAAGCATAGTTTTGCACCGATTAGTTCACCATTTTTTCTCCGCCTCACTTCCCATCCCTCCTCTCCTCTGGTAACCATTATTCTACTTTCTACTTCTATGAGAACCACTTGGGATTTTTTTTCATACCAACAAATATGAGTAAGATCATGCAGTATCTGTCTTTCTGTGCCTGACTTAACTTCACTTAACATGATGGTTTCCAGCTCCATCCATGTTGTTGCAAATAATAGTATATCATTTCTTTTTATACCTGAATAGTGTTCCACGGTGTATGCATACCACAATTTTTTTATTCATTCATCTGTTGATGGGCCTTTAGGTTGATTCCATCTCTTGGCTATTATGAATAGTGCTGCGATGAACATGGGAATGCAGGTGTCTCTTCAATATATTGGTTTCATTTCCTTTGGGTATATACCCAATAGTGAGATAGCTGGGTCATAAGGGAGATCTGTTTTTAGTTCTCTGAGGAAACTCCATAGCGTTTTGCACAATGGCTCTACCAGTCTACATTCCCACCAACCTTTCAAAACGTTCCCTTTTCTTGGCATCCTAGCCAGCATTTGCTATTTTCTGTCTTGTTTATAATAGCCATTCTAACTGGAGTAAATGATATCTCACTGTGTGTTTTAATTTGCATTTACTTCATGATTAGCTATTTTGAGCAATTTTTCATGTGCTTCTCAGCCACTTGTATGTTTTCTTTTGAGAAATGTCTGTTCAGGCCTTTGTCCACTTTTTAATTGGATTATTATTTTTTTTTTTTTTCTGTTACGCTGTTTGAGTTTCTTATATATTCTGGATATTAGCCCTTTGTCTGATATGTAGTTTGCAAACGCTTTCTTCCATTCTGTAGAGTGTTTCTTCACTTTGTTGATAGTGTCCCTTGCTGTGCAGAAGCTTTTCAGTTTGATGTAGTCCCAGTTGTGCAATTTTGCTTTAGTTACCACGTCTCGCTCCCATTTTGTGTAAAATTTCCCTTATGTTTTCTTCTAGTAGTTTCACAATGTGGAATCTTAAATATAGGTCTTTTAATCCATTTTGAGTTGATTTTTGTGTGTGGTGAGAGATAGTTGTCTATCTCAGAATATTTCGGAAGTTTCAATCTTCCAAAAGTGTATATCCAGTTTTCTTAGCATCATTTATTGAAGAGGCTGTCCTTTCCTCACTGATTAGTCTTGGCATCTTTGTCAAAAATCAGTGAGTTTATTTCTGGGCTTTCTATTTTGTTCCATTGGTCTATTTCTCTATTTTTATGCTAGTCTCATGCTGTGTGGTTACTAGAACTTTATAGTATGTTTTGAAGTCAGGAAGTGTGATGCATTCAACTTTATTCTTTTTGTTCAAGATTGCTTTAGCTACATGGAGTCTTTTGTCATTTCATACAAATTTTAAGATAGTTTTTTTCTATTTCTCTGAAGAATGCCATTAGTATTTTGATAGGGACTGCATTGACTATGTAGATTGCTTTGGATAATATGGACATTTTGATGATGTTAATTCCTCCAATCAAGAACATGGAATATCTTTTCATTTATTTGTGTCATGTTCAATTTTTTTCACCAATATTTCACAATTTTCATTGTAGAGGTCTTTTACCTCCTTGGTCAAATTTGCTCCTAGGTATTTCATTTCCTTGGTGGCTATCGTGAATGGGATTACTTTCTTGAGTTTTTCCTCATTTATTTCATTATTAGCATATAGGAAGGCTATTTGTTTTTGTTTGTTGATTTTGTACCATGCCACTATACTGAATTTATTTATTAGTTCTAATAACTTTTTGGTGGAGTCTTTAGGGTTTTCTATTGCATAGGTTCATGTCATCTGCAAGTGGGGATATTTTGACTTCCTCTTCTCCAATTAGGATGCCCTTTATTGCTTTCTAATGCCTTATTGAGGTGGCTAGAACTTCCAGTACTATGTTGAATATGAATGAAGAAAGTAGGGATCCTTGTCTTGTTCCAGATTTTCAGACTCCAATTGCAGCAATTGATCATATGAAGACTCCATAATTTTTCCACCAGGAAATCTAGAACCTACCTGCCTCTTACTTCTATTATTTGCCTTACTTTCTGTAGCAATTGAAAAATTGTCCATGCACTTATTAAGACTAACCCCCTATTCATACTTGTCTATTCTTTGCTCCTTCAATTATTCCCACCCTTTCTCTTCTATATTCTATGTTGTCAATTATGCCTTTGCATTTGATTGTTCACAACACCATTAAAGCATATTCTGATCTCTACCATCTTTAAATAATTCCATCTTTGTGTTTTCCTCTAGCAATTGCTCATTATTTTCTGGGTTTTTTTTTTTTTTTTACTTCCTTTTAAAGTGACATTTATGGAAATAACTTTCTGTACACATGGTTTTCATTTCCTTGTCTAAGTTTTCCTCTTTAACACCTTCTCTGTGGGTTTTCATCCATCCCACTGTACTTAAATGATTCTAGTGGTGGCCAAGGCTCTTGTACTTGGTAATAGTTTATACTGGAACTCTGTCCCCCAGATATCTGCATGGCTCTCTCCCTCACTTTTCTTACATTGCCTTTTCTATAAGAGCTCCCCTGACTTCTGCATTTAAAATTTAATCTCTTTTCTGCACTGCCTATCCCTTTTACCCTGCTTTATTTTCCGATGTAATCTTACCACCACATATCATATTTTGTATTTCATTTAATTTGTTTATTATATGTCACACCAAATAATAAAATGTGAGTTTTATTCACAACTGTATTATCATCTCCTACAACAGTTTCTTGCATCAAATTAATAAATTGAAATCCACCTTACCACATTCCCTTCTCACTTCTAATATTATTCAACCCCTTGGCAGTATCAAAATAGATTGTCCTTTCTCCTTTGAGAGACATTTCACTGGATGCTATTATTCCACACTGTCTGGATTTCCTAATGCTCATTTTTAATGTGATTTTCTAACTCCTTCTCCCATTATAAAATATCTCAGTGCAGTGTCTTAAGACTTAGTCGTCAGCTATCTTCATTTCTAAGAGTGTACTCTTAACCCGAATAAACCCACCACATCCCTAAGCTTTAAATATTCATATTCGGTTGACTTCCAAATCTATAACTGCAATCCTAAAATTTAGTTGAACTTCAGACTTGTGTAAAATTATGATATGAACTATATGATAAAATCATTTTATACACTCTAGTTTACTGTAAAAATGGATTTAAAAAATACAAGAAGGGGCATAAAATTCTTTATCTTTTAAGCCTCAAGTTCAGAGGAAGACTTGAAAAGATAGGTGCCATTTCTTATTATCTATATAAAAGGTCGCTAAGGGGGCATGGGTAGCTTTCTCAGGGGTAGCAAAATTTCTTAAATATGGCTGTCCCTAGAGCCTTCCCCTCAGTAGAAGAGGCAAGGCATTTGGCATTGCCATTTTCCAAGTCAGGGGCACTGAAAGAATTGCTCCTGTAATTTGAAGGTGAGCCTTTTCAAATACCAAGCAAAGACTGGCAAATCACAGGAGGTCTTATGTGAAGTTGGCATAAAAACTGTGACAGTCGGGTGGAGAGGATATGATAAGAGGGCAGGAGGCCACAGAAAAGCACCTTTGAGATTCCCAAGATCCCGACGGAGGAGGATACAGTGTTGTCCTGGTAGAGCTTATCCAGATGATTAAGAGGAAAACATCACGGAACATTATAAGGTTCACAGCTCTTGTGGGAATCAGGGAGGATGCGTCCCACCTCTGACGATCCTCCCATGTCTTACGTCCAGAGCAGAAGAAACAAAGCTTTGGGGGAATCATTGTCTGCACTAAGAACACTAAGCAGCAGGGGTCATCAGTATAGAACACCCATTTAATATAAACCTATTCTGCAAATATTAGAAAAATATTGAATGTCACTGTCAGAAAGAAAACCTTCAATGACAGCAGAAACTGAGGCAGAATCTTGGTTACCATGCAGCACCCAACCAAAGCAGACACTACAGCAAGTTTCTTATTGTCCATGTCTGAGTCGCCTGTTTTACCATCCTGTACAATGTATCCAATGATCTACTTAACATCCCCCACCTGGGTTTCTGATAGGTGTCTCAAAATGGCCAAATAAGAGCTTTTGATATTCCCTCCATAGGTATGTTCATCCTCTGTTCTTAAACATCATACCAATAGCTCCACCACACACCAGTTGCTTAAATATTTGAGTCATTTCAATTTTTCTCTTCTCCTCGCTCCCAGAAGTCCAATCCATTTGATAATCCTGTTGTTCTGCTTCCAAACTGCATCCTGATTTTTTTGTTCATGTTTCTTTATTGTCACTAGCTAGGTTCCCTTGGTCTCATCCAGACGCTGCAATAGTCTCTTTTTCAGATTCTATTGAGCACTCCTACAGATTGCTCTTCACCCAGTTTCTACAACCTATATGTCACTCCCATGTTTAACTGACCAAACCTGGAAGGAAGTTAGGACTCCTTACTAAAGCAGGTTTCCCTTCTCTACTCTCTAGCCACGCTGACATTTCTTTATCGTGAAACATGGGAAAGTCTTTGCCGCCACCAGGTCTTTGCACTTACTGTTTGCTAAGCTTGGAATGCTCTTACTCAAGATAGTCCTCTGGATAGCTAATATCATCTCTCAATATTCAGTCAAAAGTTTATTCCTCATATGGCCGTACTACAATTTCTGGTCCAAAATAAGTCCTCACTACTCAAGCACATTTTGCTATTTTAGTACGTATACTTTTTTCAATTTTAAAAAAAAATTTTCAAAATTATTTCATTTATTTATTTAGCAATTTCAGAAACCCTGCACTTTGGTTCATATCAGCAGAGGCTTTTTCTGTCTTCTTCACCAATATGATAGGGCTGCAGTATAATATAGAATCTAATTTAAACAGGCTTATGAAAAATTGGATTGAGTAGAAACATTGATATCGATTTATATTTTTTAAAAATTTAAGTCTTCTATTTTAGGTAAAAAAATAATCTATCCAGGAATTCTCAGGACAGCAATATGAAGCTTTTTATAGTAAAAAGTTACCAGAACACGAATTCAAAACAACCCATAAATATGAAACTATAATTTTGGCCATATTATCATCCACCATAATCACAAATTAAAAATAAAAATGATGTTTTCACTCAATAATTTTGTTTGAAATAGTCATGAGAATTTTGTTATCAATAAGATTAATAGATATTAAAGAAAATATTTACATATCACAATAACCAACACTCCTATATTTCATATATGAAATGGATAGGTTTTTTAAAATTCTGTCCTCTTCATTATATAGTGATTGTGTTCCAAACAACTACTACTTTTTTTAGAAGCAATGTGATGAATATAATTAAGTACTCCAAAATTAGATATGTAGGATGTGAAACTTTCTTTTATAAAACGGTGCTTGCCTTGGTTGATAGCTAAAGTATTAGAGTAGATTGCAATACACTTGTCTAAAATCAAAAACTGAATAGAAGTTTCTCACTTCATTTTTTCTATTATAAGATCACTTAAAGAAAAAATCACCTATTTTTTAAAAAATTGAATGTACTGCTCTTGATAAAAAAACTCTATTGATATGGAAATATTTTAATTAAAGTATTTAAATCATATAGAAGATTTGCATTAGTAAGTACACAAGCTTCTTTTATATACATTTCATTACTTTTATCAGGAAAACATTTGATAATCACGAAATAATTTTCTTTGTTTTAGGGTTACATTAGAACATGGCCTGATGTATAAATAGTTCCAGCTAAAATTAAATGATGTATCTATACTTTAGAAGAAGTATGAATATTATGTCTGTATAACTTTTGGTCTAAAATATTAAAATCTTTATCAGTCCTTGTGATTTTTTCTTCTTTCAAACAACAAGAGAAAAAAAAAAAAGCCAGGAAAACACAGAGAAATGTTGAAAATACAGTCTTTAAGTTCAGTTCAGTTTTGTCTGACATTGATATATGGTATGGAATAAACAATTCATCTATTTGCATTTCAATACCCAGGTTAAAAACATGCATAACTGAAATAATACACTTAAAGATGCTGAGTTGATAAAAAATAATGTGGGGGTAATTATATTGCAATTTTATAGTCAAATGTTCCCTTAGGTACTGTTTCTACATTAATTAAAACTATTTCATAAATCTAAAGAAGCAGCTTTCCTAGTGATACCTGTAACCTTAAACCTACCATTTTTTATGGCTTTACTTATTTTAAAATGCTGAAAGGAGCCAAATCGCACTTTTGCTCTATGATTCAATTAAAAAATTCAATTCCACCCACTAAAAAAGTGCCACACAGATAAAATTTTTAAAAATTATATCAGAGACAACGCAGATTTCAAGAAATGAGTTAAAATTATTCTTGATTAATAGCTAACAAACCACATTACAGCTACCATGACAAAAGGTAAGTGGTGCTATAACCATCTGAAAATTAGCAAGTTTATTCAAGAAATTACATAAGGCAACATTAATGCTTTACAATATACAGCATAATGTCTACTCATGACTCCCCAAAGATATTTGTAATGATCTAAATAGTTTAAAAACCGACAGTAAAAACACATGCAAATGCTAATCACTCTAGGCATCTCAAAGCAATTTGGATGATTTTATTTTTTGTGAGTTAGATTATATCACCCAAAATTTACATTCCCATCATGGCATGAAACAAAGCCTATTAGACTTGTATTTTGAGACATAAATCTAGCAGTTGACAAATGGAAAAGTAAGGAAACATTTATCTCTGGTACCCGTGGCCTTCATTTGGAACTATCCACTCACAGTGTCCTGGTAGCAGCTGCCTTTCAATTATTGTATCCTACTTCCATGGTCTCCATCCACCCATTTTCCCTTCTACTTTGTAGATACTGCCTTTGATGGAAAACAATAAATACTAACATGTAAATGGAATGCAATTTTCCATGCTAATATTTTCTCTGCTTATTCACGGAAAGGAAACTACCATTTAAAACTGTATTTAAAATTGCTTTGTTTCTTCATAAATTCTAAAAGTGGCTAAAAAGTTGAAAAGTACCGAGTCTGTAGCTGTATGTAAGATGCAGATATCAATTGCTAATTAACTTGAGTTTCAGAACCATGAATCGCTTTGGAGACATAAGTTACTCTTTAAGTTTGATCTACTGGGAACAAAGAAGAAAGGAAGACAGGGGTTTAGAGATGGGGCTGCTACCTTTGTGTCTGGGTTTTCTTTAGAGAAAGCCCCAGAAATTTTCTGTTTGAACTGCAGAGGAAAACAGAAGCAGCTGCAGACTTAGCAGAATATAGATGCAAGTGTAACACTTTTTTCTTTTAATAATATATTCAAGTTAATTGAGGGCAATTAACCTAGCAGTAGGTACTGAGGACTTCAGGGCCTTGTTTTCATGTCAAGGTTTATGTGAAACTCCATAGAACTGTGGGTCTTTGGAAAAGAACCATAAACCTGAGGCTACTTAATTGGTGACAAAATACAACTCACTATAGAAATGAAGATAGTAATAATTCTCTCTTCTGTTTGTGGAATATTTAAAATGTTTGCTTTCAAGGTACAGTATTTCATATATTTCATAAGAAGTACCCCATATTACAAAGAAATGCCATTAAGTTATATATCTTTCCAAGAAAAAAAATAGCCAAGAAGGAAAAGGGGATTGTATCAAAAGACAATTGCAGAAACTGTGCATCTTTCTATATAGCAACAGGCAAACTCTGTTAAGAATTAGAGAAAAGCGTAATACTCTCCCCAAATCAGCTGAGGTTTGGGAAATAGTAAATGAAGTTTCTCCGTATGCTATAACAAGTTCTGAAATTACCAATATCAATAATATCCTTGAAAAATGGTCTATATTCGTCATCTCTATTTCTTTTTGTACAATTCTCTCCTCAACTCAGTGTGATCTGATTTCACATAGCAGCACTCCAGTGAGATCTAGTAAGATCTCTACTTTCACAAACTACTTGGAGATTTTTGGTCGTCATGCTTCTTAGTTTCTCAGGGCAGTTGGTTCCTTGGAACACATTCTCTTCCCTTCTCTTCCGTGAGGCCATTATTCTTTTATCTCTTTGCATCTCTATGGCTGCATCTTCCCAAGATTTTTATGGTCCCATATTTCTGTATTCTATGGCGTTGTTTGGAATTGCCTGCTTATAACTCTCATGTTTTACAAGTTACACTCCCCCTAAAAAATCTTAGCTACTTTAAAGTTTTCTGCTACCTAGAGAATAAGCATCAGCTTTAGTGTCAAATAGACTTTATTAGAGTGCTGGAAGAATCATTGTCCTCTTGTACACTAAAGTCATCCAAGACAATTATTTGAATTATAATGCAGAGAAAATTTGTGAGTCAAAAAGTTAAGTCCTAGGTAAGGACATAGGGGCAAGACCTGGATAACTAATTAGAGAAAAGGAAATTGGGGGCAGAGAGAAAAAGAAAAAAAAAAAAAAAAAAGCCATGATATTTTCCTGTGTTTTGGAACTAATGAGAGAAAAGGCATACATGGAATTAACTTCACATATTTCAAATGGACTTGTGTCATAAAGTTGTTTTGATTTACAGCTGGTGTATTTCCCTGTGTATTTTTGACATTTAATTACTGTAACTCTGGAATTTATACCTCTCAAATTACATGCATGTTTTATAGTAAGAGCATTTTTACTCAATGTTATTGGGACACATAATTATAGGTTAATCAAAACTGTTGGTTGAAGCAGGATATCAAGCAATCTTTAAAAGAATAAATAAATAATTTAAATACTCTATTTTATCTTAAGATATGTAGACATATATTCATTTACTGATCTTCTGATACAGAGCTAAGAACTTTTCTGGAAATAAACATTTAATAATTGCTATTACAATTATTTCATGATGTCCTCTTTATACATAATTCATGATGCACACTTTCTTTTTTTTTTTTTTTTTTTTTTTAAATTTTATTTTGTCGATATACATTGTAGCTGATTAATGCTCCCCATCACCAAAACCTCCCTCCCTTCTCCCTCCCCCCTCCCCCCCAACAATGTCCTTTCTGTTTGCTTGTTGTATCAACTTCAAATAATTGTTGTTGTTATATCTTCTTCCCCCCCCCCCCGGTTTGTGTGTGTGTGTGTGTATGTGTGTGTGTGTGAATTTATATATTAATTTTTAGCTCCCTCCAATAAGTGAGAACATGTGGTATTTCTCTTTCTGTGCCTGACTTGTTTCACTTAATATAATTCTCTCAAGGTCCATCCATGTTGTTGCAAATGGCAGTATTTCATTCGTTTTTATAGCTGAGTAGTATTCCATTGTGTAGATGTACCACATTTTCCGTATCCACTCATCTGATGATGGGCATTTGGGCTGGTTCCAACTCTTGGCTATTGTAAAGAGTGCTGCGATGAACATTGGGGAACAGGTATACCTTCGACTTGATGATTTCCATTCCTCTGGGTATATTCCCAACAGTGGGATGGCTGGGTCGTATGGTAGATCTATTTGCAATTGTTTAAGGAACCTCCATACCATTTTCCATAGAGGCTGCACCATTTTGCAGTCCCACCAACAATGTATGAGAGTTCCTTTTTCTCCGCAGCCTCGCCAGCGTTTATCGTTCATAGTCTTTTGGATTTTAGCCATCCTAACTGGGGTTAGATGGTATCTCAATGTGGTTTTGATTTGCATTTCCCGGATGCTGAGTGATGTTGAGCATTTTTTCATATGTCTGTTGGCCATTTGGATATCTTCCTTAGAGAAATGCCTACTTAGCTCTCTTGCCCATTTTTTAATTGGGTTGCTTGTTTTCTTCTTGTAAAGTTGTTTGAGTTCCTTATATATTCTGGATATTAATCCTTTGTCAGATGTATATTTTGCAAATATTTTCTCCCACTCTGTTGGTTGTCTTTTAACTCTTTTAATTGTTTCTTTTGCTGTGCAGAAGCTTTTTAGTTTGATATAATCCCATTTGTTTATTTTTCCTTTGGTTGCCCGTGCTTTTGGGGTCGTATTCATGAAGTCTGTGCCCAGTCCTATTTCCTGAAGTGTTTCCCCTATGTTTTCTTTAAGAAGTTTTATTGTCTCAGGGTGTATATTTAAATCCTTAATCCATTTTGAGTTGATTTTAGTATACGGTGAGAGGTATGGATCTAGTTTCATTCTCCTGCATATCGATATCCAGTTTTCCCAGCACCACTTGCTGAAGAGGCAGTCCCTTCCCCAGTGAATAGGCTTGGTGCCTTTGTCAAAGATCAGATGGCAGTAAGTGTGTGGGTTGATTTCTGGATTCTCTATTCTATTCCATTGGTCAGTGTGTCTGTTTTTATGCCAGTACCATACTGTTTTGGTTATTATAGCTTTGTAGTATAGCTTAAAGTCAGGTAGTGTTATGCCTCCAGCTTTATTTTTTTTGCTGAGCATTGCTTTGGCTATTCGTGGTCTTTTATTGTTCCATATAAATGTCTGAATAGTTTTTTCCATTTCTGAGAAAAATGTCTTTGGAATTTTGATGGGGATTGCATTGAATTTGTATATCACTTTGGGTAGTATGGACATTTTCACTATGTTGATTCTTCCAATCCAAGAGCATGGAATATCTTTCCATCTTCTTGTATCCTCTCTAATTTCTCTCAGCAGTGGTTTGTAGTTCTCATTATAGAGATTTTTCACCTCCTTGGTTAACTCAATTCCTAAGTATTTTATTTTTTTGTTGGCTATTGTAAATGGGCAGGCTTTCTTGATTTCTCCTTCTGCATGTTCACTATTGGAGAAAATAAATGCTACTGATTTTTGTGTGTTGATTTTGTATCCTGCTACTGTGCTAAAATCATTTATCAATTCCAACAGTTTTTTTGTAGAGGTTTTAGGCTGTTCGATATATAGGATCATGTCATCTGCAAACAGGGACAGTTTGACTTCATCTTTTCCAATCTGGATGCCCTTTATTTCCTTCTCTTCTCTGATTGCTCTGGCTAGTACTTCCAACACTATGTTGAATAGGAGTGGTGAGAGTGGGCATCCTTGTCTAGTGCCTGTTCTTAAAGGAAAAGCTTTCAGCTTTTCCCCATTCAGGATGATATTGGCAGTGGGTTTGGCATATATGGCTTTAATTATGTTGAGATACTTTCCCTCTATACCTAACTTATAGAGGGTCTTTGTCATGAATGAGTGCTGAACTTTATCAAATGCTTTTTCAGCGTCTATAGAGATGATCATATGGTCCTTGTGTTTGAGTTTATTAATATGGTGTATCACATTTATTGATTTGCGTATGTTGAACCAACCTTGCATCCCTGGGATGAATCCCACTTGATCGTGATGAATAATTTTTCGTATGTGTTGCTGTATTCTGTTTGCTAGTATTTTAGTGAGGATTTTTGCATCTATATTCATCAAGGATATCGGCCTGTAGTTTTCTTTTTTGGTTATATCTTTACCTGGTTTTGGTATCAGGATGATGTTTGCTTCATAGAATGAGTTTGGGAGATTTGCGTCCGTTTCAATCTTTTGGAATAGTTTGTAAAGAATCGGTGTCAATTCCTGTTTGAATGTTTGGTAAAATTCTGCTGTGAATCCATCTGGTCCTGGGCTTTTCTTTGTTGGGAGCCTTCTGATAACAGCTTCAATCTCCTTTATTGTTATTGGTCTGTTCAAATTTTCTACGTCTTCACGGTTCAGTTTTGGGAGCTTGTGTGTGTCCAGAAATTTATCCATTTCCTCCAGATTTTCAAATTTGTTGGCGTACAGTTGTTTATAGTAGTCTCGAATGATTCCTTGTATTTCAGATGAATCAGTTGTAATATCGCCTTTTTCATTTCTAATTTTTGTTATTTGAGTCTTCTCTCTTCTTTTTTTTGTTAGCCAAGCTAATGGTTTGTCAATTTTATTTATCTTTTCAAAAAACCAACTTTTTGATTCGTTGATCTTTTGAATTGTTTTTTGGTTTTCAATTTCATTCAGTTCTGCTCTGATCTTAATGATTTCTTTCCGTCTGCTAACTTTAGGATTGGATTGTTCTTGTTTTTCTAGTTCTTTAAGGTGAAGTATTAGGTTGTTCACTTGCCATCTTTCCATTCTTCTGAAGTGAGCATTTAATGCAATAAATTTTCCCCTCAATACTGCTTTTGCAGTATCCCACAGGTTTTGGTATGATGTATCATTGTTTTCATTAGTTTCAATAAACTTTTTGATTTCCTGCTTGATTTCTTCTTGGACCCATATGTCATTAAGTAGAATGCTGTTTAATTTCCATGTGTTTGTATAGTTTCCAGAGTTTTGTTTGTTATTAATTTCTAGTTTTAATCCATTGTGGTCTGAGAAGATACATGGGATAATTCCAATTTTTTTGAATTTATTGAGACTTGATTTGTGACCTAATATGTGATCTATCCTGGAGAATGATCCATGTGCTGATGAGAAGAATGAATATTCTGAGGTTGTTGGGTGGAATGTTCTGTAGATATCTGCCAATTCCAATTGGTCTAGAGTCTTGTTTAGATCTTGTGTTTCTCTACTGATTCTTTGCCTAGATGATCTGTCTAATATTGACAGTGGAGTGTTCAGGTCCCCTGCTATTATGGTATTAGTGTCTATTTCCTTCTTTAGGTCTAATAGAGTTTGTTTTATAAATCTGGCTGCTCCAACATTGGGTGCGTACATATTTATGATTGTTATGTCTTCTTGATGGATCAGTCCTTTTATCATTAAGTAGTGTCCCTCATTGTCTCTTTTTATGGTTTTTAGTTTAAAGTCTATTTTGTCAGATATAAGAATAGCCACTCCAGCTCGTTTTTCTTTTCTGTTTGCATGGTAAATCTTTTTCCATCCTTTCACTCTTAGTCTGTGTGAATCTTTATGGGTGAGGTGGGTCTCTTGTAGGCAGCATATAGTTGGGTCCTGCTTTTTGATCCAGTCAGCCAGTCTGTGTCTTTTAATTGGGGAATTTAAGCCTTTAACATTAAGAGTTGTTATTGAAAGGTGTTGATTTATTCCTAGCATTTTATTGGTTGTTTGGTTGTCTTAGGTGTCTTTTGTTCCTTGCTTTCTGATTTACTGTTTGGTTTCTTTGTTTGTTGGTTCCTTAGGTTGTAGATAGTGTTTTTGTTAGCTTGTTTTCTCTTCATGAATGCCATTTTTATTGTACTAGCGGGTTTTGATTTTTCTTAGGTTTTTATGGCAATGGTAGTTATTTTTCAGGAACCAAACCCAGTACTCCCTTGAGGATTTCTTTTAAAGGTGGTCTTGTGGTAGTGAACTCCCGCAGTTTTTGTTTGTCTGAGAAATATACTATTTGCCCCTCATTTCGGAAGGATAGCCTTGCAGGGTAGAGTATTCTTGGCTGGCAATCTTTGTCTTTTAGTATTTTGAAAATATCATCCCATTCCTTTCTAGCTTTTAGGGTTTGTGATGAAAAGTCTGATGTTAACCTGATTGGGGCTCCCTTATAGGTGATTTGACGCTTCTCTCTTGCAGCTTTTAAGATTCTCTCTTTGTCTCTGAGTTTTGCCAATTTGACTATGACATGTCTTGGAGAAGGCCTTTTTGGGTTGAATACGTTTGGAGATCGTTGAGCTTCCTGGATCTGAAGACCAGTGATTTTTCCTATACCTGGGAAGTTTTCTGCCACTATTTTGTTGAATATGTTTTCAATGGAATCTCCATTTTCCTCCCCTTCTGGAATACCCATGACTCGGATATTTGAGCGCTTGAGGTTGTCTGATATCTCTCTCAGATTTTCTTCCATGTCCTTGATTCTTTTTTCTTTCTTTTTGTCTGCTTGTGTTATTTCAAACAGCCCATCTTCAAGTTCAGAGGTTCTCTCTTCAACTTCGACAAGCCTGCTGGTTAAACTCTCCGTTGTGTTTTTTATTTCGCTGAATAACTTCTTCAGTTCAGCAAGTTCTGCTACATTTTTTTTCAGGAAATTGATTTCCTTGTATATTTCCTCTTTCAGATCCTGTATACTTTTCCTCATTTCATCATGATGTCTAGCTGAGTTTTCTTGTATCTCATTCAGTTTCCTTAGAATTATCACTCGAAATTCCTTGTCAGTTATTTCAAGGGCTTCTTGTTCTATAGGATCTAGAGTATGAGATTTATTAACTTTTGGTGGTGTACTTTCTTGATTTTTTGTATTTCTGGTGTCTTTTTTTTGGTGTTTATTCATTGTTGCAGGGGGTTTCACAGTCCACCGGTTTAAGACTAATGACTAACTAGGATGTTGCTGTGGTTGACAATTTGGTATGGCTCCCGCCGTGACTGCTCAGTTGGCCGCTAGTGTCTTGTGTGTGTGGTTGCCTCGGGTCTTGGGCTTCTCCCGGGAGCCACCTTTCTGGTCAGCTTGTACTCTGCTGGGCTGGTGGATCACGTACCACAGGGTGTGTGATCTCTGTTGAGCTTTCACTTTCTGTACAGGACTTCTCCCCGTTCCGTGTGCTCTGGCCCAGGCTGTTAGATCGTGCAGTGGCGACCCCACAGGGTGTGTGGTTCCTGTCGAGTCTCCGCCTCCCTGGCCGCACGTCTCCCCCCTCTGTGCACACTGTGCTGGGCTGGGGCGTGTCTTCTGCACCCCTCGTCTATCAGCTGGGCCTTCAAGACCCTGCTCAGCACCGCCTCGCCCAGGAAGTCTACCAGGTTTCTGCTAGGCACAGACGACCGGTCTCTCTGGGTGCCTTTGTAGCACTGTGTAGATCTTTCTCGGGTCTTGTTCACCTTTGTATCCCCCCGGTATAAACCGAGTCTAGTGCCCGCCTGCAGCCTGCTCTCCGGCAGGTTCAAGCGGACCTGGGAACTCTCCTACCACACTATTCCCAACCAGAAATTCGTTAGGCTTTTTTCCAAACTGGTGGTCGCAGAGATGGTATCTGCCTCCCAGTAACAGGAAGTTTACCGGGGCGGAGTCCAGGGTGTGGTGGAATGACAGTCGGCCCGCCCGTACTTCCTAGCCCTCCCAAAACTGGTCGGGACGCCCCACACCCCCAGCCCTGCCAGAGAACCGCGGAGGGAGTGGGAGAGGAGGTCGGCCCGCAGGGTCCGGAAAGCCCCGCGCCAGGCCAAGCAAATGGGCTCAGTGATGGCCGAGCAGGGCGGAGCTGCCCGCACCTGGGAAAATGGAGGCAGCACCGTGGCAGTGAGTGGCCTGGTGGTGCAGGCGGAAGCCGCGTGGGCATCCACCCCCCCCCGAACAGAGCTGTGCCAGGGATCACTCACAGTGCTGTGCCAGGTCGGGCGCTCGCTCTGTCTCTGGTTTGTTGCCTTCCGTGTTCTCGGCGCTGCCGCCTCGGGCTGTTCAGTCACAGCGCCGCTCGGGCGCTCCCAGGAATCTTCTTTAATGCCGGCCTGAAACCTCGAATCCTGAATAGGGCAGCTGGCCGCCTTCTTCAGCGCGGCCCCGGTCTCCGGGATCCTGGCTGCATCCACAGCAGCCCTGGCGCCGTGTTCCCTGTTTCAAGACTCACTTTTGCAGCTAAGAATCAGTTCTTTTCCTGCTCCACACTTCAAAGCTGTTGCCTGTAAATGAGGCAGCCTCTCCTGCCGGGGGCAAAGTGGCGTTGAGCCCCCACGACCGGCCAGCAGCAGCAGTCCTCCCTTAAGAGATGGCCAGAGGAAGGTCCACAAGTTTCCCGGCTGCCTGAGGCCCAGTGGCCACCTTTTCCACCTCAGCTACTCCGCGCCAGCCGCCGCAGCCGCCGCCATCTTGAAACCGCCATGATGCACACTTTCTTACCACTCCAAGTTCTTTGATGTTGTGTTAGAACCAAAGACACTCGTTAAACAATTTCAGTTTTAAAATTCTTCTCTTATTTTTTCTATCATTATTTCTATTATTTTTAACTTTTAATTATTTTCTATTGTTATCTTTCTATGTTTAAAGATATCATACTCACATCTAATTTACAGGAATTTTTAGTGACTCATCCCTATTAAGTTTTCCCTAAGCACTCAAACCTGTTCATTATTTATTCATTGACATTTCATCAAGTTACATATATACATATTAAAACTAATTCTAATAGGCATAAAAAATTCGGACTAAATACACTTGACTCTAGGTAAGCATGAAATTGAACTGCTGGGAGCGAAATTATTCAGACAGTCTGCAAAGTGGCCGGCTAACGAAAAGAGCTTATTGCACTATAGAAATAATTTGATACATCTTATCAAATAAGTGGAAAATGTTTGTTAATCCAGGAGGCTGATTAAATAGAGGATTAATGAAAGGCAGCTTCTGTGTTGTTTGATGGTTTCTACAGTTTAAATTGTTGGTTTCTATAACAAACAAATGCAAATATATAAATGTGGAAGGAAGCAGTGGGTATCAAGAAGCAGTTGAATAGGGCTGTAACTATTTCTTACTCCTACTACTACTGTGTATCACAAAAATGAAAAGATTGGCAAAATGGACCACATTATTAAAATAATGCATATTCATATTCAAAAAATTCCTCTTGTTTGACAAAAATTTAAGTGTAATTATTGATAAACAAACAAACAAAAACCCAGAAACAAATCCAGAAGTTTTTGTTGACTCTAATAATGAGTAGTCTATTTTGGAAAAAAATTGTAAATTTTACCAAAAGATGGAGGAAAAAAATCAAAAAGATACCAATTTTTTACCCTGTAAAGCTATTTCAGAATACTATATTTTAGGTAATCAAAAATGCATTGAATTAAATAAAATTTATTTTTTGTTATGGGAAATCTTTGCTTCTATTGCAATTGTCAAATGAAAAGAACAACATAATAAAACATTTGCATTGTTTCTTCTGACTGCACATTTTATTGGCTCATTTTATAACTAAGTATGGTATAACCTATGGTCTGAGGATTTGTTTTGCAAAGCTACATATGTACATGTAATTATTTAATTTCATCTGAAACTACACAAAAGTATTTTCTGCTTTTGGGGGTGGTTTACATATGTAAATATGAAAGAAGTTATACTTTATTATAGATTTAGTGATTTCTGATTGCTATTTTGTTAATGGACAACTTACAAGTAGGAACTAATTTGCATAACACAATGACTGTTTATATAAACATTTTTTCCTCTTTCAAAATTTTCCTTTATTTTACTAGCAAAGAATACAACTGGAAATGTAAAAAGCAAGAGGAAACAAAACTATACACTCTATAGTGATATTAGTTAGAACTGAGATTATACTACAGAGTTCTTGATATCCTTTCAACTTGCACTAGAAGGATAGAACAATCTACCTTCTTCCATAATAATACTTTGTGCTCAGCTAATATGGAGTCCATAAGTTATTTATTCAAAACATATTCTCACTTCGTGGATATTAATTTAGGCACTATGTTGATTTAAAATAAATATTATATTTTATACTAAAAATAGCATGCTCATTTTTTAATATCCAATTTGTTTACCGCAATATCAGGTTTATACCCAATTTGAAGATGAAATAGCAACTCAATCCATGTTGGGCTCACTATTTATACACTTGGTTTCCTTTGAAAATTAAAACCCTGACCTAGAAAACAAGCACACTGTTCAGGGACACCATCTTGTAAGTTTGGTTGTTAGCCACCCGCCGTTCTCAATAAATCAGTGTGCAAACTACTGATCCATGTCAGAGTATTTTCACCTCCCTATTTGTTGAAAACATGTGCCTACAAAGCAAACATTGTTTTATTCAGCTTGTTCAGTTAAAGATATTCTAGGCGTAATTTATATTTATTGATATGAAAAGCAAATATTACTAAAATAATATTATAATTGTGATTTGAAAATGGTAAAAGTTAGTGTACTGTTAAATTTTGCAATATATGCAACATATTTAAAGACTTGCCTAAAATTCATGCCTTAAACCACATTATTAATTATAGCTACAATGGCAGAGTTTTATTACATTCAGTATAATTTAAAATCACTTTGACAGTTTTATATTATACCATTTTCTTTGTGTTCATCCTCAAACATTGTTCAGTAGCTTAGTTAATTACTTAACCTTAGGAAATCCTTGAATTGATAAATTAAGTTAAAAATAAATGTATGAATACAATTACTATGCATTAATAAGCATCCATTTTTGTTCATTTCACTAAGAAATAGATGAAAATTATTTTTTCTCTGTTTAATGTCTAAACTACTTAATATATTTACACAGTAAGCAACCCATTAGGAAATAATAATAAACAAGATATGCAAGACTTGGGATTCTTTTAAAGGACATATTTCCTTATAATCTTTATTTAAGATCCATTTTACTTTCCCAAAGTATTTGAGACTCTTGACAAAAATACAAATAATACAACAGGATAAAACTAAGCTAGTGAACAAATAAGTGAAGAAGAATTAATAGGAGAACAAGATAAAGCCACCCAGTGGGAAGGTGGAGTCACCTGGAACTGGCTTATAAGAGCTGATTCTGCAAATATGTTTGCAACTCCATGTTCGGTGATAGCTGGTTAGGAGCTTGGTTGGCAATGGAGTTAGAACATATCACAAATTAGGACTTTCTTTTTCTTCATTTTGGGAGAAGGAGCTTAGCGGCACATCACCAAAGCCATCCCACCTCTGTAAATATCTACTAGGAAACAATCTGGATCAACTCCTTATACAGACAAAATGCGGCTCAGTATGACAAAATTATGTACCATAGATGAGCACCAAGATTAGTTTACCTTGAATACTTTGTAAAGCAGTACAACTTAGAACTTTTAATTAAACATCCATGGAACGATTATTTTTAAGTTATGTGATTCTTCTGGTGTATCTATAATAAATTAGGTGGAAATACACAACTATATAACTCATTGACATTGCTGGTAAGCTAGGGGTTTTTTTTTGTTTGTTTTGTTTTTTTGTCTTTTTGTGACCGGCCGTACCGCGCTCCTTATATAGGATCGGAACCCGCAGCGGGAGCACTGCTGCGCTCCCAGCACCGCGCTCTCCCGAGTGCACCATGGGGTCAGCCCTAAGCTAGGGTTTTTATGACCTAATTAGGTATCATTAAATATACAGCAAATACAGTGCTTTGGGTTTACTTAGATTTTACTAAGCTATTTTCTTTGGCAATGAATTCATTGCTCATTGTGATAACCCTAGTTTGTGACAATAAATCTGCAGTAATCTATAGAAACTATACCTTGCTATTTTAAATTTTGAGTACATCAAAAAGCTGTTTCATATCATTAAAGTCCAGATAAGAGACAAGGAATAAAGAACAAAAACAGACTTGTTCTTTCTTAATTATCTGGTTTTATGATGTTATTCCTTCAGACCCTCCATTAGATTGTTGGTAAAGGTCAGGAGACATTACAGCATGAGAAGCTGAAGTTATGAATTACATTCACAAGACTTAGAGTCATTAGTCTACATATCACGTGCAGAATGCACATGATATATTAGTATCGGTTTCCCTTATTGTAGCTGTATACAATGTAATATACTAGTACATTATAGTCACATTTTATATTATGTAACATATTGTTATATATTATAAACTATAATATATTGGATATATATATATGTATGTTCTATAAATAAATAAGCAAACAAACATATTGGCTAGGCATGCTCAAAACTTTTTTTCCTGATAGGAGGGCAAAATAAAAAAGTTTGGAAACCTTTGTTCTCATGTTCTCATTCTTGTCTGAAGGTCAAAGGCCCAGGAAAAAGAAAAAAAAAAAAAAAAAAAGCAAACAAAAACGAATCATAGTCTTCTGTATATTGTGTTCTACAGTAAGCTAATGATTAGTGGTATATTGGGCCTGTTGTGAGAATTTTTAAGATTTTAGTGCAGAGCTTAGAGGGAAAAAAAGTGCTTTTAAATATCAGGTCTAGGCCACATCAATAGCTAGTCATGGAGGATGCGAGTAGAGAGTGAAAGGATGGAGGTAAAGGACTTCAGGAAAAAAACAAAAAAACAAAAAAGAAAGAAAATAAAAGATAAGATAGACTATCTAAAATATGAGTAAGACTAAAGATTTGTTTGGCCAACCAGAAATATGATATTTTAGTTAGTGTGAGAGAATTCTTCTCCATGGCACTTATTTAATTTTTGCCTTTTAAATTAACCATGCCTTGGATTCTAGCTTTCACTAAATCAGAGAGGAATCTACAGTATACCTCATTTAGGCTGGTATTCCTATCGTAAATCTGAGAAAACAAGCCTCACAAACATTAATCACGCATACCATATGTGAGGATAAATCAGAATCTGTTCTTATTTTTGATTCTAATTTACAGATCAAATTTGTAGTGTGAGAAATAAATCTGTTGACAAGAGTCTTCTAAAGCTTTGGACTATCCTCAAAGAAAGTAAAGCTAGAAAATAAACATAGACACCTTGCTGGTTCAAATACTCAAATACATCAGGACTAAGAACATGTTGCTTTGTAATGCTGATATGCTGTTCCTTAATAAATTAGGTAAGGAATGGTGTGGAAATGATACCATTTTGTTTATTTCTAAAAGAACAAAGCAGCCTAAGTTTAGATTAGCCAATATTAAGGCCTAAATTCTAAAAAGTCATTTTTTGGGGTCCCATAGTATTCCAAAATTTTCTCTCTCTTGAAATAACAAGTAAAGAAAAACAGAATTCTAATGTTGGTTGTCTTCTTGTACTCCAGATGATTACCTGGAGAAACAAGGACTATGGAAAAATGGTGAAGTAAAAATTTCTAATATCCTTTTATACTCACATTGTACCAGGATCCAGACATCCCAGCAATAATCCAGTCTAAATGAGAGTCACTATCCCTACTCTAAAATGGAATTCTAGTAAGGTATATTGCTAGCTCTGGTCAGTTCATTCTTGTCTGTCAATGATGGGCCAGCAAAACAAAGATACTCTCTCTTGCAAGGTGTCCCAAATGGAATTAGAACTACATATTTTAGTCTAGACACTGAGCCAAGTGCCTTCTACAGTTTACATTTAAATCAAGAAAAATACTATGACCATTCGATTTTTCAAGTAAGGAAAATTCTAGACAGGTTAACCAAACTGTTCATGGACATATACCTAATAATTGATAAAGTACAGATTGAATCCCAGGTCTATCATTTCCCAAAACTCCAGCACTTAAAACTACTACCGCATGTCTTTCCCAGGAATATTGATCGGAAAGTGCAGCACTGCCTTAATCCTCTTAAAAGTCTAACAGGCTTTTTCTCGTATTATGTGACATCTTATTTGCATAGACTACCCTAAACCCAATGACTATTTACATCTGAATCTATGGATTTTATTAATTTTTTCTTGTTGAAAGTACATTAACTTATTTATACATATAAATATATTTATAAATATGATATATTTATAAATATGGTATATTATATATCAATATACAAATTTAAATATTAACTATATAAATATGTAAATACGTCATATTTATATTTACTTACTAATATTTTGTAGTTAATATTTAAATTTGTACATTGATATATAATTATATAAATTTATGTATTAATTTTTTTTTCCTGAATGAATACACGAGCAAACAAACATCCAGGAGTATATGTCTGTGCATGTGTTTGAAGGTGATACTTAATCTAAAATGTAAATATATTGATCAAAATAGGCCATTTTAAGATGTATTATTTGAGCAGAAATGTGCTCGAAGTTGAATCATACAATTTTGGGAAAATACCTCCTCATTAGCAAATAGGTGGTAAATGAAATAAACCAAAAAGTATGAGTCCTTATAGTCTCGAAAAGATTTTTATTCTGTGAATATATCCAGTATTCCAAGAATTTTTGTAAACATTAGAACTGTTGAGAAATCTTAAAGAAGCTTGAGAAATTACTAAAAGTACTAAATATGTGGGGAGGGGAGGGGTTGTCCATATACTGTAGCCATTATGAAAATAATGAGAATAATTAATAATAATTAATTAATAATTAATAATGTAAATAAGAGAGAAAAAATATCCTGAATATTAATCTAGTAAACAATAAAATTGCAGGAATAGCAATAAGCAGATTAAACTAATGCCAATACGTAAAGTAAGAAGTGAATAAGAATAAAAATTAACATGAAGTATTTGAAAATTAGATTTTAAATGAAAATAAAACTCTAAAATAAAAAAATATGAAATTAGGTACATGAAGTTTAATAATAAAAAAGATGAATCTGTATTTCAATTTACATATATACCTATTTTTAGAATTATTATATTTAGAGATAAATACCAATGCTTGACTATTTTTTTCACTATTCAGCCACTCCTAATGCTAAGGGATATTTTTTTAAGTTTAACCAAGTTTCTTTTCTGCTCTTTGTCTTAATTCTTAGCTCTTCAGGTTTAATTTTTGTCTTCTTGAAGTGTAACTGACTTTATCATATTTAAGGTAGTTACCAAGTCAATATTTCTTTTACATTTTTCCAAATCAATATGTTTAAGATTTTGAGATTCCTGTCTCTTTTCAACATTTTTTTCTATTCTAATTAATTTCCCATGTCCCTGAAAATACGAAAACAAAGCTAAAGATAATGTTCTGGTTGGGTTCTTCTTCCTACACAATTTTACATTAAGATTTAAAAAAATAAACTTCAATCTCATATTTTATTCAATTTATGATTCTTTTTGTTTGCTAGGGTGGTTTCCTACTGGATTGTACCTGCTCAGGGTATGTAAGTCATCCCTTCCATCACTGCTGCGAACCTCTCCCTGTAAAATGTCTTTTCATTTTCTGAGAGATCATTAGGATTTTTAAATGCAACTTTGTTTTATTTCTCTATTTAAAGGGGTTAGTGTTTTATTTCCTTCCTCTGTGTTATTTTTTAGCAAACAACTATTTCAATCACTTTTATTTTCACTTCATTAACTTTGGCACTATATCTGATATGTAATATGTATGAGATACAGTGTTTTTTAAATGTAATAAACATTTATTAAACGTATAGCATGCTAAAACATTCTGAGTTATGACCTACAAGCACACAAATAGCCCTTATGGAAACATGGCAACCTACTGTTATCAATAATTTCTAAGGCAAAAGTGTATAAAGTTGGCAAAAATTTTAGAAGAGAGTAGAGTTTTAGGTCAGATGAAAGAGAGATTGTATAATTCTTGAAATGAGTTACTGAAGAGGTAAAAGACTCTTTAAAGACCTTTTCAGTGTATAACTTCTTCTACTTGAATGTCAGTACTTCAGTTTAAGTTGCCAGAATTACTCAATTATTGTAAATTGATAAAGATTATTCAGTCAGAAATAAATTCAAGTTCACTGGCTAATCTCATTGCCAACTATGTGCATACTACAGTGCAAGATTTTGATTTTAGTGTCAGAAAAACAAAACAAAGACTGATTTCATTTTAAACTTCTCAGAAATACAAAATGCCTTCAGACAAATGAATGGACCCTAAATAGATGACCATCAGTAATTATCAGTCCATACTGAGGACAGAATAGTATGGAGTTGACTGAAATTGCAGCACAGAGATTTAAAATAGATTTAAGAAGAATATACCATTCTTTAAGTTTGTGAAGTTCTGAAATTTATATAGTTTAAAGCTTGAAATATAAAAAATGTATCCTAGTTGAATGCATTATTAGCACAGTTCCAGACAAACTGGACTCTGAAATATTTGTAGATTGACAGAAAATGTTATAGCATGAAGAAACATTAAAAATTATGTGATTTATTTTTCTGCTTTTCCAATATATTAAAAAATACTTCTAAAATATTTTTTTCTTATAAGTTTAGCACCCAGGAAAAGAGTGCCAGTATTAGTTGATACATGGTACTTATGGTTTGAATTAGTTAATATGACTCTTTAACTTGAAAATAATAAATGGCCCGAGTTACTCTCCCATAGCATTATCCTAAAATCACCAGGGCAACAAGCTGCTTCAGTGGTTTAAATGTGCTCTGGTGGTTTGAAACAATTGCACTGCTCTGGACACTTAATTGACTACAAAGGATTGACTTAGATACTTTGATTAAAATTTTGTTACTTTAATTATTGTTCAGTGAAGTGTTCTAATGTTTTAAAACAAATTCTTCATGTGAAATCTTGTTTCTGGGGGGAAAAAATGCTGCCTAAAATAAGTTTGTATAAAACCCCAACTTTGTGGCACAGTAAGTTAAAATTTTGAGGTGAATTTTCAGTAAAATAATCTTTATTGATAAGGCATATTGATAAGGCATAGTGAATCCTCAATGTCAAACAGCAAAAGGGAATATTTGGACAATTGAAAATAAAGTGTGTGCATATATATATATGTATATATGTGTGTGTGTGTGTGTGTATATATATATATATATATGCACACACGCACACACACACATATATGTAACAGCTAAAATGTATTGAGAATTCAAAGTGGGCCCATATTTAGCTCTTCATTATATAAACCCATATTCCCAGGAGGTGGGCATTAATATGTACATTTTAGAGATGAGGAAACTAAAGTATAGAACATTTAAGCAAGTTGTCTAAGCCCATGCTGCTGAAAAAGTAGTGAAGCTTCGATATAAAGCAAGGTTGTTTGGCTCCAGTGGTTTTAACATTACGCTATTAACAAAACCAAGACCAAACTAGCAATAATTGCAAGGGCAACATATTTTCTGCTTATTACATGGGATGTACACTGCTAAACACACTTTACACATTATTTCTTCTAATCCACATAGGGAACGCTCTTCTCTCCACATTTTTACGAGGCTCTTAGGAGAGTAATCACTTTGTATTAGTTTCCTAGAGCTGCTGTAACAAATTACCACAAACTGGGTAGCTGAAACAACTGAAATTTTTCTCAAGGTTCTGAAGGCTAGAAATCCAAGATCAGGATGTCAGCAGGTTTGGTTCTTTTTTGGACTGTGAGGAAGAATCTGTTCCATGACTCTCCCTTACCTTCTGGTGGTTTGCTGGCAATCTTTGGAGTTCCTTGGCATGTAAAGTCATCACCTCAATCTCCTTTTGTAAGTACCCAGTCTTACTGGATCAGGGCCCACCCTAACGACCTCACTTAAACTTGATCATCTGAAAAGACCCTATTCCCTAATAAGGTCACACTCACAGGAACTGGGGGTTAGGACTTCAACATATTAATTTGGGGGGGGGGACACAATTGAATGCATAATATACTTTTTTCACAAACTGAGCTGTTCTTTATATGATCCTATGTTCCAAAAAAACGGGCATTAATTATACTCATTTTAGAGAAATTTTGCACTTATTTTTAGTTCTGCACTAGAGATATGTTGCTAATTATAATTAGTCAGGCCCAGAGGCACTTATTAGATCATTTCTCAATAATGGGCAGGGCAACTATGACTTAAAGACCCCCAAACAGTTTTCATACATTCCCTGTCTATTTTCATTTGATAAACACATCTAGCCCTTAGAACTTTGCCAGCCATCCTCTCTATGTGCCTGGTTAGTAATGTCAACTGACGTCCTTCTTCACAATAATGATTTTGTATCACAGAAGCACAAATTAAGATGTCCTGTTAGACTTCCAGAACTAATCCTTCTGTGCCACAAAAGTTTCTATTACACCTGAAAAATATCACAGCCTTTTCCAATTGTTAAAAAATGTAGCATAATTTATTTCATTTTTGACTTACTGATGCTTTTTCTATTCATGTTTTTGTGGCCTGAAAATCCAGAGATAAAAACGTGAGTGGAAAAATTTTAGCAAGAAAATTCCATTATGACATCTTAACAGCTATAGGGTATCACTGTTAATGCTATTTTACCAGGTAAGGAAAGAGGGACTAAAGAGTTAAGCAATTTAACCAAGGACTCAAATAAACAAAGAAACAAATAAGCAAATAAAAGTTAGAGGAGACAAAATATTTTCTGACATATATAAACTCCCTGCCTCCCTGCCAAAAGAACCAAATAAAATAAAGCTTATTTGTTTCCTAATTTGCTTCAAAGTGAGCTATAATTTGTTATTCTATAATAGGCTCATTTTAAACTTGGCATACACTCACGATGCCACCTAGTTGTTTAGTGTATAAATATATGCCTACTCTTTTCCAGGGAGGTCCTCTGATCTGACAGTGAAAGAAACAAATACAACAGAGCGTCGCCAACCTCCAAGTCCCACTGTCTGTAAGTTCAAAACACCATGCCCTCCTTTATTTCAGTGCCCACTCAGTTCTGGTGCTAACCCTGTCTGCTTAGTTTTATATTAGTAATAAGAGATTTGAACTAAAAATACTGTATTAATTTTAAATTCCATGAACATAAACCAATATTTTGAGAGCTATTTATTTTTATTTCTTTTAATTAAAAAATACTGATTATACATGTTTGTGGGGTACAGAGTTGAATATCTATCTCTATCTCTATCTATCTATCTATAAAATGTGTGATGATCAAATTAGGGTAACTAGAATTTTCATCATTATAAAACAATCATTTCTTTTTTATGATGAGGACATTCGATCTCCTCTCTTCTAGCTGTTTGAAAACATGCAGTAAGTTATTGTCAGTTATTGATGCCTACCTCAACTGTACACCAATATAACTTATTTTTCCTATCTAGCTTTTTTTTGTCAATTAACAAACTTCTCACTATCCTCCTCCCACCTCCCCTTTTCCTCCTTTAATAACACAGAGAGCTAAAGTAATTTAAACGTTTATATTTTTTTCTTCAATTGATAGGATTTTGTTTGGCTTCAGGGGACAAAAATCTGACTTACAGTGGCTCTAATGAACTGTAGTTTATTGTTCTTACATGGCAAAATGTCCAGAGGAGGGCAGTGCAGGGCTGGTACAATAGCTCAAAGTACCTTAGAGGATTGCACTAGTTGTTCCTACTTTCCAATACTCCTTCCCTTACTGGGAACACTGAAGACTGCAATTTCTCACCCTCTTGCAGTTAGACAGGTTCATGTGACTAGATCAAGTCAATAGACTGAGAGTGGAAGATTGTGCCACTTCCAAGGTAAGTCAGTGAAAAGCCCCTTTATGACCCTCTTGCTCTATCCATCTGCTTCTTTGACTTAGAAGCCATGTACTATAATTACAAGTATAAGGCAGCAAGAGACTAGATCCCTAATCACCATTTAAAAGGCAGCTGCCCAAGAGGAGCTAATGCTGCAACTGACTTTGAGTGAGAAATAAACTTTTGTTTATTATATCACTGAGAAGCCAGGGTTAAATTGTTTCACTCCATTGTCTAGATCCTGAGTGATACACGGTGATGGCTTTCATCACCATTCTATTTTTTTTTTTTATTGACACATACTGATTGTTCATATGTTCATATTTATGGGGTACAGTGTTATATTTCAATACAAGTATATAATGTGTGATGATCAAATCAGGGTAATTAGCATTTTCATCATCACAAAAATCATTCTTTCAGTAAGATAGCTGTTACCCTTCTAGCCATCATTACCACATTTCAGGCAGGAAGATGGGGGGGCGGGGGATGTAAAAGACAAACAGCCAAAGGAAGTACTAGCCAAATAGGCGTTTCCAAATTGCTCTACCCAAAGGCAAGCTCGGTACTTGAACATAAATTTCATTGGCCAGAACTCTCTCACATGGCCAATTTGACTGCATAGGAGTGTTTAAAGGAGAATATATTTAACTGAATACTCTGCCATCCCCAATTATTATCACTGTGTTAGTAAAAATAGATGAGAAAATTGTCATTAAGTAAGCAACCAACAGTGTCTGCCATAATCTTAATGGAATTCTTCTCACATAGTTTCCACTTTTGTGTATGTATGTGTGTGTGCGTGTGTGCGTGCATATGTGTTTGTGTGTGCATGTGTGTGTGTGATGAGAATACTTAAGAATAACCATCTCAAAAAATTTCAAGTATGCCATACAGTATTGTTAACAATAGTTACCATTCTGTACATTAGATCTCCAGAACTTATTCAAATCGCATAACTAAAACTTTGCACCCTTTGACCAAAATCTCCCAATTTTTTCCACCTTTAAACTCTGACAACCAGCATTCTATTCCATGCTTCTAAGAGTATTTGACTTTCTGTGTCTGGGCTATTTCCTTTAGCATAATGTCCTCCAGGTTTATTCATGTTGTTGTAAATGGCAGGATTTACTTATTTTTTAAGGTTGAATAGTATGCCATTGTATGTATGTGATTGAGTTTGGATGTGTTGTCCCCTCCAAAACTCATGTGGAAATTTGATCTACAATGTGGCAGTGTCGGAAACTTATTGAGTCATGGGGGTGGATCCCTCATGAATGGATTAGTGCTCTCCCTGGGGGAGGGGGGATTAATGAGTGAGTTCTCGCTCTATTAGTTCCCCTGAGAGCTCGTTGTTTAAAAAGACCCTGGTGCCTACTCTCTTCTCTTGCTTCCTCTCACCATGTGATCTGCTTGTACCCGCTGGCTGCCTGCCTCTCTTCACCATGGGTAGAAGCAGCCTGAGACCCGTGCCAGATGCAGCTGTCCCAGAATCATAAGCCAAATAAACCTCTTTCTTTTATAAATTACCCAGTTTCAGGTAGTTCTGTTATAGCAACACAAAACGGACTAAGACAGAAAATTAGCAACACAAAACAGACTAAAACAGTATGCCACATTTTTATTCACTCTTCTGTCTATGGGCATTTACATTTTTCTGTATCTTGACTATTATGAATAATGCTGCAATGAACATCGGAGTGTTGATAGCTCTTCAACTGTAATTTCACTTCCTTTGGATATACACCTTGAAGTGAGATAGCTGGATCATATGGTGTTCTATTTTTTGAGGAACATCCATATTGTTTTACATAATGGCTATACCAATTGACATTTCCATGAACACTGTACAAAGGTTCCCTTTTTTTCTACATCCTGGCCAATACTTGTTATCTTTTGTCTTTTTTATAATAGCCATTCTAACAGAAGTGAGGTCTTATTTCATTGTGGTTTGATTTGCGTTTCCCTGATGATTAGTGATGTTGAGCACCTTTTCATGTACATCTTGGCCACTGGTATGTCTTCTTTTGAGAAATGTCTGTTCAAGTCGTTCAAAAAAATTTTAATTGGGTTATTTGTGGCTTTGTCATTGTTGTTGTTGTTGTTGAGTTGTTTAAGTTCCTTTTTGTAGTTTAGATATTAACCCTTGTCAGACATATGATTTGCAAATATTTTGTACCATTCTGTAGGTTGCCTTTTCATTATATCTATTGTTTCCCCTGATGTGAGAAACTTTTTAGCTTGATGTAGTCCCAATTGTTTATTTTTGCCTGTGCTTTTGAGGACATATCAAAAAGATCATTGCTGAGACCAAAGTAAAGAAGGTTTTTCCCAAAGTTTCCTTCCAGTAGCTTTACAGTTTCAGGTCTAACAGTTAAATCTTTAATACATTTGGAATTAATTTTTGTGTGTTGTATGAGATAATGTTCTATTTTTATGCTTCTGCATGTGGATGTACCATATCCCCAACACCATTTATTGAAGAACTTTTCTTTCCCTATTGTATGTTCTTGGCTCAATTGGTGTAAATGTGTGAATTTATTTTCTGGGCTCTCTATTCTGTTCCATTGGTCTATATGACTGGTTTTATGCCAGTGCCGTACTTGTAATATATTTTGAAATCAGGAATTTTGATGCCTCCAGCTTTGTTCTTCTTGCTCAAGATTTTGAATTGGCATCTTTTGTGGTTCCATATAAATTTTAGGGATTTTTTTCTATGTCTATAAAGAATTCTATTGGATTTTGATAGGGATTGAATTGCATCTGTAGATTAATATGGGTAGTATGGACATTTTTTAAATATTATATTTTCACTCCATGAACATAAGATATCTTTTCATTTATGTTTGTCTTTTTATGTTTCATCATCAATATAATAATTTTTACTATACAAGTCTTTCACCTCTTTAAGTTTATGTCTAAGTATTTTATTCTTTTGTTGTCATTATAAAAAGTACTGTTTTCTTCAATTTCTTTTTCATATACTTCATTGTGTATAGAATCATCACTGATTTTTGTATGTTGATTTTGCATTCTGCAACTTTACTAAATGTGTTTAATATTTCTAACAACTTTTTGTTGTTGAGTTGTTAAGGTTTTCCACACATGTTATCACATCATCTGCAAACAGAGTTATTTTTTCTTCTTCCTTTATGATTTGGATGATATTTATTTCTTTTTCTTGTCTAATTGCTCTGGCAAGGACTTCCAGTACTAAAGTAAATAAAAGTGGTGATAGTGGACATCCTTGCCTTTTACCAAACCTTGGAAGAAAAGCTTTCAGTTTTTTTCGCAATGGTTACAATGTTAAGTGTGGGTTGTGCATGTATGGTCTTTATTTTGTTGAGATAACTTCCTTTTATATCTTTTCCTTTTTAATGACAAATGAATTTCTACTCATTTTTTTTTATCTCATCTACTCCTACAGCTTCATTTATTATTCCCAACAGTTATCCTCAGTCACATTTAAATTCTAGATATCTTCTATCAACAATTTCTTTCTTTACTCCTGGGAAAGTCAATATTTAAATAATTATTTTTTTTCCATTTCCTTTTCCTATATTCTTCATTTTGCTTAGAATCAGGAAACTTCATGACATGTCCAATATCTTCATCTCCTTTATCCTGCCTTACTTCTAAATGATGATTTGCAAATTCCAAAGAATTTCTAGTAAGTTACACTTAAATCATTCTCCTCATCCTCACCTGAGTAAAGTTTGATTGATTCCTGTTCTTATCATCACCCCCTGTTGCTAATTTTCATCCTTGTCTACATTTACTTCATCCTCACTCAACAGCCACAATGTAATTGTTAGTCTGATTATGCTACTCACCTGTTTGGAATCATTCTTCCCCCTACCCCCATTAACTTTCAGAGTAAAAGCCAAATGTCTTAGTGAGATACACCAAATTCTTCATAAGTGGTAATCTCTCTGGAATTCTTTCTTTTTATGAATCAAAGAAGACACTATCATTTATCCATATGAAATTTTGGGAGTTCTTGAGATACAACATACTGTTTGATCTCTTAGAGCTTTTACAATTGATTGTTTATGTTGGGAGACACTTCTTCATGGGTCTGTCTCATTTCTGCATATCTTGTAAGCAGAAGAACTGGCTTACTTTTTTCCAGACTGTCTTTTTAAGGACTTTTAAAAATATCATCATCACAAGCCTTGGAATTATAGAGATAGTGCCTTTCTTAGAATAAAGGGTTTTCTTATACGCTTGGGAAAAAGAGACAGTGTTTCACTCTAGAGGAACGGATGGGTGATTCTTACTTTTTATTATAGCTCAGGGTCTTTCTCCTTTAATGCAACCTACTTGTTACTTGGTCCCCTTCAGATTATTCTGTGGAAAATGGTGTGAGGAAAACTGATAAAACTCTGAAGTTCATCTTGCTTGTCGTATCATGATTAATAAAGTCCTTTGTCTCTGACCTAGGTGTCTCATGTCTTCTCCAGAATATTTGAAAATGTGGAGGGCTAACTTGTTAGCTGATGAGTAGGATATAATCTGTGAACCTTCACAGTTCTTGGCAGTGTCCTCCTTTAGGAATAATGCCTAAAATTAGTTCCTGTGCTGTCCATTGTATTGTACTGTAATTAATTATAAGCTTTGCTTTAAGACTTAGCTGAAATATACTCCCACTGTGAAGTTTCCCTTAAATCCTGATCCAGTCTCCTCCTCCTATATTGTTCCTGATATGCGTTACACATATCTCTATAATACTGTCATGGAATTGTTTGTTTATAGATGTCCTCCTTGCCAGATTGTGATTGCCTTGCTAAATATCATGCCTGTTTTTGATGGTGCCTGCCGCATAGTGAACACTAGATGACTTTCTCTTTAAAAAATTATTGTTGGAAGACTGTCTTACAGGTGCTCTCTCCAAAACGTGACTTAATGCACACATCTACATATAATACCTTGCTTTATATTGGTCTATCAGCATCTATGTCTTTTCCTACATGAACCAACACTTTGTTCTCACTGTTTCTCTAAATTTGTAATGCATTATTAATTTCATTTTAAGCAAGTTGCCTATAATTATAATTGTCTTTCTAAAAAAGAAAATGCAACAGCTGCACCTACTCTGAAAATGGATCCTTGGAGAATGTAATTAAGTTATTTCAATTTGGAAACTGAATATTATCAAGAGCTATGGGATGTATAACCTTAAGGCAGACCTTTCCACCAGGTTTTTAATAGTATGTCATTTGCAGAAACCTAGATAACTAGAAAATTTGATTGGAAATTTTTGCATGCTCCAGTCAGAAGCTTAATAAATGAAATTATGTATCATATTATAGTCAGTTAGAACGTTTGGTAGACCACAGAGCTAAGGAGGCTAAAGCCATGTTTACTACCTTTGTGACACTTCTTATAGCTTTATTTACTTTGTTTTATGGCCATAGAGTTTCCCCATAACTCACAACAAATATTATACAATTGTGTTTAAGTCACAAACATAACCCACCCCCCAAAATTATAAATTTATAACCTTTCCCAAAAAGTCAATTCTAAGGGCATGGACTATTTTCTAGAGATCATGCCTTCATATATGAAAACAGAATTATTATATAATTGGGAATTACCTTTTGGGGGAATAAAAATTAAATGTTGTTTAACATCATGTTCAGACATTTCAAAGACTTTGTTAAAATAGTGTATTCAAACATTCACTGCATCTTACTTATTATCATTTTGCTTTTGATAAAGGCCTACATTTTTATGGCTGAAATGATCAACGTATAGCCAAAAACATTGATGTTGTACTTAATTAACACTGTTTCTAAGAAAAATGTAGGGTAGGTGAATTTTTATTTGATGACTATACTATTTAATGTTAATAACACTTGAGAAATACTGATAAGATTGTTAATAAAAGTAGAAACCTGGTGTTAAAAATATATTTTAATAATAACATGGAACAATCATCGACTTCATGAATACCTATTGACAATAATCATCTTTCCACACTCTGTACAAGCCTTTTCAAAGAAAGGATCTTACTATCTCATCAGAAATCATTTATTCTTTTGGAAAAGCATTAATAATATTAAATGTCTACTTATCTTAGTAAAATTCTCTCTCTTTAATTTAAAACTATTTGACTCTGTCTCCCCATCTATTTAAGCAGGCTAAGTATAATCACTTTTACATTATCATAACTTTCAACATCTGAAATGATCTCATATGACCATCCTAAGATTTAAATTTTTCATGCTAATTATCATCATGAAATAGTTTCAATATGAAAATATAATCAGTATCATCAGACTTAATGAAGCCTTGGCTAATTCATTTGTTATCAATAGAGAGACAAAGGGTTTCAAATTTGAAAAAGTCTTATTGAACATAAGGATGATATAATATGCTTATGGTATTTGGGGTAACTATTCTATCTCAACCTATTTGTCACCAAATAGTATTAGAACAGTTAAGACTGATATATGTCGATATTGACTCTTATATGAAAACAAATAGGGGAAAAAATATTTGCAGAGTATGCCACTGTTATAAATCATAGTATACCGAGAGAATGTACTGGTGATTTCCTGCAAAGTTCAAAAATTTTATTGATAACATAAAAGCTGAATTATCTTGTACATCCTGTTAACTAATCAGAAGTGATTTAATAGGAGAAAATAGTAGATACAAAAAATTGAATCAAGAAGTCACTGTGTCTTCTCATATCTTCAACTACTGTATTCCTGTTGAGCATTTTCACTAGATGTTTTCTTTGAAATTTGAAGGAGTTTAAAAAACACACAGCAAAAAGCATTACTTTATAAAGTGAAGTGTAAACTCACGGACCTCCTATTTGTAATATGATAATAAGAGCATAGGAATAAAAAATTATTCAGTTAGATCATAGAATATATGCATGGATACTGGATAAACAGCAAATTATCTGCATAGATATCTAAATTAAAAATTATCATAGACACAATTAGGCTTTTGAAGTTGATGCCTATTCATCAAACTTATCCATAATATATACTTTGCTGGCATTGTCAAGGGCAAATCTGAGAACTGATTATAACATTGGTCTAATCCTTTATAAATTACATTCTGAATTAATTTAAATGATAAAGAGCGGAAGCCATAATACCCAGAAGGGCAATATTAAAAAGTTCTTCAGTTAGGGGCAGTTTTACATTCATAAAATATAAACCTTCTTTTGATTCAATCTCTAAAAGTATAAGAAAAGAAAAATGTGAAAATATAAAACAGAAGGATTAACCCTTTTGCTTAAGATTATCCAATAATTCAGCTTTTTATCTAAATTTTTATCTATTTTTTAAGATTTTTATCTAAATAAATAAATAAATAGATAGATAGATAAATAAATAAATTCTTACATTAAGAAAGAATGCTTTCTGAATGTAATGTTTCAAAATAAAATTTAAGCAAACTTTATCTCATTAAAGCATATCTTCATTTACAAGGGTAGAATGGATTCCAAAGGAAAGGATGGTAATAGAACTATAAAACCATTGTTAAAATAATGTGGCCAGTGTTTTATTATATGGGAATGTCTGGGGAAACAATTTACAACTATAATGTCACTGGAAACCCAAAGATGTCAAATTTGTAATGGATTAATAATCTATCATATTATTTGTCAATAGATGGTTTGAAAAAGCTGCCATAGTATTCTCGAAGTGACAGAATTTATAGAAATGGGGATGGTTGTTAAGTGTTAGTGAGAGGAGGGGAGGAAAATGACTGTGGTTGTGGCTGTAGAAGGGTAGTACAAGGGATCTTTGTGATTAAACTTCTGTGTCTTGACTGTCATGGTAGTCATAAGTCTACACTTGTGATAAAATTGCATAGAACTAAATACATGTGTACACACACACACACACAAGTGCATGTAAAACTGGTGAAATCCAAATAATTTAGATGGATTCCATCAAAGTCAATATCCTGATTGTGGTATCATTCTGTAGTTATTCAAGAAGTTACCATTAGAGAAACTGGATGAAGAAACAGGATCTGTGAATTATTTCCTACAACTAAAAGTGAATCTGCAATTATCTCAAAATAAAAAGTAAAATATAAAAAAATGCAAAAAGTAAGGACTAAAAACAAAACAAATAAATAAAAATGAAATAAAAAAAATGACTGGTTGCAATAAAAGCATTATGCTAGCCTAGAAGAATATATAGAAAAACTAGAAGATACACTTCCAATTGAAAGGATAACATTCAAGGTTTAAAATAAGGGCAAAACTGGTTTCAAAATTATGTAGCTTTTTTAGGGGAAATAATTATTTTAGGAGAGAGAGTGTGAAAACAAAACATGAGTTGATTTACGATGCAGGTTTAAAGAAAATAAGTAGATTGTTTTGATGCTATTCAAAGGATCTTATAGTAGTAATTAAAATCTGAGAAGAAAGTGGTCAATGTTATGTAGGTATCCGAATTTTTTTTTAAAGAAAGTGAAATTCTATTAATATTAATTTTTACATTCTAAGATGTTGTTGCAGAGCAGTTGGGAGGGAGGCGGAGAGGGGAAAGGGGAAGGAAATGGCATAGAAGAAAGAGGGAAGAGAAGGGGTGGGATTGAAGCCTGTGGAACCCCCCTCATTCTCACAGGAAGACTGGGGGCTTCCAGAAGTGGCTTGGTCATTGCTGGGCTGGGTGCAGATGTCAGGGGGGTGTGGAAAAGCCCTCACCCCCCAGTGTCCCAGCTTGGGAACCTGAGGCCTTTCTTGCTGTAGCTTAGTGGTAGTTGCTGGGCTGGTTGCATGCGTGGGGGGGGGGGGACATCGCTGAGCCCCAAGGCCCCCTACTGCCTCTGCTTGGGAGAGCCTGAGGCACTTCCTCCAGTGGCTTGGTGGCTTGGTGGTCATCACTGGGCTAGTTGAATGCATAGGGGGTGTGTGGCTGAGTCCCTTGGCCCCCCACCACCCTGGGTCAGGAGAGACCAGGGTACATCCCATGGTGGCTCAGTAGTAGCTGCTGGGCTGGCTGTGGGTGTCAGGGGGGCATGTCTGAGTCACAAGGCCCCCCACCGTCCTGGCTCAGGAGAGCCTGAGGCTCTTCCTGTGGCAGCTCAGTGGTCATGGCTGGGCTGTCTGTCTGTCTGGGGGACGAGGCTGAGGCCCTCATCCCCTACCCTCAGGATTGGTTGCACGTGTCAGGGGGCATTACTAAGGCCCCTGCCCCTCCCCCCTTTCTGGCTTGGTATCCCAGGGGACTATTGTTCCTTCCATGTGTTATAGGTGTTCTTTGGTGAAATGAAACCTTTACTAGTTAATATGAAACTTTGTCTCTGGTTGCAGGTACTTTGTTTTTTCTTTCAGTTCTGTGTTGGATTATTTGCTGTTCAGACCATTTAAACTCTGTGCTGGAACTAATTTGTTGTCCTTTCCTTACTTCTAAAATGGGGGAACTTCTTGTGGGGACCAGTACTTGAGCTCTGTGGTTGAGCTAGATTGCTGCTTTGCTGCTGATTCCCTAGGGAAGGCTTTTTGTGCAGCTTAGGTTATAATGGTTGACTTTATAGGTACTTCTGCCTCTCAGAAGATCCAAAACTCTGGTCTGGGCTGGAGCCTTTTCATCAAACTGCACCCCATGCAATTCTATATTCCTGACCAGTCTCCTCTGAGTGGTCCTACACTGATTGGGGGGGTGGGGAAGAGATCAGCTGTCCTTGCTGTGCCCCAGTGTTCCCCTGGTGGAACCATCTCCCCCACCACATGTGCTACAAACACTTCTCATGGGACGGGCCATGTGCCAGTCCCTTGAGATGACTTACTCGCCTCTTCTTCAGTTGTTGTGACTCCTTGCTCCTATGTGAGTCCCAGGAACCCTCTTACAGTTTTGTTTGCCTGGGGGTCATCAAGGCCCTATTCTCCCCTGCCACTTCTAAGCAACTTCATCCAAAGGGCAAAGCTGTGGCTTTCCCCAGCTCCCACTCTGTGAGCTAAGCAGCTCTGGTCTGGATGCAGCTGTGGCTTGAAACAGTCAGAGCAGTTTTTTCTTTCTCTCATCATGGCTTCTCCTTCCTTTGTGCACTCCATATGTCTCTCCTTCTCTTCCCCTGAGCTCTAGGGCCCCACCTTGCCTGTCATTGTTTTTTATAGTTGTAAATCGGTTGATTTGGGGGAGAGAATCATGCTGGGGACTGTCTATTACACCATCTTGACCAGAAGTCTCCTGAGTGTTAACAAGTTTGGCATTAATCCTGAAGGCAATAGGGAGTCAAGGATTATAGCCATGTGTTCATATGCATGACATATAACCTTCATGATGGGAAGGGGCTGAGAGAGTAGAATTAGAAATATTTGTTAGATGACTAGAAGAGAGATTAAATGTGTACATCATAAAGAAATGATTGTGTTGCAGTGATAAATAGGCTAATAACCCTGAATAGATCAATACACATTGTATACATTTATTGAAACACAACTCTGTGTCCCATAAATATGTACAATCGATATGTTTCAATAAATATTCTTTTAAATAAATAAAAAGTAAAAAATCAAACAACAAAAAAAGGAAGACTTGTTAGAAAATGACTGCAATATATAACAAAGAAGAACATTAAAGAGAGGTTAAGGTAGTGACTCTGGGAACAGAAAGAAAGAAAGCGATATGAAAGAAATGGAGGGGAATGCATCGACTGCCTGCTGATTAACCGGTTGGAGGGGCCAATGACAGAAGTCAAAATGATTACGATTTGAGGCTGCACTTGAGAATTACAGCATTTTTGACATGGGAAGGACCAGTGAGAAAGCACTGGATCTCAGTCTCCAGCACAAGATCATGTCTTTGGTTTCTGGGATGCCTAACTGGAATTTCTAGAGAGAAATTTATATTAAAATCTAAAATAAAAATAAAGGGGGACTGTGAAGTTAGAAAAGACATTCCTTCACTTATCAAAAATAACTGAAGGAATTAAAAACTTTTTATTCACACAGAAACAGCCAGGGCAGGGGAAGACCATCCTGGCAAATTAGGGCTGAAATAAAAAAGGGCACTCAGTGCTAGGGCAGGACAATGCCATTTACAGTCACACAGGTTGTGCACTGTATAACACTCAGGATTGCCATTTACATAGACTATAATGTGATTGGAGGCCCCTGGAGTTGTACACTGTGTCACATGAACAACTGTATGTGGTAGTTCTGGGGAGTAGGAAATACACTTTTTTTTTTTTTCTATGTCACACAGATCCTGTTAAGACAAATTAGAGATCAAATAGAAAGATTAAAAGAGTAAGTATTCTCTTATGGTATCAACCCTTATGAACATCCGTTGCCATGTATATGGCTTCTGTTGTGTAAATAACTTTGATTTAGTAAATTAAACATGAAAAATGTCTTGTGCCCTAAAATATTCTTACATGAAATATAATTGGAAGCGAATTATATGAAAGCTCAGCCTACTTTTCATTAAAATGCATGAGCAAAACGTTAAACTGTATCATGACTTTTTTAAGACTTATTTTAGTCATTGTGTCTTTATATAAATTGGAGGGGTTTAATAAATTCACTTGTGGTTAATTTTTGAATATCCATGTTAGCTTTAAATGAAAGTGGAAATCTTCATTATAAAGTCTTTTTATTTCTTTTCCTCTTTGGGGAAAACTAGTTTAAAAATATGAATTAGTTAAAAGCACTACATCATTTTATTTTTATATTCCTGGAGTAACAGCTTAGCAGAGTCCTCTTAAGAATGCCATCTACATGTAAGTGTTTCAGAAAACAGCACTCACAGTATACCTTCAGAACCAGACCACTGCATTCGGGAAACACCAGCCTGGGCTCCTGGAGCAAAGGATACTAGGAAGGTTGTAGTATTTGTTAATTTGTACCTGTTAATCTCTGAAACATCCAAAATGATTGAAGCAACACCTATGAGAAAACCTTTTGTTTCACAGACAGAATATTTTTAATAAAAGGAAAATGCTGCTTTGGGCAAAGATTATTATTATAACTTTTTAGCAAAACTGATTCAGAAAGAAAAGTACTTTTAAATGTAATTTTTTTCATTTACCTTTTTCTTAAATATTTATTATCTTCAATTATCATAGTAAAATGGAACATATGATTGAAATAGTAAAAATAATTTGAAATATCTCAGAATAAATGTCATTGTTTAATACATAATAATAAATAAAAAGGTGGTCAGAAAATATATTTTTAATAAATTCTAAGATCAACAATTTTAAAATTCTTGTTTTAATATAAAACCTACATTAATACTTCTACCAGAGATATTCTTATTTCTCAAATGAACTTGCTGGCAATAGTGATAAAATGACCAGGATAATTTGTCCTTGTGTCACACTGATTTTTCTTCCATTCAGCTTAGTCACATTTTTCGTACTTAAGTAGAGAGAATATCATATATAAGCTGCTACCAAAATTTAACATACAAAGACTGAATTTGAGGTAGCATAGTGAGTTTGAAGGATTTGGCAAATTTGTTATATAAAAATGAAGAAAAATGAAGTGCTAGTCTTTGGGTGTTAGGACTGGAACCTCAATCTTCTTGTCCAAACTTAGATGAAGACAAACTATAATAGGTAGGACATAGCTAAGGAATGGCACATTAGAAGGACAAAACCCAAATCTTTAAGCGTTGTAGTTAAAGTTCAGAAGTGCTTTTTCATTAATATTACTTTGGGGGGAGTTCTTTGAGAAGTCACTGAAACCACTGCTTGTGTTTTCTGTTATATTCTAACTGCTGATAACTAGAAAGAAGACATTCTTATATAAGTGCACTGTTACAATGAAACATGGAGCAGTTATCTTCCAAGCTAAATAGACAATATCTTAAAGGACTTTCAATTTATAATAGTCTTAGCATTTTAAAATGTTTTTTCTTTCTCCACATTCTACCACCCCTAGATTGGGATGCTCTTTTTCTGGGTTTGCATAGCACCTTCTGTCTCATTTTTTGGAATTGTCACTCTTCTCTTTTCTATGGGCAAAAAGAGGATCTTACTAGATCACTTTCTTTAGCTCTTAACATGTTCTCTGGCACATATACTGAGTGATATTTTCAGAATAGATGTCTTCAGCATTCTTAAATAAAACAAAATACATTGTCAACCCACTCAACCATTCACAGGGGAAGACTGAGCTAAAACCCCACTATAATCAGACATTGCACAAAGATATTGGTATTCAACTCTGTAACCCACAAATACGTATAATCAATTATGTTTCAATAAAAAAGTAAAATAAAATCCCATGATAGATGCCTAATTGAATTATATCACATCTTCTTTCTTTAATGTAGCAATGTCTACAAATAGACATTATATTCTTAAGATTTTTATCATTTTAAAATGGCATTAAAATAAAGTATCCCTGGAATAGACATAACTATCTGAAGCTGTAAATTTCAAAATTATTTCAATTCGCAAATATTTATTATGCTCCTATCACATACCAACCACTATGCTAGGCACAGGAGATACACATATATTTTGTCTTTGAGGCACTCACTACCTAACAGAAGAGGTAGACAAAAATGTCCCTTATGCAGTGCAATGAGTATTACAATATAGGTATGTGTAAAATATAATGAAAACTCATATAAGGAAGTTATTAATTCTGCAGGTACAAGATTTTCTACTATATTAAATACTTTCATTACAAAAAGCAATTGGTCAATGAACAATTACATGTTTGTTTATCAAGTTTACAGAAGAGCTATATTCCTAGGTGTAATTGCTACTGAGACAAACCAAATTTTACTGAAATAAATAATCCAGACCATATAAATGCATTTCCTTCAGTTCCAATTAAATAAGATTCAACAAAATAAAAAAACATGATCATATTTTCACCTTCTCAGTATCATCTATGTAATTACTTCTGTTATTTTTAAGAAATGAGAGAGAAAATGAGTAAAATCTACTGTTATACTTTCTAGTTCTCTGTTAGAATCAGAAAATTCAAATTTTATCTCTCCCACATTCATCTTGCATAACTAGTATGGAAATATAAATAACACCACCATATTTTTATTTCATACTGTTATTTTTTAAATCCTTGGACAACTATTGTAACTATATGAAAAAGTTTATCCCTTGAAATGTGCTCTGAAAATCAAACAAATTACTGAAAATTATTATTAGTTTATTAGGCTCCTAGGGCTGCTACAACAAAGTGTCACAAATTGGGTGACTTTAAGCAGCATAATTTTATTTTCTCACAGTTCTGGATACCATGAGTTCAAAACTAAGGTGTCAACAGGACCATGTACTCTCTGAAAGCTCTAGGGAAAAGTCTTTTCGTGCCTCTTCTTAGGTTTTAGAGGTTGTCTGCAATTTTTGGTGTTCCTTGGCTTGTAGATGTGCAATTACAATCTGCAACCATGATCATATGGCCTTCTTTTCTCTTTCTTTGTATCTAAATCTCTTGTAAGGACATCAGCCACTGGACAAAGGCCCACTCTAATCCATCATGACTTCATCGTAACTTGATTATATATGCAAAGACCTTATTTCCAAAAAAGATCATTTTGACAGGTACAAGGTGTTATGGCTTGAATGTATCTTTGGGGGGACAAAGTTGCTGTGGATTTATTGAATTGTCTCCAAAATTCATATATTGGAAGTTTAATTCCCACTGTAACTGTTGAGGGTGGGAAATCCTGTTACGGTAATTGAGAGGTTGGGCTTTGAAGAGGTAATTAGATTGTAAGACCATGCCATAGTGAAGAGACTAATAATGGTGGTCAGGGGCATGGTTCTGAGGACTTTAAAACAAGAGCACAAGAGAGGTTCATCTCTGCTTCACCACTTTTTGCCAAGTAAGACCCCTGCATTGCTGTAAAGCCACTACCAAAGAATACTCTAACCAGAAGTTCTCCCTGGACTTTGGACTTCTCAGCCTCTGAAAGTGTAAGCAACAAATTTCATCTTCTTATAAATCACCAAGTTCCAGGTCTTCTGTTAGAAACAACAGAAAGGGACTGGCACAGAAGTTCTACCTACCACCTTTGAGAACAAAGAAATGGCAGTTTGGCATAATGGAAACAGCATGGACAGAGAAATTTAAGAGAACTAGCAAAAGGGCTACTACACTTCAAAATCCAGCTCAGGGTATACAATTTCTGTAGAATTTTCCCTGACAACCACAACTTGATTGTTTCTTCATTGTATTTGGAACTTTATAATACCATTTCTCCAAGCATATAATAGAAAATACAAAACTATGTTGCTTACCCTATTTTTCTTTACTTTCTTTTTATGGTAACATAAACTTCCAGAATAATGTCCTACATGTAGTAGCTACTTAATAGATATTGAATTAAACTCTAAAATTTCATTATATTTTATTTAAGATAATGATTTTTTATGGGATTATGTGATAGGAAATATTAAAATAATGCCTTAAAACTACAATACTATGTATGCAAAAAGTTAACTGTGGAGCAAAAAGTGGCAGCATAATTACAAATACAAGGTAATACACTTTAGATAAAATAATGAAAAGGTTATTCCAGGATACTTGCTTTTCAGTTATGTCTCAGTATATTATGTTTTAGTATATCATATCAATTTGTTTCTATTATGAAGAAGATCATGAAAAATATAAAGTAATAGCAAGAATGATTTGAGAGGCAAGATCATGTGTACTCTTCTACACAAATCTTAAACCATAGAATGTCTGCATCTTTAACACCAGTTCCATATCTTTCAATGCCATGATATATATAAAGAAGTAGACTATAGACTCCATGAGAGCAGATACCACAAATATTTTGTTAACCAGTGTGTATCTACTCCCCAGAACAATGTATGATGAATTTGTTGAATGAATGAAGATTAGATTTTCCTTTTAGCACCTAATGTGTGTCAAGGCTTCTGCTAAATTAATTTTCCTGGGCAAGTGATTTTCTGTTCATATGTGTCCAAAGAGTTAGGAACACTCAAATTCAACCAAGAAAAACAGACAAAATTTTAATGAGGCAGGGCTGAAGTATGAAAGTTTGGAAGCAAAAGCCTAATCTATAGTACAACAGCTTATTCAATATTATACGGACCAGGATTGGAAAGCCAAAATACTTTAAGTCAACTCAAGGGAACAGCCTGCTAGCTTACAGACCTTATTCTTGCCCCTATGACAGACATGCCACACTGGCAATGACCAACTTTGGCTGTAGAAACCTAGGAATGTTAACAATAACAACTGCTTTTTTCTGTCCTAATTTTGTGCTCACCAAGCAAGTCTCTAATTAGAATATGACGTGCTATAAACATCTACTTTCAGGGACAGAATAGGTTGTTCTGTTGACACAACTTTTCTGGTACATAAAAAAACCAAATATCATTGATTTATTTTTTCATTTATTCATTCAACAAACATCAACAAATGTCATGGGTTCTGTGCTCTGTGCAAGGAGCTAATGTTATCAGTTGCATAAATGTGGACTTTGTCTTCGTGGAGCTTTAGTATACAAGGAGCACAGCATTGAACAAGTAATTGAAAAGTCTGATGAGTGTTGACAGATGTAGATAGTACTATAGAATTGTATCTGGAAGATTTTACCTAGTTTATATGCTCAGGGAAGACATAACAGAGGAAGTGGTTTTTCATGTGTTCAGAAGAGGGACTAGGTGTTAGGTACAAATGGAGGGAAGATAGAACTTTTCAGAAAGGTGAAACAATATATGTAAAGGTATTAAGTGAGTCATGTTTTAAATTACTGAAGGAATGTCATTAGAACTAGAACATGAGAAGCAAAGGTGAGAGTAAAGATGAGAATGTATTGAATTCCTAAATTAACATTTTATTGTATACAGTAGGATCATGTGAGTTCGGTTAATGTGACTCTGCTGTAAATAATTAGATCCAGTTTTGTTATGGTTGTCAAAATCTATTTTCTTGTTGTCAAAAACTTGTTGGTAGTCAAATAGCACTAAAATAATTCCTAACACCCTATCTTGTCATGCTCCTTCAATGGAGCTATAAAAATAGGGAATAATTTCCAACAGTGAAATTCATGATGTTCGGCAGTTTATCATTCCAAGAGGTTATGGTCACTGATCGATTGGACTTGTGGAAGAAAGGAGTATTAAAAATAACAATTATATAGGAAACAAAAAAAGGATATCACAGAGGGAAATTTAATCCAAAACAAATTATTGGGAGTTTTTGTGCTTGTGTGTGCAATTCTCACTTATTACATGAATATGAAAAAAATATATCATGAATATTTATAATATATCTTGGCTTCAGCTAAGCATATCTACTAAATATAATGATGTTAAATCTGATCTTACTTATGCTAATTAATAATGTAAGCATTTACAAAATACATTGAAAACTTAGGTGTTAATTTTTAAAATAAGATATTGCTTTGAAGTTTCTTCAGTGATATTCTACTCTACTTATTTAGTAAATTAATAGTATTACCTATATCTTCCTTGAATCAGTACCCTTTTGAAGATATACGTGAACTTTAATTTAATTGAAAACATTGTTTAAAAACAAAACAAAATAATTTATGGCAATCTTTTCCTAATCAGAGATCCTTTATAACTTAAATGTTTAGTATACATGGCTTTACTTGTTTGCACATTTTCCAACAAGGCAAGCATAACCCAGGTGTTAGCTTAGTCATATCCTTTACTACCTGAAAATCTTTACATTGAGCCCCATCCCACATCAAATGAGAGACATTTAATTCCTCTCTGACGTTTCTAAAGATTCTTAGGTGTTTATTTTTTTCACAGGCATTTTCCACTCTAAATTTCTCCTCTGATCAAACACTTGATCTCACTCATGTTTCTTCTCCTGTGGCTGTTCTTACCTCTCCAAAGGACCCACCACAAATCACATACATGGAAGGTGGCAACTTTTTCTTGTATCTACCAACCACTTAGAAGAGTAATGTGTGATAGATGTATGTGAACCATTCCTCCACCAGACTGGGATTTGGGATTAAAATTACACCTAGGAGAGAATGTTTCTTGATACTGAACAGTAAACATGGCATTTTCCTTGATTAAGTCCTGAGTCATGACTCCCTGAGAGAATTTCTTAATATCCTACTTTCCTTCTCAGCTTTCTCCACTCTCCCACCTCAATACATAATTTTCACTTAACTTCACCTTTCGTTCTTCATCTGCTCTAACGTCACATTATTTTTGTGTATGTTATTACTGGAACAATTTACTAATCTTTTTCTCACTACCTGGCAATCCCTGCTACACCAAAAAGGTGTCATTTTTAACCAATCACTCAAGCCTCAACAAAGACAGTCACTCCTCAAGAGGAATTAATACATAAATTCTTAAGGTAGCTCTTTTTCTCATTTCCCCAAAAGAATTTTAGGCTGATAACACAAATCATATACTCTAGGTCATAGAGTTAATATATTGAATACTGACTGACACATTATCTTCTATATAGCAAAACAAACATGTAATTTTCTTGTTGAATATATGAATGGAAAACCTTGGACAGTTTTTACAGCATGAGAGATAACAAACAGAAATCAATTTTAAAATACCCATTATTTTCAAATGTAGGAAGCATTGAATGCAATTAAAATTATCTAGTTTTATGTGGTACAGTGTAAATATGGCTGTGAATCTCCACTTGCTTTCCTTTATCACTGGTATCATTTGCCTTTTAACATGCCCTTTGTAGTGTGACTTTGCTCCTCCCAAGAGTCTGTCAATCTGCTTTCTCCTGAACTGGAAAATCCTTATCAGTTTGCAAAGTTCATTCTCTCTTTTTTTCCATGCTTAATCCAGAAAACAAACAAAGCAATAAATAAATAAATGAAAAAATAAAACACTCACTTTTATTAATTATTATGATTGTTGACTGCATTTAAAATACGTGGGATAAGGTAGGAATGTTGAACAGAAAATGAGTGTTCAGGAAAAATGTTACAATCATTATAGCAGAGAGAGGCATTGCAGTAGGGAAGAGTGACTTATAAACAGAGCCTTCCAGTGCTCAATCAGAATTGAGTTCAAAACTAGATTTTAAGGTTTAACTTTTATGTTTTAGCTTATATGTAAATGGATCTATATAAATTGGCTAATTATGTTTGAATCCATGCAATCAAAGCACTTTTGGGATAAAAAAATTGCATGTAAGAGTTTTTGAGGGACATTTAGTACATAAGGGGAGTTAAGTTAGACATAGGGAAGTTTCGTAAAAATTACTATGCTAAAGGAGGAGAATTCTAGAAGGTGACTTTCAAAAGTAATGATTAAATCAATAATTATAATTTGACTTAATTTTACTGAGGAATAAAATTATTCATAAAATTGTCCTGTTAAAATAAACAAATTTGACATATTTCAAGGTTTATTAAACAACTCGGTCTAAGATATTTATATACTGGAGATATATAAGATAACCTATGTACTGTTAAAACCAGTAGAGATAACCAAGAGGGCGTTTAGCAAGAAATTGGTTAATAAATACAAGATTGATTAAGTTTTGTAATGGTGAACATGGTAATTATCCTAATTTGATCATCATACATTGTGCACAGGTATTGACATTCAACTCTGTAACTCACAAATATGTATAATCGATTATGCTTTAATACAAAAACTTACATTCTCTCATATTTTAGAGATTTTCAGATTCTTGTTCAGCATTTGTTTCTTTTTACACAAGATCTCAGGAATAAATGTTTCAACTCACTTATTAAAAAAGTTTATGGATAAAAATTAATGTGCTTAAAAGAGGAAAACTCCATCCCTTCCTTCGTTACCCAGAGTGTGTTCTGCCAATATCTTCATCTTGCCTCCTTCTTAATTGTCCTAATATCTTCTGGCCCAGCAATGCCGTTGCCTGCCTTGCTGTGCTCACATCTAAGTTATTGAGAAAATAGAAACTACCGGGAAGAAATGCAGCTCAATTTCTAGTCACTGCACTTATAAACTTAAATGAGATACCCTATTAGGTATTCTCCACAAAAGGCCAAGTTATAGGTTAATAAATTGCAAAAAAATATGAATATGTCAAGCATTAAAGTTTATGAGTAAATTTTTAAAAAACATAGATGAAGGAAGTAAGCAAAAAGAATATTGGAGTGTCAGAGTTACAGCAGCTGTGGGCAATATGCATGAGAGTACTTTATTATAGTAGCAGTGAATATTGAAACCTCATGGAACATGACACACGAGTTGGTGTTTGATTTATGTAGATTAAATAATATTATGACAATTAGTCACATATTGTATCTACTATAACTTTGGTTAAATTTTAGAGTTTTGCAATGTTTTATACACACACACATACATACATACATACATACATACACTGAAAAAAAGAAGAAAAAATGTAGAACAAGATGTATCTCATTTTTCCCTTTGGAATTTAAACGTATCTTTAAATAATGCATTCCCTAATTGAAATATTTTATATAGATAAATTACTTTCTTAAATTTAAGAACAGAATAGGCACTTATTGACTTTGATGTATCAAGATACTCATTAGAAATGCAATATTATTTAGGGCCGGCCCTGTGGCTCACTCGGGAGAGTGCGGCGCTGGTAGCGCTTAGGCCGTGGGTTCGGATCCTATGTAGGGATGGCCGGTGCGCTCACTGCCTGAGCATGGTGCAGACCACACCATGCCGAGGGTTGCTATCCCCTTATCGGTCAGAAACAAACAAACAAAAAAGAAATGCAATACTATTTAATATAGAATAAATTTAAGCTCTGATACTTAATGATATAAAAAAATCACTAAAGGATTATTTTTTCACATTAATAATTGTTAAGGATAATTTCAAATTTGTCAAATGACAAATTTATGACAAATGTATACATAATATATGAAAGTTAAATAGATTTTTATTAATATATAAAAATTTGATATTTTTATTTATATATTTATATAATAGTATTTATATGAAAGATGTGAAGTATATCTTCTAGTAATTAAAATTTTGCACCTAAAAAAATCAAAAAATGTTTTGTATTTAAATGGAACGGGCATGGTTAGAAACATTTGAAAATTCTTCTTTCAATGTTTTCCTGGTATTTGTGTTAATTCTAGTTTCATTCATTTTGTAACTCTTTTCGATGGATGAGCAAGTCTTACATACATTGTCAGCTTTTCTTGCTACACTGCCAAATGGGTTTTCCTTAAGGCAGAAAAATATATATTTAAAGGTACTAAAAATGGTAGATTAACCATATTAGGCATTGTCAGCTATGTGAGGGACTTTCTAATTCTATGGAGAAAAAATAGCCTTAAATATCAATACTATCTATATTAACAACTTCAAGCTATATATTAAAACATTAATCTATGCAGTGATATTTATATGTCAAATTTTCATGCCATTTACTTAATTTTCACTGAGTTATAATATATATATTTTTAACAAAGCTCAAGTAGTATACATAAAAAGAGGTATTTTTATGATGTACATGGGAGCAGGGATTAAAAGATCTCAAATCTAATTTTGGATTTTAAATATACACATTGAACCTCTGGTTTCTTCTCCCTCAAAAGGGAAAACTGAGCAACAGAATCCTTAAAATCTCTTCTAGCACTAATATCTCATCATTTTATTAGTACTTTAATAGAGTCATCTAAAGAGAGACAAACATAGTGAAGAGGAGTATCTCAAAATTATAGATTCATAATAGATGTTTAATCAAGTTACTTTACCACTATGGATAAGCAGTAATTTTTAGAAATATGGCTTCATTGCATGTTTGAGCTCAATGATTTTCAGAAATAAGGTAGTAAACAGAAGCACCTCTTTGATAGGATTAGTGTCTGTGACATTTATTTTTGCAGAATGAAAATGATGGCTAGTTTCTTCTGGGTATTTTATCCTATTTAGTTAGACAATTTTCTAATACACTAGCACAATTTTTGCACTGTTCATTACTTAAGTTTATACAAATACGTTTGCTTATTACATAATTAGCTTGATTAGTTTCCTAGACTACTCTTATTTGAGTAGTCAACTTTTTGAATATTTCAGTTCTTGAAAGATGCTCACAGGACAATTGCATGACATAGTTGCAATATCGATGGAACTAAACTGATTGCATTAATTTCTGTAGGAATAGTTGTCCAGCTTTATTATTCATTAGAATCACCCGGTTTGCAGATTTCCTGAATCCATGCCTACCGAAAAATTTCTGTGGAAGCTAGGGAATCTGCACTTTAACACACCAGGCACTTCTGATGTAGGTATTGCAAGAACATCAATTAAGAAATATTGATCAATGTGAACCTATTAGCTTTTGCACACAAACACACACACATACATATATGAAAGATATACATATATATGAGTATATTTTCACACAAAGGTATAGATATACAGATATCTGTATATGTGTGTATATCATTACATATACCTCTATGTGTATAACACATATATATGCACAAACATATATTTATATACATGCATCTATGCATATATACCCATATATGTGTTTCTATACCTACAAAACTATATCCACACATGCCAGTGTAGACATACACATAAATACATATACATGTATAATGTGTAAAGTACTAGTGAGCATACAATACATACATTTTCTTTGAAAGGACTGCATCAAAAAAAGCAGTGTGTCAGAGATTGCTAATTATCTTTTAATACGTCTTCTCCTTTTTTTTTTTTCATACAATTAGGGTATTAGCTAGGCAATGACCACTCATAACAAGGATTACTTTTTGTTATGTGTCTTACAGCCAAGTGGCCATATAACTAAATTTGGATGAATGGGGTATAAGCAGAAGTAGAAAATGAAATAGATAATGCAGGTCAGCAACCAGAACCTTGTTTAAGAGATAGCTTATGAGTGCCCTTTGACCTTCCCTTTCCCTTGTTCTTCCTACTGTCTGGACTATAAATTTAATGGCTAAAGCTTTGATGTAATATGATCATGGAAATAAAGGCCACCTACTAGTAGAGCAATAATACAAATGGATTCTGAGTGTTTGATACAGGGGTTAGGGGTGGGGTCGCATAAATGCCTTGTACCTCTACTTCCAAAATTTTACACTAAAAAAAAAAAAAAAATCTTTTGCCTTGTTTAAGCCTCTTGGTTTTTGTTTGTTTGCATTTTTCTTAATTTTTCTTTCATTTAGAGCTGAAGCCAATTCAAACTAACGTATATTGCTTCAATCAAATCAAGTACAATCACTTGAGAAAAAGAGGTAAAAGCAGATCGACAACTGATGTTGCTTTTTTATGAGGAACAAAAATCATTTATTAATTTCACAAATGTACATGAAATATCTAAGGTGTGAAATGTTGAGATGCAAGCTCTCATTAAGATTCTGCTATTTTAGTAAAGACGTGCACAAATAGAAACAAAGCAAGAGAGCAAAGAATCAGTAATGAGAAAAACTGCAAAATCTCAAGATCATTAAAGCCATGGAAATTTATGCAAATAACAAAGTAGAGGGCATAGAAATAAAAGGGAAGACCAGACAAAGGCTGGGAGGATGCCAACATGTATAGAAAGGAAAAAGGAAGCAAAAGACCTAAAAAAATTCTGAAAAGGTAGTCAGTGAGTAACAGAAAAAGGTAGAAAAATGGACTTCACAGTAACCAAAGATAAAGGATGTTGTGGAAAAGAGGTCATGATCAATAAAGTCAAATGTTGCACATAAATGAGATAACTATTAAATTAGGAACTAAGAGGTCATCGGTCATTTTGTAATAGGAAGTTCCAGAGAAATGGTGGGACAAACTAAGTTATAGCTAATTGAAGAGTGATCGATCAGGTAGCAAAAATTTATGGTGCAGAAGAGAATTAAGAAAGTTGGGGGTATGACACTCTTGAGTAGATGAGAAGGAATAAGATCTAGCACACAAATGGAGAAACTGATTTTAGATGAGAGCCAGCATTCATTGGAAATTTGAATGACTAAATTTATTAGTTTGAATGTACATGTTTAGCATTATTTTAACCAACTGATAAATATAAATAAATGTGCAAAAAATAATTTAAATAGAACAAAAGATGTTACATAACTTATTGCATTCTTAATTTGAATAAAATTAAAGAGGTTTTCCTATGTCATATGATTTGAGTGCTATGTTTTCACTAATATTCTCATTTTGATATCTGTATTCCCCCTTATCTGCTGTTTTGTTTCCCTTGGCTTCAGTTACCTGAGGTCAACTGCAGCCTGAAAATATTACATAGAAAATTCCAGAAATAATCTGTAAATTTTAAATTGCATATCAGTCAGAGTAGCGTGGTGAAATCGCTCATCATCTTGCTTTGTCTCACCTAGGATGTGCATGAATCATCCCTTTGTCCAGTGTATCCGTGCTGTAGACTCCATCACCCCTTAGTCATTCAGTGGCTATCACAGTTATCAGATCCACTGTTGTCCTACCTCAGTGTTTGTGTTCAAATAACCCTTATTTTACTCCGTAATGGCCCCAAATTGCCTGAGTAGTGATACTGGTCATTCAGTTATGCCAAAGAAAAGCTGTAAAGTGCTTCCTTTAGGTAAAAAGGTGAAAGCTGTTGACTCAAAGAAAGAAAAAAAAATCATATGCTCAGGTTGCTAGATCTATGGCAAGAATGGATCTTCTATATGTAAAATTGTAAACAGTATATTGTTATAATTGTTCTATGTTCTTATTAATTATTATTGTTAATCTCTTACTGTGCCTAATTTATAAACTAAACTCTATCATAGGTAATTTTGTATAGGAAAAAACATAGTGTATATAGGGTTCGGTACTACCTATGGTTTCAGATATCCACTGAGGGTCTTGGAACAAATCCCTCATGGATAAGGGAGGAATATTGTATTAGTTAATGTGAATTGCATTTGTCCAGTTCTTCACGCCATATAACTTGGAGCTACTTTTTTCTCTCTTTCTGCAACTTCACATCTCATCAGTTAAGAAATTTTGTCAACTTTATCTTGAAAATCCAAAAACATCTCATCAACCCCACTATTTCCTTATTCCAACAATCATAAACTCTCACCTAAAACTGAAAATTATCTCTGTTCTTCTACCTTCCCCTTCTATGGTTCATTCCCTTCACAGCAACCACAGTGATTTTTTTTAAAAATAAGTCCAATTATGTCATTACTGTGTTGAAAACTCTTCAATTACTTTGCATTTCACCTACAGTAAAAGCCAAAGGCGCGTCTTGATCTGTGCTCTATTAATTTTGTCTTTCTTTCCTACTACTTTCACCCATGGTCCTTATTTTGTAGCCACAGTGGCTCCTGAGGTGTTCTGTAACACAGTTAGTCCCATTCTGCTTTATGCAGTTTACTCTAGATGTCATTTCTGCCTGGATTACTCATTGCTGAGATAACTGCTTGACTAAATCCTTTATTTCTTTTAAGACTTTGCTCAAATTTCAACTTCTCAGTTAGGTAGGCTACTCACCCATCAATGACATTTCTGCTCTCCTGATGTCTCTAACTGTATTCCAACTTTATTTTTTTCCTTTTCACTCTCTAGACAAAGTGTTTTATTTACCCTATTTATGTTGATTAATATTTATTATCTTTCTCCCCTGATAGAGCTGAAGTTCTACTGAAGCAGGCCTCTTTGTTGCTTTACTCATGGAAGCACTTAGAACAATGCTGTCATGTAGTCGCTATCCCAATAAGTACTTGTTGAATGAACATTTAGCAAATAGAATGCTAGTAAAACCCAAATTAAGTTTGGAAATAATTTTAAAGAGCATCTAATCTAACTCTCTGTCCAAGGCTTTGTAAATAAGGCAGTGTTTACTTTCCATCTCATTAGCCCTGGCTTAGCCTCTAAGCAGATAATGGCATAATGATATTAGAGTTAAGAGAAGTCTTGAATATCACAGGAGAGGAACCTGAGACCTAAGGAGGTGACAGGACTTACCCATTGTCATCCATCAACAGGGTCAAAGCTGAAACTAGAACACAAGCATCTTTATGCTATGCCATTTTCCATTTTATTGTGGAAACAGTTGACATTCATCTGGTCTCAAAGTTTTACCATGCATTGATAATTGAATGGATTCATTGCATTCCTGTTGGATCATGAAGTGATGCTGTTGACTATTTTGCAATAAATAAGAACTTAATGATTTAGCATACACAGCTTGCAAGTGAGGCACTGGCTAACTGTTAATATCCTTTGTGCTACATAATTGTTGGGTTGGCTTTTTCTGTGTTGCTAAAATCAAACATTAAGACTTGCCTCACTGTCTGAACTTCAGGAACAATACTATACTGCACAGTAGCTAGTGCTAAGTTCCCAGAGTCTGAATGAGGGATCTGAACTTAAAGAAACCATCTGTAATTTTAATCAAAAGAACATGAATGTCTCCCCATTTACATTTCTCTTTTGAATTCTATTATTAATTAAACATGTTATATGATCAATGCATACTTATAAGGAAGAACCCTTAATATAATGCCACCTGAAATAAAATGTGTCATTCTAATGACCTATCTTTCAAAAGGATGAGAACATTAAGGATTTAAAGAGATTAGAGGGCCAGAATTAGACATAAAAGCGCTATTTTAATTATTCACAGATCATTTTATAAATTAATTCTGTAAGTAATACAATTTAAAAGGAATAGTATTTCATGGTATTTAAGTGACTGTATGTAATATTATTTACTGAAACTGTGTATCTTTAACTTGGCATTTATAGAAATATAGTCTGAACATTGTATCACTTTCTTGAAACATGCCAAATTACCTGATTGCTGATATATTGTATAACAAAGAATTTGAAAAGCCTACCTAAACATTTACTGTAACATTAATTTTTTTAAAAAACAATAAAACAAATGAATTTTTAGTTGCTATTTTCTTCCTGTGGAGGAAAGAAATAAGTAAAGTAATCCAGTGTCATTTAAAGGAGAAAATGGAGAGAAGAGAAATATGTGGATCTGTTGCTATTTATTGGACAAGCTATATTGTTTTGAAAACTCTGATTGACAAGAAAACATATAAATCATTACTATGAATGTTTAATATGAAATGAAAAAGTGACTATATGAACATAATGGGGTATTATGATCCACAGAGTAAATGTATTAGATTTAGTTTCTAGAGTTCAGTGGTAGCAATGAAACTGGTGCTACAAAACTGTTTCTAATTTACTTCATTATAACTAGTAGCCATATTTAAAACTGCCATTTTAATGGGATCACTTATGTACCAAATTATATTATAATTATTGGAAAATTCATGGCATTATCATCCACCTTGATATGACTCAAATATGAATCTGTAGAATTTCTTAAACAATAGTTTTTAATTCTCTAACATTTTAAACCAGGATTCTGCTGTGTTTCATTGCACTCTGGTATGAAATTATCATGGGAAGTGGTAAAGGTATGTAACTTTGAGTATTGAGGGCCCAAAGATAGAGGGGATAAAATCTAGATATAGTTAATGGTGTTACTTTTGTCATATCTTGAAAGGTAGAATTTACTATGAGAAAACACTTAGTACTTTTGCTGAAACACAGCCAACTGTTTGTTTTTTGCTTTTTTTTTTTTCAACACTTAGCTAGTGTCCTTTCAGCAGCAGACCACAATGTTGTCTACTATTTCTTCTTCACACTCCTATTTCCTTGTCTATTTTGATACCTTATTCCCTAAGATTTACTCCTACCACTCTGATTTCACTTCTTCAGTTTCCTTTGCTGGAACATCCTTCTAAGCCTGAGCCTGACATGGTTTTGATCCTCAGATTCAGTCAAAGTCCCCCTTGTCGTCTCATTCCATTCTATTTCTACTGAGCCAATTTTATTGATGCCTGTTGTTTCAATTACCATCAATATCAACTACATATCACTGTTATGAATCTACTGAGCTCCACAATCATATAGATAGATTTAGTGGTCTATCGGGTGGCTTCAATAGCATGTCTCAAAGAGACTTCATACTAAGTGTGTCCAAAACATGTCTCAGGATTCATAGGGTTCCCATTCCAAACTTGACCTGCTTTCAACATTTTCCAACTCAGTAAATATCACTACTGCTGACACCATTTGTTCAAGTCAGAAAACCAGGTCTTATTTTAATAGCTTCTTTATCACTCCCCAATTCATTATAGAGTTCTGATTATAACTCTTAAATATCTCTCAACTCAATCTACTTCTTTATCTCATTAATATGACTCTAATCCAAGCTACAATGATATCTTATTGGATTACTGCAATCACCTTTTAAGTGATCTTCCTACAGCTAATTGAGCCCCACTTCAATCTCTACAATTTAGTAAGAAAATCATTTAAAAACTTCAGACCTCTTCGTGTAATTGTTTTGGATAAATTCCCACTCTTCTTAGGCAATCTTTACGTGGCTTAAAAAGTCCTTGCTGTTCTAGTGTTTACCTGGTTCTTCATTTCACCAGTGTCATATTATTTTTTTCCCTCTCAGTTACTGACTCATAATCTACTTAATGCTTTCAGTAGATACAATTTTTTTTATTTTTGTTTTTTTATTGTAACTTCTCAGTTTACATCAAAGTTGATTTTCATGTCCCTTTACCAGTTCCTCTTTCCCCGCTCCCTTTCTTCCCTCTCCCCCACTACATCATATCTGTTCACTTGTCTTAACAAGTTCAAGGAATTGTTGTGATTATTGTGTCTTCTCCCCCCCACCCTTTGTTTGTATATTTAATTATTTATTATTTTTAGCTCGCACAAATAAGTGAGAACATGTGGTATTTCTCTTTCTGTGCCTGACTTGTTTCACTTCACATAATTTTCTCTAAGTCCATCCATGTTGTTGTGAATGGTAGTATTTCATTCTTTTTTATAGCAGAGTAGAATTCCATTGTGTAGATATACCACAATTTCCTTATCCACTCATCTGATGATGGACATTTGGGCTGTTCCAATTTTTAAAATTGTATAAGGAAACATTTTATTTTTAAAATATTATATCCTAAAAACATGTTCTGAACACTCAGAAGCAGTTTTCATGAGACTATGTCTGAGTCTCTAAAAAAGCAGATTATACTCACTGAGATGATGGTGTTTAGTTTTTACTTTCAGATAACAGAGTACTTAAAAGATATATCTACATAAAAAATCAAATTACTTTCAAAACTACTCAATTAATTAGAAAGGAATCACCACGTATGGACTAACATCCTGAGGAACACAACTGTAGATTACAATAGCACATGTTTTATTTACTTACACAAGTCTCAATAAAGTCAAATATTACTTTCCACTGAACTAGTAATAAAAGAATACTGATAGAAAGTTCCATATTCCAAAATTTCAGTATATTTGCCATTTCAGTACCTTAAAATCCAAAAATATCTCCGAGATCTGACAACTGCCCCTTATAACTTTTCTGTAACTGTAAGGTCTTTTACATATCCAAACCTTTAAAGGTCCACATACATTTATTCTTTGTTGCCCAGTTTGCTTTAGACAATGACATCAATAGTAAGCTAATAGAAACTATCTACTTACCATATTGTAGGTGGCTCAGAACCTTCTATTTCTAAGTAATCATATTTTTCTTCCATTTGGAAATCAGTAAATATGAGTGAAATTGTGTCCCCAGGCTCTGCTACAATGGTCCAAGTGCAATCAGCATTGTTATGGTACTCATTAGGAAAACTAGGGCTGGATATGACGCCACTGGATCCTCTCATTGTTCCCCCACAAGCATCTTCAGCTGTTAAAAACAATGGAAAAATATTCAGTTGTGAGTTACTAAAAGAAATACAGTTAAAGCTACTCAACATTTCTGGATAAAATAACAGTCCAAATGTTGTGATTATCAAGTGCATAATATACTAACAGAAACTAAATAAAATGAGCAGTCTATGAAAAATTTGTAAGCACGTATATAAACGTAAACTATATCTTGACAACTTTATAACCATTTCTCAAAACAGCAATGAAGTAAGTAAAAATCTATACTTAAAATTACATCTTAGAATAATAGAACCAAGATGTTTTTTCATGTTTAAGAGATAAAATGAGTAAAACAAAGGAAATATGTTTCTTAAAGTCTGTGATGGGACCTCTTTAATTACTTTGTGCATTTTTGTTGATGGCAGAATTTTTAAAAATTTTTTTAATGTATGTATGCAGAAAATAAAGACGTGATTTAATAGACAATTTATTAGAGTTTGCATCCATGGTATGTTTCAAAACCTATTGATAAATATTTGTAGGAATGCAATTCAAATAAAAGTATATCATATATCCAGGACACTTAATTTACAAAGAAACAATATAGGAACTAACATATCTTCAAGAATATATTTCCTGTGACTCCAGCAAACAATGTAAATGTCATTTACTAAGTATTTATATAATATATGTATGCAAAATATTATAAAAAAAATTTCAATTAACCTTGCATTTGGATCTATAACTCTACTTTTTCAAATAGGGGTCATAGATTCTCTACTACCGTACTTCTAGAAGAATGGTTATATGAGCAGCTGTGTTTAGTATGGAAATTTTATAAAGGAATTAAAGTGGTAACATTTGCCTTATTATAATATTTTTAGACCAGCGAAGCTAATAGGTTGCAAATTTAGTTGTTCAATAAACTGTGTCATGATTTATGTTGTTGCCTTGACCCACTCAAGGAATTCTTTCAGTTCAAGTCATTGAGGAAAAATCTGGCTCCATAAAGGACCAATTATTATTCGATATGATGGATAGCTCTAGAACTTTAATAAACTGATATTAGCAGCATTAACTCCATGATCGGCAGAGAGTAACAATTTTTGTTATTGGGAACAATTTTATTACTATATTGTATGCATTAAATAGCACTGGCTTTTTTTCTTCCCCATTCTTTATTAATTTAACTCTATAATCCATACATTGAAAGCATAAATATATTCCTCTTACAAGATATTTAACTAACATCACACAGTATTGTAAATATGTATATCTTCAATATACATAGCATGCCCTCTCTGTTTTTACTTTGTAAGATAATTAGAATGAACTAATGATCCTGTCTAGACCATGAAGCATATTACCAAAACAATTTTCTTGACAGAACACACAATGCCCTCCATACCATAACCTTGTAGTAAGCTTTCCCTGCTCCCTGGTACCCCACCCACAGAACACTTCTATTCTTTCCCTTCTTAGTACTTAACCAAGGTTGAATACTACTCTAGAATTAAAATATTACACAAATATATTTTCCTAGTCTAACTGGTCCACAACCTATTTAAACCAGCTCTGTGATCTTTTTATTTTCCTGTTTCTACATAAAATCTGAGGCAGACACCAAACATTCAGTTCACATGTAGATTAAAGAAAAAATTCCCCCAGTTAAGAATATAGTTTAATAGTTCTCACCATAAAAATGTTAAGTATGTGTTACTTATAAGTATAGACACTGTTAGTCACTGCTATTTGTAAATCACTGTTACTTATATAGTCACTTGTTATAAGCATAGTCATTTGTAAATATGGTCACTGTTAGGTTACTACAATTTTTTAAAAATATTGTTTATTTTCAAATAGTCAGAGAGAAGATTTTTAATATTACCAGCACAAAGAAATAATAAATGTTTGAGGTGATGGATATGCTAATTACCTTGACTTGATCATTACACAATGTATACATGTATCAAAATATCACTCTATACCCCTTAAATATGTACAATTATCTGTCTATTAAAAAAAAACTTAAAGGCAGGCAAAACTAAACAATAACTTAGGGATACACACCTAAGATAAAGTAATAAAGAAAATCCAGGGAATAATTAACATGAAAATTAGGATGATAGTTACTTTGGGGATCAGATAGGGTCAGAAATAGATGGTGCTGGGATCAGCAAGGGGCCCATAAGGGCTTTGAAGGTACTGGTGGGGACACAAGGATTCATTTTATTATGGTTGCTATTTAAATTATATATATGTTCTCCAGTTTAGAAAGCATATTTTTAAATGTCTCACCACAAAAAAATGGTAGGTATGTGAGGTAATGCGTGTAAATTAGCTAAATCTACTATTCCGCAAAGTCACATATTTCAACACATCATATTATACACGATAAATATATACAATTTTTATTTTTCAATTTAAAATAACAAATTAATTAATTAAAAAAAAAATCTCAATCCATCAGTCAATATGTTCAGTAATGGATACTCATGAAGAAATCAACTTCATTTTGGTTAAGTTCATTTGCTCCCCTTGCTTGGACTGTGCTAGATGGTGCAGAGATGAGGCAAAGAATGGGGTCTTCGTCCTTGTTTTCCCTGCTACCTTATCAGTTCATCCTCCTTTTCTCACTGAGGTCTCTATGATCTTTCTGGAGGTGCAAGTCTAAAAGTTTGAAGGACATGCATCGTCTTATTTGCCTTGCACTGATTTGGCACCAGCTTCCACGGGCTTCAGCAGATGATTAAAGAAAGATGGTTCTTTTGCTCATGGGCCCTTTCATAGGATCCTCAGTGGTTCCCCCAGCAGTCCTCTTCCTGTGAGTGAGTGTGTTTCTTGGCTGGCTGCTTCCATTTCTGTTTCATACCATGGAACTGTACATTTCCATCTTCTTTCCAACTATGTCTCGTCACCTTTCCAGGTGGGCATCGGGCAGGATCTAAGACAATGCCAATTGAGAATTCCCTCACAGAAATTCTGCATTTGGACAAATAAAAATATGCCCATTTATTTATTATCTGTGGAAATGCATTTTCTTCCAAAATGCAGCCCTCTGTGTGTGCAATAGACATTTAAATATTTCAGCCATCATTTTAATTAGTTTCAGGGCATACAAATCAATTTCTCTATGTAGACTCCTTGAATTCACTCAATCTAGATTAACAGCAAGGAGAAATTACTACAAACTTTTGACACATGGAATGAAGAGCAACTCACAAAACAGCTTAAGTCAAGGAAATTCTTATTTTACAGTGAAATAATTTCAACCCAAATGTATAACTGACTTTTACTTGTAAACAAGGACAGAAAGTCAGTTTCTCCAGCATTCAAACTGATATTCTTACCAATTTTTGTATTAGTTTCTATGTGAGTCACTTCTGTTTGATCTCTCTATTACAACAGACATTCATAGAATCAGTACCTGAAAAAAATGTCAAATAGGTAAACTGTGTTTCAGTAAATGTTAGATACAAAACATTTTGACTTGGTGGCGCTCCCTAAATGCTAGAACATAGTATTTTGGTTTGCCTGAATTAAATACAATATTTATAAAAAACAATATATTTTCTGCAGTCATGAATGCTTTAGAAGAATGTATTAACTAAATAAATTTTATTTTACAGCAGAGTTAGAACAACTAAAGTCTGCACTGGAACAAACTATGGGACTGGAATCTAGTGATGTGCTCTTTTTGCTAAGTACCATTGCTTGGTCTCTGGTCAATATGAGTTAGTATATATTCTGTTAATGACAGGATAGAGACCTTTTTTCTTTTAATATCACTCTGTCTAGGTCTCTGAGCTTGCCTGTTTGATAAATATTGTCTGCAACATCTTGTCTGACAATTTACAGAAATGACACTGTTCGCAGAAGGCTATTCCATAGAACCATATTTTAAGCCACTCAAAATAAACATAGGATCATATTGATTATTTGTATAAACGTTTTGTGAAACTTAAAGCTTATTTATTTGGTCTTTTCAAAAGTATTCATTGAGATCTACAAATTCCACAAGGAACTGAGTAAGTTTCTCCTGTTATAATGATGATCAAAAGTTATCATGACCCCAGTCCTCATGGAGTATTCTTTCTAGTAGAGAGTCAGGCATGACTAAGTGAATGACAAAATAAACACATGAAATTGCATTTCTTGCAGGTACCATGAAAAAAAAACCCAAAATTTAGTACTGAATATGATTTAGAATGTGTGAGAGGTTTGAACTAGTTAGGAAATTTGGGAAGAATTCCAAGGACACAATGCTGGATTAGAAACCCAAAGCATGCATAGTAGGCACTGACTAGGTAAAAAGCAGAGGGAAGAGTGTTCCAGAGGGTTCACTGACACTTTCAGTTGAGGGAAATGGGCGTGTGTGCTAGACCCAAGAGGGTGAGAAGCTACGTGGCACAAAATGCAATTGGAAGAACAGCTAAGGGCTAGACCTTGTAGGACCTTACTGACAATGCTGTGGAATTTATTCAGAGCAATGGAAAGTTATTGGAGGGTTTTCTGTAGAAAGATGACATGATTGGTTTGGGGTTTTGAAAAGATCCTCTAGCTGCCCTGTGAGGTGAGAGAGGAACAAGGACATATTTGATGCAGATCAGAAGGATGAATTAAGAGTCCAGGCAAATTTTGTATCTTTTATTGCTTCCTAAAGATGGATCATATCTTATTTATTCAGTATGTTAACATATGTTTATCCTACTGTCTTCAAAAGATGATTTTGGTTTTTGTAAGCATGTCAGGAGAAATAGCGTCATGGCAAAATAAATGAGGAAACCCCTTTTAGGCCGACATTTAAGAATGATATTTTTTCACCTAAATAGTAAAGCAAAGCCATTAAATAACTTAGACTCCCCTAGAGGTTAGCTAGAAGTTATGATGGTTTCAAAATGTGGTTATTTAATATATAAGAAAACACATTTTATGATAAAATGGTTGATGGTTTCTCTACTCTTGTTCCAAGAAAAGGATATAGGTTTTAAGATTTAAAGTGGGTTTGCTTTTTATATATGTGTATACATGCACATACAGATAGGCCAGATGTTGGCAAATTCTATATTAAGAAGTTACAAAGTCAGTCAGTTGTAAAACATGGAGAAAACTACTAATTCAGCAAATAAAATTAACAAGGATAATGTGGACTGTTAAAAATAAGGATAAATAGGGCCAGCCTGTGGCTCACTTGGGAGGGCGTGGTGCTGACAACAACAAGTCAAGGGTTAAGATCCCCTTACCAGTCATCTGTCAAAAATAAATAAATAAATAAAGATAAAAATGTATTAATTCTTTTGGAGTTTGAACTTATTCCAATTTTCTGGATAAATACTATTTATTCCCTCTTAAGTTCTTAATGTAATAAAAGCTATTGATAAAAACCTTGGATGTCAAATTTAAAATGTTATTAAATCTAATTTGAATTGTTTATAATATTATAATATAAATCTATAATCAAATAACACCTATTTCTATACTTTAAAATAATTAAACTTAAGTAAATTTGATAATGTTATCTTATCTCCTACCTATACAGCAGGGAGAAAAGTAACAAAATAAAATAAAAATTAGTTGTATTTTTCCTAGACTTAATTTTTTATTTACTTTTAATCTCTGAGACATTTATTTAGATACTGAAAATATAGGATCTTGTTTTGGCTTGGGGTATGAGACCACACTTTTCATTTTAGATAATATAAATTGGAACTGATTCAAAACATGGCTGTTAAAACAAAACAACAAAAAAATGAACACAGCTTCAAAACCACCTAAAGAGTTTTCTGTTAACACACACCTTTTCAGATATCGATCTCATACTGTGCTCTGCTCTGCTATTAGTTTCTTCTGAAATAGCTTAGTGTTGGAGGGTGGGGTGCAGAAAATAGACTTGTTTTTCACCAAAGAGAAATGAACTGTAAACTAAAGGAGATAAGTATACTTGGTCAATTCCAGATGCTAAGCACTCAGTCCAATCTCAGAGTTTATCATGTGACATTTTTCTGCAAATCTCTCTTGCTAAATTTCAAACTTCCATCAGCACTCAAGTGAAACTGACATTTATGTGGTATTTCTTGTTCCTTCCCAAGACAGCCATCACTGTTGTGTTCCTAATAATTAGACAAACCATTTAAATATTACACTGTTATTAATTAGCCATTGTATTATATATAGAGAGAGCAGAAGTTCATTTTGTTGTAACTGTCCCTGTTTATATTTAGTACTTCAACATTATGTGTCTTTATGTTTAAGGAGCAACTCTCATAGAGAAGAAAATTGAGAAACTGACTAAGTAGCACTAGACTGCAAGTTTTGTTTTATGTTTCTCAAAGCACAACAAATAATACTTTTCTAACTGTAAAAAAAAAGTGAATTTTCAGTGATTATGAAGGAAAATTGAACAGTTCTCATTGTTTCCATTTCTCAGTCTATCTGCTTTCATACATAAATAGATAAAATCAGAGAGAAAAAGATTTATAACAGGTCGAAGAAAAACATTCATCAAGATGAACAATTCTGGCAGGTACAAAAGCTAAGTATAATCACATCACAGCACTGAAGGTTTATTCTTGAATACGCAATTATATTTTTAAGTAAATTTCCATTTCCATACATGAATTTCCTTTTATCTTCCTAAGAGACATATTGAGAAAATGAAAGAGTTAGTTAATGCACTAAGGAAAAGTATATAATAAATTTGTGAGGGGGTTTTCTTTTTTTTCTTTCTTTTTTTTTTTTTTTACATTCATCTTGGACTAATTCTCAGAATCTCTAAATAAGAAAAAATACACAATATAATGTAAACAGATTTGGAGAAAAAAAATTAAATTAAAGAGCAGCGATGATAGATCAACAGGGAAGAAATTTACATCATTGCCTTAAAAAATAATTAAAACTGAGCTAAATATATGAAATAGTTCTTTTCAAACATTAGATTAAGGCCACACAGAACTGTAATCACAGGGAAGACAGCAACAAAGAGGAAGAGCCCCATAGTAACCTGGCTTCTCTCTGTAGACACATTCTGGACCATGGCACAAGGAATGGGATTACAAGTAGAGTATGCTATTCTCCCTGAGATGAATAGACAGAGGTCAGGGAGCATGAGGTGCCTGTGAGTTGAAGACAGTGTTCCACAGAGGAGGAAGTTCTGCAGAAAAAGAACTAAAAAAATCTTCATGGGGATCTCCTGAGTGTTTGCAAAATACTGATGAATGCATGCAAATGGGTGAAATTCCATGAAGTCAGGCTAAGAGAGACCAGGTATTTGTAAATTGAGTGGTTCCAAAGAGCACACAGGCCTGGGAATTGTTCAAGTACCACCAACTAGAGTGTCAGGCCCTCTTTAAACAACCGGACTATTCTGTAGAAATCTCAGAAGGGATGCACTTTAGTAGAAAGACTAAACTCTGCCTATAATAAAGAGCAGTCTAACACTGATTTAGTAAAGCTTAAAAGCTTTGAAACACATCTCAAAGGACACAAGCTGGACCAAATTTAAGTTTACTACATACCAGAAGAAAGCCTAATATTTTTTAAAGGATGTTAATTAAATACAGACACTCAATAAGTTAAAATTCATAATGTCCAACATCTAGTAAAAAATCACTAGCCATATCAAGAAACATAAAGATATGACCTATAAACAAGAGAAAAATCATTAGAAAAAGACTAAAAATGTGAAGATGATGGATAACAACCAAATATGAATATTATAAAGCTACCACTAATCAAAACAATGAAGAATTAAAATAAGTATAGAATTGGCCAATAGAACATAATAAAGAATTCAGGAAAAGACTCATAGATATTTAAACACTTGATATATGACAAAAGTAGCATTGTAGAGCAATGGGGGCAAAGCATCTTTATGATAAATGGTTTTGAGTCAATGAGGTTTCCATGCAAAATAGTAAATTCCAGAGGTGCCATGGATCTGAATATGAAAGGTAAAATGATACACCTTCTAAAACATAGCATAGGACAATATCTTCATGACCTTTAAATTGAGTTTTCTTATGCAGGTACATTTCACTACAGTACAATTAGGAATTTCTATTCCTTCAGTGATTCCACTAAGAGAGTCCAGGCACAGAGTGGAAGAAGACATTTTCAATACATGTAGGTTATCCAAAAAATATAAATAATTCCTAATTAAATATAAATAATATAAAAAATCAATAAGGAAAAGGCAGGCAACTTAATAGAAAAATGGACAAGAGACTTGACTATGCATTTTGCAACAGAAGATGGACAAATTGTCAAATTGTTTAATGTTTCTATTCGTTTACCTCCCATTCATCCCTCAACGTAATAGGCATTTTCCAATTATACTCTCCTTTACTATAAAGCTTTTGACCTCCAACATACATAATTTGTTCTTGAAATGTATTTGGTAACTCATTTCATCTTTCTACCATGTTTTGACTTCTTGTTCCATTTTTCATACTATTTCTATGTTTTTGAATAGTGATGTGTTCTTTGATATTCTCTTTCTACTCTATTCCATAGATGGTTCATATATCAGAATCCAATTTAATGATCAATTTAAATAATTACATTCACTTGTTTATTTCGTATTTTAGTCAACAAATTCATAAGAACCCTCTACCATATGTCAGCTTTTTAAAAATAATAGAGATATGACATGAGCAAAAAGGCAAGGCACGATCCCTGCCTTATGGAGTTTACAATCTAGAAGGAGACAGATATTTTCAGTACTCAAGCTGAAAAAAGACTCTGCTATCAACATGTTGTCTCTGAGGTCATCCAAGGCCACACCATCCCAGATATCACGAGAAGAAAAAATGTGAGTGATCTTATGGGAGATTTATATGGGCAAAGCTTGCAAGTGTATCTTGGTTTCACACTTCCTATTTTGTTTATAAAGTATCCTATTTATAGTATTTTCTTATAGCAGCCCCAATGAACTGTGACACCCATTATAATTTACTCTCTGCAAGGAAGCTTAGAGTATATTTTAAATGTGGAAATCGGATCATGTCATACATACTGTCTTGTTTGTAACATTCTAATGGCTTTCTTGAATTTGTGATAACACAATTGTCCTTACCATGGCTTTAAACAACCTTAATCCACAGACGTTTCACTAACATGGTACTATCTACATATGGCAGTAGCTACAAGAACAAGGTGGGTCATCCAACTTGCAGTGGATATTAGATGGGTACGAAATAAATCTTTGTTGGATTAAATAATTAGGATGCCAAGGTTTCTTCATTATTGCAGTATGGGCTGATAATTGTATAGAAATAAAAATCCCTCTCATTAGAATTCATTATATCAAGTGAATTTTTGTTTTTGTTTTTAAATTTCAAGGAATAAGAAATTCCCATTTTAGGATTTATATTCTATGCATGTTTGAGTAGTTTCCTCTCCGCTCTACTTCACATGCCAGGTCACTAAACAATCATTCATATCTTTTGTTTATTTCAACAAATTTCATGTTTTATGACATCCAAAATTTAAAATTTTGAGCCTAGTTTACTTGAAAATTAAAAATTTGTGTGTGCCTGTTCATTTATTATATGGAAGTGACTATGCTGTCAATTTTTAAATATATATAAATATTGTCTATTTCTTTCTACATGGTTTGCTGATTCATTTATCCACGCTCCGTCATTTCTCAACAGGACAAAATCAATATCCTATCAAATTCAACTTGTCTAATTACAAAGTATTCTCTACAGGGAAGTCGTTGAGTATTTTTTAAGTAGAAGTTAGATCATGTCACACACAATCTCCTGTTTGTAACATTCTAAGGCTTTCCTTGAATTTGGAATAAAACCAGTGTCCTTACCATTTCCTTAAGTGATCTTAATCCACAGACTTCCCAGTAAACTCAAACTACACTGCTCCTTTTTCATTTTCTTAAATTTAAAAAAAAAAAAGCTCCTTCCAACTTTAGAATCGTTGCTGGTCCTGGTGCTGGTGGCTTCTTCCCCAAGGTCTTTCCATGGCTGGTTCTATGATGCTATTCCATTACAAACACTAAGGCCTTCCTTGACTAATAACTATACCAGCTAAAACCATCCCTCCATCAGTCCCTATCACATCAACCTATTATATTTACTTCATTCAATTTATCACCATCTAGTAGTTTGTTGTTGTTATTATTTTCTAATTTACCTCTAGAATATAAATGCCATGAAATCTTGACTTTAGTTCTAATACATTACTAATATGTTAGTCACAGAATTACCTCAAGTACCTAAAACAGGGCTTACTTAGAGTAGGTATCTAAAGAATGTATTATCTGAGTAAATATATACACATATATATGTATATAAATATATATTTTACTTTTCATTATGTTAATAAAATTTCTTGGATAATTACTTGAGAGGCAGTTTTATGTTGAGCTTAAAAGTGGGTGCTCTAGAATCAGAGAAACCTGGGGATAAATCTGACACTAACACATAGTGTGACCTAAATCAATTTACTTAAACTTCTTCTGGGTTGGTTTCTTATTTGTAAAATCATTATTTTGAAAGTGCATGTTTATTCACTTAAATGTTGCCAGCTGTCACTCAGTTACAGATTTCTGTCTTCTTTATCTGTATCCTAGAAGTTCTATTTTTGTAGGTGAGGAGAAGGTTGATGGTACAATTGACTTGTTATTCCTCTGGCAAAATTGCCACAGCAGGTGTACTAAGAAGGCAGTCTCAGGCCCATAGACTTCATTTCACTCTTGCCATCACTGCTAGTTAAATGACAGGTTCACTGCTGCTTTTTGCTTCTTGTTTTCTGTTACAAAATAGAGTATTGATATGAGAATAGAAAGTGAGGGGAAAAAAGTAGCAAACCATTGTCCATGTAAAAGCCCGGTGAGAAAGGCAGAGTATGAGAGCACTTTTAGTATAATTGGAGGAGTTCTACAGAGCCTGATTGCTTAAAAACAAGCTTTCTTTCATTCAGCTCCTGAATTCTATATTTTAAGTATCAGTTTGCTTTTGAACCTATTTCTCCTTGATGGACTTCAGGAGGAAGCAGATGTTTAATGAAACATAAAATAGACTAGACAATTTTGGTAAATAGTGGTTCATATTTATTGTGTACACAAAAGCACTGTTCTGAGCTTTAAAATGAATCATCAAATTTAATCCTAATAATAACTCTAAGAGAAAAACTGAACAAAATAAAATAATTTTTCCCACTTTATGAGAGAAAATTGAGGCACAGAAAGGTCAGTAATTTTCCTGAGGTCATTCAATTAAAAGGTGGTAAAGCCAAGTTTCAAAGGAAGCCAACTAAGAAAGTAGCCTTAATCACTGAATACACTGATGTCTGATATTTTAAAAAAAAGAAGAAGTAAAAAAAGTCAAGAATAGAGCACATCAGCATACACAGTGGCAGAGATGACAGGGAAATGGAAGGAGATATCCAAAGGAGAAAAGGAAACCTAACATAAGACATACAATAAAAGCATTGCCCTCTTTAGTTTTTCTAGAAAATCCCTCTTGACTAGACCAAAGCATGCATAACAATAACCAGTGTTCTTAACAAATTTCTATAGGCAAAATAAATATACAATGCAGTGCAAAATTTCATATTAGGTATAATGGGAATGCAGAATACATACTAAATTTTAGATTTGTTCTGTTAGTAAATTATAATTACAGCATTACTGATTTATGAATATAAAACTATCATTACAATATTTCTATGGCATTTTTATATTATTACACTGGATTGTTTCTCTCAAAAATACGGAATTAGAGAAAGAGGGTTAAACTTTTATTTAAGTTATTAAATAATTCATATAAGATGTCATATTCATTACATAAATGGGAAGGATTTTTTTTTCTAACTCTTTTATAATTCACTGAGAAAGCATCCACCTAAAAATACAATGTGAAATAAATGTCTGTATATATTCACACACATATGCATACACCCCCCAAAAAATGTCTTGGAAAATGAGGTTATCTACAACCCACTTAAAGTATCATGATTTTTTTCAAAGTTTTCAAAGGGACTATGTAATATGAAATATAGAATGTTCTATATTATGGTACAACCATAAATATAGAATGAAAATTTAAGGTTGTACTCTAGCATTGTTGAAAATATTTATAGCATATTGAAATATTTCCATTTCATTAACAATTGTAAGCTTCCCATTTGCATCAATACATTCATTTTTTCTTCTAAAATTAAATGAATTGAATAAATCTTGTCCTTCAATAGCAGGTTTTTTGTGCATGTTTTATTGTTTACTCTAAACTTTGTATAAATACATGCACATTCTGAGCAACAATGGTCAACATGTATTTTCATTTTCAGGTTGTGTTAATATGACTGTTATTTCTTCTTTTTTTTTCTTTTTTCTGGTGGTGATGTAATCCATGATTATTTGATGAAATGAGATGAAATGAATTGAAAGTACGCAGATCATTATTATAGAATTTTTGTTCATGATTGCTCTTTAGTTGTAATGCAACTTCCTGTCCCAAAACAAGAAGGTTTTAAAAATATATACACGTAAATGTGTTGGTCTAAGTTAGATTTTTATTTGATCAATTTTAAAATTCAGTTATGAATAAATAAAATGATAATTCTAATACCTCTAATTAAGGACTTACACTATATGTAAAAGTAAACAGTGTTTTGATTTATACAGTAAGTAATTTCAGCTCCAATCTTGTGCAAGGTATTACTGTAAGAAATGTGTATAATTAACAAAGCTTGCTATAGCAAAATACATTCATCAAAAATTATAGTTAATCAGAAGCCCGGCTGTAGATTTTGAGCTGTGTATTGTTCATCCAAAACCTTGCCACCTAGAACTTACCTGGGTCACCTTTTCAGTATGTCAGTTGCCATGTGGTTAGGGAATACAAACTAATTTTTATGGAGTCCAAGGCCAATTATAATAGGGAAGTTAAGTCCGAAGCCAATTGTAAATGAGTTTTGGATACTCAGCTCTTTTGGATGATTTCTCTCTTGGCATCATAAAAGAAAATTTGGCTGCATAGTCATATAAGAGGTGAACAGGGGTATAAGACACCCAAATTTGCATGCAGGGCCCCAGGAATAGCAACACTTAGATTTTTCTAAATGGTTAATTTTAGCATTCATCCAAATGTCAGTTAGCCACTTAGTCAGGTGAAGCTGTACTTTAAATTATGTCCAAAGGCTTTTTTATACAGTGTTAACATTTGCATAAACCAGATTTTGTGGGCCTTATGTTTCCAAATCAATTTAGCTTTGTGTGCTAATATTTTACTGTAGCCCTGGAGATAAAGAAGCGTGCAGGTCAGCCATGTGTGCCGCTAAATCCCCAAAGGAAACCTCCACTAAAAACCAAAAGATTGACACCAGACAAGATTAGCAAAAGAATTAGTCATGCACAATCAACTGTGTTAAATACTGGGGGAAAAAACATCTGCTTCTCTTGTCCTTCAGGAAAAGGCTATCAGGGTGGAGTGTTAACGCTTCCAGGGTATGTTATTATGTGCTTCTGAGTATACCATTGTTTTCTATGAAGATAGATTTGTTACAGCCATTACTGCTACTTTAAATGCGACTAATGAGGTGGATAAGTAAAAGCTTCAATGCCCTGTGCTATTTAATCCCAGACCTGACTCACAGACGTTCTCCCCAAGGAATAAACAGTTTAGTCTCTTTCTCATTCTAAATATGAAGAAACTTGGGCTCTAACCTCAAAAATGCTATATAACCGCTGAAAATTTTCAAACCAAGCAACCAACAAACAAAAATATTCAAGAAGTAAATCCTTTCCCTACAGGGCTTATTATCTGAAATTGTTGATTAAAACATAGAAAGAAAATCCTACCAAATAGCTAGAGATTATTAAATCTCAACTTCTGGGGAAAAAAAAATAAGGATTTGTGTACAGTTCTTTATATATATATTTTTAAATATGCTAAATTTTAGAATCTCAAAAGAAGAATTATAATTAAAGTATGAAAACTTTAAAATAAGTATTTCTTTAAATACCTTTCATACTATCTAATATTTCAAATCTGAATTGGATAATGTGGGGGATTATTTTGTTGTACTATTAAGAAATAAACCAGGGAATAGAAAAGAAAATGATGTATAAAAAGTGGTATTATATAACTTTGTTTTTTTATGTTCAGTGCATATCTTTCCCTTCTTAGATTCACATCAAGAACATCCATCATGGGCCGAGCCCGTGGCGCACTTGGGAGAGTGCGGCGCACTGGGGTTCGGATCCTATATAGGAATGGCCGGTGCACTCACTGGCTGAGTGTAGGTCACGAAAAAGACAAAAAAAAAAAAAAAAAAAAAAAGAACATACATCATTTCAGCTAAAGTACTTACACCAATTATGTGGTTTCTTTTTGAGACATCATCTCTCCTTCTACTTGAAGTCTACAGGAACATAACTGCAACGTAACTGTCAAGTATATTGGATTTAGTAGCTTCACTGATTGAGCATATACTATGTCAGACACTTAACTTGTGTGGTTTATTTAAGCCTTACTCACAGGCCTATTTTACAGATGAGGAAATTCACTCAGAAAGGTTAATAAAGGTACCCCAATTACACTATGAATAAGTAGAAGCATCTGGATTAAGATAGTGTGAACAATGTGTGCTAGGCGGAATAATCCCCCCAAAATATCACCCCTGGGAACCTATGAATATGCTACTTTACATGGCAAAAGATAATTAAGTTTTAAGATGCAATTAAGGTTGCTAATCAGCTGATGCAATTAAGATGCAATTAAGGTTGCTGAATAGATGAGGAGGAGATCACCCTAGATTATTTAAGCAGGCTTAGTCTAATCACATGAATCCTTAGAAATGGAAGAAGATGCAGAAGGAAGAGTCAAAGAGAGATGTGATATTGCATATTTTGAAGATGAAGGATGGGGGACAGGAACTGAGGAATTCAGGCAGTCTCCAGGTGCTGGAAAAGACAAGGGAATGGATTCTTCCCTACAAACTTCAAAAAGGAATTCAGCCCTGCCAACATCTTGATTTTAGGGTATTGAAGCCCTGCCAACATCTTGATTTTAGGGTATTGAAGCCCTGCCAACATCTTGATTTTAGGGTATTGAAACCTGTGGCAAACTTCTGACCTACAGAATTGTAAGAATACATTTTTGTTGTCTTAGGACACTATATTTGTGATAATTTATTACAGCAGCAATATAAAATTTATACTTTGAAATCTCAATATTGCCAGGCAATAGGGAGCTAGAAAATAAGGCAAAAAAAAAAAAAATGTGTGGAATGTCCTTTAAATGTCGTTGGCTCAAGGCCGACCCATGGGCTTAGGTAGACTCAGTATTTATTTAGACTGATCAACTATTTACTATTGTTAAATGACCCAGACTTAGTGAAGCCACATGTTAACTTGTACATTTCAGTCCAGTAAAAATGCCAATAATTTCTGTAAGGTGGAATATAACTTCAGGGTTATGGTTAGTGGCCTTTGTTCATAATAATTTTTCTTATATTTAATCCAGCAACCTTGTTCTAATATTGCCTTTAAATACCTACATTCTCAAATGCTCTTGGAATGGTTTTAACATCTTACTAGTACCCTCGTTAATTAATGAGCTGAACAAAAATCTTTAACATGTGTTCATTTTATATTTACATAATATTCATAATTTTTCCTTTTTGAAAATTATGCTTTATCAATATCAACTAAATGAGGAGTCAGCAAACTATGTCTTCTGGGCCAAATCTGGCCTGTTGCCTATTTTTGTATATAAAGTTCTGTTGGAACTCAGGCACAATTGTTCATTATGTGTTGTCTCTGGCTACTTTTGTACTACAATGGCAGAACTGAATAGCTTTCTTTTATTTAATTGAAACATATTGATTATACATATTTATGAGTAGAGAGTTATATTTCAGTACATATATACACAACATGTAGTGATCAAATCAGTGTAGTTAGCAAATTCATTATTGCAAAAATTTATTGTTTCTTTGTGATGAGAATATTTAAGCTCCTTTTTTTAAAGCCATTTGATAATATACAAGAAATTACTGTTAGTTATAGATGCCTAGCACTACTGTACACCAATAGAACTTATTTAGTAGATTCTGTAAGGTCCATAAAGTTGAAATATTTACTATCTGGCCCTTTATAGGAAAGGTCTGCCAACCCCTAAACTATATCAAAAATAAAATTTTGTATAAAATTCTTAGGAAGACTTAAGTGAGGTAGATACAAATGCTTCACACATGTGTATTCCTTCCAAAGTTAAGTAATTTCACATGCACTCTTATTAGTAGAATACGAGGTTGGACACTAAAAATGTTGGTAAATCTCTTTGGTTTTAGGCATAGAATCAAGTTCTGTTTTCTAATTTTCCCTTTTCACACTCTCCTGAATAATCTCCTCCAAACCTGTGGTTCTATTCCCAAACATAAGGAAAGCAGATGTAGCACTATGTTGTTGAATCATTTGCAATTTACTCCTTTGTGTGGTTGTGAGATACTTTCCTATATGTAGAGACAGCATTGTGCTTAAGCATACACTTATACATTTACTTTCCTATTACATCCATTCTGGCTTATCTCAAATCCAAATCTGTCTCTTGAGCTCTGGACCATTCAAACAACTATTTACTAAATATCTGTCTCTACTAAAATGTGTTTGGGGCACTTTATTCTCAAAAAATTTACCACTAATTCCACCCCACCCCCACCCTAATCTAATTCCATATTGGGCTGTCTTCTTTTTTTGTATCTACCAGAGCCATCGACAACTCATTATCTGAAACAAAAATTTGGGTACTAGCCTACTTCCTCCTCCTTTTTTTCATCTGTACCAAATCTGTGGTAGTTCATACTTTTCTATCTAGTCATTTATTAGCTGCCTTGTTGATATTAATGCTGTAAGAATGAATTGAGCAAATTAAGGCAAAGAAAAAATAATAGAAAAAGAAAAGCAAAGCTGGGAAAGGTGGTGTACAAAATGCATACTGTAAAGTCCTTTATTATTTGCTAAATGATGTCCATATCTTAAGAATCTTCTCAAAAGAGTAAATATGATCAGTTTACATTATTTATAGAATCCATAAGACACATTGTAAATGTGACACAAGCAAAACTATTTCTGTTTCTGAGAATAAAAGTTATCTTTCCTCACATTATTCATGAAGAATCCACTGTATAATAACAAAGATACTGGACAGGAAACACTTCATGGGGCTATTTCTCATTATATCCCTCAAGTAAACCTGGTGAGAAAAAAACTAACTCTATGGGGTCTATTTCACTGATCACAGTAAATAATTCTCTTTCAAGTGTTCCTTATGTCTCCATAACTCTTATTTTCAATAAAATGTTTGATAAGTGAAGAGAGACTAAGGATTAGAAGTCACAGTCCTTGAGAAGAACCTGGATTGTACATATTTTATGTATCAATAGTCTGCAGTGATCAATAAAGCTGATCGGTAAAGCTGTGACAGTTGAGAAGCTTAATGAGAACACTTGCCTGACAAGAGACCTTACCATGTTAGAACTGTCATATATGCCATCTCTCATTTTTCTTGGTATCTATACACTCCTGTGTTATTGCTCTTATCTCACCTTTGGAAATAGCAGACGCTTCTGTTAAAAATGTTGTTCACATCAGTCTATTCTATAAATCTACACTAGAGTTATATCTATCAAACGCATATTCAGTCACGCTACTCTCTTTAAAATTGTTTGATGGTTCCCAGTGCCTGCAGGACAAAGGCTAAATATGATACCCAAAGCCCTGCTAACATACTGAAATGTGTCTCTCTCTGAACACATCATGCTGTTCCATGTCTGTTTCTTCACGTTTGAGTCTTTGTTCTTTTTCTGGTTCATAAAGTTCTCCTCATCCTTCATAATATAACTCAATAATCTATTAATGCATGAGAAATAACTACATAGCTTATTCTCTGAACAGAGGATTCTTTGTGCATGAAGGAGTGTTCTCAATAATTATACAAGGACCACAGTAGAGTTCAGGAGCGTCCTGAGCCTACTGGTCTGATCCTCCTGATTATGCTACCTCTGTACATCTACATGTATACTATCACATTTGTCACATTGTCTGTACCCAATCCTAGGCTACAAATTTCTCGAGTGCATTTACAACTACAATTCAAGTAAGAATTTGGGACTGAAGATAAAAATTTGAGGACTGTAAGCATAAGGATGGTATTTAAAGCTATGAAGCTTTATCAGATCACACTGTGAATAGGTGTGGACATAGAAGAGTGGAGGAGAAAATGAGAGGGGAGAGGGAAAAAGTAGCATGAGAAAAGGAGTAAAAAGGAGAGGAGATGAAGTATGATACTCTAAAGTTGAGAGTAGGAAGGAGTGGCCAGCGAAGTGAAGTTAAATTCAGAGTAAGGTGCTTTAGAAACTAAGTAAAGGAAGTGTTTCAAAATGAGGACTGAGAATGGGATATTGGATTTGGCAACTTGAAAGTCACTGATATATGCAATATTGTACAATGTAATCATTTTTCATGGCCTTTTACCAATTTCTTCCTTACCCCCTTCCACTCTCCCTTTCCTACCTTTGGTAACCTCAGCTCTGTTTTCTGCTTTTGAAAGTTCAAGGTGTCATTGTGATCATTTTATCTTTCTTTCTTCTTTTTATTCGTTTATTTTTTTAGCTTCCACTTAAGAGTGAGAACATGCAGTATTTCTCTTTCTGTGCCTGGCTTATTTTACTCAACATATTTTCTGTAAGTTCATCCATGTTGCTGTGAATGCACATAAATATTTCCAATATTTCATTCTTTTTTTTTTATGGCAGAGTAGTAATTCATTGTGTAAATATACCAATTCCTTACCCAGTCATCCATCAAAAGACATTTAATTTGGATCCATGTCTTGGCTGTTGTAAATAGAGCTGTGATAAACACGGGAGTGCACGTATCCCTTTGACATGATGATTTCTATTCCTTTGGGTATATACCCAGCAGTGGGATTGCTGGACTGTATGGCAATTTTATCTGTAGTTGTTTGAGGAACCTCCATACTGTTCTCCATAAAGGTTGCACCAATTTTCAGTTCCACCAGCTGTGTAGGAGGGTTCCCCTTTCTACACATCCTCATCAGCATTTATTATTCTCTGTATTTTTGATAATAGCTGGTCTAACTGGGGTGAAATGATATCTCAATGTGGTTCTGATTTGCATTTCCCTGACGGTGAGCGATGTTGAGCATTTTTTCATGTATCTGTTAGCCATTTGTGCATCTGCCTTTGAGAAATGCCTATTCAGCTCCTGTGTCCATTTTTTGATTGGGTTATTTATGTATTTTTTATTTTTTGCTGTTACATTAACCCTGTACCCCACAGATAGGTACAATCAATTATGTTTCAATTTTTGAAAAAATAAAAATTAAAACACACAAAATGAAATTGGTGACTTTTAGTCATTGGTGAGTTTTAGAGGACTGGATGGGGGAAAGTCTGATGGGAAAGAGAGGAAAAGTAGTTAGGACATAGAGACAACTCCTTTGAAGATTTTATCAGAGTCACAACAAAATTAGAAGCTGCAGAGGAGTAAGGGGGGTAAATGGAGGTTGTTTGGTGATTGTTTGTAATGATAACATGTAGTAGGGTAGGTGTGCATGAGACATGATGGTATGATCAAATCAAGAGGGAAAACTTAGATGTAATAAATTATCAGTGTATTGATGCAAGATAATTAACCCTATATAGTAGCAATGCATCTGAGAGTAGAAAGCACAAGAACAGTATTAACTCTTCAAATTGATTAAACTTTTTCACATTTATTATTTCATTTAATCCTCAGAAAAATCTACTGAGGTTTAAATAACTAGCATAGCTGAGAAATGATGAATCTGGTCTTCGAACCCAGGCAGTATGGCTCTAGAATCTCACACTACAAAGGCAGAATTAGAGAAAGGAAGGGAAACAGAGAAGAAAAACTACAAATGTTTCTTCTGGGGCCTTTCAGTGTGCTAGGGGAGGCAAGTTGGAAGAATATTTGAATACTCACACACACAAACACACACAAATACAAATATATGTGTGAAAAATAAGATAATTCATGTATTGAAAATATGTAAAATATATATCTATATTTGATAAAAGCAATATATTAGATGTAAATAAATATTATAAGTATTAAAAGAATAAAAAACAACAGGTAATAATTTGGGTGAAATTAATAAATGCACCTTTTATGAGAGAATAAGATTCGAGACGGAAAAAGAACTGGGTTGGCTATACAACTCTCTATTTTATATTGTTGTTCATATTATTGTTGATGGTTTGATTTTCTACAGTCCATTAAAAAACAATAGAGGACTCTGTTTACCTTGCAGGACTCAGTTCTCTCCACACCTGCTTTCCATGCATTCTCCCTACTGTCAATTAACACAATGAGCTCCCTCCTACAATAAGCACAAGTGAGTCCCACCTTTTCTCTCCCCCTCCTAGGTAACTCCTTCCCCTCACATCTCTATTAACTATATAACCCTTAACTTTTGCTTCCAGCATATTCTCAGTTACTGTTTCCCTTGGGAATCCTTTTGACTTTTCCAAGTTAGGTGACTATTTCCACCCAAGTGTTTACATTAAACTGAAGCACTACTTTAAAGTAATTTATTTACCTGTGTCTTCAGGATACATACCACTGATTCTTTGAGGGCAGGGCTGTGCCTTACCTCTCAATTCCCTTTGACTAGCAGAGTGACTTGTTCCTGGGAGATGTTTCATTGACATTTATGGAAAAGACATTGCTGAATGAAGAGTTATCCACACATTATAAATCAGAGTTCCAAAATCACATATTAAAATCAACATGCAAAAATCAGTAGTGTTTTTATACTCTGACAACAAACTAGAAGAAAACAAGATCAATAAAGCAAGACCATTTACAATAGTCACCAAAAAACTAAAATGCCTAGGAATAAATCTAACCAAAGAGGTGAAAGATTTCTTTCTTTTTTCTTTTCTTTTCTTTTTTCTTTTTTTAATAAAGAAAACAAAATTTATTGCTTACGGTTTCTGAGGCTGGGAAGTCCAAAGTCCATCTGATGGTGGCGACAGTGACCCAGGGGTGTCACATTGCAAGATGGTGGAAGCAGAGAGAGCAAAGAGCAGAGAGAGAAGATGGACTCTCCTCTTCTTTTATAGCCCTCAGAACCACACCCCTGATCACCATTTTTAATCCATTTACTACAGCATGGTTCTACAATTTAATTGAGGTGAAAGATTTCTACGATAACTACAAATCACTTCTGAAAGAAATTAAAGACACTAAGAGATGGAAAGACATTCCTTGTTCATGGACTAGAAGAATCAATGTAGTGAAAATGTCCATACTACCCAAAGCCATCTACAGATCCAATGTGATTCCCATCAAAATACCAATGACATTCTTCACAGAAATAGAAAAAGCAATCCAAACATTCATATGGAACAAAAAAAAGACCCCAAATAGCTAAAGCAAAAAAAGTAAAGCTGGAGGCATTACACTTCCTGACTTTAAACTGTATTACAAATCTGTAGTAACAAAAACAGCATGGTACTGGCATAAAAACAGACACATGGACCAATGGAACAGAATAGAGAACTCAGAAATCAACCCACATATTTACAGCCAACTGCTCTTTGACAAAGGCACCAAGAACATGCCTTGGGGAAAAGACTGCCTCTTCAATAAACACTGCTGGAAAAACTGGATATCCATCTGTAGAAGAATGAAACTTGATCTGTACCTCCCACCATATACCAAGATCAAGTCAAAATGGATTAGAGACCTAAATATAAGGCCTGAAACTTTAAAACTCCTAGAAGAAAATATAGGGGAAATGATCCAGGATTTAGGACTGAGCAATGATTTTATGAATAACACCCCCAAAGTACAGGCAACAAAAGAGAAAATAAACAAATGGGGTTATATCAAACTAAAAAGCTTCTGCACAGCAAAGGAAACGATTAATAGAGTGAGAAGACATCTGACAGAATGGGAGAAAATATTTGCAAAATATGCATCTGATAAGGGATTAATATCCAGAATATACAATGAGCTCAGACAACTTAACAGTAAAAAAAAAAAAAAAAAAAAAAAAAATCTACTTTAAAAATGGGCAAGGGAGTTGAATAGACATTTCTCAAAGGAAGACATACAAATGGCCAACAGGTATATGAAAAAGTGCTCAACATCACTGGTAATCAGGGAAATGAAGTCAAAACCACTTTGAGATATCACCTCACCCCAATCTGACTGGCTATTATAAAAAAGACATAATAACAAATGCTGGCAAGGATGTGGAGAGAGAGGAACCATCCTGCACTGTTGGTGGGACTGTAAATTTGTACAGCCATTGTGGAGAATAGTATGGAGCTTCCTGAAACAACTACAGATAGAATTTCCTTATGATCCAGAAATCCCACTACTGGGGATATAACCAGAGGACTGGAAAACATCAGGTCAAAGACATACCTGCACTCCCATGTTTACTGCAGCTCTATTTACAATAGCCAGGCAATGGAACCAATCTAAATGTCCATCAATGGATGACTGGATAAGGAAGTTGTGGTATATATACACAATGGAATACTACTCAGCCATAAAAAAGAATGAAATTCCACCATTTGCAGCATCATGGATGAGCCTGGAGAAAATTATTGTAACCGAAACAACCAAGGTACAGAATGAGAAATACCACGTTTTCACTCATAACTGGGAGTTGAATCCATAAATAACAAATGAACAATAAAGAGAGACAGAGAGAAAGAAAGAAAGAAACAACAATCACAGTAATATGTTGAACTTTTAGAAAACTAGAAGTGGAAAAGGGCAGAGGAGGAGGAAAGGGAGGGGGACGATGAGGAATTGGTCAATGGACACAAGAATGATTGCAAATTTTAATGATGAATAAGCTGACTATACTGATCTAACCACCACACGTTGTACACAATTATTGAAAATCAACATTGTACCCCACATGTATGTTTAATAAAAATAAATAAATAAAACAAAAAAATATCACCTGTCGTGTCCACTTTGATATCTCACAAGCATTTCAAACTTAACATTAACAAAATAAGATCGTAATTTCCACATTCACTTCCTTTTCTCATGCATTCACTCATTCAATCAGCCATTCATGCATTTAACAGTCATTGCGTACTGACTGTGTGCCAGGCTGTATTGAAGCTCTTGGGACCACGAGCACCACCATCTACCTACCCTGTTGTTCAAACAAGAACCCTGTGTATTTCCTACATTCCCTCACCCCATACTTCCATACCTAAGGCACCAGCAAGTCCTGCTCTTTACATCTCCAATAAATCCTGAAAATGTCAACTGCTTTGCCTCACCATGTTCACTCCTTTGATCCAAGATGTCATCATATCTTACCTAATTATAGCATCCTCCTAGCTTCTCTCCTTACTTAAGTTCTAATCTCCTTTAATCTATACCCCATGCAACAGAAACATCAATATTCTAAAAATATAAATCAGAACATGATACTCTTCTTCTACAATGCTTCGAAGGTTTTGACGACATTTAAATAAAAAATATTATTTCCTGTAAGTCCCAAAGCCTGAATGAACCTGGTCCCGCAGTTTTGCCCTTATTATTTTGCTGCCAGCTTCAACCCAGCGACTATGATATTCTTTCATTTCATCAGATATTCCAACCTAGTTCTAATTTTAAGTCATTACCTATGATTTTTCTTCTGTCTAGAATATTTTTTTACTCCACTCCTCCTTGGAAAAGTCCTCTATCATCTTTCAGAATGAAGTTTAAATATTACTCACTGAGAGGTATTTTCTGAACACTTTATCTGAATTGGATCTCCATTATTATTCATTTTAGCCCCTTGTTTATTTCATAAGCTATACTACAATTTGCAATTTTTATAATTATGTATTTTTGTGGTTTTTCTGTCCTACCCTATGAAGGTAGGAACTAAGTAGTTTGAATTCCTTGGTGAATCTGTAGTTCCTAGGCATGAAGTAAAAGCTTAATAAAAATTTTTGAATGAGTAAATAAATGATTGAATGAAGAGAGAACAAAAAGTTTTAAAAAATAGAAAGGAAGGTAGGGAGGTAAACGGGTACACAGTTACAGCTTGCTGCTTCCTTATTAAAATGAAATCCACAAGAACTATTTTTATTTTTCTATGGGAAAAATTAAATGACTAGCTCACTATAAAACACATTTTACATTTAAAAACAAATCACTGCCAAAATAAATTAATGACGATTCAAAAAGATGAAAAGACATTCCTTGCTCTTGGATTGGAAGAATTAACATTGTGAAAATGTCCATGCTACCCAAAGCAATCTATGTATTCAATGCAATCCCCATCAAAATACCACTGGCATTCTTCACAGAAATAGAAAAAAACAATCCAAACATGCAGAAAACAAGAAAAAGACCCCAAATAGCCAAAGCAATCCTGAGTAAAAAATAAATAAAATAAAAAAATAAGACCAGAGGCATATCACTGTCTGACTTCAAATTATGCTACAGAGATGTCATAACCAAAACAGCCGGGCACTGGCATAATAATAAACACTCAGACCAATGAGGAAGAATAGAGAACCTACAAAGCAACCCATATGCTATATCCAACTGATCTTTGACAAAGGCAAAAAGAACATACATTGCGGAAAACATTGCCTCTTCAATAAATGGTGCTGGGAAAAACTGGATAGCCATATGTAGAAAAATGAAACTAGACCCATACCTCTTGCCATATACCAAAATCAACTCAAAATGGATTAAAGACTTGCATATACATCCTGAAACTCTAAAACTCCTAAAATAAAGCATAGGGGAAACACTTCGGGAAGTAGGATTGGGCAAAGACTTTATGAATAAGACTCCAAAAGCACAGGCAACAAAAGAAAAAATAAACGAATGGGATTATATCAAACTAAAAGGCTTCTGTACAGTAAAACAAACAATTAACAGAGCAAAAACAAAAACCTATGGAATGGGAGAAAGTATTTGCAAACTATGCATCTGAGAAAGAATTAATATCTAGAATGTATAAGGAACTCAAACAAATTAACAGAGAAAAAACAAAACAAAACAAAGTAACCCAATGAAAAAAATGGGCAAAGGAGCTGAATACCATAACATCACAGCCAAATACTCTATGGGAGACATGATGCTTTTATTTCTCAGTAAAATAATCTGGAAAATAGCATAGAATGTCAGTATTTTAAGGTATTGATACTTTGGTTTATTTTAAGTAAAATTAAATAACTACTAACATAAATCAAAATATATTAGTGTATGGAAAATGAAGGGCCACAAAGCAAAACAGTACAAGTTGATTGTAGTTTTTAGTCAAGTGTTCAGGAATATGAAAATGAGTATATACAGTATTGATCAGCCTCAATACAACTGCATGCTGTGTGAGGGGCTGGAGGTAACCCAGTAATAGCAGACCCTGTTTGCACATAATGTGAATTGTGTCGTGGATCCTTGCATTCTATCAGCCCTGGAGAAGTTAGACCAGCATCAGGGATACTACTACTGTTGTGTGCAACAGTACAGATGCTCTAATTGACCAATACATCATTTGATTTACTTTATAGCTCAATGTATTAGAGAACAAACTTTAAAAAGTCTAACTGAAGTATATCAATGATAAAAGAATTAATGTCAGGATTGGGGATCTAATTAGAATAATTCCTAAAGTAAGACATTACATTCAACATTTGGAGGAAGGCAAAGAATACAGGTGAGCAAAACGAAAGACAGAAGCCCTTGTAAGGAAGGTATACAGGCCAGAACAAACAAATCAGAATTGACAAATAATAAATATAGTTGCGAAAGAAGAAGTGGACCTTTAAAGAAAAAAAGAAAAGTGTAAGATTTACTGATGTAATTTATTTATACTGGCTATATACATGGAAATGTTTATTGATTTCTACCAATATGAAAATCTTAGGATTATAAAACATTATCTAGGAGTATGCAAAAGATTATTAAAATATGATCTTTAAGTCTTCGGAAAGACTAAGTTATAAGAATAAAATGTATTCCCTGTTTGATGGTAAAAAGAAACTTATGTACAATAAAAACCACCCAGAGTTGAAATCACTATGAATTTAATTGATAACTAAATTGGGCTTATGTACTTAAAAGGTGACATGTGTAACTGAGCACTTGCACTGTGTACTACTGGAGTGTTTAATTATGTCATAGAACAGAAAAGAAACAACATGAAACACTATATATATTATGGCTGTAGAATCTTGGTCTTTAACTGTAAACTTGGTAGCATGATTAAAATCACTCACATAAATAAGCTAGAGGTTGCATATGCTAGTACTTTTCCTTACACAGAAATAAAGAAGAGATGATTTGAAGAGAAGTTTTCTATGATTATAAGCTGTTTTATTTTTTTTTTAGTTTAATTTATAATCACTTGTTGAGCTCTATAAGATATGAGGAAGGTAAAGAAAAATAAGACATAGACGCTGCCCTCAAAAATTATATACTAAAAATTATATGCATTAAAATTTCCATAGTCTCATTCTTCTATCTAACTATAAGTTTTAAAATTAACAGTTGACAGTTACCATGCCTTTCTTCTCAAATCATCCTCTTCTTTTTACTTTCTTGATATTACACTCTGCTCATCTTTGTCATGTCCCTGGGAGCTTTTCATATTCCTCATTTCTTGGATCTCCCCACTGTTGTAGGTCTTTATGTGCTCTCCAGTGCTTCTGGGTGGGGTCCTGGACTCGCTTCCCTTCTCTTCCCATGTTTCAAAAGTTTCACAAAGTTATAAAGCCAGCTCACACTTCCCTGTTCTATCCCAAGCTCCAGATCAGTATAACTTACTCTTTTGGTTGCTGTTTGCTTGTGGGATTTGTTTGTTTGTTTGTTTTTGCTTTTAATTTTCCACTTGGGTGTCTCAAAGGCATCTCAAGATTAAAATGTACGAAATTAATTTTTCCAGGTTCTCTTCCATCATTCTTCATCTCAGTTTGTCCCGCATACACCCATGGATGAGTAAACTCTAAATTCTGTTCATTCCTTCCCCAAATATGTCTCTAATCTGGCACATCACTGCCTCTCTCTCTGACCACCCTTGCCCAAGCCACCTAGTATCTCTTGCCTGGACCACTACAATCACCCTCTCTCAGCCCCTGGTTCCCTACATTTTTGGTACAGAATCTTATTTGAACATGCAGAAATATCACTGTCATACCACACACTACCTCTCTTCCAAACTATCTAGTGGTTTCTCGTTGCTCTTAAAATAAACTTAAAATCTTTAAAATGACTTACAACGCCCTAAAGCATAGTTTCATCTCTGAACGGTTTTACATCTATGTCTTCTACTCCACTTCCTCTCACTTACTATGTTCCAGATGCACCAGATATTTTTAGTTCCTCAAAAGTACCAAATAACTTTCTTCATCTTATTTTGACCACATTGCTACATCTGCTTAAAACGCTTTCTTTGTCACCCTATCTTCCCTCCTCACAGCCTTTTGCTATGTTGTCTTTGTCTACTTATTCTCGGTGTTTCACCCTGAATAGGTTGCCTTTCCTAACTCTGAAGATTTGTTATATGTTCTCATAGAACATTGTATCACTTTGTCATAGCTCTTATGACAACTGCAAGTGTATCTTCTGTGTAATTATTTTATTTATATATTTATTTGCTTCCTTTACAGGTCAGTAAGCTCCATGAGGGCAAAGAATGTGCCCTGTTGTGTTCACAACTGTATTTCCAGTGCCTAGTTCAGAAAAAGTAATTAATAGGTAATGGCTTATTCATTCGTGTATTGGTCAGCCACCAAACAAAACAAAGAAACAAACCAAATGAAACAAAAAAAATACTGGCTAAAATGAATGAGCAATGAATGAGTAAACATATCACTCAGCACTGCCTGATATTGTCAACTCAGCACTGCCTTGTTTGGAAGTGCTGATACAAGTATATCTTTCCACAAGTTGTAAAACAAACCAATGTAGTAATGTTGGTTTCTTCATGCATATTAAAGTAACACATTAAAAAAAAAATCAAAACTAAATAGAACACTAAGTTCTCATGTGATCCATTATTTTAATTATAGTTTTATAAATATATTTGTAGGTATGAGCAGTGGCTATGCAAGGCGTATTTCAAAAAGTTTGTGGAAAAATAGAGTGAAAAGATAATACAAATCTTCCCATGAACTTTTTGAAGTTCTGTCATACAAATTATAGTTAGTATGTATTAAATTAGAATAAATTATTTAAATTTAAAATAAATCAATCATGTCTGGTGATGCATGTTGCAAAATCCTAGAAATTTGTATTTTATAGAATCAAGATCAAAATCTTTTGAGGAGCTGGTTATTATTTTGCAATTTAATTGAATGGTGAAACTCATAAAAAACAGGTAGAAGTCCAAAATTTTACACTAAACCTAATCTTGTAAAAGGGGTATTTCATTTTCTTTCAGATTGTCCCCAATATCTAGGACATGGAAAATACTCACCACAATTTTGTAGACTCTGAGTATACTTTGCTTCTTCCCTATTGCCACAGCCAAGTACCTAAAACAGGACATGTGGCCTGGTCTCTGCATCTTCATATTTCAAGTTCATTTTTTCCCCCTCACTCTTCATTTAACTAGTAATACAGGAGTGCTCTAAAATCAATTCTTTTCTATTTCTAAAATCACACTGCTTGTAGAAAAATCCAAAATCACCACTCATAATAGTATTTATCAAATTCAAGTTTTTCATTTTAAGATACAGTACAATATTCTGGTTTCGTTTAAATGTATGCAATTCCTCATATTTCAGAGCTTCAAAAATTTTTTTTAGAAAAATGATTTAACTATTTCCCAAAGTCTGATTTTGCAATGTCAATCAGACCCAAGTCTTGTGACTATACATGGTGTAATCCCAGACTCTACTTTTAGCTAAAGAATTAAAATGGTATATTTCCTTAAAATCTAATTTAACCATTTATGAGGGAGCAAACTCCCTTGGAAATAACTTGAGTTTTCACATATGTCATCCCTCAAAGGCTCCTAGAGTCTCCAAGGTGTAACAGCTGTGAAGCCATCTGTGAGCTGAATCAAGTTCCAATAGCAAATGCATGCCGTTAATACAGAATTTAAGCCAAAATGTTAGGACTGAGTCAGAAATAATTAGTAGAACATTGCTATCTTCCTAACAAATAGATCAATCTTCATTAAATATTCTAAAAAGTACGTCAAAATGATTTTTTTTTTGAGCAACAAATATTTTATTAGGGTAGTTACAAAATTACCTAGCTATGATGAAGTTCTTTTGTTCATTCACTCATTCATTGACTCTTCCATTCAGCAAATATTTAGTGATGTTACCATGATAGGCATCATTGCTACAATAACAAACAAGATGGAAAAGCTTCCTGCTTTTTTAGAATATCCTACAGAAGTGTACACTTCCTGTATAATCCCCTCTTTTTGAATGTGAGCAAAACTTGAGAATATAATGAGGTATCTCTTTTGTGATTAGTATGATGAGGCAAAAGTGTTTTGCAGATGTAATTATGGTCCTTAGTCCATTGACTTTGAATTAATCAAAAAGGAGATTGTCCTTGGTGGGCCTGATCTCATCAAGTGGACTCTTAGAAGCGGCAAGATGCAACAGAAAGATGGTCCCCTATTGAACTTAAAGAAGCAAACCGCCATGGTGAGGAGAATATCATGTAGCAGAGAATGGCAGTCAGCTTCTAAGATCTGAAAGCCTAAGTCCTAAGCTACAGGGAATTGAATTGTGACAATCAGTGATGATGGAGGATGAAATTTCAGACTTAGACTATACTTAATTCAATTGGGTGAGACCTTGATCAGAGGATCCAGCCAACTCCTGCCCAGATTCCTGACCTACAGAAACTATAATTTTTTGTTTGTCTTAAGCTGCTCTTTGTAGTATTTTGTTATGCAGCAATAGAAAACTAATATGGGAGGAAAGAAGTCTTGCACTTTTTACCCCTTAATTAATTACTAATAAACCCATAATGTATTTTATTCAATATAATATTTATATATTTGTATATATATTTATATATTTATATATAAACGCCAGTGATTTAAGTGCTGGGATAGAACAAAAAAGGCCATAAAATGTAAAGACATGAAACAGTGTTGAAAAAAATTGAGAACTGTCATCTCTCTTCCACTTCTCTCCCTATATTTGTGACAACAACCTTAGCTTCCTGAATGGACCATAAACCCCGAGATAAGCACAATTCTTAGCAAAATTCAAACAAAAAAGTGTGGGGAAAATATAGAATTTTATGAAAACATAAGTTCAGGGTATTTAACACATTAAAAAAGAAAAAAGAAAATATCTCTTTGGAGAGACCAAATAATTTCCCATTAATCAGTAATTAGATAAGTATTTGGGATAAAATATTAAGACTCATAGCAAAATAAGTCAGTTTTAATTTTGGAAAATACATAAGAGTTATAAATGAAAAACTTCTTATGTAATAGGTTCAAAACTGTCACATTGCTCTGTGCATCACTAATATGATACCACATCCACTTCTCAACTTCAGGCAAATGCAATCCATTATTACACACCCTTTTGTGAATTGTCCTTATCTATTCCCTTGTTGTGTAATGCTTAATTCTACATATCTTTTTTTTTATCAAATTTTTTCTCAATATTAAGATTGTGCTAAAGTAATTTTGGCTAAGCCAGTGGAAACTCTTTGGGTCAATCAGTCGATTATTACATTTTTAAGTAAAAACACAAATAATATGCACATAATATTTACAGCATCTTATGAAATAATAATAATGACAATATAAAATAGCAAGAAAGGCAAATTTGAAGAGACGACAAATTTGCTTGAATTTAAAATATAATTATTTTAAGAGAAGTTTTCTATCAGTTGAGAGGAATTCAGTCAGTTTTATAACAGGCATTATATTTTCACAGAAAATTAACAGTAGAATCAAGGATACTACGTTCTTTTACAGATATAAAGTGTCTTCAAAAGGTTCATGGAAGGGCCTACCCTGTGGCTCACTCGGGAGAGTGTGGCGCTCGGAGCGCAGCAGCACTCCGGCCGCGGGTTCAGATCCTATGTGGGGATGGCTGGTGCGCTCACTGGCTGAGCGCAGGAGGGTTGTGATCCCCTTACCGGTCACAAAAAAAAAAAAAAAAAAAAAGTTCATGTAAAATGCTGTGCACATGAATTATGAAAGAACTATGTACAATTTTTAAAATGCATCAAGTAAACTTCTACTAACATGTTATGACATGTCTGGATAGGATCTAGTTTGAGTCACTAAGAAGGACAAGACATCAGTTTGAAAAGAGACCCTTTCAGAGCAACATGAAGCCTCTAAAATTGAAGCAAGAATAAACATCAAATTTATGATGAGGCTTGGGTGGAAGAATGGTAAGACAATTAGTGCTTTATGAAAAGTTTATAGGGACAACACCACAAAGAAATCAGCAGTTTACAAATATTCAAGTCATTTTAAAAAGGAATGAGACAGTGTTGAAGATGAAGCCCACAGGAGTAGACCACCCACATCAATTTGTAAGGAAAAAATTAATCTTGTTCATGCCCCAGTTGAAGAGGACTGGTGATTAACATCAAACAAAAGCCAACATCATAGACAGCTCAATTGGTTCAGCTTACACAATACTGACTGAAAAATTACATTTGTGCAAACTTTCTGCTCGATGGGTGCCAAAAGTATTGCACCCAAATCAGCTGCAGACAAGAGCACAGCTTTCAATGGAAATTTTACATATGTGGGATCAAGATCCTGAAGCATTTCTTTGAAGAATTGTAACAAAAGTGAAACATGGCTTTACCAGTACAGTTCTGAAGACAAACCACAAAGCCTTGCCTACCAAGTGGTAGAAGTGATCCAGTCAAAGCAAAATTGGATGTGTCAACAACAAAGGTCATGCAACAGTTTTTTGAGTTGCTCAGTGAATTTTGCCTGCTGAATTTTTGGAGGTACAAAGAAAGATGACATTTGCTTTTTAGCAGAGTTTTTTGAGAAAGTCAAAGCTTTAGCAAAAAAGTGCCTGGGAAAACTTCACCAGAGAGTCCTTCTCCATAACAATAATGCCCTTACTCATTCTTCTCACCAAACAAGAGCAGTTTTGTGAGAGTTTTGATGGGAAATTATTAAGTAGCCACCTCAGAGTCCTGATTTGACTCCTTGTGAATTATTTTCATTTCCTAATCTTAAAAAATCTTTAAAGGGCACCCTTTTTTTTTTTAGTTAATAATGTAAAATTGACTGCATTGAGATGGTTAAATTTTAAGGACCTTCAGTTTTTTAGGGATGGATTAAATGGCTGTTATGATCACTTACCAAAGTAAATGATGGGGCTTATACTGAGAATTAAAGTTTATCTTTTTTATTTTTGTCTTTTGATTCCATTTCTTCACAAGTTCCCTCAGACTTTGAAATGGTAAGACAGTCTACAATTTTGAATCAAGATTATTTAAAGTGGAATTTCATTTCTGCAATTATCTGAGTAGGGGTAATTTCTCTGGCAAGTAATAGAACTTTTGATTATGTCAAGTTTAGGCAAAATATACCAAGAATTCCAGTGCATTACTGGTGGGAATATAACCAGGTGTAGCCATTCTGGAGAACAGTTAGAAATAATTAGTCAAATCAAGAATGCATATGTACCTGTGACCTTACACTCCTGAGTACATTTGCAGAGTAACTATTACATGGGATGCCTTAAAATTATATGGATGAAATGTTATTTGTGTTAGTAGGGAGTTGGAAGCAGTATACTTGTCCTGCAACGGGATCGTGGTCAGTCCTACGTGAAACTATGTAGTACGTCATTATAAAACCTGAAGAGCTTTGTAAAAAAAAAAAAAAAGTAATTTTCTAGCTTCATCCTTAGAGATTCTTATCCAGTCTGTCTGGGAACAGCCTGAGGATACCAGATGTTACATGTAAGATTGCACAACTAAGGTTGAGAGATTAGAACAAAGCTTAAAATCACACTGTTGAGTTAAAGGTAAAAAATAACAAGAGATCTATAGCATAATCCCACATGTAAATTTAAGAAGCATATAAACATAAAATAACACTCCATATTTTATGAGGATGCATACAAATCAAGGGTATGTGACGAACGTATTTGAGTGGTTCCTTATGTGGGGAGATGCATGGGAGCACGGAATGGGGATAAAAGAGAATTTAGTATACATATATTCATACATAAATATCCACATCCATACAAGAAAGGGGTCTTACAATCTTGCAAAGAATTCCACTGACAGTGTTTCAGGATTAAGAAACATGATTAACTCAATCTTCTCTACCAAAGCTACAAATAATAATATTAACAACAGTGTCAATATACAATTAGTGAATGGGACTAGGTGATCTTTAAAGTCCCTTCTAGTTTATATTGTGCATATTTTTCTCTAGAAAGCATTTCTTAGTATATATTTTTATCTGGTTAGAAAATTTATTTTTGCTTCACTCACTGTCTTTTCAGCTTGAGACACTCTCTTTAGCTTAGTCTCATGTATTAAATGAGAATTTGATACAGAGGGATATGCCAAGATTCATGACTATTATAGATGAATAATTAAAAGAACAAACAATTATTGCTCTATAGGAGGAAAGACTTGATAATGGGTACTGGGACCATGACAGATGCTTTTTAATATATCGTTAAGCTTCACTTAACAACAGGAATATGTTCTGAGAAATGCGTCATTAGGTGATTTCGTCATAGTGCAAACATCATAGAGTTTACACACCTAGGCTATGTGGTATGGTCATTATATTATTATGGGACCACCATTGTGCATAACAGTACTTTAAAAAGTTCATGGAAGGGGCCGACCCCGTGGCGTACTCGGGAGAGTGCAGTGCTGGGAGCGCAGCACTGCTCCCGCCGCGGGTTTGGATCCTATACAGGAATGGCCGGTGCACTCACTGGCTGAGTGCCGGTCACGAAAAAGACAAAAAAAAAAAAAAAAGTTCATGGAAGGATTCATACTATCTTTTATTTCTATTTTCTTACTTAAGAAGAAAAGTCATATAATTCTGCTTTTTGAAGGTCCATCATTGATCAAAACATCATTATGTGGTACATAACTGCATTTGAAAGGCCTTCATCAGTTATAAGAAAAAATGATGACACTTGGTTTGATGACAAATGGAACACTCTGAATCACTAGGTAGAATGTATAGCAATTTCAGTTCAACATAAGAGAGGGCTTTGATTTAGAGTTGTCTAAACAAGAAAAGACCTGCCATTGAAGACTATGAGTTAACAATCGCTAGAGTGTTCAGAAGTAGTGGGGGTGCGATAGAGCTTACTCATATGTTGATGCTGCTCAGTCAGTGGTTTTCACTCAGATTGAGTGACCACAACCATGTTCTTTTACCTTCTCCTCTGCCCTCTTATTTACAGTTTATGAAAGAAAATGTATATCACTTTTTTTCAAGATGGTTTAGGTTCATAAATACTGAATGAGATGATTGACAAGGTTTCTGTTAAGCTTGTGATGCTATGAGAGGTAGTAAAAGGACCTACCCATTACATTCTAAAATAGACATCAATTTCAATATAAGATAATCTGCATTCCAATAAATGTTAACTATGGTGCAGTAAATTATATGCTTTTCCGCCAATTTATCTGTTTAGTTCTTCTTCATTTTAATCTCTGTGTTATGTAATTTTAAAAATTTCATACAGAATAAAGTTTATGTACATAGATGAGTACATGATTTAATGCTTTTAAGAGGAAAATTACCTATGGAACTAAATAATTGCAAACCAAAGCAGTTTAATAGTGGTGATTATGGACAGGACATTTGAATGTGGCTAATATGAAACCTTGCTTGAGAACATCATGGAAGTTTCAGTCACTGAAATTTGTTAAAGCAAAACAGAGAATATAAAAGTTGGGATTAGAAGACTGAGATATATAGTCAGAAGACCTGAGTCTGCCATGCAGTACTGTCACCTAATATGTGCGTCCTGTGAAAAAAAATCAGTTTTTTGATCTTTGAAATTCATTTTAATTCAATAATTATTGAATGCCTACTATGGGATAAGTCCTGAGCACACAGAACACAATCTCAGGGAGCTTGAAATCTTAAAGTGGGACTGTCTATGTAAATAGATACTTGTATTCAGGACAATAGAAGAATGAATACAATGAACAGAAGTAAATATATTGTGCACTTGCTGCAGAATACAGATTAACGGCACAGGGAGTGGATAAGGGAAAGGAATGCTGAATACAAAATAGGTACTTCACAGCTTTGGTTTAAGGATGCAAAGAGATAAGGCATATGATAATATTGTGTATACTGTATGTTTTTCTCATTTGATGGAAGAATATTTGAACATGCAGTATTTGTTAGAACCTTCTTTTCTATTCCACCACACCTGGCTAGGTTCTGAACCACATCACATGTGAAGTTAAGAACTGTAAATCTTTCTTGTGCCTTAACAATCAGAGCATTTTTCCTCAGATTGCTAGAGTTAAAATAAATATATATTTGTTTTTCTGTGAACAAATAAGTTACTTTGTGGACTGGCAGCAAAGAGAATAATAGAAAATGAACTATGATGAACCACCTTCTAAAATTTTGCCTGAGACTAAACAAAACTGAAATTAAAGTAAGAAAAAAATCTAATAAGTGCCAGTGACGCAACAAGTAAAGAGTGAAAGTTGTTACTGGAGTGGATAAAGAACATTTCTTTTAGTGATAAGGCAGCCAGAAAACATTAAAATTTAATAGCATGTAAAAATTGCCCAAATCAACAACTCTGTTAGGACTTGACCCAGGAATCATTCCTCAGTTTTTCCATCATAAATAGGATGGTAATGCCTATCTAACAGAGCACTTGCAACAGGGGATTTAATGGACCTCCTTCACCAAGCACAGTGCCAACACATATGTAGAAATTCAATAAAGCCCATTTTTTTCTTGGCCTTTTTTTCTTTGTTTTTGTTAAATTAATTATTGTACATATTCATGGTAGTTATACCTATGAAGCAAATGAGGAATGATATAAACAGTAAAAACTATTATTTGAATATACGAAGTGCAAAACATCTAAAGACTTTAATATATCATCTTTTGGGCAAGACCATAGTGCCAAGTACTCAAGAGAAAAAATATAGAAAAAAAGGAAATTGAGGTAGAAGTACAATTCAACAAGAAACTTCTATATATTGTGAATATTTATCTTTTTGAAATTAATTCCACATGGGCAATCCTGAGAATATTACACTTTTGGAAATAAAACAGCTTAGTTAATGGAGATCATGTTGATTCTGACAGTAAATTTGACTCTAAGATATGTGGTAGAAATTTTAGTTCAGATATATTCAGCACATAACTACACACTTAGTGATTAACAACAGGGTTTAGGATTCTCATTTTTCCAAGTGATGGAACATATGTAAGCAATATGAAGTACATTAGAACATGGGTATATGAAGCCTACCAGCTGCTGCACTTTTCTATAATAAGCTCTGAAAGATTCTTTTTTTATTTTTTCTCCTGGAATCAAAGGTTAGAGAATCAGGGTTATGAGAGTGGGCATTCATTTTCTTTCTTTTTTCTTTTGTTTCCTGTGATTAAGTACTTTATGGCTGGCAGCAAGCCAACAATGAACATTTTGAGCTTGGTAGCCTAAATGGGGTTTAGATTAGAAAGAAAAAGCAAAAATTGCTAGGAAAGAAAAATTACTTTATTAACCTTATAAAAATCAAGGTGTATTGATTATCTTTGTATTCAGGTTCCCAGTGTGCCAAATAGAAATATGTTGTAAATCAAATTGGATACAAATGCAGTATTTCTGGTCTGGCTGGTTGACTTACTTGAGCTCACTTGGGCAAACGAGGGTTTGTACTGATAACAGCAAGGTCAAGGGCTCAGATCCCTGTACGGCCAGATGCAAAAAAAAAAAAAAAAAAAAAAAAGCAATATTTCTGCATAATTTATGATCATATTAAGCAACTTAAAGTTTCCTTGTCAAATAGCAGATATGTTTTAATGCTAACATCTTTTTTAAAAAAAATTTCCTTTATTCCATCACCATAATTTGTAATTATGTGTTTAATTATTTACAAATATCTATCTTCTTTACTAGACTGTTCTCTTCCTTATGGTAGGAGCTATGTGTGTTGTTGTTGTTTGCTTTATAACTGTATCCCTAGTGTGTACCATACTAAAAAAATGAATATATTTTCAGAATCTCCTATCTAGTCTTTCTCTTTTTTACTACTGTACTTTCACAATGTTTGAACCTGAAAGAGAATTAGCATATTCTAATAGATCTTAGAAAGAGAATGATGGTCTGTTTGCATGGTATTTAGGTAGTGTAAAGGATCACCTCATACTCATTAGGTTACTATTAAAAAGAAAAAAAAAAACAGAAAATTACAAGTGTTGGTGAAGATGTGAAGAAATCAAAACCCTTTGTACTGCTAGTAGAAATGTAAAATGGTGCAGCCACTGTGGAAAATGGTATGAAAGTTCCTCAGAAAAACAAAAATAGAAGATCAGGGTTTGTTAAGATCAGGATTTCTCAGCTGTCACACAAACTCACTGCATCACACAGAATCTACCTCTGTTATTCTCATTGCCTTGTGCTACTCAAAGGACGACTTGTGCAAGGAGAACTGATTTGACAATGTAGCTCACACTTTTTGCTGCTCTTTGATTAATAAAGTCCTTTGTCTCTGACCCAGGAGTCTCATGTCTTTTTCCAGCTTATATGACACTGTGGCAGGCTGACTTCTAAGCTTTCAAGTAGGACAAAATCTCAAAACCTTCATATTTTTGGACAGTGTCCTATTCTTTTTTTTTTTTTTTTTGATTTCTTCAATGGTAAATAAAAATCTGGGGAATCTCTGTGTGCTAAAATATGGTACAGTTTACTTATGTCCCCAAAATTAACTTTTAAACAGCATTAGGTATTATTAACACTTACAGATTCTTAGATGTATTTTATTTTAAAAATGTACAATAAATACAGCAAACATTGATGAAGGTGAAGAAAACAGTGGTGCATTTCATATGCTTTCTATGTTTGCATTCAGCATTTCAAAAATAGATGCTCAAAATGCAGAGGTAGTTAAAATTTCAGAGGATGTCATGTGTATTATAAGCATAGCTATCTCTGAATACATAACTTCACTAGGCTGAATTTAAATCTAATTTTGTGACAGCTGAAAAAAGTCTACTTCATAGAGAAAAGCAAAGAAATCAAATTTATGCTATTCTCTGAAAAGTTACAATGTGAAATAAAGCATTGTTCTGAATTTTAAACCATAATGTTTCTACATCAGGTGAGGTTCCTGGGAAAACGCAATTCTTTAGAACATATTTATAAATCACTTTTCATCATGAAGAATTTTGAAATCAATTCCAAATATAAGTAGTTGGAAAAGGGGGCATGGTATTTCATACACAAAGTATTTGGTCACGAACATCTAGCGCTGAAAAAAATATATATTACTATCACCACTAAGTGTGCTGAAAATTATGATTGAATAAGTCAGCTTTGTACTAAACCTAGAAGATTCTGACACTTTCATACAAAAAGAAAAAAAAGAAAAAGAAAAAGCACTCAGCAGTTGTCATCAGGGAGAAAGGCTGGTATCACTGATTCTGCAGTGAGCGCAGACAATTAACTCTGTCAAAGCTCATAGTTTCCAAAGTCAAGTAACCATGTTTCATTCTGAGACCAATTTGAAACAGGTAGTGATATTTTCTTTTATTCTTTCAAAGACCAAAGAACTCTTCCCTGGATATAAATGCAAACCTAATCTTAAAGGTCTTTATAACCATCCACTTTGGGAACAACATATAAAGTATTATACTATGAACAGATAAAAGATCAGAATACATTTTGGTTAATGTGTGTGTGTGTGTGTGTGTGTGTGTGTGTGTGTGTGTGTGTGTGTGTGTGTGTGTGTGTGTAGATGTAGATATGGATGTATATGTATGAAATTTTAAATGAGCACATGATAAAAAAAACATGATATAAAAATATTTCTTATATATGGAGTAATAATTTTGTCACAACATTTAGGAGAAAAAAATAATGGCGAAAAATAAAGATGGTATCAAATGATCTTTAATGTTAGAAAGATTTTCTAAAGAGTTTTTCCCACATTACTCAAGTATATTTGGTATCCCTTAGTTTTTAAGGCAATATTGATGGTTCTTCTTAGTTAAGAAAAGGAGATGCCCTCATTAGGAATTCCAGACATAACATCTGTTCCTTAAATCCACGTGGTAATGAATGTTTGTAAATATTCTGGTTCTTCTTCTGTACTTATGGTAGGCTTGTGCTTGTCTACCATTTTTGAAGTAATTATAGTTATGTGATTTGTTTTGGCCAATGAAATATAAATGGATATGCCTTGTGACATTTTCTAATCAAAATTTTAAAAAGCAATGCCTGCTTATCATTTGTAGTTTTGGGGTGTGTGTGTGTATATATATATATTTAATTAGGTATATATATTTAATTATTTTCTTCCATGGCAGTTATGGGAAATGCCCTGATATAGGGCCTCTATAATCCTGAGCTCCCCAGTAACTAGGGTAAGCAGAGCCTATTCACCCGACAGGGTTAGATAAGTAGACTGAGCAAGAAATAAACCTTATTTAATGAAACTATTGAGATTGCAGGGCTATTTGCTATCACCATATGACCTCACATATTCTAACTGATAAGTCATTATTAGTCCATTTTTAGGTAAAGTGAAAAGACTTTCAAGATTTCTTAATGCTTCTCAAGCCTTGACTTTTCCGCCTAACTGAGGTTGCTCTATTTCAAACATCTCCATAGAAATTCATTGTAATATCTCTCTTGTGCTGAATTTTCCATGAGAGTGGAAGGAGTTAACCTAAATTTAATTAAGAAAAATCAATGAAATAGACTGAAGTTAGCATTAAATGATTAAACTCTTCTTCAACAATAATTTGACAAAATAATAGAAAAAACACCTTAAAGTCACTTGATTAACTCTGTGGGATACAAATCGATTGCATTATTGTTTGAATGATAAAAAGCAATGCAAGTGGCCACTGCTTATTACTCCTGCTAGCAGCGAAGTCAGAGTATACTCTTCCTTGTGTATATAGAAGGAAAACTTCACCTCCTATAAGCTAATCAAAACACTGGTGTTCAGGAAAAGCAACACACATGAAAAGCATAATTGCATGTGACAGAGTGGATGCATGATGGTAATTGACTGTAGGTGAGAGTTATATCTTACTTTTTCCGAAAACACAAATAGTAGAAATTCAATTGTTTGTGTGTGTATTTTTATATAATTTTGTAACAAGTTATAAAGTGGAATAATTTGGAAAGTTGCCATTTATATTATAAAAAATTAAGAAATAACTTTACCAAACTTTTCTTCTGCAGTCATCCAGAAAAGGCTCAGCAAAGTTATTTAACATTATCATCAATAATGAATTTCTTAATATGCAAGGATTATCAACACACATTAGGTAATTTCCACTGATCCAGCTGGAAAAGTGAGAATGATGTTAACATATTTTTAAATGTTGTATTCAATACACATTAACGGTTAAGGTATTCAAGATATTCAATCATATTTCATACTTTCAGTCATTTTTCATACATTCTCTTTTCTACTTTTACTCTCTTCCTTTTTCATGTTCAATTTTTAAAATTTTTAACCTTTGCCTTATATGTGAATTATATGTTTAATAATAGTTTAAACTAGGAAGAATCCTAAGTTTTGAGAGTTGGTAGAAAAATGTCATTATTTAAAATAAACTAACTTTTCTGTAACAGTGCAGGTCCACAAAATATAAATAAAAATGAAACATTACACATACTATTTACATTGTTAATCTAAAGTTAAATTTAGTTAAATTTTAGAAAAATTCATACAGACAAATCATTCCCCAAGACTGGTTCCTTTTCCTTTGGGATTATTCAGTACTGCTAAGGTAGGAAGTCATAAATCTGTCTTTACTCAATAATCTATTCCCACATGCCATATAACAGTCTTTGTTCTCTGACCACTGTTTAGAAATACTTTCCTTTATCTTTAAAGAAGTTATCTGAAATATGATACAGGAACCATATACTATGCTCAAGGGATGAATGTTGAATCAAAAGAGAACATGCACTTAAGACGCTAAAACTTATGGGGAAGGTTTAGAGAGTTCCAGAAGGAATGAAAAATGTTTTTTCTGCTACATTGTTTCAGGTCTACTTCAACATGTTTCCAAATTTTTACTTGTTACTAAGGTAGATACCAACAACCACTCAATTTTTTCCTTGCTAATGGGAATTTCGGTCTATCCTCTGAGCATCCTCAGTTGTCCTAGGAGATGAATCTTGATTGTCAACATCAGTGATGGTGGATTCAGTCCCCACTGACGAGTGATTGATATTGTCTTGCTTCAATGAATTCAGAGTATTATGCATAGAAAAAAAATACCATTACCAGAAATTTACAAAGTTGTAGAATCTTACAAAGATGTTTTGGTTTATTAGGTTTTAATTCCAATTTCAGTGTGAACTTTGGTAGATTTTTAAACCTCTCTTAGCCTTAGTTTTGATACTCCTAAGGAGGAAGTTCATAATACCTAACTGATGAGTGTTTATAAAGGTAAAATGAGGCAATTCCTATGTAATGCTTTAAACTATGCGTAGAACATGGACTTAATAAATATGAGCTGTGTTGTTATTATTGCTGAGATAGCAAATAGAAATTTCCCCCAACTATCTTCCACTTCTGTTCAAATTTATGTGTGTGTGTGTGCACACGCATAACTGGAAGACACAAACCTCCCAACTACTGAAGTTGGTCTCTCCATTATGATGGATACGTTTACCTGAACAGTATTTGCCATGTTGTCAAAAAAACGTAGTTATCATCTTAAAAATTTCAAAAATACTTAATGATTTACAACTGCCTAGAGGGTAAGTTTCAAACTCTTTAGTATGGACTTCAAAGATCTCCAAAAGATGATTGCAACCAACCTTTTCAGTTGAAATGGTCACCTCTTGTCCCTATATTCATCTCTACCAACCAAAGTCAACTCACTTTAAGTTTCCTCAAGTAAGGTGTTATTTTATCACAACTATAAATATTTACATGACTCCATACATTATATATGACTAAGTACATTTGTTTTCTAACCCAAGAAAGTGCTTTTTCTTTTTTCATCCATGGAAACATCTTGAAAGGTTGAGAATGTGTTTGATGAAAAGAGAAGAAACAGGAAAAGATTATTATTAATAAATGTTGAATTGAATAAAGTGGAGGAACAGGACAGTGGCTCAAGGGAGTATGTTGTTATAACATTAAGAATTTTGGCGTGGTTGGTTAGATTTTATTTAAGGGAAATGTTAAGCATTTTTATATAGGCTACAATTTATGAAAAAAATGTGGAAAGAGAAAGCTTAATAATCAAGACAGTGGGAAAGGAAAAGTATACAGTGGTTAAGAATATGGTACTGGTGCAAATTGCTTTAATCAAATCCTAGATCTGCTTTTTATTAGCATGTGACCTTGAGAAATTTTCTTAACCTCGCTGTGCCTCAGTTTCCCTCTATAATGGGTATCCAGATACTATTCACTCTATAGCATGTGTATAAAAATTAAATGGATTATTTCATGTAGAGTATTTCAAAACTGTCTCTGGCCCAAAGAAAGTGCTCATTAAATGATAGGAATAAAAAAGGTGGGAGGCAATAAAATATATAAGTATAAGTTATTCCCTAAGTCTCCAGCAAGATTAATCTCCTTTTCACCAAGACAACTTTTTCAACTGCCTCTGATCTTTCACAACATTTTATATGTACTTTCTTGGAGTATGGAGTTTTAGACTTTATTAGTATAGGATCATTCATGTATGCCTCTCATAAGTCATAAGATCCTTAAAATCAGCAGTAGCTATGTAACTCTTCTCCATCATTGTCAACCAACAGATATTTGTTAAGAGAAAATAAGCATAAATTCAAATATATTATCTCTCTTTTAATGTGAAAATCTGTTGCTATAATTTTCACATTTATTACTAGCATTTCAGCCATCAATATCTGTATTTTGAATAATACTTAGGAATAGAGCAATAAAATGCCCAATATTTTTATTAAAGTATACTACTTTTTAATGTGGTAATTTTCTATATATAAAATTGTATTGATAATAACTTCATCTCCATCATTTAGAATCATTTTCTTAATTATATATACAAAGATTCAGCAGCAGTCATTTTAGAAAGAGTTATGAGACGGGCCGGCCCCGTGGCTCACTCGGGAGAGTGTGGTGCTGGTAGCACCAAGGACGCAGGTTCGGATCCCATATAGGGAAGGCCGGTGTGCTCACTGGCTGAGCGTGGTGCCGAGGATTGCGATCCCCTTACAGATCAAAAAAAAGAAAAAAAAAAGAGTTATGAGAAATGTAATCGTCTAACAGTTTCAGAAAAGCTGAAAATTAATGTGCAAGGGATATTGTATTGATAGCTAGAAAGTAGTTACAGATTTGTCATCTATATTTATATTGAATTTTCTGTATAAAATGTGGAAATATTAATAAACTATTTTGGAAATTAATTGAGCATCCAATTAATAATAAAATGTAAAATAAAATTAAGGTGATATTAATGCAGAAACATTATGCTTTTGGTTTGTTTTTCAGATGCTTAATTTGCAGGCCAAATTCCAGATTTACAAACTAACAAAGAGATTCCAATTTTGAAAATATGCAAAAATTGGGTCAGAACTAAATCTAGACAGTTTTGTTGTACATCTCTCATACTTGGACAGTGACAGAGACATTGTGATTTGATTATACCTGTTCTATAAACACAATCCTTGATCTTTTAAATATCAAGGCCTCATTTGTATATCAGTATAAAGATAAAAGATGTGATGTAGCCCTTGGAAGCTCATTCCCTTAGTTCACATTCCTAATATTATAAAGGCTGTAGATCATTAAATTATACTGTGCCTTCTTATGATGTATTGCAAAATAAATTTCTGGTTTTCTTCAGTAAGTTTTGTTTTACATCACAATTTTTTTTCCACTTTGTGAGACTGTGAAATAATCATGTCTTTCAGATTTGCTTAGGTTTTCAGATGAATAAAAGCCAAATTTAATGTTGATTCTAATAAAGATATTAAAATCCAGAACTTGACTTTTGTATATTAACTTTGCTCTTGGTTTCATCCTACTCCTGATATTTTCTCTTAATATAATTCTCCTTAGTTGCACTTAAATTATGTTGCTTTGCTGTGTGTATGATGGTTTTATGCTGCACCAACCACTTTTTAAAGTTAGCTATAAAATAAATATTAATATATAATAAGTGACCTTAATATTTTAACTTAGGTTTGAATACTGTGGTAATTTCAACAAATATAAGAAACAGTAAATGAAAAGAAAATTGCCTTGGTCAAAAACACGAAAAATTAGTGCATTAAAAACAAAAACAAAAACTATAGAAAAAGTAATTTCTATTTTTGCCTCAAGATTTAAAATATTTAGAGCCAGTTTTATATTTATAACTATAAAGTAAAAAGAAAACTAGTTATGTTATTTTGAGTTAGATGTGCAATTGGGCAAATCCTAAGAAAGAGACCATAGAAAGGTTCTGATTTAGAGAATATTGAGCAATAGACCAAAAAGTAGAGTTTTCAAAGGCATCCAAGTTTCAGGATTTAGATTTTGTCCTCTCTCGTTAATTGTACAGAAGAAACTTCATTATTGAATGGTTCAAACACAAACATTCTTTACACAACTTCCTAAGTTAGTAGGCTGACAATAAAACTGCACGGCAAGAGAAAGTGCACAAGACCAAAAATGTACAAAATGTCCTTCCTGAGTGACTCCTATAAAAATTATTATTACTGTGCTTTCTTAGCATGAAACACCAAACACTTTTTACCTGGAGTTAGTCCACTAAAATATGAGGGTTCTTTAAAAAGTTCATGGGAAAATTTTTCTTGTCTTTTAATTTTATTTTTCCAAGAACTTATTGAAGTGCCCTCATGTGTTTCATGTGGCATTACTCAATGTCTTTCGTGGCTACTATTCTCTTTCTTCCATTCATTTATCCTAAATTATTTGCCTCCTCTTCAGAGTAGTGGCTTTGCAAAGAGCAACCGCACACCAGATGGTCATTGCTGTGGTTCACTGAGTTTATATCCTAGCAGGAAGTTAGATGATTGCTTTTCAAGGTTCATATCATTCATTGAACAGTCTATTTCACCACAGGGGCTTTTAAAGCTGTCAATATACTTTTGGCTAAACGTGCTCCATCATTTTGTAAATCATAGGACTGTATAATTATATGAATGCTTTGTGGATGATAAGATAATACAATTTTTCTTTCTTTCTACATGTGAAATGTTTATTTGTGTTAGAAATGAGTATTGCCTTAATGTTTATAAAATTCTGTTTTTATTTTTGGAACTACATTACTAAACTTTTGATTGTAGTTTTTTTCAAAAATATAAACTTTCCCTAAACAAACTGGATACCGCACTTAGAAAATTTATCTTTATTTCTTATTCATCAAAACAAATAAACAAAAAGCTCCAAATAAACAAAAACCTCCATAGAAGCATATGGCTTGAAGTTACACAGAATTGGCCAAAACAATTAAGACTTGGTTTCCTCAAAAAGAGACTGATTTTTTTTCTTTGATTTTAAAAAATATACATTGTCAGCATTTTGTAGAAATTGCACAGAAAGAGAAAAAAGTGAAAATTACTCCATTAAGGAAAAACTACTCCTCCAAATTAGCAATACATTATCATAACTTACAAAACTAAGAAATACACGGATTTAATGACTATCTCTTTATTGCCAAAGAAAATGGATTAGTTTAAAATAAGACCGATGGATGAAAGAACAATAAACTTGAACAATCCAGTAAACCAACCAAAATGTTTGTTATTATATACATTATGGACAAGGAAAGTAAATAACTTCCTAAATAGAAGAAGACAGCTCACAAATGCAGAATGGGGAAATAACGTGTGAGTTGAATGTTAAAGATAAGGCTGACTGCTGCATGAGTGGCTCACAGGGAGATTATATGGTAAAAATAGGAGGCTCTGATTTGGTTTTATGATCATAAGAAAACACAGAAGACCAGCCCATATTGCTTACACGAGAATACCACTCTATCTTTTTGCATGAAATCAAAGTACACACATTTGGGCAATAACCCAGATTACCGATTAGATCATCTTTCAAATACAAAGGTCCCATATTCAATAGAATGTTAGTTTCATGAGGCCTGGAGCTGTTTCATCCATTCTTATACTTAGCAGTGTGGCTTGTGCACAGTGAGTTCTTAATAAACTTGTACATGAGTTTTAATATTGAATATGATTCAAATTTGATAACTTCCAGAAATGGATAACTCAGAAATTCTATGTTACCCTTGGGAAACATTTTCACCAGTGATGCGTATTACTTGCTGATTCCAACCTAATTCATTAGGCTAATGTGAGGCTTAAAGTTCCCCTTAATCACTACAACTCAGAAAAATTAATCCCACTGCCCATATGGTCCTAGAACCTAGCTATATCCAATCTCTGGTACTATCAGTTTTAAAGTACCCCATGTCTCAATGCTACTGTCGCATGCAAAAATACAGACACATCTTAGTGTATTTGTCTTGTTTTGGTAATGACAATGATGGAAATAATGTTCAACTTGTTAAATACTATGGATTAGGTATTTTATATACATTAACTAACATAATCCTTATCTTAATACTATAAATCAGGTAGGACTGTCCCCATTTTATTCATACAGATAAGGAAAACTGAGGTTGAAAAGTTAAATATCTAGATTAAGGTTCTATATAGTCTCTGTAGCAGAGGTATGAAGCAAACCAAGGCTTTTATGAGTCCAGAATCCATTCTTTCCAGAGTTCTTTACTGTCTTATTTTTTAAAATATTCTCCATTATATCAGAGCACCAGGCACATATAAAGCTATCAATAGATATTTTAAAATATGCTAAACACATATAAAACACAATAAGTGAATGCTATTACTTCTACATGATTTTAAAAAATACTTTGTATATACATGAAGCACTTTCTGTGGGAGTACTTTAAAAAGTTCATGGAAAGATTTGTTTTTTTCTTTTAGTTCTATTTTTCCTTAAACTTTTTGAAGTATTCTCATATATGATAAGTGTGTATATATATATATATATATATATATATATATATATATATATATGTATATATGTATATATTTATCTACAGTTCAAAAATTATCTCAGTTAATCTAATCTCTCTCATCTTCACAATATTCTGAGATAAGTAAAAATACTTAAGTTTTGACATAAGGAGCAACAAACTCAGGTAATACATGGCAGGAAGATAAATCAACTCATGCCCTTAAAGAAATCATGTGTCCTTTGCTCCTTCATGCTGGATAATACCAGAACAATCTAATCAAGACATTGCCATCATTTTATCACAGAAAGGTAACTTGGCAGAACAAGATTAAGGTACATGACAGGGCGATTGCGTGTTGGCCTGATTGTTTATTGAATAGCCCGCATTTTCCAGGGAGTGATGAAGAAGCAGCAAGTGAACTGTGACCTTGTAAATTTTTCCTTGTGGCCTGACATCACTGGGATTTAGCTGGCAGGCTTTGAGGAGATAATATAACCCCATTATCAAATGATTCATGCTTAACTTGCTTGTTCCTTAAAAGGCATGCACAAAATGTTTTCTATATTAATATCAAATACAACTGTCCACTTTGAGAGACTAGATCCCTTTATTTGAAATGACAGGGCTAATGAAAGCAAAATGTGCTCAAATAATTTTGCTCAGATAATAATGGCAAGTGCTAAAACATTTTCTGAGATAATATTTAAAATAAAATGTTTGAAAATAAACCAAATTAAATCATCAATATGCCAATCTTCAAGAAGAATTTTCAATGCATGGCTCATGACATTTTAATACTCAGCAGTGCATTTGAGTTCCTTTTTTCTTTGGCATAAAGAGTGTAGCATTCTATGATTCAGGGAATTACATATCACCTTCTCTTTGGGAGTGTATTTGAGGAAAAAGTAAAAGGCAGTTTACAAGGTTTTCTTTATCAATTTTTTTTTTTAAATAAGTGTAGATTTTAGCTACAAAAAAATGTTTAAAAGTAATGTTACAGTGAATAGACAAAACTGAACTTTGTTTTGATCTAGAACTTAAAACCTCACAATAGAATATATTTTCATTTTTCTAATTTGCTATTTATTATTATGTTTAAGCTTAATAAAGTATTTTGTACTTCTCTTCATTCTAAATTATTTTTACTTTAGTTTTATCTATTATTAATGTATATATTTCTGAACATCACATCTCAACATTTATGCGTGTACAATCAAGACATATTATACATAAAGTAAATAACATTTTTTGTTTTCTAATGCCTTTTTGATATGGTTTCCAGATACTGCACATGGGGCACACAAGCACAGTATACATCCTTCCATTAGCTCAGTCTACTTCTTTTGAGGTCTTTTGTTATAATTTGCATATAGAAATTATCTAGCTAAAATTTTTCTCTTCTTTCCCCTTCTCCAACTATTGTCTTTTATTATTCAGCCCAATTCCATGTTTTGTACTACACTTCGATCCAGAACTATTGATCAAAGTTTCTAGCAGGAGAATAATATTATATTATAACAAAGCACATTGATGTTCTTTTTTTATTAGTCATTTTCTCTACCACATTTTAATGGAAGGTGGTCTTACTATCAAGAATAAAACTTGGAAAGCCCTTTTCACTTCCCATTGCTAATTTAGCTAATTGAAATTTATTTAGCTTTGTCAGAGGCAACAGTTCCCTCATTAGCCCTTTTGCTTTTTTGTACTGCAAAACATTTGTTTTAGTCACACGGCACCAATTGACTATGACATCTACATCACTGATATCCAAGCCTTCTCCCAAAAGGATCTCTCCCATCAAATAAAAATAAACTCCACCACCATTTTACAGAATCACATCCCTTCATTGACCACTGCTTTCCCTGAACCCTCATATGAATTCCAAGATCAAGTTTTGGCTATAAACATACTCAAATCATGAAAGCAACATAACACCTTTTTAAAACTTCCCCTAGTTAATCCAAAATTCATAATTCCTAATACAACCTTACATTTTCTATGACTACCTCCCTAAATCTTAATATATTAATTCTTCCATCAAATTGCTTGATTTTGTGTGTGTGTCTGTCTGTGTGAACCCAGGTTTAGGTTTACATATAACACTGTAACTTATGTGTCTCTTTTATACATGCTTTTATTAGTTTGCCCTAAAGTGCATACTTCAAAGCAACATTCTAAATATAGAATATGGTTATGAATTTTAGAATGTTTAATCTAGGAATAGCATATCCATTTCACCTTGTCTGTCAAGTTTTCTTAATTATTAAGGAGTGTTGTGAGCACTGGGTTAAGAAGGAGTCTGAGGCCACATCAAAGTTCAGTGGGAATAAATGTCATAGAAATGCCAGTCATGGGGGGGTGGGGGTGGGGGCAGAAAAGGCATGGGCTCCAGGTATTTTCATTCTAGACTTAGAGCCTAGGAATTAGGCTTTACTTATTATAGGATATTACTTAGCCCAGCAGCAGTCAGTTAGTTGTCTTTTACAAATACTAGCAGATGGTGTTGATAAAATTTATCCTGCCTGTAAACAAACACAAAAGCCCTTGCATCATACACTCTAGGCTGATGTGGCATTCATTTTTTCTTAATTAAACTATCATTGTGAGGAAGCATCAAAAGAACCCACTAAAAGCAAAGGTTTCATCAAGGAGAGACTCTCCGTAAACTCCAGGGGAAGCAATAAGGAGATCATTACAGAGTCATCAGCCCCCTGCAAAGTTATAAATTAAAGAATCAGTATGCTATCAAGTGGCATGGACTTAGTAATCTACTATCTTTTCTTTAGAACTGAATGACAACCACACACATTACAAATACACTAATCCTCTATTCTTTAAGTTTTAATAAAAAATTGGTTAGCAGGAGATAAATTGCACCTTAGAAAATTAGATCATGTGCTCCATGAAGTATGACTTAGACTCTACACTTAGCCAGTGAATATTAGTAACACATGAGAACTACTTTAGAGGCTAAAAAGGAAAATTTGCACTTTCTACATGAATTATTGCCTCACTCAAAATATTCTTGCTCTATATAGTTTGTATTTTTAGCAATCCTCTATGAGCTCTTCTCTTAAAGTGCTGTCCCTAGCTGAACCTATTTCCACTCAATGGAAGACATTAATACTTTCCTTATCAAGGTACCTAGCACACTCTACAGATTCTGCTATTACAGCAATTACAACACAATATTCTAATTACTTGATTACATTATGATCTGCCCCACTGGACCACAGAATTTTAAAGGCACGAATTGTGTCTTAATGAATCTTTTAATACTCTGCACCTGAAACAGTGCTTTGCACAGGGTAAGCCCTTAATAATTACATTTGAATGAGTAAATTTATTCATTAGTATTATTGCCGAGGAGAAAGGGTGAGCGTGGCAGGCTGAAGTTAAGCAGGCAGCATTTCCAAAAACAGTGGGTGCAATTTTTATCATAGATGGAAAATTATGGAAGTTAGAATGAAAGTCGAAGGAAATAAGCTTGCAGAGACCTGGCAATAAGGAGTAGGAAGTAAGGTAAACACTCTGGCAACAGAGTTTAACTTTAAGACCAACAAAATGGCAACAGCAACAAAACTACAGAAGTGTTGGTTTTAGGGTTAGACTTGGAGAGAAGAATACTTGATGTTATCCATTTCAAATTCCTCTTCCTTTAATGTAAATGCTTTCTTTAGTGAGGAAATAGTAACAGGTACTGAGGAAAAGTGGGATGACAGAGCTCACATATGAGGGCACACCAAAAAGTTCATGGAAAAATAGAATTTAAAACACAATACAAATCTTTCCATGAACTTTTTGAAGTACCTTTGAAAATAATAACAGTATGTACCTGACACTTTATGCCTGCTGTTATGCTAACTCCATGTAAAATAAATTGTGATTTTAGTATTTCTGCCTGTCTCTTCATCCCACCATTGCTAAAGAAATAGTTTCTAAAATAACACAATTTTTGCTCAAAGGCTGTAGTCAATAAGGAACAGAATCAGTATTTATAATAAGGTCATTTTAACTCCAAAGTCCATTATCTGAACTAAGATAGAGGAGAAGGCCCCACAATGGAGATTCATGTTTTGGTAGAGTCGCAAATGCTCCATTGAAACTTTTTCAAAATCCTTTTAAATATCTTAAGTTCTTTTAAACAACTTGGTTTTAAGTATTTTAAAAAGTCTTTTTGATTCAGGGGATTGTACAGTTTTTGTTTTTTTTTTAAATGACTATATGTATGTCTTTTGGCTGATTTACATGTAATGCTCCATTTCCCCCTATTATAATAAAATATTTTTAAGGAAAGATACAAATTATGTTGGTGAAATGTGGAAGTGGTAAGAAGCTCAGACTTTGGAATCAGACAAAATGGTCCAAATCTGGCCTTTCTACCAGACCCCATTTACTCTTGGGAGACATTTCTCCATGGAACTCTTAGGTTTCTGCACATCTTATGAGCAGAGGTTCCAACTGTCATTCTGTTCTTTATAGCAGACTATTTATTCAAAGATATTTGTACAGAAAATAGCCTAGGAGGATACGAATAGTAAAGGACACGAGATTGAGGGACAAGTTTGCTTACAGCCTTGGGAGGCAGAGATAGTGGCTCCTCTAGAGCAAAGAGCACAGGCATGTGTACTACCATTACGAAGGATTCAGGTTTCTGAGCTCATGGTTCATCTCCTATGCTACTCCTTAATATGGGCGCAGGTATCTCACATGCTTCTTGTCATTCTGCGAGAAGTGGGGCTTAGGAAACTGTCATAAATCCTGATACTCTGGCTGCTGATACCATTATGAGTAATAAACTATCCTTCATTTCTGACCAAGAGTCTTGTGTGTTTTATCACCATCCATGAAACAGAGGCAGAGAAACTTGTTAACTTTCAAGTAGAGTAAAATCTCAGACTCTTCATAATTCTTGATGTTTGCTAGCTGAGTAATATTGGACTAGTTTTGAATATCTAAGCTTTAGATTCCTATTCTTGTGAAATTTAAAATTGATAATGATTATAAATTTCTTAGCACATTTTTAGCATTTGAATAAATAACAGCTAATAGCAGTGGCCCTGCAATTGCAGCAGCAGCAGCAGCAGCAGTGATAATATCAGTAGTAGCAGAAGCACCAACAGCAAAAAGACCTAACACTGAAAGAATGCCAGTATATGGTAGTTATTTTCCTAAGTGGCAGGTATAGGCTATCTTATTTAATCCACACAAAAAATAAAACAGGTGGGCTTTTGTTTCTGTTTTCTCTCATTGGTTAGATTAGATAAATGAGATCAAATTGTTGAACTGATTTGCATGAAATAACTCCCATGGTAACTGACGAAACTGAACAAGAAGCTAGTTGTGTCTGATTTCCAGAGGTTTCTACTTCATGCATTTGCAGCCACATGTTTGGGAGAAAGCTACAAAGCAATTCAGATGGGCAGTTGGACATTCCCACATCTCATTCATATGGGAAATACAGAAACATATGTAAAAAAATAAATGAGATACAACTCAGTTACTCTTTGTTTTTTTAGGAAAGAAAGACCAGAAAGAAAACAATGTGGTCTGCAGAATATCCATGGGCAAAATTCACCCATGTTTGTAGCTAATGCTGAGCATGTTGTATTTGCCAGTCTCTATACTTCGAACCTTTGTCCACATTAGAATATTATTGTATTTTTCTCATAATACAAATAATCTTTATGATATCAATAATAAACTCTACTGCATTATTAATTTTACAGATTCCCATGCTGTCCTCTACCAGAAATCTTTGTTTCATAAATCCAGTCAACAGTTCTCAAAGAAAGCAAAACAATAACTTTGACAACCTAATTAAATTTCTAAGCATCATAAACTACATGTTTTTTCTAATATAGATATGAAAGCATATACATACACAATGTATGCGTGAATATGTATATAAAATAGAGATGTATTTCAGTATGTCGTTTTACAAATAATGTTGTCTTAGCAAGTATTTAGTATTTTTCTATACTTGCCATGGTGTGTGTATATATATACACTCTTCAGATTCTGTAGAAGCAGCAGAACCAAACGTTTTTCAAGTATACTGGCTGATTACAACTCTTATTTTTAAAATGTTTTCGTTGTGTCAAACAAATATTCAATCAGTATAAAATAAACATTTCTGGGGTTTTTTTGTTTGCTTGTTTTTTACCTCTACAGATAGGAACAGGAAAATCCCATGAAGCTGTATTAACTGAATTGGCTATGCAGGTGAGTTGAGGATGGCCATCAAGGATATATCCAGTTACACAGCTATAGCGGATCTTGTCACCAACGTCGAACCTTGTACCATATAATATACCTTTGGGTGGAACTCCTGGGTTTCCACAAGAGCTACTCTGCAATTCTAAAGAAGAGAAGATAAAAAGAGTTTTTAGTTATCTTAATACATGCTTTATTGCTTTACATTTATAAAATTTTATATAGATATACAAATCCTTTTTCCTTTAGAGAAGAGTCACAATTTTAAAAGGAAATGTCTTCTATTTCAATATATGTAACAGTGAAGCAGCAAAAGGGAATTAGATTTTCCTGTGTAGGTATTATGTATCATTCTTTGTGCTAGAAAATTTTAGATATTTTATATTATTTAGTCCTTGTAGCAAGCTTTGAAATAAGTATCACTCATATTTTACAGCTAACTAAAACTGAGTTTAATACCACTTATGTGGCTTCTTCAAAGTTACATGCTAAGAACATAACAATAAGCAAATCCTTTCTCATTAATACTATCCCGAGTACTTTAATGGCTCTACTTAACCCTAAACCATGATGATTCATCTAGAAAAAATACACATATTGGGTGGAAACCTTTTTTTCACTTAAACGAGAAAAATATAGTGTAGTAAAAAATGAACATGTTTTTGAAATTAGAGAAATTGGGCTAAATATTCCAGCTCTATTATTTGTTTACCCTTGAATGTGTAATCAGAATTATAATAATAAGTGCAACAGTTGTGATCAATAAACAAAATATGTATAAAATGCTTGATCCATGAGAATATTTTACCTATTACCTCAAAAATATATAAAAATAGCAGAACTTACAGAATCATGAGATTAGGGAGAAATTATTTTTCCTTATCCTGTTGTCGATATTTTCTATTATACTACTGTTATATTGCTTTTATAATATAAATAATAATCAATATAACACAAACAGTGATCAATTAATAGGGTAAAAGATATTCCAGTTATTCCAGTTTGAGTAAAGTATGTAGTTTAGTTAATAGTTTCACACAAATTTTAATTTCCTAGCTTTGACAGTTGTACTGTAGTTACATAAGTAGTTAATATTAAGGGAAGCTAATTAGGAGAATATGGGAACTCCATTGTTTCTGCATTATAAAAACTTAAAAACAACATTGCAGTGCAAAAATTAAATATCTCCCCATTCTGCCTTCACATTCATCCCTTTTGTGCAGTTAGTAAGTTCCACGAAATCTCATTATGTTAAAGCAAATAATTATAAACCGATTTAATATTGAAAATACCAATGCTAATGTACAGTAAAAATATTAAAATACAAAATGGTTCATAAGATGCTGCTACAACTTCACAAAAACAATGGGCACTTATGCATAAGAATTGTATGCAGAGGTGAAATTATCTTTGTATTTATAATGAGCTTATAGGAATTTGGGGATTGTTTTTTAAACTTACATTAATTTCGCTGTTTTAACTTTCCAGTGCTAGTAAAAGAGAAAAATCACTGAATAATTTCAAATAGGTCAGTTTAATTGATGAAAAAGGTATTAAGGACAGGATATCCATAGGATATGTTATATATTAGAGATAAAATAATTACTTTAGTTGTTTTAGGTTTCTCAAACCTAGAAAAGTGAAGAACTTGACTAATATTTAGTAAATATAAATGGTTTCTGTAAATTGCAGGCAATTTCCTTAATAATACATGATAAACTAATATTTGTAAAATAGTTAAAATGTCAGCAACCAAGGTTAATTATTTCTAACATTTCACTTTACTATTTCTTTAAGACAAATGCAGTATATTCATTTTTGGTAAAACTTAAAATGAATTTATTGTCTGTGAATTTTGAGTATTTTTTTAAAAAGCTTTGAATTGAACAACAGTTTATTTTGAAATACTTAATTTTTTGGAAAATTCACTTGATTAATGGATGAAATGTTTGCTACAAGAGATGATGAGGTTAATAAGTTTTGATAAAATGAATAAAAATTCATTTCCCCGAATATAATAACAAAAGGAAATTTTTTTAATGAAGCTACCACTGTTGGCCTTAGAATCAATCCACTTCTTTCTCTTCCACCCTCTAGAAAATAATTAAGGTCAGGACTTCAATTATCATAAAGTTATATATCTAGGAGAAAAGTAATTTCCAGATTATTTCACAGGAAGTGGTTTGGTAGGGGAAGGAAAGAAAAGAGAAAAGAAAGCTCTAAATAGTTGTAATGCTCAAATTTAGTTTTGATTTAAATGAACAAATAAACATTACTCAGAACAAAGTACTTAAAGCAAAAATGGAAAACATAGCAAGTGAAGCAGTCAATGGAAAATAGTGAATGAAATGTTAACAGCCTACCTAATCTCCTGCATTGTGGCTGAATTATTTCTAAACTCACAGAGTGATAAAAATTTAGATTTTTTCAGAATAAACTCAAAGATTATAATTCCAACACATGTGTGGTCCTCATCTTTAGGAAATTTCTAGTGTTGCTTGCCCTTGTTTATTGCCTTCATAAATAAGAACATCAACCCATAATCCTCTGTAGACTGGATAACTCATGAAGACATTTAAGATGTTTCACATTCAGATTTAATAGACCTTGATTCTATACCATTGTTCATGGACTCTATTTTTTGTCCTCTCCCAACCCTTTAATTTGGGACTTCTCTAAGTTATCTATGTCCATTTTAAGAGGCAGAGTCAAAAAGGATGTATTATTAACTAAAGAGTTGTAACCCACCATCACAAAATGCTATATTCTGAGTGAACTTCCACTTCTTAGTCTTGAATTTTTTAAAAAAATAAGGGGTGCTGCATATTTAAACTTTTGATTTCAATTAACTTTTAATTGGTAAAAGAGTTTTAGAAATAGCTAAGTTACACTAATTTTTAGACATTATTTCTACAAGCCATTAAGAGTTTGAATTTTAGCAGAAAATGAAATATCTGACCACATTCAGTACAGCAAAATATAAAGTAATCATTAATATGTGGTAAAGTATGTATACTAAATAGTGATTTTGTTTATGATTATAAAATCATTGATTATAAATCAATGATTATAAAATCATTCTTAAAGAAAACAGAAATTTTGCCTTGTGGCACCAGTACTGGGGCTCAGTCTAAGTCTTGGTGGGAAGCACACACAGTCCAGCAGCCACCGGGGTGAGCTGAGACCTGCACAGCACCAGGGGCTCAGTCTACAGCCACAGAAGCTAGAACAGGAGCCAAGGAGGTGATACCAACACACCTTCTGTCACCACAAGCACAGTGCACTACAACAGTAGCAGTCAGGGCCACTCTACAGGCAACTTGCCACTCACTTGACTACATTGATATAAGAGTCACCAGTAGAGCCTGCAAGTAGAGGAGGAAGTCTTTATCCTCATAGCCAACCCCAGAGTAATAGAAGCAGCAAGTCCTCTACCAGGTGACCAAACATCAATGAAAAAACACTAGAACTACAAACAAACAAGAAGATATGACACCACCAAAGGAATACAGTAATGCTCAAATTCCAGCCCCCATAGAACAGGGTATCCTTGAAATGTCTGAAAAAGAATTCCGAGCAATGTTCTTAAAAAAGCTTGAAGAAATAAAAAAGAATATTTAATTAGAAAACACAGGGGAACAAGAAAAAATATCCAGAATATGAAGGAGGAAATTTGCAAAGAGATTAATACCTTAAAAAAGAATGTAGCAGAACTCCTAGAAATGAAAGATTCACTGACTGAAATAAAGAACACAACAGAGAGCTTAAGCAGCAGGCTAGAGCAAGCAGAAGAAAGAATTTCAGATCTCAAAGATGGTCTTTTCGAAATACCCCAGGCAGACAAAAAAAGGAAAAAAGAATTAAAAATAATGAGAAAAATCTAAGAGAGACAACACACAACCTCAAGCACTCTAACATCTGAATTGTGGGTATTCCAGTTGGGGAGGAGAAAGGAAAATGTATTGAAAACATATTCTAGGAAATAATTACAGAAAATTTCCCAGGGGTAGAGAGAGATGCAGACCTTCAGTACCAGGAAGCTCAAAAATCCCCAATCAGATTCAATCCAAAAAGACCCTCTCCAAGACACATTATAGTCAAATTTGCAAAGCTCAAAGACAAAGAGAGAACTCTAAAAAAAGCAAGAGAAAAGCATTAAGTCACCTATAAGGCAACCCCTAGCAGACTAATAGCAGACTTCTCAACTGAAACCCTACAGGTCAGAAAAAAAAGTGGAATGATATATTCAGAACACTAAAAGAAAAAAATTGTCAGCCAAGAATTTTTTACCCAGCAAGGCTCTCCTTCAGAAATGAAGGAGAAATAGTGTATTTCTCAGACAAAAAAAAATTGTGGGAATTTACCCACAATTTTCATGACTAGTCCTGCAAGAAACTTTCAAGGAAGTCCTTCATCTGGAATCTGAATAATGAATGTCACTACAATGGGTACACACAAAAGAGCAAACCCTACTGTTAAAACAAAAATGCCAGTGAGAAAGAACAAGAAGCTAAATCATGCAACCTCAAATATCCAACTAACATTGAAGAAGAGAAACAAAAGGGGAAGTAAGAATCGAAAGATATTTAAAACATCTAAACTAAAAGCAATTAAATGACAGGAATTAAACATCTGTCAATTACCTCTCTAAATGTGAATGGATTAAACTCCCCATTCAAAAGGCACAAATTGCTGATTGGATTAAAAAGCTAGACCCAAGTATATGCTGTCTTCAAGAGACCCATCTCACATATAGAGACACACACAGACTAAAAGTGAAGGGATGGAAAAAGATATACCATGGAAATGGAAACCAAAAATGAACAGGAGTAGCTATTCTTATATCAGATAAAATAGACTTTAAACCAAAAAACATAAAAAGGGAAAAAGAAGGCCACTATATAATGATAAAAGGTTCAATCCAGCTAGAAGACGTAACAATCATAAATATATATGCACCCAGTCCTGGAGCACCCAGATGTATAAAGCAAACACTCTTAGACCTAAAGAAAGAAATAGACCCTAATACATTAATAGTGGGTGACCTGAACATCCCTCTCTCAGTATGGGACAGATCTTCCAGGCAACAAATCATCAAAGAGACACAACTGGACCTGGCAGATATACATAGAACATTTTACCCAACAACTAAAGAATATACTTTCTTCCCAAAAGCTCATGGAACATTCTCCAGGATAGACCACACATTAGGTCACAAATCTAGCCTCAGCAAATTTTTAAAAAATTAAAATCATTCCAAGTATCTTTCCAGACCCAAATGGGCTAAAACTGGAAATTAAAAATAAGCAAAACTCTGGAACCTATACAAATACATGGAAACTAAATAATAGGCTCCTGAATGACCTATGGTTCCAAGAAGAAATTAAACAGGAAATCAAAAAATTTCTAGAAACTAATGAAAATAAAGATATATCATACCAAACCCTGTGGGATACTGCAAAAGCAGTATTAAGAGGCAGATCTATTGCAATAAATGCTTATGTCAAAAATGGAAAGACTTCAAATAAACAACCTAACACTATACCTCAAATAACTTGAAAAATAACAACAATCCAAACCTAAAGTTAGTAGACAGAAAGAAATAATGAAGATCAGAGCAGAATTAAATGAAATAGAGACCAAAAAAAAAAAAAAAGAGAGAGAGAGAGAGAGAGAGAAGATAAATAAAATAGACAAACCATTAGCTAGGTTAATTAAAAAAAAAAAAAAAAAAAAAAAAGAAGAGAGAAGACCCAAACAACAAAAGTCAGAAATGAAAAGGGAGACATTACAAAAGATACCACAGAAATACAAAGAATCATTAGAGACTATTGTGAACAACTATATGACAACAAATATGAAAATCTGGAAGATATGGATAAGTTTCTAGACACATACAAACTCCCAAGACTGAACCAAGAAGATATAGAAAACCTGAACTGACCAATAACAAGCAAGGAGATTGAAGCAGAAATTAGCAATCTTCCAACAAAGAAAAGTCTGGGTCTGGGTGGCTTTACAGCTGAATTCTGTTAAATTTTAAAGAGAAGTTAATGCAAATTCTCCACAAACTATTCCAAAAAATTGAAATAGAAGCTACTTTCCCAAACTCATTATATGAAGCCAACATTACTCTGATACCAAAACCAGATAAAGACACAACAAAAAAAGGAAATTACAGGCCAATATCCTCCATGAACATAGATGCAAAAATCCTCAACAAAACATTAACAAGCAGAATACAGCAACACATTTAAAAAATTCCACATTATGATCACGTGGGATTTATCCTAGGGATGCAAAGATGGTTCAACATATGAAAGTCAATAAATATGATACATCACATCAGCAAACTCAAGGACAAAAATCGTATGATTGTCTTAATAGATGCTGAAAAAGCATTTGACAAAATTCATCATCCCTTCATTATAAAGACTCTCAACAAATTTGTTATAGAAGGAAAATATCTCAACACAATAAAAGCCATTTATGACAGGCACACTGCCAGTATCATTCTGAATGGGGAAAAACTGAAGGCCTTTCCCTTAAGAACAGGAACAAGACAAGGATGCCCACTCTCACTACTTCCATTTAACATATTAGTAGAGGTACTAACCAGAGCAATCAGGCAAGAGAAAGAAATAAAGGGAAACCAGATTAGAAAAGACAATGTCAAACTTTTCATAGTTGTAGATGACACAATACTAAATATCTAAAGACTACATCAAAAAACTCCTAGAACTGGTTAATAACTTCCTTAACATTGCAAGATACAAAATAAATGACCCCAAATCAGTTGAATTTATATACTCAAATAATAAACTAACAGAAAGTGAAATAAAGAAAGTAAGCCCATTTATAATTGTCACAAAAAAGATAAAATATCTAGGGATTAATTTAACCAAGGAGGTGAAAGACCTCTACAATGAGAACTACAAATGACTTTTGAAAGAAATTAAGGAAGACTCAAAAAGATGGAAAGATATTCCATGCTTGTGGATTGGAAGAATTAACATTGTGAAAATGACTATATTACCCAAAGTGTCTACAGATTCAATGTAATCACCATCAAAATATCAATGACATTCTTCACAGAAATGGAAAAATAAATCTTACCCTTTATATGGAACAACAAAAGACTCAGAATAGTCAAAGCAATCCTGAGCCAAAAATAAATAAATTAAATAAATAAATAAATAAATAAAACAAAACCAGAGGCATAACACTACCTGACTTCAAATTATACTACAAAGCTATTGAAACCAAACCAGCATGTTACTGGTATAAAAATAGACATTCAGACCACTGAAGTAGAATTGAGAACCCAGAAATCACCCCTCAGGCTTACAGCCATCTGATATTGGACAAAGGCAACAAAAATCTACATTAGGGAAAAGATTGAGTCTTCAACAAGTGGTGCTGGGAAAACTGGATATCCATATGCAGAAGAATGAAACTACATATGCACCTCTCACCGTACACTAAAGTTAACTCAAAATGGATTAAAGATTTGAATATAAGACCTGAAACTGCATAACTACTAAGGGAAAGTATAGGTGAAACACTTAAGCAACTAGGTCTGGGCACAGACTTCATGAAAATAAGCCCGAAAGCACAAGCAGTAAAAGAAAAAATTAAGCAAATGGTACTAAAATAAATATCAAACTAAAAGCCTTCTGAACAGCAAAGGATATAATCAACAGAGTGAAACAACAACAAGAGCAGGAGAAAATTTTTGCTAACTGTGCATCCAACAAGGTATTGATTTCCATAATATACAAGGAATTCAAGAAATTATACAGTAAATAAACAAATAAACCAATTAAAAAATGGGTAAAGGAGCTGAATGGACATTTTTCAATGGAAGACATACAAATGGCCAACAGGTACATGGAAAAATGCTCAACATCACTAGTCATCAGGGAAATGCAAATTAAAACTGCATTGGGATACCACCTCACCCCAGTTAGACTGGCTATCATCAAAATGAATGAGAATAACAAATGCTAGTGAGAGTGTGCAGAGAAGGGAACACTCCTACATTGTTGGTGGGACTGTAAATTAGAAGAATCACTATGGAAAACAGTATGGAGATTTCTCAAACAACTGCAGATAGATCTTCCATACGATCCAGCAATCCCACTTCTAGGTATATACCCAGAGGAATGGAAATCATCATGTTGAAGGGATACCTGCACTCCCATGTTCGTTGCAGCTCTGTTTGCAATAGCCAAGACATGGAACCAACCTAAATGTCCATCAATGGATGATTGGATAAGGAAACTGTGGTATGTATACACCATGGAATACTACACTGCCATAAAAAAGAATGAAATATTCCTAATTGCAACAACATAGATGAACCTGGATAAACTTATGTTGAGTGAAATAAGCAAAGCACAGAGGGATAAATACCTTATGTGCTCGCTCACTCATATGTGGGATCTAAGATAGAAAGAAGGAAGGAAAGAAAGACCACAGTAGTGTGTTGGACTTGCAGAGGGAGAGAACATTCCTTGGGCTACAATGTGAAGTGTGGAGGGAAAGGGGGTGGGAAAGGGAGGTTGGGAATAACTGTTTGGGGGACATGGTGTACAAATGCAATTTGTGGTAATGTGTATGCTTCCAGTACGAATCTGGCCCTCACATCACGGGCATGAGGGGTGACAATCAGCTTTGTATCTCATGTATATTCATAACCCCACCAAAAAAAATACCAAGAAATTTAAGCAAAACAATGAAGAAATTTTATGTAATTCATCAAGGTAGCCACATTGTGCTTGATAATTCAATGTGTTTCTTAAACAAATTACATCTAAAAAAGCATATTTATTGAATAGACTATAGTTATCTTGCTTTCACCAGCATATGACACTAATATATTGATGGAAAAGTTTAGGTGACTGAAATCAATTATGGGACCTGGAAAATTCTCATCTGATACTTCATAATGAAAAGATTAAAATAGGATTAGAGTGGGTGAGTGAGTACTTGAAAATTATTTGCACCATATTATCGGTCAAGCTCTGATCAAATTTTGAAATACAAAAATAAATAAAAAAAACAGTATGCACCACAGCCTTATTTTAGTTCTATTCTTGTAATCTATGCTGGGAGATCATGTTTGTAGATAAAAGAAAAACACTCAGAGTGAGAAGTTTGGTGATTTGAGATCATTGGAAAACAAGTCTGAAGACTTTGCACTCAAACTACGTCTCTGAAAATGTCACAGACCCTATATGTTAAGTTTACTGCTCTATCCAAAACAAATGATTAAGTTGAATCAAAATTCACCTGTTTTTGGTTGGAAAGGTGTGTATTTTATTTATCCTCTCTTTTCACAGATACTAAAATTATCAGCAAATAATATGAAGGCATTCTGGCAACATAAACCATTCTACTGTGTGAAGGATTTTTGATACAGCAAAATAATTTCTGGGAAAACATCCAAGATAAGTTTTTTTAAAAAAATACATTTGTGTTATAGAGGGTAGGGTTTAGTGACACTCTTCCGTATTTGTTAAAAGATATAAAGATAAATTACCTAGTAAGTTACACAAACTAATTTATTCATCAGAAGTTAAGGTTAACATTGCTCTGTAATGTGTGCTGGTTAACCCAACACATTCTCACTTGCTTTTTGAGTTAACAATTTGAGAAAGTTAACCTTCACTGTTGAGTGTCAGCTGTGACCCTTATGCTATTCTAGGCTCTTATGCATACATTTTCCCAGTTATATCTCACAAAACACCCAACACCATCTATGATTTCCCTCTTTGTGTAGAAAGAGAAATTGAGACTCAGGTAGATTAAGCAACTTGTTTAAAGGCCACCAACTAATAAGTAGTAGACTTGTGGTTCAAGCCTAGGTTTTCTAACTTAAAAGCCTTAGATCATTTCACAATTACCTATTGCTATCTAGGAAAAGCAGATATTCATTCCATAAGTGTTGATTAAGCATCTGTCATTTGCAGTGCCCTGGAGATTGTTTATTAAGCATTTATCAACGGCAATGCTCTGGGGATATAGCCTTGCTTTTGCAGACATGGCCCTGGCCTCATGGAGTTTGTAACTTGGTCGTGACCAAAAGTAATAAGTGATTACAGAATATTAATTATAATGTAGGATGGGATAAGGAAAACATATGTTACAATAAAAGCATATGATGAAGAAAATTTAATTAGTCTTGATTAAGAGGAGGTCTGGAAAGGATTTCTTCAAGAAGTAAAGTTTAAATTGTGATCTGAAAAAGGATAGGAAGTAAGCTAGATTAAAAAAAAAAAAAAGAGGTGATCAACCAGTATATTTAAAATCAGAAAGCATACTATAATAGTTATTAGATTTGGCAATACAGTGAAATGATGTTTTATGTGTGTGATAGAGTAGAAACTGATCTTGAAAAAGAAAATATTTCAAAAGTGTTGATCATAAACAAGTTCATGTAGTAATTATGTATCCTCTGCATAGGCTCACAAATATAAAGGGGAGATATTTACATCATTAAATTTTTGGTGGTACGGTTTTATAAGCTCTGGAGAAGGGAATAATTGAGAGTAAATAATTGAAATCCATTCAAAATGTATACGTGAGCAGAAATTGTCATAAGTACACGTGATATATACCATCTGAATTTAATAATTTAATACTAATTCAATCTCAAATGGGAAAAACTGTGTTAAAAAAGATCATTAAAATTAATTTTTTAAAAATATGAGTAGTCAGGCCGACCTCGGGGCTCACTCGGGATAGTGCAGCACTGGGAGCGCAGCAGCGCTCCCACCGCGGGTTCGGTTCCTATATAGGGATGGCCGATGCGCTCACTGGCTGAGCGCAGTGTGGGCGACACCAAGCCCAGGGTTACGATCCCCTTACTGGTCACAACAAAAGCAAAAAAAAAAAAAAAAGATATGAGTAGTCAACATAATATATGTATACTATTTGAACATGAGAATATCAACTTTATAAGGCTAATATGACTACATAAAACAGTATATTTAAGTCCTTAATATTCTGAGCAAGTCCTTAACACATGGCCAATATTATTAGCTCAATAAATCACAGCTTTATTATTATTACTATAATTAATTTTGCATTTGAAACATCTAAATTAGGTGTGATTAAATTTTGTTATCCTACAGGCAGTGTCATGTGTATCAAATCTTCATTAAATGCTAATTAACTATGTTAGATCATTCTTGATGTCTTAAAAATTAATCAAAAATAATAATTTAGTTGAGGGTAAAATTCAATACTCCTCTCTAAGTAATAAATGAAATTCAAGGAATAATCTTAACATTTGGTAGAATATTTGTATGACCCAATTCACAAAACTTCCTTAGGTGTCATTGAGTCATTCATTCTTTCATGTACTGATTCGTATCAGATATCAAGCACCATGCCAGGTGCAGTGATTATCAAAAGATATCTTTGTTGTATTTTAGTCTTAACAAAATCCAGATAAGGAAAAAAAAAAAAAAGAAAAAGAAAAAAAGAAAGAAAGAATAGAATGTTTAATATTCTTTTTAAATCCTGAAAGGAGTCTTCAAAACATTCATGGAGAAATTAGTATTATCTTTTAATTCTATTTTTCCAGAAACTTTTTGAGGTACCCTCATGTAAAGGACAATAGAACAGAGTTTTTGTCATGGTTTCCATGGAGAAATTCAATAAAATTCATTCAAGCAACTTAGAAGAAAAAGAGTGAAGAAGAGTGATTTATATTAATAAACATTAATACCACCTTGGCTCTACAAAAACAAAAAATCCCCAATTTGTTGGGAGCACACAGATAGTTGTGCAAGGCAAGATATTTAGCAAATTATCAGAAAGAAAATCTGACCTTGAAAATTGGAATGAAAAATTGAAAGGATAAAAGATGCCATGACAGAATTGCATAATTATTCAGTCAAATAAATGAAGCATGATCCTGCTGAGATCAATTAACAATGCTTTAAAACATTGTAAAATTATATCTACTAAGGGAAGTAAAATCAAGTTGTCTGTGCTTCTTACAGAAAATTAATCTCATGGTTTTATTTCCCAGATGATTAAAAATGGTTCAGGAGAGCGTAACATCAAGCTGAAGCAAAATTTATTGCACCTCGTACCTCTCATCCTGAGACTTCAAAGCATTTAACAAACTAATACATTTTCTAACATTTTTAGTGATACAAAATGTTCTTTACTGCATATACCAAACCATTTCATTCACACAGGACGTGAACAATGTTAGTTTGAAAATTCACTTTGGTTTGAGCAAATATTTTTTGAATATTTTGAATCACTTATTGCATCTATTATATTCCCATGGATTTTTCTTTCAGTACATATAACTGAATGGAATTTATTTCTTTATACATTTGCTTCCTCACTAGACTGTGAGCATCTTGAGAATAGGAACTTTAATTCATCTGTGTATAAAGAATTTAACATATTGTGTTGTTGGCAAGCAAAAAGGATTGTTAAGGTAATTGAGTTATTTCTTCTAATAGAAAATTATAAAAGATGTTCATCAAATGTTCACACACAAAGTAGTAGAGTGGAACCTGTAGTGTGAACAGAGCTGTAGCATATCATGAATTAAACTTGTATCATAACAAGCATTGGATCACATTGTCAACATGTGATCCTGTACGGGTCAATTTCCTGTCCATGAGCATAATTCCTAAGCTGTTGGTCATGCCACAGACCTCATTGGGATATGGAAGATGGAGCAAATATGATGCCACATTTCTCATTTTGAAAGTCATTCTGAAACTTCAAAAAGATCAGAATCGCTAATGAAAAGGACAAATGCCCATTGTTTGCTATTACATTAACTTAATGAATTGGAATCTAAATAAATTATTGACTGCTGGAAAATAAATGACAGCAAACCAGTACTGTCCTAGCTAGTCTACTTCAGAGGAAAATAAAATAGTGGATTGACTTGGGGGGTGAGGATAAACAATGATTAAAACGTCTGATAAACAATGATTAAAATGTATGTATGTCAAGCAATAAGAGAAAAGTTTATTGTCACAATTTATTGTACATTAATATAAATCTTAGGGTAGGCTGGATATACTTCCAGGAGAAGAAAGTATGAAGCAGAAGAAGAGTTAGTGTGAAACCAAACACATAAAAATTTATGCTATCTAGCTAACATTATTCTGCTTGATGTTGGGGGTATACATAAGGCCTACTGGCCACATAGAAAGATGTTTGGGAACTTAGATCAAGATGAATGGTCAAATACCATTTGCAGAAAATCCTTTGCACAATGTACAAAAACTAGCTTTACTATATATGTTATTTTGACCTGTGAATAAGACACAATTAATGTTTGTTCAATTTCAAATATTTGTGCACTTTTCATGGCAAAGTACATTTTACCATCTAAAATGAATTTATAAAAATGTTATATTTTTGTTTCATTTTGTTTTGTAAACTACCAATGTATTAAGATAGTTGGGTGGAAAGGTCATCAATGACAAAAAAAGTTATAGTTATTAGGACCTAACTATATCCTGTACAGGTACCAGAATATTATCAAAGCACAAGGAATAAAAAATATAGAAAGGAGCTTTATTAGAAGCCATACTCACTTTAAGGTTTCTAAAAAGGGAATAATGCCACATCTAGCATGTGTTGGCATTTGATAGCTTGATTCAGAATAATAGTAAAATAGGAATAGATTCTCTTCTTCTTATGACAGAATTGGGACAAGTATCTGTATTAAGGCTTTTGGATAAAAGTAATTCAATTCTTTTAAAAATGTGTTAAGCTGCTCATGGATGATTTACTGAATTATATATTCATCAAATATAATGAGTGAGAGATGCCACTGTATTTTAGCAATTAATTCATCACCAAATAATTATTGAAGCTTGAAGCATAAATGTCAAAGGGGTAAATTAATTATGAAATTGTTTCTGTCTTGTTGGAACTTATATAACTTAGTTGTAAAGATAAGACACATGTAGTATGACCTTCTAGAAATTACAAAATAAAACTGATTACATAAGCTGAAAATTGAAAAAAAATTACTTATCATAATCTTATAGAAAAGGAAGACAAAAAAAGGAAGACTTGCATGAAATGAGACAAGTAGGATTTTAGTGGGAGAAGAGTCAAGAGAAGAGTCAAATAAATCATGACTAAGCCCCATAGAGAGAAATGTGCAAGACATGGTCAAGAGCGATATGCAAAACACGTTGTCTTGAGTGGAATACCAAACACATGAGGAAACACAGAATGAAACTTCAGAAAAGAATCTTAGGGTCACCCTTTGGAGAGACTTGACATTAGATATTTTAGAATCAATGCTAAGCTGCTGCTGTCAAGAGACCCCAAAATGAAATGGATTAAATAGGAAAGCAATTTCCCTCTATGTGAGTCTCTGATTGGTCTAAGGAGGGATTGGACTATATCCTCAGCCTCAGGTCATTAGGGAACAGGTTTTTTTTGTTTGTTTGTTTTTTTCCCTTGCATTCTATCATCCTTTAGATGATGCCTTTATCTGCAAAGTGAATGTGGGTTGCTGTAAATGTTGAATTCCGAGCTACAGGGGTTATAATGAGGAGACATTACAAAAAAGAAACCCCCTCTCCTTTCTTCACTGATGACAAAACTTTCTCCTTACTAGATCCTGCTCAAATTATAAGTTTTCTGGGAAATGCATAGCAGTTTTTGTTGCTGTTTTTCCATCAAGGCCAATGATATTATCCCTCATGGATCAGAGAGATCTGGTGGAACAGAAAATGGATGATCAATATAAATAACCCCACATGAATAAGTGAAGAAAGGAGAATATTCCACAGTCAAAGGTCATGGTAAAGAATAGGTCCTGTTGGACAGGAATTATGAAAAGCCTCCTGCCCTGGCAGACCCTGCATCTCTTCTCTAGGAGGTGATTTTTGGTCATGTGCCCTATGTTGGCCCCTGGCATTTTCTTCCATATACTTATTCCTTATCTACATTCTATGTGGCAAAATTTGAAGTGGGTGTGTGAGAGTAGATTTTCATTGGGAATTCAGAGTTCTCATGTCTACAACTGATAATAAACATTTGGTGCTTGAAAATTGACATAGAAATTAAACCACCACAGGGTTTTGCAGAAGAATTATAAAGTTATTTTTCCAAAACTCCCTCTGAAAACTTAAGAATTGGCTTATTTGGTTCCAGTTATTTTCATGTGCCAGTGAACACTTCCCTCAACCCCCAACTTTATCCATGTCTGTCATTCTCTTTTTAATTGAGACTATCATGAGGTGTTGAAACAATAAGCTTGGTCAGGAAATGCAGTATTTGTGATCTGATCTTTTACCCAGGGCTGCCTTCCATCCTTGGACTAGGAAACTTAATAGGAGATTCCGAAAAACCTTTTTAACCCCTGTTGTACAGAAGCAACTTGGCTTTTCCAACCCATAAATCACCAAAATTTTAGACTATTTCCTTCACTCCTTGAATGGTCCACTTATGCCTGAACTCTTTATTTTTGTTGTTGTAAAACCATGCCAAGGGCAGCTAGGAACAGACAGCACACCTTGACATGCTCTCTTTAACCCTATCCTTTTGAGCTAGAATTTCAGTGGTCTGCCTTCCACATTGTCATAAACCCTTGCCATTGTATGTAAAAGTCACTAACTTTCCAACCAGCTTATAACACCTATTTCCTTGCTACAACTCCTGACCACAAAATAGTGACAAATAGTTTAGATTTTTATTTTAACACATCGCTTACAGTACAAATATTTCATCATTTCTAGAAATTAAAATGAACTAACAAACAAAAACCCCACTTAAAAAAAATAAGAAGGGTTTTAATGTAGTTTCTAGAAACAGGCTGGACCTCTTGACAAATGCAGAATTATTCCAATACAGGTACTGCTACCCTGAGGCCACCACTGGAATTAATTTTGCCTGAAGTCACTGGCACCTCACCACCAACCACTGAACAGAGGAGACTGGAGAAAAATCTCCTGAAATTACAATTCAAGAATCAGAGATTCATAGCAAGAGGCAACAAATATTACAACTGTGGCTCACCCAGAGGAAGCTGGGAAATACTGGAAACTCCTGTAGTAAAATTGCAACACAGACAAGAAAATCAACAGCCAGGGCTGACCCCGTGGCGCACTTGGGAGAGTGCGGCGCTGGGGGTGCAGCAGTGCTCCCGCCCGCGGGTTCGGATCCCGTATAAGGATGGCCGGTGCGCTGCTCACTGGCTGAGCGCAGTGCGGCCGGTCACAAAAAGACAAAAAAAAAAAAAGAAAAAAGAAAAAAGAAAATCAACAGCCAGAATCTGCAGGAAAATCGCATGTGCCTAAAGCCAATATTTTATTCTTCTCATACAAGTGCATATATAGTTGGGGGAACTTAATTCACATCCACTTCAAGAGAGTATCAGAAATGTGGTTTTGATTGTTTTTTTCTAGCATTTTCAAATAAAGAGTGAAATGGGGATTGATACAATTTATCCAGTCATACTGCCTACTATTTAGGTGTCTCTCCTTCATACTATTTTATTTTAATTCATTGGTTAATTTTCTTAAAACACCTGCACACAATCCCTCCAACTCTGTCTACAGAAGTCCAATCTCTCATCTAATGATCAAGACCCTCCACAATCATTCTCCTTTATACTTTTCCAAAATCTCCCTATGCTTGTCTGTTCACATTCTGTGTTTTAGACAAATATTCATTGTCCCTCTCCCCAATATGTTTCTATCCTTCAAAATCTAAACCAATCTCCACCTTTTCCATAAAGCTGTTCCAAATTCTTCAGTCCATGTTGTTCACTTTAATTCTGGAACCAAAAGTTTATTTTCTATTATAATCTATTTATTAATTACATTCAAAAATCTTAAGACATATCATTTTGTCACCTTTCATTGTTTTTCTTTTTCTTCTTTAATTCTACATTTTTCTTTAACTTTTAATTTGTAAATACTCTGTCTACTAACTTGACTTGTGACTATGGTCAAGGCAGATATTATGCTTTTTTGTGCATCTTTTAAACTGCAAAGGCTTCAACTCAGACATACTGAGCTCTAAATACTTACTTGGTTAACGAATTAGCTTAATTCAAAGAAGGATTGGAAAGATAGGAAAATATGGGAAGCCCCAAATTTAATCCCCTTGAGGAAAAAATTCTGAATCCCATATCCAAGCAAAATATGAGACAGTAATCCTTATGGGAGCAGTAACAGTGGGCAAGTAGAAATCAGAGCCATAAAAATTTCCTGGAGAAAGGAGTACAATGAATGTTGACTATTCTACTCTTCCAGAGTAATGCTCAAACTTTCCTCTTCCCTACACAGACAGGTCTAAAAGTGTGGAGGAAAACAAAAAACAAATAAAAGGGCATGCTCTAGTTGGTTTACATTCTTGCAGTCAACCTTATCATTAAACAATGAAATATAGAGGAAAAACTTCCATTAATGAAATCAGATAAACTTGACTTTAAATCCTGTCTCTGCAATTTACTATCCTGTGGCCAATAAGGCTATTAATACTTCAGTCTCTTTTTTGGTACCATCCTCATTACCGAGATTTATTTGGGTTACTTAAGCAAATTAATAGGAACTCAAGATGATTTTTACTATGCTGTGAGTTTCTTGATATCACCATATTCTAATGTTCATTTAATGGTCACTTGTTTCATACTGAAATGATGGCCATTTGCACATGAACTCACTTTCCTCAGAAAATATTTACTTATGAGCCTTGAGTTTATAAAATACATCTGATTTCATTCCATTCAAACCACATCGCATTTAGCAATGGGTAAGGTTTCCCAACAATGCATTTACATTGTTATGCAGTTCATCTATCTTCACTGAGATCCTGACATTTTGAATTTTACCTTTTTAGGCATTGACATCCACTAATCATGCTAACTAGTTCTGTTACTGGTTATAGCTCATGATACAGTACAATAAGAATTGCTTCACCAAAGCTATGAAAAACTAATTGAAACCAATTATGACAATTATCTCTCTGTTCAGTTGCTTGCACTAGACTCTTTCCTCATTCTATACCGTCAGACTGCAGACAATTTTCCCTGATGTGACCTATCCAATTGCATTTCGGGCTTTATTCAGTGAGCAAGCATACTTCTGATTAAAATTAATAGGAACTATGCATGGATTGAGTGAGGACTGGAGTTATTAAGATTGTAATATGAATATAAGTAAAAATTAAGTATCATTGGACCTTCGTATTTTAATTACGTATCCAAACACTCTTAATCAAGCATATAATTAAATTTAAGAGGAAGTGTATTGTGTGCTAATTGCCATTGATTATTAATAATATGCTTATTTATGCATGCAAACTCTATAATGGCATATATCTCCAAACTGTTTCTGAATGACAATAACTTGGTTTTGCATAATGAAACTATTAATGAAACGAATCTTGCAAGAAAATAGCTCAGACAGGAAAATAGACAGGAAAATAGCTCAAATCTCAGAACTCTTCTTTCTTACTTTTTTCTTTTGAAAAATCAGAGCAAGTCACATGAACTCACACAGGAAAACATCGATAATTATATTCTGCCCTTTTCCCCCAATCATGTTTTGTTTTCTGGAATAATACACGCTTGAGGAATATTTCATTGAAATGTAAGGACTATATGTGCACTAAAAACGTAATTAATTCAATCTTCATTTGAGCCTTTAAAAGGACATTTGTTCTTTTATTTTGCTATTATATGCATTTAGAAATGAGTGTTTATTATATGGTACTAATTCATTCTTTCTTTTATTCATTAGTTTATCTAATATCGTCAAATGGTCACTTGTTTATTAAACACCTAGCACATGTCACACCTTGGCACTGGGGACATAGCAGTGAACAATATATACCCTTTTCCTCGCAGAGCTTGTGAGCTGAACTTGTGAGCAGGTGGTGGAGAGGGGACACAGATAATAAACAAGATAATAAATAAAATATTTAGTGTATTATTAGTGTATCATCAATGTGAAAGTGAAATATAAAGCAAGGAAGGAGGATGGAAAGTTTGATGAAGGAAGTATTGCAGGAAAAGGGAACTGCAAGTGCAAAGACCTTGAAGCATAGAACGCCTGGAGTGTTAGTGTGATAGAAAAAGTCCATTTTAGGTGGGGAGAGTGATCAGGATGCTATGAAGTCAAAGTGTTAAACAAGGCAACATAGCATACAACTCTGAAACCATTGTGAGTATATTTTCAACTCATTTATTTGAGGTCTACTTCTGTGTCTTTAAAAGTATGTTTCTATAGTGATTTCCTAATACCTTTGTATATAAATTATCTCCTAAAAATGGGAGAGAAAGATTTACTCTCTCTTTCACCACCGCAAACTATACCCCTTCCTACATACTCTTACCATAATTTTGGTTGAAATATTCAGTGTTAACTTTATAACTATGTAAATGCTATTCTTAGCAAAGCTATGCATTATGTTATGATTTATTTTTCTTTCTGCATCAGTTTCTTTTTTCTCTGGAGTTAGTTAATCATTTCATCTCTTTTATTTTTCATTCATTTCATGTTGAATAAAAACTTAACTTCAAACTCTTTGACAATTTTCTGACACTCCTTCCAATACATTACATGCATCAGGCATTCAACTTCACCTCTTTGAAGAAGAGTTTTCAGGACATTTTAATCTTCTTCTTCTGAAAAAGTTGGTGTCTATGCTATGTTTCTATTTCCAGGAATTATTCTTGATATTCAATTGAACTTTCTTCTTGTTGGATCCCATATCCAACAAGATATCCCATAATGTTCTCTTTCTTTTCCATAGAGAAGCACCAGTAGCTTCCAGAGTATGGTTATTTAAGACATAAATAATGCATATCTGTATATGTCTTCACACTATTCTCAAATTTCATGAGAGTTTGGATGGGTATAACATTCTTACGTAAAAACGATTCATGTTACGATTTGGAAGGCAAGGCTCTGTGCCAGTATCGATGTTTTGAAGACCAAAGCCATTCTGAATTTTGGCACTTTGAATTTGAGCTTCTTATTTTATTTTTTTTCTTGCTAAAAATTGGTATAACTTGCTAAAGTTCACAGATTTTTGATACTTGACAAAAGAAATTATTTTCATCAATTTTTCTGCATACTTGTTAGGCCTTTTTAATATATAAATTCATGTCCTCTGCTTTAGAAAATATTCTTGATTTTTTGAATGATTTCTTCCCTTAACTTTATCAAGTTCCCTTTAAAAAATGTATGTGATTTGAAGTTTCTTCTTGACTAGTCCTTTAATTACTACTGCTACTGCTAGTACTTTATCTTATTCCTACTTCATCTCTGTCTTTTTTCCCTCCTTTCTGGAAGTTTTCAACTTTGTTTTTAAACCTTTTTATTTTATTGAGTGTTTCATTTCTAAAAAAATTCCAAGAGCATGTCCTTGTTCTTTTTGTGTAGTATCATGCTCATGTTTTATAGCTTTAGAGGACTATCATATTAGTTACGTTTGTTCATTTTTTTCTATTTTTTATTTGTTTGTTCATTTCTGAAGTTTTCTGCTTGATAGTTCTTATTTCCTTCAGATTGTTCTGTTCTATTTGTTTTGGACTTTAGCCTCTATGCTAGAGAACTTTTTCAGAAACCAGGTGATTTTTGTTCACTATTTACAAATAGTTAAGTAGAAACCTGAATAGATGCTCTGAGTACAGGGGTGACCTTTGGTACACTTGCACTTCACTATGGTAATTGTATTGATTGTTTGTTGAGAAACTCATTATATCAGCATGTCTTTCCTCTTGAACTGCTTAGGTTCTGTGTAAAAGAATTCTCAAATCATCTTTGGGAGAATCTAGAGCTAGCTAACAGATTTCTGTGAGTTAAGTGGTGAATAATGAGTGTGTAGACTATGTATGAAAACTTTTACTTAATCCACCTGGTTTTTGTGTTGTATCTCTCTTTTCAATTGTATCTGGGCCCCACCATTCAGAGACTGTCTTACCCACTTCAGAAAGTAGGTCTCCAATATTCAGCTGGGGTAGGGAAAGGGAAGTTGCCTAGCTGTGTGTTTTCAGTCCTCTCTTTGCTTCTTAATTGAACTTTTAAGCAGTCTTCTTGTTTTAAGCATGACCTTCACTGCCTCTTTTAGAAGGTCGTGGTGCCATGAATTCATGAGACTTCTGGGACTTCTGAAGTATAAATTGGATTGCTTCTTGGCTTTCTCCACTAGTGACTTAAGAACAACCTTCTGCTGACTTCTATTAAAATGTACCCAAAGGACAGACAGAATGGACTCACTGTGGTTAAAAGAGGCATTCAAATTGTTTAACAGAACCTAACAGCCATAGGGAAGGAATAGGAAGACACATATTTATCAGCCTGCAAGTATGTATCTTACTAACTGTTATGAAGTTGTCTTTTCTGTAACTAAATAAATGCAACTCTCAGAAGAAAAGGCCAAATCAGGTATACCTAGGAATTCTACACTGACCTTCAACAAGTCCACCTGGTTCCAGCCACCAACCCCCTTCTACTCCCTTTTCTTCAATAAGAGAAGCCACATCAAAACCAGCCATGACCAGCCTACAGAGCATGTGAAATAGCACACCTTTGTGATATGTTGGCTCATCGCACATATGCACAGCCTCCCCATAAATATTCACAGCATTCCCCTAAGCTCACTGTATATGGTATTGGAAGGCATGAGTGCAAGCTTCCTCCATTGTTGGTCAGAGTGTTAATCTTCAGTCCTGCCAATGTCTGTGCTCCTTAATCTGCGGATTATCTTTTTTATGGAAAATAAAGTCTCCCTCTTCTATTTAGTGGATCCTATGGTCCTCTTTTTGTTAACACTTCTGTTACTGTTGGTTCATCTGGTTAACAGCTCCCAAAATATTGTTTATTTCATTTTAATCCTCTTCTATTATCTACATCTTATAAGTTTGTGCCACTTTAAAACCCTTTTATGTTTTAGATGAGTTTCCGCACAGAATGATAAACCATGTGTTTAATATTTTATTTCTACACAAAACTCCATACTTATCACTTACACACTTTATAGTTCAATTGGAAATTGAATAAATGAAATATAAAATGGAAATCACTTCTTACGCATATTGTAATTACATTACAAATGAATAGAAAGCCCTGTATAATCTTAAATGCATAAGAACTATTTATTGTGACATATTTTTAAGATATGTAATTATGTTTATGGGTAAGAATAAAATATTTATAAACATATTTCATTTTCTAGTAGATTTGAAATTAAATTAGCAAATAGGGTGAATCTACTTGTATATGAAACTAATTTTGATTTAAATTAACTTGAACATTTACACTGTTTCACCTTATGAGTCTAAATAACATAAAGCAATATTAAAATTGTATAATAGGATATTTGTTAATTTCATAAATTGAAGAAACCTAAAACTTCATTGAATCAAGAACCAATTGTCTTTGGGGAAAAAAGCTACACTGAAATAGTACATTATTTTACATTGGTCCATACCCGCACAGGAGAAAGTGGTTAACACGATAAAACAGCAAAGGATACTGCCATATTGCCCTTGAGTTATCATACTCAATAGTTACTCATCCTATAATCATTATATATCATTGTATACATATATATATTATATAATTATATAATAATTATATAGTTATCCTACAATCATTAATAAAGCTACACAATAAAATATGAAAGATATATTACATTTACCTAAATTTAATTGTCAACAATGCATATGCTTCTGAAATTATGACATCAATTTTTGTCCCAATTAATATAACATTTTGCTGTGTCTATAGAATGTGCCTGAGAAACATGTAAATAAGGTTAAAAAAGAGAATGTGGGTGGAGGAAGAGATGAATAGCCAGAACACAAAGGATTTTTAGGGCAGTTTTTCTTTTTTTTTTTGATACTATTATTGTGTGATATTATAATGGTGGATACATGTCGTTGTATATTTGTCAAAACCCAAAGAATGTACAACACCAAAAATGAACTCTAATATAAACTATGTACTTTGAGTGATAATAATGTGTCAGCCTAGACTCATAGATCATAACAAATATACCCCTCTGATGCAGGACGTTGATGATGGGGGAAGCTGTGAGCAGGAGGGGGAAAGGGATAGATGGGTACTTTTGTACTTTCTGCTCGATTTTGTTGTGAACCTAAAACTGCTCTAAAAAAAAGACAATTTTTAAAAAGAAGAACAAAAACATAATAGGTGATATTGATCCATAAATTTCAATAGCCTCTATAATTTTAACCCTGGTATAATTTTTCATAATGACTTATTCATTGCTTGCCATCAAGTAGCCTTCACATTCGTTGACTGAACAAAGAAATATACTTTCTATAAAAAAGGTTTCTTTAAATTGTTAAGTATAGGTTATAGAACCTTCTTCCATCTTCAATTGCCCCTGCTGTCTGCCCCCTATTTCTCTTTCACTATTCTAGTCCCTTCCACTTAATTATGGGTCATTGTGCCTCTACTTCACTGTCATCAAGAGACCAAGGATGTTTAATGATTGTCCTTATATTTGTCTTTTATATTATACACACACACACACACACACACACACACACACACACACACACAAGCAAGTTATTGAGGTATTGTTTTGCATTTATTTTATTTTTTATTAAGGAACACTCAGTACTGAGAGCGATTTTCCATGATATTGTTCATTCCCTCACTCCAGGAATCCTTTATGTTCTTGTATTTTTCAAGCCACAGGTACTTGTTAACTTTTTTATTTCAGAAAATATACAGGAGATTTTGAAGTATCTTGAACACAAAGAGATTATTGAAAGAAGTAAAATCTACAACTACAAATCTTGGTCTTACAAGTCAACGAAACAGTGCTTTGAAACTGAGCATTCAAATGGAATTTGTGATCCAGGACAAATAATCCTCTCTGTGGTGATTACGATTTTCTTTATTGAATATGACTGCCAGATAAAATATATGAAGTCCAGTTAAATTTAAATTACAGATAAAGAACAAATCATTATTTATATTAGATAGATAGATAGATAGATAGATAGATAGATAGATAGATAGATAGATAGATAGATAGATTTTGCTTAATGTCAAGCCTATTGGAACAAATCAACACCCACTATGACTATTTTTTTTAGTCTTTTTTCCTTCACTTCCACTCAGAAAGAGTTACACATTCCTCCCATACAGATATTGATGGACAACTTACAGTAGAGAACATGTGTCATCTTGTCCAAATCCTTTGAGTCCAATTAGTGGGGAATGCCATTCTCTAATAAAAATTGGGGAGAAATTTCAGTTCCTTTCTCACTCCATGGAAGACTCATCTTGCAGATTTATCTTGCAGGTTCATTTGCAGGATATCAAGATAGCTTATTTTTTTCCTTTCTTCCTTAACTATTTGTCTGCAAATGTTTTCTGTACATGTCTCCTTTTTTGTTTGTTGGTTTGTTCTTTGTTTTTTTCAGAGTAAACTCACTGGGGAAACTCTTGCCCTGTAGGTGAGCTTTGCCATTTTCCATCCATTCAGTTTTTGTATGAGTAGTTTGAGAGGGGCTAAAAGTGGAATCCTGAATCTAGATCCTAGGCTTACTGCAGCCTCCCTCCAGCTTTAGCATAATAAAGCAAATATTTTGATTCACATTTGACTACCATAACTACCCTTCAATTGGTTCAGAATTCAGAAAGAATATGTGAGAGAACAGATACCCAATTAACCCCATGCATATATTTTGTATCCATTTAAATCTACAAATTGCTAATATAGGCTCCATTCATTCATTACTCATTTACTGGATTTCTGTGTGCCAGGCATGGTGCTATGCCTTTCTAAAAATGCTCTCTGCTCTGCAGACATGTACGCCCTAGTAGAAGAGCGATTATATTATAGGGCTTATAATATAGCGATTATAATATAGCGATTATATTATAATATAGCGATTATATTATATTATAATCCTAGCGATTATATTAGGTGGCAGTGGGGTCGTACACAAAGGGCCATGGAAAACAGAGGAAAAAAAATTTAACTTGGAAAACTCAGAGAAAAATATAATTGAGTCAGCTTTTAAATTACGCAAAAAAGCTTACTTGATAAAGATGGGATGAAAGGCTATTCAGAAGGGATACTTTGCAAAGCCAAGAGTTATGAGTATGTAAGACTTATTTAGGACAGGGAGGCAGACTGGAGTTAAAAGAGTTCATCACATACAGTTATGTGGACAAATGGACACAAAAATATATTGGAGCCAGATTGGAAAGAACTTTGTAAACACAGGTTACTTGAGATGTTAGCACATGATACGTGGAACCCATGAAATGCTTTTACAAAAGTTAAATGGCATGACCAGGATTATATTTTTAAAATATAACTGTTAGAACAGAATCAAAGCTGAACTGGAACAGATAGCAGGAGGAGACTAGAGACAACGGAATTGTCTAGGAGGCTTCCTCAACTGGAGAAAATAAGGCCTTGAACAAATAGTAAACTAATTTCTTTTTTAGTCTGTTAAATTCACTTCCACATTCAAGAATCTATCATGACTTCTTATTTCCCATTGCAGAAAGCCTCAAATCTTCTTGGAACTGATGACACCCACAAGTTCAGCTTATTCTTCTTTTATAGTTATTTCCATTTCCTACTCTACTGGTTTGTCTGTGTACTCCTAAAACTTATAATAAAGTGATTTAAAAAAAAAATCTGAAATCTAGATTGGGCCATTAAAGTGCTCTCCTGAGATCACTGTGGTTTTGTGGCCTCAGGTAAGTACTTTAACCCCTCTGTGGAACATTATTTTCTTACCTGTAAGTTCCATTAAGACATGGTCCATGTCTACTTTGTCCCTTATTATATTTTAGCCCAGAATATAGGATATTATAAGTGTTCAATAAACATTTACTGATTCAATGGATTGATAATAATATCTGCCTTATATACTAGTGGTCCTGTGATGATGAAGTCAAATAATGCATGGATGAAGCTTCTGTAAACAATTAAGCCCTGTTAAAATCCTCGTTTAATTATCATTTGGTCCCAAATTTTATATGTATATTTTATTATTATTATTATTATTATTATTATTATTATTATTATTATTATTATTATTATTGCAATAGCATTGGGTCTATTTACAAAAGTAATGCATGTTTATGATAGAAATACTTTATAGTAAGTCATTTTTAAAAAAAAACAGAAATTACTATGCCATGCAGAGATAATCAGCAAGATGTGATTATATCTAAGCTTTTTCTGTGGAAATACACACATTTAAAAAGACCATATAGCACAGAATATTTTATACTTTATTTTTCTATCAGACACCATGGAATACTACTCTGCCATAAAAAAGAACAAAATTCTCAAATTTGCAACAACATGGATGAGCTTGGAGAAACTTATTTTGAGTGAAATAAGCAAAGCACAGAGGGATAAATACCACATGTACTCACTCATACATGGGAGCTAAGAGATAAAGAAGGAAGGAAAGAAAGACCATAGCGGTGATTTGAACTTGCAGAGGGAGACAACATACCTAGGGATACAAAGTGGAGTAGGGATAGGGGGATGGGGAGGGAGGTCAGGGATAATTGAGGGGACAATTGGATGGGGAACATGGGGTATAATTACGATTCGTGGTAATGGACATGCTGCCAGTATGGATCTGGCCATCACATCTTAGGCACGAGTGGTGACAATTTGCTTTGTAGTGTATGAATATTCATGACTAATAAAAACAACCAATAAAAACAAATAAATACATAAATAAAATAAATAATAATAATCTATTTTTAAAAGTATGCATATCATTAAATGTTTTTACTACATAATCTTAATAGTTGTAAATTATTTATTATATATAGAATAATTTATTTACCTGTTTATTAGATAGTACTATTACTGTTGCATGAGAACAGAATTAAATGGAGAGATGTACCTAAAATTCTATTTACAGGGCAAACACTTACCATGGGGGGACTCAGCATTGGTATGACATAAGTATGTTTGGTAAGCATATAGAATATTTATAAATATAGTTATTATTACATAAAGAATAGTACAAACAAGTGAATTAATGTTGAAATAATCAACAGATAAATATATATTTATTTCTATCGTATGTCAAAAAGATGAACATAAATTCCAAATCGTTACTGTGTGGTGGTTACCAGTGTGGAATTAGAATTGAGATTAACATGGATTTCTATTCTAGTATTACCGTTTATTCTCTGGTGACCATCAGCAAGACACTTCATCTCCATGAGTTCCAATTTTCATATATGTAAACTAGAGATAATAATAACTACCACACATGGTTGTTACAAGTATTTTATGATATTGTGCCTATAATATGCTAGCACATTGCCTGATACATGGTAATCACTGAGTATGTGCTATTATTATTTATTAATGTCACAATAATTCTGCACATATGTCATCATCTTGTTAAATTACTAGAGGTCTCCAGAATCATTTCCAGTGACTGATGCAGAATGATTCTCATCTCTCCCCCAAATAAATTACATATTCCATTATAAGTAAAATAAGTAATTCCTGGTCACATTTTATAGTGGAACAAACTCGTAAGGTTTAAAAACAGATTGAGGGCCGAGCCCGTGGCGCACTCGGGAGAGTGCGGCGCTGGGAGCGCAGCGACGCTCCCGCTGCGGGTTCGGATCCTATATAGGACTGGCTGGTGCACTCACTGGCTGAGTGCCCGTCACGAAAAAGACAAAAAAAATAAAATAAATAAAATAAAAATAAAATAAATAAATAAATAAATAAAAATAAAAACAGATTGAAATGTTTTCTGCAGGAATGCAGAGATTATACTTTTCTCATTTGTAAATGGAGAAACAACAAAACAGGTTAGGATTGTTTTTGGTTTTATTTTCAGTGTCTATCATGAATATTTTGAGCATATCTATAGAAAATCTAAATTAAAGATATATTATCATAATAAAATACATATTTTAGTTTTCAGACTTAGAAAACAATCCAAAACTCTATTGCAGTATTGGTCTTGATTTCCTTATAGAAGGAAAGATTGATACATATAGCTTTTGCAGTGCTTCTCCGCAAAAAAGGGGAAATAAAATATCGGAATTGGGAAACATGTTGAACTTTCTAATATGTAAACATCGTATGAAATGGGCAAAAACAAGTCCGTGACCAATATTCCTTTTTTTCCCCACTTCGTACACTAATTAAGAATTGTTGTCTCTTTTTGTTTTTTTTCCTAAAAGAAGCACACCATTACATCTTAACTCAGCATTAAAAAATATTTTTTAGAGAGACTAATTGTTTAAATTATTTTGCAATGTTAGTTATTAATATAATTATTATTCCCTTGTAGAAGCAGAGAAAGTATAATCTTAGTAGCCTTACTGATGAGCTCTGCTGACCATTTCAGAAACTGCAGCTTATTACCCTACTGTGTATTTAACCTAGTTAATGTTTTATTTTCACTTGAAATAATATGCAGGATTACAATGTTCCCCACAAGTATCAAAGAGCTAATGTTAAAGATATTGTAATCTGAAATTACTTAGCTATAAAGAGGCAAATCAACCATTTAAGATTCTGCTTGAAATAAAATATTTTTTTAATTTCAATTTTCCATAGATGTTGAGTGTTAATTATTACTCTTACCATACTAAATGGAAATTTACTTTCACAATGATATTAGCTTTATACATGTATATACACACATACATATATATATTTACATTTGTATATATATTATATATATGTATATACAAATATATACACAATTGAAAGAAACAGCATCTTCACCATGATTCATTTATATTATCTTTTTCTGAATAGCTGCTTATCAAAATGTCCTGAATGACTAAAAGACTGGCCATTATAAGTAAGGTCATCTTTCAGATAATTCTCAAGGTCAAGTAATGTGTGGAGGCTTGCAAAAAATTTAGATTCGAGATTCTTAAGAAAGAATTATTATCAGAGTGGCACAGTTCATGGACAAAATATTGAAGCAGCCTTTATGTGTCATTGAAAATAGCTAGGATCATATGGATTGTTGTTGAGCTATTTACATTCCTTGGATTGCCATGACTTATTTTTGAATAAGATAGTTTTCAGTATACAAACATGGTCTGGTTGAGATAAAATTTTAAACCATGGTAAAGTATTAAAACCTTAGATCTAATTAATAACCCCTTAAGTTATAAACTGCTTTATCATATTTTTAAACTGTGGTATATTTTAGGTTAGGTTTCCCCAACACAAGATATGCACACGCCTACTCTATAGATCAAAAGGGTATTTTTGGCTGCCAATTTTCATGGAGGGTGAGAAGATAGGGGCTCAGAGGCATTGAGAAGCCTGCTCAAAGCCACACTGTTAATAAATGGTGGATATAAGTTTTTATGTAAAGTGAATGGTTTGTCTTTTCCTTACACCATGCTGCTTCTCATCACTACAGAAATTATAATAATTTCCAGAACTTTGTAAAGCTCTGGAAAAATGGAAGACTAAGAAAATGACTTATTAGAGGTTAGAAAAAAGGAAACAAATATTTGGAGCTAAAACTGCTGCTTCTCATAGCTGGAACCACTCCATTAGGTGGACAGCCTTGGTTATTAACATGCGCAATGAGAATGGTGCTTGATTATGTGCTGACAACTCCCATGATTATCTCCAGCCTGAACCTCTTCTCTGTGCTTCAGAGTTATACACCCAACTGCCTGTTTAACATTCTACTTAGATGTCTCACGGGCATCTCAAGTTGACCATATCCAAATTGTACTTCATGCTTTTCTCCCCAGTCTGCCATCTTTAGGAACCAGCACCACCACCTTCCCAACTGTTGAAAGGAGAAAGTTGGAAGTTGTTCTTATTTCTGTGACTCCCCTTATTCCTTTTTTTTTCAATTTGTTAACAAATTCTACCATATCTACCCCCAAAATATGTCTCACATCTGTTCTATTCTTTGCAATTCTACTGCTACCACCTTATTTCAAACCATCAAAATTTCTCACCTGGATGCTGCCATGTGCTCATTCGTGGGTCCACTATTTCCATTCTTGCCTCCCTGCAATCCATTCGTGTACATAGCAAGAATGGTAATCTTAAAAGGTAAATCAGAGCATGTCACTCCCAGTTTAAACCTTCTACCCATCATTTCACATATAATGCCATCCATGGCCTAAGATACCTGTTTGTTCTGGTATAGAACACAATATACTACAGATCAACAGGCCTCATTTTAGTTCCTTGAAACAAAGTAAATCTATTCCTACACTTACTCCCTCTTTTCAGTTTCACCTTAAATGTCACTGCCTTAAAGAGTCTTTTTTTAAAAAAAAAATCTACAGTCTTTAATAGCATTTATGCAAAACAGTTACTGAACTTGACATTTACTTGTTTATTATTTATGGAGAATAAAAATCTCTCCAGGGAGGCTGTAACAATTTTGTTCATTAACGGTTCCTAGTATATTTTGCAATCTCTGGTATCTAGAAAGTGATAAGTTAATGCCGGTTGAATTAATTAATTAGGTTGAGATACAAAGCACACAAGGAAGCAAGACCTACTATCAGATTGAGGGGGGCTCTCCAAACCATTTGTATCACTCTCAGATTTTTTTCTAGAGACAGCTTCATGTCAAAGATCTCCTTGCATTATTTTGATGTACATTGCATTGCATGCAATTTGCTTATGAATTCAATTTTTTTCTGTGGTCATAACTCTGCTAGAAGAATTGTAAATGTTGAAAAATATCCTTATTATCTCATAGCTGAGTTTTGCAGTTCTTTATTTTGTGATCCTCTGCTCTAATCATTTAAACGAGGAAGTGAAGTTCACTGAGAATGCAATCACTTGCATTTTATTATAGCTGTCCTTAAATATTGCACAATTTCAAAATCCTCATGTAGCTTACAATGAAACGTTAACTGAAATTGAAAATACCACACACACACACACACACACACACACATACACACACACACACACACACAAAAAAAAAAAAAAACGGGGGGAGAAGAAGATATAACAACCACAATTACTTGAAGTTGATACAACAAGCGAACAGAAAGGACATTGTTGGGGGGAGGGGGGGAGGGAGAATGGAGGGAGGTTTTGGTGATGGGGAGCAATAATCAGCCACAATGTATATCGACAAAATAAAATTTAAAAAAATAATAATAAGGAGGAGGCAATACAAACCGCTAAAAAAAAAAAGAAATTGAAAATACCAAATTTCAAAATCATGATCCAAGCTCTACTCAACCAGTCTTTTCTAAGTTTATGTGTCTCTGAATGATATAGATAATTAAATTTTAACTAAATCTTGAGCTAAAAAGTAAATTATTTGATGGCCTTTTTATTTGTTTGATTTGTTTGTTTCAAAAAGAAACTATATATTACCAGGAAATACATCTTAAAAGAATAAACATTAAAAAAGTGTGCTTTCCTCACATAATCTTCAAGCATTTAAAATTCAGTTTTTACCAGAATTGCATAATATCATAATCTGTATAAGGTGGCCCTGCCTTTCAACTTTGGCTATTACTACAACCTAAACATTCTGCAAAGTGACAGCATGTGACTTTTTGAAATAAAAACTGTATGTTTGTTTAAAAAAACTCTAATGTAGGAAGTTTATTTTTATTTTATCCTGTGTATATCAAATTATTGCATGATTAGTTAATTTTATAAATACATTTAATAAATCGTACAATAGAAATGGAAAAGTTAAATATGCAGTTTTTCATGTACTTTTCTCCTCAGTTGAGTGGGATTGTTTGTATTTTATAAAAGGAATTTCAACATAGATGTCTTGGTATTACACATCCTACAGCTACAGCCCAGACTGCTGCAACTAATATGCCACATGTTTTGCTACTAAAACAGAGCCACAAAGCTGGAGAAAAGTAAAGTAAAGCAAAAACAATGTTCCATTGATGGCACTTTCACAAAATTGTAAATTTACTGGAACCATGCCAAATTGTAACACTTGACATCATATCCATTCTGTTGCTATAAACCAGGGCTAGTATAAAGCGTCTTTCCACTGCATAATGGCTGCTGTTTTTGCTTAAAATTAATTGCACATGTGTTTAATTATATAGCAGCTCTTGAAAGTGATTATATAAAATGTTATTTCTTCTTGGTCTTGCTTGGATCTCTCAAATTATAGTTCTCTAACTCTGAAAGCAACAATGAATTTTAATAAAGGGCAGGGTTTGCAAATTACTGCTGCCTGGATGCTGCCAGTGACTGAAAAGCCTCTTTTAGGAACTGAATGAAGTTCAATTGTCTTCGTTCACTTGCAAGTTACAAGGGACTAAAATTACCCGAGAAGGCCTCCAGAAGGCGCTCTAGAGATGCCACCACTTTGGAAATTTCTTCGTCCTGAGATTGGTCTAAAGACCTTTGTTGTTGCCTTTTATTACACAAAATTTAGGTACCAAACTCCAAAGGTAATATTATCTCTGTCTCAAAGAACAAAGAGAATATTGGGGAAGCAGTTGTCGCGTTTGCCTAGTTTTTTCCCGTTCTTAGAATCTGATGTGATTCAGTCACTCTTCTATGTGACGACTGAATAGATTAATTTGCCTTTGGTTCAAGTTGCCAAATCTAGCTATATTCAATTTGGAAGCAACACGAGACAGTATAATGATGCAGCAACCTATTTATAGGTGTAGACTTTATACTAACAAGTGACACAGGGGTTGAATATGTAGCTCTATAATGAAGCTTTAAAAAGTAAGTGCACTTGAGTCAACTTCTGGAATCAATATACCTTCCACGTGAGCAATTGTCCAAGTATTTTGCACTTTGTTAGAACCAACCTCGTTATTGACAATGTATGAAATTACAGAAGAATAAATTTTCATTGGTAATCAGGTTTATCGGGAAAACCATGTTTGTCAACTGAATTTTAAAAATGTGTTTTTATAATGCTCTCAGTGTTAAGTCCGTGCTTTTTACTTTTGTATGAGTAATTTTATACAATGTATATAATTAAAATATCTAATACTACTGAAGAGTTTACAGTAAAATATTACAGTCCTTAATCTCAAACCTTTCTACCTGTCCATGCACATTTACCAGTCCTGCTCCCTAGAAGCAAACATTTTTAACGTTTTTAGATTTTTTTTTTAGCTCAATAGTAGTTAAACTAAACATTTGTAAATAATGTGTAGAAACTGTTCTTTCTTGTTTTTATCTACTTTTAAACATGTGCAATTCAATTTCTTTTATATAGGTGAGGGTTTCACTCTCTTAAAACTTACCACCTTCTCTTACCCGATCCTCGTTAGGTCAGTATATGCCTAATTTTAGTGAAAGCAATGATGTGTGTTTATACGACTAGGCACATGGGAATATTAGTCACTAGAGATGAAATTAGCAAACTATAATTATATTTTCTTTCTTGAGTAAATATTTGTTTCCCCACACACACAATTATTAATCACCTATTTTTTCACTTCCATAATTTTCTTTATGTATCCATTTTTTCCCCCAAATGTTCTACTACTTTATTATGAAGAGGTAACTATCTTAGATTTATGGTTTTCCCCCCCTGGAAATCTCCTTTCCAAATTTTTCAATTCTGCCTCAGACTCTTTCAGAATATCTTCCAATGTACTATCTCAGTACAGCAAACTAGAGTCTTAAATAATTCAATGTCATTGCTGCATTCTAGGGTCTGGGGAGAAACACAGGGCTTCGTGGAATCTTCCTACATCACAGAACTCACATATTGTAAATTTAATCTAGAATTTCTTTCTGACTCTTACCCCAGGGTACTGTTAATTTCTGAACAAAATAAGGCAGGTTTATGTTCAATTTGAAAACATAAAAAATATGAATTTACTAATTAGGCTCTCCAAGGTTTTCAGAAAATTGCTTTACAAAACTTAACACATAGAAAATATTCAAATTCTCAATGAAATGAGAAGAAATAATAGAATGTGCAGACTGAAGGAGCCAAACAATGAAACAACCTTAGCTCTCTAGTGACTAGAGTTTTAATTGAAAAAAAAAAAGAAAAGTTATTTTAATTTTTTCATAGACTCTTTCCTCTAAGGATACACAACCGGAATGACTACATTAATTTAGAAAAGTAATGATATAATACTGAAAACTTCTGCATTAGAATTGCAACTTACAAACAGACTTCACTTATATTAGTTCCTCAGCACATTTGTTTAGAATTGGATGCAAACAAATTTCTTTTTGTCAGTGTATAATAGATGTTGACACAGTATGAACCTTCCACCACATCTGACCTGCTGGTTTTTTTGTACATAAAATTTTACTGGTCCATTTGTTTATGTACTACCATTGACAGATGCTTTTGCACTACAAGGGCATAGTTGTGATGGAGACTGTCGGGCCTTCAGAACCTGAAATATCTTCTCTCTGGCTTTTTATAGAAAATGTTTGCTGACCCCTAAGAAGAAGACTGCAAAATAGCAAATTTGCTCACATATTGCTTGTAATTTCTCTGTAATTATGTATCAATATTTCATATTGATACACAAATATACATGTATGTGCTTCAGATCAGGTAGCTATTATACTTTTATGTGACTTCACTACCATTGCTATTCATCAAAATTCGATATTTTTTTCTATTTTTAAATGCTTTATTTATTTTTACGGTTAATTACAAAGTTACCAATAATCCCATAAGTAAAACAATGTTTACTTTTCGTATCTTTGATGTCCCTGTACATGTGCATATTCTATTTTAACTATTTGTCATAGGCAGGATTTTATATTCTTCATTTTTATCATGGCTTGAATATTTCTTATTTCACTATAGTTTATATATATATATTTTCCCCCAAATGTTCTCCCTCCATATATATATCCTCCATCTTCTAGTACCGCCAAACCCCTCAATTCCATGTTAATTGCCTATTTCTTACATCCTTCCAACATTTTCCTCAGGCTTGGACAATCACATATACTCATATACACATGTAGCAGTTCTTAGCATTTCCTCGTATAACTGTACATCTTGATTACCTGGAAGTTTACCAAGATTAGATTAGTGTACAAAGATCTGAGATAATTTTTAGTGGTTGTTCTATATATATAAACAGAAAATAATATATTCAATTGTCTTTCTATTGATGGATATTCAGTTTGTTGTCAACTCCAAATCATTTTTGTTTGTTTGTTTGTACTAAAAATTAGGTTCAGTAAAATTCTTGTACAAATATTCACACATATTTGTACTGTCAAGTTTGTTTCTGCAAAATAGACATCTCCTGATAGTTTCTTTATCTTTAAGCCAGTATTTCTCAAGTGTGATACTTCACTATGTAATTGGGCTTGTTAAAAATGCTAATTCCTGTGTTCTCCAGAGATTCTGACTGACAAGGCATGGAGTGGGGTCCAGGTATCTTTGTTGGTAAGTTCACTATGTGATATTAATGTACAATAAATCATGAAACCACAGCTCAAATTTTATCTAAAAGAGCTTCTTCCCACATTTCTTGGTTAACACACTTCATCTGGATGTGAGATTTTTTCTCTTGGAACAGACATTGCCTTGTTGCAATGTCACTCTTGGGAATTTTACTTTTCTTATTTGTATTTTTTAGTCAAGCTAAAACTGTCAGTTACAATTTTTTGAAAACACCTTTTCAACAAAAATACTTCTCGAACTTCTGAACATTTTTTTCTCAAAAAATCCAATTCAAACATCAATTTATTTAGAAGATACAGTGTCAACTAGCCTTTGGTGATTTGAAAGCAAAAGGAAAGAGAAAGCCTCTGTAATTATTGAAGTTACAGTCTAGGGAGGGGACAGGCAAAGACTACTATCAAAGTAAAACAAGCATGGAGACAATTCAATGATAATTTAAAGATCCGTAAATAACTAGGACTCTTTCTATTGCACTAACACTCCAGGTGTTCTATGCTTCAAGGTCTTTGTACTTGCAGTTCCCTTTTCCTGGAATGCTTCATCAAACTTTCCATTCCTCTTCCTTGCTTTATTTACAATCATCTAGTAATACACTAAATATTTTATTTATTATCTTATTTATTATCTGGGTCCCCTCTCCACCACCTGCTCACAAGTTCAGCTCACAAGCTCCGTGAGAAAAGGAGTATATATTGTTCACTGCTGTACCTTTGGTGCCAAGGTGTGACATGTGCTAGGTGCTTAATAAACAAGGACCATTAGACAATACTAGGTAAATTAATGAATAAAAGAAAAAAGAATGACTAATAGCATATAATAAAAACTCATTTCTAAAAGCCCAGTCTTCGCCTGAACACCACTCTGAAGTGAGCCAAGGAAATGATGTTCAGGGGAAAACTGGGCTTTTCATTCTCATATCGCCAATAATAAGCTCTATGCCTAGAAAATATGCATAATTAATGTATATTTGTTTAATTGAATATCCAAATTTAAATTTAGAGAATTCTACTTTCCAAATTACAGGGACTCTGAAGTGACTAAGGATGCATAGTTATTTCTGATTTTGTCTTTAATTCTCCATTTGTTACAAGATGCAAATTTATAAAATAAAATATATGTAGGGCCGACCCTGTGGCTCACTCGGGAGAGTGCGGCGCTGGGAGCACAGCAGCTCTCCTGCCGCGGGTTCGGATCCTATATAGGGATGGCTGGTGCGCTCACTGGCTGAGCACGGTGCGGTCGACACCAAGCCAAGGGTTGCGATCCCCTTACCGGTCACAAAAAAGCAAAAAAATAAATAAATAAATAAATAAAATAAAATATATGTAAAATTGGCACTGCCATTTTGCAAAGTTTTTTAACGATTTAAGCAAATTCATATTCCTGCTTTAAATAATGTGCCCAAAGATCTAACAACTGCTTAATAAATAATATATTTAAATATTGTAAAAGATATATGGTATCACATATAAGGAAGAGCATAATTCTACATATTACTGACAAAACTGTAGAGGCAGATAATGGAATGCTTCATCAAGTCTTAGGTTCAGTGATAACCACAAGCAATAATCGCATTTTAACAGTTCTGAAATTTATTTTTCTTTGGAAATGTCATTTTAACAAAAATAATAAAACTGAGTTGACGAATAAGGCCCGACGGGAAAATTGTGTTCATTTCTGACATCGTGTGCATTAATAACATATTTAGTCCCCACTAACATTCAGGGCTTCTGAATATTTACTTGTTACATAGTGTAATGTTTTCAGTAATGTGAGTTGAACAGAAGTCTGGACCCGAGAATCAGACTTTCGAAGACTGAGTTAGGCTGCACCAGTTACCACCAAGGTGGCCTGAGGCCAGTTCCTGGTTCTCGCAGTGCTCCAGTTTCCTCTCTATACAACATGGACCACAATTATCATAATATCTATTCTGTAGATTTGATGTGTGGAGTAAATGAGATACACTATGGAAAAGTGTTTTGCACAGTGTCTAGTGCATAATAGCCAGTCAATAAATTTTATAAATATTTTCATAATAATAAACCAATCTTTCTCCAATCTTCACTTTTTCGTCTACATCATAGTGTTCTCATATGTGAAAGCTAGCCTTCTTTGTCTTGCTCTGCTTCTCACATGCAGCTTTGAAACGTTACGCTGAAGTTTGTCAACACGATCCGTAGAGTGTGATAAACAAACGAAGAAAACACATGAAAATTAAAATAATTACAGAAGAAATTTTCACTAATTTGAACTCTTCATACAGCAACTTTGATTTTATATATATGTATATATTTTAAAAAATACCTTATATGTATATATAATATATGTAGGTTATAAGTGTACATGTAGCATATATGTGTGTATATATACTTCTGTAGTTATGTACCTAAGTTGATTTCACTCTTTAAATAAACTTAGATATTGAAAATATTAATGAGAGCAAACATTTTTACTTTCCAAATTAGAGCACCCCTTTTAAAACATCATTCTAGAAAAGATCAATTTTAATCAATGTTCTTTTATAAAATGTTGTAAAAGATCATGGCATAAGCATATAGGTACCTAAAATAAAATCTTGTATAGGTTCTTTGCAAGCAAAATAGCATTGTTCCCAAGAATTGACAAATTGTAATGGTTGATGTTATCAATAGTTTAGAAATATTGCAAAAGAACAAATGTAGAAAAGAATATGCAGAAACTCATAATGTGTGACAGGGTTTTATCTACTCTTTTCATAAATGTGGCACCAACACTGCAGCAATAAAATGTGCTTCTTACTTGTGATACAGTGTGAACTGATACATGTGGTCTCTGGTCTCCAAAAGGTTGTAATTTACTGGGTGATATTTACAAGTAAGTTATTAGTTATGCTATAGTGCAATACTTATTTTAAAGCTACAGAGTATGTTCCATTATATCCAAGGCCCAATATCTTTTAATAATTTATCTGTCATAAATTCAATGAGAGTATAACAAACGTTGCTACTGCCATACTTAGGAAAAATACCTTGCCCAGATTCGTGAATACAAGGAAATCTCACTGTGTTAATGTGAGATCTACATAGAGGTATGAACTGGTCTGAAAGCTGATTTTACAAAATAAATGCAACACAATTCTTATTAAAGTAACTCTCACTTGCTCTGAGCTATAGCTAAAGAATTAGCAGGAGTGGGGAACAAAAGGGAATATACAAGATTTTTAATACTTCAAAATTATTCTCTTCTTGTTTATGAAGCAAAAAACACAAAGGAAATAAATGTTTGATGAAAGCTAATTTTCTCTATTTTATTTAACTAAATTAAAAAAAAAATAATAAAGAGTCAAACCAAGGTAATTAATTCTTAAGAAGATGCAATTTTTATTTAAAATGAGTTTGTGTCCAGAACAGTCATAGTTTAGTTAACCAGTATTATGTACATTCATTATGGTATTTTTATTTTTATACTTGACTTTTTTTAAAGAAAACCTTTAAAATGCTTTTACTTTCTCTTTGCTCTTTACCTTTTTAAAACAGTTGATCCTGTTTATGAAGCTAATCAGTTTTACTTCCCACTAGATGGGTGTGTGTGTGCATGTGTATGTGTGTGTGTGTGTGTGTGACTCATAGTGTTTTCCAATTTAAAACTACGTACTTTACCCTCTGGGACTTTAGAAGGTGCAGCTATTAGAAGTATTATATTTTGCTTTGTACAATTAATCACCATTTTAAAAATAGAAATTGCATCTCTGACTTTTATTAAGTACCCATCCCACTTTCACAATGGAGTTTCCTAAACAGAAACTTCAGCTTAATCTTGAATCCTTCAATGAAATTGCACAGATTAGTGAAGTATGGACAATTGAACGTCATAATTTCTGCTATGCAATTTTAGACTGCTTCAATCAGAAGATTTAGATAATGGAATTGATTCCGATTTTTTAAAAATAATTGTTTTCACAAAGTAAGCTTAAAATGTATATCTAATATGTTTTTCATTTCTAGAACATTAAATATAAAAAATCAAGTAATAATAATGATCATTTTAGCAACTAAAATGTGCATATTGTATATATTTTAATCAAATTATTATTAGAATCATCCAAACTAAAAATGATATTTTTATTATATAGAAGAGAGAATTGAGTCTTAGAAAGTTGAACAACTTGACCCAACTTTGAATATCTAAATAACTTTGACCACAAAATGTGTCAAAGGCAGACTTTGGATTTAACTCTCAAGTTCATGTTCTCTCCACTTCATCACCCTCCCAGACTAGATATGACAATGCTGGCATACCCTGATGATGTATTATATTAAATCATAAAGACAATTTTATTTATTCTAAATAGATGGAATGATTATCTTTATGGGTTAAAAATAGTCTCTCCTTTAAGCTAGACTGGTTGAAAACAATGTTAAAAAACTTCTTAGCTACTATACTGTACTTTTTGAAAATTTATTGAATCGTTTTCTGAATCTTGAACCTCTTCCAGAAGTCCCTAACAATGACCAGAAAATGAATTAGGCATCAGAAGAAATAGATTCAAAATAAAAATGACATGAAATTATTTATAAATTCTTATTTAATAATTTATTTAAATACAGAATATACCATATTTTACTCTTTTAACAATTTTAGAATGTGTAGTACAGATTTCCTTTCTTTGATTTCTAACTAAATAATATTTATTTTAATTTCCCTTTATTTTTTTTTTAAGTATCAGGGAGAACTGAGTTCAAATGTGACCTTTGACAAAACACTAATGCTCGCTAAACATTTTCTTTGTAAGATAAAGACAATAATACCTAATTCACAGTACCTTAGGGAGAAGTAAATGGAATAAGGTATGTAAAGCCCCCAACTTCATGCTAGGATTTGTTCAATAAGTGTTACATTATTTACTTTTGTCCTTTGTTTTCTAAGAAGAAACTTTTATCTTAAAAATATACAACAGATCATTCAAAATACAGAATGATTAATCCGTAATGTGTAGTTTCAAAATGGTGTATCACATTCTTTTGCTGCTTTTTAAAAATAATCTATTTTTACATAGCCTGATAATTATGACATTGACATGTCTTCCATATACCACTGAAGACCTTTACATCAAGCTACAAAATAAGGACAGTCTCAGTGATTTGGCAAACATGCACAGTATGAAACAGGCAGATGGGTTTCAGGGCAAAATATTCACAAATTACCCTAAGTAATTCCAGGTTTCATATATTAATTGGCTTCAAATTTTAAAGTATTTTTAATGATACTAGAGATAGGGAGGAGGGAGAAAGGGGAAGAGTGATAGGTTGTGAAAAGGGCATAAAGAAATCACGATTTGTAAGAATGAATATGCTAACAAGAAATTAAACATTTTTAAAAAATAAAATTAAGACACATAATATAAACAAAAATTGTAGTTATTGAAAGCAAAGGAATTTTAATGCCAGGTAGGTGAAAGTTATCTAGGTTATTATGATGATTAAATACAATTAATTTTTATCCAGATATTTTCAAAAAAGACGTGGATTGGATACCCCTCCCCACCCCCAACCTCACTGAAGCTTAAATCCCCACTGTAACTGTTGAGGGTGGGAAAATCTATTCTGATCATTGAAAGGTGGGGTCTTGAAGAGGTGATTGTATTGTAGGACCATGCGTTAGTGAATGGATTAGTAATTGTGTTCAGGAGCGTGGTTCTGAGGGCTTTAAAAGGACAATGAATGAGGAGGTTAGTCTCTCTCTGCTCTCTCTGCTCTGCCATTTTGCAATGTGATATCCTGTGTCACTGTCGCCACCAAGACCCTCACCAGATGTATTCCCTGCACTATGTGGATTTCCCAGCCTCTGAAACTGTAAGCAATAAATTACATTTTCTTACAATTACCCAGTTTCAAGTATTTTGTTGTAAGCAACAAAAGTGGACTAATAGAAGACTAATAAAATATTTAGCCTTCAATGAACTATATATATACATATGTATATATATATCACAAGAGATTTTAAATAAGGAAATGTACATTATTCTCTGTTTTCTATCTATTTTCAAGCGGATATTCAAGACATCCCAAAGGAACCCAACTGGCAAAAGCAAGATGACCTTCCAAATCTTACATGTCTCACTTGTTTTTTTTTTAAAGAACATCTCAAAGTCAGCTCTGAACTGCCATTCTGTCTCTGCTACTTCAAGAGAAATTTTCACATGTGACTTCTCTATGCTAATTAGAAAGGTCTAATATGTTAGATTAGATATAATCTATTTGTACCTTTTAGGTTTTCACAACAGAGTGTCATGCATAAAAAAGGTATATGAATATTGTCGCTTTTAATGGAATTTATTGGGCAAATTTTCAAGTATGAAAGACTAAAGTAGGGATTGATTTATATTAGTAAATGAATAAAAATTTAGGTACTATCACTTCAGATAGCTTGATAATTATAGCTTGATAGATCATAAGACTGGACCAAAGGAGAGCGAATGTTTAAAAGCTTATGGAGCTGCAGGAATATGATAAAGATCCAATGTGCATAATTCTATTCATGGCAGAAATCAGAAAAGCATATTACAGGTAGGTTCGTTCATCACTGGTTATTGAAGACAGTAGATTAATGAAATTTTTAATGAATACAATAAGAAAATCTGTCATGGTCAGAATAGCCATATTCACACTAAAGGATGGGGTGTATATTGGCATCTATTCAGTATCAAAATAAAACACACTGATAAGATACATAAAAGAAGTACAGGTTTAACTTCTTTGTAAATTATCCAGCCCTTCTCAAACTTGTCTCTGTTATTTCTATTGGTTTCTTGTTGCTCACATAAACCCTGTGAATTACTTTACTTTTGCTGTGGATGTACCAGTGGGCACATACTGAACTACAGCTTTTTCTTCACATTTTATCAACTACTGATGAAAATCAAACCAGATGCAACTGACCTGGGAAGTGACTATAACAATTTCTTACCACTTTTGCGAGTGTATACCACAAACTTCAATAGGTCCTATAGATTATTTTATCCATAGAATTTTTGTACAAATGTTAGTTGAGAAAATTTTATGCAAACCAAGATAGATTTTAGAAATGCAAATGGAATCTATAATTCTACCTTTTTTCCCCCAGATTGTGGGACTTTAAATGCATTTTTCCTCAAATACCAACTGTTCTGAAGTAAGTCGACCCAAACTCACCCATGAAGCAGTTGTAGGCAGGACACAAGAAATAATTGAGAAGCCTCTAACTTTGGATGATGTGCCAACATGAAACAAGTCTAATTTGCACCTCAACTGAAGCAAAATTGGGAATGAGGGGCACACCACACCTACGTGATCTTTGGCTTTGATCAGCACATCAAAGTGAAGTCTAATTAATATTCTTTTTGCCCTAGAAGACAAAAATAGTGATAAAAAACTTTCATGCAATTTGTCCTTCTTTTTTATTTTTGTTTTTTTACAGTCCAAATTGCAATGTTTAAGTTACTATATGAAGTCTAAATACCTGATCAGAAAATAAATTATTTTTAAATTTTGGTTCAATACAATCATTTTCTTTGATTATAATCTGAAGATAAGTTTAGTCTTCAGACTATAATTATAAGATTAAAATTATAATCTGAAGATTAAGCAGACATTTGTGAAGTCAATATGGCAACCCTGGGAAAAATATAAAATAATTTTGTAGTTAAAAAAAATCCCACCGAACTTAAAAAAAAATAACTTCCTTTGAATACAGTTTTCTTTATTTACTGGGCATTTAGGTTCCCTACTTTATTAATTGCCTTCATGTCTCCATTCCCTCATTTTAAAATAGTTTGTTTGTCTTTTCTTCTTTCTTACTTATTTTTAGAAGTTGTTTATATAATATGGATATTAATTCTCTGCTTGTTACCTATCGTTACATATTCTCGTAGTATAAGCAAATCTTCACTTAGTATGTACTATGAGTCAGATACGTAGATGCTGGAGGTACAGTGGGGATAGAAATCCTTGCCCTCAAAAGCATAAAAGTAAATCTGAATTGTGTACATAAGTTAGTAATAAATGCTGTGAAGATAAGTGGTAAAAGAGCATTGTGCAACACGGTAAAAATGGCAGCTGGAAAAGCTGTTGAGGAGCTGACTTTGATAGAAAACAAAAATAGAAAAAAAAAATGAGGCTTCCACTTCTTACTATTCTTGTGGGGATTTTTTCTGTTCTAGTGTGTAAGAAAGTTTATTTTACTTTCAACTATGGCTATGTATCCTTTCATATGTATTTTTCATTTTCGTGTCCACTGCTGTGTGTTTGGAGAGAGTGTGTCTGTGGCATGTCCAATTGGGGAGCAGATGTAGGTTATCTTGTATATTCATGGTAGCTCCTTGACCAAGCACCCTAGTAAATTGTCAATGCATGTTTGATTGAATGTGGTAATGGCATCCACATCATACATTTGTGGAAAATTTATAAGGGACACGATGTCTATTCTGGGTATAGTGTATAACCAATGTATACATTCTGATCTTCTTAATTATCCATCTTCTAATAAAAAAAAAACATTTCTTAGAAGCACAAATGTTTCATTCTCACAGTATCCTCAAACTTTTACATTCAATAACACTTCTTATAAAAAATCTGCAATATCACCATTTTACTCTTTCACTCCTAGGAAGCAACTTAATTCAGAAAACTTGGAGGAATGCCTGAAAATACTGTGGTGAATAAGTGGTTTAATAAAAATTGGCTCACACTAATTTAATTGTTTTGTATATTAATGTGTGTAGCACAGATAATAAAATGTTGTTCAACAGGACAAAGTTTTAAAATATATCTTGAGTCTAAAATATAGAGTAGATTAAATATATGGTTTATCTGGCATTTAAAAATAAACTTCTGAGTACTCATAGCTTTTGAAATATTTCAGAATTCTATATGTAAAAAGATGATATTAACAGGATATGAAACTAAGAGGAAAGTCTGTGAGTCAGATAATCTATACTCCTATAGTATGAACAAACATACTCTTAACTATTTCACAAAAATATGCCATGCTATATGGAACCTTGGGACAATCTCATATATTTGTAATAAAATATCATTTTTATTGTATTAAAGATGAATATGAGAAGTTCACTGATCCTCATTTTTTTACAAATTTGGCTTCACTTATAATTTTGAAAACGAAATTTAATGACCTGTCTTTTTTTTATTGAGTATGTATATTTATGAGGTACTAAGCTGACCATCATCTCCCTTGCCCAAAATGTGATGATATGATCAATACTATCGACATACTCATTACCATAAATTGCAATTATTTCTTTTGCCCCCTACCCAACCTCTCCCCACCCTCCCCCAGCAACCCTAGGTATGTCTCTCCCTCTGCAAGTCCAACACACCACTGTGGTCTGTGTTTCTCTACTTCTTTCTCTCTTACCTCCCACTTATGAGTGAGAACAGCAGGTATTTTTCCCTCTTTGCCTGGTTTACTTCACTTAACATAATTTACTCCAAGCTCATCCATGTTGCTGCAAGTGGAAGAATTCCATTCTTTTTTATGGCTGAGTAGTATTCCATAGCATATAAACACCACATTGTCCTTATCCACTCATCCATTGATGGACATTTAGGTTGGTTCCATATCTTGGCTATTGTGAATAGAGCTGTGATGAACATGGAGGTGCAGGTATCCCTTTGACATTTGACGATTTCCATTCCTTTGGGTACACACCTAGAAATGTGATTGCCAGATCATATGGTAGATATAGCTGTAGTTGTTTGAGAAAATTCCATACTGTTTTCCATAGTGAATGTACTAATTTACGGTCCCACCAACAGTGTAGAACAGTTCTCCTCTCTCTACATCCTCACAAGCATTTGTTATTCTCAGTCTTTTTTGATTACAGCCAGTCAAGCTGGGATGGGATGATATCTCAATGTGGTTTTAATTTGTATTTCCCTGATAAATAGTGTTATAGAGCATCTGAGCATTTTTTAAAGTATCCATTGGCCATTTATATGTCTTCCTTCAAAAAAAGTCTCTTCGACCTTTTTGCTCATTTTTAAATTTGGGTTATTTGTTTTTTTTTGTTTGTTTTTTTACCATGTGGTTGCTTGAGTTCCTTGTATATTCTGGATATTAATCCCTTGTTGGAGTTGTAGTTTGCAAATATTTTCTCCCATTCTGTAGCTTGAATGATCTCTCTTTTGAACTTTGAAGGGGAGGCAAAGCTCTGACACGATTTGGTTGATTACTTTTAAAATTAAACCAAAGCAGTGGTCCACGTAAATTCCAAGAGTTTCTATTTAATAATTTTTGTCTTATATAGAAAAACAAAAAGAAAGCTAAACATTAATAAAGCAGATTCAAGTTGTTCCTTAGAATTTAGTAGATTTGCAGATTTAACCTTTCTCAGACTGGTGAACCATTTGTTGTTAATGATTTCAGTGAAGTTGCTAATAAAAGAGGAAATGCCTTCAATTTAATCATTGCTGACCTTGGGAAAAATCATTATCTTCTAAATGGACACTCAACTTAAGATAAAATAATTTCTATCAGACTTTGGGTCATTAACTCATGACTGCAAATCTTCTTTTATAAAACTTGTTTACTCTCAAGTCAATATAACAATGAATCAATTTCACACTAAGATTACATTTCCAACATAAATGGGAAAATGCAAGCACATATAAAACAAAAAATAAAGCCTTTATAAGTTTTACCATGTTCATTTTCCTCTTCTGTATTACACATTTTTTGACCAGTCTATACTAGACTAATCTTTTGAATGTTGTCATTCATCTGTGGAAACATTTTTTATCTTTTTTTTTTTTTTAACAATTCATTTTACTTGGAACAACCTTTCACTTCATATCAGCCAAGCTCAGCTTTTGTAAATACTGTCCAAAAGAAGCTTGGTAGGAAAGAGCTATATTAAACTTCCAAATGACTTTTGGCAAGGAGGCAGAGTAGCTAGCATTCTCATACAAGTTTGGTGAAAGAAAATTACTTATACTTTTTCAGAAAGCAATCTGATAATATATTAAAATGGATTTTACTCTTCAAGCTAGCAATCCCACAAAGAGGAAGCTAGCATACAGAGAAAAAGCAACATAAACAAGATGTTTGCTGCATATGTCTTGTAGTGAAACATCTTATGCATAAGAAATAATTGAATTAATTATTGTTCAGTCATATGATGAAATATATAAATCTATAAGTATTGACTAAGAGTAATGAACATAACATATATATATATTAGTGATTAAAAACTACCTTCTAAGTTAAGTGTAAATTATGCTTATATCTTTAAATAATAAAAAACAAAACAAATTCTTATCTAATTGTGTTTATTTTTGTATGGGGGATATGGGAAGTGAGATATAGTAAGGAAAATTTCAAACTATGACATTAATATTGGTGAGTCTGAACAGGGGATGAGGTATGAGAGCTGTTGGCAGCAGTTCTAATAATTTTATTTAATTGCATTTTTTATAATTGTGACAAAAAACATATTTTCTATAACTTAAAAATTGAGAGATCTTCAAAAAAATTAAGAGCATGAAAGAGTAAATGGTACCAGACTTGCTCTTCCACCATAAACAATTAAAAATGTACAAAATATATAAAGCAATGTTTTCAGCATTGAATGATAAGGTATGAGGGACTATAATCCTTGAAAAAAAGCATAAGAAGTGAGATCCACTTTTGCCAGAAATTCCCTTGGCACAAGGAGATGGTACCCTTGCAGAGCATCTGGCTCTTGTTGACCTGAGAAGGCATAGATTAGAATATGGGTTTGAGGATGCAGCTGGAACTGTGGACAGGAAACTGAAAAGGAGATGTTGGAAGGGAGGGCAAAGTCAAGAAGGGGGTCTCACAGGTTTGGGGATTCCCTTGGGAAGTTGTTTAAGGCCAAAAAAACCCGTGTTCAGAGCAAGAGTCTACAAAACTTCATAGAGTGTGGTTATTAAAGATCTGAACACTTAAAATAAAATATCAGAGACCATGAAATTGTTGGAATTTAAGTCAGCCATAGTGCATAGATTTGCTGAGTCTTGTAGAACATTAGTTGAGACCTGAGGAAACCCAAACCTTTAAAGAATGAACCAAGCCATAATATGAATGTAATTCCTTAAGAAATAGGAGAAAACAAAAATAGAAACACCTTAACTAAAAACAAAACAAAATCTGAAGAGGCGTAAATGATGTCAGTAAATTGTCTAGTGGAACAAAACTCAATAATCTTTAAATAAAGGACAACATAATACAAACCTGCTGCAATGTGCTATCCATAAAACCTACCTAAGAACAAACAAAAACCTTAAAATACAAAGAAGCAGCAAAAACATTATGCATACTCAGATAAAATAGGATTCAATAGAAACAAACTAAGAAATGGCACAAGTATTGGAATTAGTAGAGAAGAGCTCTAACCAATTATAAATATGCTGAAGGACCTAAAGGTACAGACAGACATAATGAGTTACCACATGAGGAAACTTCAGCAGAGTAACTAAAACTACAAGAAAGAAATTATAGAATTCAAAATTACCCCTTCTGAAGGATATAATTTATTAATGAAATTTAACAGCAGATTGTAAATTATATAAAAAAAATTAGTATACTTGAAAATAGAACAATAGAAATTATTTAACCTGAAAAACAAAGAGAAACTAAGTATTTTTAATGAGCAGAGCTTTAGTGATATGTAGGGCAATATCAGGAAGACTAATATAGGCACAATCAGAGTCTAAGAAGAAGAAGAGAGATAGGATGGAATGAAAAAACAAACATAAAAGTGATGGCCTGGGCCGACCCTGTGGCTCACTTGGGAGAGTGCAGCGCTGGTAGCGCCGAGGCCACGGGTTTGGATCCTGTATAGGAATGCCCGGTGCACTCACTGGCTGAGTGTGGTGCAGACAACACCATGCAGAGGGTTGCGATCCACTCACCGGTCAGAAAAAAAAAAAAAAAAAAAGGGATGGTCAGTGAAGCCCAAGTAGGATGAATATAAGAAAAAACCATACCTAGGCACATCGTAGGAAATCTGTAGAAAACCAAAAATAAAGAAAAAACTTTAAACTCAGTCAGAAAAAATAAACAAACACACATTAAGAAAGAAATGATAATAAGAATAATTGTTCAATTTTCATCAGAAACAATTAAGGCAAGTAGGTAACTGGATAACATATTTATAGTGCTAAAAGGTGGGGGTCAGGAAGACCCTGTCAACTCAGTGTTCTATACCCCCCCAAAATTATATTATTTAAAACTGAGGGTGATATGAGGCATATTCAGATAGGCTGGAAGTGAAAATATTTTTTGACATGAGACCTGAAACTATAGGAAACATTAAAGGAATTCTCTTGGGTTTAAGAAAAATTATGCTCACTGGAAATTCAGATATAATTGAAGGAATTATAGAGAACATAATTGGTAAATATGTAAGGGTTACTTTTTAAAATTTTATTAAATTATTTCTCTCTGTGCTATTGCTTTAATATATTTTACTTCTAAGAGTATCTTAAACCCCACAGCACAAAGTTATTTTTACTTTGGTCATTTATTTTTCATAATTTTTTTAAAAAATCAACAAAGGAAGTGCTACAGTATATAAAAATAGTAACATGTCATGATCAATTGAGGTAAAAAAAAAACTTGAACAATAAATAGATGCTGAAAAATGGTTGACAAATATTAATATGTCTTCATGATTTTTTTAAAAAAGTTTAATAACTAGGAATGAAAAGAAACTTCCTCAATCTGATAAGGGGAAACTACATGAAAACTTACAGCTAACATATCATTTATCTCCGAAATATTGCATAATTGCTATTTTGTGTTTGCCTCAATACATTAGCATTAGTAGATTAAGGATCCTTATATTCACATTTCTTTATTTGCCTATTTAACATAAACATTTTTTTTAAGTCCTTTTGCTTTCCTAACTTTTCCACAAGGTTGGGCTGAGAACTCGTTGCTGACTTTGAACCTATACTTGGTTATTTTACAGATTTTAGTCCCTCTCTTCCACTTCATCCTCACTAGCGATTCCAGCCTTTCTTGATCTTCAGGTTCCCTTAGATACTACAGCTCTACTCTGTATCTCACAAATTAGCATTCAAATATAAATATTCTATTATTTAGGATATTATGTGGAGTATCAATAACATTTTGCTTCTTTGATTTGTCTGCTATTTTAGCTATTTGAACAACTAATTCTTCCATGCTAGAGCTTCATATAAGTGTAAGCTAGTACATACTCTTTTATGTTTGTCTTCTTTTCCTCAAAATATTTTTAAAATGCATTAATTTTGCATACATCTGTGTAGAGGATTCATAAAGCAAATGTACTTCGCAGGGCCTGGTTTTCCAAAGCCTTGTAGTTTCAAATATTGACCTTGCGGAGGACTGGGAATTTTCCTTGGGTATAAAGTCTCTGGTGTAAGATAAAGATTTGTGGCACAGCAAGGTTGATGGCTCAAGGACAGACTAGTTACTGATTGTTATGTATAGATACTGGGAAGCTGCTGGAAGGAAAAGGAATGTTTGCTAAGATCAAGCTTTTGTTGATAGATCACGTAATTGTCTAATGGAATGTCATCTGACTTGTTTCATTGAAAGTTACCAGCCTATGTTGTTAAACTATAACCCCACCTATGTTCTCTTCCTGTAACTTACTCATCTGGAAAATAAATGCAGGAAGAGGACCCCAATTTGGGGTTAATTTCCCAAGGAAGGGATGCCTCTTGCTTGAGGATTCCAGGGAAGTTAACCAATTTGGGGCTTCTCACTGCTCAGAAGAGATGGGCCTTGAGTAATCCTTTGCGGTTCCATCACCCAGGGGAAGTAGGGTGACAAATCCGTGGGGGGCAATGCAACACATTGGTAGTTATTTTTTTTTTTTGCTTAGATCAGTTCCATTTTATAAACATATGCATACTTTTTAATCCATTCAGAATCTGAGTAACATTTGGGTTATTTCAAGCTTGCATATAGTAAATAAAGTCTCTATGAATATTTATGAGTAAATATTTTTGAACATATATTTTCTTTTTTTTAATAAAATGACTGCAAGTGGAGTTACTGAGTCATGAAACATATATGATTAATATCATAAAAAAGTGACAAGCATTTTCCCAACTGTGTACCTTTTTTATTCCCAAACAAGGGCAGAGGTATGAGTTTAAGAATAATATGTATACTTATATTTTCTGATCAAGTTAAAAATGCAAATAAAAATAAAGGGAAGAAAAAAAATGGAAAAGGAAAAAGGGAAAGTAATATTGTTGATTATTACTAGGGAAATAAGTGGAAGTCAAAGGATAAGGATGCCCTTAAAAACTGACACATCCAATAGTAAGAGCATAAATAAGAGAAGGACAAATTAAGGACATTATTAGCAATAATAGCAGTACAAAATTAACAACTAGTAATTAATATCAACCTTTCTATATGCTATAAGATTTTTTTTAGTGAAAGCAACGAAAACATGACAAACAGAAAAAAAAAAAACCAGAGTAAATATAGTAAACTATAGTAAGCACAATAATTACAAGGTAAGATAATATAACAGATGAAATGACACATAATTGTCATATCTATGAACGTGAGTGTCTTTAGTATGTCTTGTCAGGTTTTTTTTTTTTTTTTTCAAATTAGCTTGATAAACAAAAATCACCTTTACGGTGTATAAAAGAGACACAGCGAAAACCTAGTGATTCAAAAAAGGTTAAAAATAAAAGGAGAAAAAAGATTTACCTGGTAAATGAGAAAACAAAGAAAGCAGAGGCTGCAATTATGATACGGAACTAATTTGACTGTAGTACAAAAAAACATTTTAGTGAGACAAATAAAAACAATTATAATGTTAAAATACTACATTTCATGATGAAGATTATTATGGTTGTGAATATTTATGAAATAATATTATAGCAGTCATACAAAACTAAAGAGAAATAGATATATGTGAACTAGTAATAGGAATGATGTCACTAAATTCAAATGGCAAAAAGCAAATAATGACATGAATTGCCAAACATGAAAATTTACAAAAATTATTCATTTACTAGGCCACAGAGAAATATTAGCAGGTGCCACAAAGTAGCAATATTACAAAGTTCTATGATCATAATGTAATAAGCTAGAAAATAAACATGGAACAACTCTTCAGTGAAAGGTGAAATAAAAACGAATGTATGAAAATATCTGATAATGAACAGTATATATCAGTATATATGAGTATATATGTGATACATTTAAACTGGTGATAACAGAAAATTCATAGTCCAAACATCTATATCAATATAAATAAAAGAATAAAAATAAAAGAACTAGAATATAATTCAAAAAATTTAGCAAAAGAACAACTGTAAAGAAAAAATACACATGATTGGAAAAGTAAAAAGAAATGAAGGAAGAACATTTTTAAATATAAAACATAAAAATGGTTATTATTTTAAAAATTAATGAGATTATTTTTAAAAATGAGAAAAATCACAATTACAAAATACAACATCTCAGGGGGGCATAATCTATGCAAATTTGAAAACCTAGAAGAAATGCATCACATCTCGGGCAAATACAATTTACCAAAACTGATGTCAGTAAAAATAAAAAGCTTAAATAGACCAATTTTCAGAGGAGGATAAAAACAAGAAGAAAGGAGAAAGTATGTACTACCCCCGAAAACAGCACCAGGCCCAGATTGTTTCACAGGGGTATTCTACCAAACCATGATAGAATAGACAGTCCTTACTTCTACATAAATTGTTTTAGATCACAGACAATAAAGGAAATTTTTCAATTTTTTTTCAATGAAACAAGCGTAAAAGTGATATAAAAATGAGTTAAAGATTTTACAAAAAAATAAAATTACAAACCAATACACATAAATATTGAAATGTTAAATAATATATTGTGGGAGACATTTGACATCATATTAAGAAAATAATACACCATCCCCAAGTAGTGTTGATAACAGGAATGCAAAGTCAATCGAATGCCAGAAAATCTATTAATATAATCCGCCACTTTAATAGGTCTAAGGAGCAAATAGTTTGTTTATTTGCATAGATGCTAAAAGATGCTTTGATGAAACTTGACACTCAGTCCAAAATACCTTTAAAAAATAGGACTACATAATTGAATTCTTAAAGAAAACAAGTTCTAGGTGTTATAAAATATTAACGTGATAGATACAAACTAAGGAGAACAAAATTTTCAAAATATAATACTTCTACAAAAAATTAAATGACTAGAGAATTTTATGAGGAGAAATATCGATCACTTATCATCATCATGTAGATAAGAATTACACATGGTTATTTCATATGATTGACTTATTTTTAGGTAAAATACATATCATAAAGTGCTAAATATACCCTGTCTATAGCACTTCTAAATTAATGTTACTTTGATATCATTTTCTCTAATGGAAACATTTCAGAGCACCTCATATTGAAGTAATTCATTGGACTTTTTTTTAATTGATCAGACATGCTGTGGCTTGAATGTCTCCCCCAAACTCATTGAAGTTTTAACTGTGTCTCCCAAAGTTCCAGTTACTGGAAACTTTGCTCCTACTGTGACAGTGTTGAGAGGGTGGGAAATCCTATTATGGTAATTGAAAGGTGGAGCCTTGAAGAGGTAATTAAGTTGATGGATTAATGGTGGTCATGGGTGTGGTTCTGAGAGCTTTAAAAGGAGAGTGAATGAGGAGGTATCTCTCTCTCTCTGCTCCACCATTTTCTGCCATGTGATATCCCTGGGTCACTGTCGCCACCACCAAGACCCTCACCCAGATGTATTCCCTGGACTTTGGACTTCCCAGCTCTGAAACTGTAAGCAATAAATTTCATTTTCTTAGAGTAGCCAGTTCCAGGAATTTTGTTGTAAGCAGCAGAAAGGGACTGATAGAAAACATATGACTTGCAATTTTCAATTTTATAACTATTCCCATGGCTTTATCCATTATGTGACATACCTTGAAAGAAATCAAGAGGTTCATTAAATGATATTGCAAATATGACAAAAGTCATTCTGTATTTTCACATGATGTTTCTGTTTCTTTTGTTTTCCTGTGGGTATATGTAATACGGCCTTGACATGAGCACACATTTGGGTAGTTATTACAAAAATAAAGGACTGTTTTTGAAATCATGCTCCTCCTGTTTACTACTTCCTGATATGTACTTCACTTTGCTTCCTCCTAAAAAGAGTATTTAATATTGTTAAAGCATTTTTATTCCAATAACTTCCTTTACCAGTTGATTTAAAAAATTACTCAAAATTGTGCCAAGTGCTGAATTAAAAAAATAAATAAATAAAATAAATAAATAAATAAATAAAAAGGCAAATTTTATTGCTGCTTTCACAAAGTTTAATTTAACTTAATTTTAGTCTAGCATAATTTTTAAGAACTTGGGCTCTGGAATCAAGTAATATGTCACCAAATGCAAGCTCAATAAATTTTTAGCTTTGTAAACTTGGGGAATTATGAAATTCTCCATGTCCTTGTTTCTTCATTTGTAAGTTGGGAATGGCAGAAGTAACTTCTCAGTATAGTTATAATGAAGATTAAAAGGATTTTGGCTCCCCATACTGACCATTTGCCAAAAAGAAAGAAAAAAAAAAAGGATTAGTGACTGTAAAACACTTAGAAGAGGACATGGCACATGGCAATAACAAACATTAGCATTTATTATATTATTCATGTGGTTTTTATAATGTGCTAGCAATATTTCAGTAGTTTTAGAATTGTAAAGTATATTTATACATTTTTATTTTTAAATTATTGAATTTTTTTAATGTCTACTCATTATTCTTTCATTCATTCATCAAATATATATTAGATATTTTATAAAGGCAAAACATTTCTCTAAACTCTGTGTATGTGTGTGTATAAGCATGTATGGATTTGTGTGTTGGTAAAAATGAAAAATATAAAGGTAAAAAAGACATGTTTCTACCACTAAGAGGCTTACAGTATCATTGCCTGCTGTTAATAAGTAATGGCAGGCAAGTATAACAATAATTCCAAGGAAGAAATCTGTGGAAAGAGTGAAAATTCTGAATGTGGGCTGAAAATGAAAGTAATCGTCCACATGTTTTCTAGCATGTAATTACAACATTTATTCTCTGATCAAGCCAAATGAGTGATGATAGAATGTTTCCCATCCCATGGATGCTCTACAACCTCCTGCCTTCAAAGCCCTTCCCAAAACTTTCACAAGAAGTCTGGGTGCTATTGGTTTTGGGACAAACTGTATGTTTCCTTTGAATTCTGTGCTTAATATTATTATAGCCTCAGCCTTTTTTTTAAACCCTTAAAATTTTAATGTAACTTTGACTTTTGTACTAATTCTGCCTTGGTTTATTTTTATTTTGTACTAGACGATTACTGAAACTGGTCATACTGTTTCTATTTTGCTTTAACAACCCATTCAGTCATCAACTAAGATCTAGCTAACATTTCCATGTGTTGACATCTTCCATCAAGGCTTTATGTTCCCTGAAAACAACATATTTTTTTTAAAAAATGAGTGAAATAGTATAATGAATAACTCTAACAAACACATCCATTTATGTCCATTATCATCCTCAAACTTATGTCACCTATAGAAACAAGTGGCATTATTTATTTTCTTTGAATCTAAATTATAATTGTTGATTAGCTCTTAAAACATAAGATTAACAGTTTCACCTACCCAATGCACTTGTGAAAGTCTTGGATCATCTATGTGCTGGTTAACTTTTGCTAATAATTGCACAACAAATATTCAGACATTTTTCCTTAGCGATATGTTTTTTAGTTTAGATTTTTAAGGAACAGTAAATATACTATTTGAGGCAATTAAAATATGCTGTTACATAGATATTACACTGTAATAATAATTTGTCTAAATCGTATTTAGACAGTGTGCTCTTGAGAACATTATATTTACTACAAAATGTGTGTGCATGTGTGTATGTACCATCTGTCCCTTCTGACATTCATGCAGGAGAAGCAATAGATGTGGACTGTGCAATGACTCAATTCTGACTCCAGTGTAGATTTGTTTCTTTAAATTTGTGTTTTTTAATCTTCTTGTTAGCCTTGATTCTCATTTTGATCTAAGAGAAAGAAAATTCTTTGTTGTGTCAGGGTTTATTTGCTTATTGAAATGGAATCTCAGCATCTACATGCAGTTACTTAAAATTCAGCTTGAAAGGTAAAGTTTTTCTATCTCAGCAATACGAAGATAAATAAATATATTAATGTTTTTCTCCTTTTTATCTTACAAATCTGATCACTATGAGAATATGAAAATGATGACTTCTGGTGAGCTGGTCCCTAAATGCCATGCTCTTTTCCAATACTGGTTTAAACGTGTTTATTTTAACTGCAAAGAAGGCATGGAAAAGCACTGTCCCTACCTAAAACTCTAGGATTATCTAAATGGATCACTGAAGCAGATAAGGAACTGGAGAGAGCCCAGGAGGGACTAGCCACGTGAAGTACTTAAATGAAAATATCTAAGAAAAAGATTCAGAAAAAGTCTCCTCTTGTGAGGGTGTGTTCTTCTTTAGTCCATGAGAGTTCGATATTATCTTCATTCCTTGTTTTTGCTCTTTTTTTCCACTAATCAGATTTCTAATCTCTTCTATCTCATTGGTAAGAACTAATCTGAATATGCTAAGGGGTCCAGGCAATTTAGTTTTTAAGAATCACATTCTACTCTTTCTTACTTGTTGGTACACTGACTAAGCACATGTGCTATATTGAAAAGAGACTATTAACTACATACGTGAATTTCTTGGAGAACACTGTACTAAAACCAGTTGGTAGAAGTGTCAGACAAGAAGACATACAATTCAGAAAAAGAAACAAAGACTGAAAAACTGTTGAGCTTGACCTGTGCTTGGCAGCCTCCAAAGTTTCTTTATTAGGTTAGTGATATTATGTTATTACATTGGTTCATCTTTTTTCTTATTTCTTAGCAATAAATACAATAGTATTTTCCTCATCAGAATGAAGTATGAACCTGATGTAAATAAATCCTTACACTACAAATGTTACATGGATACCAAGTAATGCCCCAGCTCCCACCAATATTAAAATCTGCAGGGATTAATGGAACCACAATATGATCTAAAATAGAGCCATGGGGCTGGCTGATTAGCTAAGATGCTCAGAGTGTGGTGATGATAATACCAAGGTCCAGGTTTTGAGCCCTGTATCTGCCAGCTGCCAAAACCAAAAACCAAAAAAATAAGTAAAATAGAACTACAATATAATTTTGATAACCTTACTTAAGCATGTATAAGTTCACATCGTGTATATATATATTGCAATCTTGTCTTTGCAAGTCAAAAGGCATTTTCACAGATGGCTTTATGAGTCTGGCTGAAAAAGCAGATGTTTGACCTGGAGTCATTTCTATTACACATATGGTCCATCCCTAGGTTAATTTCTTTGGCCATTGTTGATTAATTTGTCCAGCTAGTGTTCTACAATGCTACAGCAGAAATTAACTCACGCTCTACTGATAGAATGAAGTGTTGTTTCCTGATTGTCGGCGCAAGGTCTACTGTTTAAAACATGTGTTCTAGATCCTCACAAGGAAACTGTGTGCAGCAAAAAGATAAGGCCATGCTAGGATTCAGAAGTTTTAAATTCTATTCGTGTCCCAGAAACAGTCTTCCTTGATGCTCTTGGAAAAATAATTTACCTCTTTGAAACCATTTCGTCATCTATACAAAGGGTGTAATAATCATCTTTCATGTTCCATAAGGATACAAAAAGATAAAATTTAGTATGTTTAGGAAATACTTTAACAATTGTATCATGATGCAGAATATTGTTGTTATGAATTTTATGGTATTGGTTTTGACTAATTTCATCTCCATTTGTTAGTCACAAAATTAGACCTTTGCCAGGATCATTCAGTTTGACATAGAAAGTGAAATGTAGAGCACTTTGCTTTTTAAAGCAAGCAAAGTGACTTGTACTTGTTCTCTCTTTTCTATATACCACCCACATTAATTTTAATTTTCTTTTTCTTCGTCATTTTTCATCTACTACTCAAAAAAGGGGGAAAAAATCACAGAAAATATATTTAAAATTATATCTCTGACATAGTTTCCCTCTCTAAAACCTTTAAGACTTTGTAAACTTTAAGTATATCAGATAGGCCATTTGCCCACTTGTTGCTACAACTTTGCCCCTGAGTTTTCTCTGTCTAAAGTATTCTGCGCCCTTTTCACTCGCAGTCCTAGATAGGCTATCTGCTCTTGCTACATATACTCAATGGCATATAATTTGACCTGGTAATGCTCATTACACTTGTGCTTATTCTTTCTAAATCTGTATTTCTGGCCCTTTGTCTAGAATCCATACCATGTGAAGACAGGGCTTGTGACTGCTGTGTTTAGCACTATGTCCCCCATGTCCAGCATGGAGCCTACTGCAAAGAGAAACATCATCAGGAGATTGTTGAACTGAGTTAACTCTCTCCATGTGAGCATGTCAATGGGATGCTGAGATAATTGGTTCTGGGTCCTTTGGTTTTTGATGCTTTAAGCTAATACATGGGTAGAAATTAAGAACCAACAGAATTGCTAGTGAAGACCTCCATTAAATAGTTTGTTGAAATTGCCAGATGTTTTAAAATTGTCTTAAGCAGGTGCTGGATAGACAACAATAACATGTGCTGACTTAATTAGAGTAAGTTTCACATTACTTAATATCTTTGAATCTCTATTTCTTCTCTTGTAGACTTATGGGATTGGTTAAAATGATCTGTAAACTTCCTTCCAATTTTAGAATCCTATGATAATTTTTGTGTTGCCTAAATCTCTGTACGTAATTAATTCTGCTCAACAAATCTTCGAGCTTTTGTAAAGCCCCAGAGATATTTTGTCTGAAGCTAAGAGTAGGTGCCATTAGAACCACAGGATTATAAATGTTTAGATATTTTGACCCCAATATCCAGAGAATGTGATGCAAGAATCATCTGTGAAAATATATATATATATACACACAAAGGATAATTCAAGACTATTGAACACTCTCACTTATGCAGTATTTACTGCTTCAGTCTATTCCATATTTTAAAGACAGATTTTATTTAAATATTTTACATTACACTGAAAATTACTCTATAAAAACCTTAACACTGACTCCCTGCAAGTATGGTTTTAATCTGCTCTTTAGTCTATTTCTAGTCCCTATACCCTATGCTAGTTTTCCAAATGTTTAAAAATAGCTATCAGATTATCAAATTTTTGTAACATCCTCACTTATGTTCTTCAGAATGTTTTATCAGCTCATTTTAATTTTTTTTCATATAGACATGACTTATGATAATCCTAATTGCATCTTTCAGTTTACAGATGTGCCCCTTACACTTGCCATCTCGTCATTTCCATCAATATAAAAATGTCATTAAAGAAAAATAAAAACTAGCACACTTAATTGTATCTCCTTAACTCTATTTTAATTTTGTATCTCTTTTGAATATACACATATACACATACTAGCATGTGAATATATTCTGTATTCATGTAATAATTTTGTGTTCTTCTTTTTTATTTAACATAATTTCATTAAGCATTTCCTAGGCTTCTTATAGCTATAATTTGTCACACAAATTAGTCTTGGTCAGTAAATAAGCTACAAATTATTTAACCATTTTCCTTCAGTAAGATCTTGGTTGTTGATATATAAATATAATTTTTTGCTATACAGAAACAGATAGCTCTGTTTTATAGCTTTTTTTCTTATAGTGATTAATTACTCAAAGATATATGCCAATAATTAAAAATCATAGGCCATAGATATAAATATTTCCAAAACCATAATAACTCATAAGATGACAATATAGGCACAGAGTGCACTTCACTATGAATGTAATAGCAATAGAATAGAAAGTGTCTAGACAGGCTGGCAACAAAAATAAAAGCAAAAAACTGAAATTTTTCACCTCTTATGTGGTAAAAAAAAAAAAAAAAGAAAAAAATCATCATTAAGCCTATATCAACTTCTATAGTAGGAGTAATGTCCAGTGTGTTAGAGAATAATCTTTAAGTTAATCACATACCTTGCCTTCACCATGGTATTCGATCACTTGTAAGTGCTATTTATTGGCTCATTGGCTCTTTTATGAACATTATTCTCATAAACTCAACCTAAACTAACCAAAAACAATGACAGGAAAAGAAACAGTCTGAACAGTTTGTGTAACTCTATTGTAACTGTTCCTCCCACAAATATGTTTCCAACTGGGACAGATTTGATGTTTTGCAACATTATTCTTTGATGTAGGTGGAACATTTAGTTTTTATCCTTTTACTCTCTTTCCTAGCAATATGTTAAAAAGTCAAATTAAGGTTGAGTTAGACTTTGAAGTTACAAAAAGTTAAGATATAAATTTTAATGATTGATCCCTACCAGTTCTTAATTTGTTATTTCTAAAATTTTAGAGCTTTGTCTCCCTATTTTTGGAACATATATTAAGTAAAACATCTAAAAATGAATAACAAAATTATGTCAATTAATCAGTGATAAGATTTGAATTGAAATTATAATGTCCAATTGATAACTGGTATTCAATTGAACTCATATGTAATTGATAATTCATATACTATTGATAATTGTTCAGATATTCTGATTGAAGTGCCTCTGATTTATTTCTAAACAATACCGTGGTTGAAGTTATTGTTTCATGTTAGTAAATTTTAGATTCCTTTTAATAAGCTCTTAACTGTACAATTAAAAAGTGGATCTTATAGATACGTAGAATATGTCCAGAAAATAAAAATATATTTAGTTTCCTAGATTTAAAAAAAATAAAATAACTTGTTCTTATAAACAAGGTAGAATATTAATTATGAATGGCATGGAAATTATAAACTAGGTAGAAGATCAAAGAGGTATGGAATGAAAAAATGGGAAAACATTTACTTGATCCAAAAGAAGGCAACAATGGAGAAGAAAATAAAAATATTGAATGAGTGGAACAAACAGAAAAAATAATTAATATGGTATAAGAAGATGGTAGATATTAACCCTCCTGAACTCATATAGGTAATTGGCTAAATAGCCCATAAATATCAATTAAAAGACAAAGACAGTCAGATGGGATGAAGAAAATACCTAATCATAAGCTGTTTAAAAGAAACACTTAAATTCAAGGATTAAGATGAGAATATAGTGATGAAAAAAATACACAATTTTATTACAAATCAGTTTTGAAAGACAAAGATAATTAATATTCCTCCCTACCTTCCCTATACCTGATGGAAACTAACTTGATTTTTCCCCAGATGCCTGGGTTATTGCTCTCCTCCCACTACCATAAAAACAGTGTCTCATTCTGGTAGCCATAATTTTGCCTTTTCTCTAGCCATACTGTACTTACACCTGGATCATTCATACAGAGTCAGGTATCAATGCATTTTTATAAAACTGACAGGGACACATTATATGCCCCATTTTTACCTGTGTGGGACACAGTAGGGAGATTTAGCAAGCAGTGAACTCAACCAAATAGTAAGTAGCTTTATGATTTAGGATGATATGAATTTGACAAAATAATCCAGATAACTGAACCAGAGTATATTTGAATCCCCTAAAACTCCTTATTCACCAGGCTAATATTCTAAGGATGTAATAACCAGGCCAGTCTGTGGTTCCCATTAGGAGAACAAAAGCAACATCATGCTCAAGAATGATACGATACGGGAAGAATCCCAAATACTCAAAATTGGTCTGCATAACTCCCTATTTCTTTTGTCCAGTTCATAACCCAAGAAGTTGTCAACATGAGACCTACCTTGCTGAGCTACCCTGCAGAGCTGAAAGGCAAAGCATACAAGCAAATTATTCTCAAGTCTTAAGGTCTAATGGAGTTTGCCTTGCTAGGTTTTGAACTTGCTTGGCACATGCCACCCCTTTCTTCCTTTCAATTTTTTCCTTTTCGAATGGAAATGTCTATCCTACACTTGTCTCACCTTTGTTCACCTGGAGAGAAATTTTGCTTTGGGATAAACTGTATCTCCAGTCTCACACATATTTGATTTAGATGATATTTAGATGAGAGTTTGAACTTTAGACCTTAAAGTTGATGCTGAAATGAGTTAAGACTTTTGGGAGCTGTTGAGATTAAATGAATGTATTTTGCAACTGAGAAAGGCATACATTTGGGAGGGTTAAGGGTGGAATGTTGTATACCAAGTGTTTGTGTGTCCTTCTCCCCTCTACTCCAAATTCATATGCTGTAGATTCCAATGTGGCTGTATTTATAATAAAGAAGTAATTAAGGTTAAATTAGGCATAAGGGTGGAGTTGTGAATTAGTTCCTCATAGGAAGAAACACCACAGAATGAATTCTCTCTCTCTTTCTCTCTCTCTTTCTCCCCCTCCCCCTCCCTCCCCCTCCCTCCCTCCCCCCTCCCTCCCCCCTCCCTCCCTCTCCCTACCCCCTCTGCAATCTTGATCTTGGACTTTTCAGCCTCCAGAACTGTGAGAAAATTAATTTCTGTTGTAAATCATGCAGTCTGTGGCATTATGTTATGGCTGCCTGAGCAGACTAATATGCTTAATATATTTGGATTTAGGAGCAGCAACAATTGTACATTAAATTTGCCAAAAAGTCTCCAATTTCAAGGTCATTTTAGGTTCCATTCCTTACTGTGAATCCTGCCCAAATCCTACTTGTTGAATCATGCTTGCTCTCCCCACGGCAGAAACAAGAGCCCAAATGGTAGAGCGACGAGCCAAAGAGCACAATTTTCCGGGTATAGGAAGGAGCTCTAATTAAAGAATTGGCAATATGTTCTTGATTGCATTTCAGATAGCCAAGGGGCAATGGTTTCTGTGTGACCTTCACACACTCTCATTTTTAACAGGAATGTTTTTGCAGTAATTTGGTTTTTACCCCACCATCATGTGTTGTGTTCATTGTGGTGGCAGTGGTGGGGAAAAGGGGTAGATAACTTATTTTATAGTTCATGGTGTTCAGATCAAAAGGAATTATTTTATTCTAGGAGTTATACCTGAGGAGTCTCATCTTCATGAGAACCTGATTTAAGAATCAAAATTGTGGATATCACTTCTGAGATTAATGATATAATAAAAGAGACTTTTCTGCTGTCTTACAAAGAAGTGAGTGCATTTTGCATGTGGGAGCAATGTGAATAACTTGGGGCCAGATTGTAGACTGAAACAATTTTTTTCAAATGACAACAAATTATTTGACACTCTTCTTGTCAGGAGATGGAGTCTATGTCCCCTACACTTGAATTTGGCCAGGCTTGCTATTCTCTCTACTCACTTATAAACAATTGAATGAGGTGGAAATGATGTTGCATGATTTCTGAGGCTAGAACACAAAAGGCAATGCAGGATCTACCATGCTAATGGAACTCCTAAACCTAACCCTAACCTTAACACTAACCCTAGCCATAACTCTAAACTTAAACCTAACCCTAACCCTAGAAACTCATGCCTCTATCACCTAAGATGACATGTAAGAAGTCCTATTCCCCGAGACTGCAATGTAGGGAAGGCCAGGTGTGATACTCAGCTGAGCTCACAGCTGACAGCTTAAATCAACTGTCAGTCATGTGATTGAGACATCTTAGACTTCTAGCTCAATCATACCTTCAGATAAAAGTAGGCCCAGTTACCATCTGACTGCAACTGTTTAAGAGACCCCAAGAGAAATCTACTCAGCCAGGTGTTTCCCAAATTCCTGATCCAGAAAATCCTTAGCAAAATAAAATGATTATTTTATCTTAAGCTAGTAAGCTTTATAGTAATTATTTACACAGCAATAATGATGGAGAAAAAGATATAGTGATTGGAAAGAAAGACATAGAACACTCATTATTCATAGAACACCTAATATAGAAAATTTAAAATATCTAAAGTTTAACTATTAAAATTAATAAGCCTATGTAAAAGGAAGCTGTGGGCTCAGTTGGTTAGAGTGTGGTACTGATAACACCAAGGTCCAGGGTTTAATCCCTATTGGCCACTGCCAGCAAACAAAGGGAAGGTAGCTGGATGCTGAATAAATTAATAAATGTTAATATTTTTTTATAATCCAGTAAGAAGTAATTAAAAATAGGAAGTTTAAAAATAATATCATTTACCTTATTGTCAAAAAAAAAAAAAGTGAAAAGGAAAAAGAGCCCTTCATGTACATAAGAACAAATACAATAAAGAAGTCTCAGTCCTCTGTTTGAAAACTGTAAAGCATCAATGAAAGAAACTTAAAAAGACCTAATTAATGGTGGAATATGCAATGTTCTTGGATTGGAAAGCTCTGTTCAATAAAAAAGTTAATTTTTCTAAATCAACTTACCTATTCAATCAGATTCCAATCAAAATTCCACTTGGCAATATTTTGGGGGGTAGAGAGTTGCCAAGCAAATTCTGAAATGTATAAAAGAATGTGCATAATAAGTATAAACTTCCTCTTTTAACAAAAGAGAAAGAGGAGAGGACTGATGGCAAGTGGTAAGTGGTTTGTTGATTTAATGGCAAAAAATGAGTACATTTAATCTAAATACATTTTATTGCCTGAGCATGAAGAGCCATTAGATTTGGGCGTTAGAATGTGATAAAAATGGAGACTTTTTGAAAGAGCCAAGATACAAAACCCAGTTGAAGAAGGAGACTAAAATATTTAATATTTAACATAAGGTTCAGGCTAAGTCTTCCTCTAAATTGCTTTAATCATTAGAATGATACTCAATTATATTTCACCCAGTCATTCCAATAGCTTAAACATTCAATTGTGAATAAGAAATGGAGTTTTGGAATAAGGCCTAAGGCAATAAGTGTCTGTGAGTAGCTTTTAGGATATAAAAGCAGTATTCAATTATACTAGATGGATCTTCCTTGTTAAAAATGTGACAATATGCAATTGAAAACGTTTAATTTTTAGTATGTGTTTGTATAATTACCTAAGTAAATAAAATCGTACATCATAACTGTTAAATAGTTCAACTTAAGTAAGTAAAGTTTTATTATTATTATTATTAACAAAAGGTGTTGAAAGGATAAAAAAATATGTGCAACCTTCAAACTGATAAAGACTAAGTCTGATTATGGTGTGGAATTTCTATGATGATATCCGAGAGTTTCTATATCAGTAACTAATATCATTTCACAGAAAAGCCATATAATTTTCTTGTATTTCCTAATTAAATGTGAAATTATATTTCAAAGAGGTATACTGTTAAATCAAATTTCTACATTCTAATGTCTACCAAATGAAACCTACCAAATGAAACCTCGTTTATTGGTCCATACGCTGAAATGCAAACAGATGATCTAATGAGGTATACTCTCACTTCTAATAAATGGTTTTTTATTTCAAAATGATTCTTCTAAGGAAAAACATGTGACAAGGTATAGGCTTTGTAGCAAGAGTTTGTACATACATCTTTTTTTGCAATTAGTTAATTAATAGCCCCCCCCACCACCACCACTCCTTTTCTTTCTGATCTCCAGTGAGTAACTCAATCTCTTCAAGTCTGTATTTTTTCCATCTGGATATTATGGATGATAAAATATCATAAGGGATTGTTAGAGGAAAAAAACAGATAATAGATATGGTAGAATCATATTTTCAAGATATTAACCTACATTGTTTTTGCTTTTTCTACTTGTATTTCCTCTTTTCTCTTTCCTTCATTCAAGTAGTTTATCTTTTAGGATTCTAGATAGGGTGACCGGAACAAAAGCAGAAATCTTTCAAAATGCTGGAATTTTTCAGACCTCAAATAAAAACAGCTAGGAGAAAAAATGTCAGGACTATCTCCAACCTCTGCAAAACCTGGGGGAAAACATGAGTGGAGGAAATAAATTCAGTTTTTGCCATATCAGTGGTAACAATGGCAGAACAAAAATTATGTTCCATTCACACCTGAGATTGTGGAATGAGATTCATATCTAATACATATTCATATCTAATACATATTGCACATAGCAATGGGACTCTAAAGAGATAAGGGAAGAATGATGATTGCTATGCCTATGTTGCTCTATTTTATCACAAACATCTTTTCATAAAATATTTAGAATCTTAAGTATTAAGACAAAACATTATATTGTACACTGGATTGTATGTCTAACATATAATCATCCTAATGAGTTTTTCAAATGCTGTTTGACAATGTCCTATATTTGGATGCCCAGAATCTTTGCTGTAAAAAAAAAGAATATCTCAAGTACAAAAAAGCTAGGTTGCAAAAGGGGAGTCAAGAAGTAGTTTTTCAGAAAGGAAAACACTTTAAAATCTCTCAATAAAAGAGGTTATGCCTAAGGCATTAAGTATTAGAAATTCCAAAGAATGGATGTACACTTCAAAAAGAAAAATAAAATTTGAGTGGGAGAATACCATCCCGTCCTCTGACACACATCACTGACTTTTTCAGAAAAGCATTCGTGCTGACACCAGAAAAGAGGTGTTTTTCCTGAAATTGTTGATGTGCACTGAATACTAGATCTGAAGAGATAACTATTTATGTGAAAAATAACTAAATATATGTATACGATTTCAGGCAGATAAAATATACATTTTACTAAAAATGTTTTCCCATTTGGTCTTTAAAATAAAATACTTTAAAGTTTTCCTTATGGTTTAACAACTGCATTATAAATTTAAAATAAAAATAATAACTTAAAAATGTAATAAAAATTATGAAAATGAAATGATTAATGTCAATATACTAAAAATTGTGATACTCACACCTAAAATATTCAATATTTTAGAATTAGTCTAGTTTTTTAACGATGTATACTCTCTCATGTACACTTTAGCATGATGAACATAAAAAAAATATAATAGAGGGTTTTTGTTTGTTTCTCTTAATGCTATCAGGTACCAATTCAGAAGTTGAGGAGTCATTTGTTTTCAACTTATTGCAATCTAATATGTTAACTCCGTATTATCTATGCGACTTGGATAGTTACATACAAGTATTTATGATGAGACTAAAATTGCTGAGGACAGCTGACAATGGCTGAAGTTCACCAATCTGAAAATCAAATACTATGAAAATGCTATTGTAAAGACAAATGATTAGATTAACTTCAAGCTATGGTCTGCTTCCAATGTGTCATTAACACTTCTCTAACGTGAGAACTCATTGTTGGGTAACAGAATGGAGTTTGAGATCCTTTTGATATTTTTAAGGAAAATTGATTAATTTAGGGTACAGATTTGTGGTAACAAAGGAATGCACTTTATTTGCATAATGTTTAAACACGAAATGTTTGCATACATTTTCTTTATTCTAATGTGTAAAATTCTACTCTGTGTGAGTATATTTTTCTTTATTAAGCTGCAAAATTTGGAGGGGCATAGACTGTACCTAAAGAGTAATGCAAATTCTCAGGATTCTGAATGACTATTGATTAACTAAGTTGTTACTATATAAATTTCAGGAGAGATAAATGAAAAGGTTTCTTGCTTTCTATAAATTTAGAAAAAATTCTAAGGATTTTCACCACCAACTTTAACTTCTTTATCATAACTTTAAAAAGTTATGGTATTAAAGCATAAATAAATAAAAGACGAATAGGCTAAAACCTATGATAGGTCTGGATGAATTCAAAAAGTGATTAAACTGATTTAATGTATATCTTTTGATCTTATTTCTTTGTATTTGAATTTCTTTTGCATATTGATTTCTCACCATAAACCTCAGAAATAATGTACATTAAGTTCCCCCTAAGGATGAAGGAGAAAAAAGTGCATTTGATGTAAAAGTTATTTACACATAACTTCTTTTTTTTTAAATAACATCTTCATCTAGATATGATTCATGTAACAAAAAAAGTTACATTTCCAAACCACACGTTAGTGGTTTTTAGTATATTAAGAGAAACATTACTGCTGTTTAATTTCAGAAAATTTTCATCAGCATATTAATAAAAGAATACAGTTTTTAATCTTCTGTTTTCAGGTTTTCAAGGTTTATGTGTGTTGTAGCAAGTATAAGTGTCATCCTTTTTCATTGTTGAATAGTATTTCCTTATACAAATATGCCAATTTTTAAAATTCAGGCATTGGTTGGTAGATATTTGTGTTGTTTCTACATTATGTCTATTATTGAATAGTGCTACTATAAACCATCATGTACAAGTTTTTGTTTAGAACTCTTTTTATAATTCTTTTGTATATATATTTATGAGTGAAATTCCTGGATCATAAGGTAATTCTGTGTTTAACTTTTTGAGCAGCTACTGAATTGTTTTACAAAGTGACTGAATGTGAGGTAGCCTCATTGTGGTTTGGATTTGCATATTGCCAGTAACTAATAATATTGAGGCATTTTTATGTGCTTTTGGGGACATTTTAATATCTTCTTTGTAGAATGGGTATTTAAAACTTTGTCTATTTTTAAATTGGTTTATTCATATTTTTATTTTTAAGCTGTAAGTTTTCTTTATAAAATCTAGATACAAGTCTCTTATCAGATATATGATTTGAAAATATTTTCTCCCATTCTGTGTGTTGCCTTTTCACTTTCCTTATGGTGTTATTTGAAGCACAAATTTTTTTAACTCTGATGAAGTCTAAATTTCAACTTTTACCTCTTTGCTTGTGTTTTTCATTTCATAATTAATGTCATTGCCCCATTCCAAATCAAGGATATTTACTACAGTTTTCTTCTAAGAGTCTTGTAGTTTTAATCTTACATTTTGGCCTATGATCCATTTTGCATTAATTTGTGCATATAGCATGAGGTAGTAATCAAGCTTTATTCTTTGACATATGGACATCCAGTTATCCCAGCACCATTTTTGAAAAGATGACTTTTTCTCCATTGATTTGTCTTGTCACTCTGTTGAAAATCAACTGACCATAAATAGAAGGGTTTATCTCTGGACAGGTTTATTTCTTCTGTTGTTGGGTGGAGTGTTCTATACATGTCTATAAGTCTAATTAGTTTGTAGTGTTGTTCAAGTCTTCTATTTCTTGTTCATTTTTTTGCCTGGTTGTTTATTTACTACTGAACATGGGGTATTAGAATTTCTTTTTTGGCAGCTGGCCAGTACAGGGATCAAACCCTGGATCTTGGTCTTATCAGCACCTTGATGTAACCAACTGAGCTAACTGGTCAGTCCCCAAAATGGGATATTGAATTCACCTACTATTCTTGTTGAATTGCTTAGTTTTTCTTTCATTTCTGTCAGTTTTTGCTTCATGTACTTTGTCTCATTTGTTAGGTACACACATGCTTATAATTGCTTATAATCTCTATGTCTTACTCATCGATAGACCCATGTATCATTACAAAATGTCCTTCTTTGCCTGTAGTAACAGTTACTGTCTTAAGGTCTATTTTGTCTGATATTAGTATAGCTACTAACTTTCTCTATTGTTACCATTGGGATAGCATATGTTTTTCTTTCAACATATTGGTGTCTTTGAAACTAAACAGTGTCTCTTGTGGACAGCCTATATTTGGGTCTTTTTTTAAAAAACCTATTCTGGCAATTTTTGCCTTTTTATTGAAGTGTTAGAATGTTTCATCCTTTTATGCTTAATGTAAATGCTCATTAATTAGCATTTGTCTGACATTTTGATACTTGTCATACATCATTTTATTCCTCTACCCACCCATTACTACTTTGTTTTGTGTTAAATATATAATTTCTAGAATACCACTTTAATTCTCTTGTTTTTCATTTTGCTCTATATGTTTGAGTTGTTTTCTTAGTGCTTGTCCTGCAGATTAAAATTAGCATGTGAGAAGAGGCAAAAGAGCTGATAGACATTCTCAAAGGAAGATATACAAATGGTCAACATCACTCAGTATCAGGGACTTGCAAATCAAAACCACACTGAGATATCATTTCATCCAGTTCAACTGGCTATTATCCAAAAAACAGGACAACAAATGCCGAGGAGCTGTGGAGAAAAGGGAACCCTCCTACACTGTAGGTGGGACTGTAAATCAGTGCAGCCATTATAGAAAACATTATGGAGTTTCCAAAAACAATTACAAATAGAACTGCTGTATGATCCAGCAATATCACTAATGAGCATTTACCCAAAGGAATGCAAATCATCATGTTGAAGGGATATCTGCACCTCCATGTGCAGATATAATGGCTTTATCATGGCTTTATTTATAATAGCCAAGAGTTAGAACCAATTTAAATGTCCATCAATGGATAAGGAAAATGTGGTATATTTATACAATGGACTACTACTCTGCCATTAAAAAAAAATGAAATTCTACCATTCACAGAAACATTGATGAAATTAAAGAAAATTATACTATGTAAAAAAAAAAAAAAAAAAAAAAAAAAAACAGGCACAGAAAGAGAAATACTGCATGTCCTCCTTCACAAGTGGGAGCTAAAAAAATAAACAAATAAAAAAAAAAGAAAGAAAGATATGACAATCACAACAATTCACTGAACTTTCAAGAGGAGGGAAAAGAACTGGGGCTACTAAAGATGGGAAAGGGGGAGGGAAGAGGGTGTTAGCAAGAAATTGGTAAAGGGCCACAAAAAATGATTACATTGTGTAATGTTGAATATGCTAACTATCCTACAAAAAATAAATAAAAATAATTTTAAAATATTTTTAAAATAAAAAAATAAATAAGTAAATAAAATATACATATGAATTTAAAATAATTCAGGTTGGATTAATACCAATATATTTTCAGTATTATACAAAAACTTTCCTTCAATATAGCTCAATTCTCTCCACCCTCCTCTCTGCTATTATTGTCATGCAAATTACATCTTCATAAATTATAAGTCTATAAATACAGTTTTGAATTATTTCTTTATGCCATTGTTTTTAAAATCAGATAGAAGAAAAGAGTTACAAAATATACTTATACTGTATTTCACATTTACTGATGTAATTTGATGGTTTATTGACGCTATTTCTTTGTGTGAATTTGAGTTACTGTCTAATGTCATTTTCTTTCAACCTGTGAGGCATTTCTACTAGTGATGAATTCGCCCAGTTGTGCTTACTTGGGAATGTCTTAATAGCTCCCTTATTTTTGATAGATTTACTGGATACAGAATTCTTGGTTGACAGTCTTACTTTCAGCACTTTAAATATGTTATACCACTGTCTTTGGCCTCCTTGGTTTCTGATGAAAAGCCATCTGTTAATCTTATTGAAGATCCCTTGAATGTGATGAATTGTTTTTCTCTTGCTGCTTCATGTTTCTCTCTTTGTTTTAGACATTTGACAGTTTGACTATGATTTGTCTAGGTATGTGTCTTCTTAAATTTATTCTATTTGGATGTGTAGACTAAGATTTTCATAAAATGTGGGAACTTATTTTTCCCCATTATTTCTTCATATATCTTATGTTTTCCTTTTTCTTTCTCCTCTACTTCTGAGATTGCCATTATATCTTATATTATACTAATACACTTGATTGTGTGCCACAGGTTTCTGAGGTTCTATTCATTCTTTTTTCTTCTTGGTCCTCAGATTAGATAATATCAATTGACCTATCTATGAGTTTATTAACTCTTTCTTCTTCCAACTCAATTTTTTGTTAAGTTCTGGTAAATTTTTCATTTAAGTTGTTATACTTTTTAAAAGAAGCAGAACTTCTTTGTGATTCTTTTTTAAATTTCTATTTATTTCTATTTATTAATTAATTATCAATAAATACATAATTAATTTCTAAATAATTTCTCTGGTGAGAAATTATTCTCATACTTCCCTTTAATTGTTTATATATAAAATTTCCTTTACTTTTTGAGTATATTTATAATAACTGATTTAAAGTCTAAGTCCAACACCATGTCTTTCGCAGGTATAATTTTCATTGACTACTCTTTTCCCCTATTTGTAGGCCATATTTTCCTATTTCTTTTCATAACTTGTAACTTTTAGTTAAACACTGGACAAAATCATTTGACTATAATTACTATGTGTCTTCTTTGTAAATCAGTCTCCCCTTTCCCAAGAGTTTGTGATGGCTGCTGTTTGTTGTAGTGTTTGTTGTTTTTCTGTTTAGTTTCTTTCTTTCTTTCTTTCTTTCTTTCTTTTTTTTTTTTTTTTTTGTTTGTTTGTTTCTGGCATATAAGGAAATCTGAACCCTTAGTCTCTGGACCTTGGTGTTATCAACACCATGCTCTAACCAACTGAAGCAACTGGCCAGCCTAGTTTAACTTTTAATTCACAATTAACTGTTGTATATGGCCACTGAATTCTGCTCAGTTAGCTCTGTGCTTGGTCAATGATTGAATGAAGATTTCTTTACATGCCTTGAACCAATATATCATAGACATTTTGTTGAGAAGTTCTGTTTGTGTGCTGGGGTACACATCCAATGCGCCGACAACTTGAAACTCTGCCTTAGCATTCCCTTCCTGCTTGTAGAATTTTAGGTTTTCTCAGGTATTTCCTGGACTTGAACACAGCTCTGAACATGTGTGCAGTCTGCTAGGTCCCTAAGTCCATGTCCAAGGTTTTCAAAGTCCCCTAAGGCTATCTCATTCCCCAGATGAGAGCCTTTTGGCCAGACTCTCATTTGTCCCAAATGGCATCACTACCTGAGGCAGTCACTATGTTGCCACTTCTTTTCTTTTTTGGCAAATGCCTTGGAGATTGGGCTCTACACACTGATCAGCTCTGGGTTAAATCAAAGTAAGGCAAACCAGGCAAATGAGACTCTTCCAGGAGAGAGTCTGAGAAGCTATCAGAAAGGTCAAATATTGACAATTATCTGAGAATGGGACTTTTTGATGATTTCCAAAGCTTGTGTGTCCCTTCTAGTGTCTGTTAGGCTCCTGGGGATTTTTTTTTTTTTTTCACAGTTACCATGGTGTGGGCCTGCTGGTTTTCAAGGCTCCTATGGATCCAGAAAGACATGGATGGAAATAGAGCAAGTTAATTCACCACAAAGTTCACTGTTCTTGATGAAATTCAGCATCTTTTCTTAAATAAATACTCCTCAGATTGTTACATGCCTTGAATTAATTTTCAGAGGTCTGACAAAATTTCTTTTACCATTTTTGCCAATGTTCTTGTTGCTTTTATGAAGAGTAGATTTCTGGATGTACTATTTACTCATGATATCTTGATTTGGTTTTCATAGATTTAATAATTACTACATTGAATTCTTACCTCCTGTTTTAGAAACAGGTTCTTAACAAAATTATTAGGAACACATTTTTTACATACCTTCTCTTATTAATACAACTGAATTAAACCAATAACAGTTACATGAGGAAAATTATACATTAACTTCTTATATTAATGATTACTGACATAATTGAAATATAATAAAACATATAATAAAATTCCTGCCCTTGAAAATGACTGTTGTTTCTTGAGATAGATCATACACTTTTGCATGTATCTGACAATGTGGGAAACTGAGAAAAAAATAAGGCATAACTGTACATTTTTAAAAGTTTACCAAAACATTTAAGGAGAGAACACATTTGCATCTGACTCTCAGGAGACATTCATGGAACAAAATGTCAGAAATATAATTTATTCTAGTGACATCAACAGCACTTATGCATCCGCTGATTTGTTTTTTTGAAAATGTGGAGTATCTTATAAATGATAATAATTAAATGTAGCCTTAAATTGTCTTCTGAACTGGTGCTCTCCAGGAAAAGTGTTGTACACAGTGCTTAAAAAGAGAGGAAAAGCAGAATTTTTCCATACCATTTGCACCATTTGACAAAGATAAGAAAAATAATTTAGATTAAAATTAATACTAATTTGTTTGAGTGTTTAGAAAACCTGTTGTTTATATATCTGCATGAGAAGGAAGTAAATTTTAAAGCATTATTTTTAAAAAATCTAATACAATGTTCAAGAAATTCTTGAATTCTCTAAAAAGAGCTTAATTTTTTGTCTGAAAGCATGTAATTGCAATTGCTGAAAATGTCAGCTTAACTGGCACTGTTCTCTAGGAAAGAAAATAAGTTGTTCATATTATATATTAAGGTATATCTTATGAAAATAGTAAAATCTTCTACAATTTAGCTAAAAGACAGTGGGTGTTTGGCATGGAAACATTTAGGACTCATATCCTTCCAAAAATGTTCCATATTGTACTGGGAAAGATGGTCCTTGAAGTAAGTTTTGGATAGTATCTATACACTTCCCCTTGAGTTTTATACATCTGTTGCAACAGTTATACATACTTTTATAGAAGGAAACCATTTTTCATTGTGATTTTCTTTTCCTATTTTTTAAATCAAATTGGAATAAGGTAAAAATATATATATATATATACCACTGGTCACCAAGGATTTTCAATGGCAAGAATTTGGTAGCACACATAAGAAATTTGGCCTATAGATTTTTGTTAGAGCATTTTAAAAATAAATTTGATTACCTAAATTCTCTGACTTCCTAAAACTCTTTACTATTACACTGGTACATTATTTTCCCAGACATTTAAGTATTTGATGTGGCTACTCTTCCCATAATAAACGTCTTTGTGAATTTTGTTTCTGGAAAAGGAAGAACTAATCGATGACAATAGTATTAAAGAAAGAAAGCAATAATTTGAAGACTAGTTTATAAGAAAGATGAACTGATGACCAACTCAGAAACGGGTCTGTAATTCTTTATGTATATACAACAGGTCTTCAGAATGTTCATTGAAAGATTTGTATTATCTTTTAATTTCATTCTTCCAGGAAATTTTTGAAGTACCCTCATATAGAAACACATTGCAGAAGAGGTACATATTTAGCTTAAAAAACAAAAGAAGTTAATTGTTTACCATAAACACTTTTGTTTATTCAACAAGTAGACAATCAAATAAATAGAACACAGATCAAGTCCTTTGCTGTGCCCTGTTTTAGGTACCATGGATATAGAAGAGAGGAAAAGAGACAAGGACATCAGAGATGCTGGACTAATGGAGAAAAAAAATAATCTCCGGATAATCAGATCTTGTAGGGGGTTGCAGGCTATTTTAAATCTTTTGGGTTTTAATCAGGAAACATTAGGAAAACTATTGATGGTTTAAACTTAGATGTGGTATGAAGAGATCTGCATTATAAAAAAATCCCACTGGATCCACAGTAGAATTTGAATTTAAAAGAAGAGAGGGTATGTGTAGGGGGGACAGATGGGGGTAAATAGGGTCAAACAGACAAAGTGATTAAGTAAATAGATATTGCAGAGACTACATTCAAGTTTTTTAGGTTATAGATGCATTACAATGAGTTAATATGGCAGTTGAAGAAGGTGGAAGTGTCAAAGGGAACCTCTCAAATGTAACAGATATTATTGGTCATGTTCACAGGGAAAAAATTAGTAGAAGAGTAACTATTGCTCTAGCATGACAGCAAAAATGAAGAGACTGGTTTTCAGCCAGTGGGGAAGACAGCCTATTGAAGGTCAAAGTTAGGCATTAAAAATTATTAAAACAGAAATTATAGAAGTTTAGGAAGGTGTAAAATTTGTACACTATGTAGAGCAGTTACTAGGTAGGATTAAGCTAAACGAGAAAAAAATATGTTTATAGAAGAGTACATAATGAGTAAATAGACACTTTTCAAAATACATACAAATGGCCAACATGTATATAAAAAAAATACTCAATATCACTAGTCATGAGAAAAATGCAAATCAAATCCACAGTGAGATAACATGTCATCCCAGTTAGAATGGCTATTATCAAAAAGAAAAAAAGTAACAGATGGTGGTGTGGGTGCGAAAAAAAGGAAACACATGTACACTGTTGGTGAGAATGTAAATTAATGCAGACATTATAGAAAACAGTATGGAGGTTCCTCAAAAAGCTAAAAATAGAACTACCATATGATTCAACAATCCCACTGCTGGGTGTATACCCCAAAGAAAGCAAGTCTGTATATGGAAGAGATAGCTGCACTGCCATGTATATTGCAGCACTACTCACAATAGCCAAGCTGTGAAATCAACCTAGGAGTTCATCAATTGAATACTATTCAGCCATAGAAAAGAATTATATTCTGTCTTTTGCAGCAACAAGGATAAGCCTGGAGGACGTCATGTTAAGTGAAATAAGTCAGGCACAGAAAAACAAATATTACATGTACTCTTTCATATGTGGGAGCTAAAAAATGTTGATCTCATGGCCGTTGAGAGTAGAATAGTAGTTACTAAAGGCTAGGGAGGGTGAGAGTGAGGGGAGGATGAAGGAAGCTTGGCTAATGGGTACAAAAATACAGGTAGGTAGGAATAAGTTCCTGTGTTCGATAATACAGAAAGGTGACTACAGTTAACAACAATTGATTGTATATTTCAAAATAGCTAGTAGAGAAGATTTGGTATGTTGCCAACACATAAAAAGTATGAGGTGATGGTGATCCCAATTACCCTGATTTTATCACTACAAGTTGTAAATGTGTATCAAATTATCATATATACCCCATAAATATGTACATTACTATATATCAGTAAAAAAGAGTAAATATGTTGCCCTTACACACTTGGTCCTTACAAGTTATTCAGTATTCACTGTGTGCAAAATGTGAATCAGAATCAGAAATGAACTAGGCGTGTCTCTTACCTTACAGAGCTTGCCTTATTTAAAAGCATATAAATGGATAATTCATCACTGTTTAATAGCCAGAGTCACTAACTCTTCGATTATCAATGCTTCATTTATAATAATGGAGAGATAAACAGAAAGAAACAATAGGAAGCATGAAGCATTCCATAGATGTAAGTAAACTTAAGGGTGAATTCAAACTCAAATTAGTTGAATTGTTCCGGGACTTACTATAGAGTGTGACCTCATACTAACTACAATTAGAATTCTCATGTGGAAGAAGAGTGATACGAGATATGGAGCTTTGTCTCCTTAACTTTCACTTATTCTTTTTTAACGGGAGCATGGAAAAATAATAATAAGGTTAATATTGTCTTCCCCATTAGGGGGGAAAAAAGGCTTATAATTAATCTCTTAAAGTAGAAGAAATTCCTAAATCTCTATTTACTTTGGGATTTCCATCTTTTAACAATAAGTTAAATAATTCATTATCTAAATACTAGTTTAAATAACTTAAATAACCTCATATCCAAAAATACTTTACTTATGGAATCTGCTAGGGCATAAAGGAAGCATAAATTTAAATAAACTAATATGACATATAAATTTTTGACCCCGATGCTAGAGATCTGTCAGGAAATTAAGTGGTAAAAATTCACTAGCTTGAGTGACCTCATTTCTCGATGATCTAATCATTGCCCTGAAACATTTGACAAATACTTTTCCTGTTTTTACAGAAAAATTAAGATACTTTCTCCTTAGAACTTTCACAGATTTAAAAGTATATATATAAAATAATTCAGGTACAGTCTGGTCAAATACTACAGAGAAATTTAATGTCTAATCAGCACTCATTATGCTATACTCAAATGTTATAGCTAAATTTGTCACAGATATCATGAAGTGCAATTTATACTTTTTATCTTCCTGTATATTGCTGCTATTATACTTGAGACAAAGTATTTCTTAAAAATTTGATCAACATTCCAAAGAATATTCCTGATTTCTCAGCAACTTTCCTTCCATTTTCTTTGTATCCCTTATATTAGTGATCTTCCCTTCTCTGATTTTTATCTACTTGTCAAAATCAATAATCCCATTTGTCCCTGATGGAATCAATAGCCATAAACTATAAACCTATGTCTGGAACATTGGTTTTCACAGCAAGTGTCATTCCTAAGGGAACCACTGACAATGCATTGCCAGTAACAAATGATAACACACAAAGGCTTAACAAGGCTTTCTCTGCTTTTTTTTTCAAGTGCACATGAAGTTGTAATTCGATGAAAAAGAAAATAGTAAACTAATGGCAACTTAGTCCTCTTTAATACTTTATACTTTTAAGACTGTATTTTTCACTTTCTCTTTTCTTCAATCTTCTTCCCTCGGAAAACTTTCAAATATCCCTAGTGGTTAAATAGGATATTTTACAACTAACTCAAACTCAGTACAGCAAAGGGACAAAAAAACCCCACAAATTTTTCATTTTTTCAATTTTTTTCCACCCTCTTAAAGACCTTCTCTATTATGACTAGCCCAATTTATTGCTTATATCAAACTCAAAAATTTGAAAAAAGCTTTCGATAGAAAATTATTACAATTTGAAGTCCATCTTTTTGTTTTGTTTTGTTGGCTGGCCCATAAGGGGATCTGAACCCTTGACCTTGGTTTTATCAGCATCACACTCTAACCAAGTGAGTTAACTGGCCAACTCCTCAAAGTCTATCTTTTGCTACATTTTTTTCCACTCCTTTTCTCAAAACCATAAGCATCACATAAAATATACTGAAAGATAAACACAAGAATTGAAGTTGATACGACAAGCAAACAGAAAGGACATTGTTGGGGGAGAGGGAGGGAGGGAGAAGGGAGGGAGGTTTTGGTGATGGGGAGCAATAATCAGCCACAATGTATATCGACAAAATAAAATTTAAAAATAAATAAATAAATAAATAAATAACTTAAAAAAAAAAAAAAAGAATTTCTTGAGTGGTAGAGCACACCAGACTAACAAAGAATACTACCTGGATTTGATGCTAGCACCCTAGATCACATAAAGAGATCATGGAAGCCCCGAGTAGCAAAGAATCAATGCAGACAGGTATATAAAGACCAGAGAAGGCAATCATTAAAAAGGAGGGCATAAGGAAACAAGTGTTTTGCTTCAGGAGATAAAACGTCCCTGACTCAGTAGGACAGGAACTCAGTTCTCATCACTAGAGCATGGACCAATAATAAGGATGTAAAGCTAGAAGAAAAGCACGCAGTATAAGTACAGATATAAACTAAACCAATTAATAGGTCGAAGTTTTTGTACCAGATTTCCCAAACCAGACCTCAGATTCGTCCTGGGGTGATATGTACGATAGTTCAGTGGCCCTAGCCACACAGATTGGCTGAAAACTGATTGTTTTCAACTTTAAGGTTTTTTTTTTTTTTTTTTTTTTGCTTATAAATTCCATGTCAGACTTTTCCTTCTGCTGCATCCTCCCTCCACTGCATTTCGCTCCTATGTGAAGACTGAAACTTAAGCCCTTACTGTGCCAGTTTATGTGCTACCTGATCCTATGACATAATTGCAAGACTTTGTTTCCTCATATAATTCTACAATTCTTCCATTATTTCCTTATGCTTGGCATGATCTGTTTCTCTGCAGTTAGCTATTGTACTTTTCCAGTTTAGACCTGCAAACATTTAAATTGGCACCATTCTTCAGAATACAAAATCCTTTTTTAACATCTTCAGTCTGACCTTATTGTCCATACACTACTTAATGTAATGCTTTACATTTTCTAATGTATCTACAGAGCCATAACCTGATTTTTACTTTGGGATTGCCTCCTCCTTATCCTGTAGCAGCCAACTAAGCATTCAATTCACAGTTTCTTGAAATTATCCGTTATTCATCTCAAAATGAACAGACTCTTTTCCCAGGCTGCTGCGCCTAAACTTTCCCATCTCATCTTTTAAAAAAAGTTTAGCATATTCAATAATCTACCTCTCCTCCCTTAGAATTAAAGTTCATAGGAATTAATATCATGAGGACATCTTTGAAGCAATTTAGTGAGGACTTCTCTCTTTTACATTTGAAAGCTAGAAACATATTTAACTTTTCCCAGATCACAAAAGTTGTTAGGGTAAGGGTCTCTAATATTCTCTAACATTAGAATATTGACCCTTAACTTTTTTTTCAATTTTCTGAAAAAGTATATACCTTACCATTGACTGTTTGTCCAGTGAACTTTTCAAATGTTTGTGGAATTTCAGTGAGTTTTCTCTTTGATCTCATTGCCCAGGGGTTAAAAAAAAATACACTTAACTGAATCATAATTGTTACTAAATTATATTTACATTTCTTAAAATTTAACTAGAAAACTGAGTAAACTTATCAAATCTATACTGTGTCCTTATTTTTGTCTAATAGGAAAACAAAATAACTAGAAGCTAATTGTTATCATTTTATCCTTGTAGAATTTTCTAAGGATTTATAGTGCGCACTAGAGGAATGAAGTTCAAAAATAAAAAATATTTTATAATCCTTTTAAATTTTAGTCCTTAAAGGAAAAATAACTGGATCAAAAGATCCAGTAACATTGTGAAAACTCTTGATATGCATATGTTAAAAATGTTCCCAGTGTATAGCTCGTCTCAGCACTCCATAATTCAATACAGATTTTAAAAGGTACTGTGAAGATAGTGTATAATGTTCAAACACTGCACCTAAATTTGAATAATTTGTGAAGATTGCTACCAGAGTCTTCTATTCACAGGAGACTAATGATCCATTAGTTTCAACAAAGTGCCCCATTAACATGAAAATGAATTTAAACATGGGAAAGGCTATTAAATTCCACCAAGAGTTTTAAGTGTGGATTTAAGTTTTTCCTTACCACATTAAATAACAGAGCCCAGCATCCAGCCAAAAAGAGAGAGGCATTACTGAAGTCTGATACATCTAAAATGGAGACAACTTTTTAATTTCTTTTAAAGTAGAAGATGTAAAATTAAAAATAAAGTGAAAATCCTGAGAATTCTACTTTATCTGAAACTCTTAGGTTTCTTTTAGATCCAACCCTTCAGATCATATTTATTTTCTAGCAACACAAGATTAAAATCATCATGGATCACTCTTGGCATTCACTTATTTATTTACCCAAGTATTTATTCAACAATAATTTATTAATAATAACTGAATGAAAATAATACACATTTGTAAAAAAATTCAGGAAAGTTAATTCTAGAAGGCAAGTAAGAGAATAAGAGATGATATTGACAGATTTCCTTATTTCTCAATTCATGTGGGAGTACTAAGAACATTTATCAGACAAAAGAAAGGTTGCCTATTTTGGTGCTCTAAAGGATAAGTAACAATATTACCTTAGACTAAATAAATAAAGAAATGTGAATATTTTAAGTCCATCAGTATATACTGGAAAGAGAATTGAACTAGAAATTGAGACTAGGTTTTGCATTCCAGCTCTGCTACTTATGTTCAAAAAAGCCTTCCCTTATTACTTGATCTCTGAGTCTTCACTTGTTTTTCGTTTGTTTTGTCTTGTTTTAAAGTTATAAAATGGTGAATGTTTACTGTACTGGAAATTTGGAAAAACGTATGGGGTGATATTTCTATGAACACACCTTGGAAACTATGAAGAGCTAAAGATGTAAGATTTTGTAGAAAAATAATGATAAAGCAATACTTTTTTTCTGTTTTATATTTGAATTAGCCCGAAATGGTGCAACTGTAAGAATCGTACCACCTGCTCACCAACTACAACCATTATCCTAACTGTGTATTACCCTGAACCTATTACTTTTTGGAGATAAAAAATAACACAATTATCATGCTTAGTGCTACTAAGGAGGGGAGGCCATAAAATCAAAATCGGAATATATCTCCAATCTATAAAAACTATTGAAACTACTGAAATTTTAAATCTTAAAATACATAGATTTTATAATTTTTACAAAAGGTTAATATCTAATATTTGCCTTTAAGTACGTTTCCTAAAAATATTTGTTTGTAATAATACACGGAAATTAGTTTATAAAATAAATGTTTTAGTTTAAATGTCTTTATTTTATATTTTTAGCATTTATTTTATAGTGTGTTGATAATAAACTAACTTAAAGGAGTAAAATGCAGTAATTAATTTATGTGTAGACTGTGTCATTATTTAAGCCTCCAATTCTTTGTCTAACATAAATATTTACTAAAGGAAATAAATACATTAGAAGATACATTTATCCAAATAAGGAGAAACGTATTACATGAATGTTCTACATGCTGTTAGAGAATCCAGAGACAAAGAAATTTCAGGAGAAGTAATTGCAGGAAGAAACAAGAAACAGAAGTAAAAATTGAATCTTAAGATTATGAAAATATTTTCACACTGGGTTTGTTGCTAAATGTTATATTTTTAAAATAGGCTCATGCCCATGAAGAAGTCAATGGGGAACATAATTCAAATCCAATATGTTTATTTTCTTAAAGAATGTAAGACAGTTAAGATGTATCTTGAAAATTCTTACAAGATTTGGATTTGTAATAATTTAAATACAAAGAATTTCATGCTACTCATTATTTCCCAGATCAAGAGCTACTGGCAGCTGCAAAATTAAGGAATAGTGTCACTGTTATTGAAGCTGGCATAATAGGCTCAGTCATTTTACAATATTCTCTCTAGAAAACTTTACAAAAACTCAATGTTTTTAGAAGTCAAGAATTGGAAATATTGAAGAACTTTATAATTTGCAAGAATGGGACTATTTCCCAATAATAAAAAATGATGCTGATGAGTGGGTGCAGAAACCCCCTTTTCAGCTGATTTTTATTTCTAACTGTGAAAAGTAATTGACATCAAATCCAGCCATATTGCATGAGGAAGAATAGAATAGTTTGACTGCAACAAATTCCAACTGTAATTGAAGCCACTAAAATGTAGCTTAGTGATGGTCTTTTGGAATAACACAACGACCAAACTGGCATATAAAATTTTAAAGCAAAATATAAAAGATTTGTATCAAGTGGTTTGAGGTGTGTAGGATAGCAAGATTGGTATCACCTGGGATCCTGAGCCCTGCTCCAGATGTGCTAAATAAAAATCAGCATTTTAGCAAGATCACTGAGTGGTTCTAACGAACACTTAAATGTAGAAAGGCCTGATGTACGCTAATGTGGGAGAGGAGGAAGTGTAGGATATAGCAAATAAGGCTTTATTTCCAATCAGCCTGCCATTTATTACCTTAGGCTGGTAAGTGACTCTCTGTGGGGGAAAAAAACGAAAAAAAAATTGCTTTTTAAAATCTGCTGATTTTAATAGTGCTAAGACTACTAATGTACTTCATTTCAGGGTACTACCATGAAGTCTCTGAATGCAGTTGTGAAGAAGCTCAAGTGCACAATTTGCTCTCTGGACCCCCTCTGAGCCGGCTCCAGCACACCGCTATCTGTAAGTCACTTAACTATGTCACTTTTTCTTTATCTGTAGATCAGAACGATAATATTTCTCTAACAGAATTATTTTGTGTCGATATACAAAGAGAAGGACATATTCTTGTAAGCTGCTGGAATATTAGTTGCTTTTATTTATTTATCTCCATTGAATCACAAGCATCCCTAGAGCTCTATTCAAGATTTTCTAAAACCAAGTACAATGACTTGAACTTGGTAGGTGCTTAATATATGGTTTGGAGTGCATTAATCAATAGACAAGACTGTGTTCCAGGCCATTTTTATTGGTAGAACCACAGTATTTTTATCTTTATAAAAGGATATTGAGCAGGAAAATGTGTTTTTTTATTCTGACACTGTGGAAGACACTGACAGTTGTTTCCTATTTGCCTCTATCCCTTCCATTCATAGTAATACGTATTTTAGTTGGCACATTAACACTCAGAATAAAAACTACATTTCCCAGCACCCGGTGCAGCCAAGTTTCATGAAACTGTATTCGGGCTGATTTGAAATTAGGAGAAATGTCATGACACAGGTTTTAGAAATCTCTCTTAGGAGACTATTTTCTGCATCTTTCTTCGCTTTGTCTATTTTGCTGTTTGGAACACATATATTTTGATATATCCAATTTTGAACTAGAAGAACAAAGGTCATATTCTAGAGATGGAAGAGAAAATATTTAAAATAAGCCTATGTCACTGAGGGCTTAATGGAGCAGAGACATAAAACGGTTCTAAGTAGGGAAGTATAAGAGAATACAAGGGGTTTGGAAAGACAAAAGTGAAGGCTAGGAAATCTGTTAGTAGTGTAGTTTAGTAGTCTGGTTTAATCTAGGAGAGAGATTATAGTAGCTAAAACTAGAGTGTTAATAGTTAAGATCATGAGAAGTGGTAAGATTCAAAATATATTTTTATTTAAATATTTGCTGATGAATTGGATATAAGTTGTTAGAACAAGAGAGAAATAAAGCAGGTCTTTAAAGTGTTTGGACCTGAGTGATTAATTTAATGGTGTTGCCGTTTATTGAGAAAGACATTGGGATGAGATAGTTTGGAATTCAGGAAAGACATCAGAGTGGAAAATAAGGTGGGCATTTATAGTAAAATAATTGCAAAAATTCCACCATTTTTTCATCTCATTCCTCCCTTATATGTGACCTTTATGATATAAACTTGCCATGCCCGTGTGGTCTGACCCTTGGCTTATTTATGTAACGTGCTTTGCCAATGGGAAATTAGTAGACTGAATCAATCAGAACTTGAAAAGCTGTTTTTGCATTTTCATTTTACCATGCTTGCACCTTTGTTACAGGCATGAGAATATGTCCAGAATATCCTGCTAGTGGATGAGAGATTTGAGTAGTGCCAAATCACCCCAGTTGTCCCAGAAGAGGCCAATCAGATTAGCCCTCAAATGGAAACATGAGTGAGTTCAGCCAAGGTCACCAGAATGACAGAGTCAATCCATCAGAAGCTTGAACAAGAAACACTTATTATGAATGGCCCTGAGGTTTTCTGATTGTTTGTCCTATAGTAATAGCTAAATGATAGATATCCTCAGTGTACTGATGATTCTTTCAGACACTGGTGTAGATTGGTCCATGTAGAACATGAGTGTAGATAGAGATTGGGCCAAAATGGAGCACTGTGCCACACTACCTAGAAGTTAAAAGCAGAAGGACCTACCCAAGGGGTCCAAAGAATGAAAGTATACCAGGGAGAAATAAACAAAAAATAGGACATCCTGGGAGACAAGAAAGAAAATGTTTTAAGGAGAGATGAAAAATAGGATGTGTTAAATTCTGAAGAGAGAAAGAATAACTTGAGAATTGATCTTTAGATCTGGTAATGGTGCAATAATTGGTGAACTTGACAATCATAGATTGAATTGAACCTAGAGGCAAAGTGCTAATTAAAGTGTATTCAAGAAGGGTGATTAGAAGTGAATAATGTCACCACTGATAATATAGACGACTTGTTGAAAACTTTTTATAAAAGGAGCACCAGAGGAATGGAGCACAAACTGGAGGTAATGCAGGGTCAGGAGAGGTTTGTTTGTTTGTTTGTGTTTACCCAAAGAAGACAGGTAATGTCATATGCCTTTATGGAAAATAATGGGTAAAATTTATAAAAAAAGCAAATTGATGACACACAAGACTCAGAGGAAAATTGCAAAATAAAGTTGCTGAGTAAACAAACAACCTACAACTGTAGAATTTAGTGCGCAAGTAGAGAATTTGACGTGCACTAGTTTTCACCATATTTGATTTCAAATATACATGGAGCCATGTACCCCAAAGCTAGGAAATCCTGAACTGGGACAGAATCATCATTCCCTTTAATCTTTGAACCCTAACAGACTTTTTATGCTGGCTTACCTCAATGAATTTCCCATTAGCACATCCATTATGTGCTAATAATGGAATTGGTTTCTTATAACAATATAATTTATCATTTTCTAATCACTTGGTACATTTACATAATTGTATTATTATTTTTGACACCAATTAATACATATTTACAGTATATATAAGTAATTTTACAATAAATAGTGATCTAGCACCATCTATATATAGTGTTAAATATTCTCCTTTTATGCCTCTAATCTAATGATATCTCTTATATCAACCTTCATAATAATTGAAGGATTGTTGTTTTATTCATGTTATGATTCTAAATATTTCCCCTGAAATTTTTTGAGTACTTTTAATGGTCATAATATTTACTCAAATTTCTAGTAAAATTGGATCAACAATTTACAATTATATACACATTTATGAAATAGTGTTACAACACGTGAAAAGTGATAATCTTTTTCAAGTGGCAATAAAAAATGTGAGCAGGGTGTTAATATAAACTACTCGACAGACATGTTATCAGAGAATCAAAGTAGTTGCTAAATATTCAAAAGTCACATAAATATTTAGAATTTCATTAAAACCGTGCTATTATTATTGTCTGTCATATATTTTTATATACACAGAAAAATGTGAAGTAACACAGGGTTACACACATCAAAGTTTTCACCTGATCATGTATTATGATGAATTTCATTTACTAATTTCAGACATTGGGTATCTCAATGATAATTCTTTGATAGAACAAATAATATAGTACAAATTTAATACAAATTTGAAATACACCTCCATGACAAAATTTATTTCATGTTATAAATGTACTTCAACAGCTTTGCAAACAACCGATGGTGAAATAACATATATGATTTATTGGAAAGATATGAAGTTTGAGTTACTGATATTGTTAGCATATTTTCCACTATAAATAAAATTATACCAGCTTGACTCAAGAGAGTAAAATGAAATAATACAGGGTCATAATTAAAGAAATTTAAAGATGATTGAAATGTAATCTAATAGTCTTTCAGGCTCATTGCTTAAATTAAATTAATAATGTGGAATTTTCAAAACTACACACAGATAGGCCTTGTTTAAAAATTACAAAAACTTAAAGAAACGACATTTACAAAATTGATGAAATGGGAATTCTCTTTTACATTATAAGAAGGTTGTATACTTTCCAGTATAAATCAAAACATACCCTCTGTTGCTTTCATATCTCAAATCTTTAACTCATATAATCAAAAATTTTCTGTATAGATAAATAGATAGATTCTGTCTTCTCACATTAGTTAACTCATGTTTGAATGATTTCACTTGACAAATCTCTCATCTGAAAACCTATATTTTTTAGTTGCCTTGATCTCATATTTCTTCCTCTTGACTACATTTAAGAAAATCTTCTGTCATATTCCATTATCCATAAGCCAAAATTATTTCTAAGCATAAAAATAGTATTAATGATAAATTTGTTATGTTACAGTCTCCCCCCCCACCCCCATATTCTTGGTCTTTTTCAGTTTTTTGGTCAGTTTTAAATTCATGTCCCTGCTTCCACTGGAGAACGAGCCTGCCAGAAACATGTCTGTTGATTATTGAAAAAGAAAAAAAGTAGAAAAATAAATAAATAAATTCATGTCTTTTACAAATTTTATATCAGAAGCAATAGTGTTATATGTACAATATAATTTTTCTGCCCTATACATTATAAATTTTTTAATCCTTATTTTTTTGGTTTTTAAAAGAAGAATGACTTTTAAATTATTGCAGTCAGTAGGTTTTACATTTTATTTAGTCTAATCAATCCATCTTATCTTTAGAGACATTTTCCTTTTGGCTTTTGATGTTAAAAAGTTTTTCTTTTTCATGGTCTGATAATATTCTGTTTTGAATATATATCTTTATTTAGATGTTAGAAAGTTTCCCTCTCCCATGATCTAATAGTATTCTACTCCAAGTATATATTTTCATGGGTTACGTGTTTTCATTTTTTACCTTTACTTATTTAAATCATCTGAAATTTATATTGTGGTAAAACTGTGAGAAAATCTACTCAGCTCAATATATGATCTGGTCTACTATTACTCTGGTATAAAACCAGCAAAAATACTGCAAAAAGACAAAATGAGAGACTAAGCTTACTAATAAATGTAGACAAAGACATCCTTATGAAATTATAATGAAGTATATTCTACACTATAAAAAGGTAGTTCAGCAAACACTCATAAACATAAAAGTTGGGAAAGAAGGAAAAAAAGACAAATTTTTGGTAAATCAGGTAATATTTTCAAAATTACCTGATTTATATTTAGAATGTTATAACTTATTAAGTGCTTTTGAAAATAATACTAAAAATGACCTCTTAAAACTTGAAATGTATAGGTAGCATTTACCATTTGAAAGTTCTTTATGTAATAATACCTAAAGACATCTTTTATTTGGAATTTGAAGAGATTATTAAAATTTGTCTAAGGTATATTTAATCCAGATGCTATTGTGGTAAAACACTCACTGTGCATATATATTGGCAAATAATTCTCCATGTGTCTCTCACTTTTTTCATACCTCGTAAGCAGTGGTACTGACTCCCTTTGTAAAGCAGAAATATAGAAATATCTACCCCCACAGTAAAAGGTAGTTTTTCTTACTGTCTAGTGTAAAATATTCTAGTTCCGTAAGCTTAGAGTTCTTCTTTTTTAACAACGTATCCTGTACTGGGGGGTCTCCTGGCCCTTTTCTCATTGCACTGTGGGAATTGAGGCTCTGGTAGCCTGAACTATTTTTAATATTCTGACTATTTCTATTGCTGTATGTACAAAAAATCCTTTACCATTTACTTGTTAATTTTGTGTATTCTGCTCTTAAAACTATTCATGTGTATTTTGCCGTGAAACTGTGGCAGGCTAACTTGTTAACTTTCAAGTAGGATAAATTCTCAGAACTTATATGAATATATACAAAACTATAAAGTATATACATGTGTGTCAACAGTTTTTGTTATTTTTTGTCACTATGGAGCAAATAATTATTGTTATATAATTATACTTAATCAAAATGACTAAAATAATACTCTGTCATAGTTTGGCACAAATTGTTACTTCTGGTTCTAGGTAGCGTCTCTTCTAGCCACAATGTCTGTACAAAGATGCTTGTTCTTTGCTTAAGGGCCATTATAATTTTCAATAAAGTTCTTATGAATTTTTTGTTCATGCACTTATTTAAAGAACTCTATTCAAGTAACAAGTATTTTACAGTTAATCTTCACAAAAGATTTGGCATTCTTGCATGCAGTCGTCTTTTCAGGTCAATTGGAATTACTGTGTCGTTGTACTTCAGTTTTCTCTCTAGCAGTGACCTGTTAGCTCAGAGCTGCAAATATCAAGTGGATTATTTCTCTTAACCTCTGTGCTGCTTTTGATCTTTGTCACTGGAAGGGCACTGCACATGTGTGTCATGTGTGAAAGGTGTCACTTCCTTTAGTTCAAGCTAGAAATGAATTATCCCATTGGTAGCACTATGATTCCTGGGAAGCCCTAGCTAAGGGTGCTGTTGCTTAAATTCTTCAATCCAGGTAACACTCGGGTAAATTGTCATGTACAATTTCTTATTTGAACATCTTTCTAGGAAAGACAATACAAATAACTGTCCCTATTGTTAAAATGAAGATTCAAAGACATGTCCAAACATTACAATTTATATATATATATATATATATATATATAATTTATATATATATATATATATATATATATATTACACTTAGTATATGTCATGAGACAGGAGAGAGATTGGCTAACGTATGCTGAATTCTGCTTAGATGTCAGGCACTGCTCTGTGGATGTTGTATCGTTAGCTCCCTTGATCTTGAAAAAAATCTTGTAGAATCAGTTTTATATTATACACTTTACATTATGAAAAACTGGGTCTGACAGCTTCTGAATGATAAATCCAGTATTAAACACTAAGTATTGTGACATTGTGTCTAGCATTATTTTAAATTTTTCCATTACCTCACTGAGAAGAAAGATGTTATATTTAAAAGATGCATTCATATTAAAATGTGGCCATCTTAAATAAAGCTATCTAAAGCATAATATTATAATTGAACTGTTTCTAATCTACGAAAGAGAATATAAAGATATGCTATTTAGTGACCTAAAAGAAATCAATTTACCAGTATAAGTTTGAAGAAAAATGTAAAAAATACATTTACTATATCTCTTTTTAGGTAAAAATGGAGCCCACTTACGTTGATTAATTATAAAATTAATCTTCTAATCTTCTGTTCATTGTCTCCTTACATTTTCTATTCCACTTTTAAACTATGAACTGAATGAGTCACTGAACATAATATGGTAGACAGAATTCCAAGATGGATTCCATAATTTCCACTTTTTCCCCAGGAGAGCAGGTGTAACCTATGGACATGATAGGATAGTTGCTCTTTTGATTAGGTAATGTTATATGGCAAATGATGATTGGAGAGTTACTCCTGTGGTTGCATTATGCTGTACATGACTCATTTTAGCCAACTGGAGAGGGCAGTAAAGTCACAGAAATAAACTCCTGCTGGACTGGAAGAAGACCATGTCATAAACTGCCATTGTGGGAGGTGTGGCAAAGAACCATGGGCAGCCTCCAAAAGCTAAGAAAAATCCCTGGCTAATAGCTAGAAAGAAAGTAGAGACCTTAATTATACAGCTGCAAGGGAAGGAAACAAATTCTGTCAGCAATCAGTAAGCTTGGAAGGGGACCCTGAGTCTTAAACCTGAATCACAGTGCTGGGCAACATATTAATTGAAGGCTTTAAGACCTGAGCTAAGAACCTAGCTGACTGCAGCTCAGACTTCTGACTACAAACGGATGAGATTATAAATTTGAATTGTGTTAATCCACTACATTGTGATCATTTGTTATGCAGAAATGTAAAAGCAATACAGACGAGAATGATCATTCTGTCAAAAATATTCATTTAAAATCCCTATGAGAATTAAATGCTGTGGTATATCTACACAGAAAGGCACAATGAAATATTGTATGAAGCATAGTGAGGGAAGAGTAGTGCTTGACAGTTATAACCAAAAGAGCAAAGTGTTAGTGATCTGTTTGTAAAATGTGAAGTAAAGTCTTCAATTAGAAGCACAGTGAAAGAATCAAAAGTATTGATAAGTGCCTTCAAAGATGACAAGTAATCAAATAAATTATTATAAATGCAAATGAATATGAAGAAAACTATTTAAGTGATCATTCAATTATTTTAACTACATATTTGGAAATACCATCATTAATCTAACCATTAAATAAAAAGCAATAACTAACCATACCTTAGTTACCTGAATAATTCTGAATTTCCACAACCAGTGCCTTGTGGTCAATTCATATTTTCTGATATGAGGAAGCATCAACAGGCCTTTCAAAATGTATTATTAACTAATATTGTTTAGCTTCTTGCATTTGTTTGTATTTTTCATCATCTATTTCACATCTACTGAAGCCTGTTATTGTAACTTTGAAAGAACAAAAATTGTAACCCCTCCCAACCTATGATCAAATGGAAAATATTTGAGGGGTAGACTTTTCCCATTATTATATTCCATTAATTAAGGTTTTTTACAGCAACTTTCCACATTTGTTAGCATTACAAGTTTACTTTTAAAAAATATGATTAAAGGAAGTATAAAATTTACATAACATTCTAGACTAAATAACATATTGTACTACATAGGGAAAATACAATTTTCATTGGAATATTGAATGCATTTTGTAAACTATGTTGTCCTATGTGGTATGGAGGTAATTATAAAAAATCTATCCTTAAGCTGAGAATTGTGTATCAGTATCGAAAATAGAATATGGTGATATAATTATTTCTCAATGCAGAAAACAATTTCTATTTAAAATAGTATATATATCCACTGAGTCAAAATAATTGAGGCTGCTTATTATTGCTATTGAAATATTTGATTTGCACATTTTATCTGATATTTTTATATTAAATGGTGCCCTATTAAAGAGAATGATTATATTTATAAGGAAAAGCCTATTTTAAATTTAATTTTCTTTGATACGTCACAAATTTTACAATCAAATAATATATATGAAATTATTTTTTCCTAACACCATATTTTGGTAAGGGGGAGAATAAATGAATTACAAATTAATTTTGAAACCAGGTTCATAATAGACTTTTCATTTAAACCACTAGTCATACATTATCAATTATAAAAGTTATCACAACGTATGGGCTTTGTATGAAAACAGCAAATATTTTGGACATATAATTAGAATCTTAAATTAATCACTGTCTCAAACTTCATTCTAGCACTCATATCAAAATGATAAATTATAGCAATTGACAGATATGACACATTTAGCAACATATAAGACAAGGAAATTCAATGTGAAATGGATTAAATACTAAGTTTGATCTTTCAATTTCTAAAGAATATAATAAAAATTTTAAAGGTATCTTATCTTTTTCATATGAAATAAAAATATCAATTATATCATGTATTACTGACTTCCACAATTTTTGATTTTCAAGCTGTTTATTTTATGCTTGAAAATATTATTTAATGCAATTTTGTATTTTTTAAATGTTTCACAAAGAAACTGTTTAATCTAAGAAAGTAAAGATTTTTAAGCAAAAAATCCATAAAAATATAAATAACTTTATGTATCATTTATGGATTTTTTAAAAATAAAAGGACACAATTTTTCTAAATCTTATTCATTTAATGTAAATATCACAAGGGCAGAGTGATTAAATATAGTCCCACTTTAAAAGAACTAAAATTCCCATGAATGTGTTAAAAGGTAGACTTGGGCCAAGTCTATATATATATAAGGTAGACTTGGGCCAAGTCTATATATATATATATATATAAATATAGCCCAAGTCTATATCTCATTACTAATCAAATTGTTAGATAGTCTGTGTATGTTTGAGTTTGACAAGCAGTTATGTAGTGCTTTGAATAAGCTAGAACTATGTTGAAATAGGAGGCAGGTATACAAAATAACTAAAACATTTTCTATACCCTCTAACTTCTCATAGCTTATTGTGAGAGAAAAATCCGAAATGGTGTAGTATACTGTTATGACAAGGTGTGGACCAACAGAAGAACACAGAGAAAGAGCACTGAGCTTTTAGCCCAATCCCAGATTTTGTAAGTGACTTTCTGGAGGTGATTAATGCCTGCACTATGTCTAGAAGGATAATAACTAAGGGGACCATCGAGGAAGTGTGTACAGGATGTTCTGAAAAGAGACAGATGGATTTAGAATTGAGTCATTTAAGTACCATCGTATATATAGAAATTTAATACGTGTACATAGTGTTCATATATGACTGTTTTATAGATTGAGGGGAATTGGCTGAAAATAAGGCTGGAGAGAAGTAGTTGTAGAGATCTTGTGTATTACATTGATTAAGTGGAGATGTTTAAAATGTTAACTGCTAATTTCTAAAAGCATTCATAATATTGATAATGCTGTTGCAGTTTTATTGTGAATACATTAAAAGTGATTTATATTTTCCTGGGTAATAAATGTAAAACTGCTTGAAAATTAATAAATTCTTGCATATATCCAGTCAATCCATATATTCATTGTAACACTTTTTAAAAAAAAATCTATTCTGAAGATGATATTTAAGGAATAGAATGATTTGTATCCTTCTCTGGATTAAGATTTTGATCACTTCCAACTGTTTAAAAGGGATAGAAGACCCAATTTAACTAGAAGGTCACTTTAGGACTAAGACACTTCCATACCTAACTAGGTTCATTATGGAAACCTAGAGGTAAAAGATTTGAATTTGATCAAGAGGCAAAAGGCAATGTCTTTGCAGGTATGATAATTCTTTGCACTGTATTATTTGGAATAAGGTATCTATTATTTATTCTTAAAAGTATTTAAAGAAAAGATCCATTAACTTCTTTTATGAATCTAACCTACTTTTATCGCTAGCAAACTATGTCATAAATGTAATTTTATAACATAATCTTGTCTTGCTGCAATTCAACTGTTTTGCCAGAAGCATAATTGACTTGATTCTGAATTGTAAGCTCTCCATTAAATTTCATGATACTGCAGTTTAAATTTTTAAAGCTCAGGAGTTGAAAATAACCCCTAAAATTAAAAAAGCACTGAAGTAATTTAATGTCTCCAGGGTAAACTTTTAATAAACATATTTGATACATAGCTAAGTAGAATAGCAAATAGTCTAGCTATCCTTTTGTATGCTAATTATTTAGAAATAACAAAGAATATATAGGTCACACATAATATATGCAAAAATACATTTTATCTTTTATGTTACATATTGTTTCAACACATGATATGTCAGTAATTCTTATTTTAGCAATGCTCTTTTGTACCAAATTATATATGGTTATATGTATTTAAGTATAAATTGAATCATAGCTTATAGTTAGATCTAAAATTAAGTCTCCAAAATGCATACAATTTACAATGGTAGGGCATTTAAATAAATTTTTATACTAAGGTCAGTGATTTGTTAAATTCTTGGTTATTACAATTTTTCATATAAATTTCTAAGGTGAGAAAATTCTATAATCACAATTTGTGGTAATGGGCATGCTGCCAGTATGGATCTGGGCATCACATCTTAGGCACGAGTGGTGACAATTTGCTTCGTACGCCATGAATATTCATAACCAATAAAAAAGAATTACTGTGACTGACACAGATCACCCAATAAATGTTACTTAGTAGCAGTAGTGTTATTAGGCAATTTTTTATATTTCTGAATTAAAATGTGAAAATGATTTCTTAATGGCAAATTTGTGAAATATGAGTTTCCAAAATGCAAGAGGTTGAAACGCAATCTTTGAAATTCCAAGCTAAATTTTTTGAACTTCATGATATACCAGTTGACCTTGACGTTATCACTGGCCATATAGTTAAATAAATAAATGCTTGTAGCTGTTCTCTCTGGAACATGTTATATAGACTTGCACATGATGTGGTAGGCCAAATGATGCCCCTTCACCTCTCCAAAATGTGTGTGTGTGTGTGTGTGTGTGTGTGTGTGTGTATCTGGAATTGTGAATATGTCATGTTACATGGGAAAAAGAACTTTGCACATATAATTAAGGACTTTAAGACTGGAGTTTTATCTCCATTATCCAAATGTGCCCAAGCTAATCACATGGGCTCTTAAAAACTGAGAAATTTCTCTGGTGTCAGAGATGCGTGGAGGAAGAAAGTAGTAGACAAATGCATCAGAAGGGGAAATAGAAGAGATGGCCAATGTGAGAAGGATTCACTGCACAAGTTGCTGGTTCTAAGGTATAGAGCCCACGTAAAGAGAGAAGAGAAAGCTCTAGGAGCTTTGGGCAGCCCTCAGCTGATAGCCAGCAAGGAAACTGCGATCTTAGTCCTACAACCATGAGGACCTGGGGCCTGCTAAGAACCAGAACAAGCCGGGAAGTACATTTTTCCTGGAGCTTTCTGATAAGAGCCCAGCCTGCTGACATTTTAATTTCAACCTTATTAGAGCCTGAGCAGAGAAACCAGCAGAGACCACCAGGACTTTTCACCTACAGAACAATGAGATGATATATTTTTTTGTTGTCTTAAGCTTCTAAATTTGTTGTCATTTGTTTTTGCAGCAACAGAAAACTAATACAAATCAGTAAAAGATACACATCACAAATCAATACTTGACAGTTCTGCAGCATGACGACCAATCCTTCAGTACTACCCTTGTGCCTAGTATCCTAGATTTCAAGTCAGGACATCCCAAATGTACATTTAAATGTCATGAAAATATATGAATCCATTTTTCCTGAAGCAGAAAAGATGGACAAATATTTAATGTTGCAGAAAAGACAGAAACTTAACATCATTATGTAGAAACAATGGGGAGCAATGAAAATATTTGTTTAGTATGAATTCATGAAAACTGTCAGCCAAACCAAAAAATATGCCAACATCATATTTCATATTCCAAGTTACAATATTTTCAATATACTTAGTACTTACTGAAAGAATAAACTAACCTAAAAATATCTTTATATTTTGATGAACAGAATATGTTTTTAATTAGAGTCCTTAGTAGAAAATTATTACATTACTAACTCCTTCTTTAATATTGTCCAAATCACACTTTAAAATTAAACTTTTGTGATGGTATTGTTTTAAACTATGAATTAAGTTGCCAAGATAAAACATATTCAACTACTGAAAAAGCACCTGAGGAAAATAATAATTATTACTATCACAATGAAGACTGGGAATTCATCTTCCCCTGCTAGACAAAAGACAGTTCAGAAATGTATTTATTAGGTAGAAGATAGTCTTCAAAACTGCTTCTATGTAACAATATTTAAGATACAAAACAGGGAAAGTATTTTTACTCAATCATTTGCTACGGGGTATTTTTTTCTAGTGAGAAGCACAGCGCCAGATAAAATAATATTTAGTTTAAAACTTTCCCCACATGAGGAATATTAAGTTTTATACTGTAACAATTCTATTTTATTTATAATTATTTTCTAGTGTGCTCTTTAAACATATTGTATTTTGAATTATTATGTGCTTTCAAAAGTAACTGCTTCTGCTACTGTATTTGTGCATCTCTCTGTGATGATACTAGAACGTACGTGATGAATTCTACTAATATGGTCCTGGGGATATGAGTGGAAATCTAATACCCTACGGATAAGAGAGCGGGTGTTCCCTACGCTAGGTGGAAATGCTGTTGTCAAGTCACATAGATAAAAAATTACAAATCCATGATTTCTGTCAAATCCTCAGAAGTAGATTATTTTTGCTATCAGATCATTTTTGACATCACTTTAAAAAAAATATTATGCAGATTCTGTACATTTGAACACCCTCAGCATAACCTGGGACACCACTCCATCATCAAATAATATTTCTTTAGTGAAATATATGAGTATCCACACTAAGTGGGATACATAAAGAGTATAAGTGACACTAATCCATTCAGGACATGTTTTGATGCCAAACGAGTTTGTACCAAACTTCTACAAGAAAAACAAAACAATAATAATATAAAAAAAAAAACCCTTCAGTTATAAAAGCTTTTTAGTCTTCCTCTTTGTGGTTGAGGGATTTGGGATCTGTGGTGCTGGAAAGGCTGTTTTAGGAATGGAAGATATCAACGTGTGTCTCTTTTTGTATTTCTTCTCTTGACATTAGCTTTCAGAGAAGACAAATTATCAGTTTGCTTTCTGGTATAGAGGCACAGCACAGAGAAGTGAACAGTAGAGCCAATGGTACCTGAATCACAAATCACATCAGTGTCATGTTACCAACACGTTTAATTCCCTTTTGTTAACCCCTAACCCTGTAGTAATTTCATGGTCTCGTCTCCTACGAAGATTTAAGGGAAAGATTTAAGGGAAAGATTTTCCTTTGTTTAGGCACAGTGACACAAAATATTAAAGTCCACTAACTCTAGCATTCTATTGCACAGTAATGATTAATGAGACGAATCTTAGGACAAGGTTTGAGATAAAATGATCAACTGTATCTCATCTCTCTTCATGGTGATTCTTTTTTCATCGGCAAACTTTGGGAATTCTTGTTTGGCTACAGTAAACTGGGCAGTGGTTGCTTTTATATTTCCATCACTTACCTTCATAATACACTTTAAACCCATGAGCACTAACTGCAAAATCACTGGTCAAACGTAGTGAGAATACAGATTTGGTACTTGTCACTGGTGGTGGCAGATGGAATCCTGTTAACCTAAAAACAAAATGGAATTAATTAGAGACATAGTCATTTTACCTAATAGGGTTTTAGGAGGATTAAAAGTCATGTTATCAAATCCCCAGGCTTTATTTAAGTTTATATGGGTATTTATATGTACATATGACATGCTGATTAAAAGTCACTATTAAAAGTAATTACTGTAAGTATATGTAAATATACACTTATTTATGTACATATATGTGTAGGTGCATTATTATTTGTTGTATCTATCACATACATTATCTATGTGGAAAATATTAGTTAATTCAAACTTTGGGAAATGAAGAGTTGTAAGAATATGTTTATGCATATTTTATGGCTTTGGTTTTAAAAATTGGGTATTTAGAAAAAAATTTTGTCAAATGAATTATTTTCCTGGTAGTTTAAAATATATACCTACATAAAGAGTGGGAATTATTTAGCTAAATTTAATAATGAAGGAAAATATGAGATCTCAATATGAAATTTCAAAACTAAAATGGCCACAAATGAGAAGTGATTATGTATTATTAGATTTCAAAATTCCAGTAAGTTCTATGAAGATAAATAGTAAAAATTTACTTTTTTGTTTAGTATTTCATATGTTTACATAACAAATATTTGCCTGATTATTTTGCCTGTAATTTATGAGTTAATTTGCTAATAATTTATTACATATAGATACAAGATTAAATTGTACATAAGGTAATTTACTATTGACACCTTTTCTGAAGTTGAAAATGTAAATTCATAGGATAATTTTTACAAAAGGTAATGAAGGCATATATTTAAAATTTTTCTATAAACTGACTTTTATATTCTTTTCCCATTTTTGTTATACTATTTTCACTTAATATATAAGAATTGTATAGTAAAAATTACACTGTTTTTCATATATGTGCTATTTTTTGCCCAATACTGTACGTATTAGATTAATTCATACTGAAAATCCCATATATTTTCATTGCAGTTCAGCAGCAGTTCTCAATTTTTTTTGTCTCCCAGAGAAATTTTCTGGAACAAATCTATAAATATTACCCTATTAAATTTTAAACAGAGAAAATTTTAAAATGTGCATTTATTACTTCATCTTCAGATAACAAGAATAAACTCATTACATGTTGATATAAATAATACTTTAATAAGAAATAAGTACATTTTCTAAAACAAATAAAATGAGAAAAATGCGTTGCATTGTATTTTTGCAAATCTCTCTAATGTCTGACTTGGTAGAAAGCATCCAGATTCTCACATCTACTTCTTTATTCAGTATTTTACAATGTGTTGTTTTAGTTGATGGATATGAAGAGCACCTGACTCCACTTAGATATGTAGTTTGAAGAGAGAGAAAAGTGGGTAGTCTTCCTTAATACTACACACAAACATGACAAGTTAGTTGGTTGAATTCAAAACCACACCAATGAATATTTTGTACTCTGTGCGAATAAAATCCATGGGTCTACTTTGCCTTTGTAATGGATCATTTCTTACCCATGAATGTTTGTTGTTTTTTTTTTAACCATCATGAATTGGTCATTTGAACCACAAATGTACACATTAATATACAAATTATTTTATATACAATTGCAGATTTTTACTCACTATGATATATTAAATAACTCAATGTTTTTAGGCAATATTTAGAACAACTTTATCATAAAGTTATCCAAAATAATAAGGAAGGACATTGTGAAGAATTTTATGCTTTTGGCAAAAGCTAATTTTCTGCAGTTATGTTAAAATAATCAGCACATAGTAGCATGTTATATATGGAGAGATTTATTTTTGTTTTTATTACAATTAAAGAGGGAAGATGTGTGCTTTTAAACTTATTTTCATATGATACTTGTATCATTATGAGAATTTGCTGTAACTTGTTTTACTCCTTCTTAATTGATTTGAAAATAAACTCAGTTATGAATCCCATTAGTTTCTTTTCTTCATAAGACTTCATTTTGTAATTTCATGCTTATGTGTGTGATTATTTATTAATCATCTCTCTTTCTCCTTTGGACACTAAGCTTCAAAATGTCAGTGTTTGGGACTCATTAGTCTACCCCAAGTGTTTATACAGTGTGTACCCTGTAAGAGGCCCTCAGTAACTAATCTATTAAATAAATAAATTAAGATAGTTGGAGAATGTGACTGCACCAGAACACTTTCTTTATCAAAGCAAGAATTGTGTTCTCAGAACAGTCTTCTCAAGAATCAGAAGTGTAAAGGAACTCCAATTGTTAAGAAAATTCAAATAGTTTATATACAGACTCTTGTTCAAATAGAGTAATTTTTTCCATGTTAATCTCAAAAGCTAAAGGGATCATATATCTCATGTACATCTATTTGAAATATCTTTCAAGGTACAACTATATAATTCTAAAACTGATTCTCAGGTAAAGCTAATACAATTTGTATCTTTAAAATATGAGCTATGAATTATAATATATAAAGTTTTTATCCTAGACTTAACATGTTTTCTAATTAATATAAAAACATAATATTTTATGGATAAGCATATGATTTTCTCATGGAGGCATTTGTACTGTTTCACATACTCTTAAAAGTTAGTGTTTTACATATATTGTTAAATTATTATGTTATCAATTGTAGAATGACATTTTATATTCCTTTGAAAAAAGTCCCAGAGTCCAACTGTGTTTTCCCTGACTTATAGTTGAAGAAATCACAACTTAGAAATGATCATTAAGTTGTTTAAATTCATAGAGGGAATTTAGACAGTGGAACAAACATACAAACACTTAACTCCCAGTTCCAATCCATTTCTTTTCTACTCTGATTTTTCCATGAGAGAAATTATTTTTTCTATGATGGCAGAATGCACTTCTAATTTATTTTTATTTCTCCACAATATGCCCATATAAGTTTCTTAACAAGTATTTGGAAAAGATAAGAAGATGATTTTAACCACAACATAACTTTAAGTAGTTGAGACTGGTAAGAATTGTATCATGATTATGAATTATGAATTCATCAAATTAAAGGTCAGGAAGTCAATGAGGAGCCGTTGTCTGATTGTGATTGTAGACATCTTTACACAATAATCACCAGTAGTTAGCAAAGATATTTTCCTACTGGGAAAACTAAATAAGATCAGTGAAAAAAATATATACATATATATATATGGAAATATATATATATATAAACATAAATATGAATATATATATGGAATGTCATAGAATCATGCAGTGTAAATTTACTTCAGATTATTTTTTAATAAAAGTTAAAAATCGAGATGGAGTGGTCAATAAACAGATTGAAATGTATTAGTTTTGCTAAGTACTTTTGCAATTTTGCTAAGTAATTTGTTGTGTGTCATCACAGCAATTACCATTTTCTCTCACCATAAAGATGGCTTTCAAAATGCATGTAAGCTCAGATTAAAGGATAATCATTTCATTTTTAACTCATTTAGCTTCATAAAAAATTCATAGAATTTCCTTTTAATTTCATATTTCATTGTTATTTGTTGAATATTTTGTCATGGACCAGGATTAGTCTATGGTGATTTTTCCAGTACATTCTTTCATCTGATAGGATGGTACAATATGTTGGCTGTTTGTTTTGTTTTGTTTTGTTTACATTCTTACATTTACCTTTTTCTTACATTTAATAGTTTCTAATTTATAACCCCTATTTCTTCTTCCCCCTTTTCTCACATACGCCCCCAACCATATCTGAGCATTTTATGTTTTACTAGGCAAGAGACTCATCAGAGGCTATTTGTTACATGTTTTAAAAATCACTCACTTAGAACATTTGGTCCTGTCACTTCTCATGCCCCTGTTTGGACAAAAACATTCTTGAAGCATATTCTCTTACAAAGATTCAGAAACACTAATGATGTTTTATACTATAATGAATAACTAGTTACGGGGAGAATTAAATAATTATAACTTTATATCAACGCCTACTATGAAAACTACTAAAGTAATTATTTGATAATTAGTACAAAATTGTTAGAAATTTAAATTTCAAGAAAGCCATTTAAAATGTCAATACATATGATCCTTAAATAAAAGGTTGTCCACTTGAGGATTTTCCCCCCTAAGTAATGGGAAGTAACATGCTATATTACAACTTAACCTCAAAGAAATTCTTAAAGCATTAGGGTTTGTGAATAATAATGACACCTGTCTCATAATCTAACCATTTTTGTTAACTTTTAATTGTAAAATATTATTTCTGGGATACATGAGAATCAAGAATGATGATCTATACTAGCTCTAACAAGGTAATCAAAGGACTCTTTAAATATATATATATATATATATATGTAAATATAATGTGTTTATCAGTCAGTTACAATATTAAAAACTTTCTTTAGCTAAAAGAATGAACATAATGGCCATAGTTTTAAATTAAAAGGCTATTAGCATATTACTGCTTATAATAAAATAGAAAAATTGACATGAAGGGAGGAAGAAAGAGACAGGGAGGGATGGACAGAGGGAAGAAGATGAGGAGGAAAGAGAGAATGAGAGAGAGCATGAAGAAGAGCAAAGAGACAGAGTGAGAGTTTTCTTTAAAAATGAAAGTGGTCATATAACTAAAATATCAGTATGTGAATCCCAGGATTGTGAATATAAGTGAGAGAATTCATGTGGAATGGTTTGATGTATTTTCTGGAACCTGAGAAATAGCCACTAAACAGCTAAACAATAGTTTCATTAGTGCTATGAGTCAAAGTCCATTGTCCTTTCCTCTGCTCTCTGTGTCCTGCTACTGCTAAAAAAAATTGTACTATGACACCAGCATTCTCACAGTGATTTGTCATTACTCACAGTAAGACTTTTGGGTATAAAACATCTTAAACGATTTTACTTAGGTTCGACAATTTTTAAGTGATCTAGGGATATACAAGGAATTCTATGCTGAAACAAACTATTAACATCTATAATTTCAAAACTGACAAGAACACCTCAGGAACAAGCTGGTATTTAAAGTAATAGCTGTTCTGTGAGAATAAATCCTGCATACCCTATTAATATCGGGGTACATGAAGCACAGCAGAATAATTCATGGTTATGTCAAGATGTCAGTACTACTAATATTAAAGGAAAAGATGGCTGTAGCAATATTTGAATAATTATATCATTTTTTGAGAGTAAATGAGCCAAAGCATCTATAAAATATAAAATCCCAGAAAAAAAAAATCATGCATGGGAAAGTAAATTCAAAATGTTAGGCACATGTACTAAAAATTATCCTATAGTTAGGTTGTGAGAAGTAAATGGGATAATATTTGTAAAATTTAGCACAGTGTTTGAGACATGCTGAGTATTATTTTTATTTTATGTAATTATTTTGTTAATGAACCAGCCCAGGGTTCATCTAATTAGCAATAGCACATTCAGTGATAATTCTGGGACTGGACTACCTGGATTAAATCTCAAAAAAGCCATTTACAATTATGTGACATTGGACAGGTTACTACCTTCCCCTTATGTTTCTTCACTGGCAAAATGTAGATGCAAATAGTGCCTAGTCCTTAAGTCCCTGTCAGATTTAAATAAGTTAATAAAAGCACATCACCTGGTACAATGTCTGGCATTTAGCAAGTACTACAACACCGTTTCTTACTATGGTTACCTGCTCCTGAGAAAAACGACAAATCCAAAAATTAGAAAGTTCTTTCATATACCAATCAGAATTTTCTTAAAGCATGCAATTATTAATCGTTATAGTAAATTTTGAATATTTGGCTCAAATATAATATTTCTTCAAGTATATGCAGTTATGCTCTACTAGGTTGTTTATTTTTCCCTGCAAGTTTAGCATTCCTAGCACTTTTGATCATTTTGGATATAAAATTAGTAAATATCTATCACATGCTGTTTGTTTAAGGTAAATTTAAGTCAAAATTAAGACCAATAAAGAGATGAGAGCATTAAAAAAGGTTGTAAGTTAGAAAAAAAGAGATAATACACATCTTTGTTTTTAGGAATTTATAATTCTTGAGATTGAGTCAGGTGATTTCCCCCCATAAACTCTGCCAGTTTTTTTTTATCGTACATTTCAAAGATACATAACAGACGGTATTGCACATGCCTTATGTAAATTTCACTATATTTCTTTATGGGTCCTCTATATTCAGAAAGGAAAGAAACAAAACAAAAAACATGATCCTACAAATGCATACTTTGCATTCTTTCATATTGAAAGTTGTTTATTTGACTCACTTATCTAAGCCACATCAACATGAATTAAACTTAAAATTTATGGCTTCTTCTATTTACCAGAAATGTATTATTAATTAACACTGACTCTCCCAGATATAGCAAAACATAAAATTCACACAACTTGTATTATTTATCTATGCATTCATGACATGTGCATATTAGAAGTGTGGAATTTCTTTTGTTTATTTTCTCCAGGCATTAAAGGGTTTGCACACACAATCTATGTCACCACATAATGCATGATATATACATAAATAATCTATTTTCTTTGTGACTTGTTTCACGATGAAGCCAAATTATAATTTGTTTAACCTAAAATAATTATAGAAAGGTTTTGAGATACTATGCCTCTCACTATGTAGAGGTACTATATCTCACATAAAATACATGATACACAGCAATTGGAAACTTTGAATAAAGTTTTATGATGGTAATGATTAAAATGTTTTGATAAAGATACTATACAATTTAATCTAGATACTCTGAAATTTAGTAAAGTGGATATTCTGTTTTTCAGAATTGTTTTGATTCTGTTTTTTAAGTCTTTATTTTGTTTACAAAGCTGTTAGATAGAAGTGATTGAGAATATAACTACTCTCATGAGATACATATAACCACTAATTATTTCCATTGTGTAAACACGACTTTTTCATAAAATTATCATCACTGCCCTTTGATATGATTATCTCTTTGTGTATATATATAAACCTCCGTACAACTGACAAATAACATAGCATCTGAAAAATTTTTTTCTAACTATTTAAGGTTAAATAAAATGTTAATCTGTTTTCATTGGAATAATCATAAGGAAATATTTATGGTATAATCATAAGGAAAAATCATAAGGAAAATATTAATATGAGAATGTGATGACTTAGAACATATATGCAGTCATTTAACTACCTAATTAGTGAATTTGGACATGGCTTATGAACTAATTTAGTGTTATCATTAAATCATTTTTTCCTGTAAACTGCAAAGTCATACAGTCAATTGATCTACTATTTTAAAATAATAATCATAGATCAAATCCAAACGTTTTAAATTGAACAACTGTTTAAAATTAAATAATAAATTACTTATACTGTTATGAACTGTTTTACCTATGAAATTTGTTTAAAAATTACCCTTTTATATTATCAAGATAAAATAATTGTAAAATTTTTTACCTCAAAACATTGAAGGTAATTAGGTACAATAAATACTACCAAGCATAATTATATAGTAGTATGATTAAGTACAGTAAATATTAGCAGAAATAATTGTGTAATGGTATGAATATTCCACTTTTATTTTAGAAATATTGTCTTCATATATATATAGCTATTCCATTTTTCAACATCCTACAGATTCTGGCGTGACATTTACGAACATGGACAATGACAATTTAATGATACTTTAATAAAATCTAATAAATACATTTTAGTTTTCATAAAACATACAAATATGACTTGAAGTTGCAATAAATGTTTCATTATTATTTATCTGTTTTAACATAAAAGTTCCCTGTAGCGTATGTGATTTTTCCCCATTATTTCTGAGTTAATATTATGGCATTAAAATTGGAGTGATTAGAATAAAGTAGCCCATCATAGTATGTCATCATTTAACATTTCCACGATAACTATGGTAGGATCTCATTGGGAGAATTAAAGCAAATTTTAACATTGCATTTAAGGATAACCATTTAAAATTCACGTTTCTTTAAAAAGTTAATGAAGTTCCTTGTGAGAAGGAAAGCTAAAGTAACCATGGATCCTACGTGGAAGAAATAAAAAATAATGAGTACTTTCTATAAGACTAGTAGATAGCCAAATATCTATAATTCATTTTCTGATTTGAGACACACTTGGTTAACAATTACACTGGGGAAATAGGAAACAAAGATTGTCCTGGGAATCCAAGATGTTTTCCCCTGCTAATAGCCACCAACGTATCAGGTACTAAAATGTATAATAAGGAAATACTAGTCATTGTCTGTATCCAGCATGGTATAAAACCATTTATAAAGTCAGTGCGAAATGAGTAAGTTTTGTTTGAATGAAGTGTATAATCTAAGAAGAAAAATCTAAAGGAAGTAAAAAAAAAAAGTCAATAGACAAATGCCAATGATTATGTCATAGTGAAATTAATAATAAAAGAAAAAAATCAGTACTTGCTTGTTTCTATTGTCATTTCTCAAGGTTCTTACACTTATGTGTCATGGACAAAGTTAAAATATTAACAATATCTTTAAGCATATATCCAGTAGGTTTAGGAATTAGCATTTCTTTATCATAGTTTATAATTATTCATGTGTTCTAGGTATTGAATTAATAATGCATATTTATAGAAGATTTTGACATTTTTCTATAATTATTATTTCTATTTCTTGAGGGAACTCCTATAACTCTGGCATATGGGTACAATTTTGACAGAAGATCAAAGAAATTATAGAAATAGTTTCTTCTTATATAGAGTGACATAAGATGAGAAGAAAAGATAATCAATTGAATTTTAAGCTATTGGATTCCTGAAAAAGAACACCAACAAGCATAATATTAATAATCATGTTTATAAGTGCATAAAATAATTTAAATACAAAACATTGCAATACTCTCTGGTAAATTATAAGGAAAGATTTGAGAAATAATTCAATAATGTCATGTTTTATTATTATATCAACAAAAATAGATGAAACAGAAAACAGAACATTCATAAGCTATGTACTGGTGGACATATTTAGAAATTAAATACTGTGAAGATAAAATTGTAGATTTAAATTGGACAATTATATGGTTATTATAATCAATTATTTTTATTAGTCCTCAAGAACAGAAAAATTGATTTAATTTATATGCTAAAGTATTTGCTGATTTTGTGGAAGATTTGGAATTCACCTGTAAATGTCACAAAAATGTAAGTTTTGAGATAGCATACTAGATGGCATGCTGTTAAATATAACAGTTATAGTAATAGTAGTCAGACATACTATTTAACTAGTTAAATTGGAGATAATACTTATGAAATGAACTAATGTGTTAACAAAATGAGAAAAAAAAAGGGGGGAAAGAGTGTGGAGAGATGGGAAAGCAAAAAGACGACAGATAAAAAAAAAATCCAAACTGCTCAATTTTCATAATGGCCAAGCAAAAAACTGTTTCAGCAGGCATTTTATTTTTGAGTCCCATTTATAAGTCTGTAGAAACACATTGTCTTTGTGATGTTCAAGGATTTCTGTTCAACAGTGATACACCTTCTCTCTAGCTGGGTACTTTATATGTGTGTGGACGGAGATGTGATTTCACTACTTCAACTATGAAATGTAGTTCTGACCATTATAACATCTACTTTTTGATAGTGAAACATCTTTATCTCCAGTCAACCCCTTATCTGATCTCCACACCTTTATGTTTGATCACTATTTTACATTCTCAATTCACTGTCTAATCAGCATCTGAGACATGTGTCCAAAACCTGAATTGGGAGATCAGAAATTAAAAGTGGAGAGAAATTATTATTCCCCCTTTCTCCCTTTCTTTCTTTTCTCTTGTTTTTAGCAGCAACTGTGGAAGTGACTGTATTGCTTTAATTATCCCAGCTATAGTGGCAGCAGTCCTTCCCTGGTGGTTCGAGTAGTGGCCATATGATTCCCTCTCCATGGGGTCAACCTATACTGGGTGGTCCACTCCTTGCATTGTTCCGGTTTCTGCTACCTGCCACCCTCTTCCATGGCAACAGCATGGTGCATGACACCCTCAGTAGCACAGTAGTCAGTGTGTTTTGTACTTTGGAAACCCCAGCCCTTTCTTTTTCCTCTAGTCATATTTTCTTTCTGTAGTAAACAACTTCTGGGTTATTTCTTCTTCCCCTTTTGTCTGGTGTCATCTCTTCAAGTCTTTTACAACTAGTTCCTTCTATTAGATTTCTTCTATTTGTTTTCTAGTTGTATCTTGAAATACAGAAATTAAGGTGGCTATCCATAGGTAGAAAATAATTTTCATTTTTTCCCACAAAAAATGTAGGAATAAGAAAATACAAGAAATGAACTTAATAGACAAATACATTATTCTCAGTTACAGTTAACTGAGTACAACCTTGTTGATCATAAAAATCAGATCAGTGTTTTAATATTATTTTCCTTGGGTAAAAAAGTATTTTCATCTATGACATGGTATCTCCATTGAAACTAAATTTATGTCTATGTAGTCTTAAATTAATTTTAAGTAATGTTTTACATCTGAATTCACTGTACTCTGTGAGCCATTAGATATATCCTGTGGCCGTAATTTATTAAATTAAATACATTACCACATGTACATGTGTAGCTTAATTTAACTTTAGCTAGCAAGGATAACAATACTACGTTGGATAGAAAATTAAGCATGCTTTCAAAATTAGAACATTTATGTCAACAAAATGATTATTTTACTGCCTTTCTATCAAATCAGCAGACCTATTTTAACTAATGAAATAATGTTGTTGCCAGTTATTAAGTTTCTGCTAGGTATCAACTGTTCAACATACATGATCTAATTATCCCTCGTAACCTATATAACTATATATGACTTTTTAAAAATTATTTCAATTTGAAAATGAAAAAAAAAAAAAACCCAGAGGCCTAAGAAGGGAAATTACTTGTTAAAAGACACATCATTAGTAAACGGCAAAGTCAGATATTAAAGGTCATGTTCTTTTTGTTTTCTGTGAGAACTCTCAATTCTTTTTGCCAAATTTTTAATGAGTTAACCAGTTTATCCAAATTTCTCTGACACTGGGCATTAATGTGAGTGCTTAAAATTAATACATGGATCTGGAAATAAGATCACCTTGTCCTGAGTAACTTCACTGAGGTGACAAATAAAATTTAGTGATTAGTAACAGAAAGAGGAAAAGAAAAAATATAGAAAACATATATTTGACGATCATTTTAAGAAGCTTGGCTGTAAAATGAATATGAGTTTTACTGTGATTGAGGTTCACCTTGACAAATGTCAATTCTGATTACAAACTTGTGGAAGAATATGAGGTACTCAATGATAATGTACAAAGTAGTTAGGCAGAGTCATAGAAGCCAAGATTTTAAAGTTATCATCACTAATTATGGAAAACGTTTTGTGTGTGTCTGTGTATGCCATACACTGAGTTAACTTTTTAGACATTTAATTTGCAAAACACTGTAAAGATGGCCTTTGTATATTCTCATTTTCCATAGTTTAGAGAAGTTAAGTGGTTCAGTCATGACCCTCTAGTTATTTTGTGGAAAAATTGGAATTTAACGGAAATTTTTGTGATTCCAAAATACATGTTCTTTCTACTAACAACGTTATTACCATCACAATGTATATATAAGATGAAAATGAAGAAAAGAGAGACATTTAGAATTAAGTTCTGGAAGAACAAAATATCTTCTTATCAAAGGACATTAACACAAAAATAATGCTGTTCAAAAATAAATTATCTAGAGGCAGATTGAAAAGAATTATATAAAATAAAGTTAAAAATATTAGAAACTCAGTCTGGCCAGTTAGCTCACTTAGAGTTGTTTTTTTAATACTGCCTCCCCCCCCCCAAATATTACACACACACACACACACACACACACACACACACACACACACACGGCTGATTTAGCAGCTTTAAAGAAAGACTATGCGAGTAAAAATAGAATAGTAGAAAACTAAGAAAGATTCCCTCTATTTCTAAATAAGATATTTTCAGTGATAATCTTGAAGGTAAATATGTGACCAGACTTTGAATGTCTATGAAAAGAACAACCTGAATAGTGCAATTCGTGTCTTATGAATGCTATTCTGTTTGATATAGAGAACACTGAAAACTTGGAGAAACAGCCTTTCTTCCTTCTGTTGCTTGGATAAGAAACACAGGGTCTGTACAAATCAGAAAATCTGCCAACATTATCACTAACACGTAGTTCCAAATAGTTGTCTCATCATAGCAACAATCTTTTTTTCATTCTATCAAAGACAATATCCCAGAAAATTTGGTGGCTTCTGGTTGCATCCAGGTGAACACATCCAAAAAATAAAGTATTTTAAGAAGGGGGGTTATAGGAACATACATGTTAGTGTTATTTTCTACTAAAATACTAAAATTAAACACAATGTTATTTATGCTAGTTTTTTATTTCTATACTATAACAAGAATAGCATGTTAATGCTTGATAAGAATAAGCAAAACAATTTTGATAATTGTATATTTCCTATTAAATTACATTTTATTAAATTAACACATTAATAAAAAATAAGTTCCATGTAGATATTGCTGATTTTAAGAAATTACATGCTCTAAAGGTAAAGAAGATACTCTATTAGATGTCAAGACTTACTGAAAAATAGTATTTGTGGTATTGTTCAAGAGTAAAAAGTGGAGCAGGATCTGGTCACACAATTACTGTCAATACACACTGTTGGTATTTTTTGTTTGTTTTTTGGTGGCTTGCCAGTGTGGGGATCTGAACCCTTGACCATGGTGTTATCAACACCATGCTACTTTCAGTACTCAAGTGAGAATATTTTACTCAGAAGTTGAAGAAAACTTTGGAAGTTCATGTTAAAAGTAGTTCATGGAAAACATCAAAGTTAACTATGAAAATGTAAATGTGAAAAATTTACCCAACAATTTGGTGCAATAGTAAATCAGATGGGGAAGATATTTGTCCAATAAATCATCTCAAAGAATTAAGTTTAATCTGGACAAATTAATTAACTTAAAATATTATTTTTTTCAAATTAATAGTCATCTTTCACCTACTCATTAGGCAAATCTTATTGAATATTTACATCATATTAACATTATGTTAAGTACTACAGGCATGAAGGCAAATATAACTGCCCCTAACCACAAAGATTTTATGGCCTTTTCAGCCTATTCCAAACCAAAAGCGGATTATATTGTGTCTTTGTATTCATTTTGTATACACTCTTGATAAAGACAAATATTTTATATTCAAACTATGGAATTTTTATCATGATAAAAATTTGTTTTTTGCAACATGTGCTTGATTTGCATACAAAATTTTACTTATTCCTAAATCTTATTCTAAGAAATATCAATTTTCTGCTTTTATTAAAACAATACTTTAGACATGGAAGTAAGCAGAGGAGGCAATATGTAACAAAATAAAATTGGTTGATATGTAGCAAAGTTGAATATATTTAATGAACAGGCCTAGATCCAATGCACACTAAATAAAATATTAGCTACTTGAACTTATGCAATGTCAGATAATAGAGAATAATAAGAGCAATTAGAGGGTATGAAACTAAGATTGATATTAAAATGAAAATTCAGTTTTTATATGGGATGAAAGGCATGATAAGAAGGGCGTAGGTAGTTATGTTAGCATTCATAAATGAGAACTTAAGGCTTTTATATAAAACTGTTTCCCCATGATGTTAATTTATTTTGTGCATTAATTCTACTAGGTCTCTCTCAAAACAGATTTTGAAAATACTTAATTATTTTGACCTAAATGAGACTTTTTTCTAGAATAAAAAGACCACTATAATAATAACAGATTCATTTTATGATATTTATGAATACTTCAAGTATAAATTTATATAATTATTTTCAAAATTTTATGTTCATTATTTACCTAAAAATTATCTGAGAAGAAATAGATCAACACATTAAATTAGTTTCCAAAAAAATTTTCTTTTAAACTTTTAATCAACATACATTTTATGGAGCCCTATTTATGAATTAATCAAGACTGCAGTAGCCACTCACCATCTACTGCAAAACCTTACTATTTTAATATTCTTTTATCATACAAAGAGGGGAGAAGAAATCAAAAGAACAGATGAAGTCTTTGCATCATCCCTTCTTTTGAGGTGTGGATTAAGCAGGGTGGAGGCTGATGAAGGGGAGTATAAAGAGACTGGGTTACATGTTTGGTAAAATCCCAGGGAAAGAGTACACATGAAAAATGCATGATGCAAATTCAAGGTCTGGCTACAGATGAGGGTTACAGAGAAGAGAGTGAACAGTAGAGAATGAGGAACAAGAGAGCAAGAAAGAAAGATTCTTCTGGAGGAGATGTCTGCACACAATGTTTATATCAAAATGTTATGTCCACAGCTTACTATTTATACTCAACTTGTTGAAAGGAGATAAGAGTGAAAAGAAATTTTTTCACTGACCATTTTCTTATTAAATGTGTGTTAATTGATATATTGTAGTCTATCAAAGGCAGAAAAAAATTTTCTTTGGAAAAGAACTCACATGACCTTCTGGCTCACAAGCAAATCGAGCAAATCAGTGCTGATAAAAACATTTGCTGAAAGCACACTTGGCATGCACTCTTTGGGAGTATTCATTTGTGTGAAAAGCCATAGATGGCCAACTGGACTTTGATTGACTGTATCAGAGATGACTTATGGATTTGTCCTGCATTAATGGTGATGTATTATTTTTAATACAAAATATTTTTCAATTTTTTAATGTTTAAGGTAATATTAAAACTAGAAAGATTTCCTTTTTATTTTTGCAATTTCTCTTTTGAAAAATATTGGTGGAATAGCTATTTAAGTGTGATGCTGACATAACAAGCATGTAAAATGTATTGCACTGACTAAGCAGTCAGAAAATGTGTTGAGGAAACAGATGCCAAAGCCTAGAAATCTGAAGACCAATTTTAGTCAGTGGCACAACATTTGGTAAAGCGTATATATATATTTGCAATAACTTTGAAGGCATATCATGAGCCTATTGAACCTCTAACTCAAGAGAAAATGCTTGAAAAAAAAAAAAAACAGAATGTTAGTGAATGTGAGAAAATATTGCCTTCCTTTAGAAATATATTACAATATATTTGCTTTTTCATATATACTCAATACAGAAATATATTACAAAAGTTTTAAGCCTGAAGCATGATTTATGGTCGCCTACCAAATAAATGTACATACAACTAAAATAACTTCTGCATTTCCGTATTTCCCTCTAGATTATATTCTCTTTGTCAGTTCTACATCAGAAGTTCTTTTAACAATGGTCTATATTCAGAGTTTCCATTTTGTGTCATTCCACTCTCTCGAACCTGTGTGTTTCAATCTGATGCTTGCCCCCAACACTGCTAAAACAAAATTTATGAAACTTTCAAATGACCTCTGTGTTGTCAAATCCCATGGGCAATTCTCGACCCTCACTGAACTAGGGTAAGGTCTGGCCTCAACATTTGTCCCAGGTGCATATTGTGACTCCTTCTACTTTCTTCACTTCACACGTAGGATTCCTTGATCACTTGGTTTTCTCTTACCTCCCTGCCCTTTGCCTTTCATACTTGGGAAAGGAATGAATAGTATGCATATTTGAAAACATTTAAACAATTGCATCCGCTGTATGCACTGAACCATCCCTCCCGCTCTCAGATTTGAGGTGATCGTTTGCACTCTGTACCAGAAAATATATACAAGTTTATTTGTAAAAGCCTTTTCTGTAATAGTAAAATTAAACACAATCCAAATGTCTACATGTAAGAATATAGATGAGGTGCATTATATTCATGATCAATGTGTGGTATATGCATAAGATCTAATAAAAATGAATTAAAATGAAAGAATGAAAGCAATATGCCACAACATAGATAACTCTTAGAAACATAACGTTGATAAAAAAGGCAAGTCCCAGAAAACTAAACAGTGTGTTATGTTCTTTATAAAGCTTACAAATTAGCAAAATTAAACATTATGTTACTTAGGGGTACACTTATGTATGATTAAAGTATAGTTTTGAAAAAAATAAGGGCACGATGGTCACAACATGGTGATGCTTGTTACTGCTGGGGTAAGTCAGAGTGGGAAGAGGGGTGAGATAGGAATAGAACAAAATATTAGCAGTGTCCTTGTTAAGTGGCAGCTTATTGGTAATCATTTTAATATAGTGCTTCATAATGTATATGTTAATAATCACTATAATTATGCATAAAATATATAAAAGAAAATGTAAAAACTTCATGTAGAGATATAAATTGATGCATTAAAGAGTTAGGTAATACTACATATGATATGGCAGTGGGTTATTTTATATATTATTTTTCTTTGGGGTTGAGTATTTTCTGATGATGACAACTCACTGAGAAATAACTTGACATTTGTAATTAAAAAACATTATCTTTGAAATGAATGAAATGAGGTTGCTGTAACTGGTTTATGCATTTTTTTTTTTTTTTTTGATTACCACAAGTATATAGGTAGTGGCCGTGGCAAGGGCCCATACACATTTTTAGTTCTTGTCTCCATTAATCAGTGTCACATATATAGCAGGATTCTGAAATTTGACTTTGATTCTATAACACATCAAAAAAGCAATTTTTAAAAGAAACATATGCTGTAAGCATAATGAACTGATTTTAATATCATTAACTTTTTGTCTTCTCAATCATTAACCCAAATTAATATTATACCTTTCATTAAATCAATATAAATTAAGAATTTTTTATAAAAGCTTTTTTATTTTAATTTTTTTATTTATTATTACCATATTAATTCTTATAAATTGTGATATTTCTTTATGCCGTTTTCCTGACCTATCACTTCCCCAAACCCTTCCCTCTCTTCCCCCCATCTCTGGTATCTTTAGGTTTGTTCTCTCCTTCTGAAAGTTCAACATATTGTTGTACACACACACACCACATTTTTAAAATCCAGTTATTCACTGATGGACACTTAGGATGGTTCCATATCTTGGCTACTGTAAATAGAGCTGCAATGAACATGGGAGTGCAGGTATCCCTTCAACATGATTTCCATTCCTTTCGGTGTATGCCCAGCAGTGGGATTGCTGGATCATATGGTAGCTCTGTCTGTAGTTGTCTGAGAAACCTCCATACTGTTTTCCATAATTTAATAAACTTGTAGTGTTTTTCCTAAAAACACCATTTGCAAGTACAATCAAAATGTCTTCAATATTTCTGAAGACAACCTGGGTGACCGTGAACTCAACAAATTATGTATATTTTTATGTTGGTAAATTTAATTATTTTTCTAGGCTCAATATCTTTTAGATAACTTGATAACATCAAACTTGAAACATCTTTGAAGGAATATTTCTATTTTAAAGGATTATTTTTATGACACAATATGCCTTTGGATGCATGTCATGTCCATATCAAATAGATAATTTTAAAAAGTGGGACATTGGGCCGAGCCCGTGGCGCACTTGGTAGAGTGCTGCGCTGGCAGCGCGGCGACGCTCCCGCCGCGGGTTCGGATCCTATATAGGACTGACCGGTGCACTCACTGGCTGAGTGCCGGTCACGAAAAAACGACAAAAAAAAAAAAAAAAAAAAAAAGTGGGACATTATATAAATGTTGTCCCTTTTCTTATATCCTTTAATATTCTTGACATTTTCATTTAGATTTAGTAAAATGAGTCAATAAAATAAGTGGTCAGAAAAGTTATCTGATTCTATAGTTGTTTAAAGTAAGTCTTCTAATCCATCACTGCAAACATGTGTAGTAGAAAAATGTATATAAAAATAACTGATGAGCTTTGCTCTAGTCTATTAAGTTCAAACTTCAGTCTCTTGAAAACCTAATTTTTTGATCTTGGAAAAATTATCAATCCTTTTGAAATTTAATTTTATCATCTATATAATAGAAATAATGGAAAGAATATCTGAAATGATGCTGTGATATAAGTAACCTTATGTAAAATTTGGACTGTGTAAAATGTTTGTTTAAACAAATATGGAGTATCTGTACCTTCCTTAGAATATGATGTATTAACAAATTTAAATGAATTCACAAAGAACTATTCTGGCATGCCTAATTTAAAAATTATATTTAGAGTTTAGATTATTATATAAAATTTTCTGTTGCTAAAACATTTGTATTTATAAGAACATCAAGTTGCTTTCTGTGAGATAATCAGACCTTTTTATTATGCCTTTTTATGAATAAGGAAATGAATGTTACAGAAAGTAAATGACTCACAAGAAACATTCCTAGTAAATTATAGCACCATGAGTAGTTTGCTTTTAGGATATCAGTGCTGTTTTACTGAAAGCAGGCTAACGGAAGTAAACCTTTTCATAGACTTGCTATAAATGACTGAATAAATATAATCTGTGAAACAAAGTGTTTAAACTTGCTTATTGTCATCTGTTGTTCTATGTTTTAACCCCAGTTTTAATGGTTTAATTTAGTCTATTTCTTCACTAAAAGCCACCTCAATTCTTTCTGGCAACATGCCTAGCATAAACAACAAATAGTTGTGTCTACCCTTGAATACTTGCCTTACTAAGATTTGAAAGAGCCTTTTATATTAACAAAAAGTTTTAGAAATCCCGTCTGTCCTTGAGATCTATCCAATCATTAATTTGAATACTCCAAAGTGAGGAATGATATCTAAAGAGAAGAGTCATTAACTGCCTAAGGTGCATCAAATTTTTAATTGGCTTTTTTCTAATTCACTTGCATGCCTAATGGCAATGCAATAAGTCTTTAATAAACTTCAGTGCTGGATAGGGGGATACTAATCAGAATATAACATCTTTCTGAAGCTTGTCCATAGAAAGACCCATTTCTATACTCCACATCTGTGTTTCCTGGGGTCTATGTTTTCTATACAATTCTATTACCAAGGTCATGGTTGGACTAACAGTAAGCAAAATCTGCTTTGCCGGTTAGTGGGTTTCATTAATATCATAAATAAGAAAAATCCAGTATGGCTTATTTATTGAGTAAATAGTTGTTAATATCACATATGCAATTTCTGCACAAACACTTATACCTGCAAACCATCTATGTCATTGGGTCAGGCAGTAGAGCCTCTGCATTTCCCAGATATTTTATTACATAATAGAGATAATGAGGATAAAGGGAATGGCTCCAACTCTGAAGATGGGACTCTTCAGAGCCATCAAGTTGGATTGAGTTGTGTCACTCTCAATCTAACCTTTAGGACAGCCTTAAGATAGGGACACGAGAGGCAATGTCATGAAGTGGAGTTAAATCACTAGAGTGCACTGCCATAATATACACCCTATGGTCATTTGTTTCTATGATCTAACCAGTAATTTAGATACTTTCTAATAATTTTTGTTGGAAAGCCATTCCCTACCTCAACATTATACCTACAGGAAAGGAGATAGATTATTGTGACATTAAAAGGAGTAGCAAGTAGGATGAGGAGATATTTTTATCATGAGTATTATAGGAAATTGTATGCGAAAGTCATGGAGCAAAGAGAAGAAATCTTGATTACAAGATTAATCGTGTAAGACAAGAACTATAATGGCTACTCAACAACATTTATTGGGATACTGGCAACATTTTCTAAAAGAGGAAATGTCTATCAATTTAAAAAGTGGAATTCAAGCTACAGATTGTTGTTTATTCGTTCTAGTTACTATTTCCAGCTTATTTTCATTAGGCTTGTGAATTTTATGGCTATGTCAAGAATCCAGTGAGTTTGTATGATAAATAACAAATTATGACAGAATATATTACATCTTTTATATCCCTCATACTACTTAGGAAAAAAAAATTGGATAAATAGTTGATATGCAATAAAGGGATAAATAAATTTTGGAGAATTTAGCATATCAAATCTTCATGTTTTATACATCTTGCAAATAATTGCCTCTGATAATTATTTAAGTTTTCATTTTATTTAAAGTGTATTTGATCACAGAAAATGTTTTTGTTCATGGAATCACACCTTACAATCTCTTTCTTTATATTTTTTTACCATGTTTGATAATAACAGAATAAAATCTCTCATGTTTCCTTTAACATAATCTGCAGTTTAATATTTTTCTATTTGTCTGAATTCATATAGAATTTGTCCCAAATGTCATCTATTCTTACATCAGCCAATACCACATTCTTTAATTATTGTTTTATGTAACACATTTTTATCTTGAAGTTTAAACTCTCTATCATTGTATTTGTATATTTTCATGATTATTTTCATGTGATAAATTATTGTATCATTTTTTCAAGTTATCCAAAATACACTGAGTGTTGAATAAAATCTCTTTAGAATTTCATAGTATGACAGCTTTACAAAATTTAGTCAATTTATGTATAAATATAGTATAGCTTTCTATTTTCCAACTTCATGTATTTTGGCAGTAGATTGCAAATTATTTTTTTATAGGTTCTGTATAATTCTTGTGGAATCTATTTTCAACATCTTACTATTTTTTTGTGATGTTTGCAATATATTTTGTGATTTTTTTCTTAATGATGGTTGATGAGATATTGATACTAATCAAAAAACTGAATATTCTTTTTAATTCTATAGATTTCCAGTAAATTCTTTAAGGTGTTCTGTATATACAGACAACAAGATCTGTAATCAATTAAAATTTGGTATCTTTTTTCCCATATTTAGAACTCATATTTCTGTGTCTGTATCATTTCATTTTGATAATTTACTCTTTTTAGTTAACTGTGTGATAGCTCATATTTCTTTGCTTTGCCTCTGATTTCAATGGCATAGAAGTTATAATTATATTGTTCTCAACCCCATATAAATTAAACTGACCATCTGTAGACCCTCTTTATGGATCAGCTAAAGTTAACCATGAGGTTAACACACACGCATGGACGTTATTAGTTTAGGGTATTAGGAAGTACTCCATATTATATTTTGAAATTATATTTTTGTTTTTATTGTAGAAATATTATAAAGAATGCATGATTAAAGTCTTAAAATTATTTTCAGACACCTATCACACTAATTATGTTTCTCTTTGAGTATTGAAACTGGATATTATAATCTCTTAGTATCAAACCAACATCACACTCTTATAATGATGATGCATTGTTCTTTTATTATAATTTTATGTGTATGCTGATGTGTGTACCATTTAATGAACTGATAGCAGCACATACCAAATTTGTATGTCATCAGGGATTAGAAAACATTTTAGATTCAGAATTTCTCATTTTACAAGAACTTAAAAGAATACAGTACAAAAACTATTTACACCAATACATTTTGCGGACGTTATTCTACCTTAGGTATTTAAATTTACTCAATGGTTTTTGAATTCATATTTTCCACTGCCATTGAATATAAATGATTCACGTTTTTATATAACTTTTAAAAAATGTAATCAATAGAATTTTATATAATTATATTATATCATTGCATATAATAATTTTGCATATTATGTAATTCTTGGTATTTGTCCCTATCTACTTCTCTCACAGAATTCACTATATCAATAAATAGCACCTTTTTCCTAGAGCTATTGACAGAGTCTACTCTCCACAAAGCAGCTTAAAGAGATCTTTTGATATTATAAGACATAACAGGGTCATGACTTGTGATAATTAGAAAAACATAACCCCACTGGTGGTGGGAGAAATTGCAAAAAGATCCCCCTTTTGTGAATGTATTGCAGAAAGCTTTCCTTTCCCCAAACTGATACAGTACACTGAGGCTAATCTTGGCTAAACTAGCATGGGGTAGAAAGCGTGACTGTTGGTAGTGGCCCAAGTTATATCATATCACATCTCTGCTCAAGCCCTCTGATGGCTTTCTAACTCACTCATAAAAATTCATAGTCTTTACCATGGTCTACCAGGTCTTCTATGATTTTGCCCATTCTATGGTTTATCTGGTTGTATTGCTTACTCATTATCATGTGTATGCTCCAGAATTCGAATCTCTGCACTGCTTGTTCCTTTCCCTTGGAAATCTTTCATTTCCATCTGTCTTCTCAGTTGTCACTGGTTCTAGGTCAATTTTTCCCTGACCACCATATTTAAAATAGCAAGCTCTGTAAGTTTGCTATAACCTGCTCCCCCCATCAGCTTTCTATTTCTGTATAGCAGGTGTTTTATTTTTTATTATTATCCACCTCCCCCAACAATATTTTTGTTTGTTTGCACTTACACTTATTTTTTTATTTTTATGTTTTGTATTTTTACCTTTCCTTTTACTTTTAACATTACTAATTCATAGACATATATATAATTTAAGAAGATAAAGTTATATTGTAGCCATTACTACACTATGACCATGACCTTGTGATAACTACCTTCTCTTTTTTAACTACTACTTTAGAAATAATTTTAGAAGATTAAGCATTCTTAAAAACTAACTTCGATTTTTAACAGTTAAAAAATAAAGTGTGAACAGAAATATTTTTGTAGTATGATAGATTTTGTCAGTTGACTGGTCTTTAGCCTTCTCCATCCTATTTCCCACAATTGAAGTTGAAATTAAAATGCTATGTTTTCTGAATACTTCTCACCAAGGGATAGTGATATGAGGCTTGTTCTGAGCAATAATATGGAAGAGGGATCTATCTAAAGACTTTTGAGAATGCTTTTGCTTTCCTGACCAATTCCACAATAATGGAGTTCTTTTTATGTGAGAAAAATAAATTCATTTTTACTTAAACTACTGTGACTCAGGATTTCTGTTACATTCAACCATCCTAAACACTGTGCCATATACAAATGGGAGTAAAGAGCGTACAGTAGCATCTCAGGAGACATAACAAACAAAAGCCTTTCTAGTAGACTCTCCTTAAAAACAACTACACTGCTGCCTTGGTGTTTTAAAATAATTATTCTCTTCTTCCTTGAGAAAAGAGATTTTAAAAGTTATTCTATAAAATGTTAAATGTATTAAAGTTTTACATGTAAAAAAATCAGACAAAAATATTAAAAAGTGAATATTTATAAAATATTTGGGTCGATGACTTTCTAAAATTAAAAGATATGGAAAGAATTTTTCCATAAAAGTACAACATGCATCATTACATAAAAATGTTTAAATTATATATTTATTTGTGCAGAAAATAATAACTAAGATTTAGCAGGCAAACAATAAGCTGGGGAATAGTTTCGTCACAAAATGACAAATATTTACATATTTAAATATAAATAAATGATACAAATCATCTAGAAAAATACTGATGCATAGACAAAAAGCAACCATAAGTTCATAGGAGAAAATCAGTGGTTATGGTTATCAAACACTGGAAGATGTTAGATATCTATAATAATTAGATATATGAATGTAAATAAGGTAATCAAATTAATTACGAATAAAAGAGGTACAACTGTTAAGACTGAAAGGAAATGGATTTCACTGTTTTCTACTTGTAGTAATATCCATTGATGTAAGCTTTGGAAGGCAGATTAGTATTAAAAACTGAAATTTGCTTTTGATCTAGCCATTGTGTTTCTAAGGAACTAATCTAACATATAGGAAATACATTTACACTATGGAATACTACTCAGCCATAAAAAACAAAGAAATTCTGCCATTTACAGCAATATGGATGAGCCTGGAAAAAATTACATGGAGTGAAATAAGCTAGGCACAGAGGGAAAAATACTGCATATCCTCACTTAGTGGGAACTAAGAGAGAAAGAAGGAAGGAAGGAAAAATCACAGTGGTGTGTTGGACCTGCAGAGTGAGAGAACAGAAGCGGGGTGGGGAGGGAAGGAGAGGGGTTGTTGAGAGGTTGGGTAGGGACATGGGGAATAATTGCAATTTGAGGTGGTGGGCATGCTGATTATATTGATCTGGTTACAATATCTTGGGCACAGGTGCTGATGATGGTCAGCTCTGTTCCCCATGAATATGTATAATCAATAAAAAGAAAAAAAGAAAAAAATATATTTATGAAGATGTTTCTATCTGAATTAATTATGAAAGAAAAAACAAAACTTATAATAAAAGAATAATTAATTATAGTACATTCATCCATGTTTAAATATAAGCATCAAATAAGCTGCTGCTTACAAAAATTCTAATCACATTTAAAATATATATATTTCATATAATAAATACATTATAATGTAAAGAGATTAAATATGAACACAAAATAGTATATATTGAATGATCCTAACTATATGCATATGTCTGTCTCTATCTCATGAGATTATAAGTGGTTTTTATTTCTTTTCTACTTTTTGGTATAATTTTCTTATTGAGAAAATACAATATGATCATAAACAAAGTGAACAAACCTTAGAATGACTTTTATGCATTAAATACTCTCAAGTTTTTTCAAATGTACTAACATCTTTCTAGGATAAAGTTATATCCAAGAAAGGGATTCTCTAACACTGCCTTGCTGCAAGTATCACATTCAGCTGTCAATATCGATTTTATTGAATAAATTTAAAAAAAAACTTACAGAAAAACAAGCGGGATCATCAATAACTGAACTTTAGAGAATAGTTTTAAAATTTTGATGTTGTGGTTACAAATCCCAATACGTATTTCTTTTTATAAAGGCCAGAATGACAAGATCCACAAACCATCTTTTCCATGTTACTTCAAGACAAGTATAATAAACCATTTAAAAAATCTATTGGAGTTCATGAAAAGTAACAAAATTTAAGTATCGATTTCTGGAAGAAAGAGAACAGCAGACATACCATAAGGACATGCATTACGTGAGAATGTGATCCAATGAGAGAGAAGCAAAAAACAAGAAAACAATGAGTCAAAGAGAGAGACACAGGCATGAGCCAAGCTCTGCCAGCAACAGTTCGCCTTCTAATCAAACAGCAGATTTCATATGTAAACAAGTCTGGAAGGGCCTGTAGGTTGCACGTTAGATTTTTTTTCCAGGTATTGCTAACTAAAATCAACTCTAACATTAGCAACAGTACTTCTTTAAACACAAAGACCAATAGATGAATTAAATATCTACAGTGAGCAAAATACTGTAGAGTACATATTATGTTAGTACATATTAGTACACATAGTCTATAAAACAAATAACAAGAATAAATTTGTAGTTTGTATTTCTGTTTACGTATTTATGCATTATATGTATTTGAAAATATTTGCTTTTATTATTTATTTTATTCATCAAATTTATAAAGTACTGCTAAGAAGAAAAGGCTTTAATTTATATATAAATTGATTATATATAACTAACCATAATTGTATACAGTTACGAGCATAAGCTCTGAATTGGAACAAATCTGAGTTGTGATGATGGTCCTGCCTCTTGCCACTTTCAATAATGTTAACCTTGGGCAAGTAATTTTAGCCTCATCTTCTCGATTGTAAAATGATGATGATGATAATTGTAATTATTTTACATTTTTTTGGTATATGGAAAGTTAAATGCTATAATGAATACAAATACTTAGCTCATTGTCAGGTACAGAGGAATCACTCAATAAATGCTAACGGTTAGGTGTATTGAGCTTTCATTATATTATAATCTTTATAAAATCTCTGGAAATTAAGCGCTATCAATGCCCAATTTACAGGTTAGGAAAGAAAGAATGAGAACAATAATTTAATTTTCCTAATGTCACAAAGTCTTTTAACTTCTCAGAAGCTGCCACTCTTTAAAAAAAAAAAAAAGGCAGGGTAAAATAAAAATATGTTTCCTCACTTTCGAGGGGCACTAAAGAGAATAGATACTTGCACAAATAATACTGTCAGTGAATTGATACTTAGAAACTACCAGATAATATTAAGAGAGGTTTATTTTATACAGTCATACAGCATACATTATACATTGCTGGTGTAAAGAAAATACACAAAAATCTCTGTACTTCTACTTTTATACACATCCTTTTTGCTTAAATGTCTTGAAATTCTAGGACCTACCTTCCCTTTTCTCTTAGGGGCTGTAATTTGATTGCATGTGTACAGGTGGGGACTGATACCCACACCAACACATGCACACGCGCACACACAGGCCTGCAGGCAAGCACACATGCACACACGGTGTCATCCGTTTTCTATCTTGACAGTGCTGTGTCATTAATGATACAGCTTTTAATGATACTGGCAATGATGATGAAATAGCACTGTCAGAAGTGAGTGCAATACTGTAAATTTTTGAAATGGATGATTATTGAAGGAGTTTAACAGTGTAAAAGGACAAAAGAATCAGAATTACTCAGTAAATGAATGTAGAGAGAAAAAGAAAACTAGAACCTCACCTGTAATCAATCTAGTGGTCTTTTCTTTGCATAGACATGTGGTTCAAAACAACTCAGGCACTATTAACGTCATTCTGACTGGAAACAGTTTGAATGTGTTCCAGTAAAATCTTATATGCATGCAGCAATTTCATACACATTCTCTTGTAAGATCTTCAGATGGGTACAGTGAGGTGGATAGCTTCTCCCTTATGATTCCCTTCTCCCAGATGAAGCACAGAGTTGGCACAGATTGCTCAACCAGCTGGGGAGCTACAGTCCCAACACTGTAATGCAAATCTTACCTCTGGGTCCACCACTTTCCCCTCTATGTATTTCGCTAATAAAAATGGGAGGATAATTAGCAAAAAATTGTATTCAAAAATGAAAAGAATAATGCTGAAGAATATGGAAGACTGATAAAAATATTTTAAAAATGCATGTTGATAATCTGCTTCCTGTAAATCGGAAAGTCAAAGACACAGTATCGGCTATTAGAAAGAGTAACAGAATCACGGAATTGTAACTCAAACACAGCCAAGTATGGAAAGACTTTACTTGCTACATGTTTTCTGCTTAAATATTTTAAGTTAGAAGTTTAAAAAAAGTTTACTACACTTAAAGAGAAATATACCAACACTGGTACAAATCTGAAACAAAATAAAATATCTAATGCCTGGAACATTTTTAATTTTTGGTTGAATTATAGTTGATTTATGTTTAAAATGAATTTTGGGTAAGACAGCAAAAATACTTTATATTTTTAAATAACATATCTGCCAAGAAAAAATTTTGAAGAACTGCTTTCATAACAGTAAGGGTTTAAACTAATTTTTACTTATGTTTTACCAACTATTTGAAAATAGTTTATTTTGTAGAAACAGAGATGTGAATGTTCAAGTTTGTGATATAAAAGAGTATACTACTCAGATATTTAGATTATGTAAACTACACACATTATCTGAAATTAATGTATTCCACTATCATATGAATATTAATTTTAAAGTGCTTTTATCTATTATTGTATATTAAAATTGGATACATGCCACTGAAAGACACATTATATGATATGCTTTCATTTTACCAAAAGTTATAACCATATGAATGAAGCCTTGAGATAATTATTTAAAAAAATAAATTATCTGTAATCATTCTAAAGCAGTCACAATTCAATTTACATTTACCTTTTTAAGAGATGATATTTAATATACTAGCATTATGAATTTAGAGACACCAAGCTAATCTCTACATGGGATGATGTATTTCGAAATTAATAATAATTAGATGGTTAATATGACTTTATTGCAATTGTCTCACAAATATTAAGCATCCTTGGTAAAACAGTTTTACCATAAAATATTTTTCCTCCAGTCTTCCATTTAAAACACACTAACCTTGTCCTAAAGTTTGTAGGATGCGGATGTCCATCATATAAGGATAAGTAGTCGTATTCTTCTTCCAGAGCAAATGACTGAAAAACAATTTGTATTCTATTTCGTTCTTCTGCTATTATTACCCATGTACAGTTTGCACCATTTGGATATCCATATGGAAAACCAGGGCTTTCTATAGTGCCATTAAGTCCTTTTAAAGTTCCACCACATGTATAAATAAATCCTGCAAAAGAACACAAACAGACATTAATATATAAAACAAGAGTAAACCAGGAGACATATCATTTTAAAAAGTCTTTTGTTTTTCCAAGTCCTATGTTAACAAAAAAATTTTTAAATAATAATTTAAAAGCTTGGCTAATTAAATATATATATATATATATATATATTTAAACGTAAAATATAAGTAGCAAAATAGTAGAAGCATTGTCATTTATGATACATAAATTATTTAAAGTTAATAATTGTAAACCAGTTGATGAAATTAAATTATCCATATACATCTGATTCATTATCCATTATTTGTTTGAACAGACAAACATAATCCTGAAACATAATATCTTCTCTGAAGTAGTTATTAATCTAATTGTGGAAACTCATAAACAACACTGAGAATTTAGTGAATTTGGTATACATTTTGGGTCTCAAGGAATTCACTCCACTATTTCTTGACAAAGCATGCTAATTTTTTTTGGCTTATCCATATCTTCACCAAGCAACCCTTGTGCTCTAGGAAAATCTGTATGACCCTGATTATAGGGAAGGATTAAAAAACAAAAAGTGTATGTAACTGCTCTACCTTTGATCACAATGTTTCGTCCAGGTTGGGCCATTACAGAGTGTATCCTAAGGCTGTGGAGAAAATATATTTAGTACATGGATCCTGGGCATCTAAGAGAAGCCATGTGAAAAACTTCTGTACTTGTTCTATGAAAATTCTAAGTCACTCAGACCATGACTCCTGGAGATACCTGGAAAGTTTACTATATTTCTTGAGGAATTAGTTTATTTTACTATATAACATACTGTAGTCATTTTGTATAAGGTGAAACCCTAAGACTAGTACAATGTTCACAGCTCTCACTTCCTCTCTCCATGTGATTCCCTTGAATGCCTCAGCTCCTCTTCCACTTTCCACCATGATTAGAAGCAGCCTGAGGCCCTCGCCAGATGCAGCCACCCCAGAATCATGAGCCAAATAAAACTCTTTCTTTTATTTAAAAAAATACAGTGGTCACAGACGATGGATCTAGCATTTAACTAGGTTATGTGCTAGTAAAGCTTGAATCTAGAGGCAGGTGGCCTGGGTCAGAAGTCCTGATGAGAACCTCTTCACCCAGATGTTATTATCCCCATCTGTGGATCCGGAGGGAAGCTTAAGTTTCAGGAATCTGCAAGTCAGAAATACTGAGCTAATTTGAGGAAGAGAACTCCATATTACCCAAAGTATCTGTTTGGAACTGGGTGTAGAAATGTAGGAAATTTGGGGCTCCCTCTCTTTGGGGAGGGATGACTATATTTTATATAGGTGTAGATATTTATGAAAAGTAAGAGGAAACATGCATGGAAGATTAGAAGCCAGAGCTGTAGATCGTGGCAGGCAGAAGCTGGTTTTGGACATTGTACATTCACTCTTTTCACAACAGCTCCTTGCTTTTGCTGGGGAGCCACTTCCCTATTAAACAGCTATGTGCTGACTCCAGTGGTGAGGACTGTGACTCAGGGCTGTGCTAATCAATAGAATCCTATCCACCGAGCCATATTTAGTTAAGAGATCTACTCCTATTATCTTCGTACATGGCAAAGTCCTGAGCCTGGGATATTCAGTTATGTGATCTAAAGCATAGTTCTTGTTATTCTTTTGCTTTTTAAAAACTTACCAAGAAGTTGAATTGGGTTGAAGTTTTTAAAAAATCAATATTGTGTATATTCACATATTTTCTCTCATGCACCAAAAGTCAAATAGGGCATTTTATGATTTTCAAAAATAAATAAATAAGTAAATAAAGATCCCTTTTAAATTGTTTCTTGCAGAGCAATTACTTTGAAGCCTTAGGTTAATTAGCTATCACCCATTTCTATTAGTTTTCTCTGCCTGAACAGCTTCCAATTTGAACTTCATAACTAAATGCAAGCATGAATCCCTTCAGCTACAATCTGATCTATGGAATGTTTTATATATTATCAAGCCCCATAACCCTGATGGCTTTAGAAAAAGGACATATGTCCTAAAATAACATTCTCAGCTTTGTCCACTAAGTTTTCAAGGGCCTGCTTTAGGCAAATTAGGAATAACGCCTAATTTTAAACTTTTTAAAATTTGTATTCTTCATTTTATTTTTCTAAGAAAAAAAGAATGATCAGCAGAGCCAAAAACACAAAGGTGACAATAGGCATTTATTCTCATCTTTTTTAATTTAGTAAAGTCTTTCTGACCACCTCACCCCCATTTTGGTAACTATTAACTTACACCGATTCACTTTTGAAGCACTAATCACTCTCTGAAATTATATAGTTTACTCATTTGTTGCCAATTTTTTCCCCTTGGAATGGAAGTTCCATGAGATTTGAGGCCTTTCCTGTTTTGCTTATTGTTGTATCCTCAAAGCCTAGTTTAGTTATTTGTAGATAGCTGACATTCTGCAATAAATGCATGAATGGATAGATGAATGTTCAAATAAGAGCCAAGTGGTTCACATTACTCAATCGACGTTCAAGTTATTATTTTCTTTTAATACTAGCTAATAAAATCACCTACGGGATTATCCAATAATATAGCCTAGTCAATGTATGTGAAGCCCAACATTTATTCAAGGTTCAACCTGATTCTGTTTCTTTCAGAACCAGTTTTAACATGAGTTTTGATTAACTGAAGAGCCCCAGCATGTATTTTACATAAGATTTCAAAAGTATCTCACTTTAATTACTCACATAAATTAACAACATAAATATAGTCATAAATGTCTGTATGTAAAATTATTTGTGCTACTTATCTTTTAGCAATGAAAGAAAAACATAGAAATGGATTGTTAATTTGAATCAATCCCTACTAAATGTTTGTTTTCTCTCAGTAGGAAATAAATATAAAAGATAGCTTATTTTTGTGTTGTAGAATTTATGGGTTTCTCTGAAGGACTTGCCCAATCACTTTTCTCTTTTGATCACTTTAAACAGTATTTCTACTGTTTTTCATCAATATATACGGAGGAAGAGGGATTATGTATTTCTTTCAAATATTTTAATAGTACCTGACTTGTCTAGCTCTTGATCTCACCTCCTGAATACACTGGCATTTTCTTTCTGGGATAATATTATGATGAGTAATGCTTATGTTTACTTATTAAACTCCTTGTTTTTGACATGATCTTTCTTTAGACATGTTGATAGAGTTTGGTTGATCATAAATTATACCTGTTCAGATACCAAACTGCACTTTTAAGGTGATCATGCTGTTCTATTCTGATCCATAATGAGTTGATTTAATTCTGAGAGAACAATCTGGTTTCCATTATTTCTAACTTTATTTCTGGTGATCCTCACTGTAATATCCACAATGAAAATGACAGGGTTTCTTTTCTATCAGGATAATTGTTATGTCTTAAAATTAAACAACAGCAAGCAACAGCAAAAGCCACCACCAAAATATCCATTTATTTTGAGCTTTCTATTTTCTGGGTGCATATATTATTTTATTTAATCTTCACAATAAGCTTCTGAGAAACGTCATCACACTGTTCATTTTATACCTGAAGAAATGTGTGTGTGTGTGTTTTATCTATAAAATTTGTTAGTGTATGTGTAATTCTTTATATCTCTGAATTATTAACTTATGGAAATTGTTACTAAATTACTCTACACTGTTACTAAATAAACTCTACTACATACATTATGTTATTGGATTCTTCTGATTCTGTGATTTCAGATCCTTCTCAAAGGATTTAGACAGATAATTTTGTAAAGTTTATAACACATTCCAAATCTGTGGTCATGGCATTTCAAGATTCTTACTGTTGTACATTGTGATACTTGTATTTGAGTCAGTTTACCTTTATATACATTAGGAAAAACCTAGGAGGAAATTGTTAAAAAGATCGCATGAAGGGTAGAAATGCAAATTAACTCAAAAGGTAGAAATTGTTTCCTTAGGTTGTACCTAAGTTTGAAAGTTTGAGAAAAAATATAATGAATTATGTTAAACATAATGGATTAAGGATTTAAATATACACCCTGAAACAATAAAACTTCTTAAAGAAAACATAGGAGAAACACTTCAGGAAATAGGACTGGGCACAGACTTCATGAATACGACCCCAAAAGCACGGGCAACAAAAGGAAAAATAAACAAATGGGATTATATCAAACTAAAAAGCTTCTGCACAGCAAAAGAAACAATTAAAAGAGTTAAAAGACAACCAACAGAGTGGGAGAAAATATTTGCAAAATATACATCTGACAAAGGATTAATATCCAGAATATATAAGGAACTCAAACAACTGTACAAGAAGAAAACAAGCAACCCAATTAAAAAATGGGCAAAAGAGCTAAGTAGGCATTTCTCTAAGGAAGATATACAAATGGCCAACAGACATATGAAAAAATGCTCAACATCACTCAGCATCCGGGAAATGCACATCAAAACCACATTGAGATACCATCTAACCCCAGTTAGGATGGCTAAAATCCAAAAGACTATGAACGATAAATGCTGGCGAGGCTGTGGAGAAAAAGGAACTCTCATACATTGTTGGTGGGACTGCAAAATGGTGCAGCCTGTATGGAAAATGGTATGGAGGTTCCTCAAACAATTGCAGATAGATCTACCATACGACCCAGCTATCCCACTGTTGGGAATATACCCAGAGGAATGGAAATCATCAAGTCGAAGGTATACCTGTTTCCCAATGTTCATCGCAGCCCTCTTTACAATAGCCAAGAGTTGGAACCAGCCCAAATGCCCATCATCGGATGAGTGGATATGGAAAATGTGGTACATCTACACAATGGAGTACTACTCAGCTATAAAAACGAATGAAATACTGCCATTTGCAACAACATGGATGGACCTTGAGAGAATTATATTAAGTGAAACAAGTCAGGCACAGAAAGAGAAATACCACATGTTCTCACTTATTGGTGGAAGCTAAAAATTAATATGTAAATTCACACGCACACACACACACACAGACACACACACACACACACACAAACCGGAGGGGGGGGGGAGAAGATATAACAACCACAATTATTTGAAGTTGATACGACAAGCAAACAGAAAGGACATTGTTGGGGGGGAGGGGGGGAGGGAGAAGGGAGGGAGGTTTTGGTGATGGGGAGCAATAATCAGCCACAATATATATCGACAAAATAAAATTAAAAAAAAAAAAAAGATAGCTTCAAATGTCTAAGTCACAGCTGTATTTTCCACTGCCACCCAAAAGCTTACACAAAATACTAGCTTATCGAACTAAAGTTTTTCAAAGGGCAACTTATTAAAATGGTATTTTTCTGTGATATTATTTAATTTTTAATTAGATGGCATCCTGCTATTATGAAGACTATATTAAATACATTTTTTATTTTATAAGAATACATTTAGAATAGAAAAATTAGTGACAGCTCTTTACTTGTTGAATAAAATAGCTTGTATTTTGTGGTACTTCTGGAATGGCAGAGTGAAGAACTCCATTATCTCCCCATCCATAAAAGCAAAAATTTTTGTAAAAATGACCAAGATTATTTTTGTCATAACTCTGGAATTTTTTCAAAGTCTAAGAATAATAGGGGTCTTTTTTTCAAGAAAATCTGCTGAACCTCACTAATAATAGCAGGGTATGTGACAGTGTAACTCAAACCATTCACATTTACTTATTCTCAATAGTAACCTTGAAAACTAGCAGCCTCACAACTGTGATAGCTGTGAAAAACAGCAACCTTGCAGCAACTGGAGAGAATAAATCAGGTTTGGAACTCTTCAAAAAATCCTTTCCCCACTCAGATAGTGTCACTATTTGACATATTAGGTAGCTCCCCTGTAAAACCCTGTCCAGATGTTTTTATTTGACCTGTCATAGAGATTATTTCATGGTTAAAACCCTATTCCCAGAACATTTGTTGAAAAAATGAGCAAAAATTGTTTAACACTGCAATTGCCTTAGGCTGCTGTATAAGTTGGAATAAACAAAAACCTGGCCAAAACTTAAAAGGAAGATCTGATAAAAGAGATGTCAATAGGTGGTTTTTAAAAGCTCTAACATATTCCTGAGAATATGTGCATGTGCAGGTCTGTGTGCGTTCTAAGGAAAGAACTGAGAGGACCCCAATCACTCATCTATGGATGATTTGATGTCTTCCCTAAAGGAGAAATGAAAGCTAAGACAGACTTGTAAATTGCTGTAATATCAGAGATATGCCAAACATGCACACAGAAACTCTTGGGAAAGAGTTAAAAACATTGATTCAAAGCATTTGAGGCAATATCTGACCTATAATTTGCTGACCACAAAGCTAATTAAGCAGAGGCTTGTGTGGCCATGCACCAAAGAGAACATAGACTTCACAGAATTAGCCTAGGAGAATCAATAAATGAACAAATAGCAAAAATAACAAAAACAAATGCAGCCAGAAAACTTGGAGGGGTAGGGAAATGATTTTTAGAGATAATACTTTCTAGTATTTAAAATATCATATTTTTTAAAAAAAATGATATGTGCTAAGAAACAGGAAAGTATGGCCCTTGTGCAGGAAAAACAAAACAAAACAAAACAAATAGTAATGATTAAAAACTGTCCTTAAAGATGCTTGAAAATTAGATTCACAAAATAAGGACTTTATGTCATTTATTAAAAACATGTTTAAAAAACAAAGAAAATCATAACTGAGGAAGTAATTGAAAGTATGAGAGTGATATCTGACCAAATAGACAATATTGATAAATAGTTAGTAATTATTTAAAACCAACCAGACAGAAATTCTGGAGTTGCAAAATGCAATAATTGAAATTAAAAAAAAAAAATCACTAAAGGCATCTAACAGCAGGTTTGAGCTTTCATGAGGAAGGATAATTAAACTTTAAGGTAAGTCAACTGAGATTATACTTTCCGAGGAACATAAGAAAAGAGAATGACGATAAATGAATAGAGTCTCAGAGACCTTGGATCTAAATGAACAGAGCTTCAGAGACATCATTACAAGTATCAATATATGCATAATGTAGGTTCCAGAACAAGACAAAAGAGAGGAGAGGCCAACAAGAGTATTTTTAAAAATGGTGGTCAAGTGCTTCTTGAATATAATTTAAAAATATGAATCTACACATCCAGGAAAATCAACAAAGTTTAAGTAGATATCCACACCCAGACACACAACAGTCAGACTGTTGAAAAACAAACAGATAATTTTGAAACCACCAAGAGGAAAAAAAAAAAAATAGATTAATCATTTAAAAGAATCCTAGTGAGATTAACAGCTGATTTTTCATCAGAAACCACAGAGGCCAAAAGGCAATGGGATTATGTATGGGTTGAAAATAAAAGGATGTTAACCAGGAAATCTGTACCCAAAGGGCTTTCAAAACTGAAGAAATTATAACATTTCCAAAAAATGAAAACTGCAAAAATGTGTCACCATCACACCTAACAAAGAATACTAAAATAAGTCATTTAGGCTGAAATAAAAAGGAACTAGGCAGTAATCCACATAAAGAATAAAGAACACCAGTAAAGTAGCTTTGTAGGTAAACATCAAGACAACATGAATACATATTTGTAACAATTTTATTTTTCTACATAAATTTTTAAATTGCAAAACAGAGGGCCGGCCCCATGGCTCACTCGGGAGAGTGCAGCACTGATAAATTGCAAAACAAGTTCAAAGCTATGCTGAACAGCTTATAATGTATTGAGTTGAAATTTGTATGATAGAATACTAGCATTAAAAATGGGGGAGGTAATGGAAGTAATTGCAGCAAATTTTCTGTATACTATGGAAATTGTTAGCATTAATCTGAACCAGAATGTTGATGTAGTGTGCTGATTGTATTTCAAAGCACTACAGTAAGAAAACATATCAAAAATATATTTCTTAAAAAACAAATTAAAATTTTACACTAAAAAGAACTTAGCAAACAAAGGTAGTAATGGAGGGATAGAGTAACAAAGACACGTCGTATAGAAAAAAATAGCAAAATGTCATGCATAAATCCTACCCTATCAGTAATGATATAAAATATAAATGGAATAAATATTTAAATTAAAAGATAGACATTGAAACATGGATCAAAAAAAATTATTCAAGAGGTGCAATTTAGGTACACAGACACAAAAAGACTGAAAGCAAAATGATTAAAAAATATATAACATGCAGGAATGAAAATTGAGCTGAAGTGGCTAGACTTATATATACAATAGAGCTCAACACAAAAAACTGTTACTAGAGACAAAAGGGATATTTTATAGTGATAAAAGGGTCAGTAATTTATCAAGAAAATACAGTGATCATGAACATATTTGCACCAAACAAGAGATACCCAAAATACATAAGGCAAATAATGACAGAATTGAAGGGAGACATAAGTAGTTCAAAAATAATAGTTGGATTCTTTGATTCCCTGCTTTTAGTAGTGGATATAACAACAGGGCAGAATATCATCAAAGATAAAGAACACTTGAGCAACAGCATAAACCAATTAGACCTCACCCAACAAAGCAGATACATATTATTCTCAAATGCACATGATTACTCTCAATGATGTACTTCGTGCTAGCCTCAAATATGAAGAACTGTAATAATACTATGTTCTCTGACCACAATGGAATAAAATTGGAGAAAAAAAAAATGAGAAGGAAATTTGGGGAATTTACAAATATGTGAAAATTAAACAACATACTTCTACATTTTGATCAAATAAAACAATCAAAAGGAATATTAGAAAGTTATCTGAGATGAATGAAAACTCAAGCACAACACACCAAAACTTATGGGATATAGCTAATCCAGTACTTAGAGGGGAAGTATATACTGGTAAACAGGTATATTTTTAAAAATCCCAAATCAATAACCTAAACTTCCAGCTCAAAGGACTAGAAAAAAGAAAAGCAAACTAATCCCAAAGAAATCAAAAGAACAGTCAAAGATTAGAGCACATATAAATAAAATCGAAACTATAAAGACAAAAGAAAAAAATCAACAAAAGCAATCATTGATTCTTTGAAGAGAGCAACAAATTACAAACCTTCATCTAGACTAACCAAGAAAAAAGTAAGAGAGAATGCTCAAGTTACTAAAATCATGAGTGAAAGAGGGGAATTACTACCAAACTTAAAGAAGTGAGGGTTATAAAGAATACTATGAACAAAAAAGAATGCTAAATGAAATGAAAATTTTCTAGAAAGAATACAGCTACCAAAATCGACTCAAGAAGAAATAGAAAATTTGAATAGACCTATCACAAGAGATTGAATATGTAATTTTTAAAAAATGAAAAAAAAATGCTTGCAAAGAAAATTCTAGGCCCAAATAGCTTTATGGGTGAGTTCTCCTAAACATTTAAGGAATTGATAGCAACTTTGCACAAACTTATCCACAAAAGAAAAGTGGAAGGAACAATTCCCAACTCATTTTCTGAGACCAGTGTTACTCCGATATCAAATAGACAAAGACATCGCAAGAAAAGAAATTTACAGACCAATATCCCTTATAAATATAGTTTAAAATACCCTCAGTGAAATTCAAACTTAATCCATCCAGGCACAGAAAGACAAATACCACAAGATCTCAATCATACGTGGAATGATTTTTTTAAAAAAACTGGTTCTCATAGAAATAGAGTAGAATAATGGTTAACAGAGGCCAAGAGGGGGAAGGTAAGTGATCAACTATTGGGTACAAAGCTATGCTATCAGTAGAGTAAATCAATGTATAGTATACACATATATTGAAACAACACACTGTACCCCATGAATATGTTCAAATAAATGTTAAAAAAATAAAAAGAAAATAATAGTTATACACAATAAGCCAATGGGATTTATCCTTAGGATGTGAAGCTGGCTTAACATTTTCAAATCAATTAATAGAATTGATTAATAATATGATATTAATGACAAAGGACAAAAAACAAATATCATCTCAACAGTCAAAGAATATATATTTTGCAAAATCCAACATCCAACATGCTTTTATGATTAAAAAAAAATTCAACAATCTAAGAATAAGAGCATCTATGTTAAACCTATGACTAATATCAAATTCAATGGTGAAAGACTTGATGCCTTTCCTCTAAGCTTCAAACAAGACAAGAATACACATTTTAAATATTGTAGATATTAGTACTTTTTTCCAGTATTTAATTTACAAATATTTTCTCACACTCAATAGCTTCTCTTTTCCTCTTCTTAACAGGGTATATGGCAGAGCAAAGTTTTAAATTCGATCAAGTTCACTTTATCACTTTTTTTCTTTGATGAATCCTGTTGTTTGTTATAAAGATTAAGAATATTTTGCTTATCTCTAGGTCCTAAAGATTTTCTTTAATTTATTTTTTAAAACTTTAATAATTTTAGATTTCACATTTAAGTTGTAATCCATGTTTAGTTATTTTTGTTAATTTATTAGACTTTGGTCAACATTATTATTATTTTTTTGCCTGTGCATCTCCAACTGATATAGCATCACTTGCTGGAAAGTCTATTTTTCCTTTATTGAAATACTTTTGTATCCTTCTCAAAATTAGTTTGTCATATTTGTTGGGCCTATCTCCGGCTTCTCTACTATGTTCAATTGATCTGTGTCTACTCCTTTGCCAGTGCCACACAGTCTTGATTACTGTAGCTATAAAATTAGCTTTGAAATCAAGTATACTAACTTTTTCCATGTTATTTTTTTTTCAAAATTGTTTAGCTATTCTAGTTTCTCCAAATTGCAAAATAAATTTTAGAATACTCTCTACATCTACAAAAAAGTATTGTTGAGATTTTAGTAAGAATAGAATTAAAACTATATATCAGTTTGGGGGAGAATTGATGTTTTTAGTATGTTGAGACTTCCAGAGTATAAATTTAGTAAGTCTGTCCATTTATTTAGAACAACTTTGTTTTTTTTTTTTGTTTGTTTGTTTGTTTGTTTTTTTAATGACCCTTGTGTAGTTTTCAGCATAGAAATCCTGGACATGTTTTGTTAAATTCGAATCCAATATTCTATATTTTCTTAATGAATGTAAACAGTATTATATTTTAATTTAGATGTCCACATGTTCATGCTATTATACAAAAATTACAATTGATTTTTAAATGTTTATTTTGAATCTGTGACCTGGCTGAACTCACTTATTAAATCTAGTAGCCTATTTGCAAATCTATGGGACTTTCTATATAGCCAGTCACTACACCTACAACTAGGGACAGTTTTATTTTTCCTTTTAAATCTGTATACTTTGATACTATTTTCTTTTATATGGATTATGTACTTTTCTTCTTTAATCTCCTAATATGGTGGATTACGTTGACTGACTTTTGAATATAAAATTATTCTTGCAGTTTATCAGCAAACCCTACTTGGTCATACCATTCAATTTTTTTTTTTTTTTTTTTTTTTTTATATAGTAGAGTTTCATTTGCAGATATTTTGCTAAAAGTTTTTGGATCTATAATCATTAGGAGTATTGATCTATACATTTCTCGTATATACTGTGTTTATGTGGTTTTGGTATCAGGACATTACTAACTCTACAAAATAATTTGGAAAGTTTCTTTGCTATTTCTGTGATAGAATTGATGTTAAATATTTTTAAAAATATATAGAATTATTCAATGAAATTATCTGGTCCACGGGATTTCTTTTTTTGGAGTTTTATAATTCTAAATTTGATTTCCTTACTAGCTGTACAGCTATTCACACCATTTCCTTCACATCAGAAGAATTGCAGTATGTTTTTTTTCTAAAAGAAGTTGGTGTTTTTTGTCTAAGTTGTCAAGTTGGTGTGCATAGAATTGTTCAAAGTATATTCTTATTATTCTTTTGATATTTATAGGGTCTGTAGTGTATTCCCTCTTTCATTCCTAATATTGGTAATACTATTGGTGATTTGTGTCCTCTCTCTTTTTCTTTTTGTCAATTTTGCTAATGGTCTGTCAATTTTATCAATCTTTCCAAAGAACCAAGATTTTGTTCCTTTAATTTTTCTCTATTTTTATCCTGTTTTAATTTTTCAGCTCTTATTTTATTTTGACTTTTTTCTGCTGGTTTTGAATTTAGTCAAGGTTCTTAAGATGAAAGCTTAGATTATTAATTTGAGACTTTCCCCCTATCCTAATGCATGTATTTAGTACTACAAAATGTCTTTCTCAGCATTGTTTGGCTGTGTCCCTCTCATTTTGATGTGCCATATTTTCACGTAGTTTACTATACTTTTTAAAATGTCCTTTAAAGCTTCATTTATTCAGTTTCCAGGTTTTTGAAAATTCTCCCTTTAACATTCTCTTGTTGATTTTTAATTTGATTCCATTGTGATTAAAGAACACACTCCATATGATTTCAGGATTTTAAAAATTTATTTAAGCTTTATGGCCCAGGATATGGTCTACCTTGATATATGTCCTTTGGGTGCATGAAAAAATGTATATTACAATATTGTGAATAACATTTTCTCTGTTAACTACATCATGTTGGTTGATGGTGTTGTTGAGTCCTGCTATATCCTTGCTTATTTCACCTGTAGGCAAAGTGTCTCTTTTCCCCTCGCTGTTTGTGAATTTTTTTTTCTTTAGTTTTCCATTTACTTATGATGTGCACAGCATAAATTTCTTTGGAACTATCCAGTTTGGAATTTATTCAGCTTTTCAAATCTGTAGTTTTGTCTCTTGCCAATTTGGGAAGTTTTCTATCATTATCTCTTTGAGTACTTCTTTAGCCCTACTCCCTTCCTCATCTCCTTTCATGACTCCAGTGACACATATGTTAGATGCTTTGTTTTAGTCCTACAGGTCCCTGATGTTCTGTTCATTTTTTATTCTACTTTCTTCATGTTGTTCAGATTGGTGGCGGGGGTCCTCATTACTGCCAGGTCAAAGAATGGCTATGTTCCCTAACTGGCCTCCATTTATAACCAAGGAAGTAGGGTTGTTATAATTGGGTGATGGTGGTTATTCTTACTGTACATTAGACATCTTCTGACACCACTCCAGCAGGAGGCAGAAGTAGCACCTTGTTACTGTGATGTGGGTGTGGGAATCCAGGGTTCCCGGAATGTTGACACTGACATTTAAGTTGGTGGTGGTTCTCATTACTGGCCACCAGAAATACCATCACCATATGGTGGGTTAGAGTACCTTGTTGTAGTCTGGTAAGTATGAAAGTATAGGATTCAGTCTTTATTGTTGTGGATGGGAGACGGAGCCACGCATTTTTCTGTGGTGGTTAGCTGATACAGAGCACTTATCGACTAAAAGTTTTCTGACTTTCTATATTGCCTTTTACCTGGTCCTTTGGACAGAAAAGGCAGGCTTTTGTTGATGCTCTTTTAAACTATGCCCATTGGTGTTTTGAGTGGCTGGTTTCTTTAGCCGTAAGACTGGAATATATGAAGAAAAAAAATTCAGAGAACTGGCAAAATGTTCTTCAACTGTCCAGTTACCTTGTCAGTCTGTCACCTTCTTTTTTCCACCTTTCGGTGTTGGGTTTCTATACAATGTCCAGGGTTTTTAGTTGTTCTTAGCATGAGAAATGGAAAAAAGTATATCTACTCCATCCTCTGGAAGTAGAAGTCTGGCAATTGATTTTTAATAAGTGTGACAAAAAAAATTTAGTGGGGAAAATATAGTTTGTTCAACAGATGTGGCTGAGACAATTGGACATTCACATGTTAAAGAATGAAATTGGACACCAGTGTTACACTATACACAAAAATGAACTCAGATGGATTGTAGGCCTAAATACAATAGCTAAAAACATTAAACTCTTAGGAAAAAAACATAGGAAGAAAGCTCATGACCTTGGGTTAGGCGATATCTTAGATCTGACACTAAAAGAACAAGGGACAAAAGAAAATTAATAGATACATTGGATTTCATCAAAATTAAAAACTTTGTGTTGTAATAATATCATTAAGAAAACAAAACATGTGGGGCAGTTGGAGAGATGTTGGTCTAAGGATACAAAATGTCAGTTTAAGTTCAAGAGATCTATTGTACAATATGGTGACTATAGTTAATAACAATATATTGTATTCTTGAAATTTGCTGAGAGAAGATTTTAAGTATTCTAATGTCAAGAAATAAGTATGTGAGGTAATGCATATGTTAATTAACACAATTTAGCTATTCCTCAATTTATGCATACTTCAAAATAACATGTTGTGTACAATAAATACATACAATGTTTATTTGTCAAGAAATAAGGAAAAATAAACAACCTACTGAATGACAGAAAATATTTGCAAATTATATATTTCATAATACACTTGCATTCAGAATACATAAAGAACTCTTAAACCAACAATAAAAAGACAACAGAATTTTTAAAAAATGAATAAAGCATTAAGGAGACATTTCCCTAAAAATAGATATACAAATGAGTATGCAGAGATGCTCGAAAACATTAGTCATTAGGAAAAAGCAAACCAAAATCACAATGAGATACCACTACAAAACCACTAGGATGGCTACAATTGTTGTCAAGAATAGGACAGCCATTTTGAAAAATAATTTGGCAAGTTCACAATATATTATACACAGAATATCATATAACCTACAAATTACATTCCTGGGTACATACCTAAGATAAATAAAAACATATTATCTAGTTATAACACCAAGATCAAGAGTCTGGATCCCCATATCAGCCAGTCACAAACAAACAAATATATATCCACACAACACTTGTACATAAACGTTATAACAGTATTATTTATAATAGCCACAAGGGGCAAACAAGTCAAATGTCCATTAGCTGATGAATGAATACACAAAATGAGGTATATCTCTACAACAGAATATTATTTAGCAATAAAAATATTAAATACTAATGCATGTAACAACACGGAGAAACTCAAGAGCATTATGTGAAGTGAAATTAGCCAGTAATAAAATAACACATATTCAATGATCCCATTTATAGAAAATGTCCAACATAGGCAAATCTATAGAGACAGAAAATGATCAGCGGTTGCTTAGGGCTGAACAGGGGTAAATGGTTGGGTAGAATGGAGTGTGATCGCTTATAGGTACAGGGTTTTTCTTTGAGATACTGTCCTTAAATTAGGTTGTATTCTGTTTGCACAATTCTCATAGACTAAAACCTACTGAACTGTAGACTTTAAATTAGTGAATTTTATGGTATGTGAATAATATTTCACTAAAACTACTAAATATACAGATTTAAAATTTCTCCTGTGAGACAGTGTGAGTGTTGTTTTGGTTTTTACTTATTTTGTTAAAGCATTCTCTTTTATTTTTCACTCTCACCTACAAAAGATATTTTGAGGTGCTCATTTTTTTTATAAACATTCCTCCCAGAAAAATGGCTGGATTTTTAATTTGTTTGTTAAATTTACTCCATGTTATTCAATATGTAGAAATCTTAAAATTACTAAATTTTTGTTTGTATTTCTTTGTGGCTTATGATGGAAATTGATCTCTCTGCGTTGCATGTAATTTATGGATGAATCGTTGCTAGTGAACAAAATTTGTATTTTTAACTTCTTTGAAAACATATACATAGGCATAAATAAAGATACCTTCAAGTGAACTAAAATGTTTATAGCATTTAAGAGAAAATGAGAGGAGTGAATTAAATGAATGCATGAATAATCACAATAACTGCTCCAAATATTTTGCATTATTTCAAAATCTTATTCTTAGCCTCATCAATTTCAACGGATAATTTTTTCTTTGCTTTATTATTTTTTGAAAACTTTTAGATTATAACTGAAATCTCTTCCTCTGAACCACAAAATCTCTCTTTATCATGATCTAGTCACATAGCTGTTCCTCACATCTTAGAGAACGCAATTTCTTCTTTTTTCTAAGCTTATACCTACGAAATTCATTATTTATAGAATTTCCTTTCAGGCAACAATCACTGTTTATGAGACATCATAAAATATGCAAAAATAATTAAAATAAAATACAAATATCTAATGCTTGTTAAGCAAGTTGATTGCAAAACCTAAGTCAGAAACTTTTCTTAATCAGCAATATGATTTATAGTGAAACATACTTGCAATATTTCTTGAATTCATATTATATATAGCATTATATAACCTGAAGTTTTGTCTATCAAGTTTCTTTTCTTTTTTAAATTAATGAAGGAACTTGAAATATTTAGCACCATGATGAATTCCTTTCAAAAAAGCTGATATAATGGTAATTGTTAGTTTTTTTTTTTTCTTTTTTTTCTGACAAACTTTTGAATAGATTCCTTTGAACTCATTGCCTCCAGTCTTTGACTTCTCATTCACTACCCTCCCATTTCAATTAGCTTTTATGTTTTCACCAGGGCTTTGACATTGTTGACCTCTGACATTTTTGACATCCTGAAACTTCTAAAATCTGTGTAGAGTTCTTTTCATAACTGTTTAGTTGACCTGTGATTTTCACAACCTTATATTAAGTCATTTATATAATCTAGGATGCTAGATTAAACTAAGTGACTAGGATAACATCATGCTTAGGTCCTCAAACTGTCTCACCTAGACTCTTTTGGTTAACTTACTCTTCTGTGATAAATGCTGAGATGTCACATCCCATTCATGAGTGAAGGACCATTCTCAAGACTGCTGGGATTGCAGCTGGAAAATTATTCTCAGTTGTCAGCCCTCTTTGGGGATTGCCTATGCTAAGAAAACTGCCCAGTTCAAGGTCTTACCTTCTTCCAGGGCATCCCACTTACCCTTCTATCAGGACAACTTTTCTGTCAGTCCAATGACTGACAAATGATGGGATATTAAGGCCTGAAGCATTCATTCCAACCAACAGTCTAAATTATCATTTCTGCTGTAGAGTTTTCTGTGGGATTAGCAAAAGACTTTATTGGGATGAAATCACAGCTCAGCTTCTTCCTCTGCCCAATTCTGTTGTCTTCCACAAGTGTTGATTCAAAGGATAATCCCTAATAAACATCCATCTCCATTACAGAACTCTGCTTCCTGGGAAGCCCAATCTGTGACATTTCTTCATCTTCAGTTGTTTCTGTGCCTAATCCTTTCTACACACTGTCACTAGAGACATCATCCTAAAACTGAGCTGACTCTGTAGAAAAAACTCAATAAAGTCCTTGGCATGCAATGTAAGTTACGTTTTTGGTGATATTTCTCAAAACTTCTCTCATAACTGAAATTGAAATCTGTGCTCTGGCCATGTAGTTTACTCTTTTGTTTTTTTTTTTTGTTTTTTTCTTTGTTGTTGTTGTTGTTGTCTTTTTCGTGACCGGCACTCAGCCAGTGAGTGCACCGGCCAGTCCTATATAGGATCCGAACCGCGGCGGGAGCGTCGCTGCGCTCCCAGCGCCTCACTCTCCCGAGTGCGCCATGGGCACGGCCCTGTTGTTGTTGTTTTTAAGTCTTGAATTATCCTACCTCCTTTCTTCTGAACATACTGTTTTTCTGAAATGAAACTTACTCTTCATTTCTGCTAAGACAAAATTTCAGGTCCTTCAATATCAGGCTGAAATCATTACAAACAGTGAGGATCACTCTAGAAAAAATTTTCTGTCTCCTTTATCTAAACTGTATGATTTTCATTTTATTATTCCTCAAGTGCTTTCTTTTATTGTTTTCTTTTATTTGGGGGGAGTATGTGATATTTGACATATCTCCAAATGGACTGAGAGATATAAAGAAACTTCAGATTTCTAGAGAATTGAAAGGAGAGCAATAGATGTAATAAGCATCATCAAAACTGTATTTAACTGTAATTAAAATCTTCTTTTATATTTTATTTTTAATTATGTGCTTGCTAACCATCAATACTGTGTTTTGATTTAGGTCATGTCTACGTAATAATAATAATATTGCACTAGAGTTGAGGAAATTTGAGAAAGTCATTGAAAAATCCTTTAAAAATTGGGACCTGGTTTTATTTTTCCATAGATCACTGTATTTTTTATTGTGTATTTTCCAAAACATAAATTTACTGATTGAAATTTTCTTGTATACATTTCTCTCTTTAATTAAACTTAATGTTATTCATAATTGCATTGAAAAACCCCATTTTTCAATGAGCTACTCATAGATTCTGAAGATGGACATTCTGATTTCACAATACAACAATTCTGTTGTGCAAATTATTTAATCTTATGCTGCAGATTCCTTATAAAATGGGATTATAAGAGTAACTGTTTTAAAGATTAAGCATGTTAATAATTAAAAATTTCTTTGAACAATGTTGTAATCACAGTGTATACTACATGTGTTAGCTCCTTTTTCTTTTCTTCCTCCTTCTCTTATTTATGCTATATTTTTATTGTTAGTCACGGACCTCTGTTATATAATTTAAATGTCTCATTGTCTTTGAGTTAGAAAATACAAATTCAAATAAGTACACTAGAAAATACTAGCACCAATTTCTTAGAGAATAAACGATGCCTGTTATCCAAATGTATCAAATATGCCAGCAGACAGATGCTTTTGAAATATGATACCAGATCTCCAGTACAGGTTGTTATCAATACAACACATGCAATTATTCTCTTCAGAGGAAAACAATTTTTGATCTCAGAACATCATAGAGATGTTTACTGCTGAAGTGTTAGCCTCTCTTAAGGAAAAACTGGAACCTAACATTTATATTTATACCAATGGGTTTATAAAGAATGTTGGATGGACTTTATATCAGATTGGAGACTATGAAAAAGTAAGTGATCTTGATGACATATCAATATAATTTATCCATTTTAAAGATCATAGAAAAACAAACAAACAAGCAAAATGAGTAGAATTCAGGGTCCTGTGGTCCAATGTCAAACCATTGAAAATAAATGTCATTGGAATTCTGGAGGAAAAGATAGCTTATGACAGAGAAATATAGAGAAACAATGGCACAGACTTTCTATATACTATGTAAAACACAAATTTATAGATCTAAGAGGGTGAACAGTATCAGCAACAAGAGAACCACAGCTACATAAATCATAATTAAAATGCTGAACTTCAAAGTTAAAGAAAAACACTTCTGTAAGTAACTTGAGGGCAGGAAAAAATTAGACATGGGGAAAAACTAAGAAAAATCAAAGGCTTCTAATAAAAAATAATTGCAGTCAGAATACATTGAAAAAAATTTAATCACTGAAAGAAAATTAATACAATTTACATCCAACAAAACTTTTAAAGGATATATTTAAGACTTTTTTAGATAAATAAAAACTGATAGTAATCATTTTCAGAATCAAATCTGCACTACAGGAAATGTAAAAGGATTTAAATAATCCTTAATTATTAAGATAGGAAGATAAATGATACCAATTGGAAACTGGAGTCTACAAAAAGCAATAAAAAAGTCATAAATGGTAAAGTGCCTATTCTAAAAGACTGTTTCTTTTTTTCTCACAATTTACTTAAAAGTCAAGTAGTTGTTTACAGTGGTTTATAATGTATATAAAGATAAAATGCATTACAGCAATCCTATAAAAGATAGGATGATTAAATTTACTTATATTTGTTTAAGTTCATTACATCTGTGAGGTGTGAGGTTAGAGTTATGAAACAAAAAGTAAGGATACGAAAGTGTTAGTTGGAAAGTGTGAAGGGAGGAGAATGAAGAAGGAAATTTGAACGTAATGTAGTAGCAATATCGATTTTCCATCTATCTGGTTAGCTCTGTTGGTTAGAACGTGTTGTTATAACACCAAGGTCAAAGATTCAGATCCCCTTACTGGCCAGTCACTGCCTCCAAAAATTTATTATTGTTTAGAGAGCAACACATGTTGCCATATTCTCCCAACATAAAAACTTGTTTATTATTCACTTACCTCACATTTCCATGTTTTGTACCAAATTTAACATTTTCATGTGCTGCAAGATTTTTGCTTTTTGTTTGAGTAGAAATATAGTCAAGAACTGTCATAAGATATTCATCTTTTTAAATTTTTAATGCTGGATCGTATTGCTGTAGTTGTTTGAGAAATCTCAATTCTGTTTTCCATAATGGCTGTATTAATTTATAGTCCCACCAACAGTGTAGAAGAGATCCCTTTTTTCCACATCCTTGCCAACCTTTGTTATTCTCAGTCTTTTTGATCATAGCCAGTCTAGCTGGGGTGAAGTGATATCTCAATGTGGTTTTAATTTACATTTCCCTGATGATTAGTGATACTGAGCATTTTTTCATGTACCCGTTGGCCATTTGCATATCTTCCTTTGAAAACATGTCTATTCAGTTCCTTTGAACATTTTTTAATTTTGTTACTGTTAAGTTGTTTCAGATCCTTGTACATTCTGTATATTAATCCCTTGTCAAATGTATGATTGGCAAATACCTTCTCCCATTCACTTTGTTGTCTTTTCAATCTGTCTATTGTTTCCTTTGCTGTGCAGAAGCTTTGTAGTTTGATATAATCTCATTTGTTTATTTTTTCTTTTGCTGTTTGTACTTTTGAGGTCTTATTCATAAATATCCAGCAATCCCACTTCTGGGTTTATACTCAAAGGAATGGAAATCATCATGTATAAGGGATACCTGCACTCCCATGTTCTTTGTAGCTCTATTTACAATAGCAAATACATGGAACCAACCTAAGTGTCCATCAACAGATGACTGGATAAGGAACATGAGGTATATATACACAATGGAATACTACTCAGACATAAAAAAGAATGAAATTCTGCCATTTAGAGTAACATGCATGAGGTTGGAGAAAATGATGTTAACTGAAAAAAACCAGGCACAGAATGGGAAATACCACATGTCTTCACTCATAATTGGGAGCTGAGAAACAAAGACAGACCATAATAAAACATCGAACTTTCAGAAGGAGAGAACAGACTTATATTTACTAGAAGTGGGAAAGGGGGAAGTGGAGGGGAGTAGGGAATAATTGGGTAAGGGACACAAAAAGTAATTATGATTTGTAAGGATAAACATGCTAATAATATTGATTTGATCATCACATACTGTACAGAAATACGGATAGTCAACCCTGTACCCCATAAATATGTATGAATAAAAATAAGTAAAATTTTAATACCTACTTCTGTGCAAACTACACAGGAGCTGATAAATAAATATTTATTAAGGTTTTAAAAAGTAACATCAAAATAGATTTTATAACTATCTTACAATTCAGAAAATAAGTAGAAATAGAAATAAATTAGCTATAATAATATACCATAATTTGCTGCATACGTATTATGGCAATTTTATATTGAAAAGCTATCAAATTAGATACTCTTTACATTCTTTGTAAGTCTACAGATCTTTCAATACTAATATACTACATTCTGTATTAGTATTTTTCACCCTCAGGGGTATTGATCTCTGACTGTGAAAATGACAATTGCCAGTGATCGAGCAAAGTGAACAAAACATAATCTTGAAACTTAAAATGTTCTATTACTCTTGATCTATTTTATATCGATCAGTCTAGATGTTAGTTCAGCTCTCCTTGGAATCTCCCATTAACTTTGGCTCCTTTAGATTTGCAACTATTTAAAAACCTAAAACCAAAATTAGTAATCATAAGGCATTTTATTGCTTGCTACTTGATTCACATGTATTAATTATTTATTCCAATTAGACTCCAAATTTGGCGGGGGGACAAAATTATGCTTTCAATATCTTCTTTTTTTTTTTTCTGACCACAGTACAAAGATCAGGAAAACATCTTCGGTAGTTCTATGGGGTTTGAACTTCTTGAAAGAACAGAATTGGAGATGCAGGTTTGAAAGTTTGTTTTTGTTTTAAAATAAAGCGAAATTCCACTTCTGATTGTACTATTTTCCCGCATGCACTGTAACTCCCTAATCTTCTTTTATTTTATGTCTTAGGAATTTACACCTGAAAGTTGCATTCTATTTAAGTATCACTTGGAACACACCAACAAAAAGCACAATAAGAATTATAAAATAAATACAAAAAATAATTAGCATTGAAAGATGGAGTTTCATATTCCAGCAACTGGTGTTTGTGCATTCATGGAAAAGCTGCTCATATGGTCTGAGGATAAATTCTCTCATCACTAAAATAAAACATGAATTTTAATATTAACTATATAATATTAGCATTCTAATGAGCAAGAAAATAAACATTAAGATAACTTTTATCTCTGATAGAATAATAGTAATGAATATTGCACAGCATTTTACAGCATACAAAATTTTTATGTGTTTTGCCTTTGCGTTTATGATCAGCATTCACCCACTCCTGCTGTAGATAAGTATCATACAGATTTGATAAGTCATTTATCTTCTTTGGACCTCCCTTTCACAATAAAAACTACATAAAATAATTTTATAAGGAGTGAAAACAATGTATATAAAGCACGAAGTACTGATGTCAAAGCATAATACTTAATTAAGGTAACATAACTTTTATTATTTGTATGATTAGTCACAAGTATTGATAAATATAAGAACGAGTGATGCTCTATAAACCCACCCTACTTTAACATTAGATTCAAGAGACAACAATTATGAAAAATAAAATGATACTGGTTTTCTATGTAAACTTGAATAAATATCCTTACAAATGACTTCTAAATACAATCTTTTTATAGTTGTTAAATAAAAAAATAAAATAAATAAAGTTAATAAAATAAATAATTAAAACAATTATTTTAATTTTATTTTAAATAATTAAAATAGTTAAAATAAAATAAATAAAATAAAATAAATAAAGTTCTTAATATTAATTAGGGAATTGCTTTATCACACAAAAATTGCAAGTTTTGAACATCAAATTTCTCTAAATAAATCTATACAAAATGCAATATACTTACTGTAATTGTGTAGGCTAAATTTATGTTTGATGTGTGGGCTTGATACTAAATTAAAAAAAAAAAAAACTGAATAGAAAAAAATAAGCATAGTTTCTAACAGATTCAGTGTGCTTACCCAGTAAGGAAGTTCCCCTCACCAGTCTCACAGAATTTAGACTCACCAATGTTTTCGCCCATTTGGGTTATTCCAGGTAAATTTGTCACGTATCATTTAATTTACTTGTCCTTTTCCAAAGGAGATAGATGCCTAGTCTTGAGATTTACTTCTATTTATTTTAAGCACTTTACATTTAATAACTCTTTTAATCCTCTAAACAGCCCTGTGAGGTAGTCCTAAATTTATCTCAATTTTCAGCTGAGAAAACAGGCACAGAAAGAAAGATTAATTAAGAGTAATTGTCCAGGGACCAACCCCGTGGCTCACTCAGGAGAGTGTGGAGATGGGAGCGCAGCGGTGCCCCCGCTGAGGGTTCAGATCCTATATAGGGATGGCCGGTGCACTCACTGGCTGAGCGCGGTGCGGGCGACACCAAGCCAAGGGTTGAGATCCCCTTACCGGTCACACACACAAAAAAAGAGTAATTGTCCAGACAACTAGGAACAACTAGGTGTGAAAAAACTGGAAAAAAATAGAAATGGATACATTCTTTGACACTTAAACTCACCAAAGTTGAATCATGAAGAGCTAGAAAACCTAAACAGATCAATAGTGAGTAATAAGATTGAAGCAGTAATAAAATCTTCCAACAAAATAAAACCCCAGGACCAGATGGCTTCATTGCCAAATTCTACCAAACATTTAAAGAAGAACTAATACCAATTCTTTGCAAACTGTTCCAAAGAAATCAAACAGGAGGAAGTATTTCCAAACTCATTCTAAGAGGCGAGCATTCCCCTCAAACCAAAACCAGAAAAAGACAGAAAAAAATGAAAACTACAGACCAATATCCCTAATAAACATAGATGCAAAGATCCTCAACAAAATTCTAGCAAACAGAATCCAACAACACATTACAAAGAACACATACTATGATAAAGTGGGATTCATCCCAGGGATGCAAGGATAGTCCAACATACACAAATTTATAAATGTGATACATTACATCAACAGAATGAAGGGAAAACAAAGATCATTTCAATAGAAGCAGAAAAAGTATTTAATAAAATCCGACATTACTTCACTATAAAAACACTCAACAAATAAGGTATAGAAAGAATGTACCTCAACAAAGTAAAGATCAGGTATGAAAAACTCATAGCTAATATCATACTAAATGGACAAAAATTTCCTCTAAGATCTGAAAAAAGACAGGGATGCCCACTTTCCCAACTCTTATTCAGCATAGTACTAGAAGTTCTAGCCAGCACAATAAGGTGAGAGAAAGCAATAAAGGACATCCGAATAAGAAAAGAGGAAGTCAAACTACTCCTATGTGCAGATGGAGTGATCATATACATAGAAAACCCTAATGACTCCACCCCCAAATTACTAGAACTAATAAATGAATCCAGTATAGACACAGGACACAAAATCACCACACAAGAATCAATAGCTTTCCTACACTCCTATAACGAAATAGCTGAAGAAGAAATCAAGAAAATAATCCCATTCACGATAACTACCAAAAAAAAAAAAAAAAAAAAAAAAAAAACACAAAGTACCTAGGAGTAAATTTATCCAAGGAGGTAAAAGACTTTTACAATGAAAACTATAAAATATTGGTAAAAAAAAATTGAAAAGAACACAAATAATAAAAAGTTGTCCCATGTTCAGTGGTTGGAAGAATTAACATCATCAAAATTTCTTTAGTACCCAAAGGAATCTATTACATATATATATATTTTTTTCTGATCCCTCAATCTATGCATTTTATGCAATCCCTATCAACATACCAATGGCATTCTTCATAGACATAGAAAAAATGATCTGAAAATTTGTGTGGAACCACAAAAAACCCTGTATAGCTAAGGCAATCTTCAAGGAAAGAAAACAAATGTGGAAGCATCAGACTTCCTGACTTCAAAATATACATAAACCTATAGTAACCAAAATAACATGGTACTGACATAAAAAGAGACAAACTGACCAATGGAATCAAATAGAGAGCCCCAATATAAATCTGCACATTTACAGCCCACTGATTTTTGACAAAGGTGCCAAAAATATACAATGGGGAAAGAACAACCTCTTCAATAAGTGGTGTTAGGAAAACTGGAAATCCACATGCAGTGATTAAAACTAAACCCCTATTTCTCACCATACACAAAAATTAACACAAAATGCATTAAAGGAGTACATTTAAGACCTGAAACTATGAAACTATTAGAAGAAAACATGGGAAATGCTACATGAATGGGAGTGGGCAGTGATTTTTTGAGCAAGACTACAAAGGTACAGGCAACTAAAGCAAAAATAGACAAGTGGAACTATATGAAACTGAAAAGCTTCCACACATCATGGCACTATCACCAAAGTGAAGAGATAACCTACAGAATGGGAGAAAGTGTTTTCAAACTACACATCAGACAAGGGGCTAATATTCAGAATACATAAAGAACTCAAACAACTCAACAGAAAAAAATAATAATAATAACCCAATTAAAAAATGGGCAGAGGACCTGAACAGACATTTCTCAAAAGAAGACATACATATGGCCAACAGGCATATGAAAAAATGCTGAGCCTAACTAATCACCAGGGAAATACAAATCAAAACCACAATGAGATATCATCTCACTCTAGTCAGAAAGACTGTTATCAACGAGACAAAATATAACAAATGCTGGGAAGGAGGCAAAGAAAAAGTATCTCTCCTACATTGCTGGTGGGAATAAAAATTGGTACAACAATTGTGGAAAACTATGGAGGTCCTCAGAGAACTAAAAATAGGCCTAACTTACAAACCAGCTATCCCACTATTGGGTATATACCCAAAGAAAATGAAATCAACACATCAAAAAGACACCTTCCCTCCCATGTTCATCGTAACAGTATTCACAATAGCCAAGAGATGGAATCAACCTAAAGGCCCTTCAATGAATGAATGGATACAAAATCTGTGGGATATTTGTCTGTCTGTCTGTCTGTCTGTCTGTCTATCTATCTAATGGGAATACTATTCAGCTATTAAAAAAATGATACCCTACCATTTACAGCAACCTGGGTGGAACTGGAAACCATCATTTTAAGTGAAGTCAGGCACAGAAAGACATACGGTGTGATATCACTCGTGCAGAAATAGAGAGTAAAATAATGGTTACCAGAGGCCTGAGGAGTACAGGGGAGAGAAGTGGTAGACTAATGAATAAAAAAACTATGCTATCTACTCTAAGTGAATCACTGTACAGTATATACATGTACTGAAACAACACACTGTACCCCACAAATATGAACAAGTAAATGTTAAAGTATTTTGAATAAAAACAAAAATAAATTTCTTATCAAAATCAAGGTTAAATTCAATTAAAATATTATTGGACCCCCCCAAAAAAAACCAATATTCTGAATGCCTTTGGGGTATTTTTTTAAATAACAATCTTTGTTTTAAATATCATGAATAGTTTTGGAGTCTTATATTAGTGTATAAATGATAGTTGAAATTGGACAAACAACACAAATCTTACTCATACAAATCATTATGAATGTTAAAATGTTCCCCCCCCATTGGATTGTATATTTTTATATTTCAGGAAGGCGATATAAAAATAATGGTGACATATTGGCAAAGTAAAAGCTTCACAATTTGTCTCAAAAAAAAAAATAATTGCACAGATCATATAGCTATCCAATGACAGAGCTGTAATTTGAATTCACACACTCTGGCTCCAAAACTTAGGTTCTCACAATTACATTATTTGTTGTTGTTTTTTCTAAATCATTTTTAATAAGTCCTCCTCTACCTCTATAGATCTTTCATTGTTTTAAGCTTGTTCCACTTTGTTCTCACTTCCCATGCACTCAATTTCTGGGGTAATTTTTATTTTAACTTTCTATAATTTTTTACTCTTAAATTTTCCACAATTTAAGTAGTTATTGACCTCTCCTGGTAGATTAACTTTCTGAGTATCCAATTCCCTTTCTCGTTTTAATTGCTTCTCTGATAAGAAACATAAATACACCTTTTAAAACCAAGAATGCAAGATAAATGGGCTTGAAAGAAAATCCTGGAGTGACAGTTCAAAAGGCAGGTAAACACTGAGGAATCAAAAAGCCCCTCTGATTCCTATGTCATAAGTGAAATAAAGTTGTGTTTTTCTGATTGTGGCAAAATTAGCTGACAAGTGCCAAGAAAAAAAGATTTAAAAGAAAAAGAAAGAAAGAAACTCTGTATGTCTCAGCCACATTATTATGTCCAGGACAGGTTTCTCAGAATGGCACTGTTTTTTATGAAGCTGTGACCTCTGATCTCTCTATTTTTACTCTGCCTTGTTAGAGTGAACTTTACACCGTACACTCCAGGTATTACTCTATTTTCTATCTCCAATGAAGTATTAAAGTAAGAAAATGTCTGTGAGGAATATACAAAAAAATAGAAGTATAAAAATTCTGAAATGATATATAAATATTACTGTAATGACTTTATGCTTTGTCATGGTTAAGAATACAAACAGGTAATTTTTTTTCCTCTGTTCTTTGTAGAGAATTTACGGATTTGGGGTACCAGCAGAAAAACACTAAGATTTTGTTGTATGTGGCATTTAACTTGGTTTTCCATCAATTCTTTTCGCTGACAAAATAAATGGAATCTAAGCAGTGGAATTCATCTAGGTTTCTATATTTGGGGGTAATCTGAATTCAGTCATCCTTTCTCTTACACTTTGTAAAATCCAGAGGTATCTAACCATCCTCCAGACAGGAACTACCTGTCATGTCTTATTGCCTGAACTCTTCTATTAAAAAATAAATACATAATACATCTTTGCAAGGAAGCACTGAGCTGGAAAAAAACAGGAAAAATATTTCTATATCAGTAAAGTAACTGAAAAGCTTTCATGGCTGTATTTTCCAACTTATCTTCCTTTTGACACTTATTTTTCACTGCAGCAGCAATAATGTGATTTTCCTTTTTCCTTCCTTCTTTTTATTGTTGCCCTACACATCTTAACCTAGTGCTAATAATAACTGTTCTGGTTATTATCTCCTTCCACACCTTGTAGCTCTTGCTTTAGGCCTGGAGTCACTGTTTACTTTAGGAGGAAGAGTACATTGAAAGGCATGTAAAGGTGAAAACCAGGCTTTTTGTGATTCCAAAGAGTGGAGGTTAGAACCCTTGGTAAATCAGCAAACAAATCACAAGGACTTCTGAATTCCCTTGCAGGCTTTTATTCTCTCATGGTTTGGAAAGCAAGAATATGAATGACAGCTAAGATGACATTACCATTTGGGGGACACAATTCTGCAGGTGACGTTATGCAGGAGAATAAAGAAGTGAAAGATAAATTGTCATAGAATTGGTTTTCACACCACTGAAGGTGTATTTTGCTTTAACGGTAGTGACAGTCCAGCTCCAACCTGCTGACAGACGGCTGCTGGCAAGAAGATATATTTGAGACATTGTCAAGATATAAGCTTTCATGTTAACTGACGAACATTTTAAAAGAGTATTTCAAAGGATGACAAAAATAAAGAGAAATGATATTTAACACATACATTGTGAAAAGAGTATGTGAGAGCCCAAAGCAAGGCTGAAGTTGACAAAAGGGAGTTAACTACATTTTCTAGGAGTGAACACCTCCAAGGAAAAATAAATGCTTAAAAAGAAGGGTTGGTGTAGGGCTTGGGCATTGTGTGGATAAGAGTGGCCAGTGAAAATGGAAAAGCTTACCAGATAAACACAACTGAGGAAGATGGTCACCTCTGGCTCTCTAGCCAGAACATTAGAAAAGAGGAAGAGTGAAGATAATTAATAATGACCATAATATGCATTTAGCATACTATTGGTATATCCTTTGGAATCTTAAATTATCATCTATGAGATTAAAGACCATTGTTACTTGATAGGTGTGCCTGGTGCTCTTCTAGATGTTTAACATGCATTGCCTGCACCTGGAGTTTTCATCACAGCACTTTGAGGTACCTACTAGAAAAGAAAACAGAAGAGCAGGGAGTTTACATAATTTCTCAAGATCACACAGCTTTATACATGGTAGTAGAACCATGTGTCAAATAGAGGCAATCGGAACACATGGCCTTTGATCTTAAACATTAAGTGCAGCTTCCCGTATAAGAGGTGAAATCATTCTAAATGTTAAGAATCCCCTGTTTACCAGGGCATGCAGCTTGGGGAAGCAGCAGTGAACACGAAAAGAGATATGTTGATTACCTGGAATAATAAAGTCAAACCTGGAGGTCAAGGGGACAGGTGTGTAGGGAAGGGAGGAGTGGTAAGCTACACACAGATTGTCTTCATATTCAGTTAAACATGTTTTTGTCTTCTGAATACAGAAGGTAACTGAACAGAAAGTATTTAGCCGTGGAATGCTCAAGAACAGTTTTTGTATGATTGTTTTTAGTTTTTTCCCCTGTTTGTTTGTTTTTGTTTTTAATTGTGCTTAGATTTACTAAAATCTGTTCTCTTCAATTTTAGGCTACATGTATCATACAGAATTTTCAGTTTGATTATAAGTTGAAAACATAAGTGCAGTTATTTTAAAAGCCTTAAATAATATGAATAAACTTCATATAATTCTGCCTCCTTCTGTTCAATTCCCGAATATATTTATTGATTTCAGGTCCTGAATAGTGTTACTAGTTTACTATTTGATTTACTATATACAAATAAATGAATCCATATATATATACATATATATGTATATGGGTGTGTGTATACATACACACACCCATATAGATAGATTTGAATATATAGAGAGAGACATGCACAAGTACACTCATACACATCTCATCGTTTGAGGTCTCACAGTCAGTTGAGAATTTCTGTCTGTGGTGGAGGATCCCTTACAGCCCTCACGGAATTAATGACTTTTTACCTGTCATTTGTTTTATCTACTCTATCTATCAGTTTCTAACACTGACCAGCACTTGTGACAAAGAGACATAAAAACCCACTCCTTGTAATGTTTGTAATTGTAAAATGCTAGACTATAAGGAGATTTTTTTCCCTGTGTAGGCTGGTAATAAAATTTATGTCTTATAGCAAGAGAATTCCTAGCTCATGAAATTTAGTCATGACTATTGAAAATAGAAAAGATACACTAAATGACTTAGATTCTTAATGCATTTGTAGAGCTATCTAAACTATAAGTTTCCAGAATATCTTACAGGAATATACAAAGGAAAGATAACTCCTGATACACTTATATTAAATCGTAGTCCAGAGGAATAACCTGTGGTGTAATTATGAACATGTTATCACATGCCCTTAAACTGAGATTATCTGTTTCAAAGAAGATAATCATTGCAGAAAAGGGAATATCTACTTCCATAGATGATCTGAAAAGTAGTTCCGCTAAAATGATGCAGTATGGTAGGTCGTCTCCAAATAATTCTACCCGTCCCTCTATACTCACATCACTTCTCCTGTCAAGAGGTAAAATCTATTTCTCCTCCTTGAGTATGGGTAGTCTGTATGACTTGCTTTATCCAATAGAATGCAGGAGTTCTGGAACTAGTTCTTGAGAAGCCTGCCAATTTTAGTCTTGGAGCCCTGGGCCACCATGTCAAAAGTTTAGTGACTTGATGAAGAAAGCCACAGCCAACCACATCCATTTCAGTTACCCTAGAAGAGGTCCAGAACATGTGAGCAAAGCCATTTTAGATGGTGTAGTCCCAGCTGAGGTCTTATATAAAGGCATCCTCATGACTGACCCAAGACAACATCACACAGAGGAGAAGATCCACCCAGCTAAGCCCAGACAGCCCAGAAAATGGTCAGAGAGAACACATCATCGTTGTTTTAAGTCACTACATTTTGGGGATAATTTCTTACCCAGCATTAGATAACTGAAACATAGGAAACTTAAGAGACAGTAATTGAACCTGAAGAATTAACTTCAAACTCTCTTCAGGGATTCCAGACCCGACCCTAAAATAAAGATATTTCTCCAAAGCCAATATGTTAAGAACTGTTACTGTAAATTTTTAGAAAGAGTTCTATTTGGAGAGCAAACAACTACTATTCAAATGAACTTAAATAGCTCTCTTCAATTCATAGAGTAGTAAAATCCAGTTGGATGGGCAGTATTAATTAGTCACTTTCTTAAGGCCACTTAAAGCTATTCCTTCCTTTTCAACCTCACTGATCAGGTCAAGATCAAACCCCTCCAGTTTCTCTCAACGATGACCAAAGAGCCCCTACTCCCCCTGTGTAACTAACTCTTCTCCCGTTTGTTTCTAATTTCTAATTTGCTGCTTTCTAAAATGGAGATGGAATCATTCACAATCTACTTAATATTCATTACTGGTTTTCCATTAGCTCAAGAATTATGTCCATGTCTTGACATGATTTTCCAGGCCTCTGGGATCTGATTCTTGTTTTTCCCTGACCCTCAATTCATGCCACTCCCGTCCTTCAAACCGAACCATACTAAGCATCTATGCCTTTACCTCTGCTGTCTCTTCTCCCTAGATTTTCCTTCTCCCCTTTAGACCTAATTTCTATGAATTAAACAAACAAAAAAACAAAGACCTGATTCTACTACCTATTTGGCCCACAATGCTCTGTACTCAAGTCTGGAACATTTATCCTATCTTAAATGCCCATAGCACTAGGCAGGTGTACCTACCATAGCCCTCACCACACTGCATTCATGTGCTTCCCAAGTACTGAGGATAGCTTTTAGCTCTTTGTGCCAGCACCCAGCCTCGTGCCAGGAACACTCACAAATGCAGTGCTTGTTGGATGAGTGGGTGAATAATAGATGAAATGGAAAACACATGTGAAAGTACTTCCCAAAGTTAGAAGTGCTTTGCAAGTATTATTTTGATGATTTCTCTGTGACAGGTTATAAAAATAGTTCCTATAAAAATAGACTGAAACCCCAAATAGTTAAAATGAATATATGTGGGGAAAAGGGAAGTGATTACATATACGCACAACAGAAGGAAGCCTGAGGGGTTGTCCTTGCCTATAAAATAAATATAAAAATAATTTACACTGTTATGTAAAGATGCTAGGAAACAGTGGAAAGAAGAATTAGACTATTTACAACTTGATCATGATAGCTTAAAAATTCAGAAAAAATGTAGAGCAAAAATAAATTAAATACATTGAATAAATTAAGAGACATGTATTTAAATTATATTAAGTGATATTTTCCTTAGTCATATAATTGAATTCATTCATCTGAATGAAAAAAATATTGAGATATTGCTGTTGAATGTTTCTCAAACACCAGTATTATACTAAGTGCTTTGCAGACTTTAATTCTTAGAAAAACCTAAGAGACAAGGATTAGCATTCTCTTTTTAAAAGTACAAATTAAAGTTCATTCTTGTTGACACAGTTAATAACTGGCAGCACCATCACCAGATTTCTGGTTTAACCCTCTGTTTTCTTGCCATTAATGAGAATGGAAGACAAAATGAAACCATGGCATTTCCTGCATACAAGAATCTTTAGGAAATAAAGTTACCATTTCTCTTCAATTGCTTAATGATTTTTATTAAAACAAGGAAACCTGTGAGCACCATGGTTTTACTTTATCTCTTGCTTCCATGAATGTCACATCAAGAGGTTGTATCCTGGAAAATAACAGATGTTCCAAACATATTTTAGGTGATTACTTGCCATTAAATTGCCAGCCAATAGCACCTGTAGTGGGTTGACTAGTGGCCTCTCTGAGATCTACTCAGAACCTTAGAATGTGACCTTATGTGGATTTTTTTTTATTTGCAGATATAATTAAGATAAGAATCTTGTGATGTGATCATCCTGCATTAGGGTGGGGTCTAAATCCGATGAGATGTATACTTAGAAGAAAAGGTCACGGGAGAAGACCATGTAAAGATGGAGTCCAAGACTGGAATTACTCTGCCACAAACCAAGCAATAACTGGCAACACCAGAGGCTGGAAGAGGCGTGGAAGGATTCTCCCCTAGAGGCTTCAGAGGGAGCAGGGCCTTACCAACATCTTGAATTTGGACGTTTGGGCTCCAGAACTGTGAGAGAATAGATTTCTGTTGTTGTAAACCAAGTTCACGGTGATTTCTTACCCTGGGATACAACCTATTTCCCATTTCTACACACTTGCTAAGGACAGTGCTATGCCTAGGGCAAAGAAGCCATTGACTTCCTTAGTTCTTTACACAGAATAGTTAGGAAAAGCCCTCTTGGAGAGGTGACATTTAGAATATACTAGGAGTGTTCAAGCAGAAAACAACAGACAATAAAAAGACTAGAAGGAACAGACAACATAAAGACTAGAAAGAACTTCAAAGTGTTTGCAGGACAGAAAGAAAACTAGTGTGGGAAAAGTGTAGTAGGTGGTAGAGTAGAGAATCAGGTGATTCATGGAGAAGGAAAAAGAGCCACATCCTGTCGGTCTTTATTTTATTTTATTTATTTATTTATTTTTTTAATAGATTTTTATTTTATTTATTTGTCGTTTTTTCGTGACTGGCACTCAGCCAGTGAGTGCACTGGTCATTCTTACATAGGATCCGAACCCGCGGCGATGCGCTCCCAGCGCAGCACTCTACCGAGTGCGCCACGGGCTCGGCCCCCTGTCGGTCTTTATACAGCCTATCAAGGTATTTGGGTTGCATTTTCAGTTTAATGGAGGCACACAAAATGATTTAATACTTGTGGTGGAAGCGTAGGGGAGACAAGTGTAGAAGAGTACATGATCTCGATTTATGTTTTATTTAAAAAATTTTTTTATTGTATATACTTTAGGGGTACAGTGTGTTTTCTTATTGTAACATGGTTGTACGTATCTGTGGAGTACAGCATTGAATAGCAATACCCCTGTGCAATATGTGATGCTCAAATCAGGATTTTTACTATATTCAACATTACACAATTTAACCACTTTTTGTGGTCCTTCCGTGTGTTGTTTCAATGCATGCATGTATTATACAATGATTCACTTAAGGCAATAGCATATCCATCATCTAAACATTTATATTTTCTTTGTAATGATTAGATTCAAGATCCTCTTTTCTAGCTATTTAGAAATATACAATACAATATTATCAGCTATAGTTATCCAGAACATTAGCACTTTTTCTTTCTATTTGCCTGTAGGTTTGTATCTGTTAATTGTTAATCCACCTCTTCTCCTCCCCGCCACACATCCCTTTTCCCTTCTCAGCCACTGGTAACCATTACGCTACTCTACTTCTATGAGGACCACTTTTTAAGTTTTTGTTTTAAGGAGGTGATATTAATTACTGCCATGTGGAGAATAAACTGGAAGTTAAAATGGTAGAAGGAGGCAAACAAGGAAATAGGCCTTTGCAATTGTTGAGCGGTAAGGTGGGTTTTCCAGTGGTGGAAGGGATGATGGAGAAACGTCTTCTTGTGAGTAATTTTGTGGAGGCACTACCTGACATGCTGATGCATTGGAAAAAAAGAGAAAAGGAAAGTGAGACATCAAATCTCAGCAATAAGATACAAAGGCACATAGGAGGAGTACAAAAAATGAGGAACTTGGGGTAGGAAAATTAAGAAATGTTTCTCATAGGAAGAGATTCTTACATATGTGAATAATAGTGTCCTACTCATAATTTAAAAAATTTGCATATGAATGTTGGGAACAAGAGTCTGTAGGGAGAATGCTAGATAAAGGATTTTTGTACTAAATATTTTTCTAACAAGGCCAATTTGCAGTTGAGCTGTTTATATCCTTTGACCATGAAGACCAGTAATTATATACAGCACTGAAACACTAAATTATTCAATTGCCTCAAATTTGTTAACCTCACATTCTTTTACTTTACTATGTGCCTGTTTTAGGTCCATCCTCTGCATCAAGATATTTTTAGATTTGTTTCAAATCTGGTTTTATTTTATTCAAAGTGAGTTTATTCAAAACTATTTCTACTTGACTATGGAAAATATTTTTGCCTTTCTCATCAGTTCTGCACAATGACCTTACATGGGTCCTGTTAAAGTGGATTCGCTCTTTAGACAAGGTTTCTTATCAGTTATTCACACTTACTGGAGAAGACATTTTTTTCCCTAAATCATGCAATGGTTGCTCTATAAATATTCTGTGATCTTGAGTGTTATGCTATTTTATTTTTAAAAATCACTGGCTGAAGTACATCTTTTAAGAATTCTTTCATTTTAAAAAAGGATATTCCTTATTTTCTGCTTGTCTCAGTGACCTATTTTAATTTTTAAAGCTATCCACTAACTTACTCTTCTTATCTCCCAGCTTTCTTATATTATCTGTTTTCCTTTAAGCAAAAGTCTATTTTTTTTGTTATCTTTAGGAAAGGAATACAAAGTTATAAATATCCACAGGTTATTTTTTGCATACATGTGAATCACCTATTTAAATTAATGAAGGACCACTGTATGTATATAGAAGGAGATGCCAGGTAAAATTAGAACTCACTGTCAAAGAGAGATAAAATGTCCCCTTGACTTCTGCTTTTTACATAATACCCTCATTCCCAGGACATAAAATGATTTCAATAGGGCACTCTTCAACATTGGTCAACTTAGTTTTTCATTAAAGGAGAATGTTCTCAACATCTGTTATTTGTCTCACCTTCCTACGCATAGTTCAATACTTTCTATCCCGTTTTCCCTTTGCCTATTTTATGTTCTCTCTAGCATACATCATTTACAAAATATTTTATAATATATTCATATATTTTGTTTATGATCTTTTCCACAAGAATGTAGGCATCATGAGACAGGTATGTTCTTCTTACTGATATATCCCCAGTTCTAGGAAGCGTATCTGGCATACAATAGACATTCAGCCATTTGTTAAATGAATGCATAAAATGACCGAAGAGTAGGATAAAATAGGCTGCCTGGACACAGGAACTAAAAGTCCTACAAACACAAGAGAACTACATTCAAAAATTCTATGAAGTCTTCATATTTAGTGCAGAAAAACATTATTCAGGCTTCTTATAACTGAGGTATGAATCTCAAAAATATGCAAGAAAAACTTCCGACTCTAGTGGGATGGCTGGAAAAATTCAAACATTTCTCATTTGCACACTCCTACTCCAACTTTTCATGAAAGAATGTAAGCACTAAATAAAAATGTATTGAATGAATGAAGTAAATGAATGCTTGAACCAATGAACAGACTACTTATGACACTTTCTCACTAACACAATTAATGTAGAAAAAACAGAAGTGAAGGTCAATGTAAATCATGTAAAGAGTGCTAAGTTTGACTATATCAAACATGTTGAGTAGAACTACCAATGGTACATTATCATTCAGAATATTTCTAAATGCATCTTCTAAGGGAAAGCAAACAACATCTACATTGATATTACCTAAATGATGTGATTATTTCTATGAGCATTCTGAAAATGCAACCAAAAGAAATTACCTATATGTTCCTTAGAGTAATATATAAACGCTACAACATAAAAAAATTTTTTTTCAGAAAAAAATGTTACAGTGTTAGCTCTACAGCTTCCTTTTTTTAAAGTCCTGGATATTATTAATAAACATAGGAAAATATGAATCTAGACGATACAGACATAAAAATGCCTTAGAATTGGAAATGAAAAAAAATTATATAAATATTTGAATATATTTGCACATACATGTATATTCTTATATGTGTAAATGCATGAAAAAATTAATTGGATGCATACTAAAAAGAAAATGTCAAAAATCTGTGTTGTATTTACAACAGTGCCAAAAGCAAACTATTAGAGCGTCTTATGTGATTTCTTCACTACAAATAGTTATTAAATAACATATGTGGCTTCTTTAATAATGCCTAATGTAAATCATGTTTCAAAACCCATATTAAGTGATTACTTTGCATTATAATGCTTAGCCCTTTCAAAAATTCTGTGAGCTAGTTGTGTTTTTCTTCACTTGTTTCCAGATGTAGATACTAAAGCTTAGAAAATTAAGTAATTTTCCCCAAATATATCAAGTAGGTGTTAGAACTGGTCATTGAATTCAGTTGTGCTCTAAACCAGTTGCTGTTGAATATGGGGTCACTAGCTACATGTAATTGTTCAGCACTTGAAATGTAGCTAGTGTGTAATAGAAAATTAATTTTTTTATTTTATTTAATTTGGAACAATTTAAATTTAAAAAGCAAAGAAGTGTAAAATAATCTATTCAATAAACACAACTTTGTTTATTGGTAGACTATATTTAACTTCAAACATTTATTGCCTAATATATTATTGTTGTATTGGAGTATGCATATTGTCTAAATTGTTTCTAGTATCTCACATAAACACCTCATGAATCTAGTGAATGTTGATGGATGGGCAGTTTTCATAATTTTTAAAATACCAATATAATATTATAATGTGTTTGTTTGAGTATTTTATGTAGACAGCCTGATGTCTATGTAAATTGTAAGTGGAAATTAAGTTTAAATACTTACGAATTAAATTATAATATAATTAAATTACATTTCTAGTTTAAAGTAAGTATGGGCAAATTTTTAAATTAAAAACTAAGAAATACTACCTTTGTAGAATCAAGTGGAAATGCAAAAAAAAAAAAAAAAAACAAGAAAACTAGTACTGCAAACAGAATAGTTAAAAATTTTTAAAAAGATTGGAGAGAGAGTGAGAGACTTAGAAGGCATGTAGCAAATTTCTCAGATTGTTGATGGCAATTATTGCCCTATAGCAGTATGAAAAAGCTATTGTGTTTAAAAAAATATGATAAAGTGGGTAATATAAAGAGATACATTTGAGCAAATACATAGGGAATTTGATAAACAGTTTCTTCTCAATAGTCAAAAAAGAATCTGTGAATATAATCACCTGAAATCAGAATTAAATATCAAAAAAACACACATTTTTTCAGTAATTTTGAACAAGTAAATGAAATTACATTATATTTTTAGTTCTCATCTTACAGATAAGATCACCCTTCCTTAATTGAAGAAACACAAGTCATCAATTTGTGCTTTGGCTCTCAGAGGTATTCATTAGATCCCAAGTGGGCTTTAAGTTCTTCATCTGTAAAATACTCAATATTCTCTGGAGATATTTCCAAATAAGTGGTAAGTGGGTGGTTTAATTATCTAGCAAGACAATGAGTAAAACTGAGACACTTTCTCTGGAGTGCCTGAAAGTCTACCCGACCTCTGATGAGGGGACCAACTAGAAGCAGGTTGTGGATACAGCTCAAATGAAATGGGAAATGGTTTGGTCCTCTGGGAGTTTGAGGCTCATGCAGGGTTGGCAATCCAGAAAGAGGGTAGAAAAGAGATAACAGCAAATATATATGTAGCCATTAGCAGTACCCAAATGACAGAAAGCAGTTTGTCTTTCTAGGCTTTGCTTCTGAGACAGCCATTTATCATAACGCATAGAGGTTGTTGAAGTAATGATTTACCCGAAGTTTAAAAGGTTGTACGACTTGAGCTGAAAGTCCTTTGTCCCATATTCTGTATTCTACAGCAGATTGAGGTTTACTAGATATAATTTGAATTGGGAAAAAAAATGGGGGAAGGGGCGATACAACCTACTCATATATGGAAAGAGTGTTAAGACTTAATATTCTGAACCTAAACGTTTGTGCCTTCAAATTGGAATAGGCTGCTGTGGGCTAGCTTAGATATACCCACCACTCTATGGGAAATTAAGTTCTAAAGCCCTGGCAAATGTGCAAGGGAGATGTTTACATACACGGTGCATCTTCGCTGTATATACCTGGATGTTTTGTTCCTACAATATGTATAATGCTTCTAAAAAAAGCACCTTTGGGGACTCCAGGACAGTGGAGATGGTGATGGGATGAGGTTAGAAACAGCCAAAAATTTACAGCTGAAAACTTATCTCTAGTGTCAGTGTAAGAGTACTAGCTCGGGCTTCACACAGACCAAGTTTTACATTCCATTTCATCCACTTATAGCTATGCAACCTTGAGTTTGTTCCTTAGCCTCTGTAATTCTGCATTCTCAAATAGTAAAAAGAATGTATAATATTTATCTTATAATAATTTGTAAATAAATTAGGACATATCAACATATTTGTACAGTGCCTATACACATTGATTCATTTTGGTTATGACCACATGTTAGAATACCATATGCATTTTGTGCTTGAAGTGATATATCAATAAACACTGGGATGCATGTAAAATTGACTGCATCGTAACCATTTATTTCCTAAATATCGAAGCAGTGATAAATCACTTCGGTGTTAGTGAGATTTCCTTGCCTAATCAGCAATGTGATGCTGATGGATTCACAGAAACTAAAACATATATAATAATATGATAAGAGTATTTAAATATTATTTCTCTGAAATAACTTACATTTTACAAGTAGTGACTACACAGTTTTAATCAGAAAAATTGAACATTTATGAAGTCTCTAAATTTCTCATATTTTATTTTTGATGGTAGCCTTAACTAAAGATTATGTAACAGTAACTGAAAAGCTCCTTCTGCTGGCTTTGGATTTCACTGCAATGCACTGTGATCATGTCATTTTTTGATTTGATTCCCCTCCCCCCTACAGATAATGCACATATAATTGCTTCTTCATTCACTAGAAACTTTACATTTATGCACACTTTTGTATTTTAATTCAGTAATCATATGTTAGTAAACAAAATCACTAATAGAAAAAGGCTTATTCCATGAGATAAACCCATATTTTGAACTCATGGCACTTTTGTAATTAGGAATTAAAGCAATGAAATTAATTATGTAAATAGAAAAAGACATTATGATATATAAATATTCCTAAATATTTCTAACAAGAATATCATAATGTTTACTGAATACCTTCATGATATTTGAATACTTCAGTCTTTCCTATGGCAGATATAAAAATAATTTGTTACATAGAACTCACTTCATTGAAATTCCATGTTTTCAATAAATTGTCATAAAATTTATATAAGACAATCTATTTTACTCTTATCACATGGCTGTAAAAAATAATTATCAATGAATGTAGTCTTTGTAACACCAAACATCATCAAGAATTTATACATGTGAAACTGTAATTTTAGGCATCTGAGATTTTTGACATTTATAAGAACCATATCAATTTATAAGCAATGAAGCACAATTAATAATATAAATTATATGAGTAGAAAACAGTATCATTAGCTAGTTCATTAGTGATAGGAAGTATAGTCCTGATACAAGAAAATAATAATGTTCCATTGACCAATTTAATCTATGGTCAGTGCTATTTCCAATTTTACATGTACATGGATATTAAGGATTAGACTGATCTCAAAGGAAAATTAAAATGGATTTCAATAACTATATCTGTAAGCTCTGGTTGGTCACAATCTATATAAATAAGTTATCCAGAAGAGTATATATATATATAAAAGAAATAAAAGAAAAAGAAGAGTATATATCTCTATAAAGTATCCTGGAAACTGGCATTTGTAGCTAAAAATTTGAAGTTAAATTAGAGTTGAACATAGAAATCCAGCAAGTAAAATATTTTGATTCAAAGACAATTACTGAACATGAACTATGTGCTAGGAGCTGTCTGCTAGATTTGGAACATACAAGTATAAACAAAATACAGCCTACAAATTTGACATCCTTAGCCTAATTTTTTTTTTTTAAATTTTGCCTAAGTTGAAAAAAGGGAAAATATTATTTGATAATTGTAGCAATAGAACTAGGCATGAGTAATACAGGCCATAGAGAAGAGTCAGAGAGTAAACTAAAAATATTTCCTTTTTTTTTTTTTTTTTTTTTTATTATTTTTTTTTTTTTGGTTTAGACTTTACTATTTTTATTTTTTTATTTTTTATTTTTTTTTCTTTTTTTTAAAATTTTATTTTGTCGATATACATTGTAGCTGATTAATGCTCCCCATCACCAAAACCTCCCTCCCTTCTCCCTCCCTCCTCCCCCCAACCATGTCCTTTCTGTTTGTTTGTTGTATCAACTTCAAATAATTGTGGTTGTTATATCTTCTTCCCCCCCCCCCCGGTTTGTGTGTGTATGTGTGTATGTGTGTGTGTGAATTTATATATTAATTTTTAGCTCCCACCAATAAGTGAGAACATGTGGTATTTCTCTTTCTGTGCCTGACTTGTTTCACTTAATATAATTCTCTCGAGGTCCATCCATGTTGTTGCAAATGGCAGTATTTCATTCGTTTTTATAGCTGAGTAGTATTCCATTGTGTAGATGTACCACATTTCCCATTAGGTCGCCTCCACGATCAAAAGTAAGTAGATTATGTTTGATCTTCCAATGACACTTTCTGGTACAATTTTCTGTAATAAAAAGCTTCTGCATAAAATTTGAGAACATAGCTAGAAAGTCACCATCCCGGGTGCCCTGTAGGTTACAAGACTATCACAGTATGGAATAGTATCATGTAATATTTTAATCAGAATTTTTAAGCCAAAGGCAAATTATACAGGTAGGCAGAACAACTATCTCTCGCCACTTCATATTTTCACCATTTCCCTTCTGTAAGTGTTGTGGGAGGCACCTCTTCTGTACTTTCGAGATTTTTGCTTCACGCGACATGTTTGTTCCATTAGTGTAACATACCTGTCCCCTCTCAATGCCCTACTCTCTAGTTCCAAATAGAGAGAAAGTGATATAATCTGGTGTGTTTGGAAACAGAAGTTGGATACGCACAACAGCTTCCTCTTGGGAATTAGCTGCTCTAATCCTGTCTAACACAAATTTTATTTTATTTATTTTTATTTATTTTTTTTTTCAAGCTCTCACCAAGGCCTTGTCTGGTTTCTGTTCTCATCTTCTTTTCTTTTTTTTTTTAAATTGGTTATGAATATTGATGAGATACAGAGCTGATTATCATCCCTTGTGCCCAAGATGTGATGGCCAAATTCATACTGGCAGCAATGCCCCTTACCACAAATTGCGTTTGTACCCCGCTAATACAAATTTTATTTTATTTTATTTTATTTTTTCCATTTTCTTTTCTTTTTTTTTTTTAAGTTTTATTTTGTCGATATACATTGCAGCTGATTATTGCTCCCCATCACCAAAACCTCCCTCCCTTCTCCCTCCCCCCCTCCCCCCCAACAATGTCCTTTCTGTTTGCTTGTCGTATCAACTTCAAGTAGTTGTGGTTGTTATATCTTCTCCCCCCCCCCCGGGTTTGTGTGTGTGTGTGTGTGTGTGTGTGTGTGTGTGTGTGTGTGTGTGAATTTATATATTAATTTTTAGCTACCACCAATAAGTGAGAATATGTGGTATTTCTCTTTCTGTGGCTGACTTGTTTCACTTAATATAATTCTCTCAAGGTCCATCCATGTTGTTGCAAATGGCAGTATTTCATTCGTTTTTATAGCTGAGTAGTATTCCATTGTGTAGATGTACCACATTTTCCGTATCCACTCATCTGATGATGGGCATTTGGGCTGGTTCCAACTCTTGGCTATTGTAAAGAGTGCTGCGATGAACATTGGGGAACAGGTATACCTTCGACTTGATGATTTCCATTCCTCTGGGTATATTCCCAACAGTGGGATAGCTGGGTCGTATGGTAGATCTATCTGCAATTGTTTGAGGAACCTCCATACCATTTTCCATAGAGGCTGCACCATTTTGAGGCTAATACAAATTTTAAAGGCAGCATTTGCCTCTAAGACACTGGAAACCTCCAGGATTGGTGGTCCCGACCTCGAATCCCAACCCTAAGGAGATGGAGATGTTGAGTACTCTCTCCCTTGAGAATACTCCTCAGTCCAGCCAGAATACTGACCTATTGCCACCATCTTCCTTCCAGGTAATTTCTGTCTTGTGTCCAGTTTTTTTAAGCTGGATATTATTTCTATAAACTTATAAAATATTATCTCTAAGATGTTACTTATTTTGTAGTATAATGATTTGCTATGCATATTTGAATCACATGTTTATTTATTCATTGGAACCACACGTTTAAAGGGATGAGTAATTTGTATTAAATATCTACATGCATATGAAAATTCATAATTAAGTTGAATATGTGAATGCAAAAATAAGTTAAAAGTATTGGAAAACATATGTGAGATTTTCTTCATTTTCATTTTGGGGAGGAAGGAGTATCCTGTCAGCAGGTTTAGAATACAAGTTGCTTTAAAATGCCTGGGTTTAAAGCTCATTTCACCTTTTGCCACCTGTGTGACCATGAAAAAGTTCATTATAATTATTATTTCCCAGCTGGGAAATGTGGCTATTAATATAAATTCCTTGTATGATCACTATCAGGATTAAATGATGATTTAGAAAGGATCAAATCAGATAATATAGGCAAAGGATTTATTCTTGGCACTCTAATATATTTGATGTTAAATATCAGGATATATTATTTACAATAATCAAAGGAAATAGACATTACAGATCATATTGGAGTTGTTAGCCTGTTTTGCCTTGTTTTGTCACATGACGAAAACTTTGTGGAGATTGTCAGTACTGTTTGATTTTCTCCTGATATTTTAAATATCTTTGAGTAAAGTATAAAGTACTTTTAAAACCTACCTGATTTTCTGTATTTGTTTCAAGCCACTAATTTTTTCTTAATTAATGGCCTTTGGTTTTACTTAAAGGTTGGAGTTTTCATCAAAAGAGAAAATTCTGTGTGTGCACAATAGCTATGTGAGGTAGGCACAACAGCTATCTTTTTTCAGAAATTCTGGACATAATAAAAAATTTACCACACAAACATGTAAACTCTGCCATAGCAATATATAACACAAAGTGATGAAAATATTCATAACATATTTCAAACAAGGGAAACCCTGATATAAACTGAAACCTTATAAATGAAAAATAAAAATATATAAGACTGTATAGTCAAAACATATAATGCCATTGACGTCATGACAATATACACTATCATATATCGTGATGGGAATATAATCAATAAGATATTTAGGAGTGGGGGAGTAATGAAAATTATCAGAAGTTCATATCCTGAAATCACTCCTCAGGCTTATAGCCATCTGACATTAGACAAAGGAAACAAAAATCTACATTTGGGAAAAGACTGGCTCTTCAACAAGTGGTGCTGGGAAAACTGGATATCCATATGCAGAAGAATGAAACTAGATATGCATCTCTCACCATACACTAAAATCAACTCAAAATGGATTAAAGACCTAAGTATAAGACTGGAAACTGTAAAATTACTAAGGGAGAATATAGGTGAAACACTTCAGAAACTAGGTCTGGGCACAGGCTTTATGAACATGAGCCCAAAAGCACAAACAGCAAAAGAAAAAATAAACAAATGGGACTATATCAAACTAAAATGTTTCTGCACAACAAAGGAAACAATCAACAGAGTGAAATGTCAACCTACAGAGTGGAAGAAAATTTTTGCCAATTATGCATCCGACAAGGCACTAATATCCAGAATATACACAGAACTCAAGCAATTATACAGTAAAAAAATAAATGACCCAATTAAAAAATGGGCAAAGGAGATGAATTGACATTTTTCAAAGGAAGACATACAAATGGCCAACAGATACATGAAAAAATGCTTAGCATCACTAGTCATCAGGGAAATGCAAATTAAAACCACATTGAGATACCACCTCACTCCAGTTAGACTGGCTATCATCAAAAAGATGGTGAATAACAAATGCTGGCAAGGGTGTGGAGAGAAGGGAACACTACTGCACTGTTGGTGGGACTGTAAATTAGTACAACCACTTGAAAAACAATTTGGAGGTTTCTCAAACAACTACAGATAGATCTTCCATACAATCAGCAATCCCTCTTCTGGGTATATATCCAGAGGAATGGAAATCATCATGTCGAAGAGATACCTGCACTCTCATCTTCATCGCAGCTCTGTTTACAATAGCCAAGATATGGAACCAACCTAAATGTTCATTAATAGATGATTGGATAAGGAAACTATGGTACATACACACTATGGAATACTACTCTGCCATAAAAAAGAATGAAATACTCCCACTTGCAACAGCATGGATGAACCTGGAGAAACTTATCTTGAGGGAAATAAGCAAAGCACAGAGGGATAAATACCTCATGTGGTCACTCATATGTGTGAGATAAGAGAGAAAGGAAGGAAGGAAAGAAAGACCACAGTAGTCCCATGATCCGACAGAGGGAGGGAACATTATTAGGGCTATAAATTGGAGCTGATGGGAGAGGTAGAAGGGGAGGAAGGTAGCAGGATAATTGGGAGGGGACAAAGGGTACAAAAGTAATTTCTGGTAACAGGTATGCCCCCAGTATGAATCTATCCCGCACATCATGGGCAGGAGGGGGGACAATCAGCTTTGTATCTCATGAATATTTGTAATAAATAAATAAATAAATAAATAGATAGATAGATAGATAGATAGATAGATAGATAGATAGATAGAAAAGAGAATAAGGCAAAAAATAAAAATAAAAATGCCAAAAAATGAAAAGAAGTTCACATCCTTTGACTGCAAGTTCACATCTAGGAATCTGAAGAAAACTATCATGACAACAGATAATTGTATGCAAATATACTTTGCAAGACTATTTATAATAGCAATAATTTTAATACAACTTATGTGACCATAAAAAGAAAGATAGCAAAATAAATTGTAATGTATCCACGTGGTGGAAAACAGTAAATCACTTCCAGATTATGAAACACATTTATGTGTTCCGACCTGGAAATTAAGGAGGGGAAAGTCTATTGGTAGGAAAATTTGCAAAGCATGATCTTATGTTTATAGAAAAATAATACTAGCAATAATAAAAATAAAATTGGAAAGATTCTTTAGTAAAGGTATATTTATCCATATGCAAAAGGAAATGTAAAATAAGAAAACACCAGTGCTGATTGTCTCTAGGCAGTGATGGGATATTAAGCTGGGGTTTGTGGTGAGAGTGAGAATATAGAGAATATAACTTCTGAGTCTGAATATTCCAAAATTCCAAAGAAATAATGGGTAACATTTACTTTGTGTGATAGATACATGTTTGATATTTTTTTACGTGGAGAGGAAATGGTTAAATGGATGAATGTAAAAATAAGCAATAAAAAAACCCCAGAATAATTAAACACAAAGGAAATTTGTAAAACTGAAGTCAAAGTTCCATGCCATTGGGTAATGGGGAGAAATAAAAGCCCCTACAGACATTAATCATATTTTGGTCAACCTCCTATCCTGTGATACTACTAGTAAAGTACATTAACAAAAAATCATAAACAAATTATTCTAGAAAATAATTTTTAACCTGCACAGCAGATAATTGCTAGTGTGATGCAGCCTTACAAAGCAAAGCCAGAGAGAATTTCTCTTCATTTCAAAGAACTCACTTCCATAGTCTCCAGTGTGCCTTGCTAGAAAAGAGATTTCTTAATTAAGGTAGTGCAGTAGTGATGTCTCCAATACCCTACCTTACATTCATGCCTCTCCCTATATAATCTTGTCCGTATGAAAGGACTTCATTTTAGTTGGATCATATTTTATGATAATATATGTATCACATTAAGAATGGACTCACTTGCCAGGGTTCTATAGGACGCAGATACTGGATTGCTTTGAGGAGTGCCACCTTCCGGAAGCACCTGCAGTTCCTTAGGGCAGGCATACTTCAGTTATTTACACCTGCAGAGTGGCTTCTACATGCTTATGCCTGCCAAAAACAAGTATACTAAACATGCAGGTGCAGTGATGAAGATCCATCTCATTACAGTCTCTTATTCTAACTTCCCAACAGAAGGAGCCCACATTAATAGAATCTGAACAGTTTTGCAGCTCTAATGCATATTCCATCCACACAAAAGTAACATTTTGATTCATGAGACACTAATTCTGATCAATTGATCTTCATGGGAGGAACTAATTAACCTTTTTGTCTTATTCCTAGTAGCAAAATATAAGAATAAATGTAATTGGAATATTCATGCATAAATTCCTCTCACTATTTAAGTCCTCTTTAGTGAATAGCTCTAAGAGCATAACAGAAAGTTTTAACATTTTTTTTTTTTTTTTGCCCTAGAAACTTGTGCTACCACAAAATGGAATCCATGGAATAGGCAGAGTTTTTTTTCCAACCACAATAGTCTATTATGTCAAGGTTGTCCAGTTAATGTTGGAACCTACATGTGAAAATGTTTTCTGAATTCAAATTGACTTTTAAAAATAAAATATGTGCAAAAATTATAACATAATTGAACATAGTAAACTAATATTCATCATTTTCAGATAAAATTATAGTATCAATAATTTAGTATGTCCTAACACTGTGTTGAAATTCTTATATACTTGCACTTTTATTGCTTATTAAAACCTCCTGCTATAGATACTATTATATTCTCTTCTTACCACTTGGGAAACCAAATTTTAGGGAAATCTAGTAATTTGTAATTTAGCTTTAGTACTAGTAACAGCTGGTAGGTGGTAGATCAAGAGTTTGAACGCAAATTTATCTGTATTCTAAGTTTGATCACTTTTCCACTAACTTACATTGCCCCATAAGGTTAATTGATAATTGTGGCCCAATATAGTATGGGTCACAATTCCTGACTTGGAAGTTCACTACAAAATACACAAAATAGTGTCTTGCATGTGATAACATATCAAAAGCATCTTTAGTTGCTAATTGTTTACATGTATCTTTGTTATTTTGAAGCTCTTTATCAGGTATGTTTTGCAAATACTTTCTCTCATTCCATGGCTTCTTTTTTTCATTCTCTTAAGAGTGTCTTTCATGAAGTGTACTAGTTTCTGGTTGCTGCTGTAAAAGATTACCATAAACTTGGTGGCTCGTTAACAGAATTTTTTTTCTCTCCCAACTATGAAGACTAGAGTTTAATATCAATTTCACTGGGATACAAATTTCAAAAGAATTTTTTTTTTCCCTCTGGGAGCTCTAGGGGAGAATTAGTTCCTCGCCACTTTGAGCATCCAGCTTCTGGTGGCTGCTGGCATTCCCTTGTTGTGACTGCATCACTCCAAAGCCTGCTTCCATCTTCACATTACCTTCTCCTCTTGTGTGTGTCTAATCTCCCTCTGTCTCTTATAATGACTGGGTCTAGATACCAACTGGGTAATCCAGGATAATCTCCCCATGTCAAGGTCCTTAATTTAATTATATCTACAAAGACCATTTTTCTTTACCAGGTAACATTCACAAGTTCCAAGGAGTAGGTCCTAATATCTTTGAGTAGACATTATTCAGTCTACTACACAGAGCAGAAGTTTTTAATTTTAATAATGTTTAATTTAATTATTTTATTGGGTTGTTTTTTTGGAGTTGTGTCTAAAAGGTCATCACCAAACTCAAAGTTACATAGATTTCCTCCCATGTGTCCTTCTAAAAGTTTTATAGATTTGCATATTACATTTAGACCTACAGTCCATTTTGAGTTAATTTTATGAAAGATGTAAGGTATGTGTCTAGGTTAATCATTTTTTAAAAAAATATAGAAGTTCAATTATTTAACAAATTTCACCTTTTTAAAAAAAATCCATATGTATCTTTAGGAGAATGATTGCTCTGGATCTATTGGCTTACTTATTCTTATAAGTCTTTTTTTTTTTTTTTTTTTTGTCGTTTTTTTTTTCGTGACCGGCACTCAGTGCACCGGTCATTCCTATATAGGATCCGAACCCGCGGCGGGAAAGACGCCGCGCTCCCAGCGCAGCACTCTACCGAGTGCGCCATGGGCTCGGCCCTTATTCTTATAAGTCTTGGTCTGTAGAGAGAACAGACCTGTAGTTACTAGAGGTGGGAAAGTGGGAGAGGGAGGAGGGATAAGGAATAATTGGGTAAGGGACACAAAAGGTAATTATGATGTGTAATGATGAACATATCTATAATATTGATTTGATCATCACATAGTGTACATAAATACTGATAGTCAACTCTATACCCCATAAATATTTATTTTTTTAAAAAAGAGTTTACCTCTAAAAAAAAAAACTGCTGCAGACAATTGATAAAGCATAGAAACACTACTAGGAATAGAAATAATATCAATCTATGTATAGTTAAGGAGAACATTATCATCATACTACTTCACCTATACATTTATATTCTTTAACTCATTGCCTTCAGAGGGAACACTTGATAGGAAACAGATATTTTGAATGTGGAATTGTAATTTGGCCTGATAAAAATATTTTACCAAAACATGTACTGGCCAACAAATTGTAGCCTTTTGAAGGGAAATATACAGATTAAATTCTGACAATGGACATATGAGAAAAAAGAAAATAGAATATTCGGACCCTATTGAATGTTTAAACAGCATCAGTTATACTTGAAGACTTCTTGTTGCTGTAATTTTCAAGTTTGAATTGTTTTGTGTGTTGTTGTAAGTTTTCCAAAATATAGATATATGAGGTCTAAAATCTGCTGTGTCTTAGAAATTCATAAAATGACAAAATGCAATGAAAGTCTTTGTGGCTATCATATCCATTCTGTGCTAAACTGTGTGTTTTTGGGGGAAAAAAAAGCAATAGTCTAGAAAGATGCCAATATATGTTACATGGAAAAAGCTTCTGAGGTCAAATACTGTTGAGAAAATTTTTAAAAATTAAGAAGGCTTTTTAAAAATACTTTTTTTTCTTTTTTTATTTTAACTCATCAGTATACAAGGTAGTTGATTTTTGTGTCTCTTTACCAATTCCTCAAGAAATCTTCTTTACCTAAAATTTCTTAAAGAGTTTAACTGGCGACTCTATTATATGCATCTTAAAGTGAGAATTTATGGTATACCAGATTTTTCAAACTAACTATCTTTGGGACCCTTTTTTTTTTTTTTATGGAACATCTCTCAATATCTCTCAGGAGACCATTGTTCTGTAGAAAAGAGTTATGTGCAATGTTGAACTATAATAATGCCCAAGGCTGGTTCCACATCTTGGCTATTGAGTACAGAGCTGCCGTGAACATAGGAAGTTCAGGTATCCCTTCAACATGATGATTTCTGTTCCTTTGGGTATATACCCAGTAGTGGGATTGCTGGATCGTATGGAAGATCTGTCTGTAGTTGTTTGAGAAACCTCCACACTGTTTTCCATAGTGGTTGTACTAGTTTACAGTTGTACTCATTCATAAGTGGGAGCTAAGAGAGAAAGAAGGAAGGAAAGAAAGACCGCAGTGGTGTGTTGGACTTGCAGAGGGAGAGAGCAGACCTAGGGATACAAAGTGAAGTGGGGGGAGGGGGAGGGAAATTGGGGATAATTGGGTGAGGGACACCGGGTATAATCGCAATTTGTGGTAATGGGCATGCTGCCAGTATGGATCTGGCCATCACATCTTGGGCAGGAGTGGTGACAATCAGCTTTGTACTCCATGAATATTCACAACCAATAAAAAAAAAAAAAATGCCCAAGGCAAAGGACCCTTGAGCTTTCCTTAAGGGAAATGAGCAAGGGTTTATAACATTTCACAGCAGAGTGAAGGTAAGCAGAAAGAAATTTTAAATAACCTGTTCTAACGTGGAGGAAAAGAATCAGCTAAAAAAGCTGAAAACGAAGCTGCTATTAAGAATTCAAAAGTGTCAGATTCTTGAATAGGTCACTTGCTTTTGAGTGATAAATATAACTTATAAAGTAGCTATAAACTAAAAAAATGTATTTTCATAATTCAGAAGTACAAATCATTTTAAAGTGTTATTACAATGAATTGAATTTGCAAAACGGTCCAAGGAAGAACCACATAATTCTTTAGAGACAGAGCTTTATATTAACATTTCAATTTTACCTAATTCCATGTAACTTTAGTGAGAATATTTTGCAAAACCTCAGAACTAAAACTAAAGTGTTAAAATTCAGCATCACAAAAATTGTCTTACATTGTATTTTTAAATTTTATAAAAAGTTCATGTACATTTTTTCTTCAATATTCATAAACAATATAGGTTTATTGAGTTGTTCATTATGGTAATTTCATAGGAGAAATAATGTTCACTGCTAGTAAACCAAAATTCAGACTGGAACGTGGGTTTTCTATCTGGAACATGTGTAGTTTTTCCACTGTGGCACACCTGACTCAGAATGATTCTAAGTGAAGTTTGTCAGTAAAATAATGAGAGTTTAGTTTTCTTTTATGACCTTCAATGTCAACGTGTCAGAATCTTATTTCCATCAATCCAGGTAATCTACAATTTTAATATGTATCAATGAATTTTTAAAGTTGACTGAAACAACAAAAAATGATGCAATTAACATCGTTATATATATTTTCCTTAGAAGTTACCACATTTCCAATTTTACCAACAGATTTTTTTTTATGTTTAGCCAAGAATACCTTTATCCACAAGCTACCCAGTTGTGTATTTACCATAGTAACTACTCCTAAAACTGCATTCATAATTTCCTCAAAAACACACAAAAATAAAAGGAAAACAAAACAAACAAAGCAAAAAACAAAAGGAAGAATACTCTAGGTTTGATACCAAATATATGGGTATCCCAGGCAGTGTTGTCCTGCCTGTTGTAATTATTAATACAGCTGTTCCAGCTTTTATTTTGTTTTGTGCTGTTTGCTTCTGTTTTTTGCAGGTGACAGAAGCTCTTTGTGCAGCTTTTGGCTTGCTTTTCTTACTTCACCAAAGAGCACTCTATTTATTTTCAGAGATATTCTTTATAAGGCACAAGGAAGAATCTGAAGGGTAGACACTGATTGATAAAATATCAATTTTGCTCCTCTAAAGTACCTCAATGCCTCCCCCTTTAAATTTTCCTATTTATGAAATAAAATACTCAGTAATAATATGATGAAATGAAACCAAATACATTGCCGTATATTTGGTTTAAAATGTAGTTTCATGAAACTGTTTCATCTATAATGTGTAATAGTAGTAATAAGCATGGCCCACCATCTTCCCACCCCCACTTAATAATTTAAAATGTAAATTTTCTTTTTGGCTTAGGTTAGAATTGAGAACAGGTAATAATTTTTATACATATATGAATAAATTCCTAGTGTCCAAAAATGATTTATTGAGAAAAATAAAAGTTTGAGTGTACACTATGTGAGTTTATGACTCTGGTAAAATTGGTTTGCCTATTTACATGCTTTAAAATGTAGAAATAAAGCTTTTTATAAACTCTTCTAAACATAACCTACTGTATCTTAATATCTACTGTATCTTGGGATGATGTGTTAACCATGAACAAATTATGCTTACACAATAATTATACTAGAAAGAACCAGTTATGTAAATCATTGGTATTAAAATGAAGATGTTCTCTTTTCTCCACCATATTTACATATACAACAAAACCATATTTGTTGAAATTAGATAATTTCCTTCAAGCCAAATTTTTAAAATAGCTTTCCAAATACATTGTTATGTGTACCTTCTAAGGCTGAAGCTAAAATATTCAAGATCAATGTGCGATTGGCTCAATGAAGTTAGATGTACAATGCATTTCTAGGGAAGAATGAGTTTACTTAGTATTTCCTTAAATTGAGGGAATGCTTTTTAGTTAAATAATAATAATTATCATGGAATATAATTATCTGCACTATCAGATTTCCAACATATATTCCTGCTTAGAAACAACAACACATTATCTGTGTTTTCTTCATTTGCTATTATTATCTCATTCAACATGAGCTCTGAAATAATACAACATTTTTGCATATTTTTAAGTTTTTTGTGAAAATTTCGAGCCAGTTATGGAGAAAGTAAAATGAATTTTTGTCAGAATTTTGCCACATTTACTTCATCTTCTAATATTTTAAGTATTTATAAGTTATAGATTTCTCCATTTGCATTCTTTTCAAGCCCAGACATTGCTTTATAATGCTTTGTACATAAATTAACCTATTATAACTTAAGCCATAATTATGATTATTCCAAGGTTTTGAAGCTCTCTTACTGGATTTAAAATAAAATTAAACTCTTTAGCATGGCCTATAAAGACATTCCATAATTTGGTTTTGAGTTATCTTTGTAACTTCATTTTACATCATGTATTCCCTTGTTCTCTATGTTCTTTGCATATGATCTCCTTCAGATTCCTCAAACAAACCAAATTCTTTCATTCAGGATGTTTGCACTTGTTCTCTGTGATTGGACCAGTCTAATATCCTAAAGATTACATGACTGTCTTCTTTTCGTAATTCAACTCTCAACTCAAATCATATTTCTATAAAACAGCCTTTCCTGGCCATCATATCTAAAATGGCTTTATCTCTTCTCTGAGAGCTCTTTGTCACAGTTTCCTTTTATTTTCTTCATGATAACTGCAATATAAATTATTTTATTTAATCATTTACATATTTATTGTCTATTTCTACTAATAAAATGGAAATGTCATGGGGGCTGGGTCCTATTGCTACCTGCTGATTTGAATATTAGGTGGCACATAAATATTTGAGAATATTAGGCGATACATAGATATTTGTTGAACAAAATAATAAAAGAATTAATTACTCTTTAAAAGAATTAGTTGCACATTTTATTTGTCTTCTTTAGGCTCCAATGAAATGGAAATTTTCTTTGCTCAAGTAATTTTGCTGCAAAATTGCATAGCTTGGCCAACTGCTGGACTACCGAACTTTTAAGGCAACACTTCCCCCTTTTGACTAATACCAACTTCATTTTCCCCGATTATCTTATGACAGAACCTTTTCATTTGGTTGACTCACATGTGAGGTCAACCTCAGTCCAGATGTCTCAGGCACCAAAGCCAGATTTCCATTTCTAAGAATTGAATAGATATGCTAGATTTTGTCATGGATCAGCTTGGATTACTAATCACTGGCCTTTGGTCCCCCAAATGTTACACTTAGCAACACTAAGAGGTATTACAATGTATATATCTTTTTTGTATGTCTCCTATATACTAGAAGTTTACTTTGCAGTAAGTTTTCCAGTGGAATGTGGATAAATAGTTTCTTTAATCTGAATATCTTGATGTATTACCTTTCCTTATGTATCATATTATTTATCTCCTTAAATGTTAAAATTTAACACAAAATCAGAGTGTTCAACATTTCTAACCCCCTTATCTGCAGTTATAAGGCTAAGGATCACTAACCTTGGTAAAGAAAATGATGACCTGACCACACAATGTCAATACTCTTGGCTTTTAAAACTGTACTGTAGAGACCTGATTCTATGTCCTAATAATTGATTGATACTTTTTTTAATTTTTAAAATTTTTCTGCCAATGCACATCATATATAGACTAATATGTAGTTTTACTTTGATTTTCCTTTAGTCTTTATTATTTGAGGTGTTCTCCAATAAAGGTAATATTTTCTGGGGAAAATATCTCAGATTGCTAAAATTGATGGGACACTACACTTATTCACCAAGAAATGGTGGTTTCACTTTTCCAAAAATGAATCCTCTGAGACAGATACATTCAACGGAAAATGTCCTACAGAAGTTATTCATAAATAGAACTGAATGTTTTCAATAGTGGCAAGTGAAGCAAACAAAATGAAAATATCATTTGCTTTCACTCTTGGGGCCAGAATTACTGACTTTATTATATTAAATCTCTATCCATTTATTTCCATATCTTATGTGAAAATAATAATTCAGGTGGAAAGTAATTTCACCCTCATTTTAGTTAATCAACACATAGCAGTTTCAGAGACACTGTGTGCCAGTAATAATACAGATAAGACTAAGGTTTCAAAAAAAAGAAAATGAAATTTTGGGAGCCAAATTCTTAGATGAATTCTTGCTATCTACATTTATTTTGAATCTGGTTTGGTTGCCTTAAGGAAGAGAGAAGTTTCTAACCTGATACAATATTACCTCACTCTTGTTAGAATAACAAATATCAAAAAGACAAAAGATAAAAAGTGTTGGCCTGGATCTAGAGAAAAGAAACCCTTGCATACTGTTGGTGGGAATGCAAATTAGTACCATTACAAAAACAGTATGAAGAGTCCTCAAAAAATTAAAAATAGAACTACTATATGATCCAGAAATTCCACAAATGGGTATATATACAAAGGAAGTGAAATCAGTACGTCAAAGAGATATCTGCTATCCCATGTTTACTGCAGTGTTATCCACAATAGCCAACCTAAGTTTTCACCAACAGATAAATTGATAATGAAAATGTGATATATATACAAAATGGAATACTATTCAGCCATTAAAAAGAAGGAAATCCTGTCATCTGGGACAACATGGATGAACTTGGAGGACTTTATGTTAAGTTAAATAAACCAGGCACGGAAAGACAAATATTGTATGATGACACTTGTATGGGAATCTAATAAAGTTAATCTCATAGAACTAGAGAGTAGAATGTTGGGTACCAGAGGCTGCGGTGGTTGGAAGGGTGTGGTTGTGGAGATGTTGGCTAAAGGATGCAAAATTACAGTTAGATAGGAGAAATAAGCTCAGGATATCAACTGTACAGCATGGTGATGATGGTTAATAATGATATATTGCATAGTTGAAAAATGCTAAAGAGTAGAAGTTAAGTTTTCTCACCACAAAAATGATAACTATTGAGGTAATGCATATATTAATTAGCTAGGTTTAACCATTCCACAATGTACATATACTTCAAAACATCATGTTATACATGATAAACACATACAATTTTATCTGTCAATTTAAGTTAATGAATTTAAAAAAACCATATCAAAAGATTGTTAACAGGAGGGAAAAGATATCCTCAGTGGAGAGAAAAGTGTTTACAAATGTGGAATAGCAAAACAAACTAGAGTGACAAGTAGCTGAACACGACTGAAATGTAACCTTTCATTCATCCTCCAGCCTTTTCTTTAAAAGGTGGAGTCTAAATGACCTTGTCAGGTTGTGCTTAGGTGTTTGATTTCATGCTCTAGACAACTGTAGGATCAATAAATTTTTACTAAAGCTTACCTTCACGAAGTGCTTATTGTGAAAGATCATTATAGATCACTTATTGAATGCATGTATGAATATTCTCAAAATTATATATGTTTTTTCCTATTAGAAGGAAATCCAGACTTCAAGTATGGCATCCAAAGCCATTCACAAACCCATTTCATTCTCCTTTTCTAGATGTGCTTCCCCCTCTCTCCCTAGGCTGTTAGTTCTTTCCTAAACATATTAAATGCATTCATTTCTCAGTAAGTCTACTATGCTTCTCTGACAAGAAGTCTCTTCTATAACTTCCATCCCTATTGATACATTCTCATTTTATGACCCCAAATACATTGCTTACTGAGTTATTTCAAGATCTGCCCTAATTCTTCCATAAAATTTATATTTAATTAAAAAAATCTACAGCTCTAAGGCATTTGTCTTTATCATGAAATTAGATGCAATTAAGTAATTGTAAGATTAATAATGGTTTACCTTTATTCCAGGGATGTTTCTCAAAATAATCTGTAAGAGGGAAAATGTAATTACAAGTATAAATAGAAGAAAGTTGGCCTTGAGATCACAATGGTCTAACCCAGGTACGTGAAGGTTAATTATAGTATACTCTCTAATTTTGCATATGTTTGAAATTGCTTATAATTTTTGAAGAGTAATCTTCACAAAATTTGCATTATTTCACATCAATTTAGATAAATCTTAAATGAATGTTCCATTCGCTATTATAGTTAGTTTCCTACATATTTTCTTCTCAACCACATTTCTCATCTATACCCTTTTTGAGGACAAAGCCAATATTCTATTTATTTTTTTTACTTTTTTCGAGTAGTTACTGAATAAAATTTGGCTAAATTAAATGGAACACTGACAATATCAATATTTGTGTATCTTTAGTTTTTTGTCATATGTATTTGTAAATAAAAAACCGCAAATATTCAGTAGAGTATCTGTACTTAAGGGACATTATAAGTTGCCTCTGAAAATTATGTGAATGATGACTGAGTAGAATTATTGCATTCTTTTGTTGTTCTCTCAAATCTATATTCCATGCAATTCAAGCTTATTCTCATTCTTATTCATCTTCTTCTTATTATTGTTTGCTTTTGCATTGCTTGGGTGACAGTTGCCCTGAAACTGAACAACAGTGTCCATAGGTAAATGTGAGTTAATGACAGTCGAAGGTTATCACAATAGCAAATAGAGGAATGCTGGCAAAGAATGACAGATCAATTATATGTAAGACTTGTAATGTGAATCTTTTTTTTTTTTTTTTACTTTATTTTTTTATTTTTTTATTTTTTATTTTATTTTTTTTTAAATTTTATTTTGTCGATATACATTGTGGCTGATTATTGCTCCCCATCACCAAAACCTCCCTCCCTTCTCCCTCCCCCCCTCCCCCCCAACAATGTCCTTTCTGTTTGGTTGTTGTATCAACTTCAAATAATTGTGGTTGTTATATCTTCTTCCCCCGCCCCCGGTTTGTGTGTGTGTGTGTGTGTGTGTGTGTGTGTGTGTGTGTGTGTGTGTGTGTGTGTGTGTGTGTGTGTGAATTTATATATTAATTTTTAGCTCCCACCAATAAGTGAGAACATGTGGTATTTCTCTTTCTGTGCCTGACTTGTTTCACTTAATATAATTCTCTCAAGGTCCATCCATGTTGTTGCAAATGGCAGTATTTCATTCGTTTTTATAGCTGAGTAGTATTCCATTGTGTAGATGTACCACATTTTCCGTATCCACTCATCTGATGATGGGCATTTGGGCTGGATGTTGGAGCAGCCAGATTTATAAAACAAACTCTATTAGACCTAAAGAAGGAAATAGACACTAATACCATAATAGCAGGGGACCTGAACACCCCACTGTCAATATTAGACAGATCATCTAGGCAAAGAATCAGTAGAGAAACACAAGATCTAAACAAGACTCTAGACCAATTGGAATTGGCAGATATCTACAGAACATTCCACCCAACAACCTCAGAATATTCATTTTTCTCATCAGCACACGGATCATTCTCCAGGATAGATCACATATTAGGTCACAAATCAAGTCTCAATAAATTCAAAAAATTGGAATTATCCCATGTATCTTCTCAGACCACAATGGATTAAAATTAGAAATTAATAACAAACGAAACTCTGGAAACTATACAAACACATGGAAATTAAACAGCATTCTACTTAATGACATATGGGTCCAAGAAGAAATCAAGCAGGTAATGTGAATCTTTAAGCAGGGAAGAATTGTCAGCTACTCAGTTTGTAAAGGGAAATAAACACACTCAAGAGATCCAAAGAAATCCACAAAACTATTAAATAATTGTGAAACAGGCTCTAGGACAAATTGTTGAATAATTCTTGTGTTTAGCTTGTAAAGTAAAAAGCCAAAAAAGAACTTAACACTTTTCACATATATGAACAGAAATTGCTCATATGAGAATATTCCAATATGGACAAAATTATAGCAAGTAGAATAAATCATGAGTGTTAGGAAAAGGTTAGTGGTAGTCTACAGTTCTATACTAGCTGAATAAAGTTAAGATGAGGTCAAGATGATCAAATCGGTTGACTAATTATTCACTCAGGAATTGCAAATCTGCAAGGCCAAGTTCAATTTTTCCTGAAGTTGTAAATATTTGGGAAGAAAATTTTCAGTGTAAGAGAATAAGCTAGTTCCTCAAGGTATTTTGTAATTTTAAAATCCTATGAAGTACCATAGCAATATTACTTTGAATATGTTCACATTAGCACACACATCCATAGTTAGTATCCTTTCATCTCTTATTATCCTTAGTAGTTACCATACTAAGTTGGTAATCTTAGTTAGACCCATTTAGTTTAGATGTTTGATGTTACAGGGGATTAATACATGCAAGTATTAACCCATTGATATCTTGGGACTCAACTTCCTCATACATAACATGAAGCCCTGGACTGAATGGTCTTAACTTACTCTTCTGATGAATTTTTATTGTTACATGAATGCTAATTTGGATGCAAATGATGCAGGCATGCAACCAGTAGGGGGAGTCCTGATCTTATCCCCAGCATTATAGAGCCACATAGATTTTGGCACACAGTTGTAAGAAATCTGACTGCTTTATTTAACACCATTCTAAAAGCATGAAAAATTATATTTATGCCCAGTTTTTAAAAAGTAAAAAGGTAGAAGTATATCATGCTGTAAAATGTATCTGATGGTATAACAGAATTTTTTAACTCTTTAAAATTAGCATTTTCATTTTATCTTCACCAGGATTAGCTGCTAGTCCCAACAGCCACTCTGAAGAAGAATCAAATCCTCTAATTTTTCAATAGCAGTGAAGGAAAAGACACACACAGATTAGACATGCACAGATGGTAATTCTATTTATTCTGTGACTTCATATATAGCACCTGCTTCAAATCTATACAAGTCTGTACTCAAGACACTCAGGAAAAAAAAATCTGTATTAATTTACTTGAAAACATAATTGTCCTACTGATTTATTGAAAGATAAAATAACCGATTATGCTTTCTTTGGTTATGGACACACACAGTCTTATTTTATTTGATGCCTATTTTACTTTATTGTTACTCTACAGGTTTCCTTCCAATATTTTCCAATTTTGATTTTATATATTGATTTAAAGTTGTTTAAATATGTATAATGTGTGTAAATGCACACAGCCTGATTCTTTGAGCACATATACATATACACACATATATGTATATAGTCATATGTACACTTATGAAATACAGGTGTTTATTAACTAACTTTACTAATATTTTGAAATATCTTTAACCTTTTTCTTTTCTTTATTTAATCTTCCCTCAATATTAATAATATGATAAAACTGTTAAGGTCTTTAGAATTAATCAACGTTGGCTGATGCACTAACAAGATATGAAAACCCAGAGTATCACTTATCTAAGGAATCACATGAAGTTGCTAAAAGAGCTGAAACTAGGCCTAAGTCACCAGACTCACATACCAATGGATACTCACTATGACATATTGTACCCAGTAATCTATACTACCCCTCTTGGGAGAGTTGTTTATATTCTTTGTATCTCAGCTTCACTGAATGCATGCGGAAGGAAGAACTACCTAATGTCTCATATCTGTGAATCCACAGTGAAAATCAATGACTTAACATTTAACTAAATACTTCTCTAAAATTCATAGTTAATAAAATATTTTTCTATTGGAAGGACTATCCCCCAATTTTTCTTTTCTCTCTCCTTCTCTCTGGAGATCACACACACACACATATGTACATAATGTGTATCTATATCAATATAAATATCTTTTCATATTTATATAAAATGTATTTATGTAAACAGTGATTCTGTAACAGAGCAATCACAGATATACACACTCAACCATATGTGTATATACACACATACAAACACATATATATATATAAATTAACATCTGATAGCCTATGAAAGATATCAGGCAAAGAATATATGGCAATATGAACAAGATTTAAAATAAAATTTTAAAACCTATGCACAAATGTACATTGCCATGTATTCCTTGTCTGTTTTAAAAATATTATTTTCATAAATGAGATAGCTTGAACTTTTATTCAGACCACAGTAAACCCTTCCCCCTATTCCCAAATTTTTACTAGAAACAATATTGGTGCTCAGAAATACTGATAAATAGAGTTTGAATTTGAATTATTCAGCTGTCACTTCATTCTCACATCTCTACTCTTGCCATCTTTTTTTTTTCCCATTCACCCATTACATATTAAAATCCAACTGTTTTATATTTCACTATCTTTAGACTTTTTCCTAGCTGACTAGTTTATTAACCTTTGATAAGTAAATTAGCATTAAATATTTCTAGATTAATATTTTGTATCTTCTTCACAATTTTATATTCTAAAAGAAAACTTGAAAGCCAATGTGTTAACATAAAGGCATGGCTCGTTGTACACACTAATATTCAATAAGAGTATATGGATTAAAAGTGGGAATTTCAGACAAGTGGAAACTAGTAAAACATATTTTTGGAGTAGGACACTTTCACATTGTTTTTCAAATCCAACACTTATATTACCTATTAATATTTTCAGTCCAGCTATGGAGGAATTGAGGGTATTTGAAAGCATTCCTAATAAAATTCAGCAGGAGTTGGTGATTTTATTATTTTATTCTCATTCTGATCCAACTACTTATTCAATTCTTCTTCATGCACACTTCCTTATCTACTTTGTTTTTAAAGAGTAAGAAATGTTCAATAAAAGAAGCACCATAATACAAGAAGGATTTAGCATGAGGTTAGGATTACAGCTGCTTATACGCTTACGCATGCCTGGAGAGTACTGTAAGTGCTTTCACAGTTAGAACACTGTTTTAAAATATTGACATATATAAGAACTTTTATTTGAAAGTTGTGATAACCCACTTGTATATAAGAAAAGAATGGAGTTTTATGTTACAAATAAAAGATCATCAAAACCTTTTATGGTTTTGCCTCATCTGCAAAATCAATCTCAAGACAGTGGTGTACAAAGATATCAATGGAACACCATTGAATAAGGGGAATAGATATTCTGCCTAAGGAAGTTCTCATTTGCTTTTCAAATCATTGCTAACATAGCCCAGAAAATAAAAAATTTGCTACATCAGAGGAAAACTTAATAAAATGATGGTGTCCATACTGCTGATAGTCAGTCAGTCAACAAACATTTGTGATATACTAGTACTTGCTAGGAGCATATTTACTATATGTAAAATTCACTTTGAGTTTAGACTATAATCCATAATTTATCCCTCTCTTCACACCCCTTTAGAGTTCAAAGGCAGCTGATAGAAAACACTTGAAGATAGATTAAAAGCTGAAGACTGTCTCACACATATGAACACACAAGTCATGCCCTGGAAAATAAGAAACCATCAATAAACACCAATACAATAACAGCACCCGTCTAAATTAACAGCACAGCCTTCCATATATTTTTCTGGAATCATCAGAATTTTCAGTGTGACAAAATAATAATAGTATGAATAATAATAATAAAATGTGTACAGAAAAACATTGTTCTCTCCTATGGGCATAAACCTTGAAAGATATTTATTCTTGGTATCACTAGTTAAATAGGGTGGATGACAGTTTTATGGGGCTCAAGCCATTTGTGAGCTTCCAAATATAGTGTGATGTAAAGATTCCCATTTATGAATAGAAGGATCGATTCCAATTTGCACTTGCTTATTCAATAAATAGGTATGTAGTACCTCCTCTGTGTCAGTCTGGTGACAAGACCTGAATATACACTAGTGAACCAAACTCACCAAATAGTGAACAAAATTGACATCTTCTCTTTGAAGATAAAGTCTAGGTGAGAAAGCAAATTTTAAATAAGAAAACCTTTTAATGTGGTAAGTTACGAAGAAAAGAATAGTGTTTAATCCTGAGAAAATAGGGTGTCTAATAGTTCTACATTGGGGTGAACAAGAAAGGCGTCCCAGAATAAGAGATGTTTTGTTGAAATTGTAGAAGGAGCCAGCCATGCAAAAAGCCTAAAGAAGAGCCTGTTTGTATGAAAATGAAAATGAAAACTCATATGAAAATGTCCAGGTGCAAGAATGTTTGCTGATTTAAAGCAGTGGATCTCAACCAGGATAGATATTACCCACCAGGGAACATCTGGCAATGGCTGGAGACGATTTTGGTTGCGACAACTGAGTGTGTGTGTGTGTGTGTGTGTGTGTGTGTGTGTGTGTGTGTGTCTGTTCATGTGATTAATAGTGATATATAGTGGGTACAGACTAGAGATGCTGCTAAACATCCTTCAGTGAACAAAGAGCCCTTCATAGGGGCCAAGCTTGAGCTTGAGAACCCTTACTTTAAAGGTATTGAAAGAAGGGCAGTGTGCCCCAAGTTGCAGTGCTACAAGATAAAATTGAGGAGATATGTGGGGATTATGAAGGGCCTTATAGTCCTTAGTGAGGAGTTTGGATTCCATTCTACCAAAAACTGTCAACTATTATTAGGTTTTAAGTAAGATAATATTTCATTTACATTTTAAAAGTCATCAGTCTCAGAAATACTGGGCCAATAGAAAAGTGTCTCTTTTTTTTTCACAGAAAGAACATTTGAGTATTATCATAAGAGGAAGTAAATTACAATGAAAATGAACTCATTCAGGTTAAGCACACCATGCTATTATTGTCTTTTACATGGAATTAAAGAAAAATTTACCTGTGTATCCTTTCCTAGTAATAAAAGACTTTTCTGGGAATTTAAATACACACACACACACACACACACACACACACACACACACACACACACACACATTCTGAGTTATTTTACGAATAATAGAATCACATGAGATAAAAGCAAATGTAAAAGTCCAGGAGTAATATAAATGATACAAGCTTGTTCTAAGAAGGAAGCAATAAATATGGAGTGAATGGGCAGGATTGAAGACCGACAGTGGAGCTAAAACACGAGGACTAAGTGATAGGTTGGATGAGGAAAGCATTTGGACAGGATATTCCACAAGTTTTGGCTTCAGCACCTAAGCAGATCAGGTGTCAGTAATGAAGATAGAAAGGATGTAGTTATGAAAGAATTTTGCAATACATCTCATATCTTCAATGCTACAGCCCCCTTTGCAATTCAATATCATTTTAATTTAATTGAGAATTATTCTAATAATATGACCTTTGTGCATTTTATTATTCTTGAACAAAGTTGAGATTTGTCATAACAGAAAACAATGACTTTATTTTTCAGTGACCTCATATATGTAGGAAAATTTGTGCATCAATAAAAGACTGCATTATTTATACACTAGAGTACACCCTTTTAGTTTATCAGATTTCTGTTCTATAGAAGCTGTTCTACACCTCTGCAATTTGTATAAAACTGACAGCAATGCAAAATAATTTCTATTTATAGACATGCAAATTCAGTCCTGTCCAGAGGATGTTCAATTCATTTCCCATCCCCACTGTAGAAAAATGCCAATTTGCTTCCATTAGCATATCCATTTCAATATTTGTGATCTGTAATGAGTCCATTCTTTAAAAGATCCTCTTTTTAACCAGTTAAAACACCTGTCTTGCTTATTACATGATTAAATAAAATAATTAGCATGTTCATTTTGATATTTGCATTAGAGCTGTAATTTTACCTTTTTTTGAAAATCATCTTTAGGCATGTTTATTTTATTACTTTTTAAGAATAATTTTTTTTCAGTTAAGTTCTAATTGTCTGCCTTCACATTCTTAAATTTCTTAAAAAAGGGCATGAATTCAACAGTTGGAACCAGACCAAATTTCCATCATCATATGAGTGGATACAGAAAATGTGGTATATCTACACAATGGAATTCTACTCTGATATAAAAAAGAATGAAATACTGCCATTCACAGCAACATGGATGGACTTAGAAAAAATTATATTAAGTGAAATAAGTTAGGCACAGAAAGAGAAATACCACAAGTTCTCACTTATTTATGGGAGCTAAAAGTAAATAAATAAATACACAAATAAATGGTGGGGCGGGGTGGGGAAGAAGACACAACAATCACAATTCCTTGAACTTGTTAAGACAAGTGAACAGACATGATGTTGATGGATGGGAGGGGGGAGAGGGAGGGGGGAGGGAGAAATTGATAAAGGGACACGAAAATCAACTACATTGTATATTGATAAAATAATAATAATTTTTAAAAGGCATGAATAAGAGAGAGTTGAAAGCACCATATCTCTAAACTATATTTTTCTGAATATATTATTGGAATATTTACATTAAAAATGCATGTTTGTTTCCTCTCTTTAATTTGTAAAAAATAAGTATATAAGAAATAATTTAAAAACTATGTACCACTATAAATGCTGTTATTGAAATGGATCTTAATTTAAGCTTAATGTTCCTACAACTTGCTGATAAAGAATAACTGCTGCCAGTTTCCTAGAGACAGTGAAAATCAACCACAATTGACTAACACATCCAAGTTCAAAACCAAAGTGCCCCAATAATGACCTTCCATACTAACACAAAGAAATGATTTTAAACTGTTTTTGTATTCTGCGACTCAAAAAAATTTATATTTGGAGAGAATAATTTTAACTTATAGATAAGTCACCAAATGAAAATTCCATCTTGTCCAAGGAATGCTTTATATTCTTCTGTCATCTTTGACATGTGCTACTCAGAGACAAAGTGATTTGCAGAATATGTGATGTAACCAGAAAACAGTGTCATGACATCCTGCAGGCTGAAGTAAAACAAATAAGCCAAAAAGGAAAAAAATAAAAAAGAGAGAGAAAAAAAGGCAAAGCTCAGAAGACTGCTTCTCACTTCTTCCCTCAGGCCTTTTCCAGGCAGTCAGCTCTTTCAGCTAGGAATAGATCCAAATTCTGTCTCCATATATAAGTGCCAAGCTCACACTATGTTTCTTGACTTCAGAAATAGATGTTTCTTTTTAATAAAGTTGACAAATTACTCTAGGAGATTTTCTGTTTATTTGGAGCAACTAATTCAAATTTATCACTACAGGTAAACTAAAATAGATTCCTAGACGCTAGTGGAAAGAGAAGCACAATTAAATGGTTTTCATTGAATAAATAAGGAGTAAGTGGGAAAAATCAATTTATATAGTATATTTGGGAATTACAGATGATTCTACAAAATGAAACATTAACATATGAAAGAGAAATTAATGAGAACAGAGAATATTCAAGGATCAGAAACAGATTCAGTTTTTTTTTTTTAAAGGACTGAAGTTTTTTCTTTTGGGGTTTTCACTTTTGAATAAAGAATGCAAAATTGTAAAAGGAAAATTACTATAGTCCCTTAAGGGTTTTTGAGGGACTTGAGCAAATGCAGGGCTCTGAAGCTTAAGCTTTGTTAGAATCAATCCACCTCTGTTGAAGAAGAAAAACTCTTTTTAAAGCACTGTCCAATTATTTAATCATTTATTAAGCAAACATTTAAAGCAACTTAATACCCATCACATGGTAGATTCTAGGGATAAATGATGAATGAAAAAATAAAATGTGCACGTTTCTTGCTGTCTATGGTCTGGGAGGACAAGAAATGTATCAATTAAATAATCAAGTAACCAGTTCAATAAAGGAAATAAGCTATGATTTTATAAAAGAGGGCGGATCTGAAATATTTGGAAAATATACAAAAGTGTAAAGAAAAGAAACACTCAAAATCCCACCATAAAGAGACAACTTATGCTACTATTTTCAAATAGTCCCTCCTGTTTTATTTTTGCCAATTCACAAGTAGATAATTTTTGGACTCTTATGATCATAGTATGTATTCAGATTTATGTCTGTTTATTTTATTTACATTTGTGTGTATAAAAATTACTTGACATATTTTAAATATATAATTATATTTCACTGTAAAAAATGTGTTTAAACATCTCCTTGTTTATGGAGAATCTTTGTTTTAAATTTTTATTCTCATAAATATTACCATAACAAACATCTTGGACTGCATATCTGAACATCTGCTTAGCAAATTCAAGCCTCTAGATGTGGAATTATTTGTACAGAATTATGAATTTTTTAAGATATTTTGTATGTATTGCTAAATTATTCTCAGAAAATATTTTGCCAATTTAAGCTTCCAAGAATATTGAATTAAGACAATGTTAATTTCACAGTATTCCTTAGCATTGGTTGTTATGGTTTACAAATAATTAAAACAATAACAAAAAATTTCAGTTGTGCTTTACCTAACATATGTTTAATTTTTATTTATGTGAGTCAGTCTTTATGATTTTTAGCTTTTTCTATTTCCTCAGTGATTTGTCCATTGAGTCCTTTATGGTTTTGGCAGGAGTGGTTAATGCTTCATTTTTTTTATTTTTGTAAATATTCTTGCTAAAAATATAAAAATAAAAAAGTGGATTATAGCATAATTAAGGTATTTTAACAGAAAGATTTTTTTCCTAAACATTGATGCCACATAGTAAAATGCAAAATAATTATGATTTAATATTAGAATCAGACAGAAATCATAAATGGGAAAACCCTGTGAGTCTATATCAAAAGTCTCAAAAACCCAGCAATGCTATTCAACACATATTTATTAAATACTTCTACATAGGAATAAAACAGCTGCTGAACACTCTAAAATTTTAGAGAGGATGTACTGGAATCTTTTGGTGGTGTTGTCATTGCTGTTTTATGGTGCAGGGATCCAAACCCTTAACCTTGGTGTTATGAGCACCACGTTCTAATCAAGTGAGCTAACCCACCAGCCCAAAGTTTATGTATTGGAATTTTTTTTTGGGGGGGGGATGTAATTTGAGATAAATGAGAATCAGTGTGGAAGCATGGGTTAGGATCAAAGGAGGACTGAACACTCCATAGACAGAGAACAGCATTTAGAGAGAAGCACAGAGGGTCAGCAGAGAGAAGTTCAAGGAGTTCAAGCAGAAATTAGGAAAGTTGAAGTGAAGAGACGGGCAGGGATCCTGTTAAATGACAGAAGTATTAAGCAAGGGAGTCACTTGTACATATTTATGCTGGTGTACATTTTTGAGGATCAAAGAAGAGATTTAACAAAAAACAAGGAAATAGTTATATTTCTACTAAAATGGCCCATACTACAGCTGTGAGGAGGGCTGGATTCAGGCATCCCCAGTAGAAGTGGAAGCAGAACGGAGGAATGCATATTTGCAAGAGACAGTTAAGGAACCTGGTCAAGTGAAATGATGCAAGGAGGAGACACACCTGGCCTGTAATGATGGCAGCAGAATTCCACAAGATGAGGGCTCTGATAATACAGTTTGGAGAGACACACGAGTTTCATTTTGATCATGTTGATTTTCAGGTGCCTGCAGATCATCCAAGTAGTCATGTCTACAAGTAGTGATTTTAGAGTTTTCAGAAAACTGGCTTTTGATAGTTGAGCAAGTTTCCAGAAATTACACTGTTTGAACCAGTTGGGTGGTTTTTCACAGGCTGATCAGTTCTGTTCTATATTATTAACAATTCTGGGATCTATATCCTTCTCCGCATTTCTGCTCTTACCTCCTTCATTTTGGTGCTCATTGTCCCTCCTAGGTGGACTGCCACACCTTCTTAACTGGTCATTCTGGTTTCTCCTCCCTTCCTGACCATTCTCCACCTGTGGCCAAAGGAACCTTTCTAATACATACAATTTAAGATTCATCACCATATTATTCCTTATGGTCTTTAGGAAACTACCTGGAACACAAACATTTACCGAGTTTGTTTCATCTTACCTCTCAACACTTGTCTTTTACCCTAAACTCCTGTCATACTTAGAAACATGCCTTGATGCTTTAACCAATGTTCCTTCCTTAAAGCTGAAAGACGTTATCTATTGTCATATTCTATTATAATTTTTGACTTTTCTCTCTCCTCTCCTAAATTGTAATATTCTGGAGAAAATACTTTATTTACATAAGTACTTAAGTATATAGCACTTAACCCTGTACTAAGAGGGTGCTCAAAATAAAATTAAATTCTGTTTCCTCTGAGACAATCTGCAATTCACTTTTGACAAAGATTTTGGATGGGAATCAAGGAATGCAGTGTTTCGGTCAGGATCTGGTCAGAAACACAAAAACTCCACTGGCTGTTTCAACAGAAAAGAACACACAGAGCATTGTTTACACAGATGTTGAAGAACAGATAGAGTGAAACAATGAGTTATCACATAGGGAAGAAGAGCAGCTCCCATTCCTTGAGCTGGAGGAACACAGGAAAGGATTTGGGTCTGTTAGAACACAGAGGCTCACGGAAAGGATACCAAAGGTTGGGAATCAGATCTTAAAGGAGAATGCATCACTCAGCTGGTTCTGGTACATCTGAGAAGGCATAGAAGGCTGCTTTGGGAAGTGCTGAAAGAATCTGGAGACCTTAATGAAGTGTAACTGCTGAGGTGAAAGCCCACACCGGAGTTACACTGCCAGGAAAAGCGAGATAATAGGAAAATGCAAGGAACTTCTCCCGTCCTCTGTCTTTCATTTGCACTCTAGTACCCATTATTTGTGGGACCTAATAGAAAGCCAGCTGATGAGGGCTACATTGAGTTTACAGAATCCCAGCCCAAGCACCCAAACAGAGTCTAAATTTGTTTTGTTGTTTTGTTCTGTAATCAAAATAGATGGATAAATTTGGAGCTTAGAGAATAGCTTAATAAGCAGAATATGCATAAACCAACTTAAGCCTTACAAATTTACTGTAGGATCCTAATAAGTAAAATAAATAAGCATACTAAAACAAAAATAAAATATATATTCATTCAAAATAAAAAAAATAAGAAAAGATGTTTACCAATGTCCTAAAACATTAAGGACAGATCTTGCTTATGCCCAGCTGTTATGATGTAATGTATAGAATCAAAATGAACCCACTGAATTCATAGACGCTCCCTGAATGGTGTGAGAGGTCTCAATACTGATGGAGAATACACAGTCAAAAACTGCTCAGTGAACCTTGTGCTGGCTCCATACCATGGCTTTGCCTGGTACTTTCTGGCTTTGACTTTTCTGGTGGAAACAGAAGTGTTAAATATAAGTCTGCACCTCAGGAAAGATGTTAGGGCTGGGGATAGAATTTGTGAATTCTTTAACATTTACTTGAAACCATGGGAGAGGATAGAATCTCCCATGGGAACTGTGTAGACAAAGATAAAGTACCCAAGATGGTACTCGGGAAGCAATAATATTTAAAGTTTATGGCAGGAGATGAGGTGACAAAAAAAGAGATTGGAAAACATTAAAAGATGAAATTCAGGAAAGATGGGTCCTGCTGTGTCATTGCCATTTTAATTTATATTTTTTATTAAAATTCAACTGAGTGTTCTTTTCTTATATTTAGAGGTGATTTGTTTTTCTTTATATAAGTATTGTCTATTTCAATTAAATTTTATTTGGAGACTTTTCTGTTTTTCTTTTAGACATTTGTATGAACCTTTAAATATAAATATAAAGTTGATATAGTCAGATAGTAGAAAATCTTTGATGACATCATTCTAACTGCTTCTCTGAAATAGTCTTAAATTTTACTTGCAGTATAAGAAATATTGTGCCAAAAATACAAAATGTTTTGGAAAAGCCCAAATATATGGAAACGCAGCGGACGTTATGCCAATAGTTTCCTCTCCTCTTCCTTCCCCTGCTTTTTTTTTTTTTTTTGGTAGGCAGAATCCAAACATAGTTTTTAAGAGAGAGGGTAGTGGACGTCTGTAAAGCAGACTTCATGGGTTTCAATCTCATTCTGACCATTTACAAGCTGTAGTTTCCTGAGCAAATTATGAACCTTCTCCATGACTCACTTCCCTTTTCTCTAAAATAAGGATGAAAATATATGTCACTAGTAAGGTGATTTTGAATGTGAATTGAGTTGATGCATAAAGACAATTTAGATAAATATTTGCACATAGGAAACATCTAATAAATAATAGCTTTTGCATCTACTCATCCTGTACTCCTTTTCATTAGCACAGTACTGTCACATACTATTAAGATCTCTCTCTATTTCTCAATGTGTGCATGTATATTTTCTTAAAAAAAACATATTTTACAAATAAGAAAACTAAAGCCTAAGATACTGATGTTTTAATCCAAAAAAACACAACAAATGGCTATTCAATGGCAATGACAGTTATAAGACTACATTCATCAATATTTTTCAGTGTGATCCACAGAACAGTACACCAGAATAATCATCAGTATTCATTAAATGTGATTACTGAGTCCCACCCAGTGTTACTGAAAGCAATCCAAATCCAGGATTTCTATTTCAAAGTATTATTTCAAATGCTTCTCAAGTACACAAAATCAGAAATTTTTTTTGCAGAAAAAAATGTGATCCAAAATTTATAAGAAAAGGTGTTATGAGGAAGTGAGCTTCCAGTGATGGCAGATACAGAATACATACAATATGAAACATTTCAGGGGTGAGGACAGACAAAAATTTCTCCACTCATTTTAGTGTAGTTACATTTATTTCTGCAATAAGTGATCTCATCTCAATGAGACTAAAATGAGGTAATGTCTGTAAAACTTTTTGTAAACTGTAAAATGTAATGGGCTGGTAAATGACTTTTGTGAATACAGTAGTACTTCTACATCACTTGCCTGATTTATACAAGCCTTCAATAATCAACAGATAGATACATTATGAACCTACTATGTTTCAAGGACTACATTAGCATTGTAGCAACAGAGATAAACATGTCAAAATCCGTGCCCTCAAGTTGTTCATGGTCGATTAAATGGTTCTAAAGAAGTGCAAAGAGAAGGGGATTTTAAATCTTCTTGAGGGGTGGTGAGCATAGGTGAAATATGCATGGGAAGTTAATGTGGATGTTATTGAAGGGGTAACAGAGAAGAAAAGCAATAGGTAAACAAGAAGCATCTAATATTATGGCATATTCATAAAGCCAGTTTTTCTGTTTGACTAGATATCCTGCTATGTTTGGAGGAAAGTCAAAGGTAAATCTAGATAGGCCAGCAGAGGAGAGATTCATTCATTCAGTCAACTAATGTTTGATTATCTTCACATTCTATGCTAGGGAGTATGGGTAATACAGAGCTAAAACACAGGGTTCTAAGTAGGAGACATCCCACGATAAGATTTACATTTAATGTGCAGGATAAAGATGAGGCCAGAGGCAAACATAATTGTTATCATAGAAAACACCAGTGTAAGCTAAAATGCCACTGAAATATATTGGAGATAGAGGATTTTGAAAATTTGAGATTGACAATGAGGGAGAGAAACCAGATTTTCAGTCTTGATGAATGAATGAATAAGCAGCAGTCCATCTTCTGAGAAAACCATTTTTAATAGAACATAATTAATTAGCTTTTGTACTATTCGACCATCTAATTTGGCATACATATTTTTGAACTGGAGTTATTTAGTACCTTTTCTGAACCATCTGAGTTTGAGTAGGAAACTTACATCCTTATTTATTTATTTATTTATTTATTTATTTATTTATTTATTTATTTATTTATTTATTTTGGGGGGTGTAATTTTTATTCACAGCACTTAATGTCTGACACATAGTAGGTACCCTTACATGGTTATTGTACTGAATTGAATATGCGCCCTGTGACCCTTAAAATAGACTACTAAGCTAACAAAACTCCCATCAAGGAAATTCAGTCTAAAGAGAAACTATTTACATGATTAAGGTTGCTAAAGTCTGAATTTACCAGCATGCATTCCTTTTAGAACAGGCATCTTCAGCTATCTGAAATACTCTTTTCCCAATTTTAGCTTCAACGACTTCCATTTCAAAAATATTTTTAGCACACAGATATTAGCTGCTGAGACATTTGGTAATCAAATAAGATACCTGTTTATCATGAGTTTCTGAAGCACTGTGGGAATAATTACAGCATGAGTATTTGAGTGCTGGAAGTTTTTTGAGTTACAGCTGTCTTTGAGGAAATAGTCATACCTCTTCTTCTTTTTCTTTTTCTGCCTCATTACTGGGGGATGTTTGTGAAAATAAATCAAGATGTAAAATGACAACTTACCACATCAATGCTGTAAACAAAATAGACAAAGTCTACTGGGATTAATATTAAGTTTGTGTGACTCACTATGATGAAGACCTTCCCCCCTTTAGCTGTCTCACTGTCAGCAGGCTGAAATAGACGAAGAACACATATTCAGGACACAGAGAATATCTTCTTGCACTTCAAATTCAGCATTTTAAACACAAACCTTATTATTTCTCCTAAGTAAATCTATCCTCTCCAATTCTTTCTAAATCAGTGGAATTAAAATCTAGTTAATCTCTAAAGCTAAAAAAAAAGAGAGACAAAAACAAAACAAAAACAAAAATCATAAAATACTTGGGCACCTAGTTCACTCTCTCTGTTCTCCATGATAAATGTATTCTCTTATCTTTCCCACAAAATATTCATATAAAAATAGTGCAATTATAAATAAAGTGGCTAACATGTATTGAGCATTTTTGATGTGCCATATACATGCTTTAGCATTCTACGGATTATATCATTTTATCGTCATCATTAAAACACTCTGAGGTAGAAATTAATATTATTTTCACTCTGCCCTTGAAGAAACTATATCATAAGAAGTTTAAGTAACTTGCCCAAAGACACATGTTTCCAAAGCCAAATTGTCTGAATTTAAATTATGGCTGATTCACCATATGCTATATGTTTGATTCTTGGAGAATTACTTAATCAATTTAAGACTTAGGGTAACAAACTAAATTGATTTGCACAGGACTTAGTGGTTGTCCAGAACACAGAATTTATAAGGCTAAATTGAAATGGTGCTGGGAAAATTCATCACCCTTCTACATTTGAAAAATGAGCACAGTAAAAGTTTTCACTTGTAAGGGTTTTGTTTAATATTAAATAAAAATATGTAGCGTACTTAGAATAATGACTGACTTACAGTTAGCATTCAATAACTTAATTGTTTTTTTCATTATTGCTATTATTTTCTCTTTTATCATCTTTGTCTTAGACTACCTTGCTATATTTCATTGTGTATGCTGCTCTCTGAGTTACTCTCTGAAACCTAGACTGATATGCCACTCTAGTGCTAAAAACATATGGTGGCTCCACATTGTCTATTTAATACAATATCAATTATTTAAGATAGGATTCTTTCCATTCTTTTCACTCTACAGTGCACTTTTTGAGACAGTGCGTGGGGTGGGAAAAAGGCAATCTCTGCTCTGTGGGTAGATATTCCAAGTTTTGGACCTAGTTCCACACCTTCTTAACTGTATGGCCTTGGAAAATGGTAAGACTGTCTACATTTTAGATTTTTCATTTTTAAGTGAGGGGCAATAATGTTGACCTCACTGAATCTTCATGAACATAAAGAGAAAAAATAATTGTAAATTATTTAGCCAATAATAGGCTCTCAATTGATGCTCATTTATGTCTTTCCTCTTAGTTTTATACTTGCCTTTCCATTTAAATTTGTCACTGACCCTACACGTATATAGGCAGCATGACAATGCCAAAACAATCCCTACACATTATTTCACACAATATCACTCTTCTATGGTATTTTATCTCTCTAGAATTCTCCCTCCCAACATCTTAATTAGGAAAAATATTGTTATACTTTAGAAACTTCCTTTGTAAAACCTTTTCCAAAATTCCAGAAAACTCTTAACTGTATTTTCTATTTATCTTCATTACAGAGCATATCACACCTTTTTTTTTTTTTTTTTTTAAGATGGCTGGTGAGGGGATCTTAACCCGCAGCCTTGGTGTTATCAGCACCACACTCTCCCAAGTGAGCCACGGGCTAGCCCCATGTATCACATTTTTAAATTAATTAATGAGTAATTAATTCATTTACTTATTTCATTTCTTCAAACACCAGGTTGTGAATAGCTTTAGAGGTTTACATCATGTTTTGTAATTATAGAAAATAATACTCCTATAAAGATCAGTAAAATTAATGGATAAGCAAGAAAATGCTTTGACTTACTATCTTTTATACATGCACCTCTTAAACCAAGGATTTAGCACTTAAAAAGGAACTCACAATTCCTGTCCAGTAGATGACTACATGAAAAAATAAATGGTGTATTCAAATGGGCATCGTCTTTTAGTATTGTCACTTTATGAGCTTACATATTTATTTTAATGGTACTTTTCTTTCTCAAAATATATTGTGGAACTTCTCTGGAATCTAAAGATCTTAAAGCTTGGGAATCTTAGAAGAAGTAAGTCCTATGGCTGCAAAATAATATTACTGATGTTATCAAAGTGCAGATGCCTCATATTTGGAGAAACAAAAGAAAGATGTCTCATGTTAGCAACAAACTTTGGAAAGCGCCTCAATTTTTTTAGAAGTCGACAAGCCTTATGCATTAGTGAAATAGGAACTGCAAATGGTGCAAAGAATACTGGCAAAGCAATGCTGGCAAACTCTCAGGCGTACCATTAAAATTATATAAACTGAGTTCAGTAAATGCCTAGATAAATAGTTAGATTCAGCAAGAATATCTTCAAATATTAAAATTCAGAAACCAGGCAGGAGACGATTCACAGTCAAGTGAAGCAAAAGTTGACCTAGATATAAGGGCTAACTATAGTCACTATTTATGCACATTTCAAGTATTCAGATATTCCAAGCATTCCTCAGATTGGTTTGTTATGATGAAACATTGTAATAATTAGAAAAGCAAATCAAATATGTACAAATGGTCCTATTGGTTTCCCATGGTGGTAACAAGGGATAATTAGTTTATATGTAAGATTTTGAATAAATTCCTCACAGAGTTCCATAGCTTTAGAAGTAATTATTTCTGTTATAGCAACAATGTCATAACTGTAACAATGCATGGCATAGAGAAATTATGACAAGTTATGATATCTTTGGAGGATGTTTTAATTAGCAAATAGATCTCAATTAAATCTGAAGTTTTATTGTATGGAAATATAGTCCTGGAATTATAAAATAATATGAATGTCATATTATAGAATATTTATTTATTTTTATATAAAAATTCATATTATTGTAAAATCATATGAATGTCAGCTGTAGGGATGGATAAAGAATTAAGTATGTGTGAAAAGCTGCAATTCATACATTGACAGAACTGGATGTGGGATGTGAGCAGAAGAGAGGATTTTTAAAAGAGCATCTGGAATAAGAAAGAACATGACAGTAATCATCAGAAAAGAATGATAAAGAACAAAAAGGGGAAAAAAAGAAGAGGAAGTAAACAGGAAGAAGAGGATAATGAAAAATAGCAAAAGCATTCTAATGGTCAACAGTACACATTTTAGCTCAGATGATCTAAATAAGAAACCTCCACAGTCACCAGCAAGGAGACAGCAACTCAACAAAAAATTGCTTGCAGTTATATATATACATATATAAAACCAGGTATGCTGTATTTTCTAAATCATGTCCCAATTAACTCCTTTGTTGTAAGAATACCTAACAAAATCATGTGTCATATAGGCATGTTTCAAAGTTATGCATCTTTTCTCTCTAGTTGGCTAAAAAGCCTTTTATCTTATAGGTTATTAATGTATACCATGGAATCTAAAGGGCATGTTGTGCTTGATAGATAGTGTCGATAATTTGAGGATTTTTGCCAAGCGGCATTTTGAAAGCTTACTAGATAGGGTCTTTTGATCTCCCTGTCCATTTCACAACAATAAAGAAACCATTAAGGCTCATAGACTTTGCACTGAAAAAGAATTCCCAAGATACAAAAGTGACCAGTCAGGAGAAAATAAACAAATTTCATTCTTATTAAACTTATCTTTTAGACTGAAAGATGTACTTAACCTAAAAAGCAAGATAAATTTGGAGAAATTGTGATAAAACCGTTTTATGATAAAGTACCTATCATTTACACTTTAATATATTGAGAAGAAATTGAAGTATAGTTTTCCCAAGGTTAGAGTGGACAAATGGTGCTACATATAAATTACCAATTCTTGTTAAGTTATTAGAGAAGGAAAAAGAGACAGCTGCACATTAGTTTCAGAGTTGGCACGATATCATTTAGTTCCAAGGTTAACAGATACAACTTGGAAGCATTACATAGATAACAAAAGTTGTTAGATTTATTTCTGTTAACTCTCCTACACATACACAATGAAAAGAAGGCATGGTTGGAGACTCTTTAATGGTCATGAAAGCTATCATTCTGTTGCTTGGTTAACAACTACCCAACATAAACATTAAAAATTTGAGAAGCATTTTTCTCTGCATCTATCTCAAAGAAAAGGTGTGTAGAATCTCACATTTGTAGGATCAAAAGAAATAATATATTCTCAAGTATTTTGTGAAATACCTGTATGCTTTATTTTATAAAGTAAGGTTTAGTGTAATAAAAATATCTTTGCAGTTTTAAAGTACACGGAAAATGTATGGAATCTGCATTCTAGAGCTAATGTTCTCAGGTAGCTTCCTGTTATATTGTAAGTACACTCTAGCCTTTTTATAACCAGGTACTAAGGAATTTTATTGTTTGTTGAATCACAGAAAAGGGTTTTATGGTTAAACATATTTGAGAAGTTCTAATTTAATGTCAAACAGCATTATTATTTACAGAAATGTTCGGAATAACTACTATACTAATGTGCAATGTGAATTTCCAAAGATAAGGGGAATGTTATATTCTGAAATATATTTGTTCATAAAGACAAAAGTTGAAGGCTTTTCCTCTAAGATCTGGAACAAGACAAGAATGCCCACTTTCCTCACTCTGATTCAGCATCGTACTGGAAATTCTAGCCAGCACATATTAAGCCAAGAGAAAGAAATGAAGGGCATCCAAATCAGAAAAGAGAAAGTTGGACTATCCCTATTTGCAGATGACATGATCATATACATAGGAAACCCTAAAGACTCCACCAAAAAATTACTAGAACTAATAAACAAGTTCAGTATAGTGGCAGGATACAAAATCAACACACAAACATCACTAGCCTTACTTTATGCCAATAATGAAGTAGCTGAAGGAAAAAAAAACAAGAAAGTAATCCCATTCACAATAGCTACCAACTAAAAGAAATACCTAGGAATAAATTTAACCAAGGAGGTAAAAGACCTCTAAAATGAAAAGTATAAAACATTGGTGAATGAAATTGAAGAGGATACAAATAAATGGAAAGATATCACATGTTCACAGGTTGGAAGAATTAAAATAATCAAAATGTCTATATTGCCCAAAGCAATCTACAGAGTCAATGCAATCCCTATCAAAATATCAATGACATTCTTCACAGAAATAGAAAAACAGATCTTAAAATTTGTACAGAAACACAAAAGACTCCATATAGCTAAAGCAATCTTGAATAAAAAGAACAAAGTTGGAGGCATCACACTACCTGACTTCAAAATATACTGTAAAGCTATAGTTACCAAAACAGCATGATACTGGCATAAATCAGCCAAACAGATCAGTGGAACAGAATAGAGAGCACAGGAATAAACCAACACACTTACAGCCAACTGATTTTTGTCAAAGGTATCAAAAATATATACTTTGGAAAGGACAGCCTGTTCAATAAATGGTGCTGGAAAAACTGGATATCAACATGCAGAAGTTTGAAACTAAACCCCTATCTCTCAGCATACACAAAATTCAACTAAAAATGGATTAGAGACCTAAATTTCAAGACCAGAAACTATGAAAGTACTAGAAGAAAACAGGAGAAATGCTACATGAAATGGGACTGGGCTGTACTTTTCTGAGCAAGACTACAAAGGCAGAGGCAACTAAAGCAAAAATAGAAAAATGGGATTACATTAAACTGAAAAGCCTCTGCACATCAAGTGACATACCCAACAAAGTGAAAAGACAACCTACAGAATGGGAGAAAATATTCACTAACTATACATCAGACAAGGGAATAATATCTGAAACACATAAGGCACTCAAACAACTCAACAGAAAAAAAGAAAAAAAAAAACCCAATTAAAAAATAGGGAAAGGACCTGAATGGACGTTTCTCAAAAGAAGCCATACAAATGGCCAACAGGTACATGAAAAAATGTTCAGCATCACTAATTATCAGGGAAATGCAAATTAAAACCACAATGAGATATTATCTCACTCCAGTCAGAATGACTGTTATCAATAAGACAAAAAATAACAAATGCTGGCAATGATGTGGAGAAAAAGGAATTATCTCCTACATTGTTGGTGGGAATGCAAATTGGTGCAGCCTTTCTGGAAAACAGTGTGATTTCCTTAGAGAACTAAAAATAGATCTGCCTTACAACCAAGCTATCCCACTACTGTGTATTTATCCAAAAGAAATGAAATCAATATATGGAAAAAACACCTGCACTCCCATGTTTACTGCAATGCTATTCATAATAGCCAAGAGATGGAATCAACCTCAATGCATATCAAATGATGAATGGTTAAAAAACAAAACAAAACAAAACAAAACAAAAAACATGGTATATACACAGTGGAATACTATTTTGCTATATAAAAAAATGAAATCATATTATTTGCTGCAACATGGATGAAACTGGAAACCACCATGTTAAGCGAAACAAGCCAAGCATGGAAAGACAGATACTGCATGATCTGCCATGCAGTAAGTTATGGCAAGTTATTTAGTTGCATTTGGGAGATGTCAAAGCTTTTTAGAATTAAGATAAAAAATCCCTCTGGCTTTGAAGAATACAGTTCCTTCAAGCTCCCCTATCAGAGAGGAAGCCAACAATATTATGCATAATGATAATGATGATGATAGTGAACAAGATTAGGCCAGAAGTTTCCACTTGTATCAATGCATATCCTCGCTAGATTATTAAATCCTGGGACATCATACTCTCACCTGCTAGCCTGCCATATTCACAGAAGGTACAGATACACTCTTTGGGTGGTTTTGTACAAAATCTCCTGGTACTTACAAAAATCTGCATTTAAAAAAAAACTAGAAATCAAGTAATATTTATTTATTTATTCATTTCCTCATTCACTTATTTATTTTTACCTTGAAGTATAATTAACTGATATTTTGGCAAGAGTTTCAGGTTGCTTCAGAGACTATTCTCTCAATTCCCAAGAGAGTCGAATACAAATTAACATAGTTTTACCATGAGAGTAAATTTTATGTGTCAACTTTGGTGACAAGAACTAAGAATCTTTAGTCATGAGAAAAGCTGTCAAATGAAAAAGTTAAGGTAAAAGACTGGTAGTGATTCAAGAGATGTCATAAAACAATAATCAAAATCACTAGGAGTTATCTGCCTGAAGCAAAGATGATAATCTTTTTTGATGGTCTGTGATGTGTTAAGTGAAATACCATGTCTTATGGGCATGCACATACATAAAAAAGTTTTTCTTAATGATGCGTTCACTAACTATAACTAGATTTTAAAAAATCTATTTTAATAGAACATTAGGAGTGTGAAAGTAAATATCTTAAAATACAAAGATTAAAATTTTATTTTTAAGTATAGAAATTATAAAAAAGTTAGCTTTGGCATTTGAATCACTTAACACAGTGATAATATGTGAAATGTAGGCGAGCTACCCACATATGTATATTGATAGCAAATCATTTTTTCTAAAACCATAAACAAGTTAAATGCCTCTTTACATATATTTTATCATCAATGACTAACTATAAAGTTTAAATAAAACAAAATACATTTTTTAAAATTCTTTTTTTTCAGTTTTTAAAATTCTAATTTAAATAAGTACAAGTCACTTTAGAATAATCTTTTTATAGTGACTTTTCTATTTGTTCTTTCTTTAACTTATTATGTATTTAAATGTGCTCAACCAAAACAGTTAATCACATTTATAAAGGAAATATCTTTCATAACACCCCATCCAATTCAGGGAGGCCTTCTTTTAAGATTTCTTACAGTGTTCCTCGGCTACTATCTCATCTAAGATGTCAGGATGGTTTTTTGTTGTTGTTTTGTTTTATTTTTTTGTATCTTCATAGTCTGCTCTTCTCCAAATATTTAGGATAGCATTCGACTTATATTGTCATACAATGTTTTTCATAGAGTGCATATTAGCTTTGTTTTCTTTGTTTTTCACTGGGAGAAATCTAATCAAGATTTGTTGTCTGTTAACTGATAGAGCAGGTGTATTACCCTTGCTCAAACCAAACTTAAATAATGATTATAAATATTCTCCAATCCACTAATAAAAAATTTAGTTGATATTTATAACTCAATCCAATTTCCAGCATATAGAAAATATTCATCTAGTGGGGCTCTGTTAAACTTTTTTAAACCTCTAATACCTAGCTCGGACCATGATTAAATATGGGTAGAGCTCTAAAATTCAGCATTTCCTTCTACTTGATTTCTTCCTGTGTTTGTTCTCAGATCAGTGCTTAACTTATAGAGACAATACCTCCATGAACACCATGTTCTGATACTATCCATTCCTTGTCTATTCTCCTTGGCCATTTTAATTACTCTTTCCCCTGTAGTGGAAATCTACATATGTGTATGTTAGAAATATTTAAGGATATCTGTAGCACTCTGGCTGCTTCAAGAAGTTGTGTCCAAGATATATAAAAGGTATCACAGCATTTTTAAATATAGCCACTTCATTTTTGAAATGAGTGTTAACAAAATGGGGGAAGAGATGTAATGTTTTCCTTTCGGCCCAGCAGATTCATTCTGTGTTCATGGTTTGGCCATGACTGGGTGGGATGTGAGGTATTGCTGTTAGATTCTGGAATGTATGTTGTTCATTAGTACCAGAATTTATTTTTGTGAATTTTACATTTTTCTGGGCTTCATAATTACTGTTCTGTGAAGGGGCCAGATCACAGCGTTTTAGCCAGATGCCATTTGAAACTGGAAAATTTATTTTTTTTTCTGAACTAGCTAAACCATTTAATTTTGTGAAATTCATTCTTAATGAACATTTTGAAATCTGGAAAGTTAATATCACATAGAAACACTACTAATACAAAAAGAGATATTGCTACATATTTAAACAAGGCCAAAACTCTGTCATCATTGCCATTTAGAATATTATCAAAAGTTGTTATTTAGAATCTAATAAAAAGATATACTGTACAGAATAGAGATAAATATAATTTTAGCCATTCCAAATAATCAACAACATATGCAAAAGGTATATAAATGACTTCTTGTGTTCAAAGAAATCCTTATGCTTTTCTTTAAACACATAAAAGTATAATTTATATACCATATAATTCACACCTTTAAAATGTACAGTTGAATGTTTGAGTGTACAGAGGGATTGCACAGCCATCACCACAATCTAATTTTAGAATATTTGTCACCTCATCCGAATAAAAGAAACCCTGCATTGATGAGCACTCACTCACCATTCTCTCCTCACCCTCTTTCATCCCTAGGCAGATACTGATCTATTTTCTGTCTCTATCCATTGTCTATTCTAGAAATTTTGTATAGAGTCATAGAACAAGCAATCTTTTGTAATTGGCTTTTTTATCTTAGCATAATGCTTTCAAGGTTTATCAGTATTGTAGCATATATCAGAATTTTATTTCTGTTTAGTACCAAATAACACTTATTTATCCACTCATCAGTCAATGAACATTTGGACTGTTCTACTTTTGGCTATTTTGAATAATGGTGTTACGAATATTTGTGTACACGTTTTTTTGTGAATGTTTATTTTCGTTTTTCATGAATATATACTTAGGAGTGGCAGTGTTGGGTCATAGATTAACTTTATCATTAACTTTTTGAAGAATTGTCCAAATGTTTTCCAAGGTGACTTTACCATTTTACATTGCTACCAGCAATGCACATGGGTGATGATCTCTCCACATTCTCATCAATATTAGTTACTTACTTTTTCATTATAGCCATCTTTGTGAGTATAGTTTTAATTTTTAACTTCTCTAAAGATCGATAATGCTGAAATCCCTCCTCTTTTCTATTCAACAAAAAATCATGCACAATATCATTTCTGAGATCATCTTCAAAGTTCAAATGCAGGCTTTCTTCATCACTTTCCTCCCAGCCCTCAAGATCACTCAGTTCTATCACTGCATTTAAACTTACTCTTCTTTCCTTCAAAGCTTTAGATCATACATTTCTTTTAAGATCAGATAAGTATTTTTGGTCCAAATTTCACCTTGCTCATGGAGTCATGACTGAAAAATAATGAGATATATATTGTATTGCTACTTATCTGAAGTACTGTTCAGACATAGGTTAGTAGTCTGCATGAAATGAAAGCCACTGTATTGAAAGATACTAATCATAAAAAACAACATGAGAAGAACACTAAAGTAATCCAGAATGAGGGAAACTATACTTGGCATATATCCCTGGATGAGAAAAACCATTAGTACAAAGATGGCATTTCTCCCCCAGTATTTATAAATTTAATGGCTTATCAATTGAAATAGCAATAGGATTTTTGGGAATGCTGACTTGACAATGATTCTGAAAAATCAACCTTTAAGTGTAGACAGGAAAATTCTGAAAAATAAGAATAAGCTAGGTATTTGCCTTACCAGATACTATAAAATTACAGTAATTAAACTATGTTATTGGTGCAATAACAACTCAAAGAACAGAATAGAGTCCAGATATAGAAATGAAATGTTGTAGCATTTCAAGTCAGTGGAGTAAGGATGATGTATTTACTAAGTAACTTTGAGACAATTACCTACCCATTTGGGGAAAAAAAAAATTAATGTATCTACCTAACTATATCTATTTTAAGCAAAATAAATTTTGATGTGTTAATAATCCAAAGTGAAGAATAAAACTATGAGATTACTAGAAGAAAATACAGAAGAATATTGTACAATCTTGGGGATGGAGAGAGTCTCTCAATATATCAAGTTCCAGGTGGCTAACACTTGTAGAGCATTCACTATATGACAACACTGTTCCAAGCACCTTATAAATATCAAACTGCTTCATTCTCACAACATCATAAATTAAAATTTTGTAATCATCCCTATTTACAATTGGAAAAATGGAGGCCCAGTTAGAGAACTTGCTCACGGTCCCACAGTATTAGGACACAAACCTGGTGTTTGAACCCAGTTGTCTACTCCAGAGTTTGTGTCCTCGACCACAATACCTTACTTTAAAAAACTTAAACTGGCAAGTACAAAACTGTGCCATCTACCCTATGTGAATCATGTATTAAAATAACCCGCTGTATCCGCAAAAATAAATATAAATAAAATTGAAACAAAACAAAATATAGTATAAATAAAAGAAAAAAAGAAAAAATGAAGGAAAGCCCTTGTAACACATGGAACGCAAATTTAGGCTAGAAAGCATTTCTATAAGTTAATAAGATAAAGGCGAGAACATGAGATAAAAACAAGCAACTTGATAGGAATATGGGTAAAGGATACCAAGAGATAATTAATAAAAAAGAAACAAATGTTTACAAAACATATGAAAAGGTGCTCCATTTTACTAATAATCAAGTTAAAAGAAGGAGATATCTTTTACCATTCAGATTGACAGAATTTAAAAATCTAGTATTGAGATAACATGTAAGGTATAGAGTACTACCTTACGGAGTTTGTACAGGTGTAAATTGATAAAATTTTTCTAGAGACAATTTTTCCAGTTCCTATAAAATTTAAAATAAGCATTATTTTCCATCCAACATTCATTCATTTCCTCTTTCAACAAATATTTATTGGGCACCCTTTATGGGCCAGACACTGTTCTATGTGCTGGAAATAAAATATTGAAAAAGAGAAAATCCCTCATATGCAGCTTATATTTTAGACTGAAGAGATAGGCAATAAATAAGTAAGAAAATAAAATATCTGCTAGTGATGTGTTATTAAAAAAAACAGTGTGATTTTATGAAAGATGATGGAGCTCTTTATATTTTTTGTATTAGAAAATTTACACTATAGTTACAGAGGACTTTGATGGTGCTCTTTTAAAGAGAGATTATTCCTTTGAATTTTCCAATTGGTACCAATTTACCCACTGATTAAAATATTAATTTACAAAGATACTGCGTTAAAGAAAATACAAAGATAGAAAAGATTGTAGTAATTGAGGATCTTGCATTATATGTGAAAACAGAAAATTTACTCAAGAATTTATTCACTAGTTAAGTTTTACAGATTTCAAAATATGTTAATTTCCTGTACTAGAATGGAAGTCGAAACTCAAATTGACATATGGTAAGATGGCTTCCTTAGCATTTTGAAAAACATTTACCTTGACTTGTTGGTCTCCAGCAGAATGTCTTATTAAAACTTTGAGGTTGCTCCTGAACACTTTTGAATGGTACCTAAAGTGGCTGAGTATGTCTTCATTGCACACAGTCCACCACTTAGTTACATGTGTGATCCACAGTTCTCATATGGAATACAAGGTCTTGTGGTTCAAAGAGCCCTGCAATATTATGTATAGTGATCACTTAATAAACAACCCCCAATGGGAATCATTTTACTACAAAGTTTGAACACGACGGGATGCATTTAAAGTTTAATTAAATACTTTTCTCAAGTCATTCCTTAGAGAGTTTTTTTTTTAAATAAGGAAATACATCATATTGATTTTAATTTACTATGACATGGTTAGTGGAGTGGACATTGATTGTCATTTGGAGCTCCTCTCTTCACTGCTTTCAATTTGGGAAGGAGAAAATCAATTGTTATCGTTGGTAAGTTTCTCTCTAAAGCTTTCTAAATAACATTACAGAGAAACTGTAAGGTATTAGTAAAAGAGTTAAACATTTTATCTTATTAGTAATTGATTTATTTAAAAAATAAGATAACGACAGTATGCCATAGTATTATATTTCTTTTAAGTAGGTGATTCATTTTTTATAGCTCATCTTTTTAAAGGGTACGTGTTTTGGTTTTGAATATTAAATTATAAACCAGGTGCACGATTGACTTCAAGGCAAAATAGAATAACTATCCTAGCATTAAATACAATTGCATCCTCTGAATATAAAGACCAATTTTTCAGTCCTTACTCAGGCAAAACTATCTTTAGAATCAGTGGGAGTTCTTACTAAATTAGGAATGAATTGGATTTAATAAACTCACAGCTGTGTCCATTTTAGCATTGCTTTTTCTCTAGGATTTATCACAGTTTTTTTTTTTTATTTTAACTAATGAAGTACTGTTTTGTATTACAAATATGATGAATAATTAAACAGCCAATGACTAATTTTGACAGCTCTTTTTCTGAAAGTCTTCATGAAAAGATAATATCACTAGTGTAATGAAGAAAACTAGTAAAAAAAAAAAAGCAAGGCTTTAATTCAAAATCTAATATTTCACTGAAGAGAGTATCTGGAATGGTTAATAAGAATTAATACAAAATACAGTTATTTCCAATTTAGATGATTGTCATCTTTTCCTCCAATTAATGAAAATAAAAATGGTCAATTAATTTTTTAAAAAATATCATATTTTAAATTATATTTTCTTTCTGTTTCTATGTTACCATCTCTTTTGGGTGACATTTGGATCCAAATAAAATGGTCCATTAGTCTAAAAATTATATTTCAAATAAATAAATAATTTTTAAATTAAAAAATATATAGAAAATCTAGCAATAGCACCTGTCTGAGATTTGACATCTTCACGTTTTTCCCTCTTCTTCCTTTCTTCAGAGTACATAGAAAAGAAAAAGCAATAATAAAACATGATTGCTTTCTAGATTATGAAGTTCTAAAGGGAAAGTGATTTTTTTGCATTAATACTAGAAAAATTCTTCTGAAACATTTAGTAACGGCTGTTTCAAATTCATCTGTAGCAAATGTGAAAGTAAATACTTTTTTTTAAAAAAATTATTATGATGAAAGGTACGTCTCACCAATTAGGCCACATTTTGCATCTGCAAACATTTCTTTGTGGCTAAAATTAGAGATCTTTGTCAACTCTGAATGATAGAAATAACCACACTGGGTCCCATACAGAGATGTGAAAGAGATTAGCTGATATTTCATAAGAGACCAAGTGATAGATCCACTTGTGATCCTCTCACATGTAATGTTTTAGTTTCATTCAAAAGGGAATGAAAAACCCAACCACCAAAATGATTTCCAAAACCACCTTAATAAAATAAATACATGGATTTGAAACATTACAATATCCTTGAAATATTACTTAATAATATATTTTTAATTAAAAATGTTTACTGTAGAATCTCTAAAATGAATCTAGTGTAAAAATCATTTCTTCCAAAATAGAAAAGGATGGATTAAAAATTTGCATGGTATTTTTTAAAATCTATGGCCATATTTGCATATGAAATATGAATAGCAACAGAAAGAAGCCTCAGTGCATGAAAACAGGATATTCAAAATAAAATAAATAAAATATAAAACATGACATAAAATAATGCATTACTATTACCATGGCTCAATGTATAGCAATCATGGATAAATTGGACATATTCTAAGTTATTTAAAACAATAAACATGCAATGAATAAACATAAAATTTTAAACATAAATGTAAAAAAGAATAAATATAAATTTATTCATATGAATAAACTATAGGAATTTTATTCATTCTCACAAGAGAATTTTACTTTAAATTTTTTTAGATATACGATAAATTTATTTTTCTTCCCTGTGTCTAGGACCTATTCATGACTAGGATTCAGCAATTCCTTAATCCATATCTTTTGTTATATAGAAAAATGTTATATATAATAAAGGGAGAACAGCTATATTATAATTTTGGAGTGAAATCCTGATATCTGTCTGAATAGGATATCTGTTCATTCACTCACTTTTTCATTAGATATTTTTCCCCATACCTACCCACTTCTACAAATGTGTGTCATTTATACTATATATACACAGGTACACACACCTGTGTGCCTGAGAATAAAAACGTGGCAAAACCATTTTGTGAAGAAAAAAAAAAAAATACAAAGGGACACCCTCTCATGGGACTGCTAATAGCCAGAGCACAACTAAGGTAAGAAAGTGTTTTCCTACTGCAGATTAAAAACCAAAGGAACTAGCTATTAACCATTTCCCCCTTAAAAAGTGTGTGTGTATGTGTGTGTGTGTGTGTGTGTGTGTGTGTGTGTGTGAATTATATGTGTGTTATTTACAAGACATGAAACTAGTTCCCGCTTATATAATTAAAACAAAACAAATCCCGGGCCTAAAGAAGTTTATATTGCTAATGGGGAACTTAAATTACCTAGACATGCTAGGACTTTCAATCCAAGTCAGTAATGATCACTTAATACATGGATGAAAATTTCTTCCTTTAGCAATTTCATAAAGAAATGAGGCTTTATTTTATTTAACTACAAAAACCACGAAAGGAATGTTGAGTATTGCTATATATGCATCTTTACTATTAGAAAAAATTGTTTTCATAAAATTAATGCTGAAAGATGATATGCTTCCAACACCTGCAATCAGAGGTAGAATTTTGTATTGTGACTTTTCACATGAGAAGACCTGAATTTTAATTACAACTCTGCCATTTGAAAGATAGGTAGACTTGGGCAAATTTTTTAATGTGTCTTATATTCTCACCAATAAAATATGAGTTATATAGTCTATCAGCCTAAATAATGCCTGAAAGTACTTCTAAACTACAAAATGAGGTGTTAGGTAATTTTTATTCATTGAAAAGATGAAACAAGAGGCATAGGTCCTATTAAACAGTTTTATAAACCTGGAAATTATAACAATAAATCATTGTAATGATAGGAAATAAGAAAACTAATTAAGTTTCAGAATAAACTCCACATGAAAGGTTATATGCAATTGGGGGGGGGGGAATTCCAAGAGTAAAGACGAAACCAGGTGGAACAACCTGTATGATCAATATGGGACAGATTAAAATTTAGGATAATTCAAGGATTATGAAAATTATAAAGGCAAGGGCAATAGCAACAATAAAAACCCTTTAAAAAGGTCATCTTCAAAACTAGTAAACGAGGAGGAAGGTATAAGCCTATGATCTAGTATAAGAGTACAATGCAAATAAATGATTTTCTTTTTTTTTAATTAGAAAGATTGTAGAATGATTATAATTAAGAGAGACTTGAAGCTCAGCATTAATGAAGAATTATTTGGAGGCTACCAACCTGTTTTATTTTATTTTATTTTATTTTTTTATTTTTATTTTTATTTTTTTAATTTTATTTTGTCAATATACAATGTGGTTGATTATTGTGGCCCCTTACCGAAACCTCTCTCCCTCCTCCCTCTCCTCCCTCCCACCCAACAATGTCTTTTCTGTTTGCTTCTCATATCAACTTCAAGGAATTGTAGTTGTTATGTCTTCTTCCCCCCCCCGCCCCATTTTTTGTTGTGTGTGTGTGTGTGTGTGTGTGTGTGTGTGTGTGTGTGTGTGAATTTATTTATTTATTTTTAGCTCTCACAAATAAGTGAGAACATGTGGTATTTCTCTTTCTGTGCCTGACTTGTTTCACTTAATATAATTCTCTCAAGGTCCATCCATGTTGTTGCAAATGGCAATATTTCATTCGTTTTTATAGCTGAGTAGTATTCCATTGGGTAGATGTACCACATTTTCCATATCCACTCTTCCAATGATGGACATTTGGGCTGGTTCCAACTCTTGGCTATTGTAAAGAGTGCTGCGATGAACACTGGGGAACAGGTATACCTTCAACTTGATGATTTCCATTCCTCTGGGTATATTCCCAGCAGTGGGATAGCTGGGTCATATGGTAGATGTATCTGCAATTGTTTGAGGAACCTCCATACCATTTTCAGCACAGTAGCAGGATAAAAAAATCAACACACAATAATCAATAGCATTTCTTTTCTCCAATAATGAACATGCAGAATGAGAAATCAAGAAAGCCTGCCCATTTATAATAGCCACCCAAAAAATAAAATACTTAGGAATTGAATTAACCAAGGATGTGAAAAATCTCTATAATGAGAAGTACAAACCACTGCTGAGAGAAATTAGAGAGGATACAAGAAGATGGAAAGATATCCCATGCTCTTGGATTGGAAGAATCAACATAGTGAAAATGTCCATACTACCCAAAGTGATATACAAATTCAATGCAATCCCCATCAAAATTCCAATGACATTTTTCTCAGAAATGGAAAGAACTATCCAGACAAATATATGGAATAATAAAAGACAAGACCACGCATGTCCAAAGCAATGCTGAGCAAAAAAAAATAAAGCTGGAGGCATAACACTACCTGACTTTAAACTATACTACAAAGCTATAATAACCAAAACAGTATGGTACTGGCATAAAAACAAACACACTGATCAATGGAATAGAATAGAGAATCCAGAAATCAACCCACACACTTACTGCCATCTGATCTTTGACAAAGGCACCAAGCCTATTCACTGGGGAAGGGACTGCCTCTTCAGCAAATGGTGCTGGATAGCTGGATATCCATATGCAGGAGAATGAAACTAGACCCATACCTCTCACCATATACTAAAATCAACTCAAAATGGATTAAGGATTTAAATATACACCCTGAAACAATAAAACTTCTTAAAGAAAACATAGGAGAAACACTTCAGGAAATAGGACTGGACACAGACTTCATGAATATGACCCCAAAAGCACAGACAACCAAAGGAAAAATAAACAAATGGGATTATATCAAACTAAAGAGCTTCTGCACAGCAAAAGAAACAATTAACAGAGTTAAAAGACAATCAACAGAGTGGGAGAAAATATTTGCACAATATACATCTGACAAAGGATTAATATTCAGAATATACAAGGAACTCAGACAACTTTACAAGAAAAAAACAAGCAACCCAATTAAAAAATGGGCCAACCTGTTTTAAATAAGTTCCATTGGACTATGTCCCTAGGTAATAAAACAACTTGCAGATATAATCTTATAATCATTGTCATCACCTGATAAATTACAAGGATAAGAAGTGGTGTCAGAAACTATACATAATAGGACGAGCCCATGGCTCACTCGGGAGAGTATGGTGCTGATAACATCAAGTCCACGGGTTCGGATCCCTATATAGGGATGTCTGGCTGGCTCACTGGCTGAACTTGGTGCTGACAACACCAAGCCAAGGGTTGAGATCCCCTTACCGGTCACCTTTAAAAAAAAAAAAAAAAAAGAAACTATACATGATAAAATAGTCAAATTTCAAAGTAAGAGAGAAAGAAGAATCCAGAAATATAGGGAAAAAAGTGTTTGCCAATAACAGAGGTACAATAATAGAACATATTTATTAATTCTAATTTTCAAATATTTACTGGACGCCTACCATTTTAAAGAATGGTGTTCAATTCTGATACTTAAAGATTAACATAGCATGAAATGTACACTTTTGGAGTACCCAGGATCATGGAAAAACAGATATGTGAAAGGCTGTGATAGATTTGGGTGCAAATGCTATGAAGCATGAAGAGGTAACATTAATTTTATCTAGGGAAGTGACAGTAGACTTTATACAGAAGCTAACTTTTTAATCTGGATGTTAAGGGACAAGTTAGAATTTTATAGGCAGAGACATAAACACTTTAGTACATTTGAAAGAGAATTAAGGTACCAACCACAGTTTACTAAGAATAAATAATGTAAAGCATGGCATAGTGAACTAAACAATGAACATGGAGTTAGGCAAAGTGGTTTACCAAACTAGTAGATTACAAAAGTTAGAAGGGATAGCTCAATAAGAATTTATGAACTATGAATTGCTGAAATAATGAGCTGGGACTAAAAACTAAATTTGAAAAGATAATGCGAAGTCTTTCACTTATGTTAGGAGCTATAATCAATAATGTTTTATTTGAGTAAACCATAGAAGTTTCATCTGATCACAAGAGCATTTGGCATTATATTCCTTGAAGGCAGGATATACATCTATTTTGCTCACAATGTAGAACCTAGTTCAGTGACTGGGAATTAATAAGCTCTCAATACATATCTTTTTTAAACTGAACTTCACTGAAATTTATGTGAGCCAACATGTACAATAACTTTACGGCATTGCAATTATAACTTGCTTCAACTAAATTATAGTGTCCAGGACAAGAAGGACACCTCAAGTGGATGCTTTTGCACTGCAAAGATCCAGTCTGCAGCAGCAAGACAGAACTGAAAAGCTACATCTAAGAGATTCATTGATAATGACTTTAACTGGATATTTTAAACTTTATCACAATTATTCACGTATATATCTGTCTCACAGGTAAACTTTGAATTCCATGAGCAAAAAGGCTATGTATTCACAGCTGTTATGACAGCACACAGGCCATATTCAGTGTTGTGCTAGTAAAGTGGCTCTCAAGAAAAATAAATGAATGAATAAATACAATAAATAGCCCTGATTTGTAGCATTTGACAATTTTAACAATGTAAATAGTTCCACCATGGGAATGTCAATGTCAAAATACCAATCCACTCTTTGGGTCTGGTATAAGCTAGTTCCAACAGACCACAGGCATGTAGCAGATAGGTTATGATGGCACAGAATATATGCTTAATAGATGCTTATTGAATTAGTAAATCTGAGATTGTGAGGAAAAACTGAGAGTATATGGGTAGGTACCCCAGGAAAAAAAATAACATCAGTTACAATATTCTCACACAGACAAATTACATTTATTCTACATAACTCTTTGAAGCACACCTAGGACCACATTTTAAGGTTACAGAAAAAAAAAAATCTCAGATTCAATATGGGAAAGTGTTTTTAAACAATTAATCAGAGCTATTTGGTAAAATAGTGAAAATTAAAACAAACAAAAAAAACTTTAAACAAACATGAAATGAAATTGACCACCCTTCTTCAGGAATCTCATTGGGATGTTCTACACTGAGCAAGGAGCTGGCTTATATGACTCAGTGGTTTTCGATTATTGTGCATCAGAATATGGGCAGTAGCATATTTTGATAGTTCTTCGATTTATTCTAATATATATAAATAAAAAACGTTGACTGATGAAATTCTGAGTTTATGTATACTATTATTATAATGTTACAATTACAGACAATTACGCATACATTAAAACAACAGCAACAACAACAAAGCAATCCACAAACTTGAAATAGTTTTCAATAGCTGAAGGTCATAGGAAAGACTGCTGCATGAACTTGAAAATTTAAGAAATAAAAGTTTGAACATTATGTGAAGGAAGTTGGCTAACCCAACAGGATTAATAGAAGGATAAAACAATAAAGTATAAGCAGAGACTCAAGAATTTCTTTCAATTAAGAAATACAGACATAATTATAAGCAAGTGGAGTTGCGTTCTACTGTTTTTACATAAATAAGAACATTACTGATCTAAAGAGTAAATAAAGGCATTGACAAAAATATGAATAATAAAAAAGGAGCAAAGAAGGATGCACGCAGTTACAGTGGTACATTTCCACATGATATAGAGAATTTTTGTAACAAAATTTTAGGAGTTCCATGGGCCTGAGCCAACAGTATGTTATTCCTAAAAAATCTCCAAAATGAGACATTTTACTACATTATCTAAATGTCTTTAGATTCTATCTATTTTCATTAAGGCAAGTCTTGGTTTGCCAGGTAGCTTGACTGCAAACAGAGATGCACTGTAAACTCTACGAGCATATGCCTTGGTCCACACTGCATTCATATCTAACAACTCCTGGCAAATAATAAAAACTCAAACATACATATTTTAATCAGTGAATGATCACACAGATAGCTGCATTTATTGATCCTTCTGACACTCTGAATTCTCAGTGGGAATTAATAGATTGAAATTCTTTTGACAGCCCTAATCTTGATAACATTTAGTTACTCAAAAACATTTGGTCACCTCTGCACAATGAAAAAAGTGAATCTCCAGCTCTGCAAGTGGAGTGTTAGATACAGTTAGTGTTAGCCCCAGGACAACACATCCAGTGTTTCTACCTAAAATAGCCATAATTATGCTATTTTTCCATAGACAACTGATCTTTTCTCTGTGTTGTATGTATTATAAACAAATCCTTTCACACATACAAACAGATATTGTGGCTTTATTTTTGTGTTTTTATATTTTGCAATTAATACTATGTGTATAAGACATTTTCTAACTGCCAGGCCTCCGGCAAATCCTGTCCTATTCATCCCTCCAATTGCCCACATCATAGGCTTATTAGGAAAACTGTGTTTGTGCATCTACATTTTCTCATCACCTATCTACTTGATTCCTTATAAATTGTGTTATACCTGCACGAGTCTACTGAGAGAGCTCGTTTGAAGGTTATCAATGTCCAAATCCAATAATCTTTCCAAGTCCTCTGTTTCCTTTAACCTTTAATGTCTTTAATGTTGCACATCTTCCCCCGCTGCTTCAATATCCTTGTCTTCCCTGCAGTGAACCTTCAGGGCTCTCTCCCCACCTCCCTCGACTGTTCTTCCTCTGTCTCCTTCAGTAGCTCCTTACTTACTTTCCACTTTCAGAAATGAGTGGTCCCTAAGGTTTTATACTTGGCACTTTACTCTTTTGTTTTTGTATTCTTTACACTCCTCAAGAATAATAATGGCCATACAAGAAGTTGGCCAATGCAAGATTTTTGTGAGGATTAAATGAGTTTAAATACCTTTCAAGTATATAATTCACATCCAACAGATGATAGCTATTATTATCTTCTCCTGGAAACCAAAACATACGTTTTCTATTGTTTACTGAATATCAATGAAATAGATATCTTACTAACATCTCAAACCTAATCTCTAAAACTCTAGTTCTCCCTCTGCTCCAGCAACCATGTCCTTCTTCTGATTATCCTATGTCTGTTATTATCCTCACCTTCCCTTTCATTTAATTTCATATGTGCAAAACTATTTCCCATGAGAGTGGATGTTAAGTCTTCTCACCACAAAAACTATAACTACTTGAAGGTGATGCATATGTTAATTAGGTAGGTTTAGTCATTCCACAGTGTATATGTACCTCAAAATATCTTGCTATACATGATAAATACATATAATTTTATTTGTCAATTAACATTTTTTTAAAGATTAAAAAAAAAATCGCAGACCATGGAAAAAAGTCTTAATCTCTGGAGTCAACAAGGTCACTATGTACAATATTTCCAATTATTATACATAAATTATTTAAGCATTAAATAAGTTTTAGAAATCCAGACCAACCTCTTTATTTTATAGAGAAGGCAAATGAGGTCCAGAGAGGTTAACTAATTGAGGTTAAGTGATCTGCTGATGTTCACACAGCTGGTTCCAGACAGAATCAGATTTGCACATACTGTCTTACACCTCAGAATATTTTATGGGAAAGACCATTTTGAATGCACAAAATATAAAAATAAAATGCTACAAAGAAGAAAGAACACTATTTGTCATATTTTCCTCTTATAGAAGGATTGTGACTTATATAGCCATTTTGTTCCAAGAAACTATGTCAGGAAAAAAAATTATCTTAGCATATGAGGTCATTGATAATCAAGCATGGGATAGTGCTCTCTGCCTACTTCTCAGATACTTGGAGTCAATTGATAGCCTACTAAAGCCTCAACCACCAGAGACACTGTGGTCAATGTAACATTACTTAAAAAACTGTTAGGTCAGGACTGGGGTCACTCCACTGACTCCTATGTGCTGCTCATTCTTTTCTGTCCTGTGCCCCCAATCAAAAAACTGAATCTTCTTCCTTAAAATTTAAACACCCTCATTAGACAAGAGAATTTTATATTTTTTAAATGAATAAATCAAATTTTATACTACCACTTATATTAATTCTGGATTATCATAGGATTCTTTTAAAGCTGCAAACTTCAGTAAGTAATTTGGTTTGTAAGATTGTCCCAACTGAGCTAGATTTTCTCACAATTAGGACTCAATGCTTCTTAAATACATAAAAGTCTTAAACTAGATGCCTATTCTGTGTGCTTATAGACTTTTGAGCTCTAAACTAGAAGAAATACAAAACCCATATATCCAAATTAACCACATTAATTTAAATATAATAGATGATGTTGGTTGCTGAACTAATTCTTCACTGGCAACAGGAATATACACCTGATGGCTTCAGGACAAGATCCTTCAAGTATATTCTGTCTGTTTTGTAATGAAAAATCTTATTTTTTCAATTCCAAAAACTGAAAGATTATCTGATCTGCAGTATAATAGTTAAGACTATGGGTTTTAAAAGCCAAACTGTATGAAATGAAATCATGTTTCTACCAATTATTAGCTGTGGACCCAGGCAAGTCAGTTCATGTATTGTGCCCCAGCTTCTAATTTATAAAATAGGACGATAATACGTACATCACAGTGTTGCTATTATGATTGAATGAACTTATAGACATAAACCCTGTAGAGTATTTAATATCATTATAGCTTTATGCAGGAGAGGAGACATCACTTGGCACAAAATGTTTATTATCAAGTCAATCTCTACGTTTTTCATTAGCCAGGACTAGTTAAGGAAAAACAATTTTAAGCTATATTGATCTTTGTACAAGCGTTAACTCAGGCATGAAAATTTGATGACAGTACCTAAAGATAAGATGAGCTTATCTCTCAGCATCTTGTCTGCAATTTTGCCTTGAATTCACCATATGGAACTAGTATTAGTTGAACTGGGATGACTAGGGGAGTCAAGAAGTTGGGAAAATTAAAGTTAATCGAATTTCCTCCAAGAACAGCAACCCGTAGGCAAGTTTGCTGTTTATAAAACGCTATGAACTCTTTATTTGAAACTTTGTTAATCTGTGGATGGTCTGGACTTGCTCGCTCTTTTATAAATTGAAGCATTCCAGCTCAAGGGGAAGCTGGTGAGTGATGAAAGATGATATATTAACTTCACACTTACATGTTCATGCTACAGGGATCATTCTTTCTAGTGGAAGTCACTGCATTTCCATATATATTTATTTCCCCTGATTCTACTTAAAACTACAGTATAAAAGTATTTCACAATATTGTACCAATCTCCATACTCCCCGCTCCATCTTCTGTCCTTGCAGCTGAGGTACTCTATTACCAAACAGCTTTGCCTTACATGAATGATTACATTTAATCTTCACCCCAACCTAGGAGACAATGGAACAGCTCATAAAAAACAAAGCATGGAGGCATTAAATATCTTATAAATCCAGGGAGTTTGGAGCATGCAGCCCGTCCTGCATGTTTGGCCTGTTTATTTCTCAACTATGCACATAATCACACATGAGGGCCAGAGTAATCATACATACAAGTGAAGAAACAGCAATTTCGTTTAGATTATAAAAAAATAATAGGACACGATCAATTAACACTTCCACATAAATCATCCATATCAACTTTGAAAATATACTAATTCAATAGCTATCTTTTCTGGTTTATTTACCAAATGGATTGTCAATTGATTTTAGATTCATAAATTAAATCCTAATGATACTGAAATAATATTCCATTAATAATAGTAAGGTATAGAATACAATTTAAAATATTGCTTTGTAAAGATATGTAAACTATTTTTTAACTCATATCACACACAGTTTTTGATATACAACTCTGTACCCCACAGATATATACTATCAACTATGTTTCATAAGAAAATAAATAAAATAGAAATAATTTGATACCATAAAAAATAAATAAATAAAATAAGAATCAAAATCAATTATATTTATATTAGACATTATTTTAAAATTATTTCATTTAACAACATACCTCACAGATATTGATAGAATCCTATACAAAGGACTTAAGAAAACATACTAGTGATGAAGATGTTAGTACTATTTTGGAAACAGTTTTTAAAAAGTCTGAAGAAGCTCCATTGCAATTTGCATCATAACAGGCGATTGTAATTTGCTACCTCAGAACAAAACAAAAAGATATATATATATATATATATATATATAAAGATAAGATGTATGATACTTAAAAGTATTTTTAGCAAATACATAATAAATTTGTCATTTCCTCTTAACAGTCAAAAATAATTGAATAAGTCAATTTAAATAAGAATGAAGTGTCCAAATTTTATAAACAGATAATTTTTAAAATATTTGAGCTTTTAAGTTCAGCCAGGAATAAAACGGCTCTGATACTTGCACGCACACTCACACATACACATACACAAAACGAAAACCCGTTTTAGATGTAGAGATAGTAGAATAAATAATTATTCTAGTTATGGTAATTTTGTTAGAAAATTATGAGGGAAAGATTAAAATCAAGAATTTAAAATAGCAAAGATTTTCAATAAAGTAAACAATTGAATGTAGGGCACAGGAATATCTAATATCAAATTCCAATTGATACAAAATTGGAAAAATTGCAAGTACACTACTTTCAGATGAGGCATGTAATATGAAAACACTGCTGAAATTAATACTGACTTATGTTTTGTTCAAAGAACTTCCAAGTTCATGAAGAAATGTCAGTTTACCTCCTGTACAATTGAACTCATGACATAGATACTTTTTAAATTTATACCTGTGAAATAAATATTTTAGCTAGATATGATTTAATTAGTTTCTATCATTGCAGGTGATTTGTTTGAGCTTTGGTAGGTCAAATATCAGGATTTATTAAAATTTAAACAATAGACAGTGTGTCATTCCATGGTGTTCTGGACACAGTTTTTAAAATCATTCAGCACACACATGCACAAGCCAGGAAGAATCATCAGTTTATGGAACTGTTGAAAGAAACTGAAGAAAGAAAAGATGATAAATTCAAAGATCTATGTTTTAGCCAATGCTCATTAGTTGAGTTGTGGATGAATTTTACAAATATTTGCCATCATTATTTCCAATTCAAAGTTCTCTGAAAACAAAAGGAATGTTTGCAAAACAGTCAATAATATAAGATGAAAATCAGAAGTATGATTTATCTTTTCTGATATCATAATGAATATGAAAATATTCGCTAAATTTTAAATTGAGCTAACTTACTAGACATATAGGAGAATTTATGTTAAAAATAGTTTATAATACAAAGGAATAATGATGTCACATATTTTAACATGAATTCACATTCATAATATTTTTACTATAGTTAGCAGTAATAAGTAAACTGGCTGTAAAAGCTATAATAAAAGTATGAAAAATATTTTATTGATATAGATAAATTTAGAGTTGCTGTCAATGTACACAATACTCCTTTCAATTTAATGTTAATAAAATTGAGGTGACATGAAAGAGAATTTGCTTATCTTGGAATAATAAGTTGTGAAATGATATGCTTTTGCTTTTAAGTCAAATCAATTATTTCACAATTTATGAATAACTTTTGTCAGTGTGAATGAGAATACAAATAATAAGTATTTTTTCATAACTTTTTCATTTCTTAGAATTTAAAGAATTACTTTTAAATAACTTGCTATTTAAATCTACTGTTTAAAGATAAATTTTATGATATCTAAATACTTACCAAGTACTGTTTTTACAAAAGATTAATACCAGGATTTTTGTGTGCTGAAGGTATAAAATACACACTGTATTTTAAATTTTGTAGGGGTAAAAGAAAGTAAAATATCTCATTAAAATGTTTGATATTGATTACATGTGAAAATGAAAAAATTTTGACATATTGGGTTAAATAAAATATATTATTCTAATTATCCTGTGTTTTCTACTGATTCAACTGGCTAGTAGAAAATTTAAAATTCTATAGTTAGGTCTCATTATATTTCTATTGGACAACACTAAGGTCTGAGAGAGATAGAGAGAGAACCTCCATTTTCTGGACTGGACAATTAGCATAATGCAAGTATTTAATACAGAAAAATAGATCAGAATCTGGATCTAGGTAGGTAGAAATCAAAAATTACCTTTTGTATTTAATGAGTTTCAATATCTCAAGGATATTTTATTAAACAATAAAATAAATGTATACAGAGCTCAAAAGAAATATCTTAAATGATATTTAAGACAAGTTTGGTCCACTCCAGTGAATAGGATTGTGTGGCTGAGAGAAGAGAGGTAGAATGGAAATCAGAATGACCCACAGTATTTAAAGAGCAGGCCTATAAAAAGAAGGATATTATGAATACTAAAAAGGATTAAACATCAATACAAAAAGAAAACAGAAAACAGGTTTCTTTCTGGCAGGCCAACTTTCCAAAACTATAGACAGAATGTTTAATTTTTATTTAAAGTTAGATTTTCAAATGCTGTGCAAATAAAGTAATAGACATTTAAAATGTTCTAGAGGTGATAAAAAATTGTGTTGATGTTGATATCATTTTTCTAACAAAATTTTGACCTGGTAGGCATATTAGAAACCTAACATATTTGTATTTAAAATGAATGTATAGTTTTGAAAAATGTAATGACCCCAAACCATTCAAAACTCATTACAAGATATCATTTTCACTTTGGCCTAGGGTTGTCATAAGCAGCAGTTATCTCTTATAAGTAAATTTTCCTCACAATTTTAATATATGATATTGAGACTGTTAATAAAAATAATAGCAAACATCTTTAAGCTGCCAAATAACATAACCAAATTGGTTTTTAATATTAAAGCTAAGTATAAGTGGCCTCTTAATATTTGCATTAACTGCTATATGCTGTAGACTATGTTCTCATATATATATATGTATCCTAGAATAGGAGGTATATGTTTATTAACATTTCACAAAATGCAAAAAAAAAAAATGTAAATCAATATATAGAATTTGTTCAAATACTTTATTTTTCTTTTACCTATGTTCAAGTAACTTTTGTTATACTGGAACATCAAATGTGATACATAAATTAAATCATCAGAATATTTTAATTTTTATAAATTAAATAAATCTTACCACAGTAAATTTTCAGTGGATAAAGCAAACTGATGATCTCTAATTTAAAAAATGGAAAAAATCCAACGCAGGCTCTGCAATCTGAAAATTTTTACTTCATTTTGTTTTCAGTGGTGGTGGTTCTCTAAGAGTACAGAATTTCGCTACCTATATGTCATGTTTTTTACAGCTATTTTATCTTGCTTGCCAATAACATTACAGTGTAACAGCAGTTTTCACCAGGTTGTCTTATGCAATCTATTCAATTTTTAAAGTTGAAAACTTAGCATTGGAAATTATTAGATCTCTAAAACAAAATGTCAGATTCATTCATGCTGTGGAAAACTACTATAATTTCATTTCTGTAAACTGTGTCAGCCTTGCAAATAATCACTCACCTGTTACATCCACCCAAGCACTGAAGACTGGTTTTAGAATCTTAACATTCCCTGTGCTTTTGAAGCAACAGGCATAGAATACATTTGCTGGAGTATGCCACTTCCTTCACCTTCTGCTTCCTTCACATTTAACCAAAAAGTAAGCCAAAATGGAGGCAGTGCAGAGCAAACCCCCTACCTGAATATCGAAGCATTTTCAGGTACATTATTGTCCTATTGTAAACCGTTCACTTGGTAGCAGTCCTATTATTTTTACTAAAGATATTTTTTACAGCAAAACGAGCCAGGCTAAAAATATGGCAGAAAATATGTTGTCTTCGTTGATTCCCTCTTCAGTACTCTTTGAATCAGGAGTAAATAGTAAAGCCAACAATCATAAACTGGCAGAAACTGTTTAATAGGCAAAACAGATGCTTACTGCATGGCCGCTGTCGGGAGGGCAATACCACTTGGTTTTTGTTTGATTTTTGCTTTTGTTTCTTGATGGTTAGTTCTTTCTAAATATATACTTCAACATACAAATATAAAAACATATGATAGAATAATAAACGGCATTGATAGTTATCATATATCATTGCTTGCCTAGAGACAAAAATAAAATAAAAAGAGATATGAGCTGGCTGATTAGATAAGTTGGTTAGAGTGTGGTGCTGATAACACCAATGTCCAGGGTTCAATTCCTGTACTGGCAAGCTGCCAAAAATCACAAAAGAAGCAAAACTGGAAGAGAAAATAAAAAGAAATTAGTAAAGCAACTTTAAGAAGGTATTATAGGAGGTAATAGGCAGTGGTGCCTCTCAGAGTAAAGCATGTCATAACGCTGCCATTCCTCCAAAAAAAATCTCATGCCCAAGAAAAAGAAGACTGAAAACAAGAAATATAAAACATGTTTAACTTTTTAAAATTAAGTAAAACAATTTGTGAAGTAAATATCACAACAAAAAAAGAAAAAAAAATTGCGATGAGTCAAACAATAACATAGAGATGTAAAGTTTTCAAAATTCATGAGATTTTAAATATCTGTTTTAATTCCCAGAATTTAAGTATAATAAAATAGACACATAGGAGAAAACAAAGAAATGAGGAAATCATGTTTGAAGAAAAGAACTATCTGAAAGACAATTTTGATTGAGATAGTAGGAAATTATATAGATCTTTCAGAAGCAAATTTCAAAGATATCTTGATCACACTGTTTATTCCTTTAAAAAAAAATGCAGATTCATGAAATAGGAGTTGATGAATGACTTGGGGTAACGTACGTTGAAGAAGGGGAAATACCTAAGAGAAAAAAATGTAACACAGTTGTACCCTATAGGTTGTGTCCTTCTTTGTCTTTTTTGAAAGTAAAAAACCTGAAACAATGTATCCATAAATTTTCAGAAATACCAGAAAGGCATCAGGAGACATTTCAAATACTAAAACAGATTTTTAAAAGACAAGAAAAAGAAAATTAGAACATTAATGTAGGATAGGTTTAATGGCAAAAAATTAAATCAAATGGTAAATTAGAGATCTAAATCCCAATGTATTATAACAAAAGATTAGAGGGAGAAAAAATAAAAATGTCAATCTTTAAGTCATTAATGATTTAACTATTAAACACAAAATAATACAAAAATAATATTTTAAAATGTCAGAAAATAGTAGGTCAGTTAATATTCTATCGTATTTCATTCTAATTTAAAACATCCAACATTGGCTAAGTTTCTACTTTTAAAAAAGTTCAAGATTTCATGAAGATATAGGATTGCTAAGAATACAGACATTGACCTCCTATATTTCTCTGTTACATGAGGGAGATAGAATATGCATAAATTACTTGAATATAAGGAAGATTATAGTAAAAACTATAATTCAGATACAATTAAAATTTAAAGTAGACGTGAGGAAGGGAAAATTTAATTTCAACTAGAGAGCATCTAGAGAAATGTATTTGGGGAACAGAGATGGTATTTCAACAAGATGAATATGCAGGGGGTATATTTTAAACTAGAAACAGTTTAGTGCAAATGCACAGGTATTTAAGAATGTACAGACTCCACTCCTGAGACTTGGCCATGAAGCTTTAGCAGAGTGGTAGTAAAATATATGGTTGGACGGGGCAGTAAGAGTCTAATTGTGAAATGTATTGAGTATCAGAAAGGTGTTTAAAACAAACAAAAAAACTTAAAATCCACTCTAGAAATAACATACATAGAATGAGAAAGCAAAATACATGTTCAGACCAAAAAAATCCACAACTAGACACAAATTTATGGTAGGTGAAGTATAGTTAAATTTTATCACTTCTACTGTTAAGAATTTGTTTATTCTCTTCAGAATCTCTGGTTCCTCCATAAGCTCCCCATACTTCTGAGGCACTAAGCAGTCTAAGATCATATATAGAAAGCAGTTTCCTCTGGAGAGGATGATCAGGCCCAAAGGTTACTATCCGACTTAGACTTGTTTCAATAGCAATATCAGGAAATGAAACAGAAGGCAGAAAGGCATCGACAGTCAAAGATGAATGCAATAATGTTTTTTTGTTTGTTTGTTTGTTTGTTTGTTTTGACCGGTAAGGGGATTGCAACCCTCGACACGGTGTTGTCTGCACCCTGCACCACGCTCAGCCAGTGAGCACACCAGCCATCCCTATATAGGATTCGAACCCATGGCCTCGGCAATACCAGCACCTCCCTGGTATTGCCGAGGCCTGAGTGAGCCATGGGGCCGGCCCTTGAATGCAATAATTTTAACTATAACTTTGTGTTTAATATATCTGTAACTTTCCAACAAGGGGCAAGCTTACTTGGAGAAATTTGGCCTGGAACAACCAATTCCGAAATTATAGAGAATCACAGCATCAAAGCTTCTGCATTTTCTAGAGATTTGGGGCTATCTTGATAAATATAGTGTTGGTTGGATGAGTGGTAAAATAGAATTTCTCTATGTTAAAAAGTAAACAATGATATAAAATGTGTTATAACTGAGAAATCTATATATGTAATATGTATACTATATATATATTGTGATTTACATTGTGATTTAAAGTGAAGGCCAATGATATATAATTTTTTAGAAGTTTACTTCATGGAGGCATAAGCCGTATTTACTAGCAACATCACTTGGTGCTTTGTTGAGGGACTCCTCTGCATAAAATGCTCCACTTGGTGATGGGGACAGATTTAGAGAGGGCTAAGTAAGAAGAGGGTACGTGTTAGAGTCCTTTGGTCTGAAGTGCCACAATCCCTCATGCTCTCAAATCCTTACTTAAGGAAGACCAGGATACTGCTCAAGTCATGAATTAACCATTAAATTTACCTCTTCTTTCTCAGGCAAATTTTCATCCTGTCCACCAACTCCCATAGTGCTTTTATATATTACTTGTTCACTAACTTTTCTTTTTAATTACAATGAATTCTTTGATGCCATGGAGAAATCATTACTCAACTCTTATTACTTTCAATTCCAGAATTCTAATGATAGATTTAGAAATTGGGAGTTCAATAAATGCTTTTAGAAGTGAAGTTCACAAAAATTCCAGCTAAACTTAAAATTTACATTTTCACTTTTCCATTAACATCCTAAAGAGCTACTTTAAAAAATAATAGAAAAAGGAGTGATTAAGAAATACATTAGAAATTGTAGATCTTTATTATAAAACATAAAGCAGAAAAACTTATAATCTCATAAAGAAAATTGATGCAACAAATAAGGGAATATTAAAATTGATCTCAGCTTTGCATAAATGTTTTTTAAAAAACTGTTTATATGCTGGGAGATATACGTAGTAAATGAAAAAACCTTGCTATATGTCATATAACTTACTACAAAGTTTTAAAATTATGAATAACAGAAAGTATGTAATTGCAAAATAAAATAAATTTTCATATGTACTGGCTAATGAGGGGGGATTCAGAACCAAATGTTAAAATGATGGAAAATAATATTTTGACATAGTGAAATTATTAATACCTTTTTGAATGAGAACTTACAAAAAATATTTTATATACCAAAGAAAAATACAAACACAATAAAATGTCAGTCTCAAAATTTTGAAGGCAGAAAAGCAAACAAAATGGAAGTAGTAACAGTAAATAAAATAAAGTTAGGAGATATGCCTAGTGTTTATGTTTATCATTTTATTCCTAGAAAAAAAATAATGAAATTATTAATTTAAGGATTCAACCAGAATTGAAAGGGAATAGTATAAAAAATAAAATCAATAATTTAAATTTGTATATGACTTATATAAACCTTAGCAAATCATTTGAAGGAATATTATTCACAGAAATAAATACATTATAAAATGTCCAAACTGATGATTATGAAAATAAACACCAAAAATATGTAAGAACATAATTTAAAGAAATATGCTTTTTATACTCCGAATTTCTAAAACCAAAAAGAAATCCACATTTATTAATGAATCTAGAGTTCAAATGAACGAAATATTGGTGAATAGAGTACAATCACACATGAAAGGAATTGCTGACTAGGGTTAAGCAGCATTTAATCTCAAGATTTCAAAGCTGGTCACTACCCAAGTAAAATGATTAATATACCTCATCATTTTAACAGAGAAAAATAGTAAAAATATATGTAATTAGGTATATAAATCCAATAAAATGATCAATAAAGTTTAATATTTCTTTTTAAAATTAGAACTCTAAAGATTTGCAGACCATCTCTTAACTTTTTTCATTGGAAAGAGTTCCTATGTAAGCAAGCCCGATACATAACTAGTGTTGATTTACAAAACCAATTATTAGGTTTAAAGTGTAAATCACAGGAAAGAGCATCTACCTCAAGGCTTATATTCAATAGCATGTTATTGGATTGCATACAAAAGATCATTTAAAACCTGAATTGTCTCATTAAATGTTTGAAAACTGCATTTCATTTTATTATTTTAATACATTATTAAATAAATTAATGTAAATGTGCTTAGATATTTTCAAGTAAATGATAAAGTGGTTATTATTGTTGGGATAGTTATTATTATTGACAATGTATATAGTTCACAAAGCACTTCCTTACACTGATCCATTTGGTGTAACAATTCTGTGAAGTTTACAGAAAATATAAGAGATGAGGAAACTAAGCCTGAAAAAACACTGTACTTGAGGCCACCTGCCAGTAAGATAAAGCTAGAATAAGAATCCATGTTCTTTCTTACCAGATTGCAGACTCAAAATAATCTTAATAAATATTGCCAAATTAATTTGCTCTTTGATGTAATGAGTATTACTAGAAAACATGTACTGAAGGGGCCTCAGGATGAACAATTATTTCTGACAGCAAGGGTAATTGTCAGGGCCGATCAATTATTTGAATTGATGATGATATATCATCATCACAGGAAGAGGTAGTGATATTTTGAGCTAAGAGACTTTAATACAGATCATTCAAGTAAAAGCAACTGGGTTCCATATTCAAAAGAGCAGGTAGCAAAGATGACTAATATTTTTATATCCTGGATAGACATACAACATTTTTATAAATTCGTTTACTTCCAAGGACACATTAGATATATAAATTGATACCAGTAGCCACTGATAATGGAGTTAGTAATATTTAAAATGTATAGCAACTGAAAAATTTGGTCAATATAGATTGATTTTTCTAAGAGCACAGGTTTGACCTAAACTACACTAATGGATTTGATTAACTGTAATCCAATTCAAGTCTCCAAATATTTATTGAGTACCTACTCTGTTTATAAGGTACTGAGTTAAGGGTGGTATAGGTCACATGTTGGGTGATCTTAAGATATTCCTTTTAACTCAGTAAGAGTCATGAGGTAAATACTTTTTTCTTACATTTCAAAGAAATGAATTCACAGAAAGTTTTTTATGAAGTCTGTGGCATGTAAAATAAAAAAAAAGAATATAAGTAAATATGAAATGAGTCTTTGTATACATATTACAGTTTGGACTCCCTTTCTACCTATTTTAACTTGTAAAGAGAAAAAAAATACAATATCAAGAATCATTACACAATGCTTAACTATAATATAATAACACCTCAGTTTTTTTCACAATACACATTTTTTTTTCCATTTTAACAGCAAACTGTAACTTAATAAAGGATCCTACAAAGCATGTTCAGACACTAGCATGAGCCTGTCCCTCTGGCAACATGATAAGTCTGACCTTTCTGAATGGCATCCTTTGACTACTTCTCTTCCCTTCATTTTGTAGTATGTAAAATAAATTGTTCTGTGTGCAGAAATACTCATTCCAAGAACAGAAATAACCTTATACCTGTGAAAAAAATCAGAATTCATCTTAACCTATGGAATTCTTTTATTCTCAAAATCTATGAAATCCTGTTTGCTGTGATAAAAGGAGCAAGGGCTTTGATTTGGACAGACCTGGTTTAAAGCTCATGACGGATATGTTAACTTGCTTCACTACAGTGACCTTTTTAATACCTATATGTATCCCACAACATCATGTCATATACTTTAAATAAACACAATACAATTTAGTTTTTAAAAACTCATTTTCTCCATTGGCTACCTAATTTTTTTCTTTCTAAGTTATTTCCTCCAATTTAAAAGGAGCTAAGTATACCTATATCTCAGGGTTGAGATGCTTAAATGAGAAGCACAGTCCACAGCAATGTGACTGATATGACTCAGGGGACAACGAATAGTAGTTTCTTTTCCCACCATGAAGATTAGGGAAAAAAAGAAGAAGCAGAAGAATTAGAAGTGTGTAATGACTTATCTTACACAGGGAAGTGTTTTCGCAAGTACTTTGTAGAAAAATGAACTATTATAAAAATTGATATAAAATACAGGAGACAGAATTCATAAATTGTAAATTTTTTTGCTTAATTATGCAATTAATAAGAATGCATATACTTCTTATTTTACATTGTGTTTGTTCCCTGTCAACAAAATTTTGTTGACTGCATTTAATTTGGGTTTAAAAATTACTTGAAGTGTGTGTAACAAATTTGCCTCCTTTATCCAAACACTCATCTCAGAGAACTTGATGAGTAGGCAGAGATCATTTGATAAAAACTCTGACCCCATTTATTTGCAGCATACAGTTCTCTAAGTCAAAGTCAGCTAATTTAGTATCCCTCTATAAGTTTGAAATAAACACAGACTGTGTTACAGTAAAGTTTTTCAATCATGTAGAGTTTGATTCAATTGTACTTTGATCATTGCACATTGTATACATGTATTCAAATATCACATTGTACCATGTACATACAGTTATTATACATCAATTAAAAATAAAAAGTAAAAATAAATAAATAAATAAATAAATAAAAAGAAGTACCACGAGGGAGCAAAAACAAAAAAAGAAACAAGATCCTGTCCAAGGAAGCTGACCTGTAGAGGTGAAAGAAGCAACCATCCAAAAATGAAAAAATACCCAAAAACCAAAAGACTGGTTAAGTGATAATATGGTTACAGAGAGTGTGAGAGGGAGATGGACAAGGAATATGAAAATGTTTTTAACGACTCTCTAGTTTTCATGAGGGCTGGCTGTATATCTTCTAGGTGACTTCTCCAAGATTCTTCTCTGTACGAGCAATAAACAAGCTAGCAGGAGAGACTCTTCACTGCAATATAGGTAAGCATTTTGTGGTGATACTGTTGTTATATGTCAATTGTCAGTGAGACTTTGAACAAAAAGAGTTGTAACTTAAGGAAAAACAAAGTCAATTGACAAACAGCACAGGAATATATTGATTATGGTCAGTTGGTTGTAAAATATAGCGTTGCAAAATATAAAGGGACCACTGTCTTCTATGTTACACCAAAAAAAAAAAAGAAGGATCTTAAACACTGGCTTTGGGATATTGATGAAACCAGGTCCAACAAATTACCTCACATGTATTAGTACGGGATTTAAAGAAGTGGAGCTAATGCTATGTATTGTGGAGAGTGTTAGAAATTCATCCCGAGCACGGGAAATTCCTTCCTTTATTTGTAACAAGTTAAGTAAAACAATGCATGCTACCCAAAGCCATTTTATCTCAAGCTCCTAAATTGATTTAAGTAATCAAAGCAGAAAATATAGCAATTACTCACATAGATAATGGAAATCCATGGCTTTGATTTTACATTAATAGTCAAGATTTTGAGACTTAGGGAAAAAAAAAAAACTCCTGATATTCATTGTAGTAATAAACATTAAATCTGGTTTCTTAACATTAAATTATTATTAGATCATCAAGAAATGAGCTTTGTGGAATGTGAAAGGCAATAGGAAGATGATTTGGTAGTTGTGAAATAAGCTGTTAGTACAAACATCAGAATAACAAGAATCATCAAAGTCACATATTTGGGAGTAATGAAAGAAATGTAAAATAGAAGATAAAATTTGTTGACTGCCCAAACCTCGTACAGATAAATCATTCTACAAAACTCCTATGCAGCAAAATTGGCATTGATGCAATGCCAGTATTTTCCCTTAGAACCACTCATGTATCCTTCTATTGTCTTTACATCATAGATTAAAAACAAAATATGATCTACTTATTTAAAAACTGTGTTTCACCAACACACATCTCCAGTAAAGACAAAAAATAAGGAATAGAAAAGTATGACAAAATCTGTAATATTTATATGTAGTTATGTTTCTTGTCCTTTGCATGTGTTGACCTTGATAAATTAGCTCAGGGCTTATTTCACGTGAATCACGAAATGCAGGGGCAGAGATATGAATTTAAACCAAAAGTATTAGGAAAACAAGGAGGAGTTCTGAGTCAGGAATTAACACAGAAAAACAAAAATAGGTAAGAAGCACAATTTGCTGATCACAAATGATTATATAATTGTACAAACATTATTACAGAAACACATGTGGGATCTTCATTAATACTGGATAAACTAGTTAATATCAGTTGGCTGAACAGATGGGAGTCAATAAACATTTTAATTGAAAATTACAAGGGAAAATTACATTAGATTAGATCACACAAAAATGATGCCTTATTGGAAAGTTTCAAACAATGTCTATAGGATGTTATATTTATCTGTGATAGGATAAATATTTAATATACATGATATGCAAACAGAAGAAGTACTAACCACACTGATATTTACATGAGAAGAGAATCCCATCGAAGGACTAAAGTTTTACAGTAACCAGAGTGCTTTCTTATTAAGTTCATTAAAAGTCTGCTTCAGATGAAAGACTATGCCTTCCTTTAGGATAAAGACAATATTCTATATTCTCTAAGTCTAGGCAAGAGCCTGAGATATCCTAACCCTCAATATATCATTGATGGATGGAAGAAAATGTTCGAAGAGTTCCAGAACTGTTAAATAAGCCACTGGTGGTTTTTGCAGGAATAAAAGCTACTGACCACTGTATCTTTCACAACTTAAATTATGTCAATGCCACAATATTCAATTCAAAATAGTACTATACTAATAAAAGGCATAATAAGCCTAATTGACTTTAATCAAAAGAAAATGACGGAAGCAATTGATACTTACAAGAAATAGCACACGATATAACGTAACGTGTCTAACATCTTCCAATTTCTTTTCAAGGCTTTGGGAATTTTGCTTTTGAAAGAATTACATAATTCGAATGTAAAGACTTCCTAAAATAGGAAATTTTCAACTATCTTTGCAAAGACAGGTAAAAATAAATAGTGACATTCAAATTATTGAAAAAAATGGCCAATTTCTAAGGACTCACACATTGGTAATATTAAAAGATTAAGTTCAAAACATCATTTGTGATATTCATTTATTAATATATTAATGAACACTGAGAAGCTAACATAAATATTAAAGATTTTCTAGCACTTGCTAGAAAATTGATTTTAAGGGTTTCTGTTTGACCTCCTTTAGAAAGATTTAACAGATAAAAGAACACTCAAGTACTAGCAGGATTTATAGATGAAAGTTTTTTGAAAGCCATAAAAAGAACATTGAATATGAATTCAATACAGATAATCATGGGCCTGTCAGCTTTTCTATTGCAAACTTAATTTAAGAGGGTTTATCATCTCCATCATCTTAGAAACTCTGAAGCTGGAAGTTGGCACACAAATTAGCTTGCCTGGATGCAAATTTGTTTACACAAAACATTTGAATCAGTTCAGCTGTTTTGATTTAGATATCAGCCAAAACCCTTAACTCTGGGTTTCTTCATATAGGTGAACACTGAATAAATATTCTGCCTAGACTACATAGTTGAGTCACTTAGAGTACAGAGCCAATTAATCCAAGGTACTAAGTGTTTCATCTCCAGGAGATTCAGTTGTTATTTATTTTGCTAATTTTTCTAACCTGGATCCATTATCAGCCTTTAGCAACACAGAGCTCAATAGTAGAATATGTAGGTAGCTCAGCATAAATTCATTACCAGAATTTGAGGGAGATTCAAATTATATTTCTGATAACAGTTTCAGAAGAGTCATCTCTGTATATGAAAATATAGTTTAAAAACTGAAAACAGAATCATTTCTAAAAATCGCAAGTTAGCTGAAGTTAAATTTCTTTTAACAGTATCTTATTATGCTATGATAGGCTTACATTCACTTTTCTATATTAAATTACTCATAATAAAATACAACTTAAAATTATATTTTTAAATTGACTCAGTTATCAAACTTCGTTATGTGTGTATACATTATGTGGTATTTTAAGAGAAAGTAAAATTAAGAACATTTTTTTCTCAGATTTTTTTCAAGTAAATCACCATAGTGTAAAAGAACAAATAAATAAATAAATAAAAGATGTGTCCCACAGAAAATTAAAATACACATCTGAGAAATTAGAATGATATCAAATAACAAAACACAGCTGATAGTTTCATTAAGTAGCCATAAATTAGGAAACAAGTGCCTAATGCGTATGTGAACAAGCTGGAAAACAGACAGTTTGATTTTTAATCTGCTTCCTCTACCCTTCAGCAAGATCGTGAAAATAAAATGTTGAGTCAATTTATGATTTAAAATTTCAGTAAACTGAACTGAATTGTTACAAAAGGATCATTTTAAAAATGGAGACCTCGGATGGTAATTAGTCAATTTTCAACATTAAATAAAATTTTTGAATGCATAATTGTAGAAAACAGATTTAGAGACAAATTGTAGGTTTACTTTTACCTATGACTTTTTCCAACATTGGAGAAATCTACATCTAGCTTGTTGTAAGATCATATATCAAAACTGTTTAAAATAAGGGTGCACCATAAAAAACTGTTAAATGCAATAATTATATTCTATGAATCATACATATGAGGACATTATTAGAATATCTTATCTTTAAAATTAGAAAGCAAGTTAAAGTGAAAGTGACATTTCTGAAAATATACTCAAAAATAAAGCTTTAATAATACAAGTAGAAATAGGCTAGTTTATATTGGTAGAGTCTATCAATACAAAGTTCAGAAAAGACAAAAGTAATAAATAGTTACATATGAAAATACATTTTATCACCTTCACAAGAAAATGTAATGCTAAATTTCAGCACATAGTCTAATTTAATACATGTATTTTTTCCCTTCTTTAGATTATGACATGTAAATGCCCCTATTTAATTTCCAAGTTAATCTTTAGAACACATGTCGCATATCCCATTTACCTGTATTATTACACTCATGCATCTGTGTCACCTTACACAATTACATCAGGAAATTCTGTTTTAAGACTGGTCAGGATTTGGGGGTAGGCAAAGTGGTCTCTCCTTTCAGGAAACTTTACTCCCATAAACCAAGTAGTACTAAATTAAAGAGGCTCATAAGGCAGTCCCCATTATTTAAAAATTGGTTTGCACTGTCTATCTTGGAAAGTTGCTTCATTCCTCTGACTGTCTTTTTTTTTTATGTGAAGACACACAGCTACACTTGTACTTTTAACCGGGGTGCACTTTCGGATTAAAGTAGACTTTGTGGATAGAGCTTGCATATGCATATTTTTAAAATATTTATATTTATAAATAAACATAATTCACAATCCCTGCCTAGTAGACACCAAACTAGATGGTGTCTATCCTTAAAATTCTATAAGACTGAGTCAAAGATTAAAGAAACAAATGGAACAATTTTATTTGCCAAGGCTTATGATACAATTGGTAAACAATTTTTATACCCACAAAATATTTTATTTATGAAGTCTGTAAATTCATCTGCATGCATAAATACTAAATTTTACTCACGATCACTGATTTAGGATCTAAGGGTTATAAGTTATAATTCTGTTTTTTGCACTAAATGTGCTAGTTTGATATCTCACAGTGACATTTAATTTATGTATTGTGCATTGAAAAATGTTGAAAATTACAAAAGTGATACATTATATATTACTATGACTGGATTATATAAAGTATACAACATGACTATTAACCTTAGGCTTTCTTCCAAATTAAATGCTTATGGTCTCAGTTTTTCTCTTAAAAATGAAGACAATTACATGGTACTGGCATAAAAACAGACACATAAATCAATGGAACAGATTAGAGAATCCAAAAATAAATCCACACACAGCCAACCGATCTTCAACAAAAGTGCCAAAAACACACAATAGGGAAATGACAGTCTCTTCAATAAATGGTACTGGGAAAACTAGATACCCAAATGCAGAAGAATGAAACTAGATTCTTATCTCTCAGCACTTACAAAAATCAAGCCAAAATGAGTCAAAGACTTCAATGTAAGACCTGAGACTATGAATCTACTAGAAGAAAACATAGGTGAAGAACTTTCTAACATTGGTCTGGGCAAGAATTTTATGAATAAGATCTCAAAGGCACAAGCAACAAAAGCAAAAATAGAGAAATAAAACTACATAGAAATAAAAAAGCTCCTGCACAGCAACAGAAACAATCAACAGATGAAGAGACAACCTACAGAATAGGAGAAAATAAAATATTTGCATACTGTGCATCTGACAAAGGGTTAATATTCAAAATATACGAGAAACTCAAACAACTCAACAGCAAAAACAAATAACCTGATTAAAAAATGGGCAAAGAAATCTGAACCAACATTTTTCAAAAGATGACATACAAAGGGCCAACGACAGGTATGAGAAAAAAATGCTCAACATCACTAATCATCAGGGAAATGCAAATCAACACTCCAATGAGATACCATCTCACCCCAGTAGAATGGCTATCATGAAAAAGACAAAAATATAACAAATGCTGGTGAGGATGTGGAGAGAAGGGGACACTGTTGGTGGGATTCCTCTACACTGTTTGTGGGAATGGGAATTAGTACACCCACTACAAAAAACAGTGTGGAGGTTCTTCAAAAAAAGAGGACTGCCATATGATCCAGCAATTCCACTACTGCTAAGATAACCAAAATAAATGAAATCAGTTTGTGGAAGAGATATCCACACTGCCATGTTTACTACAACACCATTCACAAGAGCCAAGATATGGAATCAACATAAGTGTCCATCAACGAATGAATAGATAAAGAGAAGGTGGTATATTTCTACAATGAAACATTATTCAGCCATAAAAAGGGATGAAATCCTGTCATTTGCAGCAACATGGATGGAACCAGAGGTCATTATGTTAAGTGAAGTGAGCCCGTCACAGAATGACAAATGCTTCATAATCTCACTCAGATGGGAAATCTAAAAATGTTGATCTCATAGAAGTAGAATGGTGGTTGGCAAAGGCTTGGTGGGGGATGGGGAAAGAAAGGGTGGGGAGAAGGTGGCCAATGGGTACAAAGTTACAGTTATATTGGAGTAATAAGTTCCAGTGTTCAAAAACACAGTGGGATGACTACCTTAAGAATAATACACTGTAAATTTCAAGATAGCAAAAAGAAAATATTTTGAATGTTCTCACCACTAAGAAATGATAAATATCCTGTCACCCCATCCCACTCTGCCATCCCCCTGGTGGCCTGACTCCCACTCCCTGGTTGTCCCATTCCCCAGTCCCCCACAATAATGGTTTTCATTTCTGTGGATTTAATAAAGACTTTAAAAGTTTTAAAAAAATGATAAATATATGAGGTGCTGAATATATGCCAATTATCCTGATTTAACCATTATACATGGTGTACATGTATTGAAACCTCACACTGTATCCCATAAACATGTATAATTATTATGTGTCAATTAAAAATAAATAGAAAAAAATAGTTTATTAGTTAAAATCTTACCTCCTATACAATGCCAGAAAAATACATATGTATTTGTTTTTTACTTTTTGCAGATTTAAAAATAAAAATCAATAGTAAAAGTTTGAAAAAAAAAAGAAAAAGAAGTTTAATTAGTAACTTAATCACATATATTTTTAAAGATTTTAATAAGTCTATGAGCTTATGAATCTATTATTTTTTCAGATTTCCATTAACCAAAAGCTACCTATGTGATCCTGGTCAGTCATTGCACCTCTCTAAACTCAGAAAAATGTGGATTATTTGTAAATGGAGACAATAATCTACACATAATAGATAACAGCTATCTCACAAATTGCTTGTTAGGATTCAAGTCAGGAAGACAAGGGAGGGAACTACTATATTTGAGATATAAAGGACACTTTACATAAAGGGCCTAGCACAGAGATTTGCACATAAAAAGTACGCCATAAAGAATTTTGTCCTAGTAGCATTTCCCAAAACATAATAATGTCTTATATCTTTTCTATATACCAAGCACCTCTGAGCATTCTAGAGTCAGCCAGATGGACTTCCTGTGTAACCAAAAACTATAGCAGGAGCCCATGCTTTTTCAAAGTTACTTAGAATGTAATAAATCTACTTCCATGAAATCTATTTCCGTGTACAAATTTCCTTTCAAAGTGGTATCTGACCATAATTTTTGTAAATGTCATAGTTTAAAAAACTCACCATCACTTTAAACTATATAAATATAAATATTCCTTTACAAATTGCTAACATAAGGCAAGGAAAAAAGGGCTTTATTATCTTGGACATTATAGATTCAGCTTTTAAAGGAATCACTCATTACTTCTTGTACATTTCAATCAATTTCCCAACATTTCAACTCTTCAAATTTAGTAGACTTCATTATCTCTGCAAATTTTACTCCAGTCTCTTAGAGAGTTTAAAATTTTTTTACATATATCTAAAATTGAAGATAATCATTTAACATTATTGTTTCTGCACTACTGCTGTTTATAAAATTTATTATTATTTTTATGGTAGAGTTTTGAACATTATTGTCATATGAATCATGTGAAAGAAATATGTAGGTGAAAATGTAGACTAAAAACTATGACTTAGGCATAATAAAAATCAAAAATGAATAGATTTTCTAGACTTAAAAGTCCCTTAAAGTTCTTTCTGGGACATGAAAAATAGTCAATATACTGATTTTATTTATAGAATTGTAATGTCAAGAAGTTAACTGTAGATATGATTATTCATTTATTTGATGCACATATTATAACAGTCTTAGAAAATGTTTTCATTCCATAATTATCTCTTTTTCATCTTCTGTCAGACTAGTAGTTGCCATTTTAAAAAATTTTATCACAAAGTTAATCACTAATAGTCTTATGTGGTACTGACTGATATATGGTACTTAAATATCAACTTTTGTAATTGACAATCTTTGATGGTATCATATGAGCTAACTCTGTAGTACAATTGATAAGTTATAGGAGAAAGATACTTGAACATGAACTTAAATGCCTGGTGATCTAGTCTCAGTTCTGAAGCTAATGATCTTTGCAACCCAGCAAAAATCACTTATCCTTTCTAAGCATGTGCACTTACTGTATAATATATGAGCAGTGAACTAGCTGATATTTAAAGAGTCTTCAAGCTCTATGAATGCCATGATTTGTGATGAGATGAATGAAGAAATTCATGTTAGTACATTAATCAATCAATATTAAAAGAAAAGAATATCAGAATACAAGGGATGAGATCAGCCCAGGAGCAGGGGTAGCATTTTTCATTATGTGTCTGCTCTGATTTCATAGAGCCAGCACTAGAAGTAAATGTGTAAAGGCGATAAACAGAAGTATCAGAGTGTTTCTCAGATGTATAATAGCCTGGGAACCTAGCCAAAGTGAAATAATAGCTAGTGAGAAGAGGCTACATTTTTTACTTACTGTTATGGAAAAGTTAAGTTAGTGGTGTTAAGGGGTGAAGTGTGTGAGTTCATACTGGCTTCACATGTGCAAGTTTATTTTAATAATATTGATGATAGCTACTAGTGCCAAGCACTGGGCTACATATGTGATTCTATGTTATCTCCCTATAAACCTACTGATACTCTCATCTTCCTTTTATAGATAGTGAAACTGAACATTAGGGAAGTTGAGTTGCTATTCCAAAGAGTACTGCTGGAAGAATCATTATTTGACTGTCAAGTCTTAGTGGCTCCAAAGCCCTTGCTCTTTCGACTTTGCTGTAGTGGTTCTCAAATTCAGAGTGCATCAGAATTACCTGGATGACTTGTTAAAAACACCAATGTCTGTGCCCAACTCCCAGACTATCTGATTCCATGGATCTGGAGGGGCGAGGAGTGGGAACCTGAGATTTTGTGTTTCTAAAAAGTTGCCAGAGGATGCTACTTGTTTGAGAACACTTTGAAAATCACTACAATGCAAACATTTAAGTCAATAGAATAAGGCTGTGATATCTAATGTGACATAATTGCCATTGATATTCTTTTTATCCAACCGCAAGGTATATGACGTGTATGTTAATGTTGTAAACTTAGACAATTTGGAGGAGATTTTAAATTGGGTTGTGGGCAACAAGTCATCATGATATAGAAAACATTAATCCTTAGGAATCCTCAACCAGTACCAAACAATAACTTAGCAAAGAGCCTGACAACATGAAACACATTTGATGGCTGCAAGATTGGAGCCATAAGAGAAGGCAAGATGACCATCAGCATTGAGACCATGAATACTGGAAGATATTCAACAAATTCATTTTTCACAGTGACATTCAGGAAAGTGATATTCCTGATGGGAATAAAAGCCTTATTAAATGGCCTAATTCTCAGAAAATCTTGTGGGCCTAGAAATAGGTCTGGCTGTAAAATAGATGAATTTGGTAACCATAGTGTCTGTTCTATCACCTTCTCAGACCTCAACCAAAATCCAAACCAGAACTTTTACTATATCCCTAAATGACATGCTCCTTTGGATTATGAGTAAAGTGAATGGAAGAAAGAGATTTAAAAAAAAAAAAATAGCTAAAGCTATGTTTAATGAAAATGTAGATAAAATAAAAAGGCCTTAAATTTTATTTGTATCTTACACATTTTTTCTTAATCTCTTTATTTGCCATCATTTTACTTTTAATCTTCCAAATCTTGGAATTCAAAGTACAAGATGGCATATTTTCTCAAATAGTCATGCTGCCTAAAGGAGCAAGTGCCTTAGCAGGCATTTTGCTTTAAAGTTATTTCCCAAACTAGACAAAATATTTGATACATGAAGCTCTTTCTGGAGACCCTGATGAATAAGTAGAAGACAGACATCTCTTGGAACATAGGGGTGAGTATACTTGGAGCGGAGAAAACTGAAATTTAGTTCTGTTCACTTATTTTAATTTGAGCTCTTAGACAAACATTTTAACATTAAAGTTTGTGTCCACATAAGTACAGAGGCATTAACTGCTCTACCTCTCTTACGTTTTTTGTTTTGTTTTATCAGATCTCATTTACCATAATGTTTTACTATATTTAGAACCTTGTACAGATGCCATTTACTGCCCATTTATTTTATTATTTCACTGTTTTTGTGGACACCAAATTTTGTGTTCAGAGAAAAGACATACACTGTATACCCAAAACCTACTCAGCTATCCCACAAATAGCAATGCTAATTAATATCATGAACACTAATAACTACTGAAACTAAGCCTATGTTCCTGGAGTACTTAATTTATTTGGTAATTCTACCCCTTTTCTCCTTGAAAGATCTCAAAGGAGCTGGCAACAGGTTTTCAAGATGCTGAAACCTGCTCCCTAATTATTTCTGCTCACATGCTCTTCCAACAAGGACTTGAGATGCGGCCTCCCCGTCTCCCCTCCCCCAACCAGAAGATTCTGGAAAGTATGGTCCGACAAAGGAACATTTCAGAGTGCTTTCAGTCAGGTAACCGTCCAGGAGAAGTTCAGATCCGAATTCTGACAGTTCTTCAAGCCCTGTCAGGGAGGTACATTGGGTTGGTCTAGCATCTCGGTGGTGCAAATTCTCCCCGGAGTCGCCTCCTTCAGGGAGAAGGGACCCTGCCCCATGCCTGAGTCGATCTTTCTTTTTTTGATTGTCCTACTCCATTATTACTCCGCAATGCGCAGCAATCCCCGTGCGTGCCCTTTTCAGCCCCGAGCTGGCCACTCCAATGGGGCTGGGGGAAGACCACCTCAGCGGCCGGGATGACCCGCATCCTCTTTCATTCCTTCCGCCCTCTCCGCTAGGGTGCATGGGGCTGCCCTCGTCCCTGCCTTTCCCCCAGCTACCAGAGGTGAAGGGGGATCGCACGGGGGCCACGATCCCCATGACTTGTCCCCCCAGTGAGCTCTCCGAACTCCGCACGTGCGTCTCGGGGGAGAAGTTGTCTGAGTGAGGGCCGAGCTGCGGTCTGCCTGGGGAAAGGGGCTTTCTCGGCGCCTCCGCCTGATGGCGTGACAGCAGTGGTCGCAGCGCCACCGACCATCTGGAGTCCGGGGGACGTTAACCTACTGTTACCGCCACGCGTTTCCGCCGAGGACACACTCACGCCCAGCGTCAGGGCCTCCTGAGGGCTCCTCGGTGTCAATACATGTGTCCCCCTTCCTGCCAGCAATGCGCACACCTCAGGAGCCAAGCCAGACCCCAGTTTCAAGCTCGGGTGGTCCGTTTCAGGGAGTCCGGCCTTGCAGAAGACATTAATAAAGATTCTCAGAGGAAATAGATGGGGGGGAGGAACACCTGTCCACACTGCAGAGGGACAGGGAGCCCTGACTCAACCAAAACGTTACCACCCAGCAGGCGTCTCGGTGTCTAACCTGGGGGAAAGGGTTTTGATGATGGCCACGGCCATGGAGTGTTTTTGTTTGTTTGTTTGTTGTCATTGTTTTGTAAAGACGTTAACTCACCTTCCCTCCCTCCCCCCTTGAGAAGCTCTCTTAAGACACGACAGATCTTTTCTGACCTGTCAACTAAGCCTGTCGCCCTGAGGGCAGGCAGTGAGGGTGTCCGTCCAGGCGGGGACGCGTGGGGCTAAGACCCCCGGGGCGGCCACCGTGGTGTCGTGGAAAGCGACCGATGAGTGCAGCCGGCAGCTCCCCCTCCCCCTCCCGCATGGCACCCACGACCCTTTACAGTAGAAATTAACGAGGAAAGGAGGTGTGATCCCCACCCTTGCAGAAGAGCGCTGTGGCGGGAGGACTATCTCCCTGGGGTCCCGGAGCCCGCGGAAGCACGGATCCTTCACGAAGGGGGGTGAAGGGCGGGAATCCCTGGAAACACGTCCTGACTGTGGGGTGAGGGACCCCGCCCCCGGGCTCCCGCCCGCTGCCCACCCAGGTGTGCCGGGGGTACCTTAGCTGCAGAGTGCGTGTGCCTTCCCGGGATCCCTGAGTAGGAGCGTGGGAAAGCACCCCACGGGTGTCTCCTTACGTGGGTGTGACGCCTAAGCACGACTTGGAGACTCGCAGTTTCTATCTGGGTGAGACCTAAACAGACTGTAGGCTGCATTTCAGAGACCTCTGTCTGCTTGCGTGTGTGCGTGTGTGTGTGTGCGTGCGTGTGTATGTGGTGGTGGTGGTGGTGGTGTCAGCTTGAAAAAGGCATGGATTGAGTCTAAGCGGCAGTCCTCGACCTACCCCACTTCCCAATTCTGTGCCCTCCACAGCCTTTTATTTCGGATGGTGACAGTAGGGATAAAATGCCCATGAAAGTCAGCTCCCTTTTTCAGCCCCACCCGAGCAGCTCAGGCCTACCAAAGACCACTTTATCCTCCAGTCTGAGGCGTTCCCTCTCACTGAGCCTCTTTGTCATGGCTGTTGCACGCAGAGGTGACATGGTGGGGAGATGAAAAGTGGGTGGCGGGAGCTTTCACGTGGAAAACTGCTAGCCTCGGACTTCCTGACCTCTCGCTGTAGTCTAGATTAGAACATGCAAAACCCTTCCATCGACTCCCCAATCTGAGCTTTTCTCTAGGAACCTGGAGTCCAGAAGAAACGGGGTGGGAGATAAAAGCGGGCATAAATATATTGGGACAAACAGCGTTTAAGGCATTGAAGCAATCTCTGTGTTAGGGAAGCCCTTGAGACCGAGGTGATATTAAAATAAAACTAGGAGAATAAGAATAAGAAGCAACTGTCAAAACTGGCACCTGGAGATTGGGAGCAAGCCTAAAGCACACAACCTATGCAAGTTTCTCAGAATTTGGGCACAGCGGTCCAAGTTGTAAAATGTAGGAGATGCCTTCCAAGTGCCTGGTGAGTTACTACGAATAACTTTATTACCATTTAAAAAATGTTTTGACGCTCTATAAATAATAACTTCGGACAGGACCAAAGCAGACTGTGATGTGCTCTTCCTTCCCAATGTCCCCAAGGCAGGAATACACTCAGTGGAGACCGATTATCTCAGTCCAAAGTACGGGAGCTGTGGACAGAGAGGAAGGGTCTCCTTGCCAGTGCCATTTAAAGCCAATTAACGCGTCTCTCCTTTCTAAGGCGCATCTTATTGGGAATATACGGTAGATGCGGGCAGCCGGGGCTGTAATTTCAGGCGGCGCGGCTCAGCGTTGTCAGGTTGCTGTGCTCAACCCGCTTCGGAGACTCCCTCCCCCTCATCTGCCCCCCGAATGTGTTTTGGCTCAACAGGTATCGCATGAAAACTCGCACTTAACCCCGGTCATCTTCTCGCAGGAGCCATCTCTACGTTTTTCTGCCAGGGCTGCTGCTGGCTCCCTGCGCCTCCCCCACGCGGAGCGCGCGTCTAGCAGGCAGCCCCAGGGCCATCCATTAGCCACAGACTCCCAGGGGCAGGCGAACTAAGCGCAAATGTGTGGCTCCTCACACGCCAAGCCGGCGATGAAAACCCCTCGTAAGCAACCCGAGGCGCGTTTTGTGCACTAGGCAGTGTAGATACATTGCTTAGGACAAGCGTTTTGGCTCGGAACTGTGCTTTGGCTCCAGGAAAAAAAAAAAAAAAAAAAAAAAAAAATCAAGCTTTAAGGAGCAGATTGGGATTACATGGCAGTTGCTGCCACAGAGACCAAGGGCGGCTTCCTGGCATTGAGGGATGTAAATTAAAATTCAAGACATGCCACCCAACATCGGTCATAGTAGAGGGAGAGGTAACCTCCTCAGCTCCCTCCTCCCAAAACATGAATTATCATTTCTACTGAATGCAAATGGGCTGCCTTCCGTGGGGGGACAGCCAGCTGCAAGCTGGACAATAAACTGTTTCATAGAGACGCGGCCCGATTGCGGTTCAGAGAGGCACTCCTTCACAAAGGAAAAAGCGTCCAGTTTGTGTTGACAGCCGTGGCGCGCCTGGGCCAAAACAGCCCCACACCCCCCGCCCCTCCGCCGCCAACCCCCTGACACAGACACCCGGTATTTGAAACTAGCTTCACTAAAAGCGACATCCATTGCGTCTATTCGAGCTGCCATGAGTATGGAGAGGTGATTGTTCAAAAATGATGGCATGAGTCATAAACACCTCCTGAGTATTCTTTGCAGCAATTAATGGGCAGCAGGGTGCAGGAGAAGTTGTGGAAGAGAGCTGTGGCTCTATTTTCTCCCTGAGGACAGCTCTTTCAATGATATTGACTGTCCCTTGCCTCCCTGGTTAGGAATAAATTTCACATCCCACCCCCACCCCCTCTGTCTTTGCATGTGACACTCACTCTACCTGTCTGAACACTGAGACTTGCTGGGGATTTTCTTTTTGGTCCTCAGCTAATGACTTTCTTCCTACCTTCATTCATCCCCAAAGGTGGATCTTCACACTTAGTAGCATCTCAGAGCCTTTTAAAGCCTCGTTTTTTGACCAAACCTCTACCACAGGACTTAGGCAAGCTCCCCTACGTTTATCATTGCATGGGAGCCCACGTAGAAAATATGCATGCAGACATTCATGTTGGTGTGGCAATGCTTGGAAGACCCTTGCACCCTAATGCATTTAAAATCAACACATTCCTAGCACATCGATAACTTTCTTCCCTGAAAGGGTTAAAAAGCATTTACACTAGTGTCTTTAATATAAATATTAAACCCCACTGATTTGACAAGAAATCCAGGTAATCCTCACCACCAAGAAAAGTCTTGCAGAGGAATTCTGCCTGGATATCCACTAGTTAGAGGCTATACGAACCAACTCACGTATTCGTTTGAGCATACTGCAAGAATATTTATTGAGCACAAGCTCAATCACCGCATTGAACGCCAAATCTGGCAAGCAAAATGCATTTCCTATCTGAGGGGGAGAAGAGCTGTGAATCAACTCCTTCTTCAGTATTATCATGATTATTTTATCTGTGCAAATTACAAAGTAAGCCAGCCTCTCTTTCTGGCTACATGTCAGCCCACCTCCCTCCGAAGGAGAGAGGACCCCCCGAACGCAGACCTACCTTTCACACAAGACACCGTCAATAAAAAGACGAGGTTCCAAAACGTAAATCCACTTTTAATCCCCATTTTCTTCATCAGGATGAAGTCTAGGCGGCCACATTTAGCGCATCTTCGCGTGCCAGGCTCCCAGGGTTTGGATTCCTTTGCTCGGCTTTCCCCTTTGCGGATCCCTTTCATATTATTCGCGAGCCCCTGATGCCTGCTCCTCAGCCCGGCGCAGTGGAGTTGTTGCTGTTGGTGGTGCGCGGTCACAGCTCGGAGTGAATGGTGTTTCTGGGATACCACAGCAACCTTGACGAGGACTCAACCATCTCTCCAACGGGGGCACAAAGTCTCCGCTCCTCTGGATTCTGTCTTTTCTTCTGCGTTTTTTTTCCCCTCCGCCAAAATCTACCCCAATTCTAGATCGTTATAGCAACCACCAGAAACCAATAGTGAGCCTCTTAAAGCCCAGCTCCGCTTTCTGATCAACTCCCCACAATATTTGAAATCAAGGGGCTTTTTTTTTTTCTTCCCCGAATAGATCAATTCTGCCTGTAAAAGCAGCCCAAGAAAGATTATGTTAGTGAGCTTTCCATTGCAGGCTGCGAATACAGAAGCTTGTTAAAGAAATATTTTAAACAGAGGATCTGTGTTGCTTTTGGGGAAACCGTGATGATCGTGAATCGGGCTCCACCGATGCCCACGTCGTTAGAATGGGACAGGTGTTACTACTGTAGTGGCAGCATATTTCAGGCAGGCTTCTCACATTTATTATCTTGCGATTTAATGGAAAAAGGAAATCACAGAGAAGAATGCATTTGCACACATGTATTTACATATTCAAATACCTACGTGTGAACCGATAACTGGGTATTTATGATTCGGTAAATGAATTTCATCGTTGGCCTGGGCGGGTTTGGGGTGGGGAGGGAAGTCAGAGTCATTTCCCCAAATAGTTCGTCCTTTCTCCTCCCAACCCCCCTTTCAAAAGCTGGTATGTGCCGCAGTTAAGCTACGTTATCTGTGGTAGTTATCTAGAACAGACCCAATTGTCTTAATTCTGAATTGGTCACAAATACGTAAATGGAAGGTTTCTTTCGAAACGGAAAATGTATGTATGTATACATCTGGATTTGGTAGCCCGGTCCACCACTCAAGGGTTAAGATTGCACAAGGGAAGAGTTCTTGCGCCATCTACCGGCCATCTCCAAGCCACATCTATAAGGTACCCGGTTTCTCTGGGTGCTGCGTCCCTGAGACTCCCGTGTTTTGATCCTGTGTGTCAATTTCTTAATCTTTTTCGGCACAGTCCTGGCCCATATCTTTCAACGAATAAGTTCTCTAGACTAGGCGCCGGATTGGTGATCTGACCTTTTCAGGAATTTGTTCCCATCTCAAGAGGGCGGATGGCTGCAGCGCTGGTTCTGGAATAGGTAATTGCTGCTGCCTGTGGCTCCATTTGCATTCCTAAGGCTATCAGGGGGGTGAGCGTCCATCTACAGAGGACTGCCCAATTTGAGTTTGCAGCTCCCCATATTGCTCACAAATAATGGGTCCCATCCCTTACACCACACAATTACCCCGGCAAGCTTTTGTTCCCAGGCTCGCATTGGAGCTGCGGGATCAGGGGAGCAAGGCGGTTGCATCTGGAGAGAGTTCTGCTCTGGGAAGTGGGCACACTGCGAACGTCAATAGACGTGAGTGGCCAGTGGATTCAATCTGCAGGCATACGAAGGATTCTGAGCTCTCTGGGTCCGTGGCATTGTACGTGGGTCCGTGATTCTCCCAGTGTGTGTGTGTGTGTGTGTGTGTGTGTGTGTGTGTGTGTGTGTGTGTGTGTGTGTGTGTGTGTGTGTGTGTGTGTGTGTGTGTGTGTGTGTGTGTGTGTGTGTGTGTGCGCGCGCACGCGCACTGTAGTGAGGGTTAATTAAGGGTGTGTGTTTATGGGAGATGATGGAAGTTGTGATTTTTCTATGCGTGGGTGTTTTCCCAAGTGTGTTTTTGCAGTGCATATGCGTGTGCATGTGTGCGTGTATGTTAGTAAGGGATTTCTCTTCTGGGCAGGCAGCTGTAGCAAAAGGCAAAAGCTGTGGACGGACGCCCAACTGACCTCATTAAATTCAGAGAGGTACCTTAAGAGAGGTGGGGCAGAACATTGTTCCTTCTCATCAGTGCTCTCTTTTAATGTCTGCAAATGCAGATTTCGAAGGGGAGAAGGCGACAAGGTTGGAACTAGACCAGGACAGGGAGGATCAACACTGAAAACGTCATTATCCTGCTCAGACACCTTGGCAGCCAGTCTGGTATTGATTTCAGTCAAGATGTCAGGGTGTGTGGTTGCTGTTGTTGCTTTTGCTGGCTGGACAACTAGTTAGATGCAAACAGGTCCTTGGACTTAATGAGGACACACAACAAAACCCTCCTTACCAAGTGTGCACGGGTTAGTCACCTCAATTAAATTCACTTTTTATTGAAAGAAAACAAAAACCTTGGGTTTATGCAGCCTATTTGAACATATGGCTATATATCGAGACAGGAAGACTTTAAACCAAGAAAAACTTTATTTTTCAAAAGTGAGGAGTATTTTAACAGTAATTATTGTGCACAAAATAAACTTTGATTAGGGGACCATAAATGCTACTACTAAGATACCAATTTTTGATATTTATTTTCAAACATTGTTAATTCCTATAATCCAATTAGCCTTCCCTAACTCAATCCTGCCTATCATTTCAATGTAAGGTTGTTAAAAGATTTATCTGGTAGCTCCTAATACATTGAACAATGCTGTAGTTTCGAGTTTATATAGCTCACAATAAATCAAAAATATTTTTCACCCACATTTTCTAGCTTCTGAGACAGGATGGAAAATCATAGTTTACCAACAGAAAAAGTTAAGGCATGAGGAAACGAAGCAGTTTATCCAAGGTCATTATCAGGAACACTGGCATTTAGTCCAATGTATTTAGTACTGGATCACATGCCTGTTTTATGCTGAACGGCCTCCTCTTTGAGGGAGCATTTCCCAAGGTATTCCAGAAACATAAAATTATCAGCCAAAATCCTAGATGAGAAATCCCTCAATTTCTCCAGAAGGAAGAAAAACAGTGTCTTTATTTGGGAGGAGGAGACCATGTACTGTAGCTCATCTATAGAAAAGCAACACAGTAGTATATAGATTTGTTTAAGGTTGTTAGAAAGAAAATATAGAAAAAATAGCTAGCATAATAGCAAACATAAAGTTCTTACTTTATGCCAGGCATTGTGCTATGTTTACACGGTATTTCTCATTCAATCCTTACTACAACTTGCTTAAACAAGCTCTACAATTACCCTTATTTCACAGATGGAAAAACTGATACAAAAAGAAGTTAACTGTCTTGCCTTGCCCAAGGTAATATATGTAAGATGAAATATGAACCAGCAGTGTCTGATTTCTGAGTCAATATGCTTGCCTACTGTACTTGTATCCTGTGCTAGCTCCCAAGAATGCTTGTTTTAAAAGTCTCATAACAGAAAAAGAAAATATTTTTACAGTAAATTTCCTACATAATTATAGAAAATCAAAGATTTATCATTTAAACTGATCAAATTTTAAAATATATATATATACACATATAAAAAACCTTTTTTTATACTTGCAAGTCACTTAAATTCCTCTCTCTCTCTTTTACTTTTTGCAGCCTATTGATCTCACATACATACAGGTCGTGGAAATAAGTGAGTTGGCAAGGATCATCAAGACGATCACAATGATTAAGTACATTTAAGGGCTTTAAAAAAGAATTTAGATCAGAAACGGACAGGTTTTTTTTTTAAGATGAAAGTGCCAGATTTCCATTCCTTTCCAGTTCCTTCCCCAAATACCTATGAATTACAATTAATTTTGATCTTAAAACAGGGCTGAATTGGCACTGAAATGAAAAAAATAAGCCCCTTTCCAAAAATTGTCTAATATTAAATCAGCCCCTTAACATTCATCTTACTCTTTTAGTACCACAGGGGCAATATCACAGAAAAATTAGTAAAGTGATCAAAACAGAATGAGTACGCAGAGGGGGGAAAAAAGAAACATAAAAACTTGAGAAAGTGGTTATCTTTAATTTTGGAAAGAAATATGTATACTTTTGACAGAGTTATTAACTTAGAACTCATTTTTTTTTTCTTAATTCATGTTATAGATATGCAGGTTTATGTGAGCATTATTGCCCAAATGTAGTATTTATTTTGCTATAGAGATTTTCCTGCCTATTAAAGCAGAATGTCCACTGACTGTAGATATATACTTTTTAATTAAAAGGCTCAAATTCAAACCTGTGAGTCTGTAGGAAAAAATACTAGTTAGAATAAAATAAAATGGTAATGATTTACAAATAACTAAGGAGGCATTTCTCTGCTCATTTGCAGTTTTTATATAGAATTCACTGCTAGGAAGGTAGAAGAAAAAGAGGAACTCATTTTCTCCTTTTTCAATAAAGGTCCGTTCTTGGGTCAATCATGTCCGACCCCCCCAACTCTCGGGAAATAAAATATTTGAATTCAAATGTTGAATCTAGAATAATGAGAGAATTCTAATTCAAGTCTATGCATTTCCTTGATTTGCAATAGTCCCTATTTGAGGAGAAAAAAGGGTAAGAAACCTAATATCCACAATAAAGTAACTTTTCTTTAAAATAATCATATTTATGAAGATAAATGATCAGGCGGATAAAAATATGTGTCCTTTCTGCTGTTAATCGTGAAACATTGTTGAGAGGTAGAGATAAGCCTCTTGGAAGTGTTACTAAGTATGCCTTCCTAGGCATTCATTCCTCTTATGTCCTGACTCCTCTTGCAGTTTCATTAAGACAGAGGCTTAACAGGCATATCAGGCTTTTCAAGCTTTTAACCACATTTAAAGTGAGACTGAAGTTTATATGTCACATAAGGGTAATGATGTTGTATTTTAAAGAATGAGAGAACAGAAGAGCCTGAAAACGGAAGGCAGTATCCATTGCTGTGTCCATACAAACAAACCATACTTAGACTGACTACAAACAATCTCACTTTCGACATGAGCCACAGATATAACAATTTAGTATATGAACATTCAATTTTTTTTGACTGTTGCCCTCCTAAATATAGACAGCTTAATAAATATATAGATAGTCTGAGCCCTATTTCCTGAAAGAAGGCAACCATAGTGAATAGTTGGGGGATGTGTATGTAATGGTCCTGAAAGGAAAGGCTTAAGAATTGAGAAACTCTTTAAAGACCTTTCTGTTTGTCTTTAGTGTGTTTCGCTCTCTTGTTCACTGGGGCTTATATCATTTAACTTGTCTCTGCATTGAAGAATAGAAATGAAAACTTAAGTAAAAGGTAGCTTTGCAAAATAATCAGGATAATCTAGATCTCTGTATTTCATCAGTAATAAACTTGTGTTGCTGACATTATCAGAATAAACCTCAATTTCAGTGTAACAGATCTTTTTACACCATTTGTTTAATTTTAATATAATTATCTAGTATCAGTTTCAAATGCACTTGTATATACATGAATATTTAGAGAACATAAATCAAAAGTGTGGTTTTCACAAGATACAAAATCTATCAAAATTACTGTCAAAATGTAGTGCATATTTGATTTCATACCCTGAATTTATCTGCCAATAAATTTATTATTGCCTGAAAATTTAGTTTTCTGACTTTATCATCCACATATTCTCAGCTAATTTTCAAAATTGATTATAATTTATTGAGAAAAATGAGTATTTTAAAATATTCAGAGTACAGTAAAATCATTAATACATTTGATTTTGTAGATGTTTTAGCCTATCATAAATTTAGTATATGTAAGACCTTCTTTATATTTTGTTTCATTCATCTGCCTAAGAATGAGTTTTTTGAAATTTTGCTGAAAAATCTAAACATCTACAATAAACAATTTGCACCTGAAAGTCAATCCTAGAATTGTACAGTATTTGTTTTTAAATTATATTTGTTAATAATCCTGGAAGCCCCAACTAAGCCACACACAGCCCACAGGTAAAAGGCAAGTACATTTCACCTGTGCTTGGAATTTCCTTTCACATGATAGTAAGCTGTTTTTCTTGTGATAAAGCAGAGTTTATTAACTTTCTGTAACTTTTTTTTAAATGTGAGGTTAATTTCCTAAATATTTATAAACTCTTAAATGAGAGGAACCATTGAAAATAATATTATTGGATATTTCACAGATTTGAAGTCTGTGATTTACATATATGTATACATGTACTTGTGTCTAAATCACATTAAGAGTATGAATATTACTGTATCATTTGATCTAACTTTAAAACTTCCCAAACTTTATTGGTTTTTCAAATTTGTCTTAACATTAATAAATGTTGAAATATTTCCCAGAATAAGAACACAGGAAGCCAAACAATTTTTTCAGATAAGAAGATAACAGTGACCTTGACTTAGAATGATCATTTTGGCCACACAAGGAAAGAAAATCAATGCAGCTGATTTGGGTTTGGCTACACATAATCCAATTTGGATTGTAAGTACAAATATTTGTCCCATCTGGACAGAGATCTATTTCATCTTTGTGTAGCAAGTGTCATTTTTATCTATGTTTTCACTCATTTATTTAAGAAATCATTTTGAGCTCCTTTTGCAAGGAAACAAAAACAGGAATTACTCATTACTGTATCCGAAGGAGCTTACAATGTAATAAAAGGGATAAAATATATTCTCAAGTATATTTTGCAAATATTTTCTCCCACTCTGTTGGTTGTCTTTTCACTCTGTTAATTGTTTCTTTTGCTGTGCAGAAGCTTTTTAGTTTGATCTAATCCCATTTGTTTATTTTTCCTTTGGTTGCCTGTGCTTTTAGGGTCATATTCATGAAGTCTTACCTAATCCTACTTCCTGGAGTGTTTCCTGTATGTTTTCTTTAAGGAGTTTTAATTGAAGAGAGTTAGAAAAGAGATATAATGACAGAAGCAGGATCATAGAGATATTATGTTGCTGGAAAAAAATATATATATTCTCAAGTAACAATAATGAGTGTCTCTGTAATATAACCACTTTAAGAGAGATGCTTGTAAAATGCCAAGATGGTGGGAGATTATTTATTGCTTGGGAATTGGAGAAAACTTAATGGAAGAGATAAACATTTGGGCCAGTCTAGAGTCATCTGGATAAAGATGTTTGACATGAAATATCTTGGTGGAGAGGCTGTTTTTCAGAAATTTTATGAGTAAACTATAAGGAAAGCTATATTCATATTTAAGATTTAATCAATTAGGCTGTTGTACATTTAGAAAGGAATTAGCCAAAGAGAAATGGAAATTGGGAGATAACAGAGAGTTTGAAAATATTTTCTAGGGCCGACCCCGCGGCGCACTTGTGGGAGCGCAGCAGCGCTCCCGCCGCGGGTTCGGATCCTATGTAGGGATGGCCCGTGCGTGCGTTCACTGGCTGAGCGCGGTGCGGCCGGTCACAAAAAAAAAAAAAAAGAAAGAAAGAAAGAAAGAAAGGAAGGAAGGAAGGAAAGAAAGAAAGAAAGAAAATATTTTCTACTTTTTTTTTTTTTTAAAGTAGGCTATGATGATTGGTCAATTCATGTAAACCTCCAGTGTTATATTTTTAAACAACTTAATCAAAGGATGTTTTATTGAATAAGCAAGTCAATTTGTTGTTTGGTATTTTGTATGCAGTGGTTTATAAAAGAATTAACTTAACCCTTGAGTTGATTGAGGTAATCAAGCATGTATTATAATAATTCTTAATATGATTTCAATAATCATTAAATACTTACAAATTGGTAGTTAGATTTAGAATTTTATTTTGTCTCAGGTTACTTATAATGACACTATGAACACATGCAATATTTACAAACGCATTCAGAATTTGTCTATCTGGTAGCTGAATATTAATCTAAGTTTTGGGAGATTTTATCTGTCTAGATTAGTTTCAAATGGACCAAATATCCAGTTCATGGCATATGATTTTTATATGGATACAGTATCAGTTAATTTTTCCCAGTTGATTTTGCCCTTTTCTAAATCAAAAAACAAGCAAGCAAAACACAAAGTAAGCAACAAGAGTTCCAAAACAAGCAAACAACTCTATTCCTCGATAGAGAACTTGCACTCTTACTGGTTACAAGAGAATGAATAGAAAGTATGATTGGATGGGCAGAAAGTCATCCTTTCCAAAGGAAAAACAATAAAATAAATGCTTTTCTGGACTGGGGTCAGCATGGAGTAATGCCTTTAACAAAACTATTGAAAATGCCTTTAGAGTAAAAATGCTGCCACTTTTTAATAACAGTATGACAATGGACATGTCATACTGTCATGCCTTCTCTGAGCTTTAATTCTTTTCTTCTGTAAAATGGGAAGAACTGTTTACCTCACAGAATTTTTAACAACTCACTCAAATGGTGTAAGAATGCAAGAATTTATCTTATAAACTTAACATCTTATACTTTTTTATGATACCTCTAGTGGGTTAAAGAGTGCTGCTCCTCCCCCAAAATATTTCCAAGTCCTAACCTCTGGATCCTGTGAATGTGACCTTGTTTTTAAAAAGTGACAACAAGTATGTGAGATAATGGCTGTGTAAATTAGCCTTATTTGGTCATTACACAATGCATACATGTACAGAATATTCCATTTTATCCCGTAGATATATGCAATAATCCTTTGTCATTTAAAAATAAAATAAAGAGTATTTGCAGATGTAACTACAGTAAGGATGTTAAGATTCAATCATCCTCTTTTTAGGGTGGGCCATAAATCCAATGGCAAGTGTTCTAATAAAAGAAAGGCAAAGAGCCATGAAAAACAATTACATTGTGTAGTGTTGAATATACTAATTATGCTGATTTGAGCATCACATCTTGCACACAGGTATCGATATTCAACTCTGTGCCTCACAGATATGTACAATCAACTATGCTTCAAATAAATAAATAAACAAACAAACAAATAAATAAATAAACAAATAAATAAATAACAGAACACAGAGTTACTGTGAGACTTGGGGTAGAAAATCTTTAATTTATTCCCTTCATATGTAGTAACATTTGAGGAAAAAAAAAAATTCCGATGAGACTTTTAAAGGGGGACCTAAAAAAAAATTCTAAAATTCATCTGGAAGAATAGGGCAATAATTGCTATGAAAATGGGGAGTAGGTCAAAGAATGCCAAAGATTATTGACAATCACCAGAAGTTAGGAAAGGAACATGGAACTGATTGAATCACTCTTAGAACTTCCAGAAAAAGTCAGTCCTGATGAAATCATGACTTCAAACTGTAAGGGAATACATTTCTGTGGTTTTAAGACAAGTTTCTGGTAATTTGTTATGGTAGCCCTGAGAAACTAACACAGTACCTGAGACTGCCAAAGACACTGGTCTTATGCACATGGCTACTATATTTCAGTTTGATCTCTGGTATCTTTCTCTCTCTCCCACCCCCGGTGGAGTTTTCTCATTTCTACCCTGAATGGAAGCACTCTTCACAGGAATGTTTTGAGGCCTCTGGAAGTTTTCATTAATGTTCTTTTTTGAAAAAACACATAAGGATTCTTATGACTATCACCTCTTCTAGAGTCTGATCAGGCACTACGAAGCCCCAGCCTGAGCCCTAGCCATCTCCACCATGTTCTCTTCCTAACATCTCAGACTCCGTGTAGCTAAAATTGCAATCATCTTCTTCCATATAATTCTCCCTCCCGAAATTTGCTTGTTCTCGTTGAACTCTGCAGTCACTGGCCTTAGCTTCCCAACTTCTCAGAGAAAGAAACTTATTTCTACACCTATCACTTCCTTATGTTTGCATTAGAGTCAAACACTAATATTTGAAAATGTATCATTTGTATTAGACTCCACTATGCCCTTTCTATCTATTCTACTCCCATAATCTGAGCCCGGACAGTAATCATCTCACACGTGTGTTATTAAAAGTTCCACGCTCTTACCTCGGCTGTCGTCAGGCTTGCCTCTTCTACTCCATTCTATAATGCACTGAGTGTAATCATTTCATCATGGCACTTATCTTCAACAACCTTCGTGATTTCCTAGCCTTATTATTTTCAGGATAAATTTGTGGACTTAAGTCTCACAGTGAAGACCTTCTATGGATATTTCCTCCACCTAGTGAGTCCATTCTGACAAATGCACACGTGGAATATTTGCATTTCTGCGTTGGAACTCTGTTGATATTAAACCCCTTGGCCTTTAATACATGCTTACCTTTTATTAGCCTATCCAAATTCCATATTTCATCTCTGAGTTCAGGTCTAATTTTTCCATGTTTGTTGTATTTGCCTACTCCGATGGACTTTTAAGTATACTTTATTTTTTAAGTATGTAGATTATCTTGTGACATTTATACTACCTTGCCTTACTCTTGCTTTGTTATTTACAGTTAGTGTTTTTATAAATAAATTGCAATATTTTAGAGTCTATTTAAAAATTTATCTTCGAAATGTCCACAATATCCTTCCTACACTATATACTAAATGTGTATTTGCAGAATGCTTAGTGTATTGCATTTTAACAGATTATTTAAATTTATTATTTACTTTATTGATGCAAACATCGATGTATGTATATGTATATATATATGCTAATTTGAGGAAGAGAGAGAGAGCGCACAAGCACATAGGGCAAAGAAAGTAGTGAAAGGGAAGAAGTTTTGTGTCCACTAATATTAATTATAATAAAAGATTTGATAACTAATGCCAGAAAGACTACTCTCAGACTCTCAGATTTCTTCCTTGGCTCTGAGACACTCCAATTTCACATGCAAAAGCAGTTCTGTCTAACTGTTTGGCAGATTGTTTGAGCTGGAATTAAATGTGCACAGCTGGTACCATCTGCTGCAAATTCTTTAATTCTTGTTATCTCTTAAACAGCTTTTGGTTTTGTCTTATTCATAATTCATTTATGGAGGATGAGGAAGACCTTTTGGGGTGTTGATATTGTTTAACGGATACATTGCTGGTTCTTATATTAGTAAACCACAGTAGACTCCGGCTTATTAATATTGTCTAAATGTCTACCTAGCTTTCCTAATGAACGGACTGGTCTTTGAACTAAAACTGAGGTCAGTTTCAGGTAGTCAAATAGAATAGCTTCTTAAGATTATGTATTGTGATAACAATAGTATTTCAAATATTTCTCCTTCTATTTTATCACTTTTATTTATTATCTGAAGTATTTCACAGTTGAAGTCTAGGATTTTTGAATAATAATTTTCTAGCCAGGGGCCAAAGCCAGAAACCTAGGAGTTGTAAACAATTCCTCTCTTTTCCACATCTTCTTCTTCTTCCATTTTCTCAAGATCTCCCAAATCGGTGTCTTCCTGTGAATCTCATTAACACTAACTTGTGCAGGCTCTCAATACTTTATACCCCCAGTCCAATTCAATGCCCCCTCCACTCAGGAGTGATCTTTCTAATACGTAATTCTGATTATTTTACTCTCCTACTTGAAATTTCCTAATGCCTTTATACTTCCTTCAAAACATTAGAAAAATCTGTTCATTGCTACCAACTACTGCTGTTCCCTTTCCCCGACATTGTTCCCTCACTTCTGCTCCACTTTGCATAGAAAACTCTAGAATAGGATTCAAATCAAAATTCAGGTGACTTCATTTTTTCTTTTTGCAGAATTTACTTCTTATTCTCCTTAGTCTGAGCAAAATGATTTCCTTCTATGTTTCAGTAGGAACTTTTGCATAATCTTGTTAGAACATTTATCATAATATATAGTCATTGTTACATGTTTACTCTTTATATTGTTTGAGGTCCTAATAGGGAAAGAGTATCTTTTTCCTCCCAAACTGCACATACTAGTGCAGTGCTCTGCAATATTAGACATTTGATAAATTATTGAATGAATGAATTAATTAAAACAGGATCTGTAGTGAAGTTGGCAGGAAATAATTAAATTCATAGTGGATAACTAGAGATTCCCTTGTAAATGAAGGCAATAATTTATTTTTTATATCTGGTATTATAAACATGAATATACATTAAAAATATTTTTTTCTCTTTTTGTTTTGAAATTATTCTCAAGTAACTTGACCCTAATCAATTAAAGGTCTTAAACACATTTAATAAATGGAAATAAGTCAGCCGCGGCAGCTACTTGGGCAGCCTGTATCTATATTTAGTTTAGTATTGACAGTATTCATGCTGGTTGGTTCTGTTCACTGTACAGAGTCAAGCAATGGGCATTTCCTTTAGTCTGACATTTGTCTGATCTGGTATAGATAAGATATATTGTGTTCAGGGTGTCCTGCTTAAGTTCAGGAAAAAAATATGAGAAGGCTTGGTCAGGGCAATAAAATGTATAAGTTTTTATCCAGAATATTGAAGAAGATAGAACATGTAAGGAGAAAATATGCAGGAAATTATAGCAAGTTTTCTGGTACTGCTGAAATCATGTCGAAAACCTTGCTATTTATGGTATGGTGAGTTGCTTGCTGGTCATTCTGCAAAATACTAGAGAGAGATGTTATGACAGTATCACTATTTTCTGGCAAATCAAGATCTTGTTTTACTTGAATTCTGCTAGTGCTGAAAGATTTTTTTCTCTGGAAGTAGCAACAGGATTTTTCTGTGCCATAAATAGGTGAATTTTTATGATTTTGGTGTGCATCAAAATGACCCAAAATGAGCTTCTTCCTGGACACCCAAGCCACATCCCAAGCCTACTGAATCAAAAGAAGTGGGAGTAAAGCCTCTGCATTTTTAGTATGCTCCTTTACAATAGAGGTCCTAAAAAAAGGACACTGCATTTCACAAGGGTGAGTTTTCCAGGAAAGATGTGAGACATCCCCCAGGTCTACCCAAGCAAGCTTCCACATGTCATGGGCTATTTAATGAATGGAAAACAGGTATAAAAAATATTAAACCCAAGAAAAAACATACCTGCTGTTGTAATTGACTATATCATATAATTTAAAAGCTGATTTTTTTTCTCAATACAAATTACAAAATTGGATCCTTGACATATTGTTATAATATCTGGAAATCATACTAATCAGCCAATACACACAGAGACCCTGGGCAAGCTAGGACAGGAAAGGGCAAAAGGAAAGGGCATTCTGTTAAACTGTTTATAAGTAAGTTAAGCTACTGCTCAAATAAAGAGATTTCAATCAATTATTTGGCTATACTTAGATGACTTGCATGCGGAAGAATCTAGCAATATTTAATGTACCTATAAGCTTTTATTTCCTTTTTCTTTTGCAGAGAAAGCCAGTTTTTATTTCAGGATTGATATGTAATCAAAAGCTTTTGAAATTTGCATCAGTTTAAAACATTTTGATGTATTAATTTATTAGAAAATTAATGAATGTAGAATACTAAATGTACACTGAATTATAAACATTAAATTTAAATGTTGCCTAATAGGATAGCACTATCAATGTTTAGTCCCTGTTTCTACATGATGTTATGGGGCATTATTCAGAAATTCCTGTGCTCTGAACTGCATATGTCTCCTGTCCAACCAACATGCACTTAATAGCTTTTGACAGACTTATTTTAAACAATGTTTTGGGGGTTTTAAAATTTTATTGTTTCTTTTACAACTTAATTTCAGCTTTTTCTTTTTTCTAGTTATCACACTGATTTCTTTTCTAATTATTGCAGTCGAACCTCTGTATCTGTGGGTTCCTCATTTATGGATTCAACATCCACAGGTTCTGAATCTGCGGATTCAATCAACTGAGGACAGAGAATACGAAAAAAGAAATAACAATAAAAAATAATATAACAATTAAAAAGTACAAAAACATACAGCATAACAACTATTTACATAGCATTTACATTGTATTAGGTTTTATAAGTAATCTAGAGATGACTTAAAGTCTATGAGAGGATGTGCATAGGTTAAATGCAAATGCTATGCATTTTATATAAGGGGCTTGATCATCTGCAGATTTTGGTATGGGGGTCCTGGAACCAACCCCCACCAACACAAAGAAACAACTGTACTTCATCCTGATTGTCTGTGGTCTCTAGAGAGCTATCGGTCAAGGTTTCTGAACATCCCTAACCATACATGGGCACATGACCTACTTTTGTCATTGTGTTTACTCATTCATTTACTTTGTTCATTTGTTAATTTACTTTAGATACTTTGAATCTTGAACAGAATGTCACGAAGATTGAAAAATAATTAGAACTGATTTATCATTGTGGTAGAAACTGAATAACGATGTAAATTACTTTCTATCACATGCTTATTCCAATTTTCCCTGGTTCTTCAATTTTCCAAGTCTATTTTTTTAGCATTTAAAAAAAAAAAAAACTTTGTGAGTGACCCCAGGATCTTTAGATTCCTCTAATAAATATCCATTTTGCATCTGCTAGCCAGAATTGATTTCTGTTGCTTATCTACAAAATAGTACCAGTCCCATGATGCCTGTTAGGTCAAAAATGTCAAAAAAAAAAAAAAAAATCCTAACATTTGAGGAATTCCCTGCTTGAGTTTAAGACTCTTTCTACTGACATTTGAATGTGTCCTTAAGTTAGATATCCCCCAGAGGTCTTGAATAAATGAACAAAACCTGGGCCTCAGTAAAGCAGTTTTTCTTTTTCTGTAGATATGTACTATTTTGCTTAATATTGGATATCAGCTCCATCAGCCAGTCTCATAGTCACTGGTTATAACGAGCACACTATAGAAACCACAACCCACAGCTTCTATTGCCTTTGCCACCATAAAGTAACCCTCTTTTGCTATGGACGTGGCACACATCCTCCAGCTCCTAGTCTCAGTAGCTTATACCCAGGGAGATCTAGTGATGGCACCACAGTGATGACGGCATGCATGCCTGTGGATGCGAAGGGGCAAAATCCCGCAGTTCTGATTCAACTTTACAAACCCCATTTGCTGGCCCTCACTACTTCCTACCCCTCTGACTAGATAATTCTCCTCTTCTTTCTTTCTTTAAAATTTTCTGTGTAATTTTACATAGTTTCTTGCAAGGTTTTATTTGATTTTATTTTAATTTGCAATGAGAAGGAGGCTTTGAAAGCCTTTGGAAGCAGAAAAAATATACCATTCCAACATCTCTTGGCATATTTATTTAATTGACAAATAATAATTTTATATATTTACAGGAGACAATATGATCTGTTGATACATGTATACAATATGGAATGATCAAATCAAGCTAACTAACATATCTGTCACCTCATGTATCATTTTTTTTGTGTGGTGAGAACATTTAAAATTCACTCTTTTAGCAATTTTGATATATACATTATAATTAACTGTAGTCACCATGCTGTGCAATAAATCACCAGAATTTATTCCTTCTGTCTAACTAAAACTTTGTACTCTTTGACCATAATCTCCCCTTTCCCCCACTACTCCTATCCCTCTCTCCAGCATCTAGTAACCACCATTCTACTCTATTTCTATGAGTTCAACTCTTTTAAATTCCACACTTAAGTGAGATCATGTGATATTTATCTTTTTGTGCCTTGTTTATTTCACTTAGCATAATCTCCTCCAGATTCATCCACGTTGTCAAAAATGATAGAACTTCTTTCTTTTTTTAGGGCTGAATAGTATTTCATTGTGTGGATATATACCATATATATTTTTTTATTCATTCATCCATTGATGGGGACTACAGTTGTTTCCCTATGTTGGCTATTGTGAATAATGCTGCAATAAACACGGGAGTATACATACACACAAATGTTTGCACGTATCTGTAATGAACACAAATTCACTTGATGGTTGGCCCCGTTATATGATTTTTATGATTTTTTATAATTCACACTTGTGGGCACATAATCACTTCTCATTTCTGTCTCTTCAAGCTGTCTGGCTGCAGATCTATCTGGAGTAGTTTATCTTTCACTTTCTTATTTTATTCTAATTATGCAAGAGCTTGGAAACCTCACAACTAAATTCTGAAGTACTGACTCAGTGTAATAATTCAGAAAGTCTCAGAGAGGAAATGAGAACCACAGCTATGAATAAAGTGTGTGAGTTTCAATGTGTGCAGTGTGGAATATTTAATTACTCACACCCCTTTTGGCTCATTTGCTGGCTTCTGTGTCTGTGCTGTATATTAATGGACAGTGTTAGAGAACTGACTTTGAGCATGGCAAGTTGATTTACCTCCTTATATTTGCTATTATGACAAATCTCTTAGATGATGAAGATAGGAATTATCTTCAGGGAGGCTAAGTTGCTTGTCCACAAGCTTTTTCTCCACAGTGTTTGTGTGTTTTGCTGTTAGGAGTTGTACCTGAGACCTTCTTGAGAGGATTGTCCTTGGTATGTGTCCTTGGTATCTGGATGGGAAACCTTGAGTGCCTGGGAAATTTTGTCCCCCTTCTCCTGGAGGTGGCCCATTGCTACTGCTTGGCTGGTGTGGGAGTACATAATAAACCCAGCCACTTTATCTCAAAGTGGTTGAACTGTGATCTGTAATTTATATTGCAATGTTCCTCAAGGGAGGAGGCTGGATCTGAGACTTTACCTAAAGTCTCACCCTTGCTTAGTTTCTTTCCTTGCTGTATCCTGCCAAGCCATATTGAAGCCTGGGGCAAAGGGAAATTGTGTACTCATATGTATACCTGTCAAAATAGTCTCCCACATTTTAAACCAAGTGGAAGAAGTTAATACAAGTTTTACAATAAAAAAAGACAATATATAAAGTCCTGTATTGTTCAATATCTTTGCACAACATTGTCATCTGTCATAAAACTACTTGGCAGGTTGGCTGGAAACCCTGGGCTGGTAGAAAATGTCTCTTCCTGTTGCACAATAACAGAGTTATAAAACAAAGGACAGCACAGCAGCCTGCCTTTATGTTAACAACTGACGTTTTGTTCACCATGGCTTTTTTGCTTTAGTTTCGATTTGTGTATATAGGACATTACAATATAATTTATCTTGATTACTGAGTTTTGCGGCATCCCTTATATTTCGCACCTAAGCTAGTGCCTTACTTGCCTACTTCAAGCCCTGAGTCCCCAATTCCCTTTTCTAGTTTCTACGAGGAACACTTCTATTATAAACCATTTGGGCTCAAATCTTTCTTTCAGTGTCTATACCAGGAGAATTCTACTAAAAATAGCAGGTAAACATAATTTAGATTGTCACAGATTATAAATCATTGGTCAGTATTCTTTCTATGACAATATGCTTTGCATTATGTCTTAGTCCATTTTGTGCTGCTATGAAAGAATACCACAGACTTGGTAATCTATAAAGAGCAGAAATTTGTTTCTAACAGTTTCTGGAGGTTGGAAAGTCCAAGATCAAGGTGCCAGCATGTTTGGTTTCTGGTTTCAAGATGGGCCTGGTTGCTGCATCCTCTGGAACAGAGAAATACTGTGTCCTCATATGGCAGAGGCAAAAGGGGGCAAAACCACTCTTGCAAGCCCTTTTAATACCTGCATTAATTCATTCATGAGGCTGGAGCCCCGACAACATTGTTGCATTGGGGATTAAGTTTCCAACACATGAATTTTGGGACACACATTCAGACCGTAGAATCTTATTAAGTAATTCTGCTGCTGCTGCTTAAGTTCACCTTAAGGTTATTCATCTGGTTAAGTCTTACAAGAAACAAATTTGTCTTTTTATACAATTCACATTAATTGTATTTTGGTTTTACATTAAACTCAGTGCTTATATATTTGTTCCCATGAATACTATCAATTATATACAGTTGAATGCATTATTGTTTTACATTGTATTATTTGTATATCTAAAGCAATCATCTCATTGTAAGTAAACACTTGCTGTTCCAAAATCTTAACTACCACAGGCAGTATTAGAAACAAACAAACATTTTCTGTTAGTCAAATTAGAACACTTTATTTCAATGTAAAAATCAAGGTACATTGAAAAGACAAATTCATTGTTATCAATTAGATAAAAATGAAACCTGCCATACCAAATCATGTGATAATTCAGTTTAGATTTGTGTCATTAAATAAAAACAAGGAAACATATTAACTTTGGAAGAATCTGAAGTTCCTTTCAGAAACTCTGTCTATTCATATAATAAGTTTGACAGAATGAAGTTAAACAAGTTTAAGTTATTTAAATTTTACAGTCATATGACACCAAATAATCAGTGTAAGTGAATTTTAAATATTTCATGTGTCTAAAATACCATATTATACATTTTAAACTCAAAAGACCCCATGAACTTTTCATATAATTTAAGACATATATAAATGGGAGAACTGAGTTTTTCAAGTGCTCAGAAGGAAGCCAAAGGACACAGTTTGCTGGAGGTGACAATGTACAGGGTGCTTTACCAAGCCCACTAGGGGGAGTTTCAGCATTTCAACATGATATCATGGGGCTTGCTGTATGTTGAACTAGCCCAGCCAGGAAAATTTTAGTGGAAATTGTCCAAATCTTCTCATGCTTGTTCTCTCTTTTTTTTATACCATTAACTAAGATTTCCAATTATTTTTGCCCCTTGAAATGTTAGCTTACTGACCCCTTTCAAATGAGTTGTTGTCTTTTTATTTGTTAATATAATACTGAGTGTATTAGTCCGTTTTGTGTTGCTATAACAGAAATACCTGAGACTGGGTAATTTACAAAGAACAGAGGTTTATTTGGCTTAAGATTCTGGGACAGCTGCATCTGGCATGGGCCTCAGGCTGCTTCTACTCATGGTGGAAAAACAGCAGGCAGCCGGAGGGTACAAGCAGATCACATGGTGAGAAGAAGCAAGAGAGAGAGGAGGTGCCAGGGTCTTTTAAACAACCAGTTCTTGCAGGAACAAATAGATCAAGATCTCACTCAGGACCCCTCCCTCAGGGAGAGCATTAATCCATTCATGAGGAATCCGCCCCCACAACTCAAACATCTTTCAGCACTGCCACATTGAGGATCAGATTTCCACATGAGTTTTGGTGGGGACAACACATCCAAACTCTCTCACTGAGCTAATGCTGATTGATCATTTAATCTATTTATTCATTTATTTATTCACTTAATAAAGGTTTATTTTATAGATTCTATATTTTAGACACTGTACTGTTACCTAAGAGACCAACAAATAAAGCTAGGCAAAGTTTTTCCCTTCAGGGAATTTACAATCCCTTGAAAGAAATATTGAAAAGAAAAAAAAAAAAACCAAGAAACCCAGAAGGTTATGAAAACTCAGAAGATTACATTAGAGCATAATCATTGCTATACTAGGAGTGTTCAGGATTCAATGACACCATATTCAAGAGCATTTTTGCAGGGTCAGGAAAATATCTCTTATCTGAATTTTAAAATATGAGTAGAATTTAGCCATACCAACTTGGGCTGATGAATGGAAGTAGGGGCAGGAATTAATATGTGTATAAAATTGAAAGTTCTACATGGCTAGAGCATAAGAATGCAAAGAAGGGAAAATGAAAATTTCTTTGCCAAAAACATTTTTTTGACAAAGTGGTGCCATAGCATTTATTCCAACAACTACTGAAATATTTAGATTTTATTTTACAATTATTTTTAGATTGCTGCAATAACTTCCTAATTAGTCTTCTTAAATGTTCAATACAATGGAATTATGGACGCTGGGGAATATAAATTTGAGATGAATGTCCACAGACTTGGATAGAAAGGAGAGTCAAGGGTAGAGAGAATATAGAGATCGAAAGTCTCAATTATATTAAGGAAAAGGTAGAATGCGATGGAGGTAACATAATTGGAGAACCAAGATGGATGAACTAGATGAAATAGTTCAGTGGAAGATGAAGTGGTATAAAATGTGACTATGGATGTAGGTAGTTGAGGCTTAAGAAAAGAAAGGCTTTGCCCAGAGATGAAGAAGTTACAAACTGAAAAATTAGGGTGTTGGGAGAATCATTCACGTAGACTAGTCAACGGAGAACCTGGAGTAGAAAAGACGGCTTTTATTAAAATAAGAAAATGAAGAATAGTAATTGAGAATGCTTTAACAAATATGGGCACAGAAGTTGGCACGTGCAGATAGTAGACATCATCCACAGAACAGCAGGGCTTTTTGTTTTGTTTTGTCCTAATCAGAGCTTGGAGGACTAGTGAATGTTCTGGAAGATATGTTGAAGACAGAAGATATGACCAAGCCTATATTTTGATACTAAAGTACCATTTATGAAGTTTCTTTGTGCAGGAAACCATTACAGTCTAGGAAAGTCTTCATAGGCTAATCATTCAGTACTTTCATGTTTTTATTAGATGACTATATTAGCTATTGAAAGATAATTCGACCTTTAGTATATCCAAATTCAAATATTAGGATATTTTTATTATTGATTTCATTCAGTGAATAGGATTTTGTATATATGCCATTTAACAAGGCTGTTAAGAATGCCTTAGTTGTTCATCTTTAAAAGAAATATGAGAATTATTGACATAAGTTTTTTATGAGGATTATGTCAAATAATGTAATTAAAGAGCATAGCGTAATGCATGATATAGGACAGAATTAATCAGAAAAGTCACTTGTTTCATTGAAGAAAGAAAATGTATCAGGGTTTGTTAATAGAAATCGAACATATTAAGTCAATGCATTGAGGGGAAACCTATAAGGTGACTAACACATGGGTAAACAGACAAGTAAAGGAGAGTAAGATTGTTGAAGATTTATATAAGACTGAAAGCACATGGCATGCAAGAAAGAGTTTGAACAAATATTCTATTAGAAATATAGATTAAAATATCAGAAGAAACAATATAAAAAGGTTTTAAGTTGTTGTGTCTTGGAAGGAAAAATTTGGAGTAAAGAGGGATTAGCCAATGATTGCTATTATTCATTTAAATCTTTCATGTTTTATAATATATGCATATACTATTGAAAAGATTTTTAAGAATATTTTAAATTATTATGATAAAAAAATCAAGTGAGAAAATCAAGTAACCCCAGGGTACAAGGGTACTTCAAAAAAATTGTGGAAAAACAGAATTAAAAGATATAGGAATCCTTCTACGACCTTTTTGAAGTACCCTTATTTTTAGACAGCTTGGGTTGCTAAACAAAATAACACATACTTGACTTAAACAGCAAAATTTTATTTTCTTACACTTCTGTCTGAAGGCTGGGAAGTCCAAGATCAAGGTGCTGGTCAAACTGGTCTGGTGGAGGCCTCTTCCTGGCTTGTAGGTGACCACTTTCTGGCTGTGCCCTCAATGTCCTTTCCTCAGTGTGTACACAGGGAGAGAAAAGAGAGACACAGAGAGAGAGATCTTTCTCTTTCTCTTTTTATAAATCTACCAGTACTATTGAATTAGGATCCTACCCGTAGAACTTCATTTAACCTAACTCCTAAAAGCCCTGTCTCCAAACACAGTCACATTGGGGGTTAGGACTTCAACATATGAATTTGAGGGGACAAAATTCCATCCATGGCATGCAGTATAATTTGACATAGTGCACATATTTAAAAATAAATAAATAAAGTATTTTTTATGAAGAAGATAAAATAAGAATGCATTTTTAAAATATAACCACTGTCTGTTTTAGTAAAACAATTGCATTTTTAGTATACTAATAGTCAACAGTATATAAACTAGGAACATAGTAATTTCAATTGTTTCCTGGTTAAGTTCTATTCTCTGATCAAAGAAACTAACACAAAACAATAATCAAATATAGATAAACCTTATTTATCTACTGAGAGTTACATTTAAGGTTTGTACTTATTTAATAAAAATAATAAAGAGAACTTTTTTTTTCACAGTGCTGATTATACATCTATGTTAGGGAAAAAAACTAGAAACAAAGAGATTTAATTATCTTTCTTGAAACTGAATTAGCAGAATTGAAATTCAAGAGCTTCTACTTTAAAAATAAAAGAAATAAAAAATATCATAAGCCAAGTAGAATATAATTTTATGTTATGTGGACATATTTATTTGATTCTGAGATAAGAAAAGAATTTTAAACAAAAAAAGCCCATGGAAAACATAAATAGATTGACAGATTCAGCTACATTAAGACAAGAAAAAATTCTTATGTCAAAAATATCAGAAGCCCAACTATAGACAAGTTGCAAGTAAAATCTTTGCAAGAATCCAGACAGGAAAATCATTATCTTTTTTATGTAAAGCATTCTTATAAGTCCATGAGAAAGGTAGGTAGAAAGACAAAAATATAAAGAAATAAGTTTAACCTTTTGCATAACTTTAAAAATGCCAGCTTAAAAAAAAAAGATTTTAAAAAGCCAGGTTATATTGTCAATAACATGTCTTTTATTCACTGTTAGTGTGCCATATTTTTAAAAAGGAATACAACACTGTTGTAAAAAAAATTGTCAAAAAATTAAAATGATTATTTCATTCACAGAAATGAAATGTAAATTGATTAATATCTTTGAAGGATAATTTAGTAAAAAGTACCAAGGACCTTGCATTTGTTTACCTACTTTTATCCAATATTCAGTTCCAGAAATCCATCATATAGAAGCACTTAGAAAAGCACACACATATTTATATAGCTAGATGTTTATTTCATAATTTTCTTAATTTTCAAAAAAAGGAAGCAAACTGATATCCTTTATGAGGGATTGATAATTATGGTGCATTTATAAGAGCACATGATGCAATTGTTTAAATATTTTTTAGAGAAAATTTAGTCACATGATAGAATAAATGTAAGTTGATAAGTAAAAAAATAATAAGTAAATACTAATATTTCAAATTTAAGGTTTTAAACTTCAAACTTTTAAAATATTCATAAATAGTCTAAATTAATATTTAACAGATAATTATGTTTGTATGACTAAGCCTAAAACATTTACCTATATCAAACTGTATGTAGAATCACAAATATAAAAAATAAGAATATAGGGTTAGTGTTAAGATTATTCAATAAGCAGTGTTTGAATAATTAGCCTCTCCTATGGAATAAAAAAACAGTTCCAGCTAGAACACAATATTTGCTGTCCATGGCAGAGAATGTTAAATGTCCAATAAAGTCCAGATTCCCGTTCTATAGTATGGAATTGCTATATCCTCTTACCCAAGGGATATATTTCCCAGTATTCTTTCTATCCTGTATTCCGTAAAAGGAGTTCTAGGGAATGAAATATGAGTGGAGGTACTTGACTTCTAGACCAGGAATTTTAAGCACCAGGGAAGGCATTTTCATTCTCTCTTCATCCATTTGAAGACTAAGTGCAGAGGACTTTGAGAACCCTGAGAATGTCAGTCCTGAGATGAAAGGGGGCTCAATATTTAAAAAGTAACCTATCAACTTGGAACACACATTACATGAGTTTCATGTCAGGTGAATAATAAACAAGCCGTTGTGTAAATGATAGATGCATTTTTATTATGTCAATCCATCAGAATTTGCAGGCTTGTTTCAACAGTTAGTGCCAACTAATATATTTGATATAAAAAGTTTATGAGTGTATTTTAATAGTAATAGATAAATATAAAGTTATTTAAATAAATAGAGATTATAAACAGACCTTTCATGAAAAAGTATTTCAATTAGCTATTAACCATCATAAATTTTTTAAAAAATGGAAAGAATTTCTTCCCTTCTACCCCTAATAGACTGGCAAAAGTTTGTTAATAATGCATAGGTGATGGTGTGGGAAAATGCTGTGATTCTTGTACACAATTAGTGAGGTGCTAATTGCTATACTTTTTCTGGGTGAGAAATTTTGTAGAATTTGGCAAAAAAGTGTAAAAACTCATAAAATTTACCCACTAATTCTCTTTCTAGTATCTGTCCTTGAGAGATTACTCCCACAAAATATTGCTTCTGGAACAAATATATCCACGGCAACCCTGAAATCATGAAAAAATGAAAAGAACCATATACTAATCATTGTTTAAATGGCTAAATAAGGGCGGGGCCCGTGGCGCACTTGGTAGAGTGCTGCGCTGGCAGTGCGGCGATGCTCCCGCCGCGGGTTCTGACTGGTGCACTCACTGGCTGAGTGCCAGTCACGAAAAAACGACAAAAAATAAATAAATAAATAAATAAAAAATAAATGGCTAAATAAAATACAGCAGCATTTTATAATGGCATGCTATGTAAAAACAAACAAAAGATGAGGTAGACATCTGTAAATGAATATAAAGAAATATGCCAAGACATATTATTAGGTAAAATAAGCAAATATACAGCATAATCTTTTTATGGAAACCAAATTTATCTCTATAAATGCCTAGTAAAATGTTGGAGACATATACATCAATTATGAGCATTTGCCTCAACAGTAACTTTTCTCATTTTAGAGAATGTAATTCTCTATTACATAAAAAATTTACAAGAATATTGCTATGATCTGAAGGGTTGTGTCCCTCCAAAATTCATATGTTGAAAGGTAATCACTAATGTGATGGTATTAGGCAGTGGGGCCTTTGGGAAGTGATTAGGTCATGAGGGCAGACCTAATCTGCCACAGTCTAATCCATGCCATAACCATGAATAGGATTAGTGCCTGTATTAGTCCATTTTGTGTTGCTATAACAGAAATACCTGAGACTGGGTAATTTATAAAGAAAAGAGGTTTATTTGGCTTACAATTCTGGGACAGCTGCATCTGGCATGGGCCTCAGGCTGCTTCTACTCATGGCGGAAAGCGGCAGGCAGCCGGCGGGTACAAGCAGATCACATGGTGAGGGGAAGCAAGAGAGAGAGAGAGGAGGTGCCAGGGTCTTTTTAAACAACCAGCTCTCGTGGGAACTAAAAGAGCGAAAACTCACTCATTAATCCCCCCCACCCCCCCAGAGAGCATTAATCCATTCATGAGGGATCCGTCCCCCATGGCTCAAACAGCTTCCAGCACTGCCACATTGGGGATCAGATTTCCACATGAGTTTTTGGGGGGACAACACATCCAAACTCCATCAGTGCTCCTATAAAAAAAAGTACTAGAGAGCTGCTTTACTCGTTCCACTATGGGAGAACACAACAAGAAGGCACCATCTACTCACCAGAAAGCTGGCCCTCACCAAACACCAAGTCTACCAGTGCTTTGATCTTGGACTTCCCAGCCTCCAAAATGATGAGAAATAAATTTCTGTTGTTTGTAAGCTACCCAGTTTATGGAATTTTCTGATAACACTCAGAATGGGCTAAGATAAACTTATTTACGTGTCATATGTTAAAAATGTAAAAGTACTTTGTTTAATAATCTTAATCTCTGCTAGAAACATCTTTATAAAAATGTTTTACTCTTCAATATATTAGTCCCTTTAAGGGTAACATGCATAATTCAATTGTGGCAAAGATGCTATGAATAGGCAAAGAAAAAAATCATCACTAAGATGAAACTCATTTCTGGAAATTTACTACTTTATTTAATAGATGTCCTATATTTAATTATTATTCTTTATTATTGATTATTCTCACATATTTCAGATTAAAATAAATCACATTTTTTTTGGTCCTTGGTATTATCTCTGCACCTTTTAATATAAGTGATAGATAAGTAAGTGGACATGAATTTTTAGCAAATAGCACACTTAGTTTTTATGAAAAGTCATTGATTTTTTTAAGATGTTGCATAGAGACCAACTATTTTTACTAACACATGGATTAAAAGTATTGGAATAGTGCAGATGTATTTCTCTTCATTTTTAAAGATTTCTAATTATGGCACAAGCATCCTTTACATAATAAATCTACATTATGATAGTAACCAATGATGGCAGTGTGCATTCATCTATATTTCAGTAGCTATTGTTTTACAGATTATGTTACAAATAATAATAATAATATGATTTGCTACAGTCCAATACCACAATCCAAGATTTTTGACAATGTTTTCAGAAAAAGAAATGTGTTTAGAATCAAGTTTTATTTTCACTATTAAAAAGTTATTTCTCAAAAGCCAAATTCTTTGTCTAAATTCATATATTCCACAACTTAAAATTTTAAGATTATAAACTTCAATTCAGCCATTAGTTGGTGATGATGTCAATACTGACCAATATTTATTGATCTGACAACATTTACAGAGTCACTTATTTTTTAAGTCAGTTCTAGAATTAAGACCTTCTGTCTTTCATCCCAGTATTTATTTTATTTCTATTAAACTATACGTATCTCTGAATATGTTTAAATAAAACTATAAGGACATAGTACATAACAGAGTATAAGTATGTCGTTAATTAACCCTACAAAAATAATAACGATTTATACATTTTGTCCTTGGCTTATGAAATAGACTTGCAAGTGTGTATATATATCGACAAGAAAGCTTTTGGATACTGAGTTGTTGTCACATCCATTTAGCTGGCCTGAAAACTGGGTACACTAGCTCCCCAAATAGAAGTCAGGAAGGCCAAACACAGCTATTGTCGAGAGAACAAAATATAGGACATAGAGAGCAAACTCTACAATTATTTTTATATTACTTTTATTAAACAAATAAGTATATCTCCTGATTACTTCACTAAAAAAAAATTTATAATATAATTACCTTATGCTAATTAATCCAGTTTTATCCATTTTTTTCTTTCTATATGTACACTGTCTTTATAGTCTCCTAGAATTGATATTTTTAGTTATCACTTCTGTGGATTGCTCTTAACACTCGCATTTCTCTTTTTAAATTCTCTCCCCCCTACTAAATTATTTTCTATCTTTCTGACTACTTGAATGTTGCCAGAAACCATAAGTTTAAAATGCCTGAATTAATTCACCAACTTCCTTTTCCAAATACATTTGTTCTTTGCATTTCCCATTTTTGTTAATGAGAGCCTCTTCTTTGCATTCACTTAGACTTGCTAACCAGCATGTTATTAGTACCCTCCTTCTTTCTCATTCAATTCATTTAACACACTGTGAAGACTTTCATGTTCCAAGCACCACAAGATGTCATGAATTATATACCAGAGCCTGCCATATTGAAATTTTCATTCTAGTGAGGGAAAGATGCAACCAAAGAGTCACAGTCCTGTAAAATAATACTGTAGAAATAGCCAGGGGCACTATAATAGTATATGCCAGAAATTCCTAATTGATGAGGGGGAAGTGAGGACAGGCAAGAAGTGATTGAGCAGAAGTCAGGAAAAGTTTCCTGGAGAAGATAAATGCCACGTACTACCAGCAATTGTATCTCTACAAGATCTCTTGTTTCTATTCTGCATTCCACCATTTAAATGAGGCAATTCTACTTGAGGCTGTCATTATTTGTGAAATATGCTGTTTCAATAATGTCCATCAAGGATTCTTTTCCTCTTGTTTCTGTTTTATTTGCGTCTACCCTTTCATAAGGGTATCAGTTGTTGGTCATTTTGGTATTTTCTACATTTCTGCTCTTGATATTTCTCTCCTAGAAAACTTGAAATGTTTTCTATTCCTTACCAATCTATTCTTTGATCCACAGACTGAACTTAGCCTTATTTGCCACAATTCTAATTCACACGCTTTAAGGTTGTGCTGTCCAGCAGGGTAGTCACCAGGCACATGTGGCTATTTAAATTTCAATTTAAAGAAATAAAATTAAATATAATTATATATTTAGTTCCTTAATCACAATAGCCACATTTCAAGTGCTCAGTAGCCACATGTGGCTAGCTGCTACCATACTGCATAGCACAAGCATGGAACATATTCTCCCTCCCAGAGTTCTGTGGTGCAGCAATACTCTAAGGTCTCATAAAATTGAAACCATTTTTTACTTCTTTGCACAGCCCTCACTTTCTTACATATATGTGTTTTGTCCCTCTGATTTTTCTTCCCAGTATGCTTTTTCTTCCATTTCTCTTTGTTTAAAATACATTTATTCTTCAAGATCCAGTTCACCTGCTTTCTCCTCCATGAATTTTTTTGCTGATTCCTATTTCCAGAAGTGATATTTTAATTACTTAAGTTTCACAATGTATCTGTCTCGCTTTGACACTTATCATTTTATATTTTGCATTATAGATATGCGTGTATATGTCTTATTTCTTCACTAGAATGTTAGCTTTCTGGCCACCACATTTTATTTATCTTTGCATGTTCTGCAATATGTACCACATCTTTCATATTACATCAAGTATTTATTAAATGATTAGATTTTAGTTCTTAGATTTATATATGTGGTATTCATATGTATCTTTTTTTTTTAATCTTAAGAAAAAGAATTGGAAAGCAAATACATGGAGGCTTAATAGAAAATACCTGGAGGGTTGTGATGTTATTACTTTTATGTGTTTGAACAAAGGCAAAATGCTTAAAAATAATTATTCCATTATCTTTCAATTAAAGTACATGTAATTACTCTAGTGTATGAGTAATCCCTATTGACAGACTAGCAGTATTTTTTTATCAGACAACTAATAAGTCCAGTCAATATATTATTCCACATTAGAGTTTATTTTCAAAATATTGATAATCCAAGTGTCTTTCAATCTTATAAATAAATCACTTCTTATAATGAAATCAATTTTCTTGTCACAATTTTTTAAAAATAAGCAGATAGCCTTTTCTTTTTACTATTTTTATTTTTAAACACATTAGTGTTCCTTATAGATAAATTGAGTACAGACAATTTTCTATAAATAAAGATTTTAATGATATGAATTATTTCTTAAAATGTATGAATCTCAGTCTAGAAACTCAGATGTGTAAGAATGTAATTTAATTTTTCTATAAATAAACCATATTGGATATGAGTGTTTATTCACCTGCATATTAGAAACACAATCACTATCAGTTCAGAGTTTTCTCATTTTTTCAGAGGCTTTGTGTAACTTCAAAGGATTCAGAAAGTGTAAAATCATGGCTAAGAGAGGTGGTGGCTTTGGGTTAATAAGCATCATGAGTCCCATCTACACTGCTGTTCCAACATTCCTATTTGACACCAGGACATTTATCCATATTCATTGTCTCTGTGCCATTCTTGACCTCTAACTAAAAGTGTCTCCTTATTTGGCTTGATATCAGAGGAGAAGGTCTGGGGAGTTCAGATGGCCAACCTTAAGGGCAGTGTTGGAGTAGAAAGTGAAAATTCATTTAAAGGAAATAATAGGAAATACACACTTCACAGGGAAAGTGTGAGCTGGCTCCAGAGAGTGAGCAGCAGGTATAGCAAGTTTAATACAAAAATAAGAAATACATACTTCACAGACAAAGTGCAGGCTGGCTCCAGAGAGTGAGCAGCAGTCTTGTAAAGGCAGGTTTATCACAAAAAGATAAGGTACACATGCCTCACAGGCGAAATGTGGGCTGGCTCCAGGGAGAGTGATAGCCCTGCCTTCTTCCTGAATTCAACTTTTATAGTTTGGCTATCTATACATATTCATACTATCTAATGAATATTCAGCTAAGGGGGTGGTGCCTAGTTGTGTAACAGGTTATTTAACATAGCCTTGCACATGCTCAATTGGTCTCTGCAGAGTATGCTCATTGGTCACATTCCACCAAATACATTTTAAATATGCGAGGTACTCCCTAGAGCTTCTAGAATGACCTCTAGAAAGTGATTTATAGGATAAACTCCTTTCTACTGAGTATGCTTAGCCACTGAAACTACATAAATCTGCCTCCTGAGGTCTCAATTGCCATATGTTGGTGCCAAAAATAGATGCAACAAGCAACAGTTGCTCAGGATTCAGAGGAGGAGCTTAAGTCCTAGGTGAGTGGTTTGAAGCCCATGGGTGTAGTCTGAAACCTGACCCCAGGGAAACTGAGCACCTCCTATCTCAGATTCATTCTCACCTTTATATTTGTCCCTCTCAGAAACACAGAAAACATTCTATTCTTTCAACTACACCATGTAGCCATTGAAAACTTAGGTCCCTGACCAAAGTCCTTTAAGATTTTATGCCATTTTGGTGACTGTTATGGTTTGAATGTTTGTGTCCCTCTGAAATTCATATATTGAAACTTTTAAACCCCAAGGTGATGGTATTAAGAGGTGAGTACTTTCAGAAAGTGATTAAGTTAAGAGAACTCTGTCCTCATAAAGAGGTTAGTGCTCTTATAAAAGAGATTGAGAGGACTTCCCTAGTGCCTTTTGCCCTTCAGGCTTCCACCATGTGAGGACACAAGCACTATTACGGAAGTAGAAAGCAGCCTTTACCAGATACCGAATCGACTGATACCTTGATCTTGGACTTCACGATCACTAGAACTGTGAAAAATAAATTTCTTTTTTTTATAAATCACCCAGTCTCAAAAATGTTGTTATGGCAGCACAAACAGACCAAGATAGTGACATAGTAAATGTTTTAATCATCCTGACCCTAGCTAAGTGCTGGGAATACTGAGACTAGGGGGAAAATGTACTTAGCCACTTTTATTCTATTGCTTTTGCATAATGACAGTTGGAAACAAGTGACTCACACTGGAGTTTTTCTGGGAATGTAAGCATGGTGTGTCTCTGCTCCTGCAGACTAAAAATCTGTATGGAGCTCCATAGTCTACTCCAACACAGAGCTGGGACTCCGCACTGGATGTGATGTGTAAGGCAGGGTTATGGACCACCCGTATTTCCTCTATTTTTCTTTCCTCCTATTAGGAGACTAACCTCATTCTTTAATTATTCCATTTATTCTCTTAAATTATTCACCTAAGGAATATGGTTCTAAACCTAAAAGCCGAGAATTGATTTCTATATATTGCTGTGTCATCTTTCCCCTGAGGTAATGAATGTTGAAGATTGAGCTGCTTGTAAACCAGAGAGGAGGAAAGTAGGAGAGTAAAGATGAGGAAAGGACAAGGTTAACGGTGAATACCAGGTAGAAGTGCAGTGTTCGCTAATCTATTCAAAACATTACCAAATACAGTACTCTATCAAATGTAGAGTAAACTAGCATTTTACTCAGCACCAATTTTGAGCCAGACTATCTGCTGAGAACTTTCCAACATATATATTAAATTTCAAAATAATCCATTTGAAGAAGAAATCTATTTCATCTGCAGTGCAAAGAGGCTAAAGCACGTGCTCTAGATACCACAACTACTAGTAAGTGGAAGAAGTGAGGTTTGATGTCGGACCTTTCTTCTCCCAGTTAAATAACATAACTCATATGGACCCATACTGACTCTATTGACTGTGTTAACAATTCACTAGACAATAGTTACATCCCTTAATTTTTTAATGTGTAAGTACCATTGCTTTTAAAAGGCTTCTTTAGTATTCCCAAAGTAAAATGAATGTAGAATAAAGCAGAGCTTTCTGTACATTTTATTTCTATATGAAAATCATGCTACTTCATTCCTACCTAATTTGCTATTTCGTGGCAAAAGGATCTATCCACTTGGAAATTATAGGATTTATTATTATAAGAAGCTAGAAAGAAAAATATATTTTCTCTGCTTTAATTTTCCCACAACCCTATGAAAGTTACTTAAGGAAGTACATTTTATGATGAGATCCAGATTTTCATAGGTTTACCAAGGCCATTTCCGAGTTTCTCGAAATGATGCAGTGAATTTCAACAAGATACTTTATTTCACGACATAAAATATATCCTCAATTAACCCTTAAAAATCAAGTCCACTCATAGATAAGAATTCCCTTGAGTAAACTCTGGAGTGTAATAGTAAAAAATTAAAGAGGGTAAAAATATAAATTACATTTAACACCCTGGGAAAATAAACGTTATAAGAAATATTTTACTTCTGATACGTACAGTGAAATCACCTCATGAGAAATAACATTAAAAGCAGCATTAGAAATAATGTAAAACCATTTTAAACTAAACGTAATTCTTGAACAAATGACAAGATGACAGCTTAAAGAGCCTCAAGCTTCTCCCTGCCAATGTTCATTTCTTTTCTGCTTTTTCATTTGAAGATACTTCTAAAAGATAAGCACCATCAAAGTATTCCTGGCAATGCTAAGCACGTCAAGAGAATATAGTTTTCCTCAGTTCCAAAGTTCGGTTGGGCATTACATGTAATTTTTAAAATTTATCTTTAAAGATGTGCAAATATTCATTTAAATATTGGTGCCATTAGAAAACATATTCCAATTTTCTGAACATGTCACTTCTCAAAATGCCTTCTTTAACATTGATATTATTGAACACATGTATTCTTTTGGGAAAGAAAAATCTTTTAACAAAATGGGAGTAACCATAAAAGCAAAAGGTGCATATTTATCAAATAAATAAATATAAAATTTGAAATAAGAAAACATAAAAATAACTTGTATATAGATCAATAAGACAAAACAGCAATTTTCATTAAAATGACTACTTGATTCTGCAAAAAAGGGAAATGTTTCCCCAAATAATTATTAAGTGGAATTAACACAGCTTGTAAATTATATCAGCACATTATAGTTACAGTGTATATTTCCACCCTTTTGGAAAACCAGGAGGTGGTATGGTCTCCATTAAAATTTGTATGGAGAGATGCTTTGTCCTTGACTATAAAGAGAAATTATGACAATGAAAGAAAAGAAAATACAATAGTCTCATCTCATGTTTTGCTATTTCCCCCTTGGTGTCATGGAATAGAAATTGCACAAAAGTGGAGGTGTATCTGCTTCTTCAGGTGAAATTTGCCTCTTAATCTAAAGCATATAAATATAGAAATAGAATATTTCTTCTGTGAATATAGAAATTGAAGGGTTACTTCAAACCTATGTTTTCCCTCATTTTTACTATGCATCATATACAGTGTTGAATGCTAAATATAAAAACAAACAAATAAAAAAAAAGGTCAATACAGACTTGTCCTTAAAAATCTCATGGTGTACTGTAGGAAACTGACATGCTAATAGACCATTACAATCAGTGCTTGTAATTCTGGGGTGAACACAGTGCTATAAGAACACAGATCAAATCCGTGACTATATTGCCTGGAAGATTCTAAGATTGCTTAGAAAATAATGAGAATTAGCTTCTTTGCTGCTGTTTCAGGAGTGATGGAAGGGCATCACAAGTAGGAGACAATACATGGAAATGAAGAATAATGAAATGTCACTTTGAATTTTGTCTTCATTACACATGATATTTGTGTTAAAGATTTTGTGTTACTTTGTTTCTTTTGCTTATAATACAATACCTGGTACTGGGGGATTTATAAGAAAACAGAATTTATTGCTTACAGTTCCAGAGGCTAGGAAGTCCAAAGTCCAGGGAACAAATCTGGTGAGAATATTGGTGGTGGCAACAGTGACCCAGGGGCCTCACATGATAGAAAATGGCATAGCAGGGAGAGGGACACACTCTTCATGCACCCCTTTAAGGGCCCTTAGAACCACACTCCTGACCACCATTGTTAATCCATTCACTTCTACATGATCCTGCAATCTAATCACCTCTTCAAAACCCCACCTTTCAATTACCATAATAGGATTTCCCACCCTCAACAATTAACAGTGGGGATTAAGCTTCAATGAGGTTTGGGGACATCCAATCTACAGCACATGTGTTGAGTATTTTATTAGTATAGTTCATTTCTTTCCTTTGATTTAAATAATTTCAAAGAAGACATAGATTACATAGATTTTTCAATAGCTTTATTGAAATATAATTCATATACTATAAAATTTACCCATTTAAAAAGCACAATTCAATTATTTTTATATTTTTATATTTAAAAATATGTACAACCATTACCACAGTCAATTATAAAAAATTTTCTTCATTTCAAGAAGGAATCCTGTGTTATTTTAGCTGTTACCTTCCTGTTCCCCTGCTATATTCCTCCCAGCCCCAGGCAACTGTTAACGTACTTTCTATCGGTTTTCTTATTCTGGACTTCATATGAATAGAATCATATAGTATGTGATTTTTTGTGAATGTCTTATTTCACTTAGTATAATGTTATCAAGTTTCATTCATGTTATAGCATATATCAGTACGTCATTCTTTTTCTGGTCAAATAATATTAGATTGCATAGATGGATATACTGCATATTTAAAACCAATTTCATTTATTAATAAATATTTGCATTGTTTCAAGCTTTCTGCTATTATGAGTAATGCTGCTAATGAACATTCAAATAGAAGTTTTTATGTAGATGAATGTTTTCATATAAGTAGGAATAGCATTGCTGGGTCATATTGTAACTCTATGTTTAGTCTTTTGAGGAAGTCTCAGACTGCTTTCCAAAGTAGCTTAAACATTTTAAATTCTCACTAGCAGTGTTCAAATGTTCCAGATTACCTACATCCTCCCATCAGTTGTCATTATCTGATTTTTTAAAATTTTAGCCCAGTGAGTGCAAAGAAGTAAGTCATTGTGGGTTTTGATTTGAATTTAACATTTTTCTTGTTTTGATTTAAAGTCTATTTTGTCTGATATTAGTATGGTCAATCCATATTTCCTGTGGTTGCTATTTGAATATTATTGGATTTTTTTTTCCAGCCTTTTACTTTCAACCTACCTGTGCTTTGAATCTAAAGTGTCTCTCCTGTACACAACATATGGTTGGATCATTTTTTAAATTCAGTCTAACAACCTCTGCCTTTTCATTGAATTATGTAATCCATTCACACTTAATGTTATTAATGTGGCTGGGTTTATCTCTGCTACTTTAATTTTTGTTTTCCATATATCTTGTGTCTATTTTGTTTTTTGTTTTTTTTTTTTTGAAAAGATGACTGGTAAGGGGATCTTAACCCTTGACTTGGTGTTGTCAGCACCATGCTCACCCAGTGAGCTAACCGGCCATCCCTATATGGGATCTGAACCCGTGGCCTTGGTGTTATCAGCACCGCACTCTCCTGAGTGAGCCACAGGCCGGCCCTCTTCTGTCTATTTTGTTTCTCTATGACTGCTTTATTTTGCATTAAATAAATATTTTCTAATGCAACATTTTAATTTAATTTTATGTATCAACTTGACTGGGCCAAGAGATACTCAGATATTTGGTCTAACATTATTCTGCTTGTGTCTGTGAGGGTTAATTTGGATGCAACTAACATTGAATCAGTAGATTGAGTATGGCAGATTGCCTTCTCATGTGGCTGGGTCTCATATCATCTCTTAAATGCCTGAATAGAACAAATAGGCTGAGTAAGGAAGAATTAGCTTTCTTTCTTCCTGTCTTCAAGCTGGGATATGTGTTTTCTCCTGCCTTTGGACTCATCCTCAAACCAGAACTTACACCATCAGCTCTCCTGCTTCACAGGCCTTCAGACTCAGACTGGAACTACACCATCTGCTTTCCTGGGTCTTCACATTGCTGACTGCAGATCTTAGCATTTATCAGCATTCATAATAACATGAGTCAATTTGTTATAATAAGTGTCTATGTATCTAGGTGTCTATCCTATTGGTTCTGTTTCACTGTAGAACCCTGAATAATATAAGGGGCCTTAAAAAATATCAATAGGAAATGCACATTATAAAAAAAACTATGCATGGATTGCAAAGTATTTTTAGCACCAAAATAAACTTGTACTAATTTGTTCCTCAAACTGAACAGGAACCATTTTAAGGCACTAAAAAGCATAAGACATCAGTCTGAAAAAAACTATTAGAACAAAATGAGTTTTATGAAAATTAAAGCAAGAAGAAACATCAAATTTATGGTGAAGCTTGAGTGGAAGAATGGTGAAATCACTGATGCTTTATAAAAAGTTTGTGAGGACAATGCCCCAAAGAAATCAGCAGTTTACAAATGGATAACTCATTGTAAGAAGGGATGAGAAGGTGTTGAAGATGAAGCCTGCAGTGGTAGATCATCCACGACAGTTTGCAAGGAAAAACATAATCTTGTTCATGCCTTAACTGAAGATAACTAGTGATTAACAGCAGAAGCAATAGCCAACATCACAGACATCTCACTTGGTCCAGCTTACACAATTCTAACTGAAAAATTACAGTAGAGCCAACTTTCTGCTTGATGGGTGCCAAAACTGTTGTGCCCAGATCAGCTGCAGATAAGAACAGAGCTTTCAATGGAAATTTTAAGCAAATGGGATCAAGATCCTGAAGCATTTCTTTGAAGAACTGTAACAAGAGATAAACCATGGCTTTACCAGTATGATCCTGAAGACAGCACAATCAAAGTCATGGCTATCAAGAGATCAAAGTGGTCCAGTCAAAAGAAAAGTGGACTGGTCAAAAGCAACATGGCAACAGTTCTGGGGGATGGTCAAGGCATTTTGCTTGTTGAGTTTGTGGAAGGCCAAAGAAAAATAAAATCTGCTTATTATGAGAGTGTTTTGAGAAAGTTAGCCTAAGTTTTAGTAGAAAAATGCCTGGGAAAACTTCACTAGGTAGTCCGTCTCTATCATGGCAATGCACCTGCTCGTTCCTCTCATTACATAAGGGCAATTTTGTAAGAGTTTTGATGGGAAATCATTAGGAATCCACCTTAGATTCCTGATTTGGCTTCCTCTGAATTTTTTTTTTTTTTTTAACTTACTAATCTTAAAAAATCTTTAATGGGCATCCATTTTTCTTCAGTTAATGGTGTAAAAAAGACTACATTCACATGGTTAAATTCCCAAGATCCTCAGTTTTTTTAGGAATTGACTGTATGGCTGCTATCATCACTTAAAAGAGTGTCTTGAACTTGATGGAGCTTATGTTGAGAAACACAATTTATATGTTTTTGTTTCTATCTTTTAATTCCATTTTTCCATGAGCTTTTTGATGGCCCTTCATAGACTAATACAGATTTTGGTATCAAGAGTGCTTCTAGAGGAACAGAATTTTAAGGTTGAATTTTCTGAATTGATTCTGGAGTTTCTAGAATTGGTTCTTTAATATAGTTAGATTTATAGATCCTAATGACTGTATTTCCAGTAGTGACAACAACACTGATAGTTCATGTTGTGATATGGCAACAGAGATATGAAGAATATCCCCACTGGATATTTTTAATCAACCACTACAGGACTTACATCACTGGCCTCCTGGGTTTTCAGGCCTTCAGCCTCAAACTGAGAGTTAGACCATTGATTTTCCTGGCTCTGAGGCCTTTGGACTTGTATCAAGCCACACAACTGACATTCCATGGTCTTCATCTTGCAGACATCCTGTTGTGGAACTTCTTAGCCTCCATAATCATGTAAGCCAGTTCCGCTAATAAAAACTCTCTTTCTCTATCAACCTATCATCTATCTATCTATATTGTATTTGTTTTGTCTCTCTGCAGAACCTTGAGAAATACACCTCTCTCCTTTCATTATCATGTATCATAGATGTATTGAGTTTATCTTATAGTATTTAAGTATTGCTAATTTTACATCATAGTATTTAAGATATGAGATATCAATGCAAAGAGTAAACATCATTCAAGACTTTACTTCCTCTTCTTGGGAAGAGATTAGTGCATTTTCAGTTGTACCATATATATAGTATCATATTTGTCACAATTATGACCTTCTTATTCTCTTTACTTAGAAAGTAAATACAATTTAAGGAAATGCATACGGGGGCCATATCGACAAGGGATGCACTTATTATGATTAATTTTATATATCAACTTAACTGGGCTATGGAATGCCAAGATATTTGGTTATACATTAATCTGGGTCTGTCTTTGAGGGAGCTTTTCATGAGATTAACATTCAAATTGATAGATTGAGTGAAGCAGATTGCCTCCCCCAATGTTGGTGGGCCTCAGTCAATCCACTGAAGGTCTAAACAGAACAAATAGACTGAGTAAAGGAAAACTGCTTTGCCTGACTGCCTTAGAGCTCAGATATTGGTGTTCTTATGCCTTTGGACTCAGACTCAGATTTGAACTTAGATCATTGGCTCCCTTTCTTCTCAGGCCTTCAGACTCAAACTGCAGCTGTGCCATCTTGCCTACTGGGTCTCCAGCTTGCCAACAGCTGATCTTGGAGTTTCTCAGCCATCGTAATTGTATGGGCCAATTCCAGGTACTAAGAGATGGGGATGTTTTGTGTATGTGTAATTATATGGTTGTTCTTTATCTATCTACATATCTATCTATTCTATTGGTTCTGTTTCTCTGAAGAACCCTGACATTTATATATATATATATATATATATATATATATATATATATATATATATATATATATATATATATATATATATATATATATATATCAGTGGAACTCTGCATTTATTCTACTTGGAGCTCATTGAACTTCCTGGATGTGTAGGTTATTATTTTCAAATAAAGTTATGAAGTTTTTAGTCATTATTCCTTTGAATTATTTTAATCTCATTTCTCTTTGCTCTCCTTCACCAACATGTTGGTGCATTTAATGATATTGTTCATTTCTCTGAAACTTCTTTTTTTATTTTTTCTCTAATTCGCATAATTTTTATCAGGCTTTTTCATGTTAATTTATTCTTTCTTCTGTCCATTTAAATCTACTGTCAATTCCCTTTAGTAATTTTTTTTTTTAAAAATTTATTATTGTAGTTTTCAACTCCAAAATTTCCATTTGGTTCTTTTTCAAATTTTCTATGTCCTTATTCATATTTTCTATTTGATGCTATGTTGTCCTTATATCTTTCTTTACTTCTTTAAACTAGCTTTCCTTTAGTGTTGTGAACATAGTTATAATACTTACCTTGAAATCTTTTCGTGCTAAATCTAGCCCTTTCAAAGACAATTTCTATAGCTTGCTTTTATTCCAGTTTATGGGTCACACTTTTCTGTTTCTTTGCATGTCTAGTATTTTTTCATTGAAAACTGAACATTTGCAGTAATATAGTATAGCAGCTCTGGGTACTGGTTCCTTCCCCTCTGGGGCCTTATTATTTTTATTTGCTTGCTTATTTGTTTATTGACTGGCTGCATTATTTTAGTGATCTATTCCTTCCCATTCACCCTGCCCCCCTCAGGTTCTGAGACTTGTCTTCTGGGAGGTGTAGCTCTGGGTATGCCCACAGCTATCCTTGGACGACCGTATTTTGACAGGCCTCTCACTCTCTTTCCCTTACCATACTAACTGGTTAAGCTCCAGTAATTGCTCGTTTAGTGCTCTGGGACAAATATTCCTCTACAAAGTAATCTAATCAAATTGTGTGGCTCCTTCAGTCAACCCTTTTGAGGTCAGTGTTTATTATTTGCTCTGCTTTCAGGAGGTTCTCTCCCAAATGTTTTATCTCTCCCTCTCCCCTTCTTTCCTGCAAACTAACTGGCCTACAATCTAGACTGTATCTTCATTAAGTCTACAAATCTCCTCCCAATTCACTTCACTACAACCCCCATTGTTTTTATTTGTGTTCTTAGGTTTAAACTTCTCCACACTCCACTGAAAATAAAGTCAGTTCCTATGGGAAGAGATTAGACTCTGTTTTGTTGCTTGTTCCTCCAGTACCACCCCTTCTGCAAAATGTCTGGGCCAGAGTTCTAAAGCTGGGGATGGGGACGATGGAAAGCTTTAGTCAAAAGACAAAATTACAATAAATTTAGTTTAAAAATCTCAATTGGCTTTTACTTGTGATTCTAGAATTGGGAAATACTTCATTCTATAAAATAGAATGAGCGTTTTAGTGAGCTGAGCAGAGGAGTTTGGTTTTATAGACAGAAAAGGACTGAAGAAAGCAGAAATAGAAAACAAAAAGCGTATTAGTTGTTCCAAGTTACTTTCCTTGTAAAGGTTAAAGCAGAAGGGATTTCCTTATTATGCCAGATAAAACTGGCTGGTTTGGGGATTTGGCTACTATCTCTCACTCTCCTGATTTCTCAAAGGTCAGATAAACAGCTTAGTTTAGGCTTGGTGACTTGGAACATTAGCATGAGTGACCACACTTTGGTTTGATCTGTTGGGCCTAGTGCAGGTCCTCAGTCCAAACTGATGACTTTCTACAAACTTTATGTAACACTTTCCCCATAAGACACCCACAGTCTAGAAGCCACAGTCTCAGTGAAGTGGGGGAGTAAGGTGCTTTCTTCTATTAGTGTAGAACCACACCTTAAAAGCCAGGGGCTTGCAGAGGGAGAGAGCATACCTAAGAATACAAAGCAGAATGGAGGAAAGGGGGAGGGGGAGGGAGGTTGAGGATAATTAGGTAGGGGAGATGGGGTACAATTCCCATTTGTGGTAATGGGCATGCTGCCAGTATGGATCTGGCCATCACATCTAGGGCACCTTTGCCTCTCATGAATATTCTTAACCAAAAAATAAATAAAAATAAAAAGCCAGGGGCAGAGCTATCTGGACTCCAGCATTCTCATCAATCCATACCAAAAGTAGACCCTTCATTCCATGAGTCAGGTTTGATGGGAGAAGGGAGATTTCACTTCTCAACTATACTAGCACAGGGGATAGACAGCTGAAGGCAGAATGAGAAAGACTGAAGTCCTGCTCCTCCTGGGAAGAAAGCCCTCCAGCTGGGAGCAGGAGGCAGGTGGTGGACAGTAGGTAGCGTGGCAGGAAGAGGGAGAGCTGTGTTCTTGGTTGAAGCAGTTTGGAGTGTGGAGGCAGAAAGCAGTGTTGGTTCAAATACCACAGACTCTCACATTTATCACAAAGTTTTATAGATTTTTTTTGTATAGATGTTTATTCATCGGTGGTTTGCCCTTAGAATCATATTCAAAATCTTAAAATGCTTGCTTTTTCTTTTAATAATTTTCACCAGTTTCACTGGCGATTGGGTCAGCTGAGCTCCTCATGCTCTTCTGACAAAAGTCAATCTCTTAGGAGATGACTATTTTTAAATAAAAGAATATACTAGAAATTTTTTCTGCCTTTTTTTATTGTTTCTTACATTAACAAAATTCACCAAAAAGGAATAATCTTGGTGACTGGCTGGATCACAGACCCCTCTGTCCTATGCTGTGCAGGTCCTGAGCCAGGTAAGTGAAAGAAAGACTGAGCAGCTGCCAGCAAAGTGGACATGCTTTATTCCAGATGTGAGCTCCACCGACCAGCGGTTCTTAGCCACTGCCTTCCATACCAAAGTACAAGAAAACGGCAACAAGCCAAGGGGTACACAGGCGCAGGTGTGCACTCACTCTACTCCTACGTAACTTGTTTACAACAGATGTGCTGAATCATACCAGCCAGATATGAGTCAAGAGGTTCTGACCAAACCAACTCCACTTTCCTCAAACTTAGGATAGAGACTTTATTCTGGTGTGGAGAAGATGCATTCTTCTGTACAAAACAAAGGTGCACTTGACCAGAACAAAGGGAGAGACTGTCTTATAGAGAGAAAGTTCCAGCCCAGGTTCCCACTCCAGTCTGCTATGCAAATAAGGTATGGAAGCTTGTTCAGTTCTGATTGATCGTCATGAAAATTGACTGCAGATCACAGTCCATAGATTAGGTCCAGGTGGTAAAATTGAAATTGCCAGCAGCAATTGGTTCTGGTGGCATATGGAGAAAATAGGATAATTTAGTCAGGCTCCCTTGGCTCAGGTCTGGCTGGGGAGTTGACCGGCACATTTCTTGTAAACAAGTTGTTTTGGTGGAGTTAGTGTGCATGTGCACCCATGTATCTTCCTAGTTAATTGTTTTTGTGTGTCCTGCAGTTTTGTGAAGCAGGCTGGCAGCAGAAAGCTGGCGTCTAACAACAGAGCATGTTTACTCTGTTGGCAGCTGCTCAGTTTCAGTTTTTCTTTGGACTTTGCTGGTAGCAGTTGAGTTTCTTAGTTTCTCTGTATACTGCTTAGCTCCTAGTGTTGTGTGTGCTGAATAAACACTATTCCTACTTCAGCCAAGGCTCCAAGGATCTTTTTGCTGGTTACCTAGCTCATAGACCTGTGTGTGAAGGGTTTGTGAATGGCCTCAAGGAGTCTGTGAGCACCAGACCCAGCCCTAGCTCTGCAATTGGTGTCCTCAGAAGGATTATGCCACATGGCATAAACAGGATCAGACAGCTACAAAAACCCCAAAGTTCAACTATTATTTAGCCTGTGGTTTTCTTGAGGATGTGATATATGTGTGTAACCTCCAGTCAGCAAATGACTGCTGGGCTCCATTCAGATTTTAGACCCAGTTAGACACTCAGGATACACCTTAAAGGATTAGCATTTTCAGGGTTCACACTTTCTTTTTCTCATTCTTTCATATTAAGATATCTCTTTTGATCCTTTGTATATAATAATTAAACTTATTTTGTGGAAGTTGACCACAATGTGGGGCACACTTTGTGAATATGCATCTCCCCTGCTCTCCCAAATAATCAAACCAACAGTTACTATTCTTGTTAGATAATAATTTAGTTTAAAAAAATGTTGGTTAGAGATAGAGAATGGGTTCTGTATTTCATAAGAATTTTTATAAATAAGAGAATAATGTGAGCTTGAGTTTTGTATATCTTAATTAACTGAATAAATTTTCTTTTTATTTTATAGTAGTTTGTAGAACAAGGGAAGTGTAAATATATAAAAAAGAAATTGAGCAATTCTCAAGTGACTACAAAAGTCTCTGTTAGCATATAATGTTTTGGAATGCTTATGTGTTTTAATTTTGCTATGCCTTTTGTGCTTTAAACAATCTCCCGTTGACTAAATATGAACTCTAGTTTACCATTTGGTTACTTCTGTGGATTAAATGTTCCCTAAAACTCAGTGAAGCATAACCCTATTTCAGCTGTTGATGGTGGGAAATCCTATTATTGTAATTGAGTGGTGGGGCCTTGAAGAGGTGATTCATTGTAAGGACCATGCCCTAGTGAATGGATTAATCTATTTGATGGTTTAATGGTGTTTATGGGCGTGGTTCTACTGGCTTTAAAAGGAGAGCAGATGACAAGCTCGCTCTCTCTTGCTTCTGTCTCTCTTGCTGTGTGATACACTGTGGAGCTGTGTAGTCACCACCAGGAAAAGGCCCTCACCAGGTGTGTTCTCTGGACTTTGGACTTCCCAGCCTCAAAAACAGTAAGCAATAAGTATTGTTTCTTTACAAATTACCCATTTCCAGGTATTTTCTGATAAGCAAAAGAAACAGACTAATACAGTTACTTTCAAGCATATAACCTCCTGCTCTACTCTACATAATCATGTGCTACATTTGAGGCTAGTAAAGATACATAATCTCAAAGGCAATCTCCATTCAACTAAAGCTCTTCATTCTCTTAGAAACAATGGAAATTGATATCAGCATCATAATATGAAAGATTAGAAGGCCACTATCCAGCTATTTCACAGCAGTCAAATTTAATGCTAACTCAAAGATAGCTGTTTTTTCCCCCAATTTATTCCAACTAAACTTTTTATTATAAATGCATAAGTTAACTAGATATAACATTAACATTCAAATAACATTGTGTAAACAGAGTCATTCTGGTGAAAATTAAGTAAAATATTTTGAAAGACTAGGTGAGGTGAATTGATAAAAAACAATTTATGTCAAATTTGATGTAAGCAAGATAACTGTAAAAGACTGGGAGAATGTTTGTAAAATATAGACTGATTCTTCACTCAGAATGCTTCTCAAGTGTCTTTAGGTTCTTATTCTACATTAAAGCAACTAAACTTGGAAAGTCAGTGATGCATTATGGGTGTAGTTTGTTAAAGAATGATAAGGAAAAATAACTTGAATCCAATCAAATAGACATTTTCAAGGAAAAGGTCCTGACCTAATGTCAAAACATTGTCAAATAAATGTACAGTTATATTTTGAAATTAAAAATAAAACAAATTGAAAATGAAGAATTTTCATAGGATCTATGAAAAAAACATGGTGAAGCCATGTATTTCAAGAGAAATTAGCACACAATAAGGATAGTGAGAACAAGCTCTCAAAAATAATTTACATTAAGATTCAGTAGAAAATATTAAAAATATTTATTGTGTGCTTTTCAACAAAATTTAATAAAGCATGACTCTCAATAAACTAGATAAACTCTCAATAAACTAGAGTTGAAAAAAATCATGTTATTGGGTAATATCATAAGAATCTTGTGGAGTATATTAACATTTATAAAGCAAATGTACTTCACAGGGCCTAGTTTACAAAGCCCTGTGTAGTTTGAGGTATAACCTAACCTTTTAAAATTACATATAAAAATGTTAAGTTTGCAAAAGACAGGGTACTTTCCCCAGGCTAAAGTCTCTGATATAGATGTAGAATTATAACACAGAAAAATTGCTGGCTGTCAAGGACATCTGTTAATCTACTGATTGATACATTTAAAAAGTTGCTTTATTGTTATGTAAAAATATTGAGGAAACTGCTGTAGGAAAAGACAGTATTTGCTAAGAACAAGCTTTTGTTGGTGGATCAACTTAACCTTTTGCAAATTTCATTATGAAATGTCACTTTGTTATTTCACTGATGTTACCAGCTTCTATTGTTAAACTATACTTAACCATAACCCCACCTATGTTCTTTTTCTGTAACTTTCTGGCCTGGAGAATAAATACTGAGACAGAACCTCAGTTCATGGTTAATTTCCCAAGGAGGAATGCCTCTCTCTTGAGGGTTTCAGGAAATTAACCCTTTTGGGGTGTCTCACTGCTCAGAAGAAAAGGGCTTTGAGTAATCCTTTTTGCATCTTCTGTCACCTCGTGTGAAGCAAAGCAACAAATCTGAAAGAACTGCCTACAATGTAGGAACATGGTACAGAAGTAATAATGAATGCCATCACAGGATTTAAAATTGCAACAACAGTATTAAGGAGCAGAATGATAATGGCAGAAAACAAATACAATGAGGTAGAGGACTCACACGGTGATGCTGTCTCAAAATACAAAAGAAAAATAACAAAGAGAAGAAAGTTATAATAACTCTGACCACATATATGGAAGCATGAGAATAGATATCCAAACTTCAGATAATTGACAATCTGAAGAAGAAATCAGAGCAAATAGGTAAATGGATACAATATAATTTTTCAGACTAAAAGATCAGAGACTACAGATTCACAAAAACTCACCATGTACCAAAGTTAATCAAAATCATATACGTAGCAATTATTCATATACGTCTGTCAGTTTCAAGACAAGCAGGTGGCCAAAAGAAAACAGGTTATATTTACAAAGGAAGAAAAATCCAAGAAGCCTCAGATTTCTTTTTTGTTACTTGAAATGACAACAAGTAGTTAAAAACAAACAAAAAAAAAACTACAAAAATTTAAGGGAAAAGATTAATGATCCAAGAATTTTGTATCTAGTGAACTTATCTTTTATGTACTAAGACAGAATGTTTTCTTTTTTTTCTTTCTTTTTTTTTTTTTTGATGTGCAATAGAGTGATGAATACATAAGAACATATAAACTCAAAATGAGGGGAGCTGCAACAAAAATAAAATGTCTGGGTTTTTTTTTAAAGCATTATACAAAGCATTAATAAAAAGCACTAATATGAAGAATTGGCTAACTATTTTTATAAATATGTTTGTAACAGTATATCAAATGTCAAATGTGTTAAAAAGGCACAATAGATTTTATAATTATATAGGCGGAAAATAAGAGGTTATATAAGTTGCAATCAGGACTTAAAAAACTAAATAAATTTATGTATGGAATGGGAGAGGACTAAAAAGCAATCAATTATTTCTAATTATAAATAAAAATATAGATTAAACTATGCTTATATTTAATGGTAGTCACTTGTAAAGTTAGAAAAAGAAGTTAATTAGTCCAAATTTCCACACACATACAAAAAAGTACATTAAGTTAGCAAATGGAAAAGAAAGTAAACTTCTACAAGGAAAAAGCATAAAAATATAAGTTTTAAATAAAAGTGTTATGAAAATAGATATAGGTGGCTTAACTTCACTTTATACAGTATATACTAATATTCAATAACACACTCATGCATGCACGTTTTATTTCTTATTCCATTAAACAGAAAATCCTGAAAAGTTACTTAGAAATATTCATAATAATATAATGTGGAAGTAATAACAGGAAAAATCTATTGCTGCAGTAAGCTAAAATTTTAATATTGATATAAAAAAGTTCTAGTCAAAAATTATTTTGAACCAAGAGATTTTTATTTTTTTTTATCATTGAAAGAGACCATTTATAATGTAGAAATAATAAACATGAACTCTCAGTGTCTCTTTTCCAATGTTTGAAGGAATATAAAATTATAAAAATATCTTTCTAGGCTGAAAACTAGGAAATGATGTTATCAGCCACAACCTTGAAGTTATATCTATAATATTTATATATAGGGCAGAAAAGACATTCTTGATAGAAAATATTTAAGGCTTGCACAGAACTCCTCATAAGAACAAAGTGGAATCAGAGTAAGTAAATAAACACTATATAACCGAACTCCTTGAATAACTTTGATTTGTTGGGTCATGTGCTGGAAATAAGAGTGAACCAGATGCAAATCAGAAGAGTCTGCCTGAAAAGTCTTCTATTGGTAGGGAACAATATTATATTTTATGGTAAAACTTAGAAGTGCTACATGAGAATGGCTGTCCTCGAATTTTCCTCCTATCATGTTGGCTTACAAGACTTATTGATCTTCCTTTTGTGACTGAATTTTTTTATTATCGTTAGAGGGCTTATAAATGTTCTAATTAATTAGTTCAGTGCATACATAGGTGACCACATGTTAGGCATATTAATTTGCTAGGGTCGCCATAACAAAGTACCGCAGACTGGGTGCTTAACAATGGAAATTTATTTTCTCCCAATTCTAGAGGTCAGAAGTCCAAGATCGAGGTATTGGCTTCTTCTGAGGGCTTTCTCCTCGGCTAGTTGATGGCCATCTCTGTCCTGTGTGTTCACATGGCCTTCTTTCTGTAACCATCCATGTCCAAATTTTCTCTGCTTAACAGAGAGCAATTATATCGCATTTTAATTCAGTTATTTTTGCTGATGTGGTTGTTGTTAGTATTGAAATAAAAAAAATAACTAGGTAAAATTCTTTTAAAAGTTTAGTGGAGGGTTTTGTGTAAGGAACTGTTTGGCATATTTGGCAGAAGATCGTTAGAAAAACAACATGATGAATTTGTTCCAATGAATTTTATAAAAACAAGAAATCTGTGCACCAGATAGCTTTACAAACTTTTATTATACAACCAACAATTTAAAAACATAAGCTACAGTTTTAGTCAATATTTTGGGGTTTTTAAATTTTTAGTTTTTTTTTTTTTTTTTTTTTTTTTTTTACAAATTGCTCACAAGCTAGTATCTTCATAAATTGAAAAATACAAATCGAAGATTTTACACAGTCTAGATTACATAAATCTGGGCTACAGTTTGAAAACAGTTTACTATGCTGTTATGCACATAATATAAAGAGCACAGATACAATATGTATGCATTTTGTAACACCTAGGGCATTTTGAAATATCTAGTCCACCACACAGCTGGATATGGAAGCCTCCCAGGTATTTTTAGCAAGGAAATTACATTTATACAAAATATTTAAGTGAACGTGAAGCTTGGAAACTTGTTATCAGTAAAATGAAGGAATCTTGTGTATGGTCATTAGGTGAGTGAATACTGTGATAGAGGGGCAAACACAACTAATTAAAAATATGCCATGAAATAAGAGACATTCTGTCTACTTTGGGAGCTTAAAATGGAAAGATAAATCTGAAAGCCAAGGATAAAATCCTAAGGAAAACCAAGAAAGAACAAGACATGTAAAATGTGTTACTGCTGTTTTAATCAAGTAATTGTTTTGCCAGATATGGTTTATTAAAAAGAGAAGACGATATTAATGATTTTATTAATGCATCTACATCTAGATTGACATTTTGAGTGAACTGTCCAAACAAATGAGTAAACTATAAGCTAATATTATTTTGATGATCTCTCTATCAATTGCTTTATTGAATTAAGTCAAGTGGTCAAAATAAGTCACCAATACAGATAATTTTATCACAAAAATAAATGCTCTGGTTGAGATATCAGTTCATTTACATATATATATAATATATATAATATATGTATATAATATGTATATATTTTTCCAATAAATATTTATTATCCCCATTGTGAATAATCTGATTTCACAGAAGATTTAGCAAAATTGATAAAATCCTACTGAGAAAATTTGAGAAATCAATGTCTAAATTCAAATAGTATCAGCTAAATATTCATTTTTTCCCCCTAACTTCACTTTTCAAGGGACACTCTAATTTTTGCATCACTGTGAAATTGATGACAGGTAACTTGCAAATAAGAGAAAATTTGTGCTTTCCCCACAAACTGCATGACCTTACCTCTGTATTAGTGACAACTTTTGGAAAGAGATTGAAATAATTGGCTCTAAATTCACTGTAAGGCTTTCATAGCTAGTATATATTGACAGCTTCAATTTTGTTAGATTGTCAGCCATATACTGGTTCATGTATTACCAAAAAAAAAAAAAAAAAAAAAAGGAAAAAGTTGTTAGTTGTTTATATGGATGAGCTATAGATCACTAATTAGAACATTAAAGTAAGAAACCTTGACAGTAAGGTAATTCATAGTGAATTATGTTGTTTATAACAACATTGTTTATTTCTCATTTTATAGCTCACTACAATACATTTTTAAAAATCAAGGAGTGGAGGAATATGTTTTCAAGTGCCTTGAAGTTGAGGACAGTGCTATAGAACAACTTAACCCTCTCCCTGCCTGAAACAGAGTGGGCATCCGATTCACACTTGCTGAGTTTTTCTATCTGTTCTTTTTTCTCACTGAACTTTCTCCTTGGATACTATGCTCAAGAAAACATTTATAAACAATTCCAGAATTTTTGTTAAATCTCATTGTAATGTTTTACAGTATTTTAATTTCTTTTTTTTTTTTATGTTTTTGGAAGCCTATTTATTTTTATAATTTTATTTACTTATTTTTAAATTAACAGATAAAATTGTATGTATTTATTGTGTATGACATGATGTTAGAAGTATATACACATTGAGGAATGACTAAACCTAGCTAATTAACATATGCATTACCTCACATAGTTATCATTTTATGGTGAGACCACTAAACTTCTACTTTCTTAGCATTTTTCAAGAATACAATATGTCATTAACTATGGTCACCATGCTGTAAAATAGATGTACTGAACTTATTTTTCCTATGTAACTGAAATTTTATATTCTTTGACCAACATCTCTCCAATCAACACCCACCAACCGCCCAGACTCTGATAACCATCATTCTATTATCTACTTCTATGAGATCAACTTTTTAGATTCCGTATATGAGTGAGATCCTTCAGTACTTGCTTTTCTGTGCCTGGCTTATTTCACTTAACACAATGTCCGGCATGTTCATCAATGTTGTTGCAAATGACAGGATTTCCTTTTTCGTGGCTGAATAGTATTTCATTGTGTATATATACCACTTTTTTTTTAAATCCATTCTTCTGTTGATTAACACTTAGGTTGATTCTATATCTTGGCTATCTTGGCTGTAGTGAGTAATGCTGGAATGAACAAGATAGGGCAGATATTTCTCTGACATACTGATTTTGTTTCCTTTGTATATATAGCCAGTAGTGGGATTGCTGGATCATATGGTAGTTGTATTTATAATTTCTTGAGGAGCTCCAATAATATTTAAATTCTTGAGTGTAGTATATTTGACTGTGAGGCTTTAGGTTTAGCTCTTTTAATAAAAAAGAAATTAAATTTCCCTGAGTTTGACTTTAGGGAGAGTATTCTATAAGCACACATTTTGTCTAAGACTAGGAGACCTAGGTTTCTATAGTATAAATCTTGAGGAGGTCTGTCAAATTGTTTGAATAGCGGAAGTCCCTAGAAAGAGACATAAGTACCTCATGTGTGATAGCTTATTTGATAGAGTTAAGTAGGGCTCAAGAGAAGATATTTTATCTTTTTACTTCTTTAACATCAGTTGCAATGGTGATTTTAAATATTTGCCAAATTACTGCATTTTATAAACTTAGCTATTGTCGGGTCTGCTGCCGGCCGACCCAAACAGCCCTACCCTCGTTCCTTTTGGTGGGCAAGCGAATGACTCAGATTCTTCTTTCCCTCCGGTCCCCTTTGGAAGGAGACAGGGGAAGAGAGCCATGAAAAGAGGTGAGCACAGCCACCGACCCCAACCAGCCTGGATGAAAGGACACTCAGATGTGGCGGGGGTTCTGTTGAGCATTTCTGCTTATTATCACACAAGCACTTGCTTTTATAGGCAAATGGGGAAGGGAGGTTTTTTACATAATCCTATCAGGTTAAAGGGCAAGAGCATGCATCCTGTCTCAATGCCTAGCTATTGTAACCACGCAGTGTTCATGAGCACAGAAGCACGTATTTGGCAAATAAAGGCTAAGGCAAGGTTCCCGCAGACACTCCCACCCTACTTCCTCCTGGCACCATCTTAGGCTGCCACGTTAATACGCCCTTGTGGGCTCATAATGGCGCCGCTTGTAATGTTCCTTAAGGTGGCGTTAGTTTTTAAGGCCTGACATCTCCCCCTTTTTGTTTTAGTAAGGCAGCTGGAGGTGGCTAACCTTCCCAGCCTCGCCTCCATTCCCTCTGGTGGCTGTGCCTGTCTTAGGTTGTTTCCCTTTGGAAATCTTACCTGTCATTGACTATCCAGCCAAGAGGGGGCAGGGCGGAGCCTTAGAGATTGGCGTTGATTTCTTGAAGGGCCATATTGACCCAAGGGCTGTCAGGGCTTTCATTATGGGCCACCTCCTCTACCACCTGGGTGAGCATTAGGAGATAAGTGGTGTTGTGCCTTACAAGGGACACAACATGGCGAATGGTGTAAGGCCCCAAGATGATTAAGACAAGGAAAATGGCTAGGGGGCCCGCCAGGGAGGACAGCAGCGTGGTGAGCCATGGGGAACTTGAAAGCCAGCTTTGGAACCAATTACTATTGGCTTCTCACTCTTTTTCTGTGCTTTTGTAGCCCTTCTCTAAGCTTGGCTAGGGAAGCCTTGACCACTCCAGAGTGGTCGGCATAGAAGCAACACTCTTCTTTGAGGGCGGCACATAGCCCTCCTTGTTGTAGAAATAGCAGATCCAATCCGCATCAGTTCTGTAGCGGCTTGTATGACCTCCCAGGTTTGGTTGGCTGGCTCGTGGGGACCTCCCAAGGTGGCAGAGGTCCTTGTCCTTGTTGACCCGAGGAGGGCGGCCACTTGGAGCATCCACAAAGGGTTCATAACAATGTTTGAAACATGCAAACAATAAACTCCTCGGGGTTCTCAGTGCCCTGGGTGTCTGGCAAGAACTTAAGATTTTTGGCTGGGGCCCATATAGGGGTTGACTCACTAAGGGGGAAGACACAACCAAACCCTCGACCCATAGTTAGCAACGGGTCAGGGCCCCTCCACTGGCCTGTTAAGGGGTCTTTTCACCACACTTGGACTTCCGGGCATGGTGGTTGAGCTTACCAGTGTTTCTGGAAGGCAGACAGGGGTTCATTTTTGGAAAAATATAGGATGTTTAAAGTTAGGAGTGCCTTTCCCAACTGCTGATGAGGTCTGGTGACTCCCCCTTTTTGTTTTAATAATTGATTTTTTAGGCATTGGTGATGCCGTTCAACAATGGCTTGTCCTTGGGGGTTATAGGGAATTCCTGTAGTATGTTTAATGTTCCATTGTATTAAGAATTCTTGTAAGGCTTTGCTAGAAAAACAAGGCCCATTATCTGTTTTAATTTGTGCTGGCAGCCCTAAGGTGGCAAAACACTGCAGCAGGTGATTTTTTGCATGCTTGGCAGCTTCACCTGCGTGTGCTGTGGTCCAACACGTTGTGAATAGGTGTCAACGGACACAAAAACATATTTGAGTTTCCCAAAAGGCAGAAAATGAGTTACATCAGTTTGCCACAGCACATTAGGTTTGAGTCCCCTAGGATTGACCCCTGGCGGTTGTAAGGGGGGTACTTGCAGATAAGGAAGGCATGACTTGCATGTGTGTACAATCCTTTTTAGCTGTGAAATAGGTATATTTTGAAACCTGGCATGTAGACCTCGCCAGTTTACATGAGTTAAAGTGTGCGGTTGGCTGGCACTATCTATTATATATATTTTAGGGCCCTGAGAGGCAAGAGTGTCTGCCTGAGCATTTCCAGTGGCTAGAAATCCTGGCATCCCTTGATGACCCCGAAGGTGTTGAACAAAAATAGGGTTATTGTGGCCTTGTAAGGTACTCCTTACTTGTATCATAAGGGAGGAGATGGGATTACAGTCTAAGCGAATGTGGGCTCCCGGAAGCCCAGGGAGAAGATTGGCCGCATATAAGCTGTCTGTAAATAGGTTAATGGGGTCTGGCACCTTTTGCAGGGCAAGGAGTATAGCGAGCAGCTCTTTGTATTGTGCCGACCCATCACAGGGGTGAAAATGAGTAGCGGGGGCCGCCTGTGATGTGGTGCATGGGGGTTTGTAAATAATTACAGCAGCCCCTGATTTGCCACCATCCGTGAAGACATTGTAGGCGTCTACCAGGGGTTTGGTGACAAAAAGCTATGGGTTAGTCCATGACAGCTCTTTGAAGGCGGAGACCCATTTATTGTTGCCATAGTGGCAATCAACAACCCCGAGATACCCTTCTAGAGCCAGTGCCAGCCTGTTTTGATATTGAGCTAACCGTGTAAAATCTGCCAAGCGGAAGGGGACGACAATTTTCTGTGGTTCCTTTGCGAAACATCTTAGTGAGCATTCCCTTCCTTTCATTATTAGGTCTTCAGCTTGGTTCAGAGTGGTGTACACCCGGGGAGCCCCTCCTAGGGATAAGTGTACCCATTGGAGTGGCTCCCCACTTTGGGTTAAGGCAGCCATGTATGTGGTGTTAGTGGCTATGAGCCATAACTCTATAGGAGACTCAGGGTCATAGCGTTTCAACTGGGCTCTGTTTAGGAGATCTTGGACTGACTTTAAAAGCTGATGGCACTCAGGCGGGAGCATGAAGGGGGTGCTGGGGTCCGAGGCATGCAACAGGGCAAACAGGGGAACAAGCTGGCCGGTGGAAAGGGGGATCCACGAGCGTAGCCAATTTATTTCACCTAGAAGCTTTTGTAATTGAAGGAGAGTATACGAGTTTGAGATGGTTAGCTGAGGCTTTAATGGGCTAGCCTTTTCTAAAGTTAAAAGTGTGCCCAGAATTTTAAACGGGGGTATGGTCTGGACCTTATCGGCTGACACCTGTAACCCCCGTTTAGTCAAGCAGGAGAGAGTTAGGCTGAGCGCATGAGATAAGTCCGTGGGCGTTGGTGCCCCAAGAATTATGTCATCCATGTAAAGATAAGGAACTACACGTGGCAGCTGTTTTACAGGATTAAGCAACTGAGAGACAAACATTTGGCAAAATGAGGGACTATTAGCCATGCCTTGGGGAAGCACCACCCACTTAAACCGCCAATCAGGACACTGAAAGTTTACGGAGGGGATAGAAAAGGCAAACTTTTCACAATCATTCGGGTGCAGTGGAATGGAGAAAAAGCAGTCCTTGACATCTATAGTTACTAGGTATAAGTTGCTTGGTATAGTGGGGGGTCCATGGCAGTCCTCTCTGTGGCGTGCCCTGAAGGATCATTCTTTTATTGACCTCTCTAAGGTCTTGTAGTATTCTCCACTTTCCAGAGGCGTTTTTAATTACAAATACTGGAGTATTCCAGCGGCTAGTGGATGGGCGAATATGCACTGCTTGGAGCTGCTCATCGACAATTTGTTGTAGGGGCTGCAATTTATTATCAGGAAGTGGCCACTGCTCTACCCAAACTGGGGGCCCATTTACCCAATGGATGGGGGCCACCAGGGGAGCAGTGGCCTCTAGTATTGGGGGTGACTGGCCATCTATTTATGAGGGGTTTCTGTGAACTTGACTCTGGGGAGAGGCAGATGGTTTCTTAGGTCCCGAAAAGTGGGGTTCCCCCCTATAGTTTGGAAAACAGGGGAGATTAAACTGTTGCTGTTACTCCTTCTCATCTAGGACATCTTCATAAAGGGCCTTATGGTCAGTGGTAATGAAAGTGTCTGCTTGGCCTAGAACATCTTGACCTAACAGGTTGGCCGCCAATCCGGCAGCAATGAGAGGTTTTACTTCCCCTTTTGTGCCATCAGCATCTTCCCAGTGAAGGATTTCATGGGTTTCCCACATTGGGGTTTTTCCCCTTACCCCCAGAATTTGGGGGCCTGGAACTAACTTCCAGCTCGAAAGGACTTCTTCACATCTAAGGACTGTTCGATCCAGCCCCGTGTCAACAAGGCATCGAAACTCTTTGCCTTGAATTTTAAGATTCATTTTTGGTCTTAAACCAGGGACTATAGGTATAGTCCAATGAGCCTGGGGTACTGGCTGCCTGGTAGGGCATGGAGGCACTGGCTTTGTATCCCCTTGCGGTGACGGGGCTGGGGATTTCCCCTCCTCTAGTTTAAAGGCTTTCCATCCTTGTCAAACTTAGACCGGCACTCACGCTTCCAATGAAGCCCCTTACCGCACCTAGGGCACGGTATAGAGGGAAGGTTTTTATTTTTCCGATTGGGACAGTCCCTTTTGAAATGACCTTGTTCCCCACAGCCATAACATTGACCCCTATGGGAAGGTTGGCTGGGGCTCTCCTTAGGGATCCTGACACTAAGAGCCTGGGTCATAGCACCTGCAAGGGTTTCCACTTGAGCCTGTAGAGCGGAAGTTAAGGCCCTGGTTTGTTGTTGGTAGCTTCCAACGTCTCTACTGGCAATGACCCACTTTTCCATAGAACGATCTTTGAGCCCGGCACAGGCAAGCTTGTGGTCAGCAGTCATGCCGTCCCACACTAGCATTTTTACAAACTGGTCCTGGAGAGGACCTGGGGGAAACTTTCTCTGTATGCTCTGTTCCACTTGAACTATGAAAGAGGGCAGGTTCTCAGAGGGTCGGTGGGTGACCCCGGCCATTGCGGGCTCACTGGGCCCTTCAGCCAACTTTTTCCATGCGGCTAACGCTGTTGCCCTAACCTGGTCCTGGTAGGGGGCTGGGATAGCAGCCTGTTGGATTCCAGTACTAAATTGATCTGCTGTTCCAGACGGCATGCCGAAGCTGATAGGGATGGGTGGGTTGGCTGCTTGGTTTATCTCTGCCTGCACATGGCACTCTTCCTTTAAGAAGGCGCAGAATTTGATAAACAAATTTGGAGGGAGGACAGCCTTACAGAGCATTTTCCAATCTTGGCTCGTGCAGGGTTGGTGCGCTAAGCCCTGGAGGATGGTTTCTGCCCATGGAGAATTGGGCCCATCCTCTGCGACAGACTTTTTCAGCTCTTTAAGGTCATGAGCTTCCCAAGGGTACCAAGCGCCAGCCTATTTCCACCGGGGGCAACGTTGACTGGATAGGCCTGAGGGGCCGCTTCTCCCCACGGGCTGCACTGAGGACGGCTGGGGGTTCCCAGCGAGCCATGACAGGAAAAGCCTGCGGCTCTGCAGGGGTGATTTTAAAGGTGGGCTAGCCTCCTCCACTTCTTCAGGTGCTGCTTTCTCTCCTTCATCTAAACTTTGCCAGGGTGAGTATGCCGGGAGAGGAGGGTACAGGGTAGGGGCATAGGTATCACTCAATGGCTCAGGGCCTTGCATTGGCAGCTTTGTTTCCTTTTTCTCTCCTCATTGAACTGCACCCAATCCCTTTCTGCCCCTTCCTGATGCTGAGGATAGAAGCAAAGCTTTAGGGCAGAGATGGTTAGGCAGAACCCTAAGGGGGGGTCTAGCCCGTGACTAATCTCGTTCTTTCTGGCCAGGGTCTGAACCCGGTCCCAAGTCCAGGTATCGGTGACTGTGGAGTCAGATATTTCTAGGCCTCTGCACTCTTTCTATACATGCCTCCCACGTTGCCCCATGAGGAAGGGACAAAGGGAGCAACAGGGCAGAGAAGTGCAGGGACTTCCCCCTGTTATGGTACTCACCCTGACATGCAGGTGGATTGCTTCATGGCGACTATCATGGTTGCGCGGTTGCGGGGGCCACTCCGCTGGTTGATCACCCTTCGTGGACCTTCTTTCAGGACCAAGCAGCCGGGGGCCTCACTCGCTCGCCTTTCACCCACGAGTTTTAAAAAATGCCTCACACAGGGCAACACTCTGTCGGGTCCGCTGCTGGCCGACCCAAACAGCCCTACCCTCATTCCTTTTGGTGGGAAAGCGAATGACCCAGATTACTCTTTCCCTCCAGTCCTCTTTGGAAGGAGATGGGGAAGAGAGCCGTGAAGAGAAGTGAGCACACCGCCGATCCCAACCAGCCCTGTTTAAAGGACACTCAGGTGCAGCGGGGGTTCTGTCGAGCAGTTCCATTTATTATCACACAAGCACTTGCTTTTATAGGCAGATGGGGAGGGGAGGTTTTAACATAATCCTCTCAGCTTAAAGGTCAAGGGCATGCATCCTGTCTCAATGCCTAGCTATTGCAACCACGCAGTGTTCACGAGCGCGGAAGCACGTATTTGTCCAATAAGGGCTAAGGCAAGGTTCTCGCAGACACTCCCACCCTACTTCCTCCCGACGCTGTCTTAGGCTGCCACGTTAATCCACTTGTAATGTCACTTAAGGTGGCGTTAGTTTTTAAGGCCTGACAAGCTATGATTCAATTCCAGTGAACTTGAAGCATGTTATACTTCATGGTATGCCATGACTGCTCATAGACATTTTTATTTTGGTTTGGTTTGTTTGTTTCTTTATTTCTACAAAACACACAGACAAACATATACATATGCATACATAAACACATAATGTAATACTCAATATTCTTTGCTCAATAAGCTCTGGAAACCTTTAGTTAAACTGAGTTAAACTGTCTTTATCGAATGCCTCCTCTCGTTCCATTCATTATTTTCCATATTCACTGCCAAATAAATAGAGGTTATATAACGTAGTATTTCCAGGACTTCCTATAGCTCAGAACATCGTTCTTTATCACACATGTTAACAGTGTCTGGAAAAGTGTTTCATGGAATAGTAGAAATGGCTTTTTAAATCACAAATCCATTCTACTTTTTAAATAAACTTTTAAAAGGTTTTTAGAAAAGTTTCAGATTTAAGGAAGAATCACAAAGAGAGTACAGAGTTTCTCTGTATTATTTAAAATCTTACATTAATATGTTACATTTGTTGCAATTAAATTGAAACAATATTAATACATTATTAAATGAAATCCACACTTCATTCTGATTTCCTTAGTTTTTACCTAATGTTTGTCTTTACTCTGTTCAATATCCCATGAAAATACCATATTAAAATTAGTCATCATCCCTTTTAAAGCTCCTCTTGGCTGTGATAGTTTCTTAGACTTTCTTTTTGTTTTTAATGATCTTGACAGTTTTGAGAAGTACTGGTCAGATATTTTGTTGACTGTTAGTTGAGATTTGTCTTTATTTTTCTCATGATTATTTTGGGAATATGAGTTTTAAGGGGAAAAAAACCACAGAGATAAAGTGCCGTTTTCACCATATTACCACAAGGGTACATACTATCAACATGACTTATTCCTGTTGATGATAACCTTGGAAACAGATTTTTGCTCTATTAAGTTCCTCTCTTTTCCACCCCTCTTTCCACACACCTTCTGTTACATTTTTGAAGGAGTCACTATGTGCTCCTGAACTTAAGCGGTGGAGCGGTGGAGTGGTATGCACAACCTCCTGTATTGGGGCTGGTCGATTAACTCACTTGGTTAGAACACGTTGCTGATAAAATTCTCCTGCACGTTAGATTTGTCTATTCTTCCTTATTTATGTATGTGTGTATTTATTTATTCAATCATTTATTTATATCAGTATGGAGCCATATATATTTATTTCATACTTTGGGCTGTAATTCCACCGCTACTTTATTTTATGGGTAAAACTGTTCCAGGTTTGGCTACTGGGAGCTCCTTAAATGGGCTCCCGTATCTCTTTGACATCCTTCGTCATTGTGTCTTCCTTTTTTGAACACTTGATTACTTCCTGATACTACAAGATGTGCCAGACTCATCTTACATGTGTCATTCCTCAGTCTTAAAATCAGCTATTTCCTCAAGAGCCCTGATTATTTTATACATTTGTAATCCAGTTAGGTTGCTTTATCACACTTTGCATTCTATCCGCGGATTTCCCTGTCTTTTTAAATTATTTTCTTTTTCATTTGTATATATTATGGTTCACTCTTTGCACTATAAAGTTCTAAGGGTTTTGACAAATACATAGTGTCATTCATCAACCATTACTGTATCATATAGAATAGTCTCACTCCCTAAAGATTCTCCCATGCTTTATCTTTTCAGCCCTACTCTCTGCCTCTGAAACTCTGGAAATTACTGAAATTTGGAACATCACTATAGTTTTGCCTTTTTAAAAATGACATATAAGTGGAATTATACAGTATGTAGCCTTTTCAGACTGGCCTTTTTTATTTAGCAACATGCATTTAACATTCATTCATGTCTTTGTAGTTTAATAGCTCATTTCTTATTATCTTTGAATAACATTCCATTGTATAGATGTTCCACAATTTGGTTATTCATTTATCTATTAAATGATATCTTTGTTGCTTCTAATTTTTGGTGATTTTGAATAAAGCTGCTATGAACATTTGCATGTAGGTTTTCATGTGGACATAAGTTTTCAAGTAGTTTGGCTAAATACCTTGAAGCACGATTCTTGGATCTTATCATAAGATTATGTTTAGCTTTGTAACAAAATGTTAAACTGTCTTCCAAAATGACTGTATCCATTTGCATTCCCACCAATAATAAATGAGAGTTTCTTTTACACCACATCCTCACGAGCAATTGGTATTTTCAGTTTGTAGAATTTTAGCCATTCGTAATTTGTGTGTAGTGGTATCTAACTGTTGTTTTAATTTGCAATTCCCTAATGACGTATGACATTGACCATCTTTTTACATGTTTATTTGCCATTTGTATCTATTCCTGGGTGAGGTATATGTTCATACCTTTCACCCAGTGTTTTAGTTGGATTGTTTGTTTTACTAGTTTTGAATTTGGGGTGTTTTTTTTGTATATTTTGGATACAAGTGCTTTATCAGATAGGTGTTGGTAAATATTTTCTTCAACCCTGTGACTTGCCTTTTCATTCTCTTAACGGGTCTTTCACAAAACAAAATTTTTAATTTTATTAAGGTTCAACTTATCAATTTTTTTTCATGGATTGTGCCTTTGGTGTTGCATAAAAAAGTCACCAAGCCCAATGATGCTTAGATTTCCTTCTATGTTTTATTCTAGAAATTTTATCATTTTGTGTTTTACCTTTAGGTCTATGACCAATTTTGAATAAATTTTCATGAAATATGTAAAGTTTGTGTCTTAGTTTATATTTTTACTTAAGAATATCCCATCATTCCAGCACCATTTGTTGAAAGGACAATGTTTTCTTCATTCAGTTAACTTTGCTTCTTTATAAAAGATCAGTTTATTAAATTTGTGAGAGTCTATTTCTGGGCTCTATATTCTGTTGCATTAAAGTTTGTGTCTTTCCTTTTGCCAATAGTATGCTGTCTTGATTATTATAGCTTTATGGTAAGTAAGTATTGTAATCAAGTAATGTGGATTCTCGAGGTTTGTTCTTATTTAGTATTGTGTTGGCTATTTTAGATCTTCCGCCTTCCATACAAATTTAGAATAATTTTGTTGATATTTTCAAAATAGCTTGCTGGAATTTTGATTGAGACTGTTGAATTTACATATCAAATTGGGAAGAATTGATATTTGAATGGTATTAAATTTTCCAATCTATGACATCATGTATCTATATACTGGGTAGAAAATAAAACAAATTATAAAGAATATCAATGCTTATTAGTACTTGAATGTATCAATTATTTTTTGGGGGGAGGGAAGAAAAGCACATAGTAGCAAAAAGTATCAGATCCTAAATTGACAGATGAGAAAAATGACCTTTTCCAGAAGCTTATTTATTCACATCAATAATTTCCAGTTTATTTAATACTTTTTAGGAAAAAAAAGAATGTTTTATATCTACTCTCTTTTTTACACTTCCTTTGATGTACCATGCTACATATTAATATTATAAAAAATTCTTTAAATTATAGGTTGATTCCTCAGGAGAGGAATCATTTTTTTCTTGTTTTTGAATATCAGCTCAAGCATTCCAGAACTGGCTTTGAATTCTAAAAAATCCCTGTTGTCAATATAAGATAAGAAAGATAACTGATCGTTTCTTGATGGAATGCAAAAGACTGTATAAATTAATAATATTTAGTATCTCAATTAGAATCCCATATAGTTAATAGGCAACAGCCATGAAAGGGACAACACAGACAATAAAGCTTTCATGTTGAATCTAAAACTCCTTTATCTTTTTTTTTCTTTCTCACTTGTATCATTACTTAACTTTTATCACAGGAAACCTTAAAGTTCAAACCAGATTGATAAAAATCTTTGACAATAAAAATATAAATATGTTTACCGTCTCTGCCTAATTCTAAAGAATCAGAATGCCAGAAAATACAGCTAGATTAATATGTAGGATTATCAAATATTCTTACAACTGAACCCTAAAGTTTAAGTGGAGTAATGAGTGAAGTCCTAGTTGACCTCTAACGTGTGGGATGGCCCCAAACAATAATAAAATGTAGAACCCAAAATGAGAGCAGTGCCACAGTTGAAGAACACTGCATTCCTGGCCAAATTCCAGATTTTAATCAGTAGTTTGAAAAAGAGAGAAATTGCTTTTTGCCTCTTTTATCAATTTAAGTTTTCTGTCTCAATTAAGCACTGTTACATTTGTACTCGGAGGCCACCTGTTCTAATGAGAAAATTATTTCTGATACCCAGTCTTCTGAATACCATTATTTGTAACCCAATTAGCTTGCACAAATCACAGTGCTCCAAGGTCACTGCTCTTATTTCAGTCTGTCTGTAAAAGCAGAAAGAATTGCTCACACATCTTAAAACAGAGTTATTCACAATTAAAAGTAATATTAAGACTTTAACTTATTTTGTGTTCTTCCTGTGATCTGAACTCCCTTCCAATCTTTTTTTTTTTTTTTTCCTTTGCACTTCTCAGCTCCTTTTAAAAACTTTCCCATATCTAAAAACTACCTCAGCAGTTTGCAAATGTATGCCTAGAAAGTTGCTGCCTGCCAGGCTGGGCTTGAAAGGTCTACAGGACTTCTGCCATCTGCAGCACTGCTGTTGTAGCTGTCTCCATTCTGGCCACTGAGACCGCAGTTTTAGTATCTGCTTCCTTGCCAGCCAGACACCTGACCTAGCGGTTTCCTGTTCCTTTCTTTTTTGGAAAACCTCAGGTGCCTCTTCTCTTGAGCCAATAAAAGCCACAGGGAAATTTTACATTTGCTTACTTTAGATTCTAACTTTTTTCCCCCCAGTGAGTTAAAGAGCCAAAAAGCTTCAAGTCAAGAGGGAAGAGAACTAACTTTTGCAATTATTCTTCCTCATTCCCTAGCTAAGCAGCTTTTGTTGTCTGGTACAAAGAATCGTTAAAAATATAATCCCAGTTTTTGCAGATCATATACTTTCATTTCTATGTGTGTCTCAAGTCAGTATAGCCAGAGTTTGATGCTTTGTATTAAATTTAGTTTAGGCATCAATCTTCAGGCTTCCATTATGATGATGGTGCCAGAAATATGGCCATAAACTCAGTCCAATGGCAAAGGTCCATTAATATACACAAAATTACTACACAAAGTCAGCAAAACAATAGTAATCTCAGTTATAAGGACACATGTCTCCAGCTTTCAAATCCCTGCAGAAATACCCAGCTCCACCCCTGAATAGAGTAGCTCATTGCTCTTTTGTAGAACAACTCTCTGTCATTTTCTATGGGGGCAGGGTATGTTTCTATATTCCAGTTACATCCCTCTTTCCAACCAAAAGCACATAACTGCTGACAACTCAAGAGCATTCCTTAGCATTCACTATGGGGCTAGGTGAATCAAAGGTCAGTTTCCCAGGTGTACCATCCTCCTTGTTATCCCAGGCTTTAGGTTTCCTTAAGGTCTATTCTTGTAGAGAATTGACTCCAATTTTTAATTACCACTAAAAATAAATTTTAACAATAATAACATTTGTGATATCATTGATTGCTGTATTAGGTTTCTCCAGAGAAACAGAATAGATAGATAGATATTTATTACAGAAATTTGCTCATGAGATTACGAAGGCTGAGAAGTTGCATGATCTGCTGTCTGCAAGCTGGAGAACTAAAAAAAACAGTAGTATAGTTCAGTCTGAGTCTGAAGGCCTGAGAACCAGGAGCTCTGATGTCCAAGGGTGGGAGATGAATGGTCCAACTGGGGAAGAGAGAGAATTTTCCCTTCCTCCACCTTTTCATTTTATTCAGGCCCTTAATGGATTAGATGATGCCTGCCTGCATTGGTGAGGGCTGATCTTCTTTATTCAATCTACCGGTTCAAATGTTAATTTCCTTCTGAAACACCCTTATAGACAGACATACCCAGAAATAATGTTTTATCAGCTATCTGGGTACTCCTTAGCCCAATAAAGTTTACACATAAAAATTGCCCATCACAATTGCCTTTGGAAGATTTTTATCAAAATAAAAAAGATTATTCCTAAGTAACACAGCACGTAAATGCTACCAATTACTATATTCAGCACATTGTGAGATGCACACTGGAGATTATGCTCTTCGAAATTATATATTCCACAGAAATTCTTGAGAGGTTTCTTTCTAATTAAGTTAGACAATTGGTAATGTGCACTTTGAACAAGCTCCAAAGCACATAGATCTCTGGGGAAAATGACATCTGTAATACTCTGCATGATGTAGGACTCTAGGCTTTCAAAGAACTACAACTCGAGTGTCAGTCTGGATCCAAGTGGTCTTCTAAAGGAAAAATCTAGCCATATCTTCAGTTACATTTGAAGATACGCTTTTTGAAAGTTGGGGCATTCTTTTTAGTTGAAGACCAATGTTGCTAGACCTTCTTGTCCTTCCTGTTACAGTGTCAGCCTTACCACCTGTTGACGTGGTGACCTTAGTCTTATCTTTCTACAGTTACCTGTATAAGATAGCTTCTTGCTAAAATTATTGCCTCAGGTTATCTGTTGTTTAGCTCCCTGGCTTAGTATGTAAGACTTCCACTCGGACTTCTTATATCAAATTAGATCACAAGGTTTTTCATTTGAAGCATGTTACTTAGTTTCTCGAAGAAGTGCTTTATTTTTGTTTACTGTCATGCTCTTATATCAAAATTATTATAGAAATAGTCAAATGGACATCTCTTACGCATTAGGGGTTAAATTTCATTCATAGGCACTAATGAAACTTAAAGTTATCCATTAAAATTTTCCTGCTTGAAATTTCTCTTTGAATTTTGTATCAGAAAAAAACTCTTCTGAAGAACTTGCATGTTTTCTCATTATTCATAATAAAAATGATACAGTTTTCTATGTCTTATCTGTTGATCTAAATTTTAAGAAATGTACCTTCCTTTCAGACAAGTGAACTCCTAAAGTGTTGGATGAACTCTTATTCTGGGAAAGTACAGATATTTATTGCTGCATAACAATTACACCAGATAACATCATTTTATTTGCTCACAATTGTGTTGGTTGAGTGGATCTTTCTTCTATTGACCTTGACTAGGCTTAGTCATGCTGATGTGTTCAGTTGGGGGTTAGACTGAGCTGAAAGTTTCGAAAAGGCCTCTTTTACATGTCTGGTGCCTCTGTTCTCCATATGACCTCTTTCTCTCTGTTGGCTGGCTTGGGCATCTTTACAGCAAGGTGAATAGTCAGGCCTCTTGACTGGTGACTAGATTCCAAGAGGAAAAGTAGAGGCAACCAAGCCTGTTAAAGCCTAGACCAGGAAATGTACTACTTCAGCTGTCTTCCACTGATGAAAGCAAATTTTATGGCTACTTCAAAGCCAAGAGAAAAGGACATGAACTCTACTTCTTGATGGATGGAGCAGCATGCAGTTACAGATAGGAGAAGGCTTGATGGTAATCTTCTCTGGAGACTATTACAAGGCAGTTGGGAGTTTGTGAAGTAAATCAGTGGACTTCCTTTTGGACAAGTAGACTGCTGTAGTTTATGATGAATACTTAGTCAGGCAATTGATACTTTGTGATATAGTAGATCAGTTGCTGAGAGAAAATGAATAGTGCTAAGCAATTCATTAATCCATTTCTTTTGAGGAGAAAGGAAGCCCCCGACATTGTGAAGCTGATCTGATATTATCAGGCAGGTCTTAGTGTTGGTAGGAGTGGTTAGTACTCATGGCTGTGTCTTGGTATTCTCCTGTGGAATCTAGAAAAATTCACAGAATATTATCATCAGACATGACTCTGATGGATCAATGAACAAAAAAGACAACTTTGTAATAATGTTTGAACAGAGGCAAAAACATGAACTTTGTCCAAACCAAAAAAAAACAAGCATACATCCTCCTCATGTTGATGATATGAACTGCTGCTTTTGAGATTGCAGCTTTGACCTTTGTTGAGTCTTACCTTCCTCCAGATAAGATGCATTAAGATATGTAATCATGGAATTAACCCCGTTTCCTGATTGCATCTAATCCAGATCATAGCCTTTCTTCCTTAGATCTGCCCCAAAGTCACTTAACACAAGCCCAAATCCTATAAGTCCTTTCTAATAGCCTCTTACTGGGATGCCATGTGGCTCCGCACAACGTGTATTCCCCTTTGCTGCAACAAGTCATAAACCCAACTTATTTAACTGCAGGTAAGTTCCTGGTGGTTTTCCGCTGGAAGACACTAAAACTTTATTCAACAGGAACAGAAGATCACAGACACCTGTTATGTGTCTGGGCAACCTAAGCACTAAAGATGCTGTAAAAAAGACATTATTCTCAAGAAGCCTACAGATGCATGGCATTGGAGACCAACAACAACAACAAAAAAAGATATTTCATTACAGTGTGATACAGATATTAACAAAAGCATTAGGAAAGGTTTCTAATATTATCTATCAAGTGTCACTAAGAAGTTCCATGTTTAAACAAAAATACTGAAGTATTCAAGCCAGGTTTAAAATATGCCAGTTAATTTCATCTTCCATCTGCATCCTCACAGATTCAATCTGGAGGTGTCAATGAAGTAGACAGTGAGCAGTGGTGTGGGGTTGTCTCATGTTTTCCTTCATAAAGGTACATCTGGCTGGTATATTGCATCTGAGGGTTTTCTCCTCTCATAGTTAGGATTTTTTGTTACCAAGTGTTGTTTATTTTGTTCTCCTTGAGTATGTTTGATAATAGAATAGGTTGTCTTACTCCATATTTAGTTCTAGCTTATTGTGTCAATCGCATCTCCCGAATCATTTTTGTTGTTTCTTATATAATCAAGACTTAGGCAGCATGACTAGATTTAAACTGTCAGTCCAAAGTCTTTGTTGTTATTGTCATTTTCTTCTTAGAACTGTCTTGTGATTTTCCTTTTAAAATAGATGCGAGTTTTTACTGATTGATTTTTATTGCTGATGCTAGCATTTCCTTTTTTTTTGTTACTCTGTCTTGACTAAATTTCCATTTTGTTACTCTTCATCCCCAAACTTGTAAGGGGTGTGAGTGAGTGTGTGTGTGTGTGTGTGTGTGTGTGTGTGTGTGTGTGTGTGTGAGAGAGAGAGACCAATGGTAAATGATATGTGCCATTTACTTCTTTCAGATTTACACCTGGAGTAATTTAGATTTTGGAATTCTCTCATGAAAAGAAAATGGTGAGAAGAAAACTCAGTATAGCTTAAAATGCTTTATTTACATATATTGGAATTTTAAAAGTTCTACTAATCATAGGTAACTATTCATTGGCATACTAATTTGCATTAACAGTGCAGTTTTACATTTCAACACTTTCCCTTTTTAATCCTGTTTTCTATTAATAAGAAAACTAGATATTCTGAGTATTAAGTCTATACACATATGTGCATGCATGCACTTATACTCTTTGTGAAAGGATTAGGAATCAATTCCTTCCCTGGAATAAGATATAAGATCCTGGAATCATTTTCTTCCTTTTAAATAAAGAGTATAATTTTGATAATTGGATGATAACTTAGAAAAAAAACTAATCCACTGGAAATATTATATGGATGAGATAATTGAGCAAGGTGAATACTCAGGCTTCTTGATTGGTGACTAGCTTTCAAGAGGAAAGGTACAGCCAACCACACCTCTTAAAGCCTGGACAGGAAGACACACCACACATCATTATAAGTGAATTAGACAAGACATTTTGCCTTCCGGGAGTTCAAACTTTAGTAGAGAAAAGCAAATGCATCATTTGCCACACCGAATTGTGTAAGTACTGTCACATGGGTACTAAGACTGTGCAATAGTATGCATGAGGGGTTTGGGAAAAGTGAAGGACAAGAAATAATTGGTTATTTTTCCAAGGGGGTGAAGTCACTTCAGGAAGAATAAACAACATATGCAAGATTATGGAGTAGAGAAAAAGAAAGACACATTTGGAAAATTTTAAACAGTTGGGTATGACTAGAGCATAGAGCACATGAGGTAGGGAAGGTATTTATAGACCAAATCACGAGAGGACTTTTATTTCATGCCAAGTTTATCCTCACTAAAGGAGAGTCACTAAAGCCTTTCAATCAAGGAGGTGGCATAATTAGATCTGGATTTTTAAAGTTTCATTTATATTATAGGATGAAGTCTCCAAGGATAGGGATAGGAAGTCCTAATTCAGCAGCCATAATAATAATCTAGCAAAGAAACACAGCAGGTCTGAAGCAAAGTAAGGTAAGTATGAATGAAGAGAAAGAATTTGTGACTTAGGAAAACTGATAGGACTTGAAAATCACTTAGAGTGGCTAAGGGAGAGAAGGCGTTCAAGTTTTTTGGCTTTAGCAATGAGATGGATGATCACATGATTCGTAAGACAAAAAGTCAAGATTGAGAAGAGGTGTATAGAATAGAATCAGAGAATCAGTTTGGACTAATAGGACTAGTTACTCAAAAAATACTGGACAATAAATTCATGTTAAATTCCCTCTGCCCCCCTTCCCTTTTTTTCTCCCTTCCTCCCTGTCTTTCTTCCTTCTTTTCTTTCCTTCTGTTTTCCATCCTTCATCCTTATTTTCCTCCTTTCCTCTCTTCCCTCCCTTATTTCTTCTCTCTTTCCTTTACTAACATTTTTGCAGATATCTACTCTATGATAGTGTTAGCTATGTAGTGGCCAACATCATGGACAAAGTCCTTAACCTTGTGAAGAAGTTATTCTTGTGGAGGAAAGAGGAAATAAACCAGTGGTTTAAAAAGACAGATTTATTAACTGTTATAAGTTCTGTGATGAAAATAGCGAGGGCGAAGACTTCACAGGTACTGTTGGCTGCTGTATATGGAGACTTCCATTCAAGGCTTCCTGGCGTTAGTAAGCATTTGATAAATATATATTAAATGAAGAAAATATAAGTTCAGTGAGAGATGAATAAATGAGGAGTAAATATCTAGAACCCACATATAACTCTTAGTTTTGTTAAATTCCAGTTCTAGCTTCAGTTAAATAGTAAGAAAAATCTTTGTTTTGTACTCTCAAGTCAAGGCTTACCTGAAAAGTTATATCAATACTGTAAATGTAACAATTCACTAAAATTCCTGTTAAAATATCAGATCAAATTTTGCTATTTAAATGCTATCTATATATTTCACACCATCCCTTCCATGTAAAGCATATTGAGATGATTTCTGATGTAGCCTGTGCAAGCAAACTCTTCTCATCTCACCCTGACTTACTTTCTTCATAGAACTTCTAACTAATTTAAATCTTCTTACTCATGAATTTATTTCTCTATTTCAATTTTCTTTTAACTAGAATGTAAACTTTAGAAGATCAGCAACTTTATACATCTTCTTGCTCTTGGATTTCTAGCTTCTAGGATTCTGAATAAATTATGGTCGAATGAATAAATAAGTGATTATGAAACGTAATTTTAAATTCTTTATACATTATAAATGTTTCAGGGATTTTTAGATTAGCAACAACCACAACAAACCCTCACCTGTGCTGTATTGTTTTACTACCAGAGAACTTTGCGTGATTTTCAAGTCATTATTTCTGTCAAGGAAGTAGACTTCTGCCATGTTGACAACCTTCTGGTGTTGTCGTGTTGGAGTGGCAGATGCAGGGATAAACTTTAAATCCCTTTATGGACACTTTTATTTATGTATAAATATTTTATTTTGTCAAGGTCTCATTTTGACATCTGACTGAATATAGTGTATTTTTTGTTTTAAATCTAGAATTAATATTTAATGTTCCTCAGGCAACATTTCTTTACAATACACATACATTTATGATTGAACTCTTTTCCTTTCCTTTATTCCTCTTAAAATGTAGCATCTAGGTCTTGGGGTTTTATTTTCACAACAAAATGTTTTTTAACATTTTTCTTTTCTCAACTCTCTTCTATTAGCAGACAACATTGATCGGAGGACCCTAACTCAGAACTCTCTGGGACCTCTTTGGGTACCAAAACATGTATTTAGCTCAATTCTGATATTCTTGATTTGTATTAAAAACAGGTTTAAAAATCCAATGGCCAGATGTATATTTGGAATCTGTGAGCAATTTCTGCTTTTGTGAGTTTTCAGACATTCTCCCAGCTCACAGTAACATAATTAACTACTTTCATTTTGGCTTACACACAGTCTATAAAGATTACTGATTATGTTCTTTTGCAATCCTTGAATGTTAAAAAATCATAGGAAGCTTTTTGTAGTATGATGAGTATATGCCTGTTCTGCTTGGGTCAGCTTTGAGAGCTTGGGGCTTTTGTGTAAATTAGAAAGGCCAGCCAAGGGTCTGGAAAAATTGCAAAGTTTATTTTATTATCATGGGTTTAATCATTTTTGAATATTATATTAAGTTTTCTTCTTTAATAATTAATTCAAAATTCTCTCCTTTCCCAATTCACTAATAAAAATTTTCCGAATTACTTTGTGCTATTCATTTTATGCCTTCAAACTAATGTAATTCCTCCACAGAATATTTTTCAAAGAAAAAATTTCTAATAGCATGCTGATGGAAGTCATATTCATGGGCAGCCAATTTCACATTTTAATTCCAGTGGCAAAATGTAAACATGAGATCACAATCATTTTTTTCTTTTGCTGTTATCTCATATCAGGTCGTAGGATATGTTATGTTGAAAAATTTCTCCAGGGCCATCTTCTGATTTTATTGGAGCAAGATTTTTAACTGAAGCTTTATGATTATTTCAGCTATTGACTATGGAAAAACAGAAATTTATTTAATATCCACTTATCATAAAGTGAAATGGCAGATTTTTGGAATAGGGAACAAATTAATAAAACTAGGGCAGCCCATATGTCTTCCTGCCCGTCTGTGTTCCCCTTTCAAGCATTTCGGCAACATAAATTCACCCCCTCTAGTAAATCTTCTAACAATTCACTGGCAAAGAAAAGTCAGGCCATATTCAATTAATAAGGCAGTACCAACTATCACAAGCTTAAATGTTAGACTTGGGGCAAAGGATGGCTCAGGCAGAGATAAGTTGTTGGAACTTGCATGATTTGTTGAACTTCTTTAAGATGGCTCCTGTTTGAGCTGTGCAATCTGGGGAAGGGATTGGGGACTTTAACAGCATATCCCATTTCTCCCTGACCCGTCATTAAAACTGATCAAATTAAGCAATCATTGTTGCTAGACTTTTATGGAACATGATATTCATTGGAGGTGAAGTGGGAAAAAAAATTGCACATTAGCAAATTAACTTCCTGCACCTCTATTATTCCATCCTGATTCCCAAGGCATGATATTCATATAGGATGACTGGCCAGTGATAGATTTGGTGGTCATGAGGAACTGGCTGCTGCCCAGTTTCTACTCTACTTTCTTGTTCCTGGCAACCCAAGGAGTCAAATGTGTTCTCATAGCATCATCTGAACAAAGAAGAATATTTTGACAACTGCAGATTCCATTATTTTAATAGTGTTTGTCCTTGAATTACAGTAGCAGGAGTTGGACCTGCTTTTCAGTGGTGTATCTTCAGAGTTGCTACATCAAGTACATCAGGTGTGGGTGTATGCGTATCTTACTTTGGACTTAGTCGTTAAGTTTCCACAACAAAACTGAGGGCTCACTTCTCATTGGTTGAACTGTTTCTATTGTTTAGCACATCATATCATGAAATATAGCTCTTATTTTTATCTGTTGCTCCTTCCATCTGTACACTCCTCTTATGTCTCTTCTGTGAGTAACTCTGAAGTTTTTAAAGTTAAGTGGCTTAAACAATATCCTGTGGTAAAAACAGGCAATATGTACTGCCCCACTAAATTTCAACTACCTCAATGAATTTTAAAATGCATAAAGAGTTAAAAATTCAGCTTAGTATCATATAATGTTTAATCTGATTTTGCAACTAAGCTAAAAGAAAAAAATCATAGGTACCTCTGGACCTTATTGTAAGTCACCTTAATTTCAATTGTGAAAATTGAAAGATATGTAGTAATCTGAAGAAAAGGACTATAAAATTATTTGTTTAGAATATTTTAATATAGACTTTTAAATTGATAAATTGGATATTTTTCATACTAGGAGCCCATGCTTGACATATAACAGTTGTTAAATGTGGTTTATTTTAATAAATGTATCAGTGAAAAAACTAACCTTTTAAATTAAAGAACTACAGATTATCAGGAAAATTTTATAATTTTTTTATTACTTAGCAGAAACTCTGGTGCATGTGTGTGTGTATGTTTAATTTATGGTATATTCCTAATATGCTTACCATAATCATTTTTTAGATGTGTTAGTTTGTTTTCTGCCACTTATAAGAGAATACCTGAAACTGGGTAATATATAATGAACATTAAATTCATTTTTTTACAATTTTGGAGGCTGAGAATTCCAAGGTCCAGGGACTACATCTGGTGAAGACCTTCTTGGTGGGGGTACTATATAGAGTTCTGTGGTAGTGCAGACAACCACATGGCAAGGATGGCAAAAGCCCTCTCATGTGCTTTCCTTATAAAGCCACCAGTCCATGCCCATGACAACCCATTAAACCATCAACCCATTACTCCATAAATGGGTCAATCCATTCACAAGAGCACAGTCCTGGAGATCCAATCACAGTCCTTGGGATCCAATCACCTCTTAAAGATTCAATCACCTCTTGGGCCAGCCCTGTGGCACACTCAGGAGAGTGCAGCATTTGGGAGCTCAGCGGCGCATAGGAATGGCCGGTGCGCTCACTGGCTGCGTGTGGTGCGGGCAAAACCACGCCAAGGGTTGTGATCCCCTTACTGGTCACAAAAAGACGACAAAAAAAAAAAAAAAAAAAAAAAAAAAAAGATTCAATCACCTCTTAAAGGGCCCACATTCCACCACCACATTGGGGATCAAGTTTCCAATACATGAATTTTGGTGGCACACAAGTAACCCATAGTAAATGTAATTGACTTTCAAAAACTTACAGATTTACTGTGTGGTATATCACTTGAAATAAATAGGAATGTGAAACTTAGGTTAAAGTTTGAAGCAGTTAGGAAAATATCACCAGGCATAATAATATGGGGAGTCTTCAAAATGTTCGTGGAAAGATTCATATTATCTTTTAAGTCCATTTTTCCACAAACTTTTCAAAATAGCTAGAAACTTATATACTAGTAACAGAGTGATTATCATTTCAATTATGAGATTAAAAGCACTAAAATTGTTTTAATCCACTTAAAGAGTAATATCTCTAACAGTTAAATTGTGTAAATAATAACATAATAGAAAAGTATTTTCTGTGTGAAATCATGTAATACATATATTTAATTAAGCAAAAATTCTTACATTAAATCAACAAAATTGTCATTAAACCTTTGCCATTTTTCTTTAACCTTTGTAGGTAAGTGGCATGATTAATCAAATCAATCAAATGATAATTGGTGAAGATGGTACCATTATCTGAGGATTTAAAAAAGAGACAAAACGTATAAACGATGATGATTTTTATTATCAATTTATCTGCAATTGTACAGTTTTCTTTTATTCTCAATAAGTTATTGAATTCCTGAAAAAAGAAAAAAAGGCTGTGTCTCTTCTATATCATGGTACATAATTTATGGATTGGATTATAATGTATGTTTAGAATATTTTGTGCTACTGTAGTGTCCATAGTGCAGTGAACTGAACATTTGTGTCTCCCTTCCCCACCCTGCACATTCATATATTAAAATTCTAACCCTCACTGGAATGCTATTAGGAAGTGAAATCTTTGTGAGGTAATTAGGTCAAAAGAGTGGAGATTTCATGATGGGATTAGTGTCCTTATAAAAGCGACCCCAGAGAGCTCACTCAGCCCCTTTCAGCCATGTGAGGAAACAAGAAGACAGTCATCTGCAGCCTGGAAGAGTGCATGTACCAGAACCTGACCATGCTGGCACCTTGGTTTTGGACATAAATTTCTGTTTATAAGCCCTCAGTCTATGATATTTGGTTGTAGTTGCCTAAACTGACTAAAACACATGGCAAATGGTTCAATCTTTCTCTCTCTCTCACTTGTAACATGACTGCACCAGTTTGCTGAACTGAACAAAATATAATTGGAGTTATGGTAGTTTTATTGGCCCCAAATATCCATTTTCTCTACATTTCCTTTCCTTTGCCCATTGTGGGTTACAAGACTGCGTGTGTTCCCCATCACTCCTTTTCCCTGGCTGAAACAACTTATAAATATTCTTATGACTTATACGTATTTCTCAATCAAATGCTGATACTTTGCAAATAAGGGAGATCATGAATGCCTATTGATAAAAAAACAAAAAACAAACAACAACAACAACAACAACAACAAAAAAAAAACCCAAGGAAACAGATATTAGGAGGTTTTTACTGCTTGAGTTTACCAACCCATGAAGCCTTCTTGCTTCTGTAAATCTTTTGTCTCTGAAGCTAAGTGATCTGTGGCTAAGCTGTTTTTATGTATGTAGAAGCTGATAGGAATGTTGTGGGTAGTTGAATTCCCTGATAATTTTGTATAGTTAATAGACATTTAAGAGTAAAATAAATCATAAATATTGTTTCAACATGGTATCACCTTGTTATGCTAGGTAATATTTTAAAATTTTTACTGCATTCTCTTAACTTTGTGTTTTTTAATAAAAACTTGAAACTTTAGTAAAATATTCTGCATATACAGTGTAAAAGATAGGATGGCTAAATACCCACAGCAAAGAACGAAGATGGCTAATTATATCAGTGATATTAAAGATAGTTAAAAATATCAGTATTAATAATCCTGGCATTTGCTTCTGTTGCTATACCTTGAAGAGTAGAAAAATAATTCCAACTTTGGTTAGGGTCATATAGTAGAGAAAAGAGCAAAAAGTGTTGAGTAGAAAATAATAGTTTTATGTACAACATTTATGTCAGTTCAACAATAACTGGTAATCAAAGACTTTTCATCCGGAGCTTAATTCATATGGAATCTTGCAAGGTCTCATAACAGAGAAGTGGGGAAAAAAAAAAAAAATCTCTTTGAGAACCAAAGTAGAAGTCCATGAAAAAAAAAATTATCTTTGTGACCTAGGAGAAAAAAGAGAATTAAGAATCATCTTTTAAAATATCAAAAATACAATGCAGGAGGCAAAAAGTGAGAGCAAATTTTTAGATAAAAGAAAATATTATAATATTATGAGGCATATTTAATAAAATATCATGAAGTGACTGAAAGAAAAGCAGCCCATTTGACATTGGTGGATTATGTGCATAATCTGCATTTGGACCATTCTGTTAAGGCAAATTGTCTCTTAAAACCTTTTCTAACTATAGATGTTTCTCTTTGTCTTCTATTTCCTGCAGCTTTTTCTCCTTTTAACCATTGTGTTTACCTGATAAATCGATATTTTCAAAATATGATTTGTAGATAATCCTTCCTGGGGAAAGATATGATTCGAGAAATCGAAATATGAGGAAGAAATGCCAGATGTTTAAAATCTATGAGTTGGGTACACCTTAGGGCTAGGACTTTGCTAGGGCTGATGAATGGAAACTCTTCCTTTGCTATCATGTGGGAAATTAGAGGTGAACATAGAGCGCTATGAGAACAGAGGAAAGGTATATACTTAAGCCTGAAGACTTTAAGAAGTTCCACAAGAGCTGTCACTTGAGCTGAGGATTGAGAAAATAATATGTTTATATAGTTAAAATCTATCATGATTTGTACAATAATACTTTGACACCATAAATGAACCTTAAATTTAACAAGTCGAAAATAGTTCTTAATTTTTCTCTAAGAAAGTCTCCATTTCCTCTCTAGTTGTTTTGACAAAAATCTGGACACAACCATGCATCCTTTCTTCCTCCTCCCCTCCAAACTCCACCACCCTGTTCAATCCCAGAGAAAGCATTATCTCTTCAACCTGCAAAATATATATCCAATTTAACCATTTTCATCATCTTTACTGATATCTGCTCAAAATGTCAAGATTCTAATCTGAGCTACTGCTACAGTGTTCCTGCTGATCATCTGATTCTACTCTTCTTTTCAGTCTATTACCTACTCAACAGCCAGCTGTAATATCTTTAATGCCTAAATCAAAGCACACCACTCCTCTGTTATTGCAATTAGAAAAAATCCCAAACCCTTCACTATACCGATAAGGCTCTATCTCTCTGAGCTCATCTTACCCTACTCTTCCCCTTGTTTACAGGTTTCCAGTTGAACTGGACATTCCATCACTCATGCATCACAAAAATTATCCTGATTAGATTCTTATTTCTTATGTTCTTAATGCTATGCCTCCAAATCTTCACATGGCTGTCTCTTTGTTATCATTCATGTATCCACTGAGATGTAAGTGTCTACTGCTTAGAGGATTTGCATGATCATACTAAAGTAGTCCCCAGAGCCTGACCAGGCAGCTGAGCAATATCTCTTTTACTTATGTTAATTTTGTAAAATTCCTTCCTTCCTTCCTTCCTTCCTTCCTTCCTTCCTTCCTTCCTTCCTTCCTTCCTTCCTTCCTTCCTTCCTTCCTTCCATCCATCCTGATTGCATTGCATTTGGCAAACCCTATAGAAATGTAGATGTCATCTTAGTCAGTTTCAGGCTGCTGTAACAGAATATGACATACTGGATAATTTATAATGAGCATAAATGTATTTGCTTACAGTTCTGGAGACTGGGAAGTCTAAGGTCAAAGTGCCAGCAGGTTTGGTGTCTGGTGAGGCCATTCTTTTCTTCCAAGATGGAACCTTGTATCCTGCATCCTCCAGAGGGGAGGAGGGCTGAACCATCACATCACAGAAGGAAGAAGGGCCAAAAGAGAGCAAGAGGGAACCAAATTCACCACTTTATAATGGCACCAATCTCACCCATGAGGGTGCAGCCTTCATGGCTTAATCTCTTCTTAAAAGTCCCACTTCTAACTACTGTTATGATGGTGATTAAATTTTAAGATGTGTTTTGGAGAGGAAAAAACATTGAAACTATAACACACATCAAACAGTGTATTTTACTCTATCTAAATTTAGAATAAATAAATAAGTAAAATAACAAGTACTGTATACATTCCTTGGGGCGTTTTCATGCAGAGGCTGATGTTTATTTTGTATTTCAAAAAGATCATTTGGAAATTGGTTGGAGAATGGAGGTGGGGTGGGTAGGTTGGCAGAACAAATAGTCAGGAAACCAGTTGGTGGGTTATTTAAATAGTGGAGGCAGAGATATTGAGGGCTTGGATGATGGTAACTCATGAAAAGTAGAGAAGTGAGGTATATAAGGTATAGTTTGAAGGTTGAATGCCATCATATGTTGATGAGTGAAATATGTGTGAGGGGTTATATAAAGAAATGAATAAAAAATACTTCCCTATATTCTTCCTTCCATATTTTGCATTTCTCTATGTTGTTTGCCATGTCTTTTCTTAAGTGATTTGTAATCTGTTGGCAAGAAGAGAAGAAAGGTTAAGAGGGAGCGAGCTCTTGCATAGTGGTTGCTATTGTTTTCTGCTCCATGCTCCCAACTAATGGACCTATCTACTTTTCCCATATATTTCTTTTTAAGAATTTGCTCCCATACATTTTATTTTAAAGGGACTAGGGGCACTTAATCAAATATTCACGATTAAGAAAATTTGCAATTTTCTTGGCTTTCATGATTCTTTCACTGTAGTTTGGTATGGCTATTGGTGATTGATAATCCTGAATGATCTCCAGTTTGAGGCTTGTATTTTTTTTTTCTTTAATTAGAAAATTCTACCTAGAGTGCTTTAAAGTATTTAGAAGTTATCTGTATTCTCACTGATCTTTTGCTCATTATCTCTTGGTTTGATATGTGAGATTATGGCTACTGGGCAATTTAAAGTCTCTGTCTTTTCTTTGTTTAATTTTACTCTAACAACATTTTTTGTGGATTTTAGGGTTATGACAGAAATTCAGCTAGACTAATTCGAGGTAATGTTTTATACCACTACAAGGACAGATTTTTGAGACAGCATAACAAAGGAATTTGGCACTTATTTTACCATAGCTATTTTATATGCATGTTGGGAGGAAATTCAAGAAAGTTTATGTATTATGATATTTAGAGATAAGGACCAATCCCCTAGATCAGTGAATAGCTTATGCTTCTGACTATGTCTTTCTTTCTCTCTCTTTCTAGTATATTTGCTTACTCCTCAACCTCACAGCTCATATCCCATTTAAGAAGAAAGCAGTCAAAGGAGACAACAATGTCGTACAATGGTAAAACAGAAAGAACTGAGGCCTTAAGTTTAGGGAAAGCTGGGTGTTCTGCTGAATTCTTTTCCATGCCTTCCTCTCCTCAAATATTAAATACTTCTTGATCTGAATTTTCAATATGGGTATATTCTCTTAGTATTTGGGTATTAATAATTATGTTTGAAAAAAATATTCTATTTCCGTTGATGCATTGACTAAGTCATTATTTCTGCCAACATGACATAATTACCATTGTATCTCAGACAATTCAAAAGCTGGGGACATCCCAAATTTAGAGATATGTATGATACTGTACAAAATAATTTTTATTAAATGCTGTTTATAAAGAGCAGGTCCAGTATTTTTTAAAAATCAAGGTGTGTATTATGCAGATTACTTGAGAATCACACTTATTTACAGTTTGGTGTAAAAATAAGGAGGAAAGGAGTATGCTTTATAATCTGAAGAGACTTGGAACTTGATGAGATAGGAAAAGATTTCCATTTTATTCCTCGCTTTTGTGAGGATGAAGACCATTCCCAGCCTCTTTTTCATGGCTTTAATCCCCCCAAACTTTTTCCAAACACATAGGGAAATGACCTCAAATTTTTATTTGGTCTATAAATACCAAAATGAACTTCATAATATTCTTGAGGAGAAATTATAACTAACGCTTGTTGCCTTTATGGGTTGAAAATTTCTATTTATTATAATGTTCAATATCTCAATTTTTATTTAGCTAAATATTATCTTCTGTCCATTTCTAGTTTTACCATTATTGGTCCTGACTGACCAATACATTTTGGCTCTATTATTTTCCTTCCACCCAAAATTCTAGAGTAATAAAGTACATTATGCTTCTTCTAAACAGGTATATTTTTAATCACATTTGTTCTCAAAACTTTCCATCCTGTTCACACTGTTCTGCCATTTCACACCCCATTCTCCTTGGCTAAAATAATTTCTCTCCTCATTTCTACACCTTCCAAGCTCACATTTTTTTAGCAAAGTCCTGCACAAGTATGCACTTCTCTGAAATCATCATTGTCTTTATATCACCATGTGCTTTGTATTTGCTTCTCTTAAAGCTCCCAACCAGGATATTGAGTAATGATTTGTTTACCTTTCTGGAAATCCCCTACTAGATTAAAGATGATTTCATCTCTCACACTGCACTGCACTTAGCTTAGCAGACATTTAAAAAGTGTTTTGAATGATTGCAAGAGAGAATAAGGAAATTGTTAAAAGAATAAAATAGTTTAAAGAATTGAGGAGGTGAAACAATCACCCACAGAAGTCAGCAGTTGCTGCCTTTTTGGCTATGTGCTGAATTGAAATGCCAGTACTTTGGAGGAGAAAAATACTGGATGGTAGTGAAACACAATTAAAAGTTTAATATATGACAATTTGCTTTGGGTAGTCATCTTTTGGGACTGTTTTGTGATCATGTCTTCAACATGATCTCAATGTAGAAAGCCACACAGACTGGGTAAAACTTTCTCCTTTTACATCTGGCTGGGGCTACACTAATAGCTCCTGGCCTGATGGGAAAAGGAAACCAAATCATCCCTAAAATTCTATCCTAATACATAAGTTCATTAAAAGCCAGGTGGGAATAAATTTCAACCTTTCAAAGGATTTTGTGATCAATCTAAAATAGCACGCATGAGAACGGATTCATTTACAAAGAAGACTGTTATTATTATCAAGTTATTAGAAATGAATGCTCTGGGTCATCTATAGTACAAACTTTGATTTCACCAAACTTTTAGCTTTTGTAACTTTAGAAGTTTAATTAATCTTTTCTCATTATTACTTCTGATGTTTTTTCTTCCCTGTTTTATTTCTTATTATAAATGTGGGAAGAAAAGCAATACTATAAATTAGGTTTTTTTTCTTTTTTTCACTTTGAGTAATAAATAATTCACCTCGGGATGTGAATCATAAATGATAGGAAATTTCAAACTGCCTATGCAGTAACATCCAGAGCCAGCATTCTACTGGGTATCACTTATCCTTTGCAAACTGAATCATTCCTCCACATTCCCACCTTATTTCTACAAACATATTGAACTTCTACTACTTGCAAATCACTGTACTAGGCCATGTATCATTGGCAACATTTGATGCAGAAATTGTAGAAAATTCAAGTATTCATTTTATATCTCAAATTCATAATGGTTTAGATAAAATTTCATGTTGCCAATTAATCATTTTACTGATTGATGGAATTTGGAGAACTATAGAGAACTAGCCATTTAAAATATGAGACAAATCTCATTTTACATAGAGCCAGCTCATAACTCAGAATCAAAATTTTACACAAAATCAGAAGGAGAGCGGGAGCAAAAAAAATGTAAAATAGTAAAACATTTTGAGAAAGATATTTTGTTCACGTATCCTTAGAGGCATATTGGAAGCATATTATAGCTCAAATGTTAAAAATGTAGAAATAGTTATGTTTCTATATGCACATTGTTATCTAATATTTCTATACTCACCTGTCGATGCATAGAGTTTTAAATAGATAGATAAGATGGTTGTACATTTGGAATTACATTGATAAACCATCAGACTTATATGAGGATTGACTTGTTTTATTTACTAGTGGTTATGATTTCTCCTGAACTATCCACATCTCTTTCGTAATGACTCTTGGATGTCTGCGAAAAGCATTTACAAGAGTGGCAAGTTTTTACAATACTGGCTTTTAATTAATATTACATGAAGTTATATATGATCAGATCAGAACAAATAAAATTACCTTTTGGAGTGATATCACTATTGATTTTGGCCTTATTAGCCTTGTGTTTTGGTCAATGAGAGCACATTTTTTTTTTTTTTTTGGAAAGATATATGGAATTGTAATGAGCTTTTATTCAAGACTGAGCTTTGGCATTTCCTGGCTATATGACTTAAAACAAAGAATAATCTGAAAATCTCAATTTCTTTTTCAATAAATGCATGTAATAATGTTGAAACCTCACACAAATATTATGAAATATATGCTCAAGCACTCTGTAAACTGTAAAGAATTACTCCAATTTGTTATTAGCTGTATGTATTTCTTACACTATGCAGTGGGATTGTGTGCTTGTAGGATTTCCATTCCAATTTGTTTGGTAGGAACAATAAGTTTACCCACAATTATGAATGTAGATGTTAGGAAGAGGCTTAGAAACGGAGACTTCAGATATATTTGGATCCAAATATATAAAATTCAATGTCCATGCACACCTGCCAACTAACCGTCCTACTCATCCCTTTGCATGCAAAATATAATGTAACATTTTTAATATTTAAATATATTCAGAGATGAGTATTAACAGAATTTTTAAACCCCTAAATTCTGTTTATTTTTATCAACTTTGTGAATATTCACCACATTCAACACAAATGAGAATACATTCCTAGACTCTCACACATAAGCAAAAAGAAGTGAGCATGGATCATAGTGTTTTCCTGCTACTCTAACTACAAATTGAAAGGGACCATCAAGCCCAAGAACTAGATCTACATCTTTACCGGTTTGATAGTTAACTGTACTTAAGCTTTTGTTGTTATTATTATTTTTGATGTTTCATCTCTAGGCATTAAAAAAATCTTGACTTATACTTTTCTCAGCTGAGAGATCTGTGAGAAAAGAGTTATAAATGCGAAAATGTTACATTATATTTTGCATGCAAAGGGATGAGTAGGACAGTTAGCTGGCAGGTGTGCCTGGACATGGAAAGGTCCATGCAGATGGGATAATGAGGGATTCAGATTTGAGACTCAATGGATAGTAAAAGTGGGTCAAGCTTTCACATGTCACCAACAAAGCAGTTTTTGTACAGGATCAGTTTCTACAATTCTCCATTTCCTCCGTACTTCAGCTATTTTGGACTGCTAACAATTCCCTGAAAATCTCAGAGCTTTTGAAATTGTCTGAAATATACCCTTCTTTCCTTCGTCTTTTATCTCGTCAGTGTCAACTATTTTTTTTTTCATTTTATATTTCATTACTTTTATAATAGTTGGTATTGCATTTGTAGGATATTTCTTATGTGTTTTTTGTCAATAATACTCCATTTATATTTTATTTATTTATTTATTTATTTTCTTGACAGCTGGCCAGTAATCTGAACCCTTGACCTTGGTGTTATAACACCACGCTCTAACCAACTGAGTTATATTTTATTCTCATTCTTCTAAATCATATATTATGATACTTAGTATTTAGAAGATAATACTTAAAAGTTTTCTGGGACAAATAAACTGTTTATTAATTAATGCTATTTAAGAAGGCAACACAAGATTTCCATGAGTGCCCTATCTTATTTATAAGTAGTATGTAATACTTAAAATATATGCTGTACATGAGTATAAATTTATATGGAGAATGACGGCACGTAATTCCATTGCTAGGGTCTTAAATTCCATCCCAGTTTAAAACCACCCACCAGGTTTAGTATTCCCACTTTGTTTTATCAAACTATCTTATTTAAGTAATCATGAACTTTATTTTACCAAGTTTTCAGAAAGTCAGGACTATAATAAACAGGTCAAGGGATTTACCTTAACTTTGTCTGACTGTTGGAACATAAACTTTTATTTTGTAGAAATATTTATATGAATTTATTATTCAATTTGTATATGTTCTTCATACTATGAAATTCTTATTCATAAAACTCTTTGCTTTGGTTCATCATAATATAACTAGCCTTTGCTAGAGTGTTTCACTTGTTCTCTAGGTATTGATCATTGCCCTTTGTAGAACTCAATTTATGTCCAAATTTAATGCTTTAAAGTCAATGGATTAAGATATGCAGGTAAAGTGTCAACTTTCTCATCATTTTACATATCTGCATTACATTTTTGCAATAAAATAAACACATCTGAAAAAAGGAACTGAAAATCTAAAAGAAAGAAATAAAATAGAAAGCTGAAGAAAGAATAATAGTGCATCAATAAATTGTCTATGAAGACTAGTGTAAGCAGCCGTGATGAAAACAATAGTGCCAATTGCATAGCAAAAAGGGAAAGCATGGAGAAGGTCAAGAACACAGCTTTCTTCCATTCTTGACTGGTAATTTTCCATTAGTCTCCCACACACACTATTGCCTTCAACTACTTAGGAGATAGATTATTCAAGGTGTGTAGCCAGTCATACATTCTGGAAAAGACTTCACCGTGCTTTGAAAAAGTAGTTGATTGTCTTTTGACTGATAAGGCAAACTTTCTGATCATGTTCACCCACCCATTTGGCAAATATTTACATGCCTACTCTATGCTGAGTACACAATGTGAACCAAATAGTCTCTATCCTCAAGGAGATGTCTGCATTGGGGTTATTGCTTTTAGTCTGTTACTTGCTTTCCCTTGCTTTTAAAGCCAAGAGCAGTATTAATGAGATAGCTTTCTGACCAAAGGAAGAGATCTCTGTTTCAAACAAGTTAATCAGTCTAAAGGGACTTAAACCTTGACATCATCCAAGTTTTTCTGTTGAAAGAGGATTTTGGGATTTTTTTCAATGTCTGTGAAACTGTCCAAGAGTACTTGTCAAATTTTGGTGGCTAGGTTAATCACACAAGAAGGTTGTTAAAAATGCAAATTTCCAAAACCCACCTTCAAAGATTTTTATTTAGTAAGTCTGAGCTGATGCTCAGAAACCTATGTCTTTGGTATCACAGGTGAATCCAATGTAAATGGTCCATAATCCATATTTTCAAAAAAAAAAAATCGTAATTTCAGATTAGGGAGTTTGTGTAGGTTTGGAAACATATTTCTGTAGTTAAGAGTTATTTGCTGTTTTTGTTCCTCTTTTATGGGATTCAGAAAAATTTTATACTCAACTGGTTATGATATACTTCTTTACGAAGTTTGTTCTCTCTCTCTCTCACACACACACACATTCAATTATTTTAAAGCTCAACAGAATTGTCCAAAAGAGAAGTTGAACATATACTATTTGATTGCTTAAAATATACTGATGTGGTAGCTAGTAAAAGGTGAAAAGAAAAATTTTGCAGAGAAAAATCTCTTTAATGGTTTCAAGTTGGACTGTGATAGAAGCCAAAAAAAGTTTCTTTTTGCAATACTGTACCTGCAAAGTCATGTCAAGTACAAAGGATTTGTAATGTCAGCACCCTGATTAACCAAGGTTGTCTGAATTGAAATCTCTTAAAAGTCAATTTTCCCTTTCTGTTGAAATTCTGCTTTCCTCTCTACAGATAAAATGTTCCAGGTTTGGTGTCACCTGGCTAATTTTTCTCTGTGGCTGTGTGCAGATTCAGGTCAACTACAGGTACTACAGCAAATCTTTAAGTTTATATAGACTATAAAGTATCATTTTTATCAAAGAGTGATCTCCATGTCTATCTGTGGTGTATCTTCTAAAGAGAAGGATTTCTCGTGGTTTCTTGAACTTTGAATCATAAGCATAGAGCTACTAATCAAACTATGGGGGGCTAATAATCTGAAGTATGCAAACTTGGTTTAACAAAAAATACCTAAGAATGCCAGCACATGGATGTCCATTCCAGCATATGCTTTTATAACCTTTTCCAAGTTGTTATAATCACTTGGTGACTGTGTTTCACCAACTTGAATAGAAATTATAATATTCGTTTAGGAATAAGCTCCTATAAATGAAAGAAATTTGAAATGCATTTTTTTAAAGAATAAAAAAATATCAGAGTATGTAGAATTTTTTGAATTTTTTGAATATATGCCTACATGTGTTTTTCTGTTTCTTTTCCCTTTAATGTAATAAGAGCATTTCCCTTTGTTTACCTAAGGAATTGGCAGTATGAATGAAGAAAACGTAAATTTACTACCAATTCTGCTACGTCTCAAGAATTTTACAAATTATTTGAGTAAAATTTATTTAGTGTTGTTAATTTACTACATTTAATTCTATTTAGGTTACTCAAATTGCTCTGTTTTTAGAATGTTCTCTTCTGAGAGATAATGATTCAGGATACAATTCTACTTGTTTCAATCTCTACATCAATTCTATCTCAGCAGTTTTTGATTTGTACTGAGAGGCCAAAAAAAAAAAAAAAAACAGCAAGAAATAATGGACTTAACTGAAGCATGAGTGATGTAGGTTAGATAGGGAGAAGAAATTCCTGACAATAGGGTTCTAAAACCTTGGGATGTATTACAGAAGGAAGTTATGAGATAGCTCCTTGACTGAGGTCTTTGTGTGTGTGTGTGTGTGTGTGTGTGTGTGTACATATATTTATATATATTATGTCTTTCAGCGATGGGTCTAGGACTTTCTTTACTGAATAGAGATGCTCTTGAATGCACCCCCAGAAGCTACAGGATTCTATGATATTTATAAATACATGTTTAGCATTTGAGAGGAATGAATTTGCCCTACTAGCTCCTATAGTTGATTGTTTTCGTGTATAATTTAAAAGAAGTTACTGAATTTGCTACTTAAATTTTAAGATGAAAAAGTTTAATATTATTTCTGATATACTCTGAGTAACTGATTTCATTTTTCAAAAAAAAAACATTTAAATAGCAGAATTACTAACATGGATTTTATAACTGATTGTGGGAAAGACATATCCATTTGTGTTTTTATTCTCAAACACAATTCACGTAAGAGAAATTACTGTTATTCTTCTGAACTGTAAATGATGTAATTAATTCACAGAACTATATTTAATAGTTACTTTAGTACCCAAATTAGAGTTTTAAATAACTATAGTAGAAACATATAATCAACTATTTCCTCTGCTAACCTATATTTGTTTAGACGATTGTTACCCTTTTGAGATTTAAGAATTTGCAATAAAAATGATGCTGAATAAGATGATCTCTAAAGCCTATTTAAGCTCCATGATGCTCTAATTATTTGATAATGGCAGAGTCAAGAACTATGTGGAGAAAATTGGAAATTTCTAATCCCTTGCCCCCTTGTTCCCTCATTGACTACACTATTTATACATACAGCTTAACCGCATGAATGAAGCAGCAAATTTTAAAAGTAAAAATTGTTTATTTTCTATTCTGTTCACTACATGGACACCATATACTTGAGTTTATTATTTATGTAGCTTAGCAACTATAAGACTTAATATTACTTAATCAAATTATTGATTGTTAATAATCCGATGTGATACCTCTTTTTTCCTCTAAACTCTTAGATAATTAGAGTTTTCCTAAAGTTTATTCTTAATGAGTAGCTCAAATGCCCTAAACAGAATAGCATATTAAGTGATGTACCATGTAAGAGTAAAGAACCTGGAGACCACATACCATATTCCATGTAGAAGTGTATCATTTTTAAAAAGTGTTTAGGAACACATGCATAGACTAAGTCTATATGGTTATAGTGTCATCATTGAGGCATGGGTGGAAGGGAGAAGGCGCCAGATACACACACGCTCGGGCACGCACTACTGTTAAACAGAACCTTGTGAAGTACTGGTGATAGAAACTGACTTCTTGGGATACCTATAAAGTTAATCTTATTTTACATTTTCATCAACTTCCAAAGTATAAGTTATTATATTTCAAAGTTGTTTATAAATGAGGTTTCATATTTCAGGAATTCAATTTTTTTAGGGACACAATACTGTAGAAGTAACAGATTGACCCATATATATAGACCTTCTATTGCTCTATTTGTTTACCTTTACATTAACACTACCAAGTCTTGATTATGATTATAATATTTCCAAAAACAAGTTATATGAGCTGTCATAAACACATAAAAAGGTGTTCAATGTACTTTTATCAGAAAAATATAAATTAAAACCAGAATAAGTATCATGATACAGCCAATAGAAGAGATAAAGTTAAAAGATTAGCAATACCAAATGTTGGAGAGGATAGGAAATGACTGGAATTCTCATACATTGCTGAAGAAAGGATGTCAAATTTGTTAAGCTACTGTGCAAAACTGTCAGTTTCTTACAAAGTTAAACAAACACCTGTCTAATGGTCCAACAATTCCAATCCTAAGTATTTGAAGGAAAAAAAAATGAAAATATATGTCCATGGGATGTATTGTTAATGACTGTTCATTTTAGCTTTAATCAATGTAACAAATTATTGTAAGCAAAACAAATATCCATCAATAGGAGAATTGATAAACAAATTTAGTCTATTGGTACAATAAAGAACTATTTATAATTAGAAGGAGCAAACTTTTAATATTAGTAAATATGCAAAAACAAAGATGAATCTCAAAAGCATTGCACTCAGCAAAGAAGCCAGGCCTAAAAGTATAGACAATATTATCTTATTTAAGGGAGATCAGGAACTTCCATGTGGTAGCCACTGGAGGATAGACAGAAAAGGGCATGAGACGACTTTCTAGGGTAACGGTTATGTTCTGTCTTGATGGCAGTTTTGGTTTTAAGGATGTACACATTTATCAAAATACTTTTCATTATACCCTTAAGATTTGTGCTTTTACTTTATTCTATCTCTACTTTATTCTATCTCAATAAAAATGTACATGCATATAGTGATTTTCATTATAAACTCTACTTTATATTCTCTTTTATATACAACCTCTCAAGGAATGTTTATAACATTTTGGGAGATAATTAGACTCAGCTATATTTTACAAATTAAAAAAAAAAAAAACCTGAATTTTCTAAGAACTCAAGTGGCCCACCGTAGAGCGACTTTTGCAGAAACTCTGACTTCCTGTCCATACAGTCTCCACTATACCACAGTGCATCTCAGATTAATTCCACAGTCTAGAATATTGAGAGCAGCTCTCTGAATACAATATACAGAGGCCACAAAAGTGCAAGTTCTGAAGTCCTACTGCCTTACTTTAAAACTTGGCTGTGTCACTTATTAGCTGTGAGATCCTGGGAAAATTATTTAATCTTTCAAATTCTTGGTTTCTTTCCTTGTAAAATAAGATATAACTGTTATAATTTTATCATTCAGTTACTGTGAGCATAAAAGGCAAGTTATAGTAAAAAGCACTTGATACACTATGTCATATAATGAATGATCATCAACATTATTGAACATCATAAGAATAATATATAACACATCAATAAGTTATTAACATATTAATATGTTATTAATTACATTAGTAATATAATTGCTATTATTACTATTATACATGCAACCTTACAAGGGAGATGGTGGCTAAATCCCTTCCTAGAAGGTAGATTAAAACAGAAACTCAGTGGAGTCCCTATGCAACATCAGGACACCAAATTCAGAGACATGGTAGGATTTGTACAAACAGATTGAATCTATTGCTTAAATATGCATGTGACCTTCAAAGTACAATTCCTTCACGTACATAGGCAGGCCTGTCAATACCTCCCAGAGAACACATACTATCTGTTGTCATAGAAAGCAGAACTTTATTACCTTGATGATAGACAGGAATGGTGAGGTTAGACAGCAGACATAGATCTGGATGACACACATGGCCTGGAAAAGGGCGTAGAGGTGTTTACAATGAAGAGATTTACCTTTTTAATTTGGCCAACATACTTTGAGTCTACTTTGTCATAAGCAGTGAATACTGGTATTCTGCCAGGGCCATAGTGTGCCCAAGTTTAAAATATTTTTGTTTTAATTGATTCATTTTATTTCTAGAACAGATTTAGATTTACAGGAAAGCTAAGCAGATAGTACAGCCTTACAATACACTTTACTTACTCCTGCCCTCCCCCATTATTAACATTAGTGTGGTATATTTGTTATAATTAATAAACCAATATTGATGCATTATTATTAACTAAAGTCTCTAGTTTACATTAAGATTTCCTTTTACTTTTCCTCTCCTTTTGAAATTGAAACACGGTGTATCATACATATTTGTGGGGAACAGATTGAATATCAATACGTGTGTGCAATATGTGATGCTCAAATCAGAATAATTAGTATATTCATCATTACAAAACCTAATCATTTTTTGTGTTTTGTTTTTCGTTGTACAGTTCTATCGGTTTAATGCATGATGTAATATATCTGCCATTATAATGTCATATAAAATAGTTTTATTGTGCTATAAATTCCCTTTGCTTCACCTTTTCAGCCCCACTCCAGCCAAACCCTGGCAAGTACTGGTTTCTTTGCTATCTCTATAGTTTGCATTTTTGAGAATGTCATATAGTTGGAATTATACCGTGTAGTATTTTCAGACTGGCTTCTTTCACTTAGCAATATTCTAAGATTCTCATGGTCTTTTCTTGGCTTGGTAGCTGATTTTGTTTTTATTGCTAAATAATGTCACGCTGTATGGATGTAGCAGTTTATTTATTCACCTATTAGAGGACTTATTATCTGCTTTCAGTTTTTGGCAACTATAGTTTTTTGTGTGGATATAAATTTTCAACTCATTTGGCTAAATACCTAGAAGTGTCATTGGTGGGTTTTATAAAAACACTATGGTTAACTTTGTAAGAAATTTGCCACACTGTCTTCCGAAGTGGCTGTACCATTTTGCATTCCCACCAGCAATAAATGAAAGTTTCTGTTGCTCCACACTGTTACCATCATTTGGAATTGTCATAGTTTTAGATGTTCAGTATCAATATCTTTTTATATGTTTATTTGCCATCTGTGTTTTTTGTTTCTTTGTTTTTATTTTTAGTTTTTATGTGTGTGCTTGTGCAATGTATGTATCTTCTCTGGAGAGAATGTGTTCATATCTTTTGCCCCTTGTTAAAATTGTGTCGCTTGTTTTCTCATTGTTAAGGTACCTTTGTATATTTTGGGTACAAGTCCTTTAACATACAAATGATTTACAAATATTTACCCCCCCCCCAGTATGGCTTGTTTTTTTCATTCTCTTAATAGTTTTAATTTAAATTTTTTATTTTTAATTGACAAACTAGTTGTATATATTTATGGGGTACACTGTGATGTTATGATGTGTATATACATTGTGGAATGATTATATCAAGCTAATTAACATATCCATTACCTCACGTACTTTGTCTTTTTTTTTTATAGTGAGAACATTTAAAATCTATTCTCTTAGCAATTTTGAAATATACAATACATTATCATTAATTATAGCACCATGCTGTGCAATGGATCCTGAAAACTTATTCCTTCTAACTGAACTTCTGTACCTTTGATCGTCTCCCCATTTTCCACCGTCCCCTGCCCCCAGCCCTCGGTATCAACCATTCTACTCCCTATTTCTGTAAGTTTGACCTTTTCAGATTCTACATATAAGTGAGATCATGCGGTATTTTTCTTTCTATGTCTGCTTATTTCACTTCGCGTAGTGTCTTCCAAGTTCGTCCATGTTGCCCCAAATGACAAAATTTACTTCTTTTTTTAAGGCTGAATGGTATTCTGTTTTGTAGACAGTATCCCCTCCTCAACCTCAGGGGATATGTTCCTAGACCCCAGTGAATGCTTGAAACAGTGGATAGTACCAAACTCTACATATACCATGTTTTATTCCCATACATACATACATATATGACAAAGGTTAACTAAGTACATATCACACAATGTGGCCATAATATTTATAGTGTGAGGTTGAAACCACAAAACTACCAGGGATTTCTTTTTCCTTCTTCACAGTTTCACAGATAGAAGATTTATTCTTACCATAGATCTTAGGAATCTCAGCATATGACTTTTTTCTTTCCTTATTAAGTTGAGAACTTTAACCTTTTTACTTAAAGTCAGCACTCTATGGCTTCTCTGACATATCCCGATTGCCAGCGTCACTACTCTGCACTTTGCGGCTGCTATTATGTAAAAGAAGGGAGACTACAGTTGATCTCAGGTAACTTAAACTTCGAAAAGCTAAATCCTGCATGGGGGAATTAGTGCATATACCACATTTTCTTTATTAGTCAATCTGTTGAAGGACACTTAGGTTGATTTCATGTCTTCGTTATTGTGAATAGTGCTACAATGACCATGGGAGTTCAGACATCTCTTTGACATACTGATTTTAAGGTCACCTAGACTTTATTCCATGCTATCTTCTACAAGTTTTATAGTTTTCTGTTTTACATTTACATCTATGATCCACTTTGAGTTAATTTTTTTTTGGAGGGCGTAAGGTCTATATTAAAATTATTATCTTTTGTGTGTGCGTGTGTATGCTGTTTCTGCATATGGATATTCAATTGTTTGATGGAAAGATTGTCTTTTCTCCATTGAATTGCTTTTGCTTGTTGATCAAAGATCAGTTGGCTATATTTTGTAGGTGTATTTCTGGGTTCTCTGTTTTGCTCCATTGACCTATCTGTCCTTTGTTTCGCTGAAACATGCTGTCTTGATTACCATAGTTTTACAGTAAGTCTTGAAATTTTGTAGTGTCAGCCCTCTAAATTTGTTCTTTTTCAGTGATATATTGGCTAATGTGGGCCTTTTGCCTTTCTATATAATGATTAGAATTGTTTTGTTGTTTATCAAAGTAACTTGCTGGCCAGTTAGCTCAGTTGGCTAGAGCACTCATGGTATTTATTATAACACCAAAGCCAAGGGTTTGGATCCCCATACTGGCAAGCTGCCAGAAAACAAACATACAAAAAACTTGCTGGGATTTTAATGGGTGTAAATCTACACGACTATGCCACTTGTCCCATTGGGGCAATAGCTAAGTGACTACGCCAATTGTCTTGCTAAAGCAATTAGGGTTTACAGCAAGTAGGGTTACAGCAATCCATAACTAAAGCCAAAATGTTTCATTACTTTAGTTACACTAAGTTTTCATTTGTATTGTCAGGGCTAGGGCTAAGACCCTTCATACCCATTACACAGACTGGGTCACAGACCCCTCACATGACAGGCTGGGTCACTAGACCCCTCACATGCAGGTCCACGCTAGGTAATTGGGAAAGATCCTGGGAGCCATTGGCAGATGACATGAACTCAGTCCTCAGCAGCAGTAGTGGCAGTGGCAGCAGCAGCAGCCTCCAGCAGCAGGGGTGGTGGCCTCCTGGAGGGTTCCAGGGGCCCTGGCAGCAACAGCCTCCAGCAGCAGTAGCTACCTCTCTGTGCCCTACCCCACCCCCCAGGGGCATCCCGGGGCCAGGGGGAGGCCTGTGTATCAGAGCCACTTATCCTTTATACTTAAGTCCATAACCCAGGACACCTGTGTGCACATGCGCAATTACATTAGACAATAACCAAGGAACAGCTGGGTGCACGTGCATATTTACATCAAATGCTTGGCAAGATTCCGAATATCAGAGGGGCCTTGACCATTTTCCTTCACTTTCCCTACACTGGGTTGCATTGAATCTGTAGATTTCATAGGAAAAAATTAACATCTTAACAATATAGGTCTTCCCATTCATGAACTTGGAATAGGTTTTCATTTATTATATCTTCTTTGATTTCTTTCATCATAGTTTTACAGTTTTCTTTATATTGATATCATATATATATATTGGTAGATTTATACTAATTATTTCATCTCGAGGGTGCTTGTCAAATCAGTCATAAGAATTAGAGATCTTACACAGTACTGAATTTTATTAATTCAAGTACTGACAATAGTAGGGTAGAGATAATTGAAAGACACAGGTGAAACTTGGAGAAGTAACATCAACACATCTCCACAGAAACTTTCTTGCATCATTTAAGCAGCACTCTGGTCCAGATTTCACTTAAGAATTTTTAGGTGGTATATGCAGTGCATCATTTAGCCAATGGAAGCAATTTAGATAATGGAAGATCAACATTTCATACTCCAATGATTATATATGTTATGTGACATTTTCCAGAGTTTTTTGCTCCATAAATTCATAAAGTCCAAATTTGTTTACTATAAACAACCTAGGCACCAGGGAAATTATACTTAGTAATTCATAGATAAGAACTTCCTTTTATCTTTCTGTGAGTAATTATTATTAGGAGGATATCTAAGCCTATTTTTTTTTTTTTTTTGGCTTTTTCTCACCTGGGGAGAAAGTTTGGATTATAGATTTAAGCATGACTGTTATTATAATTATTATCCATATTACATTATTTTATCTATGAGAAAAAATAAATAAATTCAGATTTTACTTGTTTTAAACTGAATAATGATACAAGCAGGCTAACTTTTACAAAGTTATCCTCCCCAAAATGATTCCTTCTTAAAAAAAAAAAAATATATATATATATATGCACACACATATATATACATATATATGCATACATGTGTGTGTATATATGTATATATATAACGTGTATATATGTGCACACATTCAGTCAATGCAGAAAAGTAGGCCAGTATAATAATATTAGATCTGGCAGATCTGAGGGGAAAAAAATAAAAACATTAAGAATAGTGTCCCTATTAAATAAGTTTTTGTTGTAGTGATATCATACTAGGGTTCTTAATTTTCCATAACGCTAGACTACTATCTGAAAAATAGAAATTAAGGATTATTTTTATCAGTTAGAAAATAAGAATGAGGTAACATTTTTGCACCTCTTCAAGATCAGATTAAGTGAACTCTGAGAAAAAAGTCAATAGAAGATTTTGCTCTGCAAATAGTAAAGTGTCACTAATTAGAGAGATAAGTATTCAGTTCTATCAATATACAAGTGAAAGTTAGACTACCCAAGGCTCACATTTCTTTCATGGGCTTCATCTTTCATCAATAATTATAAAGCCTTTATGGCAAAGGTATACATTCTAATGTATCCCTGGATGTACATTAGAATCACCTGGGAAGATTTTTAAAACACCATTTCTAGGTCCTCAATGAAACCTATTAAATCAGAATCTCTGAGAGTGAGACCCAGACTTCAGGGTTTCTGAATATTTAAGTGCAATCCAAGTGGTTCTAATTAGCAGCCAAGTTTGAGAACAATGATCTAGTGGCAAGTTAACCAACAAGTAAACTAGTAGTTCTGACAATAACCAGGCAAAATTGAAAGCTTTGTTTCATTTTTATTTTGGGGAGAAATGGAGTTTCACATTAGAACTCCACTAGTTGGTTGAAAATCATCAATTGAGAAATAAAAAAACAGTATAATTTGGGCTAGGTGTCTACAATTTATAGACAGGTTTTTTTACATTCTTTCTTTGAGGAAGATCTCTATCTTATGATTTGGATTGGAAGTTATGTGGTTATTGCCAGAAAAATTTGAGAAAAGTTGTCATTTTCAAAGATTTTTTTATTTCTCATTGTTTAAACTACACAGGTTATAGGCTATACTAGCAAAAGTGAAAGGATACTGTTGATGGAAACACCTGTAAACTTTAGGCTTGTGATCCCAGGAGCTCTGAATTTGTATACGCTGACAGCATGCATTACATATTTACTAAGGCACATACTTTTGGAAGGGATGGTCAAATAATAATTTTTACTGTAGAAAAACAACAGGCTCCAATGGGAGGTGATGTCATGATTATAATACTTTAAACAGTAGAAATAGTGAGACAAAACCAAAGAAGGAAAAAGAAATCATTATTAAGCCCTAAAGTTATTTGAGAAAAATCTGAGATGAATGTATAAGAGGAGAATTTTCTTCATAAAATTTGAATGATCTCGAAAATACTTTTTTTGAAAGCAAATCATTTTTGTCATTTGAATTACAAATGAAGTTTTGACAAAATTGGACTAATGGAGGCAATTATTATTATAATCTCATGGCTAATAAAATTGCTTAATTTCATACTCAAGGGAGAAACGACCAGCTGGTAAGTGCAACACAAGTCAGAATTTTCCACCTATTTGGTACTAGAATACACAGGTATAGATGAAAATGTGAGAAGCTCTGTGCTGGACTCCACCGAGCCCTGTTATTTTTATATTACTTACAGATGTCTTCAAGAACTTAAAAATATTTAGAAAACATTTAGAAACAAGTTGATAGAAATCCAGTATGTGTTACCATGTATAATACACACAATAATACATTAATATTCACAAGACAAACATTGATGTAACTACTGATGGAAGGAATCTAATTCATTGAGTGTATTGCAAATCCTAATAAAGCTTTGCTTCTGAAAAATGGTGTCCTAATAACATTCGCTAAAAATTTATTTCTATTTTTAAGTTTTTCACAAGTTGATCCCTAAACTGTCACTTTTTCTACATGTTAAAAATTTGCATTAAAAAAGCATGAGAATTTGTCAATATGCTAACAAAATAACTAAAAAAAACCCCAGCATACATCTAAAATTCCTATAAGCAGACTTTATATTGATTAATAATATTAATATTTTGGCAAAAATAGTAGACAAATTTGGAGGGTAAAAGCAACAAAAATGACATTTATTCCTTTATAGAACTGAATGTAGGCTGGAACTGCAGGCTAACACCCAATAGGAATTAGAATGGTAAAGGAATTAGAATTATTATAATAGTCTTAAACAAGTACACCTGGTAATAATGTCATCAATAGGTGTGAAACTATTTTCAAGCCCAAGATTTGAATTCTAGGGGGAATTTTAACTAGGTCACATTGTGTACCTGTCCCTTCACTTGCCCAATGAGGAAGAGGTAATTTTTCTAAATAGCAAATTGGGATGATAATATACAAGGATGCTGCACACCCCAAAATAGGTACAACTTATCTATTAAAGAGAAAATAAAAATTGGCTATACCAAGAACTGCAAATATGAGTTCTCCTTAATGCCAGGATTACCCAGAGTACAGTACCATGCTTCCCTCATCTATATATGTATGTATTTTTAAATTTTCTTTTACAAAAGTAATTTTCAATAAGTTATACATTATTACACCAAGATGCAAAAGAGAGATCTTTCTTACTATGGGCCTCACATATCATAACAATTGTGTACTAAGAACTTCTACATGTATATGCTCATTACAAATGAACAGTATTAGAAATGAAATCTGAATGAAATAAGGGCTATATTTTCACAGAACTCTTGATCAAGTAGGATTGTAAGTACCTACTGAGCTAAGAACCCAATTATACTACATTCTAAACCCATGCTCTTTTTCAGTTGAAATACTGAGAGCACATTTGATTTCCAATTTCCATTATAATGTGTCAGTTAGAACATTTGTATTTGTTGCAAGCCATAAGTGCTGTAGACAGGCCATGTGAGGATAACACAAAATGAAAACTTAGATTATTTTATTCTCGGAATATTTTATTTGTTTCCACATATTGCACAGTGTTCCCCATCCTCTTTGACTTGGGAAACCCATTTAAAATAGATATTATTTTCATCCTATTGGTAATTAAACAAACAATAAACAAATAAACAACTGTTCTTTATTGCACGGTATATAGTAAAACTGAGTTTTGTTAGAAATAATACTAGTTATGATTTATTATAAATAATATTATATTATACATTTTCTTTAACTATAATCTGTAATTATATTTTTATTTGTATAAGGTACTTCAGAAAATTCATAGAAAGTATATTATATACATTTGGTCACAGGAGCCATTCTACCCCTTACCCAGCCCAAAGGCTTGAATTATTTTGGGTTTAATTCTCAAATAATATTTTCATTCTTCTTTTCCAGTGATTGTTCTAGGGATAAGTATATGATATAGTTTGGGTCAAAAAGACATAGGAAATATCTCTTCAGGGCTTTTAGGCAACATTTTCTTCCCTGAAAAGAAGGAGGGGATTTGGAACTCTGCCTTTTTCTGTGGATGGTGTCTTGTAAGGTTGTAATGCTTTAGCTGGTATACTATATTGATGCCATGAGGAGAAGCCAAGAGATATCCAAAGTGCCTGCTTCTAGCCTTCTTGAACTATCAAAACAACTATCACAGTAAGTTGCATGTTCTGTTAACTGCAGTCGAAAACATTTCTTTTTCTTTTCTTACTGTATGTTATTATAACCTATTGAATAAATCCAATAAACACATAAGCAATGCTATTATTAGAAATCAGGCAAAAACCAACATTAAAAGGATTTTGGATTTTTTAACAAAGTAAATGTGCTTCTAATAGATGCACTGGAGACATACAAACTTGGTTTGTTTTTCATTTAACAAGTGAGAAACATGGTTTACCTTAAAAAACACAAGAAAAAAAATTTGTTGAAAAGCATTAAAAAATTGTCATTTGTTATTTGGATTAAATAATAATTTTAAAATAGATTAAAATTATCTTGGAGTTACTACCTCAGAAATGGAATAAATACTTTAAAACTATTTGTATATTATAATATCAGTTGTATTTATTGCTAAAAGTTGATGTAAAAGAGTTTTAAGTTGCTATTTGCAAGCACTTATTCACAAAATACACATTGCAGGATGCCTTTTATTACAAATAAATTTTTAAAAAGTCTTGGATTATCTTCACCACTTGAGTCACGTATTTATAATTTTCATTTTAACATTAGTTTTGACTTAACTAGAAACATTGGCATATTTGCTATAACCCAAAATTATAACTCAATTAAAGAAAAAAAAAGCAAACTCAGTCATGTATATTAAATCCTTAATGGTGTGTAAAAATTCACAAAGGATTCCTTGAACTTGTTAAGACAAGGAAAAAGATATGATGTAGTTGGGGGGGCGGAGAGAGGAAGGCAGGAAAGAGGAATGGGTAGAGGGACATGAAAATCAACTACAATGTATATTGAGAAGTTAAAATTAAAAAGATTAAAAATTTAAAAATCTCACAAAGGGTATTGCACATTCATGATAAAAATTCAAGCAATACCAACATAAAGCATGAAAATCCAACTCTTGACAAATGTCTTAATCTCTCCCCATACTCCAGAAAATTTGATCAAACTCTTTGCTACACAAATATGTTATGAAATTATTTTTTTCTCTCAACTAATACACCACAGACAAGGCAGTATAATGTGTGGATAATCCTGTAAACTGGAGCGAGAATGTTTGAATTTGAATCCCAGTTTTGCCAGTTTTTAGAATTGTGACCTTGGGTAAGTTATTTAATCTTAACAGTTTCTTTATCTGTAAGATAAGAAAAACAGTAGTTGTTACACAGAATCTTTGCAAAGATTAAATGAATTATTATACCTAGGGCTCTTAGAAGAGTGGCTGATACATAGTAAATACTGTATGCATGTAGCTTTTATGATTTGACTTCTGTATTACTCTACAGTCTTTTGAGAGTTCTGGCATCTAACATCAGGGTTATTAATATGATACAGCTTGGGAATTGTCTAGTTTGCCTGTTAGTGGATGATATGAGCTACTGTCAACTTCCTAAAATTCCAATGGGATTTGAATAGTTAATTTTCTCAGTATTCCAATTTTTAAATTTCAACAATATTATTATATTTTTTTCAGATATAATCTGTTTGCAGAGTACTGGCATAATCTCCCTGCTGTGAAGCTGTTGTGCACATTGGGTAGATTATAGATTCCCTGTATTTTGTTAACCTTATTAATAAGAGCTACATGACAGCTTGTTATCGAGGACATTTCTATTGTCTGTGTCTCTTTTAATTTTGATGAAATTCAGTGTCCAAGCCTTTTTTTATTATTATTACCTCTTTTCTCCCAGGGAGTAATAAATATACAGATCATTTAATCAGGAGTTGCTACTAGAGAATTTCATGGTGAAGGTCACATGTGAGATAATGAAATTAGTTTGTCACCTAAAAAATTACTAGAAGCTCAGCTTTGAAACAATTGATGCAACAATTCTAGAGAGGCCACAATGCCTCCATTAGTCTGCTAAACTCATATAGAAAAATTTAAATCTCTGAGAAATAAATGATAACGCCTATTATGAAACATCCATGAAATCATATCATAATCTTTCATACTACGTTATCATACTAATTCATTGTCATAGTTGGTGTACTAAAGCCCAGGGTTTAGCCAAGTTCCATTTGCTTAATGTCGGGCCTTAAAAACTAACACCACCTTAAGTGTCATTACAGGCGGCGCCATTATGGGCCCACAAGGGCGTATTAATGTGGCAGCCTAAGATGGCACCAGGAGGAAGTAGGGTGGGAGTGTCTGCGGGAACTTTGCCTTAGCCCTTATTGGCCAAATACACGCTTCTTCACCCATGAACACTGCCTGGTTGCAATAGCTAGGCATTGAGACTGGAGGAATGCTCTCATAACCTTTAAGCTGATTGGAGGATGTAAAAAACCTCCCTTCCCCATTTGCCTTTAAAAGCAAGTGCTTGTGTGATAATAAAAGGAACTGCTCGACAGAACCCCTGCCGCGTCTGAGTGTCCTTTAACTGGGCTGGTTGGGGCCGGAGGCCATGCTCACCTCTCTTCACAGCTCTCTTCCCCCATCTCCTTCCAATGGGGACCAGAGCGAAAGAGGAATCCGGGCAATTCGCTCGCCCACCTAGGGAAAGACTGATAACGAGGCATTTTTTCTAGGGCTGTTTGGGTCAGCTGGTGGCGGACCTGACAGCTTAACAGTATCGACCAGAATAAAACTGAAATACCCGCCTGCTTAAAAACATTAGTTTAATGAACAAAATCTCACTCTTTTTTATATAGGGTATGTTATATAATGTGAAAAACAAATAATGTGAAAGAGATAAAAAATAAATGATGTTGCATAATGTTAAATTTTATAAAGCTTCATTGCACAATGTGGTAGTCACATTCAAATTCACAAAAAATAATTACAGTTAACAGTTCAGTTCCTCCATTGTTCTGGTAACATTTCAAATGCTCATTACTCATAGGTGATTATTTACTACCCTATTGGAAACATGGATCTAAAGCATACTTATCATCACAAAAGTTCAATTTCTGAGTGTTGCAAGTATTAAAAATAATAATAAAGCATGGAGTCAGGATGGTGGGTTACAGAAAGAACAAGATTATATTTTGTTAGGTGGTATTAGGGGTCAGTTCAGGGACATCCTCTTACAGGAAGTGACATGTGAGTAAATAATTGAGACAACTGAGGGAGTGAGTAATGCGAATATTTCAAAGAAGGGCTTACAGTTAGTAAGATCCCTCTATATACCTCTCAGTAATTATGAAAATTCATGATTTTTGCTTTTTCAGTAACAATCATAATAGTTATCATCAACCATCTTAACGAATTCCTAAGTACATGGAGAACTATTTGAGACCCTAAAAATTCCTTGGAGACATCATAACAACATTTTCAACTTCAAAGTTGATTGAATTACAATATAGATGTGTTAGTGTTTTCTTAAGTTAATTTCAGCCTAATTATTATTCTAGTTTGGGGATTTTAATACTCATAAAAGTTGTACCAGGTGAAATCAAATTTATAAACCCAAAGGATGTGGTGAAATGAATCAGATCCACAAGTAGCTACAAATTTCTCAAGTTATTCATGATATTGCTTTATTTCTAAAGTGATGTATTTCTTTACATTTACTCATTCTAAGAGATTATTATATCTTGTTAAATTTGTTGTAAGCAATTCAGATATATTTAGGACCATAACACCTAACCTCATGAACTACTCTAGAATTTTAATAGAAACAGAGGAAAGGAAAGTTACCTATCAAGGCACATATGAGGAGTGTCCAAAATAATGATATAAGTTAAAAGAACTAGCATAAGCCCTTAATTTTAAAAAGAGGAGGATAAAATATTATTGTTATTAAAAATATTGTGATGCTCAAAGAAAAATCTCAGTGTGCAAAGAAATGTGATGAACTGATCATTTGCCCCCATTGGTTTTAGAGAGTAGAAGAAATTTAAGTAGATTTATGGTTTATAGCATATTTTTTTGAAATCACCTAAAGTAAGGTGCCCATGAAGCTACATCTACTTAATCAAAATGTTTGATCTCAATTTTCTGAAGTGAATGGTCATTAACTAGATACTGTCTGGGTACTTAAAATTTGTTTGCTATGATTGTAACCTTATATTTTATTTCAGTAAAAATAATTAATTTTGAAGTGTATATATCTTGACATTTTAACATTTAATTACACCATTATATTTGAAGTTTATTAAACCCAAAACTTTTAGCATTTCTTGATAGATTTTTCTCATTTGCATGTAGAAATAGATTTTGGCAGAATCTTAAGCTCATTAGGGTTAATCAGCGTTATTTAGAAGAACTAATTTTATCTATGTAGTCATTTACTCTCTCCTTTTGGATGCAATGTTACCCTCTTCCATTTATATACATATTTTATAAATTTATTTATATGTTCTTATAATCTAATCAAATGATATAAAATAACTTCTGCTTCCATGTTATTTGGAATGTCATCCAGAAGTTTCAGTTATTTAAAAAGTGATAAACTTTACTTCTTAAAATTTTAGAGCCCACTTAAATATTTTATACATATGGAGCTAGTTCCTGAGAGTCCTAAATAAGCATAGTGCCTTTTAAAAACCTTAGAAAATATATCTATTGACTTTTTGTGAGTTGCTTAATTTAATAAACATTTTAATTAATAATGTATTGTAGAGAATTTACTGTGAGGTATTATAGAAATATAAAATATGCATAATCCATATCCCTGGGACTTAATAGGAAATTATAGACTAACCAGACTAATTGGTAAATGGCCAGGGGATACTTTGTGGAAGAGGGGCAGTTGACTTCACTATTAAGGATGATTAGATACTCTAGTCAGAGTTTAAATGGGGAGTAGATCTTAGACAAGTTAATTGATTTTTAAGTGAATTTCAATGTTTTGGATGGGAATTTAACAATCAAAGATAATATACAAGTATACGTATTTAACTTAAAAAGTATTGGGGTTTTTTTGTTTTGTTTTGTTTTGTTTTGTTTTTTACTTTATGAACTAGGAGCTTCCTAATGGGAAAAAATCTTGTTGTTCCCCAACACTAATAGAATGCTTAGCATGCATTGGACTTTGACTACATTTTGATTGAATAATTAGTTTATAAGATAATAAATAGATGGTTTAAAGAATAGATAAACAAATAGGTAATACTATCTAATAGTTATGTAAGTCAAGTGCATATTAGTAAATTAATGTAGATTCATCATGAAAAACCAGGATAATGTTATGAAATACTGGTTACTAATTTAACCTACAACCATAGTTTCTGACTTTTTTCTCTATATATCTAGATGTCTAATACTCCCTTTTCCTGTTTTAACAATTCTGTCCTTTTTTTTTTTTTTTTGAGATAGTACATATATGTCAGTTTATTTTGAAATTACATACCATAAAATTAATTTTTGGAGGGTGTAGAGTTCCATTAATTTTAATACATGTATAGATTTTTGTGACAGTGATTACAGTCAGAACAATCAGAAGGAACATGGAACACGTCCATCATACTCCCCCAAAAACACGTTGTTCTTCAATTTAGCAGTCAGACCCTCCCCTACTCCTAACCTCTGTCAATCACTGATCTCTTCTCTATCCCTAAAATTTTGCCTTTTCCAAAATATCATATAAATGAGATCTTACAGTATGTAATCTTGTGAGCCTGGCTTCTTTCATTCAGCATATTGCTTTTAAGATTCATCCAAGTTGTATGAATCAATATCCATTCCTTTTCGATGCTGAGTAGTGTTCCACTATTTGGGTATACCAGAGTTTGTTTATTCACCCAGGGAAAGACACTTGGGTTGTTTCCAGTTTGGGGATATTATGAATAAAGTTGCTACAAACATTCAGGTACAGGATTTGATGTGAACATATTTCATCCTTCTAGGATAAATAACTAGAAGTGGGTTGCTGGGTTATACAATAAGTGTGTGTTTAACATTTTAAGAAACTATCATACTGTTGTCCAGAGGGGCTGCACCATTTTTCTTTCCCACCAGCAATATATGGGAGTTTCATTTGCTCCTTTTTTTTTTTTTTTAACAGTACTCAGTATTGTCAGGTTTGCTTGACTTTTGTTGTTGTTGTTGTTGTTGTTGTTGTTCCAATAGATGTGTATTGGTGTCCCAAATTATTTGGGGAGTTTTTTTTTTTTGTATTTTCATTTTTTTTTATTGGTTATGAATATTTAAGAGAAACAAAGCTGATTGTCACCACTAGTGCCCAAGATGTGATGGCTAGATCCATACTGGCAGCATGCCCATTACCACAAATTGCAATTATACCCTGTGTCCCCCACCCAATTATCCCCAACTTCCCTCTCCCGCCCCCTTCCCCCCATTCCACTTTGTTACCCAGGCATGTTCTCTCCCTCTGCAAGTCCAACACACCACTGTGGTCTTTCTTTCCTTCCTTCTTTCTCTCTTAGCTTCTACTTATGAGTGAGTACATGCGGTATTTATCCCTCTGTGCTTTGCTTATTTCACTCAATATGTTTCTCCAAGCTCATCCATGTTGTTTCTAATGGGAGAATTTCACTCTTTTTATGGAAGAGTAATATTCCATGGTGTAGATATACCACATTTTCCTTATCCAGTCATCCATTGATGGACATTTAGGTTGGTTCCATATCTTGGCTATTGTAAACAGAGATGCAATGAACATGGGAGTGCAGGTGTCCCTTCGATGTGATGATTTCTATCCCTTTGTATCCAGGATAATCACCTGCTCAATCTCTTACAGCTTTGAACTTGCTCTCTTCTGAAAATTTCCTCGGGACTGGCATCTTCCATAGTATAAAACAGGTAAGTGATTTTAATTATTCAGACTTAAGAAATAAGAGAATTCAGATACCACATTCATTAAGTCAATACATTGGGTTAGGACATTGCTTATCCACATAGATTATTTTGTAATCTCCTTTTCTCTCGTTTTTCACACTATTTCATATTGCTGTAGACACAGTGATCCTTCAGAAGTAAGCATGGTACCCAGCCAGTTCAATCATAAGGAATTTTTTGGCTTTTATTGCTGAAGCTTCAGGAAAAGGGGCTTTCTCTTTTCCTATTGTGTCTGGAGATGTGAATGGAGAGATTGTTAGTGCTGATGCAACCATGTCCCATGAGGGGATATATTAAATGTTGGAATCAGTTTAGAGGAAGGTAGCATCAGACAAGGAGAAAAAGAAGTGTAGGATTTGAAAACTTATTTGAGTTCCTGCAGTAAGCTGCATTTTAAGTCAGGCTTATTAAACCCTATTTAATTTGGTGAAGGAATAAATCTTCTATATTCTTAAGCCACTTTGGGATCATTTTTGTCTCATTTTCAACAAGTCTGGAACACACTGGTACAGACAGTAAGTATGGATGTCCTTCTTAACCCAGGGTATCTGACCATTAACTCCACGGTCTTTCTATTACCCCACACTGCCAATTTCAGTCTCCTTGTTGCTGATCTTTATATCTGACTCCGAATTCATTTCCATTTCTCAATTCTGCTTTTCTTGTGTGCCCCACCAAGATTGTTCAAATGTTGGGTTTTTTGGGGGTTTTTTTTGTATTTTTCTATTTTTGTTTTGTTTTGTTTGTATTCAAATTGTCTATTCAATTTATAACCTAAAATTAATTTCGTTCTTTGAAATGTGAGTATCTCAGTGCTTTTGTTTGACTCTGTTCCCTGTAATGATCCACTGTCATGCTTTCTGGTACCTGTTTCCAGAATCCTGACTGCCTTTCTAGTATATTCTGCTTCAAATTCAACACCTGTGTTTTCCAATTGATTGTCTTTTTAGTTTCCAAACTTTTGCTTCAGTATGAGATCAAAAAAACTTCTGGTAAGGTATTACATTAATACGTTGGTTTGATCATTATTCCCATAACATTTCATTTACCCTCAGCTTTGTGCTGCAGCCCCCACTACAATTCAGTCACTATCACTATCACTATCAGCCAGTTTACAAGAGGTCCTTGGCTGCTGACTTGTAACTATTCAAAATATTGAACTCACATATGTTCTAATTTAAATGAAACATCCAATTGACTTTATAGTTCATACTCCAGCTATAAAAATAACATTGAATTGTCTGTTGAGTTTCCAGGTGTCGAGATAGTCAGTTAGGACAATGAGTCAAACTAAAAGTAACAATTGAACCTTTATTCATTTACTGTGACAGTGTAAGCAAGGGGACAAAAAGAGATTCACTGGCTCCCCAGTGTTTCACTTTCCCCCATGGAATGGCACCAGGTATGGGTCAGATGAATGTAGTGCAGAAGGAGAAAATTATTTCACCTCTGAGTACCCTGAACAAAAGCTCCAGACTTTTTCTGGGACAAGAGAAAGGACTAGGAGTGAAAGAGCACCGAGTCAGAGTGGAGATCAGTGCCCTCAGCTGAGTCCCTTGAGTAAGAGGCTTCTGAATAGAGATTCTGGGACTGGTAATGCAGACATGTGTATCAATCTGTCTGGCCCAGAGGAACCTAAATCTCTGATTGCCACTCCCTCTAGAAAGCTGCAATGCACTAGCTATGCACCAAGTCCCATGTGAGGAGGACAGTTTCCTCCATGAGGTTTGCCTGGCAAAGACTTGCAATTGCCTAAGTTTGGTCTTGGAAGATAACACATAGGATTTCAGCCTGGAACTGGACTCCTTATTGTCTGTTAGCTAACTCTTACTTAGACATCCAGCTCGGAGAACTAGTATTTGTGGACAATTGTTTTAAGAAAGTTTGTTTGAAAATCATCCATTTCCTGAGAAAGAGTTATACAAGTATATTCTTGGATTAAGACCAAAACTGCACATTTTTCTCTGCAGAAATGCTTGCTCTAAAGAATGCTCACTCTAAAGTTGTTTTAAGTCATATAAATAATTTTTATTGATTAGTACTGCTACCTGGAAAAAGAAAAGTGTGAGGTCTTGTTTGCATTTACCTCTTTGGATAGAGAAGACATTGTCTGCTATAATATAAAGCTTAGTGTAAATCCATATTTAGAAAAATTCAGAGATATTAATAAGGTTGTTCCTAAACTAAGGAAGAGTGTAATTTCCCTTGATGAAGTGATATGTTTGCATCTAAATACAGTACCTAATTTAAAACCATCTACTTTGCCTTTTCATTTTAACTTTCAGGAAGATCAGAGTTAAATCTGAAAGTTTGTTCAAATAAAAACACCCTGTGGTTTATATAAGTACTCATATCCTATAAAAGTGACCTTCCAGATATTGATTTTCTCTGGTACATACTTATTATTTATTAATCATACTTCACTATTTTATCACATATGTCTTTGACTGAAACCTCAAGCATTACATAGAAGGTAGAAATTAACAACTTTTAAAAATTTAAAATAAAAATATTTAACTCATTTAAAAAAGTAATTACATATAGGATTTTAATGGCACAGATTTTATTATGTATAGAAATTTATTGTATAGTAAACAAAGCCTTGGAGAATAGACAGGGATTATCTAAAAGAATACATTAAATCCTTAATGGTTTTACTTGCAAGTAATGAGTACCTATAGAGTCCAACTCCATTACTTATATTTGTAGAATAGGCAATGCAAAATACTACTGCAAAGAACATCAATCAGTCTGTCAAATTAATTTTCTTTAATAATCATTGAAAATATAAATCTTGTAATACCTTATCTCTATGCATTAAACCTTGCTGAAATTAAAAACATAATACAATTATTGTGAAATATATCTAATGCCTGATGAATGAGTTCAATATTTAAAAGTCATGGGACAAATACATTTTGAAAACTCATTATTCCAATTAGTCATTTTGTATCTATGGAAACAATCATTTATTAATACTCATTTATTGATGGACACTAAAGTTGATTCCATAATTTAGCTATCGTGACTACTGCATTAATGAACATGGGGTACAGACATTTCTCCAACAAACTCATTTCAGACCTTTTGGATAAACACTCAGAAATGTGATTGTTGGATCTTATGGTATTTCTATTTTTAGATTTTTGAGAAATCTCATACTGTGTAGTGAATATAGTTAATAATTGAGTATCATACATCTCAAAGTTGCTGAGATTAAAAAAATATTAAATATCTGAAGTGATGAATATGTTAACTAGTTTGATTTAATTATTTCACGTTATATTAATAAAGTATAACATGACTTGGTACTTCATAAATTTATACAATTATAAATTGTCAATTTATAGCAAAAAACCTAAAAAACAAATCTTTAGAAGAAAAAACATAAAGCAGATATGTTAATTAAAGAAAACTAAAATAAATGGAGACATAGAAAGGCTGAATTTCAGAAAGATTTCTGGTCTATCAATTTACTAAATTGATATATAGAATTAAGTAAATTCCGATCATAACCCAACTTGGTTTATGAAACTTGTCAAGTTGATTCTAAAGTTTATATGGTAAAGTTAAGAGCCAAGAAAAGCAACAATTCTGATGAATTCCAATACCATTCGCAATTAATATAATTGTATGTTGTTAACAAAACCCTTCCCAATCCCAAGGATTAAAATATATTTCTCAAAAATAAAGAGTAGGTATTACTATTTAGAATTAATAAATGTGATAATGTTAAATTAAGGTCTTTTGTTCTTCAAAAGACAACTTACTTAGTATTTAAGGAAATGCAAATCAAGACAAGGGAGAGACATCATTTTATACTCATTGGTTTGTCATTGCATCATTAAGTTAACCTTCACATATCCTGTGACTGAGCAGTTTCCAACTTGGATATATAACTAAGATAAATTTTTGCATTTGCATCTTAAGAGATGTGTACCGGATCATTCTTAAGAACATGAAGGCATAGTAAAAATGGGGAAACAGTACAAATACCCTAAAACAAAAGGGTAGATGGATAAACTGGGATGTTAATATAATAGTATAAATTAATGAAGTGCAGTGCTGTTTACCAATATATGAATCTCAGAGGCACAATGAATGAAAATAAGCTCCCGCAAATTATACACATAATGATGTCCTTATTACACAGTTAACTACAACCAAAATTAAATCTGTGTCTATTTACCTGCATTCAATTACAATTGAGATTAAAAAATAAATAAATAAAAAGGCAAGCAAGAAAATAATAAATAGAAGATTGAGGGAGGTGATTAATTTGAGGGAAGTTAGGAGCATTGGATGGGGAGGACCACATGGTAGATGAAAGTTATTCGCAAGACCTTGGCTTCTGGAGCAGGTGGTGGTTTCATGAAACGTGTAGCTGTATTATAAAAAGAGATGAAGGAAGGAAGGAAGAAAGGAAAGGGGGGAGAGAGAGAGAGAGAGAGAGAGAGAGAGAGAAGATAAAGAAAGAAAAAACATGTATACTAATGATAGAAATATATCATATTCCTAACATTATGATTACTCTAATTCTATTGATGGTGATAAAAATATATATTCACATATGTTCAGATATGTAAGAAACTTTTGAGAGTAGTTGGCAAGCCTGCAAAAAAATTTTGAAACATTTGAGAATTTTCAAAGGAAAGGGAACATGTTTTACCCATTCAATGAGTGAATATTTAATGAGGGTCTGCACTATAAGCCACACTAGGTACTGAGGACAGATCATGAATAGTTTGAACACTGTTCTTGCTTTTATGAAAATATTTTTTTGTTCAGTTGAGAATAGTAAAGTCTCAAGTTGCTTAAGAGAATAAAGTAAGGAAATATGCATCTCTTGGACTTAGATAAATTCTCCAAATAAGTTGACACCATTTTAATTCTCTCGCCAAAAATTTGAATAAATAATTTTAGGAATATTATCTCTTTTTATAACAGAAGTTAATTTTTAAAATGTAATTCACCTTCCACCAATTTTGATCATATAAATCTATGTTTCATGGAGTTAGAACTTTAGGGAATTTCATATCAAATTATTCTTAGTAAATGGTAAAATTCATGAGTGCTCTTGTCTAATGGGATATTACTTCTTTTCACTTTCAGGTGGTCTATAATTTATTGTAACCAAAAGTAGGAATACACAATTGATTCATTCATATTTTACACCTATTAATTTGCTATTTACTTATTTTTTTTTACATTTGTATCTCAGACAGTTGAGAGAGATGTGTATGCGTGTGCTTGCTTGTATAATGCAAGTGGATCAGTGACCCAGTTTCTTTTTTTCCCCAGGACTATGGTGCAAAAAATCAACATACTCTGATCAAATCTACTGCAGAATTTGTGAATGTCTAGTAGGACTAGAATGTCTCAGATATTTTCCTTACACAGATTTTATAATTTTGAACTATTTGTAGGTACCACTGAGACATTAAATTGTTTGGCATGTAAACAACTTCAGTAAAATGGCATGCAAATATAAGGTAAGTGTAGTCATTACATTTCCTGGATAAAATAATCTCTTTTGAAAGTCTCCTGAAGGAAAACAATTAGTCCAGAATCCTTTACTATTTTTGTCACAAAAACAGCTGTTTGATGGCTGTTCAGTATATTTTTGGAACACTTTACAATTTTTTTTTTTCAGAAGATTAACAAAAAAACAGATGCTTCATTTGACTCTCCTATAGGGTGGATCTTTCATGAGGAAATAACAGTGTTAATCTCAGATGCTTTCAAAAGTCTGGCTTTTGATCAAAAGTCAGTTGATAGCATTTTGTTTACTTCACGTTAATTTAAAAATTACTTAAAACTGATTAGTACAGAACTTTTTTTTTTTTTTTCTTTGTCTTTTTCGTGACCTGCACTCAGCCAGTGAGTGCACCGGCCATTCCTATATAGGATCTGAACCAGCGGCGGGAGCGTCGCTGCGCTCCCAGCGCCGCACTCTCCTGAGTGCGCCACAGGGTTGGCCCAGCACAGAACTTTTGATGCACTATATTGTAAGCAGTTACTTCTTTTTCTTTTATTAATTTATTACTTTTTTACAATTTTTTTATGGAAATAGTTGATTATACATATTTGTGGAGTACAGAGTTGACTATCAATACTTGCATAAAATACGTGATGATGAAATGAGGATAATTAGCGTATTTATCATTACAATACATGTCATTCTTTGTGCCCTTTAACTAATTTCTCAATGATCCCCTCCCCCTCCCCGTTCCTACCTCTAGTAACCACAGTTCTGTTCTCTCCTGAAAGTTTGACGTATTATTGTAATTGTTTTTTTTTTTTCTCTCTCTCTCTCTCCTTCCTTCCTTCCATCCTTTGTTCCTTTCTTTTCTTTTTAGCTCCCACTTACGAGTGAGGACATGCAGTATTTCTCTTTCTTTGCCTGGCTTATTTCACTTAACACAATTTCTCCAAGTTCATCCATGTTGTTGTGAATAGCAGAATTTCTTTCTTTTTATGGCTCAGTAGTACTACACTGTGTACATATATATATACACACCACATTTTTCTTATCCAGTTGTCCATCGATGGGCATGTAGGCTGATTCCATATCTTAGACAGCAGAGTGGTATTCCATTGTGTAGATAGACCACATTTTCCTTATCCACTCATCCAATTATGGGTATTTAGGCTGGTTCCAAATCTTGGCTTTTGTTAATAGCACTGTGGTAAACACAGGAGTGCAGGTATCCCTTTGACATAATGATTTCTATTCCGTTGAATATAGTCAGTAGTGAGATTGCTGGATCATATGGCAGTTCTATCTGTAGCTGTTTGAGAAACCTCCATACTGTCTTCCATAATGGCTGTACTAATTTACAGTCCCACCAACAATGTAGAAGTGTTCCCCTTTCTCAACATCCTCACTAGCATTTGTTGTTCTCTGTTTTTTTTTTTTTTTTGACAATATTCAGTCTAACTGTGGTGAAATGATATCTCAAAGTGATTTTGATTCATATTTCTCTGATGATTGAGCATTTTCTCATGTACCTGTTGACCATTTATAAGTCTTCCTTTGAAAAATGTCTATTCAGTCCCTTTGCCCATTTTTAAATCTGATTCTTTTTTTTTTTTTTATGTGAAGTTGTTTGAGTTCCAGGTATATTCTTATCAAATATATAGTTTGCAAATATTTTCTTCCATTCTGCAGGTTGTCTTTTTACTGTGTTGATTAGTTCATTTGCTGTGTAGAAGCTTTTTAATCTGATATAATCCCATTTGTTTATTTTTTCTATCCTTTTTTTTATTGGAACATAGTTGATTGTACATATTTATGGGGTGCAGTTTTGAATATCGATAATCACTTGTTTATTTATTTATTTATTTATTTATTTATTTATTTATTTATTTATTTTTGTTGCCTGTGTTTTTGAGGTCATATTCATGAAGTCTTTGTCCAGTCCTACATCCTGAAGTGTTTCTCTTATATTTTCTTTTAGGAGTTTTATAGTTTCATGTCTCATATTTACATCTTTAATAAAATTTGAGTTGATTTGGGTATATATAGTGAGTGGAACAGGTCTAGTTTTATTCTTCTCTATATGGATATCCAGTTTTCCAACAACCATTTATTGTAGAGGCTGCCTTTTCCCCTAGGTATGTTCTTGCTGACTTTGTTGAAGATCAGTTGGCTGTAAGAACATGTGTTGATTTCTCTATTCTCTATTCTGTTCCATTAGTCCACGTGTCTGTTTTTATGCCAGTAACATGCTGTTTCAGTTACTATAGCTTTGTGGTATAATTTGAAGTCAGGTAGTATAAGGCCTCTTGCTTTATTATTATTTTGTTCCTGCTCAGGATTGCTTTGGCTTTTTGAGGTCTTTTGTTGTTTTATATTTAGGTTAGTATTATTTGTTTCTACTTCTGTGAAAAAAGCCATTGGTATTGCGATGGGTATCTACATGTAGATCACTTTGGCTAGTATGGACATTTTCATTATGTTAATTCTTCCAATCCATGAACATGGAATGCCTTTCCATCTTTTGATATTCTCTTTCATTTCCTTCAGCAGTGGTTTGTAGTTCTCGTTGTAGAGATCTTTCTCCTCCTTGGTTAAATTTATTCCCAGCTATTTTTTTTTTTTTTTGGTACTTAGTATAAATGGGGTTGCTTTCTTGATTTCTTTTTACACTACTTTAAGTATAACAAAGGAAACATTTTCAGTGTTGCATATTAAAGTTGTAAAAAAAATTGTGGAAAGCATTTACTTATATAGACAGTGATGTAGATAGATGTAGATATCTTTTTTAATCATATACTGCCAACATTAAGTATTTTTGAAAAGCTATTTATATTACCTGGGATTGCCAGACCAATCAGCAAGAATGTTTGTTTAGTGAGGTTCATTGTGTCTGCAAACTATCTTTAGGTCCTTTTTTTTTTTTTTTTGTGGTTTACACCTTGTGTCTCACATTTTAAATTGTGTTTATATTCTTTCTCTGTAAAGGTAGAAAACATTGAGAATTGGTTCTGATATTGGGAAAATAAGAGTCTTTGCCTGCCTTACCTTTTTTCAATGATAGCTACCTGAATACATTATTTTTTACAGTTTCTCAATATAAATATTTGTTGAATAAACAAATGAGCAAGGATGCCCTTGTGGCAGGAAAACGTATCAATATATTAATTTGTATTGTTCTTACTAGCATAGTTTATCACTATGACCAAGGTTGCCTCTCCTCTATTTCAAATGATTTTAAATTGTTTTAACTGAGACTGGGCTCCTTAGTCTAAAAAGGATGTTTTGTGTCATGGAGGCTCCATTTAATAGTCACTGAATGAAATGACTCTTCAATCCAGGCATTTGTTTAAGGATATACAGGTAGATTAAATGAGGCTGCTGATAAGCCTGGAAGAAGTAGCCCTATTCAAGAAAATAGAAAAAGAGGGTTGCTTGTAAGGAGGAAATGATGGCAGATTCTGTGAGTGGTGTGAGTACTGTCACCTGCACCTTCAGAGATAGGACCTCTGATAGGATCGCAGTGGATTCCAGAAGGTTGAACATGAACAGTAGTTGCTCTTTGACAATGTTTAGTATGCAAAAACTGGAGCTGTCCCCTCAAATGACCATTCATGCTTGGAATAAAATCCCTGTGACTACCACTGATGAACTGCAGACAAAAAGCCTTTTCTCTGTTTTCCATGTGTCTCAAAAAGCACCACACTCTCAGAATTCTTGTATAATCTTAGGAAGCAGGAAGAGGTACCCCCACTCCACAAGATGCAGAAGCACTTCCTCACCCTCTCTCGTAGAATGAAGCTGAGTCGACATTTTTCAACTTTATAATCAATAAAATAATGTGAAACTTTCTAAATCTAAGTGCTGTCCAACATATTCTCACCATTTCACAAAAGTATGCCTGACATTTTGGCAAAAGAGCAAGATTGTAAAAGACCATATTTGAGCTGTCATCATATAGCAGTGATGATCTGTATCATAGCTGCTGAATCAAAGGTTTGATTGATCACTTTCATGTGTGTTTATCAAGTCGGACCCCAAATCCTGCCTTAGCATCGATTAGTGTCTATTTTACTTCTAAAAATTATTTTTTTAGGTGGCAAAAATCAGATCAGATTTTTCCTGTAATTAACATCTAATGTGAAGGGGAAAAGGTACTTACATACAAAGGCACACGTAATAAAATAAGGAGAACATGCTTTATGATATTTAGAAAATGTCCTTTCTCAAAACGGAAATATTAATTATTTAACTCTATGTGTTTTACATTCCTGTTTATTAAAAAATACAAGATAAGTTAAGTGAAAACTGTTTAGGAAGAATATGGAGCACTTCAAAAAGTATTTTGAAAATTTAAGGTCATTGTGTGTTATATGTTTCTAACATAAATCATTCTTTATTCATTTATTCATTCAACTGTTCGCCATTCAGTATCCTTTTGATAGGCATCTTCTCTCTCAGTGGAGTGGCTACTTCATGTTTTACAGTAGAGAAATTCAATGTATACTTACCTGATGACAAATTGCTTAAAATGAAGAGAAAAAAAAAAATACAGAGACTCTTAGTCTTCTTGAGGCTTATTTTTAATAGCTTATACTGATATTGGCCATTTAACTTCTATCTTGCTTTACTCACATTACATTTGGACTGTGGCCACAACTGTTGAAGCAAAACTGCTTCCTGGTGAGGACTGAGCCAAAAGATGGGAAGAACCAGGAGATGCTGGAATACCTTGGTCTAGGAGGTCAGAAATAAGTGAGCATTTTTGGCTGCAGAACAGCCTCTGGGACTTGCAGAGCAATAGAGAAATTATTCCCATTTTCAGCACTTGGCTTTGGGGCCGGGAATTGGCATCTTGACAAAGACTAAGGGAGCCCATGGCATGGGAAAGACTATCTGAAAACTAGCTCAGAAAGTGCCACGCTGATAAGAACAGTGATGGTCAAAGAGATGTATTGGCAGAAGAGAAGAAGGAAGCAAGGTTGGCTTTGTTCTGGGGCTGACCTAGGAGGTCACCTGAGGAAGAATGGCCCAGTGCACATCCTGGGACTGTCAGAGAAATAAACTTTCCCCCTAAAGTTCCAGGTTGATGTAGCCACAGTGACATCTGACTGTGATGCAGTGGCTAGACTATGTGCCAGGACAAGAGCCACAACTACAGCAGTGAAAACCACTGTAGACAGGAAACCCAGATGCAGGATCAGAGGAACTGCATGGGGACTCAGAGGTTGGTGCTATGGATAGGTATAGTGGTATAATAAGACTCAATCTTAAATATAATGAGACTCATTTTAAATCCCTCTGGAGGCCTTCTACAGATAAAACCAAGAATGAGGGAACTGGATTCCAACAGTCAGAAAGACAGCACTACACAGCATTACTGCCACTGAGAAGTCACCTACAGTCCTCTTCCTCAGGCTTGCGTTTAAAGAAGATCCTGCTACAAATAAGGATATCTGGGCTCCTCCATTTGAGAACTTAAACATCAGCCTGATTCCTTATTGTCAGAACCACCGGTAGCTTTGGAGCTGATGTCACCACCTTTAAAACCTCTTATTTTCTATTTGCTGTGAATGTGTTTACCAGTGAGCCACATTCAAAAGAAACAATCTCACCTTCCTCAGCTTGAGACCTATAAACTCTTAGTACACCCAGCAAATATGAAGAGTTATAGCCTAACCATCCATATTATGTAATATTAATTAATTAATAGTTATACATAATTACATAATATTATTAAATATTATAGGGTAGTTTCTGTACTGAAAAAATGCCAGGATGAATATGGATTTCTGGAATTTTCCACAAAAACAATGCGTGTTTTTCTTCTTAAGACAAATGACATTCAGACAGAGTATCATCTACTGTTCACTCAAAAGCAGATAGACATATTTTTGCAGAACTATCAGGGGCATCTTCTCCACATACTCTCATAAGTAGATTTCTCCTTGGTTTCCTTATTCCCTCGTCCTTTGAGTGTTTCAAGTTTCTATGTGCTCCAGCTCATAGAAGAATCCTGATAACTGCCTTAGCAGTAAGATTCGGGCTTGATATCTACTAGTTCCTTTTGATAGCCATTCTCTAATAAGATTGGGACTGCTCTTATTCTTCCTGTTTTCAGTGAAAAATCTTGGATTGATATATTTTCTGTTACTTCTCTTAATTTCTGGACCCACATAACTTCATAAGACCCACATCTACTTTGTGTAAGAGCAGATTTTGCATTCACATAGTTTGAAAATAACTAAATGCTTTATGACCTAGTTCTGAATTAGTTTTGGAATGGCAGCTCTTGTTCACTAGGAAGAAAGAACAGGAGAGGGCACAGCTTTGTTCCCATTTCTTTATTATCCTCTCAGAATGCCCCTTCCTCCACTCCCTTAGCTTCCATTCTCATGTACCCCAGGAGAGAGGCCTAATGCAACTCACAGCCGGAGGGAGACCTTGACTTTTGCAAAGAGCAGTGCTTTAGTATACTGCTATCTCATGGGAATCAAACAGCCCATTATGCCCAAAATGTCTTTGTTCTATCCTCCAAAGATCTGTTTATTCTGTGCTCTAAACAGATCTTTGAAATGCGGTCTTTACTCAGGATGGGTGCAGCCTAATATCTAAACCAGTTTAGAATTTCTTGAAGGTGTATGGTTCTGGTCTTTATTTTTTAAATCTGTTTTTTTAGCTTACAGTTGCTTATTTCAGTTCACCAGACAGCAGGTGTTTGGATTCCCTGCTGCCGTTTAGTTTCAGCACATGTTCTGCCCAGCTGAGTCATTTTTTCAGCAGGCACTCCTTCTAAGCATCAGTCGGAGCTTTCCTGGGTCAGCTACCAAATAACAAAGTTAACCATGAGCTCTCAGAACCTTCTGTCATTTAGGTCTCAATGTGGTGTTTCTTATGACCCATTTGCTAAATGTCACATAAGAGACAGAAAAGCAAGAAGTGCATATTGAGACCTCAACTCCATATTAATTTACCCCTACAGATATTTGATGTATCTCTTTGTCAGTTACTGAACAAAATTAACTTAAATAAAAGTGATGTTGAAACTGTATTTTCATATGGCTAATCAGTTGCCAGTCAGCAGGAAAATTCAGAACAAATGAATGTAGCTTCGTGTTGGCGAGAAGATGAGAAAGAAACAAAAACAAGTGTAACATTAAAGAAAATGTTGAATTTAATCTATTTTAAATTATTTTAAAATGTTATCCATAATAGATATTTAAGAGTTATTCTCATGAGAATTCCCATCAATAGAGACATCCTTAGGCAAGATTTGCTTGTCTGTAGAAGTGTGCTTGTATTAGAAAAATAGCAATGGGAATTATGAAGAAAAAGGGAGGTAAAGTATATAGCATAAAAGAAGTAATATTTCTCAAATTTAGCCTTAGGAAAAATAAAACTGAGTCAAAACAAGAAAGCTGAGTAAAAACTGCCAGACCTTCAAATGTTTTCTTGTCTGTTGGCAAAAGAACTGATATGAATTATAACGTATTTTGCATGTTTAAAATTTCTGTTAAGAAATCATGGTTTATAAGTTGATTATACCTAGGTTTATATTAAAGCAGTTTAACAAAAACTTAAAGGACATCATGAAGGGTTTTATATTCAGTTTTCTCAGTCTAAATGGAGAGAACAATAGACAAATCAAATTAACTACATATTTTCCTTAGAAAATAAAATGAATTATTATGATTCTCTTTGGCATTTCTTCTGTTCTTTCTATTCCACAATATATCATGACATGTTTTGATTCATTTAAAATACAACTACTGCAATTAATTTGTGTTTTTAAAATCTAATCTTAAGACCATGTAAATATTATGTAAATTGAGTTTTTATCATTTGGTGTTTCATAAAAATTGGATTTTTCAATTTTCATGTTTATAATGTAGCTGGAATTTTTTGCTGTAGTGGGAATAACAATAGACTTGGTATTTGAAAACTGTGGTTCATATTACTGTGTTGTGTCATTATTATGAGCTCTGTGTCAAAGTTTCTCTCCTCTTTTATAAAATGAAGATCATTAGTTTTATTTCCCTTCCCTCAGCTTTTTTTCTTTGTATGTTTAAGAGTCAATGTATGTACAATTATTCCCAATCCCAAATACCATTCTCTACTATAGGCAGTCAACTAAGAATGCTATTCTTTCTATTCTTTCTACCAAAGATGTTTGAAGGAAACCATTGAATGAAGTGGAACAAGTAAGTAGATTTAACTGTTACTTTAGCAATGTACAGATTTAAAGTTTCTAGCAAAGAGATCAGACATTTAAATATATTTACAGGTACACTTTTAAACCCACTTATTTGACTAACATTTGCAAAGAAACTTTTAGTATTTTACAGGTGCATCTGCCTCAAGGACATCTCCTGTCCAAGCTGCCAGATGGTCAAACATCAGAGGCATCTCTCTACCTATAAAATGACTATACATTTATAAACACTCTATTTATTATGCAGGTAATTTTAAAACTTTTGATTTATTTATGGTAGTGTGTTTATTTGGTACCTGAATACTATGCATACATATTTTATATTGTTGATGTGCCATAACAAGTACTGTCATTCCATATAGTTTGAAAAATAATATAATGAGGTCGTCAAAAATTTCACAATAAAGACCAAGAAGTACATCCTCAGATTTAGAATGTTTCTTTTTTGATTCTTGAAGTTATCATAGGACTATTTTAGATAAAAGGAAAAAGCGAACTCCATTTGCCCCCCCGCCTCCCCAAAAAGTAGGTTTCGGCCGTATCCATTTCAAAGGCTCCTAAAGTGGTCAAAACAAACTTAGTATCAATTTTAGGGGGTTGTATTCATTTTTGTGGTAAGCTGAGGATTAAATCAAAACTAATCCAAGAGTCAATGCAAAACTGACAATAAATATTTACTACATATGTAACGAACAGTTAATATTTATAATGTCTTAGTGGGAAAATATCTGCAAATAAAAAAGAAATTACCGTATTTAAAACCATTATATTGGAAAATATAATAAAAGACTGATAAGATCCAATATTACTGAAATTGTGAGATAAAATACTTCTCCACGTGTGATTAGATGAGAATGAGAATGAAATTTGTTTTAGTCTCTTTACAGGAAAACTTTCCAATAATTATCAAATGGAAAACAGCCCCACAGCTTGACCCAGCAATATACCTCCAATTTTTCCAGAACAATGTTTCCAAGATTATGTGATTTTATATACATACACATATTTATATACACACAAACACGAGGGCATTTCAAAAAGTTCATGGAAGGATTCATATTATTTTTTAATTCTATTTTTCCATAAACTTTTGGAAGCATATATATATGCATATGTATATGAATACTTCACACACAAGAATATTTAGCTATTTAGCATACTTAAAGTTTCTATTTCTCTACATATAAGATAGGGATATTAATCACTCAGATATCAAGGGGTTGTAATCATTAAATGAGATAACACATGTAAACAATTTAAATAATACAGGACCCATAGGAAGTACTCAATTCATGTCTGTTATTATATAAAAAATTGAAAATACTCTTTCATTCTCTAATGTCACACACAAAAAATCCTGGAAAAGCACACCTTAAAATTTTAACAATAATTACCACTGAAGAGTATAAATTGGGAGAGGGGTGAAGTAGGAAGTTAATTTTTGTATTAATAAATTTCAAATAGCATTTGTGAATGTCGTAAATTAAAAACCAATTATGATAACACTGATGGTAGTGATGAGGTGGTGATTATAGTCTAGAAATTCAGAATTCTTCACTCAGAAATAGCTAAATTTGACCTCAGATGGAATAGGTCATCTAACTCCTTTTTTCAAACCAAACTGGCCTTTTTTGCTTGCCCTCCTCTGCCCTATGTACAACCATCCAACATTTTGTTCCACTTAAAACCTTACCATCTGGCTCCACGAATCAAATAGTCACATGTACACGTTTATAAGAAGGAGTTTATTGAAATGTGTCAATAAATGCAAAGTAATTTTGTTACATATGAGCACTGGAGAACATAACAGTTAGGAGAAAAATCAAGGTTAACCAATCTAATAAACTTGATTTATCTCTGAAAGTTTCCAATTGATCAGTTTTTCTTTGTAAGTCTAGAAGGATGTTCAAAGAAAAAACTCTTCATGAAAAGTCTCTAGTTCTCTTGACCTCAAATCTATGAGCTATTACCAGGAACTCATAATTGATCTCACCTCAGTGTGAGGGGATAGATCCAATTTCTCAGTACTCATGTCTTTTATGTTTGAAGTCAGTGCTTAGTATAGTGTTGTTATTGAGTGTGAATGAGCATGACTAAAAAACTGATGTAATTAGTAGTCTTTACAAGAAAGCCTTCACATAATGATCTTTCTTTCGGTTGGTATTTATAATCACTGTTTACCATACTGCCCCCTTAAACTCAGTTATGTTTCTCAAAATGACTCATTTTATTTTGAATTTTGTTTGGAAAAGTGTTTGCTATTAGTATCTCTTAAGGGCGATCTTTTATTAGTATGTCTGTAAAATATTTCAAACTCCAGCTCCCATAGTTCACCTGTTGTCAGTCAGTCTCCAAGGTGTGCAGCTGTTGTGCATGTTTTCTCATTTTTACAGCCCTGAAACTTTGTCATTATCACTGCAGTATCTCTTCGTCTGACTCATAGGGTTGTATCTTATTATTGACTCCGTATTCAGATCTTTTAAACTTGCTTAAACTGTTGTGAAGAAAAGTACACGAATTTTCAGTTTCATGGATAAACTAGTTAAACAAACTAGATAGTATTCATTCCTTCATTCAGTTACTTAAGAAATATAATGGAAGAACTTCTACATGATAGGCATGATTCTAGGTAACCCGAGGTATATCTAAACATAATGAACTAAGTACATTCTATTATAAAACTTACATTCTAGTTGTGCTAGTCATAAAGACAAATGAAATGAATAAATAAAATAGTTAAAAACATGAACAGAAAATTTAGTTAAGTGCTATGCTGAAAATAAAATAATTTGATGTGAGACCAAATTTATACCAACTTTGTAAAGGGACACATCATTATTTCTGTTTTATAGAAACTAAAACTGAAGCCCAACGTTAATTAGCAAGTGATCCAAGAGCAAGTAGATCCTCAGTGGTAGGACCCAGTTTGAGTCCAGCCCTCTTACTCAAGTTTATTTTTATTTCTGCTATGCTGTACTGCATGTTGCCCACCCTTTTTATTTTTAGAAATTCACTTTGGTCCAAAACTTAATGCCACAAACATTTTCCACGTCATTATCTTAATTCTCAAAATACTTGATATTGTTCAATATTATTAGGCAAAGCTTGATAAACAATATTACTTTGTTAGCATGGGATAAACTGTAGAAGATTAAGAAGTTATAATCAAAATAATCATTAACTGCTATGTTTTTCTCTTCTAATGTATTCTGTACCACTGTCTACTAAAAATCCTGCATTCACTCCTACCTTCAATCCTCCAACAGCTCTAAATAAGCAATGTAAATCTCATTGACTAGAAGATGAAGCTGTGTCTGAGAGAGATTGTATGATTGGTCTTTCTGTCCCTTGGACAATCCAGACTTTCTTATCTCTGGTCTTTGAAACTCGCCATCACCTTTGACTGGAAAGTACATTCCCCACCTCCGTGGTACTCAGATGTTTTTTCTTCTTCTCATCAGTTTCTGGCTCAGCTGAAATATCATATAACATAAATCTTCCTACTTAGCAGGTAGACCACTACTCTACCTATAGTTACATCTTATTGCTCTCTGTTATATTATTGTTTCATTTTTATATCCCTCTTTCACTAACTGAATTTTTATTGTTTATTTCTTTTTCTTCTTTTATATTATGTCTCCCAAAAATCAGTTACTGTCTCTTTTGCTTATCAAAATCTTCACAGTACCTCAAGCAGTGCCTGGAATTTAGTAGGCTCTGTAGTACATTAGAGGATTTAAAAATATATTAATTGATCATTATTATGATTATGATAAAATTTTAATCACCTCCAGTTTAGCCCATGCATTTAGTAGGTACTCAATAAATAGTCGAAGTAGGAATGGTATTGAATAGAAAATTAGAAATAAGACCGATATGTTACTTTAGTTACCCTTTGATAAGAATTTCATCAATATCTGTTTTAAAAAAGACCAGAAATTAACAGTAAACGCTCATTATACTGTATTTGTATGTTATATATATTATCAGTGAAATTAATATCTCTATAAACACAAATTAGTCCGTTTTGTGTTGCTATAACAGAACTGCCTGTGCCTGGGTAATTTATAAGAAAAAGAGGTTTATTTGGCTTACGATTCTGGGACAGCTGCATCTGACATGAGCCTCAGGCTGCTTCTACTCGTGGCAGAAATCAGCAGGCAGCCGGCAGGTACAAGCAGATCACATGGCGAGAGGAAGCAAGAGAAAGAGGAGGTGCCAGGGACTTTTAAACAACCGGCTCTCGTGGGAACTGATAGAGGGAGAACTCACTCATTAATCCCCCTGCCTAGAGAGAGTATTAATCCATTTATGAAGGATCTGCACCCCCATGACTAAACACTTAATACTGCCATATTGGGTGTCAGATTTCCACATGAGTTTTGGTGTAGACAACACATCCAAGCTCCATCAATACACATATAATCTAGCTGCATTAGCCTTACATTCTTGGATTTTTTTTTTTTCTCTTTATAATATACATGTAGAAAATCTTTGTTTTTTTGTTTTCTCTAGAGTCAGTAATTATATTTGTCCCTCTTGCTTCTCTTTTATTTCATGATTTTGCATTAAATGTCTAGTGATCTACAGTGGCTTTTAACTGCTTTTACATGAAGTGCTACACTGGTTTAATCAGTATTTGCCAGAATCTCTTTCAATAACCATGTGTATTTGTTTCTTTTGGAGGCCTTTCTAAGAGGAACCGAGTGCTAGATAATTGGGAAACAGAGGGAGACAGGCAGGTCACACTTGAAAGAGTTCTGGCAGGAGGGTATTGAATGGTTGGTGAACCCTGTAACTGATGAAGAAGAAAAGAACATAGTGTGGAGTAACAATGAGGTGCTATAAACTTACCTCCCAGCAGGATTCTTTCAACCCGTTTTGGATCATATGTTCTTCCATTCAGTCTCACTCAGTCTGATCCCATTTTCTTATTTTCTTCTACATATCTTTCCTAAATGTCTGATCTACTAGTGGTATCTTGTCCCATTGCTAGCATTGTTATAATTTGAGTCTTAATTTGCATGTATTATGTTATTTCAATGGTAGCTTGGAAGGAGCAGGAGATAAATATGTTCACTCAGTCATTCATCTTTTATTGGAAACATCAATCAATCTACCTCATTTAATTTGTCATCAAAGTAAGGCATTATAAATGGTGACAACTAATACAGAGAATAGTAATGGAAATGTGTATTGTATTTTTATACACTATATCAAAATTCAGATTGCAGACATAACTATGAATTGGAAATCAATCAAGCAAGCAAATAAATAACCATAAAAGAAGTAATACATTCCAATCCTCAAAATATTATTTCCTCATTTTTTATAAGTGAGAATCAGATAACATTTTATTAAAAGACTGCTTGTATTTCCGTGTAATCGCCAAGGTTTTTACAGATAGGCTACATGGTAAAATGTCTCCACCTGGGGTGTGACAACATTGGTAGCCAGAAATTGGAATTCCTCACAGTTTTCCAGTGTGTTCATGAAAGCAATCATTCACATTGACCCAGCAGCACCAGTTTTTCTTTTAAAGTAGTGAATTATTTATGTTTGCCAATAAACTGACAAACTGGAAAGCTCAAAATTGGAAAGCTATCCATCTACTTAGATAAATAGTTATTTCTGATTTACTTGTACATATACAAGGATACTTGAAAAGTTTGTGGAAAAATAGAATTAAAAGAAAATACGAATCTTGTCATGAACTTTTTGAAGTACTTTGAATGTATTTTTTTTTAAATATCTGAGTGTGAAGTTGATATAAACAAGACTACTGCATTCTTATTATAATTTTTCTTTTTTTTTTTGAAAAATTACCTCTAGTACATGTCTCCTTTATAACTTAATAAAACTTTGTTAAGACTATTAAACATATCTGTGATTGTGTTATTACTAATGATTTAGTTATAATTCATATTTCAGCTTTCTTTCTGTGAAAACTTGTTATATTTTATTTTTTCTTCAACTGTAAAATTATGAAATTGATTTTTATTTCTAAAGTCACCTAATGAGTAATACGATGACAATGAATTTTAAAACGTTGAATTAAAATAATTAACAAGACATTAATAATTGTTTATTAATTGAATAGGAATGTATGAGTAAAAACAGTAAATTTGATTCATTATAGACATGTTTAAAGTAGAAAAAAACTTTTCTTTATATATATTGATTTAATATATACTATTCAGTTCAAGGATTGCATAAAACTTTCCAATTTTCCTCTTTTGGGATGCATATAAGTCCATTTCTGTTGCTTATAACAAAATACTTGGAACTGGATGATTTATAAGAAAATAAAATTTATTACTTGCAGTTTCTGAGGCTGGGGAATCCAAATTCCAGGGAACACTTTGGTGGTGGCTTTACAGCAATGCAGGGGTCTCACATGGCAGAAAATGGTGGAGCAGAGAGAGAGAGAGAGAGCGCTACTCATTCACTCTTCTTTGAATACCCTCAGAGCCACACCCAGGACCACCATTAAACAATCAACTTAATCACCTCTTCAAGGCTCCACCTTTCAATTTTCATAATAGGATTTCCCGCCTTCCCAATACTCTCACAGTGAGGACCAAGTTTCTGATACCTGGAACTTTGGAGGACACAATTTAAGCTTCAATAAGTTTGGGGGGACATTCAATCCACAGCCCGATGACACGATGAGAGCCAGAGGGATCATCCTACACTTCACTGTAGGCGAGGAATCCCTAAATGTGAATCTGGAAGCTTGTAAACGCCTTATTTCTCTTCTTTCCTGAGAGGAGAAGATATATTGCATCTTAATGTAAACACATTCTCCTCAGAAACAAAAGTGGAAGGATCCTGGGTTCTTGCTCTTTGAAATATAAATAATTGTCTTTAGGGGGAAAATCAGCTGGGTATAACTTAGTTTACAACTCAGGGTTTTGCAGTTTTATAGTCCTTAAAATTTAAATTTAAACACTTACCTCAAGGAAGGTAAATCTCTCCAAAGTTCTCACTATCTAGGCTTGTCTTTTTTTTTTTTTTTTTTTTTTTTTTAGTAGTGCTGCGCTTTGGCTTATTTATTTATTCATTGAAACGTAATTGATTATACATGTTTGTGGGATGCAGAGTTGAGTATCAATACCTGTGTACAATATGTGATGATCAAGTCAGGATAATTATCCTATTCAACATTATGAAACATAGTCATTTCTTTGTGTTGAAGACATTTGATCTCCTGTCCTCTAGTCTTTTGATAGCATGCAGTAAATTATTGTTGGTTATAAGTACCTAGCTTTACTGTATATCAATAGAGCTTATTTTTCTTAACTGGCTATTTTGTCTGTTAGTGCTCTATGCTTGTCTTTTATCTCAGGTTCCAAATTTTAGTAAAATTTGCTCTTTAATATCTAACAGTGCAGAAATATAAAAATGTTTCTCTACAGTCACACAAAAGGATGTTTGTTTGTGTTTGGTTTTGTTCTTTTGATTTGTTTCTGTTTGTTCTTAAATAAGGAGATACTAGCACACTTGCTGGATATGCCCAATGAAAAAAGAGAAGCTGACCATTTATGACAGCACCAGCTCAGTTGACAGAAGAAATTCCTTGAGGAGTCAAGAGTTAATGGACTACAGAGCACAAGTGAAGAACTAGATATTAATTAAAACAGATGATATTCTTTCATCTATACCAGAAGAGGAGGCAGAGAACATAAATAAAAACACTCAAACTTAGTAGATTTGGTGATGGGAAAATGAGGGAGTTCCTTTACAATTGCTCATTTATCTTGATGAAATTTGTCGCATGTTTGTGAGCTAAGAGTGGGTTTGGGGTTAAGCATGTATATAGAGGTTTACAATGACAGGAGAAATACCAAATACCTATCTTGGTGACTGGGAGCACGACCTTCTTGAAGAAATATAGTTGGCAAGTAGTTAGAATAAACCAGGGTTGGACTTTTCCAGACTGAAATAAAGAGAAAAAAAAAGGAAATAGAATTTAATGATGTGTAATGGTTAATTTATGTATCATCTTGGCTAGGCTAGGGTTAAGATGCCAGTTTTTTGGTCAAATGCTAGTTTAGATGTTGCTGTGAAGATATTTCATAGATGTTATTAACATTTACAATTGGTTTTCATTAAGTAAAGGAGATTAATCTCAATTACGTGGGTGGACCTCATGTATCAATTGAAGGCCTTAAGGGCAGAAACTGAGGTTTCCCAGAGATGAAGAAATTCTCTCTCAAGTCTGTGTCATAGAAACTCTGCTTGAGTTTTTAGTCTGCCAGCCTACCCTACAAGTTTTGGACTTGGCAACTCCAATAATTGATTTCAATTCATATTCATATATATGAATTGGCTCACACAATTAGTTCAATGGGTTCAAGGTTACAAGGTTGTTAAAGAAGAGCTCGAATGAAATAAAAGGTTTGAATGATTTCCATGTGTTTGTTAGCGATGAACGGAGTTTTAAGAGGTACAATTAAGAGCTTTCTTGAGCAAGATATAAAAGGAAATTGGGTCGAATTATGAGAAATCAATTTTGATATGGGAATAGTATTCCCAGTGATGATGCATAAATTCAGAGGCTTTGGTTTTGGGTATTTACTGAAGTAAACAGGCATCTGAAGAATTATGGAATTAACCTTGGCAAAAGTCTTATAATAGTGTGGGTGATCAGTCTAGGCTGAGCATTTCACTGGAAGTTATAGGGCCTCTGGGCAACTGAAGTCACTGTGGCATGACTGTTCTCATTGGAGTAGTAGTAGTAATAATAATAATAATAACAACAACAATAACAACAACAAGTACAAAAAGAACAAGAAGACAAGGAGCAGCTGATATTTCTGTAGTACGTACTATACCCAAGGCACTTGTGATGGTTATTTTTACGTGTGAACTTGACTGAAATAAGGAATGCCCAAATAGCTGGTAAAACATTATTTCCAGGTGTGACTTTGATGGTGTTTCTGTAAGAGGTTAGCATTTCAATTGGTAGACTAAGTAAAGAAGATCCACCTTTCACCAATGTGTGTGGGCATTATCCAGTCCATTGAAGACCCACCCAAATAGAACAAAAAGGCAGAGAAGGGTGAATTTCTATCTGTCTTCTTGAACTGGGACATCCATCTTCTACTGCCCTGGGCATTGGACATTGGAGCTCCTGGTTCTCAGACCTTCAAACTCAGACTGAATGACAACACTTGCATTAATCCATTTCTGTTGCTTATAACAAAATACTTGAAACTGGGTGATTTATAAACAAAACAAAATTTATTGCTTACAGTTTCTGAGGCTGGAAAGTCCAAAGTCCAAGGAACACATCTGGTGAGAGCCTTGGTGGTAGTAACACTGACGACAGAGTATCACATTGTGAAAATGGGGGAATAGAGAGAGACTAATGTTTCATATGCCCTAATGTTTCATATGGCTTTATAAAGGCCCTAAGAACCACACCCCTGACTGCTGTTATTAATCCATTCACTACAGCATGGTCCTACAATCTAATCACCTCCCTAAGGCCCCACCTTTCAATTGCCATAATAGAATTTCTCACCCCACCCCCCCCCACCAGTCACAGTGGGGCGCAAGTTTCTAATACATAAAACCTGGGGGACAAAATTCAAGCTTTAATGAGTTTGGGGGGATATTCAATCCATTATACCACTGGTTTTCCTGGTCCTCCAGCTTGCAGAAGGCATATCACAGGACTTTACAGCTTCAATAATTGTGTGAGCCAATTCTGGTGATAAATGTCTTCTTATATAGAGGAGATAGATATCTATATCTACATCTCTATCTATATCTACATCTCTATCTCTATATGTCATCTCTCTGTCTCTCTCTGTATCTCTATCTCTAGATCTATAACTATATCTCTCTCTATCTATCCTATTGACTCTGTTTCTCTGGAGAACCTTGACCAACAGCACTGTCCAAAGCACTTTCCATATATTATTTATTTAATCTATTCAACAAAACTATTAATAAGTAAAATACTTATTCACAATTTATAGATGAGAAGTAACTTTTTCAAGGTGACACAGACCTTGAACAAAAATTACCTATTATTCTTTTGTGTCAGTTTCATTACCAATATTATACAGATAAATAAACTGGCATGGTAGGCTAGATGAACTCACCAGAGCTAAAAACAGTTACATAGCTTTATCAGAGTAACTAGTTTGACTAGATCTTACTGTCAATGTTAGAGAAATAGGAATCAGTATGGACTGATAAGGAATTTAATTATATAATATAGCTGAGAAATAGAATCTTGTCTAAATTTGGAAATGCTTCATGTGCGCGCGCGCACACACACACACACACATACACACACACACACACACACACACACACACACACACACACACACACACACACACATTCTCCGATTTTGTCAGTCATGGTCCTTGCAGGAAACACATGACACACATAAATGAGTAATTGGAAATAATTTAATTAAGGGGAAGCAAATTTGTTTACAAAGTTGTTGGCAGAGTTAAGGGAAACACGAGACAGTGGAACACACCTCGGAGCCACAGCATGAAGCTATTTTCTCCTCAAGGTCTGAAACAGAAAAGTGAGGGAGCGATTATCAGAACACAGTGTAGCTCTGAGAGACTGCTGTTCTGTGGGGGTCTTGGCCTTTGGTAGAGGGGAGCAGTCAACCTGTGGCTCTGACCATTCTCTTCTCCCACATTGCAATCATCTGACAGTTACTCCTACTGGTAGAATCAAATAGAAAGACAGAGAGCAAAGGAGCCCATTGGTGCAGACCATAAAATCAGCCTCCCAGGGACCCAGAGCAGGGTGGAAAAGGGTAGAGAGTGGTTTGACTAAGCAAACAGGGAATCTGTATCATTCTGAAAGTCTAACCCAAATCAACATTGCAATTACCTATGCATAGAGGAAACTACATGAAATCACACTTTTAATTTCTAAAATCATTTATATTGGAAATAGAACAAGGAAGGAAAAAAACATTTTTTGAAAAAGCAATGGAAAAATATGTGATCTTTTCTCTCTTTTTTTGACTGTATTATAATAACTTGTACCTGCCTTAAGAGTTTTATTCTCTACAAACCATTTCAACAAAAAGAATAAGAGAATGAAGGCTAAGAGAAGTTAAAGACACTTACCAGTTTATGGCACAGAGGGACTGAAGCAAGATGCAAGACATCTTCCTGTTTCTAAAAGCAATGACCTTTCCATCACAATCCTGTTCACATGCAGGGATCCCTGCTCCTACAGATCTTTGGCTTCTTACAGTGAGTTAATGTCACCTGAGGCATTTTCATTTTCATCACTACAAAAATATCTTTCTCATTCCTTTGTCTTCCAAATTCTTCTGTCTCGGTTTCTCTGTCTCTCTCTCTGTCTCTGTCTCTCTCTCTCTTGGATCTAATTGACTCTCATTTTTCCCTTATTAATGACTTTTTTTCCTGCAAGTAAACAACATGATCAGGGCCTACTTAGCTACCAATTTGTTAACCCTAATATGTAAGCTCTTCAAGTTTCTGTTTTAAGTATTTCACAAACATTTTATATTTTTGATAAATCCGAAACTCAAATTGCTCATTCTATACTTTTCTAGACTCTTTCAAACTGAATGCTGGCTGTACCACTTCTCTGAATCTGATTTCTTTGAAAGACTAATCAAAATTGATCCCTCAAAAAAATGTTTTCTCAGTATTCGTTCTTCGCCACCTGTTTACAAAATTTCGTTTGTTACCAAGAGAATCTTTTTGAAATATTTTTTCTTTTTCTTTCAGTGATACCGCACTGCTCCAAGTCTTTTAAACCTCTCATTTCAATTTACCTGTGCTCTTTGATGTGTTCTACTCTTTTTTCTGTCTTTTTAAGGTAGAAGAGTTATCTATGTTTGTCCTGAACTCTCTATTCTAACATTATTTTCTCTTTACTATTTTCATCACTCCCACATTCAACTATCACCTTTATAATCTAAATACCTTCAGTCATTCTATTTCTCCTAGTCACAATTTTTCTCACTTTAATGTCCTACTGGGAAATTCCATACTTTTGTTTTCTAAAATATGTTATCTTGACTATATATTCAGAAAATGTGCTGAAAAAAAAAATCTGCAGACTTGTGTTTATTCTCTTAGATAATTTATGCATATTACAATATTAAAGGTTCTGAGAAGTTGTACCCAAAAAAATCACTTTAATTAGTTCTAATTTTTCAACAATTGTTTTACCACAGAATCCCATTTCTTTTTATCCTCATAAAAACTACTAATTGCCACCAGAACTTTGGCTTTGCAGAAAACACATCACAGAATATTATTCCAAGTGAAGTCCCAAATTTAGCAAGTCCCCAAAAGAATTCATCTGAGCATACCTACTAGTGCCTCCACCAAGCTCCCAGTAACCTAGTTTCAGAATACTGGATTCATCTTTTCTTCTGTTCCCAATAGTCTCTACATCTAATCACCCAGCAAAATTGGTTAATTCAATTTTTAAAATACTTCATACATTCTCCTTTCTTCCTTCCCATTCCTATGGATACTATCCAATATTGCAGACTCTTATCTTTCAAACAAAATTTTAAAGCACATTTCTGTTTAGTTTTATTACTTTCCTAAGTTTAAGTTACAACATTGTATTTTTCCATTTAAAACATTCACTGGTAAAATTTTTTTTAACAAAAGCATATGGATTCCTTATTCTGACATTTAAAATAATTCCTTTAATGCCTAACTCTAATCACTTGAGTGGAAGGAATGCATTTGTTATGGGGGTGTAATACTAGATTGCTAATTAGGGCAGTTCAAACTGTAAAGTATTTTATTTTCATTAACTGGTTTGTTTATTCTATAAAATTTGTGGGTGTACAGTATGTACCTGGCTTCATGACACTTTATGTGAACTCACAAAGATAAATAAATCAGTGTCAGACCATTGTGCTTGTGTGGGTATGTATGTGTTCTCACCATGTCATACTAGCTCTCTCATTTCTCTGGGGGATGTTACTCAGTAAAACCTACCAAAAACTGAAAAAAGAGAAAATTCCATGTAACAGGAACCCTTCTATTAAATAAAGCATAACATATATAGGTGACTATGATTATATGTTATGCAGGACAAGTATGTTGTGTTAACTGCTCCCATTCTCAGCAATAATTTCCCCACCTCACTAATATATGCACAAATTAATTACCTGGTTAAGTTCTATCCATTTGTTATGAATGATCTTAGGTATTATTTAACTTAATTCCCATCATGTGCATTTGCTGAGGCATTATAACTTAATAGTTCAGACTTTATGATCTGGAATCACAAAGCATGGATTCAAGCTCTAGCTTTCCCAATTATTAATCTTATTTTGAGTAAAATAAATTTTTTAAAAAATTTCCCACTGCTGAAATTGTGGAAACATTTTTACATTGAGTGTTGTTGTGAAAATTAGATTATGTGCTTGGCATATAGTAAGAACTCAATAAATGTTGCCAATTGTAAATATTTTATTATTATCTCTCATGTTTTTATCTCTCAAGGAAATAGTGATTTTGTTCTGTTAATCTGTATATTTAGTCTCTGGTTCTTTTAGTCTATAAATTCCTTTAAGGTGGTGTATTAGTTTCTTATTGCTGCTATAACAAAATTCTTGACTTAAAACAACATTAATGCTACTTATTAAGTAATATAAATTATTACTGAATTAATATAACAATTTAAAATCAGAAGTTCAAAATGGGTCTTACTGCACTAAAATCAGTGTCTGTAGGGTTGCATTCCATCTGAAAGCTCTAGGGGAAAATCTATTTCCTTGCCTTTTATAACTTCTACATTCTTGAATAAGGGTCTCTTCTCCTATCTTCAGAGACAGCAGTACAACATCTTCAAATTCCTGTTTCTGACTCAACTACCTTCTTTCCCTTATAAGGATCCACGTGATTACATTGGGCCCAGCTGGATAATTCAGGATAATCTTTTTGTCTCAAAATTCTTAACTTAATCACATGTAAAAAAGTATCTTTTTCTGTGTAAAGTGAAATATTCACAGGTTTCAGGGATTAGGAAGTGGACATTTTGGGGGGCATTATTGTGTTTACCACAGGCTTATTGTTGTCTGTTTGATTTAATTTTCTACAGTGCTTAATGTTTGACTTCTATATCTGAAAGTTAAAACAAATGGCTGTTGAATAACTTAATCAATGAATAGAAGAATGGATTAATGAATATTAGGAAATCTTATAAACACCTAATATTCTACTCTCTTACTGATACTGCTTAATAATTCAAACTAGACCTTCCTGCAATTCCCTAGAGTGGCAACAAACTTGTAGAAGGGGTAGGCTTACCTGTGTTATAACTATTATAAATCAAATTGGGATGTGGCTCCAACAAATGGCATGCTCTCAGGACAACTTTCCATTATCTTACTAATTCGACTCATCCCTTTACGTGCTGTGGTTACAATGGGAAGAATGTTTTGAATGAGTGATGTGTTGAGTATGTCTCTTTGAGGGTGGTGAATGATGGAGTTTGAATCATGAGTTGTTGTGCTGCTTAGAAAGTTCTAAGTTGTGATTTTAACTTGAAAACCATTTCACTTTGCAGAATGTTAAAATTTTTCAGTATCAGCTAAAAAAAATCATTTATCTTAAAATTCATAAAGGCTTAATAGAATGTACTTGATAAAGTTATCAGCACAGATGTTCATTACATAGATATATTGTACTATTTATTATATATGAAAATACTGCTTTAAGATACAGTAAGAGTTTTGCTTTTGAATATTATTATTTATAAACTGCTCAGAGCTGTTATTCTATATTCAGTTTTTAAGGTTTCACAAAGCTCAGTGGAATTTAGCTCATCCATTTAAATTTTAATCATGGCAAAGCAGTACATAGATAATGATTTATTGCTTCAAAATAGAACCATGAAATGACAAGAAAAATATTCGTATCTTGATTGAAATGTGAGCATTTACAAGGTTATTATATTTAATACACTTTATGTCAACATCATCAATAGAGTTTTCAATGCTACGGTTCTGTATTTATTTGCATCACAGACTCTCATATTGAAGGCTGTTGTCTTAATCAGTTCACACTGCTGCAGGCGGAAAATTCTGTATATGACATTTTTGTCATCTGTATTTCCTTCACAGATAAACTTCAAACTTTAGTTTTATAATTAGGTACATTTATTTGTTTGAAAGTACACTCGTCCTATCATGTTACTGATTATGATATTTTCTGACAGATCAAAGATTTACCAACATTCAAACTTGTCTATAGCATGTTTTCATTTTACATATAAACATTAGTGAGGGAGGCATCAAATTTATAATCACAGAGAAAAAATGCTGATAGTTTTAGGTACCCCAGCAGATTTTATGTTTCTTGTCTTATGCCTACTGAAAAGAGTAATAGCTGATTCTCACATAAATTCCCCAAACAAAACAAAGAAATAAAAAAAGCCTGTTGAAGATTGTGAAAGGTACCCTAACGGGAGACATTCTGGAAACTAGCATTACTTTAGGACAGGAAAAAAGAACCTGAAAATCTAAGAAGAAATTCTTCTATTCAGTACAGATAAAACTTAATAGAGTGATCAAATATCACAGTTTCCTCCATAAGGTCCCAGTTTATACCTATTGCCCCATGTAATTGTTATTAACCCCTCTTGATATTCTCAAAATTGTCCCAGCAAGGGTGATAAATTATATGACCACATAAAATTTATAGCCTTAATGTTTTAGATACTAAAGAACCTTTTGTTGTTGAAAATAAATTGCTCCCCAAACTAAAAAGAATGATAAAATTTGAGAAACTTTTGCTATTTTATTGGAATAAAAAGTCATAAAGTTTGAAGACCAAACTTTAAGAACTGGTCTATTTGATGTGTATATTGTTTGGTCTAGTCTGTGACAGTTTCATTAAATTGATATAATATTCTTTGGCAGAAAATTGATTGTATCTAATTTCCGAGCCAAATCTCTTGAGAACCCTAAGCTAACAATCGCAATATGAGAAGCTTATCAACTATTTAAATTTTATGTTAAGGATTTGTTGAGCTTAATGGAATTTTCTTTTTCAAGATTTCAAATTCTAGAGGAGACTGAATTCGGAGGCATTTGCTAATAAATTACTATTCAAAGGGAACATTATAAACTCCAGTGTTAAAATGATGATATTCCTGTGTTGGTTTACCATTAAAGCTCTGGATTGATGTGCTTATTTTTGTTTAGTGATGTGTAAAATTTTTTTTATGAAATGACCTTGATGAATTAATATTAATAGCAATCAAATTAGGACACAAGAACTCACTGTTTTTGGTTTGTATCTGCATTGTATTTTAATAGTGCTATGAGAGGTAAGGAAAACAGCAACATGAGATGAGATTTTTGCCTCTACAGAAATTATTGTGGCATCAACAGTAACAATCATTATCATCATCATAATTAATAATAATACCAGTCAAAGTCCTGGCAAGAAACAGAAGCAATACTCAAAATAGGGATTTTGAGGAGAGTTAAGCAAAGGAAGTTCTTAGAAAAGTTATAGAGGAAAGTTCCATCAGGTGTAGAGAAAGCAGAGGAATAACTCAATGAGGCTTCTTATAGAAGAGCTTTTTTGACACCTAGACACTCCAGGGTGGAATGTAAGGGAAAAATGGGCAGATATCACTTTTCCTGAGAAACGATTCAGACATAGACATGGCAAAATAAATTGTTGAAAATTATTTCGTCAGTAATTATGAGACATGGGATTAACACCCGTTTACTCTGGCTTCAGAAATATTCTTCTTAACATACTGTATTGCCTTTATGAATTATATTTATATATTATTGCTCAATATATATATATTTTTTTATATACATACATAATTTAGATTGTAAGAGATATAAATTCCAAAATTTAAAAGGAATAAGAAAAATATGTAATTTTTTCTCCACTTGTCATATATTCCCCGCTTTTTCTAGTTCTTTTCTTTGAGGAATTCACCCAGCTAATGCAGGCTGGGACCATTAGTGTAACTCTCTCTGCCCCTTCAATTTGTGGGTTGGGAAATTTTAACTTGGTCGTTTGTGGAGGCTTATTTTAGGTTGGTCAGTGGTTTGCACTGGTGCAGCTGGCTATTACCTGTTGATGCCACAGCAAGGGCTGTCAGTCCTCAGAATACATGCCATTTAATTATTCGAGGTTGAAAGCTTTAAGGGCTTTGTCTTTAGAAGTGTTTCCCAACCTTGGCACTATTGACTTTTAGGGCTGGGTAATTATTTGTTGTGGGGGATGATCCTGTGCAGGGTGGGATCTGCAGCAGCATCCCTGACCTCTACCCACTAGGTGCCAGTAGTACCTTCCCACCAGTATGCCAATCAAAATTCTTCCCAGATATTGACAAGTGTCCCCTGGGGAATAAAATAGCCCTCAGTTGAGGACTATTGATATACCAGTAATGGTTGCTTCTTATAAACTTGGGGGGGGGCGGTGCTTAGAACCTTGGTGAAAGTTAAGGGTAGGGTTTAGGTGTAGTTTCTTGGAATTTGTCCCTGTTCTTTGAGAAACCTGGATTTGTGATTTGGCATATGACATTAATTTGGGGAAAATTCTGCTATTTTTGCTTCAAATATTTGTTCTGTCCCATTTCTTCTCACTTTTCCTTTTGGTATTACCGTTACCTATATTACACTTTGTAGTTGCACAGTTCTTGAGTATTTTATTCCCTTTTATAAAGTCTTTTTTCTCTGGGTTTTTTTGTTTGTTTGTTTGTTTGTTTTTTTAGTTTTGGAAATTTCTGTTGACATATCCTCAAGCTGAGAGATTCTTTCCTCAGCCATATCCATTCTACCTTTAAGCCCATCAAAGGCATTCTTCATTTTCTGTTACAGTGTTTTTGATTTCTAGTATTTCTTCTTAATTCTTTCTTAGAATTTCCATCTCTCTGCTTACATTATCCATCTGTTCTTCCATGTTGTATATGTTTTTTCCACTACACCCATTAGCATATTATTCATAGTTATTTATACCCCTTTTGTGATAATTTCTGCCATTTCTGAATCTGCTTCTGATGCTTATTCTGTCTCTTCGAATTGTGTGTTTTGCCTTTTATTATGACTTGTAATGTTTTTGTTTTGAAATTTGGACACAATGTACTAAGTAAGTATAATTCTGTCAAACAAGCCTTTAGTGATGTACTGATGTGGTGATGAGGTGTGAGGGAACAGAGCATTCTATATACTTATGGTTAGGTTGCAGTCTTTTAGTGAGCCTGTGCCCCTGAGTTGTGAACTTCACAGGTGCCTCAGGTTTGACAGGATGGCTAGAGTGAGCTGGAGTGATGTCTTGTTGCTAACCATACTGGGCAGCTTTAGATAGGACAGCTCATATTTAATTCTACAGTAAAGCACAAAAAGGGAACAATGAAAGGGATAGATAACTTGGGATTCATGTGAAATATCCAGAGGCTCAGAGGTATCATTCCCCCCTTGGGTCCAAATTGACTTTGGAATTTTTAATCACATAAGCTCAGAACAGAGCTTAAATTTCTATGACTCAGCTTGTGGGTTCACCCATTAAAAATGGTAGACTATAAAATAAGTATTAGTAATCAGCTGTAGATTAAAATAATATGCCATTTTTATGACTTGAAAAAGAGAAACAACTTAAATTATTGCAAACTAATAAAGTAGCATTGATATTCTGAGTCTGGAGTATTTTGAATCTTGGAGTCAGATTTGCTTAGAAATCAAATAGAAACTAGATTGATTTGGGAAGAGTGCTTTAGTCTGATGATCATAATAGAAGCAGTACAGGAATAAAAGCAAAATAAAACAAGTCAGGGTGATTGAACTGGAGGAACAGAGAGATTCTTAAAGAAAATGTTGAGATCTTAAAGGAGAGATTAGAAATAACTAAGAGGAAAATGAGATCTTAAAGGTCAGGCTAAATGATAAGCACTGCATCTAACTGCTTTTTAAAAGACCATTAAAAGATAAGTATTTTTACTGTAATTGAGAAATAGTGACTTGAGCACCAAAGAAATTTAACAGAGAAAAACAAAAAAAACTCAGAGTAGACCGAAACTACTCTTATTTAAGAATCAGGATTCAGAAAACTATTGAGAGACACCTTTGAAAGCTATGGTTTGAAGGTTAGTTAAAAAAAATAATTGAGAAACTACCAACCAAAGATTATTACAAACATACCAAAAGATTAAAAACTCTAGGTGTATTTGAGAGAGGAATGCCTGGAAGATCAGAATATAACCCTTGATGGAGAAGATGCTGACATTACCTGTACCCTGAGGGGATGTGCCCAAACTAAAATAAGCAGCAGCAAAGGTGTCAATATTCTTTCTGGATTAGAAGATAGTCTTTCTGGATTAGATATTAGGCTAAAGCAAAAATACCTGCTGGCTAAAATTATACAATTCAGAAAAGTGAAGGTAAACTACATTTGTTTGATGTGTTTGGCATTGTATGATGACTTGTGACACTCTGAAGGAATCATAATCTAGTGAGAGATCCTGGGACAGCAACTGGAATCAACCCCAGCTTTACCCAGCCACTGAGATACTCTCAGAATATAACTTAGAAGGATGTTACAGCCATTGCTCTGACATTCCTTTGCCTCTCATGGTCTTCCTTCACATGCCCACATGGCTCACTGTCCCAAGTCACCTACCTCAAGTCATGCTTTTTTTTTTTCTTGTGACAGGTAAGGGGATTGCAACCCTTGGCGTGGTGTCACCCGCACCGCGCTCAGCCAGTGAGCACACTGGCCATCCCTATATAGGATCCGAACCCATGGCCTCGGCACTCCCAGCGCTGCTGCGCTCCCAGCGCTGCTGCGCTCCCAGCGCCGCACTCTCCTGAGTGAGCCACGGGGTTGGCCCATGCTTAAACCTTTTCAATGAGGCTTTCCCCAACTACTCTATTTAAAACTCATCTTTAGCACCTAGCTCCAAACTTACTATCCCCTTTACCCTGTATGTATATTTTTTCAATAGCACCCTTTAAAATTTTATGTAATTTAAGGTATTTAATGCATTTATTTTATGTCATATTCTCTAGACTACAAGTTTCATGAGAGCATGGATTCTTGGTTTTATTCATTAATGTATCCATAGAACTTAGAAAGATGTTTGTCACACAGGAAGCACTCATTAAACATTATTCAATGAATGAATATAGAATCTGTGACACTTGGAAATCAACTAACAAAACGTCTGGGACTCTGCAGGAACTAGATAACTCCTGAGAAGGAATTTCTAGTTCCTACCAGGCATCAAGAACCCTTTCAACAAAGAATTAACAGATTAAGCGAATTAGGAAAATGGCTTTAGGATTTAAATTAAGACTTAAGAAGTTTAATCATTAATTCACAAGGGGAAGAGGGTCTTATTTGAACTTTAGTTTATTTGAATTTTTAATATCATTGCATGGAAATTTAATCTCTGAATATGAATTTTTCCTTAAAATAATAATGATAGGGTTTATATTAAATTTGAAGACATTTCTTTATTTTTCTGTAGTTTTACTGTTGAATTGTATGTATACACCTTTGAAGTATCTTGATGTTAAATGGGTTCATTGTAGAAATTATGATTGAGGTAGTATGTCAAATAATGTGGCCGGACTTAACTTGATATGAAATAAAACAAGATGGGAATTTTCAGTTGACAGTAGAGTAATCTTGGTGTTAGTTTAATGAATATACTATTTTTATTCAAATCAGAAGCTTTTGGTGGCAGGGGGTGGGGGGGGAGCGGGAACAGGAATCTTACCTGAACACTGATGGTCACAGGAAAATACCCATAGGAGTGTTTGCTGGTGTTTGGAGAGTGAGCCAGTGAAAGGTAGATACAATACAATTCAGATAAACTTCTAATGACTTGTGCCAGGGGAACACCACAAAGCTCTTTGGCTATGGGCTTTTTTGTTATGCCCAGTGTGTCAAGGTGAAAAACAACCTAGGAAAGGATCCGGAGATCCTTCGTCTCCTTGCCTGATTTATTCTTCCTTTAAAGGAAGCCCCAGGCATTGCTCCACTCAACCTTCCTTCCCTAGGGATGCATAGTAAATTACCTTATTGATATACTTGAGAAAAATAGCAGCTTCTACCTTCTCTCTTGGAGACTAGGCAGCCCACAGAGAGCATAATTCTTCTCTGCTCCCAATAAAGAGAGTACTTCCCAGGTCCACCGTGACTGTGACTAATTGGATAATTTTTCCTCATTTGGGGATTTAGTTGGGAGGCCCATTTTGTGCTAAACTAAGCTACACCTTCCACATTAACCTTCACTAATAACAACGATGATGTTAGCCTACACTTTTACTTTTTGCTGTTCAGACCTAGGTGGAAGAGGCTTGCTATCTCTTACCATCCTCTCTTTATGAACCCGGCAAATATTTTCTTGCTGATTAACTACTTGGGTGAGAGTTCTTCATTTTGCGACTTGTTATGGGTGGTGGGGAGATAATTGCTTGTGTTGATTTGTCCTGTCCCATGTTCTCCTTTAATGTCTTGGATCTTACTTATTTTGTCCTTTGCTATAGCCATTTAATTCTTACCACTCCAGGCATAGCCAGTTTAATGGGCTGATGCTTCTCTCTACTAGACCTGGTAAAAAGGTCTGAGATAGGTTACTTCAGTCTTGCCAAGTTGATTCCTTATAGCCCCCAAAATGTAAGTGAAAACATAATTAATAGTTGGACCATTATATCATGGAATTACAACCCAAGAGAGAAAAGATTTAAAATGTTCCCTTTCTGAAGTAATTTTAACACATTCTTTTGTTAAGATTTTCTTCCTGAAGTGCCTCACAATTCCTTAGAGAAAAGCCCCACTTCTTCTCATTGAAAGGAATCTCAGTCTCCGAGTGTATCGATGCAGTCATATCTGTGCCTATTATTCTGTGATATTATCCATACCTTGGCCTTCAGTTAATGCAGGTTATGAGGGGCTTTTACTTCCCTACAAGGGGTCATCTGAAAATATAAATGGACACTACTGACATTTTTGGTGGACTGGAGGGTGCTAATGATACCATAGTAAGGACAATCCCATCCAAATGATAAAAGCACCCATTAATCAAAAATTGATAAGGTTGTATTAAGTTGGACTGTTATAATAGTACTTTGATGATAATTTTGAACATGTCTTTTTCTGCCTATTTGCACAATAATGAACTCATTGGGGTATAGAGTATGCCTTTGTAGAGCATTAGTACCGACCAGTTTTTCCAAGTGGTTGTACAGAATTTATGCTATCATTAGCAGTGCATGAGTGTTTCAGTAGCTCTACATCCTTGCTTCCCAATTTCATTTTTTTTTTCTTTTTATGTTTAGCTCTTTGGGTGGTTATGTAGTATTATTCTGGATTTAATTTGATTTGATTTATCTATTGATTACTTTGGTTAAGCAAATTTTCACAAGATTTTGGGGATTTGCCTCAAGCTATTTTAAACTTCCTGTTCAAAATGCTTCTCCCCCTTTGTATCCATCCATTTTAGCCTTTAAATGCTATCATTTGATTAACCAAAGTTTACCAGTTTACCAGTTTTTAAATTTCATGTTTTATAGTTAGTATTTTCTGTATTCTGAATGCCTACTCATTAGGTAATTTTCCTATATTGTAAGATATCAAGTTTTAAATACACATCTGGAGATAAATACAGACATAAATTCACTTGGGATTTTTATGTATGGTATGACGAATGATGTAAAATTATTTTTTCTATAAGCATATCCAATGTACTTGGAATCATTTGTTGAAAGGACCATTTTTTCCTCAGTGTTCTGCAGTGTTATCTTTGTCATAAATCAAACACTCATATATATGGGGGAGAGGTTCCAGAATCTCTAATCTATCCTGTTCTGCTGATGAATTTGTTTGTCTTTAGACTAACATCACCCTATCTTAATTATGATAAACTTTATAATAAGTTTTTATATATGACGGTGTAAGTGCTATAAGATTTTAAAGCCACTTGAATTTTTATTGGATATATTTAAGACATACAATCTGACGTTTTGAGATATATATATTATATATACACACGCATCTTGAAATTAATTTTATGGACAAGCCAATTAACATATTCATTATCTCAAATGGTTACTTTTTTTTTTGGTAAGAACACCTGAGATATACTGTCTTAGCAAATTTTCAGTATATAATACAATATTATTAACTATAGTCCTCATGCTGCCCGTTACATTTCTAGACTTATTCATTCTTCTTAACTGCAACTTTTAATCCTTTGACCTACATCTCCCCATTTCTCTCTCTCCCCAGCCTCTGGTAACCAATGTTCTACTCTCTGTCTCTATGTATTTGACTTTTTTTGAGTTTCCATATATGATATCATGCAGTATTTTTCTTTCTGTGGCTGGCTTATTTCATTTAGCATACTGTTTTCTAGGCTCATTGATGTTGCAAATAGCAGGATTTCCTTTTCTTTAAGGCTGAGTAATATTCCATTGTAAGTATATGCCACATTTTCTTTATCCGTCTATCCAACTTAGCTTGCTTCCATGCCTTGGCTATTGTGAATAGTGCTGCTATAAACATGCAAGTGCCGATATCACTACCACGTGACATCATTTTACACTGGGTATACACCCAGGAGAGGGATTGCTGGGTCATATGTATTTCTATTTTTAATTTTTTGAGGAACATCCACACTGTTCTCCATAATAGGTGCACCAATTTATATTCCCACAAGGTATAAGTGTTCCCTTTTCTCTACACCCTCAACAATACTCATTATTTCTAGTCTTTTTTGATTATAGACATCCTAAGAGGTATGAAGTGATGTCTTGATACCTGCTGGCCATTATTTTTATGTCTTCTTTGAAGTAGTGTATTCAGTAGTAGTAGTATTCAGGTTTTTTGCCCATTTTTAATCAAATTATTATTATTTTATTGTTATTATATTATTATTATTGCTATTGAGTTGTGTGAGCTCCTTTAACATTGTGAATACCAATCGCTTATCATGTATATAGTTTGCAGATATTTTCACCCATTCCATAGGCTGCCTTTTCATTTTGTTAATTGGATTTATTTATACATTTTAATATATTTTTGTGGTTTCTTTTGGATTTACTACTTACACAATTATTTATAAATGATGTCATTTTATTTATTTTATTTATTCATTTTCTATCTTTACAAAATGGTAAACAAAACTGATACATTAGGGAAATGCAATGAGAAGCTGGAGGTGATTAGCTACCAGTTAATAGCTAAGTGTGAAAGCCAGGGGGCCTCCTATAAAGACACTCTCATCTCTTGTAGTTAAAGGGTGAAAAAACTCAGAATTAGGCTTTGTTCATAATTATAAGAGTAGCATACTTTTCAATAAATAATGTGGGGGAAATTAAACATCTCTAAGTACAAATAGAGAACTCTAAATATACCTTGTATTTGAGTTAGGCAGAGTTCTTAATAGGATTCAGAAGTGTAAATCCTAAAAGTAAGAAGCCTCTAAAATTGCTCATTTGCCGCATCTGGACACAATAGTAGTGGAAATAGAAATAAAAATAGAAATAGAAATATAATACACACACTTAATGCACACGCACATGTTGCTTCCAGGGGTTAATGGCAGAGATTATTATCACCCTTACAGATGTAAAGATTACAGGGTAGAGGTCCCTATATATCCACTAGTCTGGCACCAAAAAGCCAAACTGATTCTGTTGAATGACAGTGGACAAGGATTAATAACAATTGCATTAGTCCATTTCTGTTGCTTATAACACAACACCTGAAACTGGGTAATTTATAAAGAAATAAAATTTATTTCTTATAGTGTGCAGGCTAGGAAGTTCAAAGTCCAGGGAACACGTCTGGTGAGGACCTTCTTCTTAGTAGTCTACATCGGGTCCTGTGGAGACACAGGGTATCACATGGTGAGAATAGGCTGAGAAAGAAAGCTCACCTGCTCACTCACTCTCCTTATAAAGCCATCAGAACCATGCCCACGACCACCCATTAAATCTTCAGCTCATTACTCCATGAATGTGTGAATCCATTCACAAGGGCACAGTCCTCACAATCTGATCACCTTAAAGACCCCACCTTTCAAACACCATAATTAAACTTCCCCTCCTCTTAACACTGTTACAATGGAGATTAAGTTTCCAATACATGAACTTTTGGGGGACACATTTGACCCATAGCAGCAATTAAAGCTGTTTCACCATATGCAGTGTCTTTGTTAAAGCATTAAGTCCTTAGATAAAAGAAAAGTGACCACTGAGCCAAGTAATGTGTTCTTTCCCATCCCTATCAAAAAAGAGGATCAGGAATTTTCAAATTCACTAAGGGCGAACAACTGTATACATTACAGTCTTGCCCAGGGCTATACTAACTCTCCTCCTCTCCATCATAATAGAATTATAAGGCCTATACTGACTGGATAGTCCACAAAACCTCAAATTGGTTCACAACATAAATAACAGCATGCTAACGTGACCAGATAAGCAAGAAGTGGCAAGTACGTTGAAGGCCTTGGTAAGACATATGTGTCCAAAGGGTGGTAGATAAACTCTGTGCAGATTCAACCCCGACCAACAGTGAAGGTTTTAGAGCTTCACAGGTCTGAAGGATGCCAGGTCATCCCCTCCAAAGTAAAATACAAAAATTACTGCAGCCTGTCTCCTCCTAATAAGAAATATCACAATATTTGGTAAGCTTCTTTGGATTCTGAAGACATTTTCAACACTTGGGAATAGTGCTTCAAACAACGTATGGGATGACAAAACTAAATGAAATCAAAAAACTGCCAGCTTTGAGCAGGTCCTAGGTTTCAAAAGAGAACTGCAGTATGTCTAGGCTGTGGTCTAAGTTGCCCTGATGCTTGAGCCATAGTATGTTACAAACCCTATGATATTTGTGGTGTCCATGATAGGAAAGAATACAGAATAGAGTTTAGGGGATGTCTTAGGTTGACTACCAGTTAACAAACTCAGCCTTTTCCTCCTCTGAGAGTTGGTTACAAAGGCTATCCTATGTGTCTATAGGAGAGGGGCCAAGCAACTCTGATAAATGACAAAGAGGTAATGGCTATCTGTTCATCCATCCTACATGTGCCTTCCAGCCCTGTGGTGTCTATTCTAAGATGTACCACTCTCATCCACCAGTGGACTGATGCTTAGCCTGCCAAGTCTTATGATTTGGTGAGTCAGGTGGAATCCAGCTCATTTGGGGACATTTCTGGCACATGGCCACATGATGTCTCTTGATGAGGTATTTCATCTCTACCAAATATATACAGTTCTTTGCTGCAGATGACATGATATGAAGAATTCTAGTGGTCTACACTGGGATTCTCCTATTAGAATCAAATGTCATCTAATTGGGTTATTACCAAACCTCAAGTTTCTTCATTATTTACAATATCAATATCTTCAGAATTAATAGAATCCTGTCTTTTCTCTACAAAGTAAAGCTGTATGTTTCTAAAAGGTAGTACCTGCTTCCTAATGGCAGTGCATTGCTCAGCTGCTTCTAATTTAGCTGGACATAGTGCCACAACTACCATCTGAAGATAATTCCATGTTGTATAGTCCCTTCAGCTTGGATCCATGCCCCAGCCTAAGGTTAACTGCTATTAAGGGTGAAAGCTTTTTTTTCTATCATGTTTAGCACTTTTAGTGATTTGTTAGAATCTATCAGGAAAACAATCAAAAATAAATAATTGCTTATTCATCATGTCCTACTAATATTGAAGGTAAAAAGAAAAATATTCCTTTCTACCCAGAATGTCTTTTATGAGAATAACAGCATGATTTGTGTAACTGTTTTGAAATTACTCAATCATTATATTACAAACAAGGAAACCTTGATTAAGCAACATATTTTAATTGACAAAGACACATAAAGAAAATAAAAAACAATTAGCAAGTGATCCATGTTATAATATGTATTGAAATAAACATTAGAAATGAAATTGCTCTTTTTTTCCAAGAGAATGATAATCAGAGTAGAAAAATGTACAAAATATTGATATAACGAAGATAAGTACAGCATAGGTGAAGCTGTGGGAAAACAACTATTTAACGTCTGTGCCCAAGCCCTAATTCTGGTCTGGCTCCAGTAGACTACTAATTACAGTAATATGTTTTTCAAATGCCTACTATTTCTGTGTTACTTTACATTTATTAGGTCATTAAAATCCCTTTGAAGAATAATTCCTAGGATATTGATTAAGAAACTTGACATGGAAAATTCGAATAACACAAATAAGCAGCTTAACTAGGAAAGCAAACTAGGATTCTGCCCCTAATTTCCTAGCTTTTGACTCTTTACCAATTATTACTGAAAACTAATGAAACAAAATCAGCATAACTTAATTGTTTTGGGTATAAGACTGGCTATTTTCAACACCTACTCTGCCACTTATTATTGTGTTTATCTCTGAAATATTAGGAAATTAGGAGTTCTAGAAGGTTAGAAACGCTCAAAGATGCAATTTTCTTAAAAGTAAATGAGAAAAATGCCAGAACCATGGATAGGTGAATTTGAGCCTAATGCCAAAAATATTTTGATAAAAAAATTTTCAAACAGATGATTTGCTAGCATTTAGAGAGGTATTGAATGATCTATTAGTGTCAATGAGGATAAAAAAAAATTATTCCATTTAATTAAATTTATATTTTGATAGACAAGTAGATGAGGAAGACTTATTCCTTCTTTCTATTATTCAGATTTTTATTTGGCACATAATTATTGAGTGCTATTCACTCTTCCAAGTACAGATAGACTTGTAAATAAAACAAAAAATGACCCTGCCCTCTTGGTAAAACATGAAAAAAAAAACATATAAACATGATTGTTTAATATACATATATACACACACACACACACACACATACCTGTTTAAACATGATCTATGCTATATAATATGCAATTTCACATAGTGGGAAATTTGAAAAACAAAAACATTGTATAAGAATTTTAAAAGTGATGTAAGGGACATGTTCCATGAGATGGAGTAACTAGAAGAGGACTCTATGGGGATATTACAGTTGAGCAGAACATATATACTGTGAAGGATTTAGCCACGCTGCTATTTATGGGAAGAACATTTCATGTAAGGAAATCAGCAATTGAAAAATTTTTGTGGAAAAAAAATCATTACAGGAATAGGAGGAAGCAGCTGGAGGGCAGGAACTGGGAAGTATCCTAATTAGCTTTGAAAGATTATTTTGGCTCCTTTGTAGAGAACGACAGTCAGAAGCAGAGCAGTAGAATCAGGAAGACCAGATACAAAGTGCTAAAAATAGAGAGTAAAAGAATTTTAGAATGACTGTTGACAAATTATTTCTTCATATTTTTGAAAAATGGAAGGAGAACTCTAGACTGCCTGACAGTATAGTTAGCTACACTTAGTAACTTCTTTCCTTCTTTCTTTCCTTCTTTCTTTTTTTTCAATTTTATTTATTCATATTTATTTTGGGGGGTATGGAGAGTTGTTTCAGTACATGAATATATTGCACAATGATTCACTTAGGGTAGATAGATAGTTTTGTACCTTTAAGTCCACCCCTCCTCCTCTCCTTCACCTCCCTTTCCTAATAACTTCTGAATGAGAATCTCAAGAGAATGTTGATCAGTAACTCAACATCAACTTGGAATGATGGGCCTACCCCGTGGTGCACTTATAGGGATGGTCGGTGCACTCACTGGCTGAGCACAGTGTGGCCAGTCACAACAAAGACAAAAAAAAAAAAAAAAAAAAAAAAAACTTGGAATGAACTGAGGCATAGGACCTGATTATTCATATCATCTTGTTGAACTTCTTTATCAGTGATTTAGTTGGCTACATGGAAAACATGCTAATGAAATTCACAGATGACCTGAAACTGCCAGTACCACATTGAAACACATATGCAGGCTATAAAATTATCCATAACAGATTAAACAATGTCACATTTTTCAGAGACATTGCATTTTGCTTCAGAAAAAAAATGTATATAGATAGATAGATAGATAGATAGATAGATAGATAGATAGATAGATAGATAGATAGATAGATCAGACAAAAATTCTACAAAGCCAAGATTATCAATCCCTCCAATCTCTAAATCCCATTAAAAGTTTAAGCAACAGCATAGAGATCAGACTATAGTTACAATAGAAGAAAGAAGTAAGGAAGAATGTTATCAGTGTACCAGGAATTTTTATCAGTAAAGGAGGAACAGTTTCAGATTTTACAGAGAAGAAAAACCAGGGAAACCACAGTTCAAATCAATAGCAGAAATACATTTTTGATGCAGTGGAATATTTCAAGTGATATGTAAACACAGACCTAATAGAAATAGGATTGAATCCTCTGGCATTCACTAGTGTTATTAAATGGAAAGCTATAGTATGAGTGAGTTGGCCAGTCAGTGTTGGCACTGAAGAATGAGGAAAATGCTTCAGCAAATTATAACATCCACTCAACAGAATTAACAAGAATTATACATTTAAAAAGATATAAAAACAATCAGAAAGGAAATTAAATCCATGAAGGAAAACAACCAATTTTTTTTAAATCAAACAAAGAAATATTTAACCCCTAAAGAATCTGATTTAACAGAAAAAAAAATTGTTGTCTTTGTAAAAAAATTTAACTTATAAATAAAACATGCTTCCAAGGAATATTGCATCGCCAAATAAGGATCGGATATAAATTTTAAAATGAAGATAGTTTATTAAATGAAAAGAGCAAATTAGTGGAAATGAAATGTAGAAAGAAAACATACCCCAAAACATGTACAAAAATAAAAACTTAGCGAAGGTTTGAAAATAAAGTTTAACATATAGAGCATATTTCTACAATTTCTAAACTTTACTTAACAATGCAGAAGAAAGATAATTGAGAGAATGGAAGAGTATAGATAATTAAAAATAATTAAAATAACATTTAAAAAAGAAACTACATGACTGATAAATGAGAAAAACAAATTCTCCTATATAATCAGTCAGGAAAAGATAGGTTGTGCTGCAGTAAGAAACAATGTCCAAATCTCACTGGCATCAAAAAACAGTGATTTATTTTTTGTTCATAATATATATTCATGTTGGTTGCTATACGGCTCTTGACAATTTTATTCCCACTCAAGGACTGAGGGGAATGGATTATCCATCATCTAAACTATCTCTTCCTGCTGGGGTTGGGAAAAACAAAGATAACAAATTGCATATGACCACTTAGAGGATGTTTTTTATGCTTTGAAATGGAACATATTACTTCTGCTCATTCCATTAGTCCAAGCAATCCATAAGGTCAAAGACTAACTTCAAAATAAAAAGCAAACAACAACAACAGCAAAAATATACAAAATAAAATACAAAAGATAATTATTGCAGGGGAAAGGAGAAGCAGTTTATATATAATCAGTATTTAAGAAGCAGAAAGATGCAAATGAAAAATAAAACATACATATATGAATAAAGTATCCTTAAAGTAGACTTGAAAGGACAAAATTCATTCCAGGCAAATTTGATGTAAATTATCAGCACTAACAAACATCCTATGAAACTGATGGGTCTCGAGTAAGAAAAGAAATTCATATACTATTGGAAAATAATATTGAATTCAGATATTCTCAATAATTTTATGGTCAGACAAGTATTCGTTCATCTGTAAAGCAATAAACATTATTGTATGTGCAAAAACATCCTTGAGAACTTACTGAGAAAATGACTGGCCAACTATTATAACTGTACAACAAATTAATCCCTATGAATGAAGAATTGAGAAATTTGGAGAACTATAGCTTAAAAAGTTATACATGAGGAACTTTAACTCTTTACAATGTAGAATCAGAACAAACTAATTTTTTTTAAGATTGCAGTTACATAAAGAAAGCAAATGTCATATTTCATGACAACTTAAAATGATAATTCAACTGACAAAACCAAGTTGTGCGAGTAGGAATAAAAGGAGGAAAGAAGTATACTAATTCTCTCATTTTTCATAGTTGAGAGTCAACAGAAACAGTCAAAAATTTAACTGTGTTTCAAGTTATTCCAACTATTTTCATGTAATTTAATATCAGCTGAATATCATGCTATAAATTAATATTTTAAATAAGTATAGTAATTTTTCAGGTAGCAAAATGTTTGCACATAAAAACACATAGACTATGAGAGCCGATATAAAGATTCACAAATTAAGAATACATCTCAAATCAGAGTATTTAGCATATCCATCACCTCTAATGTTCATCCTTTTTTTGTTGTGGAAACAGTCAAAACCCTTTTTCTTCTAGCAATTTTGAGATATATAATACCTTTTGGTTAACTATAGTAACCCAACTCTAAAATCAGGCACCAGAACTTATTTTTCCTTTCTAATTGTAACTTTGTTAATTACACAATGTACACATGTATTGAAACATCACATTGTACACCATAAATATGCACAATTATCATGTGTCAATTAAAAATAAAAATTAAAAATTAAATAAAACCTTGAAGAAAAAGAGAAAAAAGAATGCTTCTCAGTTAGGGATACATCAAGAACAACTAAGAAAATGCCCATATTAATACTGTTTAAGTACACATAAATTTTGTTTCTCACTCAAATGGGTGGAAATTTGTCATTGAAGTTGAATCGTAGTTTCTCCTAGTTACTATAGGTGCCATCCAGATTTCCAGTAAAATCTTCCTATAATATGCCCCTCATCATTATAGCCAAGATGTTCGCTTAAGCTCCACATAGTTACAACCAAATTCTAAGCACCAAAGGATGTAAAAGTAGTTAATATGTGGCAGACCTGAGAATCTTCCTAAAGAGGCACTGACTAGTCTCTTTGATACCATTTTTTTTTAATCCTTTCGCCATTTTGTTGCCTCAAACACAGATGCCCTCTGAAACAAAATGAGGCTCAGACTCTGAATAAGGCTGAGTAGTGAACTGGAGTTCCTGAAGAAAATTTTTACCAAGATCACCATAAAAGCCTTAGATTGCACTCCTCCAGACTTTTATACGACAGAGAAATACATTTTTTTTTTTGGTGTTTTTAGTCATTTATGCCCATGTAATTTGGGTTTTTTCTATTAGTCACAAGTAAATCATATGTAGTATCCCCCTAGACAGAACACATTTTGTAATTTAAACTACTTTTCCTTAAGTAGATATGATAGCTTAGTCTAAAACTGAGATTTTTTTTCATATGAAGTCAATTTGTGATTAGATAAGTCGAGGGGAAAGGGAAGTTAGTAGTGATATCAGGAAACCAAATGATTCACTTTATTAGGAAAAAAAAAGTATGTTCGATTTCCAAGTATGAGGGATCCTCTCTTTGACTCAGACCTTGGTTCTGCAGTTCTTTACCTTCTCTCTCTAAACTCTTGTCCAAGGTGATCTTCACCAGTGGAATATATTTTGGTAGCATTTATATGCTGATGAGTATCAGACTTATAAGCTCAGCACCTTCTTCTCTCTGAACTCAGATGGGTGTGTCTACTTTCCTACTTCACACATCCACTTGGTTTTCTAATAATTATTGTAAAAAAAATCATAAAAATCTAATGGTTGATATCTACATTCTTATTCAGAGAACTCTCAAGAATTTTTTTTTTTACTTTTTCCTTTTTTCCCACTCTTTCATGTCCAGCTTACTGGCAAATTTTAATGAATATTTACAAAATATATCACAAATCTCCTTTACCTCCACCACTACCATTTTAATAAATACATCTATCTGCTCTTTCCAGCATTAATAGGATAGCATTTTACTCTAACTCCCTTCTCCAAAATTCACCCCCTTTCAATTTATTCCCCGTACACCAACTCATTCATTTTTTGTACTTCAACCAGAGTGATCTTTTCACAGATAATTAGATCCTGGAGCTACTTTGTTTAAATCCTCAATGGCTTTCCTTTAACCTTAGAATAAAATTCTAATTTTATATGTAGTCTACAAAGCCCAACAGTAACTAAGGCCCTACTGGCTGACTTCATTTCCTGAAATCCTCCAGCGTTCTCACCAAAATCTGATCACATTGGTCCTTTTCCCAACTCTGTAACTACCCAATTTCATTCCTCAAGGCCCTTACATGACATTGTGACTTGCATCCTTTTTATGTTGTTTATGTCTCAGATTTTGGTATGTCTACCCACTTCTTGTCATTCAAGCATCATGTTGAATATCACCCCAGTGAGGCTTTTCCTAAAAATTCAGCCAAATGTGACCATCCATACTTTACCTCAATTAACATATTTTATTTTTACTATGTAATTTATCACTACTGATTGATCTTCATATATTTTTGTTTGTTTTCTACCTCCTCTTACCAGAAATTTTGTCTTCTTACATGTTTCAATTTCCCCAAAACCTAGAATAGTACTTGTCATGCAGTCAGTGGATATTTAGAACAAGAGTAAACTACTTGAATAGTGGTACTTATTGTCCTTAAGTTCAAACTGTTAACTAAGGATGTTGTCCATATTGCATATTACTAATTTTTACCTGTATAGTAATAAGATAGGCAATGAAAAGGTATTTCTATATTTTGTGTTTCTGCTGATTGATGCAAATAATTTTGTTTCTCTTAATAGAGAAAATATTCTTAATTTTTTTGTAGACAGTCATTGGATTGGCACAGTAGCTAATAAGAAGCTTATTCCTTCCTAATTATTTAAAAGGTGGAGCTACCTTGGCACTGAGCTGCTGAGGGAAGGAGATGAATGAAAACCTTGATTTCTGGTGGCTGGAGTTCCACATGCTAAACCTCTCTTTGGTCCACTCTTTTCTGATGCAATACAGACCCAAGGGTTAGTTTTATTTTCTGATTCTTAGGTTAACTGATAGCTATCAAAAAAACACTTCCATTTATAGAGGTGAGTGCATTTTAGGACTCAAATCCTGGCTTCCAGTTCTCTAATATACTTTCTGGGGTTAATCTATTCCAGGATAACCTAGCATTCATCATAATTTTAAGCTGTCTTTATTGACATTACTCTAGTTAATTAAAAATTAATATCAATGTAATAAAAATATTTCTCAGTAGCACCATATAAAATTATGCATTACAGTTTACAATTAAAAAAGCAAAAGAGAAACACTGAGTAGTTGAAACTAAGTTCAGATTTTGAACTTTTATAAAAACATTCCTCCAAAATCTAATCCCCTATTTTGCTTTCTTTCTCAGTCTCCAGGACCATATTTCTAATTGCTAATAGACTTGCAATTTAGCTAAATCCACTTTATAACATTCAAATATAAATTATATTTTAGTTTCTTCATTGCTATAATTTGAATATACCCTTGAAACTCATATTGAAACTTGATCCCCATTTTAACAGTGTTAAGAGGATGGAAAATCTGACTATGGTATTTGAAAGATGGGGCCTTTGGAAGATGATTGGATCATAAAGACTCTGCCCTCATGAATAGATTAATATATTCATAAATTAATGGGTTGATGAATGACTTGGTCATCACCAGTGTGGTACTAGCGACTTTATAAGGAGAGCAAGTGAGCATGTTGACAAGATCTTGTCACTTTCACAATGTGATACCCTGTACCGCCTAGGCACTCTGCAGAGTCCCTACTAGAAAGAAGACCCTCACCAGATGTGCTGCCTCCCTAGATCTTGGACTACCCAGTCTCCAAAACAGTAAGAAATAAATTTTAGTTCTTTATAAGTTACTCAGTATCAGGTATTCCAAGTGACAGAAAATGGGCTAATACATTCATATACTCTCTTTTTATTTTGGTAAATATTTGGAACATTTTCCAAGTAACTCATATTTGAAATCATGGAAACAGTTTTAATTCATTTCTAAATTCATTCTTTATATTTTAGTGTTTCATTGATTTGTTATTCCATTTTCTCTGGAGTTCTGTTTGCTGTTACTTTGTTTTGCTTTTATATATTTGCTTTTTTTATTCCTGTGCTTTATTCTGTTTGTATGTTTCTTCTGCACTCAATGTCAAATTTAGTAGTGTGTAATGATAACGTAACTGGATAAATTTATTAAATACTGTGTAACTATCCAACAATGTACTCAAACCTTATAATCACTATGAATACAATATCCCTTGAAGTGATTACTATTATTATTATTATTCTGAGTTTCAGAAACTGAAACTCACTCAAATGCATGCAATTTGATTTTGAATACCTACCTCATTTATACCCATTGTGTTATGAAGAAACATTATTTTTTTCAGAAAAAAACAGAACCTAGCTCTTTGGGTTCCATGAGGTAAACAGATGACAGATTCTTCTTTCCTCAATTTTGACCATCAGATTCAGTGAGTTTCTCATAGCCTGTATTTGGGGTGGGGGGGGGAAATGCCAATACAGGTAAGAAAACAAAAGAAGTTTCAAAAAGGAAGATAACACACTATACCATACCATGAAGAAGTTTAATTAGAGAAAGTGTCTATTTCATTTGAAGATAAACATACATTTCTGTCAAACCATATATAGCTGCTATTTTGTCTCTTTTAGAGCTGGCCCATTGTACTGCACAGCAGGATATAATTGGTAAAGCTTATCTGGTACTTAGAAGGTAGCAAAATACGAGAATCAATGGTAAGCAGGAATAGCCTCTTCTTTATATAGCACATTCTCTTGAAATAGTAGGTGAAAATCCAATTTAGCTTACTGAGAAATAATTTTAACTCCTTAAATTGCCTAACTTCCTTTTTCAGTAATATATCTTTTCAAGAAATAAATTAATGTCAAAACATTCCATATCAATGAATAATTATGAACAAAATCATTCAAACTGATTATCACTAATTGGAAAGCTAAAGAAGGTCAAGGGCCCTATCATTCACTTGTTTTGTCCTCTGTAACCCTTAGATGATTCCAGTGTGCACGTAGGCACATGTATACACACACGCAATAAAAAGTAAATCTAAAATCTGTGTAAGAGAATTGTTTTATGTAAAAAGCTTTTCAAAAAGGTGAAAAAATAGAACAAATGAAATCCTGGGTAACAATATAGGCATGAAGAAGCATCTTTATAAGTATACCATGTCTCTGTAATCATTATTTTGATTATTGGTGTTTTATTGGCAAAAATGGCCATTGAAATATACTCAAAGATCTATAAATAAACCTTCATTTAATTATGAATATTCCAAACACTGACTTTTTGTAAAATTAGAGTCATTATTATTATTAAACTGTTGTCTTTTAATTCATGCTAGAATAGTTACTTAGAGCAAGAGACTTCAATTCAATTAACATCATAGAAATATAATATTTGGTTTGACAGTAAAAGTGGAATCATAACCTTGTATGATAATGCCTAAGCTATGAGGACCACTTATAGTGCAGTTTATTGAGGGGGTCTAAATCCAGTTAAAGATTCACAGGAAAAAAAGAATATCCACAACATTGAGAAATGACTTCTAACTATTTGCTTTCTCATATACATCACAGTGGAGTTGCATTCAGAGGCTACTGAATCATAACTCAAGTTCATGCTTCAGTGCTTGGGGCAAAATCTTGGAAAAGACTGTGAAATGCACAGGAAAATCTGGCTCAGCATCAAGTATTTAATATGTTCCCTTCCGTAAATAAATAATAATCTTAGTTAGGCAGAAAAAGTATTGGGCTTCAGGAACTATTTATGTTTGCACTTTTCCAGATAATTAAATAGGTTTCCCTGTGAAGTTAACTATAACTTTCATTGATCCAATACCAAATTAAATTCAATGAGTTTGCCACATTCAAGTTCCACAAGTGCAACACTTTCTTTAAAAAGTTACTCAATCTTCCAAAATAGGACAGAATAACCCAGCATTCAGTTAAGATGTCTCATGTAATGACAGGCTGCCCGCATAGCACTGTAAAACTATTTGAGTGAAGAAGCAATATTTTTGTTTAATTAAAACATCATATTTTAATATTGACCCTGTGAGTGCATATGGTCCACAAGCTGTGACTGTGGGCACTGAGGGCAGACAAACTGAATCTGAATTACACCTATAGCACTTAAAGGTATATGACTTTAAGAGAATCATTTACACATTTGTGAAATGGGATACAATTCATTGTCTACCCTATAGGCTAATTGTAAGACTTAAATTTAGAGTATGAATTTACTTGCATCAGAAAATTGAGAAGCAAACTTTGCATTTCACAATCTCTCTTGACTGCCTCCCCCTTTCTGTCCAATTGCCTAAGCTAAATGAATTACCATGCAGGAAGTGTGGAACTTGGCTTCCTGCACAAAGGCACAGGTTCTGAATGTTGCAACCTGGAAGTGCAGGGGAATTTGCTAACTGTGACTGAAAGTTAACCAAGGAGAAATGACAGGAGATAGTCAGGCATATAATTCTCTTGCTATCCTTCAGGAAAGGTCCTCCGTGCTGAGTAAACATACCTGCCAAGAAAGCTTCCTGAGTTTGCTTTTGGACACTTATAAAACAGGTGCCAACAGGGAAAGAAATGATTATGCTGCTTTAAATCTTTCTCTGCCTCATTTCCTTTTTACTTCCACCATTACCACCCTAAACTCACACCTTCCAAATAGGCTTTCCAGAGAACACAGGCTAAGACAAAAACCACATTATTATTTCAATATAGACAGAAAGAGCATTGACAAAATCCAAAATTCTTCTATGGTAAAAACACACACTAAACTAGGAACAGAAGAGAACAGTCTGAATCTGATGAAGGTTATCTGTGAAAAACTGCAGCTAAGATCCTACTAAATGGTGAAAGACTGAATGTTTTGTCACTATAGTCAGGACAAGACAAGGATATCCACTCTCCCCACTTCTGTTCAACATTGTACTGAAGATTTTAACCAGGGCAGTTAGGCAAGAAAATGAAAGAAAAGGCATCCAGATTGGACAGGAAAAAGTAAAACTATCTCTATTTGCAGATAACACAATCTTGTATATATAAAATTCTAAGGAAGTCACTAAAAAATATGAGAATTAAAAATGAGTTTGGCAAGTTTTCAGGACACTAGAGCAACATAAAATATCATTTGTATTATATACTGTAGCTATGAGCAAATGTAAAAAGAAACCAGAAAACAATTCCATTTACAATACCTTAAAAATAAAATATTTAAAAATAAATTTATCAAAACTTATACTCTGAAAACTACAAAATATTACTGAACAAAATTTAAAAAAGAATAAGTAGAAACTATCCGTGTTCATGGATTAGAAGCTTTTAATATTGTTAAGATGACAATATGCGCTAGATTGATCTACAGACTCAACAAAACCCCTGTCAAAATCTCAACTAACTTCTTTGCAGAAATTGACAAGCTGGCCCTAAAATGCATTTGAAAATTCAATAGACCCCCAAAAGCCAAAATGATCTTGAAAAGGAAGAACTAATTTGGAGGACCCACTTTCCCAATTACAAAAATTAATACAAAATTACCATAATCAAGACAATATAGTACCACCATACACATAATTACATAGATTAATGGACAGAATTAATTGAGAGTTCAGAGATAAATCTATACATTTATGGTCAATTGATTTTCAACAAGTGTGGGAAGATCAGTCAATGGAGAAATAATCTTTTCGACAAACAGTGCTGAGACAACTGAATACCCACATGCAAATGAGTGAAGTTGAATCCCTACCTCAATCATGTACAAAAAGTAACTCAAAATGGATCAAGTAACTGAATGTAAGAATTCACCTATAAAACTCTTTTCTCAAAAAACCTAAAACCTAATTAATAATCTCAGATTAAGAGTTTTTCAGATATGACACCAAAAGCAGAAGGAACAAAACAAAAAAGCAGATAAAATAGGCATCATTAAATTAAAAATTTACGTGGGTCAAAGGACACCCTCACCAATGTGAAAAGACAACCTACAGAGTGGGAGAAATTTTTGCAAATTATATATCTGGTAAGGGACTTGGATCTAGAATAGGTAAAGAACTATTACAACTCAATAATAAAACAACAAATAAACCAATTAAAAGCAGCAAAAAAAATTGAAAGGACATTTTTTCAAAGAAGATATAAAAATGGCCAATAAGCATATGAAAAAGTACTCAACATAAATAGTCATTAGGAAATAGGAAACAATTTACTTCACTAGCTGTATGAATTAGGACAATTTCTAGAGACCTCAAATGCTTAGTTTTTTATACTTTCTACCAGTTCTGCTTGTTTTGCTAGGGAGTGGGTATGTGGAACTTCTCAGGCTGTCATTCTAGAAATGGAACCCTCCAAAGGGTTCTTTTAGGCATAATAAAAATGTTCTGGAATGATGATGAAGGGTGATGGTTGCAGAACCTTGTGAATATAGAGAATCAAAGAATTTAAAACTGAACACTTTTAGATGGTGAATTTTTTGTTACATGAATCTTCATTAAAATGTGTTTGTATGTGTGTATATAAAATAAACAGAAGAAATAGAGAAATCAAAAATCGTATCAGAGACCTTAACATATCTTTTTATATGGCTGGAAAAGCAATGAGACCCAAAAAGTCAGTAAGAACACAGTTCTGAACAGTACAATTAAGTTTTTGGACCAAAATGGCATATAGAGAACCTTGCCCCAGAGATAAAATACTTCACATATCTGTCAAGTATTCATGCATCTTTTCCCATAACTGGTCCATAAAGAAAATCTCAATAAATAAATTTTGAAACTATTCATAGCCTGTTCTTGGACTGCCATGAATTTGTTAGAGATTATTAACAAAAGGATAACTAGAAAATACAAGTGCCTCTTTTTTAAAATACTTTTCAAAAATAATTAAAATATGAAATAAAAAATTTAAAAAATAGGTTGAGATCAGCAATCCAGGCCAACAGTATTTTAAACTGATTAATAATGATGATATGAAAATGCACACCTATAGGTCGTAATTAAAGAAGTTCTCTAAGGTATATTTATAATATTAATGTATATATAAGAAAATAACAAGATTTGATATTAGCTAACCTAAGCACTTCCAACTCAGAAAGTTAGAAAACAAACAGTACCCCCACCCTCAAAAATAAACAGAAGGCGGAAAATAATAGAAGATAAGAGAAGTAAATGAAATAGACAACCAATAAAGGAAATAAAAAGTCTAAAAGTTGGCTCTTTAAAAGATTAATATAATTTTTTTAAAAGAATGAGGAAAATACAATTTATCATAACCAGGAATAATAAAGGAGACATTGCTAAAGTTCCACTAGCAAAAAATAAAAATTAATAAGATGACATGGTGAACAACCATATGCCAAGATATTTCATAACTTTTACCAGATGGACAGATTTCTAGAGAAAACAATTACATTACCTGCCACAAGAAGAAAAAGAAAATTTCAATAGTACAGTTTTCTATTAGGAAATTGAATCTATTTTCTACAATGGAAACTTCTATTTCAATTAAATTCACTACTGAATGCTCCCATCATAAAAAGAAATAACACTTGAACAAACTTTTCCAAGTAAAACAAAAAAGGCAACATTTCTTAACAATTTTCATAAGACCAACATAATTTTGATGCCAAAAGCTGACAAGCATATTATAATAAAAATTATAAATCAATATTTTCATATACATAAATTACCAGTACTTAATATCCTGGCACACTACATCCAGATATAGTGTTCTGTAATCAAACATTGATTTATATATTACTTCTGTGCAAATTATTTTTTCTTTTAAAAATATTTCTTGTGCAATTGAAAAGTGTTTGTTTCTATATTACCAATAAGTAAATGTTGAGATATGTATTTGATAATACCAAGCTTATTAATTGTATTGTTTAGGTCTTCTCTGCACTTATTTATTTTTTCATGTGAAATGTCTTAGATTTAGAGTAATAAGTTAAAGACTCTTATTTTGGGTGGGTGAAACTACTTTTCCCTTTACTTTCTGTAGTTTCTACTTTAGAAATTTCACTGTTATGTAATTTGTTGGATGTGTATTTGGAGCTGGTATGCAATCATTATGATTTCTAACCTTTAGCACCATAAATCTGTCTTGTTTAATGCTTTGGAGGCTAATCTACACTGCTAGTTAAATCTTTATTTTCTTTTTGTTTGCATTTGAGATATGTTTTATTTACCTTTTTATTTCAGCCTCTCTAAATCTTACAAAGAGAAAAAAACTTAAAGTATATAAAGTTAATATAAAAAGAAAACAAACAACAAGAAAATAATTAAAACTTTTAAGCAGATTAAAACACTTCCCTCAAAGAAGTTCAAAATGGAGACATTGGAATATAAGACTCACAGTGTTATATGTAATGAAAAACATAATTAAAAACTGCTTGCATAAAAGAAAGAAATTCAAAATCATAAAATAAAGAAAAAAAGTCAGATATTAAATTTGAGTTCACTGAAATCAGAAAAGAAATAACAAAGCAATCTGAAAAATAAAGATAAATTACGAGATGCTCAATGAAAAATATGTATGACAAAAAATACAGTAAGACAGTAATAGAAACAAAAAGAGCAAACAAAAGAACAGTGACAGACGCAGGCAACAAAAAAAACATATTTCAAAATACTTGAAACTAGAGATTCTGAAGGAGAGAAACAATATAATGTAATAAAAATACATATATACATACACATTATATAATATTCTAAAATTAATCAAGCAATTAAACTGTAAATGGATGATGTGTATATTTTGTAATTAACCAAATGGCTATTTACATGTAGAAACATCCAGGTAGAATTATTTACTCAAAACTTCTTTGACAGTTTACCCTATAATGGTGGATCTTGAGTATTAGCATTTATTAGTAAAAAACTATATATAATATATGAAATACGTTCTATTTTACAAGCATTGAGTTAACATTGGGAATTGGAGATAAATAAGATACTCTGAAAAACCTTTAGGATTTAATTCATTTAAATTCTCCTGATCATTTTGATCATTCAGTTTCACTTTATTGGTTCCCTAATTTAGCCATCATTATTATATAATTTAATTTATTTTAAATATAAACTTTTTTTTTTTTTTTGGTTTCAGCAGCACAGACTTCTGTAGTTGTTTTTAGGAAAAAGTGAGTGAGCTGAATAATAATTCACATATTAATAAAACGATGACTATTTGTATTAGAACAATGTATAGAACAAAATCTGCAAATTCTTACTACCCAGTTGAAGTGTCAAATGTCTGCAAGTGAATTTTGGGAGAGGAAACACAATAAAAGAGCTAAAGATCCTGGAACAATATGGGGACCAGGCAGGAGTGGGTGGGTAATAGAAACATTTGTTTCTAAAGGGCAAAAGAAAGACATTTGTTTCTTTGAAGAAAAGCTTTCTAATTCTTTCTAAGGGAATTAGAGACAAGCAATATCCTGTTGACAGGTATGTTTTGTTTCAACTTTATAAATCAGACTTAAGAGTGTAACTAAATATAAGATTATACTATATTATTAGCTGTATATTATTATGTTAGTTAAGAAGTAACTAAACATAGAGACAGAAAAACTCTCCATTCAGCTTCTAGTTCAACTTCTCTAGTTAATCCCAAATTCCTTTTAGCCTCTTTGCATTTTGCACCACCCCAGTTTGAAGGGCATTGGCGAGGAGGAACAAAAGTTTGTGATGGAAAACTGAGGGAGAGAATGATTGGGAAAGAGTCTATTTTTTTTCTAAGGTCCCATTTAATTAATCTTCACATATATATTTTTTTGTCTCTCTTTAGCATTATTATTTGCATCACTTATCTTTAGCATCCCACAGAGGTCTTGAAGTAATCTATGAACATTCTTGTAACTTTTAATATGATTTTTAAAAAAGCTACTAATAGAATATCTATGCTGCTGACTAATGTGAGTTTACAGATAAGCTACTTTTATATATATATACATATATATTGTAAGTGATCACATTTACTCAGCCATCTGTTTCTTAAATATTAGGACTTACGCTCAGTTTCAACATCTGTGTATGCACATATTTTTTTGTATGGTGCTGGTAAAATGCTGACAAAAGTGGAAAACAAAATATAAGCAAATGGAATTTCAAAGGACTTTGCTTTTCTGAATTTATGTAGATTTATCTCCTGCTTCTAAAGTACATCTGTTCTTGTATTTACTGAAATTCTAAAACTAATCAAAATCCTTTAGAACAAAAATAGATTTCAATTAAATTTCAAATGCTTTGTAAACTCATAAATTTATTTTCAAACAGATGTACCCCATTGAACTAGACTTTTGACTACCAGTAAGATAATTTGCCATAAGTAGTACATATCCATACAGTTACTTTTTAAAAAATTCACTACTAACAAACCTGAAAGAGTTAAGGCAATCACTTACTATGCCTACATTGTTTCTAATCAGAAAAAAGTTGCACAGACACATACATACCATACTCAGATAAAGGGGCAAATATAATTTCTGAGATCAATATCTGAAAAGCCTAACAAAGGCATATACTTGCAAATTAGCAAGGAGAAAAAAAATAAAGGAAAAAGAAGGAAGCAGAAAGAAAGGGAGGCAAAGAGGATAGAAAGAAGAAGAGAAGTGGAGGGATGAAGGGAGAGAGTAGGAAGGAGAGGGGAGAAAGGGGGAGGATGACAGAGAAAGGGTAAGAGTGAAAGAATGAAGAGGAAGAAAGAAAAAAGAGTGAAAGAGAGAGAAAAATTGTAGAAAAAGTTAGAAAAGAGAAAAGACAGGGAAGGGGCAGAAAGGAAAAGAATTCACAAGAACTGAAATAATTAAATGATTAGTGTCAGAAAAGAATTATTTATGATTGAAAATTATTAATAGTTGCAGTAAAAATATTCATTCCTTAAGCAGTCTTGGAAATAGCCTATTGCACTACTTTTTATGTATGGACACAACTTTGATCTTAGAGCACAGGGAAAAGGGTAAATATACATTTTTGAGAGAAATGTCACATTACAACTTTGAGTCATACAGAGCACAGAATAAATGTTCCTTAAATCTTAGCCAGGCCAGATTATCAGATAGCCAATAGAGAAAGTAGATGCAGTGAGTTATCAATATGCTTTCAATGGAGACAAAAAGGAGAGAAAATTATAGGTCATTATCTGAGATTATTAACATTATTGGCATTTAATTTTGTAGTATACAACTTCTTGACAGTAGAAGTATTTTTGTATACTGTGAATAAATCTCTGAGTATTTCTGTATACTGTGAATATTCATCCCTTACCTTTTGATAATTACAGTAATATCTAAGGGAACTGCAGGCAGACAGTGATATTGAGCTATAAACAGCAATTAAACAGTAATATCATTCTCAAGAATGCAAAACTTTTTTGAGTATTTGAACTGTGAAGCAAGTCTTTAGCCATGCCCTGTCAGTAAATCTGCATCGCTATCCTTAAGGAAGTTTATTGTTAATTACTGATTTCTGTATAATTGTACATGCTTAGACACAATTTTGACAATACAACATTATTATAATAGGGAGCATGAACTTGTTACTAGATAAAAGCATCAGGAAATTCCAGGAGCCCTGGAAACATCTTCTCAGGACACTAAGGGACAGTTAACTTACTGCTGGGAGAATTGTAGGTTTCTGAAATGGGAACCCCAGCATTGCCAAAATCCTGATTTTCTTCAATCTTCTTGTCTCCTTTGCTTTTTAACAGAAAAACTCACATGCCCCAGAGGTTTTAGAAATGTGTTTGTTTCCAGCAGGACTCTGAAAAGTGGTGTGTCCCAGGGGGCCATATGGGATATCTTCTTTTACTTAGCCAGTTTGATGAGGGTTGGCCTCTGGATTCCCTAAGGAAAATCCAGGGCCTTTTATCTCATTTCAAGTCTATTTGCCTTTTATTTTTTAGATTCTAGTACTAGGTTATCTCTCAGTCTTTGTTGTTGGCAATATTTTGCTATTTTATAGTGTTCTGGGCTTTTATATATTATATATATATATACACACATATATATATACACACACACACATATATATATACACACATATATATATATATATTACCATGTGATGTGCGAGATTGCAGTGGAAATTGAAAATTGTGTTACTCAGAACTGCCCCACATGAGCTTCTAACTGTCCTTGAATATCCCCTCTAATGTAGGGGCTGGGTAGATGAAATGACCTGGAGATGGTGTCTCTTGTCATTTGTTAAATTCTCATCTAACCCAACCTCTCTGTCCATAGCCTTTCCCAGGGTTGTGAATAGAAAGTGCTTTCTTCTTGTGAATATTTCTGATTTTCCCTGGCACCTTAATTTGGTTGTTGTCTGATTTTGAGACCGAATTTACATAGACTTAATCTATATAAATACAGTTTTTGCTTTATTAGAATTTTTTTCTATTTTGGTTAATCATTATAAAGTGTATGACATATAAGGAAAGGTGAACTTTTCATTTCAAAAAAAAAAAATACTTGATTTGGTTTTACATATTATCAACATATGAGAAACAAAACAAATGATTAGACCTAATACTAAATGTAATGTCTGAGATGGACTTCATCTCAACTATCAGAATTATCTTTAACTGATATCAACATCTGGAGCATGCTCTGATATTAAGCCTAACTGCCATTTCCCCTTTGTCATGAGCTATGTACCATTTTTTAAAAAAGATTTACATAAATATATAATTCCACAAAAAAACAACAAAAAAATACAAGTTAAAAGCTCAATAACATTATTATAAACTTGAACTTTTGACATTTTAAATCAGTTGATTTTTACAAGGTGACATTTTTAGCAAATACATTTTTACCCAGAACAGGGTAAAAAAAAAATTCCATTTTTTAAAAAAGGAATTTATCCGACATTATTTCTATTCATTCCATAACTTTTTCACAGCTGTTACAACTAATTATTTTTAGAGTAGTTGCTATATCTACATATTCGAGACTTTAAACTAGGCATATGTGAACAATGAGGTAATACTATTGATATTAACAAGAGGGAAGTCAAATACTTAATGAATTTCAGAAGCAATAACTATTTTAGAATTTAGGCATCTGCCAATCTCAGAGGTACGCATTGGAGGATTTAAAACAATACTGAGAACTTAAGCAAATATACAAAAATATGTGATAAAATCTCGTGTTTTTCAAATATAATATAGCATGCTATATAATGTATAACAATAATAAAATGTTGAAGAAAATTAAGATAGGTGTGCTTTGTTACTGGTGTAATTTTCATCAGGTTAGGCAAGCATGAAAGTAATGATTTTCCTTTACCTTATTTGTTGTGAACTCACCTGGTTGAATACATTTGTTTATTGACATTCCAGTCTTAGAAAAGAGCTCACCAAAAAAAAAGCAATATGAGAGATTAAGTGAGCAAATAGATTGACTAATGACAAGGGATTAAAATACTCAAATTTTATGAGCTGCAGTGAGCTAAGTCTATCAGGGGACATGAAATCTACCTGTAAATATCAGGAATCTATAAACATGGATTTAGAAAATAATTTTTAAGCCAAGAGTAAACACAGGAAGCCTAGATTTAAAAAATGAGATAAAAAAATATACTGGTTATATGAGGAACATTGCTTCAGAAAGACAGTGTGGATGCAGTTGAGTCTTTTGAAAATACCTTCATAGAGAACTGAGTGGTATAGAGACAATAGAGTGGCCTAGATTAATTTCATTTAGGAAGGCACTGTAAAAAATATCTACAGGAAAAAATTAAATTTAAAGAAGTAGCAATCTGTTGCATGTTTTTTTTTTGTTTTTTTCCCCCCAGCAGACAATAATAATAGCCCCAGATCCTGATATGTTGTGCACATAATAACGTATTTTTCTTCAATTCCATAATTATGTGAACTCCATGGTAAGTAAAGTACTTAGATTTTAGATTTTTAATGATAGAAAAATGGAGGAATGTAAAGGCACGATTAATTAAATACAATTAATCTGTTAGATCTACATTTTAAAATCCAAGAACCTGTATCAAACTCTGGATAATGCTCCCAGCAACTAACGAGAAAGGCAGATTGAGAACAGTCATTTATTTAAAATATTTGTACATTTATTTATGTTGTCCCTCTTGCCCTAACACCTTCTGGACTCTAATTGTGAACTTAGGGTATTGCATTTCAAACTGCTTCCTCCTTCAGCCTCACCTCTCTCAAAGTCCTGATTTTGGCAATTGGATCTTTCATTTTGCTTTTTCCCTATGACAGATTCTGACCTAATCCTAAATTTTTATTATTTATACAAATTCTTTACTGATCCTTTTACTTTTTGCAGACATAATATCAATTGCCACTACTTTACTGGAACACTGTATTAAGAAGATTTTTGGTGGCCAAAAAAAAAAAAAAAAGAAAGAAAAGAAAGAAAGAAAGAAAAAAAGAAAAAGAAAGGCACAGTCATTTAGTGCTGTAAAATGTAGGTGTAGTGGAAGGAGGTGGGAACCCTTGCACAAGTGATGAGCCACTATTAACCATGCTCCATACGATTCTAAAGCACTTGCTCACATCACCTCTATAAGACTCTCATCTGTGGGAATTTTATTTTCTGCCTAACTAGCTCTGCACAAACCATGTATATCTTACTCCTTATTTGACGTTGTCATTTGGAGATTCCAGAAATACATTAAACATAAAATTTCCATCGCAGGACTGTTGTTTTCCATTTGGTCATGTTTCCTGCTTGTATTTGCAGCACCAAGCAGTGTCTGATAACAGTGGTGATTTTAATATATATGAACAAAATAAAGGAACAAAGAAAATGAGTGGGCTCTGGTTTTCTCATTATTGCAGTGAAACTGTTGACCTGTATCACTGATTCTTAATCATAGTTGTAGCTAAAATAAATGTGAATAATCGTGGTAATAATAGCACACAATGACACTACCCTGGTAGAGTTGGGATGGAACATAGTAGACTCGTTTTCTGTCCTGGGTTTAAGTAGGAGAATCAAAGAGGTCATGTCCCTGAAAATGGATTGAATTCACCCCAGAGAGGACACAAAATAACATCAAGGAAATTGCTTGAGTGAAACTCATAATAACAATATGCAGAAAATTACTGAAGCCTCAAGATAGTGGAGAAACCAGAATGAAGATCAGATAAAACTTGAGAAAAAGATGTCTTAATCTGAATCTCAAGATAAAGCATAAGGATAGCTGAAAGTTACAATTAAATAGTAGAATGTTGTAGGGATTAGTTAATCACAAAATTCAAACTGCTTCCCATCCACCACCCCCAACTGGTTGCATTTGAAGAAATGATGTGGAATGCATCTAAGTTTGGGTATGAGCATAGTCTTGCTACTTTGGAATTACATCTAGAAGTTCCAGTGCTTACTTTGGTAATGCAGGGCCTCCTACTGCCCATCCAGTTTGCTGATTTAACTCTGGACAACATAAAAGGAAGAAAGAAAAAAGAAAGAGAGAAAGACAGAGACAATGAAAGAAAGAAAAATAGAAACTACATGCAGACTCTGAAACGTAAATATCTACAATAAGATTGTGGTAAAGAGACAACATTTGGAAAAAGACCCATTTATTGGCTAGTTTTTCACTTTTCTTTCTCTTGCAACTTTTCCAAGTGTCTCCCCAGTCATGGAGTAACACAGACGTGGGTTACTAAGAATGTTATGGAACAGAACATTTTTCTGCCCAGAAGAATTAGGGGAAAACAAGCATTGTAGGGACCTAGAAAAGAAACAACAGAAAAAGAGGATTCCCTAAGGATATGAACATTGACTCAAGAAAAAAACACACAAAATTTGAATTGCTATATATCTACTAAAAAAATCGAACTGGTTAATCAAAATCTTTTTAAAAAATAAATTCCAGGCTACGACTATTGCACGAATGAATTCTATCAAAAATTTAAGTAAGAAATAACAGCAATTTCATATAAAAAACCAAAACATTGTATAAAAAGAAAAGGATAGAACACTACACAATTCATTTTGGTAGGTCAACATAAATCTAATACAAAAACCTGACAAAGAGATTAACAAAAAAAAGAAGAAAGGAAGAAAGATAAAAGAAAAAACAGGAAGAAAAGGAAAAGAAAGAGGAAAAAAAGAAGAGGAGGAGGAGATAAAAATTATAGACCTATATCCTGCATGGATATAGATGCAATATACCTTAATTAAATATTATCAAATTGAATCCAACAATATATAAAACAAAACAGAAATAATATAAAAATGATAAGATCATTTCAACAAACGCAGAAAAATCGCTTTACTTCTATTCAGGATAAAATTTAGGACACTGTATAGTGGTGTACTTCCTCAGGCTGATAAAGGCCATTTGCAAAATAATACAACTAATATTATACTTAATGGTGAAATATTGACTTGTTTCCTTCTAAGATAAGGAAGAAGGTAAGGCTTTCCACTTTCACCATGTCTATTAAACATCGTATCAGAAGTTCTATCAATTGCATTGGAGCAAGGAAAAAGAATAAAATTAAACATTGGGATGAAAAAAGTAAAGATGTTCTTCTGTGCAAATGAGAATATTTTTTACATAAAAAACCCTGGAGAATCAACAATTAGAACTAATACTAATTAAGCAAAGTCACAAAATAAAAGATAAATTTATTTTTTAGAAACTATTGAGTTCTTCTATATTAACAGCAAACTATTGGAAAATGAAATCTATCTATCAACCTTTCTTTGTGTCAGTGCTAAAAATAGAAAGAGCTTAGGAATTAGTCCAACAAAGGCATCTAAGACCTCTAAAGTGAAAATGACTATGATTTTCTGAAAGAAGTTATAGAAGACCTTAAATAAATGGAAATATATACTATGTTCTTAGATTGGAGGAATCAATTTTTAAGATGACAGGGCTTTTACAAAGCGATCTACATATTCAGTATAATCCCACTTAAAATTCTAGCTGAGCTTTTGTGGAAATTGACAAGATGTTTTTAAATTTATATGGAAATGCACAGTACCTAAAAAAAACCAAAGGGATTTTTAAAATGAACAAATTTAGGGGCCTTACCCTGCTTGATTTCAAGACATTATATAAAGCTACATTCATAAAGACAGTTTGCTCCTGGTGAAATGTAGTCATTATATGTGAGTGGAAGAGAAAAAGAGAGTCCAAAATTAGGGTCACACATTATATTGTCAATTAATTTTGACAAAGGTGCTAAGGTTATAATCAGGAAAGGAAAGCCTATTAAATAAATGGTGCTGGACCAACATGAATATAGGCTCTTACTTTACATCAAAAGCAAAAAAAAAAAACTAAATATGAATCATAGGCTTACAAATAAAACGTAAAAATATAAAATTTTTAGAAGAAAAGTAGGAGACCACTTTTGACACATTAGAATAGGCAAAGTTTTCCTAAACACAATACAAAACACATGACCACTTTTAAAAGATGCATTGTTCTTTACCACAGTTATTTTTAAAATTTGGTCTTCAATTGACATCTTCTAAAAAAGAAAAAGCCAGCAATAGACTGGAAGAATTTATTTGCAAAACATACATCGACAATGAACTTGCAATCATAATAAAGAATTTTAACACCTCAATAAGGCAAATAGTTCAATTAAAAATAGGCAAATTAAAGAGACACTTTATGAAAGAAGACATACTATGACCTATAAGTATATGAGAAGCTAGATATACTTAGTAATCAAGAAAAGCAAATAAAACCACCATAGATATGACTATACACACTTTATAGTGATTAAAATAACAACAACAACAATAATAAAAGTATTAGTAATATATCCAAAGAAGAAAAAGAAAAACGTAAAAAGCAAAAACTGTCCTGGCCATGCACCTGTGGGGCTGCAGGGTTCCAGAGTTCCAGCCTCAAGCACAATGGACCCCTTTCAGGCACAGAAATTCAGTTTTCCTCCCTTCTGAGTCAGATGGCTCTCTGGGTCGACACAGTGTGGAGACTGGAGGCAGAAACAGACCCAGATCCCAAGGCTGAGCCTTTAGAAAATGTATAATTTGGAAGTTCTGGTCAAGACGGGGGAATAGACAGTCCCCAGCATCACTCTCTCCCACAAATCAACCAATTTACAACTATAAAAAAGCAAAAACAGCCAACCTGGGGCTGCTAGAGCTCAGGGAAAGAGGAAGAGAGACCTATGGAGTACATGAAGGTGGGAGAAACCACAATGAGAAAGAAAAACTGCTCTGACCATTTCGTGCCAAGGCTGCCTTAAGGCTGGAACTGGTGAGCACATGGAGCAAGAGTCGGCAAAAGCCACAGCTTTGCCCTTTGGATGAAGTCGCTTGGAGGAAGCAGGGGAGAAGAGGGCCTTGGTGGCCTCCAGGCCAGCAAGACCACTAAAAGTGTTCCCATGGGCCCACATAGGACCAAGGAGACATAACAACTGAAAAAAGGAGCCGCTCAGAGGCCTGTGAATCATAGAAAGGGACTGGTGCACGGCCTGTCCCATGGGAAGTGTTTGCAGCACAGGTAGTGGGGGAGACAGGCCCACAGGGGGAACACTGGGGACAGAAAGGACAACTGATCTGCCCCTCAATCAACGCAGGACTACTCAGAGACTGGTTCAGGAATATAGAATTGCATGGGGTGCAGTTTGATGAAAAGACTCAGGCCCAGATCAGAGTTTCTACACAACCCAGGTGCACCGGGTCTCTGGAGAGCCGTAAGTACCTATAAGGTCAACCATTAAAACCTAAGCTGCACAAAAAGCCTTCCCTAGGGAATCAGCAACAAAGCAGCAATTTAGCTAAGCCACAGAGCTCAAGTACTGGTCCCCACAGTAAATTCCCGCATTTTAGAAGTAAGCAAAGGACAAAAAATTTGTTCTGGCCAGGCACCAGGTCTGCCTGGAGTCCTGAGGTATGGATCTGGGGACTGGCCCCCGCTACCCACAACCACACACACCACCAGTGCCAAGGAGTATGCCAAAAACATCATCTTCATGTGGGGGGCCCACCACAGCCACCACAATAACCATGGCTGCCACAAAAGTGGCTAGATGCCACAACCACCATGCAGATGGAGTGCATTGGCACAAGGAGAGTCACCAGCAGAGACCAAAGAAAAGAGGAGGATGTCTCTCTCCACAAAGCCCGTTCCAGAGTGACAGAAGCATCTGCTCTATGATAATATTAGGGGACCTGAATACACCTCTCAGCAGTGTGCAGATCATCTAGGCAACAAATCAATAGAGTAACCATTACTCTTTCAAAAGGAGAGAAGAAATTTAGGGTTTTCAGAGGGGGGAGAGGGGGATGGGGAGAGATTGGACAAGGGACATTACAAATAAGTATGATTTGTAACAATATATATGCTAATAATATTGATTTGATCAACATATATCAAAGTTGAACTCCCAATATAAGAATAATAAATTATGATTCAATAAAAATTTTTTTAAAAAAAGGAAAAACTGACAATTCCAAGTATTGATGAGGACGGAGAACAATTAGTATTCTTCTGCCCTGGTAGTGATAATATAAAATAGTACAATTACTTTAGAAAATAGTTTGGCAGTTTGTTAAAACAGTTAATATTTACTTATGTGTGGCCCAATACTATGGTTTGAATGTGTATGTCCTTACAAAATACATATGTAGGAACTTAAACCCCAAGGTGATGGTAATCAATTTGGGGGGTTGATTAGGCCACAAGGGCTCCTTTTCATGGATGAGATCAGTGCCCTTGCTCTTACGCCCTTCCAGCATGTGAGGATGCAGCCAGAGGTACCATCTGTGAAGCAGAGAGTGAGCCTTCACCAGACACCAGATCTGCTGGCTTCTTAATCTTGGACTTCCCATACTACAGAATTGTGAAAAATAAATTTCTATTATTTATAAATTTCCTCACCTAAGATATTTTGTTATAGCAGCTGGAACTAAAACACCCAACCTTTCAGTGCAATCTAGCTTCTTCGACAGTAGTAGAATATTTCATATTTATCCCTGGGAGAACTGCAGAGTGAGTTACTGTAACCCATCACTTGTCAAGTAAAATCACAAACTAATTTTACACAGGAATAGGCAGCAGCTAATTTAAACTATATGGGAAACAGCACGTAAAAGAGATGAGTACATTGTAATTTGTCTTTTGGGTTTTTTTTTTTTTTTTGTAGCTATTGATGGGAATGTCAAACTAAAGTTGCTGTTCTTAAAGGCTTTACACTTCAGACAGGGAGGAATTAAGGTTACAATATGAGGAATGTTTCTGAATGTTCTTGTAGTCCAAGTCTTTCAGATCATGCCATGTAAGGGTAACAATTACCCAATCTCAATTTCAAGTATAGATTATTTTCTTGTTCTGATTGTGAATGATATACATGCTCAGTGTAGAAAACAAGGTAAATAGAGTTAAAAGAAAATAAGTACAAATAATTCCACCATTAAAATGCAGTCAGTGAAAAAAAGAAAGAAAGAAGAGAAAAGAAGTGAAAGAAGAAATGAAAGTGAGTGGCTGTATCAAGACTTAATAATTCAAATGTCAATAAATGATGAATGAATAAATTGTGGTATGTACCTATAATGTTATACTATTCAGCAAAAGAATAAAAGGAAGCAGCTATTGATACATGCAAATACATGAATAAAACAAAACAAAAACACAGATGATTTTCAAGATCTTTACTTTGAAGGAAAACAGCAGGCAATAAATAATATGTACTGCATGTATATCTCTAAAAAGCTCAATTTAATCTATGATAACAAAAAGCAGGGCTATGGTTGTCTATGGGTGGCATTGAGGGGAATAAATGTGTTATAAAATGATACTAGGAAACCTCTGGAGATGGAGAAAATGTTCATTTTCTTGGTGTGGTGAAGGTTTCTCAGATTCACATATTTGTCAAACTCATCATGTTGTTTACTCTAAATGTGTGTAATTTTTTACATATCGATTTTACCTAAACAAAGTGTTTTTTAAAAAGTGCCTGCAGCCACTCATTAATACCAATTTTAGTTTTGTCTGGCTGAAGGAATATAGAAGTAATTTGCTTCACATTTAAATTTCTTAATTTCTACACTGTTCTTCAATTTAAAAAATAACAATAAGCAATTACATTAAAATATTAAGTTACTCACCTGTCCCCTATAGTTGTTATGTTATGATTATAACTCAAGGTGGCATTAACCATGGAGTGTTAAAAATACATAGAGTAGAAACATTTCTTGCTCAAATATTTTATTGCTAACCAGTAGTATTCAATCAAGTAAATTTAAAAAATACCCCAAAATGCAAAAACAAATAGAAATTACCCAATATATTATGTTTAGCAACATCCAACAAAAACAAACAAGACTAACACTGGTTTATTTATTTATTTTCCTTTAATTCTTAGACTTGCAAAGACTCTTTAGGATCAAAAAGAGAAAAGGGTATTTACAGGATGTAAAAATAGTTGAAAATTATTGTCACAAGTGAAATCCATAAACTTAACATATTAAGGCTAGCTTCTGGCAAAACTCAAAAGACCATGACAGAAATAAGGAAACCTATGTGTAGTGGGCAGAAATAAATTTTGTGTATGAGAGAATGAATAGAAATCACATTTATCTATAAAAAATCCAAACTGTACAACCAAAGGTACTCAAGTACATCTTATCACATTGCTTGACATCACAATTTTTTTTCTAATTTTGTTCCCACACTTAAATCTCTTTTAAACCTCTAAATGTTGGAATCTCCAGGGATTACACCTCATATCCCTTCTTTTTTCTTTCTGTACTGTCAGCCAAAGTAAAGAACTATCCAGTTGAGATTTAAACAAAGAATGTTTGAGGACTCAATGTGATTCTAGAATTGGGCAGCAATCTGGACCCAAACTGGTTCAGAATCCTCCACCCCACTACATGTGCAGGTCATATTTATAATGAGAGAAAAGGAAGTGACGTACAGAAACAACCTGATTGGCTACAGTTTGATATTTGCCTTATTTGGGCATGGTGCAATCAGTTGGCAGCCTGTGATTGGCCTAAATCTGCTGTGAATGGCTGAATGCAAAGTAATGTGGCTGAGTGCAAAAGTTCAAAGTGTTCCTAGCCAAGATGCACCTGAAGGTAAAATGACCTAGTGGTCTTTTGGCTCCATTTTAGGTGCCTTAACCAGATCGATGTTAGTTTTCCTTGTCAATACTTACTTTTTTATGCGCTTCTTTTCAACCTTTAAGCAGCACCTTTATGATCATGACTCAATGATTTCTTTGAATTCCAGGTGTATTTACCTACTAGGATGTCTTCATTCTGTCCTAACTTTAACATTCCTAGATCTAAAATTTTAATTATTGTTAAAATCAGCTTCTTGCCCTGCCCAGTGTCCTCCATTTTGGTATATGGGTAAGTAAACAGTGAGGACATGGCTATGCTGCTATTTTTTATATAATGTGAAAATTCCCCATAGAAGTTTTAGTGATTTTGATTGTACAATTCCCTTTGGATTATGGAGGGAACACAGTGAGTGCCTGGGCTGCTCCAGCTGTTGGAAATGACCTCTCAATTTTTTGCATGTGGCACAACTCTTATTTTTTAATGTTTCTTAATAATCTAAAAAACTGTGAATCTTGGATTTTTAAATCTACTCTTTATTCTTTTTATTTATTTATTTTTGGTTTTATTTATTGCAGCATATTATTTCTGTTCCTTCAAAAAATCTATAAACTTTCATGTTGTGCATTAAATAGTATTAGCTCCTGTTGAGTGGAAATAGTCTTACCTAGATATTGTTCATTTCAAAGAGGGAGCCAGCCCTAGTAACTTTTGTTCAAATTGTAAGATCAAGCAATGGATTTGGTTCAGACCCGAATAGCAGCTATCTCCAAAGGGTAACAAACTACCACTACAAGAGCCTATTCATTGGTACGTTTTCAAGGCAATGTTATCACAAATGTGAACATTTAAAACTTTTTGTCCTTCTTATTTATTCTTGGCCTAAGTAAGAAATCATGACCACAGGTATGGATCAAATAGCATATGCAACTATCAGTATTAAAAAAAAGAACTATTTCCACTTTTAGAATGTGCATTTTTACTATTATTTTTCAACAAATCAGAGTAAGCATATATTTTACTTATATTCTAAATATTTTTCAATGTTTGTAGATTTTATCTGAACTCAACCTTTCCCCCTTTCTCCCCATGCATGTCGTTATTTTATATAATCTCAATGTTCACAGAAATAGAATCCTAGTATCTTTATATTTCATAATTTTCCTTTAAAAATGTTTTAAACAGTTCTTAATCTCACTTTGTCCTTAGTATCCAACTGATTTTCATTTAGAAAATATTTCTATTCTTAACTTTGTACTGTTCTTCAATTTTTAAAAAATATTTTTTCTCTTGGTGATTTAAAATATACTTTCCCTCACATTTTTTTAGTTCTTTCATTAGTAACTCTTAACTTTCTTACTTCCTTAGAGATGAATTTTCCCCCTTCACTTTTCCCCCGTTGAGATTTAAATGAAAGCTCTGATTTTACTATTTTACTATCACTCTTTGGTTTTGTTTTACTTTTTCATAATCTATTGTCAAAGTTATATTTTACTTGGTAAGTAATTGAAGAAATAGTGTAGAAGTATTTACATGAGTTTCAATAACTATCAGAAAAATTACTCACTGCATCCCTTTCTTCCAGGGACATCTGACTTTGATTTTTTATTTTATTTTTTTTCTGAGATCCACTGAGGAGAATTAGATGTTTACTGCTGTCATACATGAATACTGACAAAAAGGCATTATTTTGCATTTTGCCTAAGAAACAGAATCACATTCATTGTGTTAGCTGAACTCGTGATTACATTCTCCCTCTTAAAGACAATGACACTCAGCGGTTGATAGTAAAGGACATGGAAAATACTTTATCTTCCCTCATAAAGGAGGAGAACTTGTGTCACTTACTATCATTTTCTATCTCTAAAATCATTGCTTTGTTATAAAGCACATGATCAGATCACTCTGACAACTACCTGAATCCTTGTTTGCAAGAAATAGAGAGGGAAGGAAGAACAGGAGGAATCAGGGAGCTCACAAAATCGAGGTACATAAAGTCAGTGATGTCAGCTGTCTTGTGTCAGTACCAACTCCTGGGTCTCTCTGGCAGAGTGAGCAGGAGAAACACACAGCTTCTCCCACAGAGTAGTTCCTAACCAAGTAGAATAGTCAACACTAGGATAACTGGAAAGCAAATTGAAAATTTAGTCAAAAATTAGTTGGTAGAGTTTAAGTATTAAAAATTACCAATTTTTTAAAATAAATTTTTGACACACTCTTTGCTTATTGTTTTAATTCCAAACATGTCTATTGAAATGAATTCTTCTATATATGCTGCTACAGTAGTTCTTATATTTTAAAAATGGCATTGCTTTGTTTCAAAGAGAAGTCTGTTTCTTTTTTAATGCTTTTTGACTTATGCTGATTATTTATGGAAAGCACCCTGAATTTAATAAGTCTGTTTTATTGTGGTCTCATTATAATAAGAACCAAGTATGCTAGGATAGTCTGGGGATCTCAGCAACTATATTTGCATAGGTAGAGAGAGGCAAAGGGGATTTCTAGAAAGATTGGGAAAACAGAAAAAAAATATTGAAATTGGAATTCTAAATATATGTGTCAAATATGAAACCAATCCAGACTTATTCGGGAGAGATTTTTTTCAGAAGAATCATTGCAAGAGGGGAAAAGAGACTATTATAACATTGGGAAAAGGACTATTGAAATAGGGAGTACCCTTCAGACCAAAATATCTGCAAGTGTCTCAAGAGTTAGGCAAAAAGGGTTTTTCTTTTATAGGGAGGAGTAAAGAAGTCTAGGAAGAATCTGATGGCTTGCTGGAACAGCAGATCAGAGACTGATCCTGAGGTCAGCTTCGAAACAAGGCATCCGTAAGTCTTATTTAAGTCATAAGGGCAAGGTTGGTTCTTTGCACTAAGCCCTTTTCTGGAACAAAAAAAGTTGGGAAAATTTCTTAATCTTTTCTATATTCCAGGATCATAGGTAACCAAGACAACCTTCATATTCTCTTCATATTTAATCAATTTTATACAGGCTTCTTCCTGACTCTAAGCACCTGACCTCCCTTTTCTTAGAGAATTTACTAGAAAAAATTTACCATTATAGATTCTTTCTCTGCCCCTTTGAGATGTAAATCTTCTCCCAACTGCTTGCCAGTTTTACAACCCAGGAATGTCTTTCTCAAGGACCTGAACAACATCCCTATAAACATAATCATTAAGAAAGGTAGAGCTTCATTCTCCTGCATATCGATATCCAGTTATCCCAACACCACTTGCTGAAGAGGCAGTCCCTTCCCCAGTGAATAGGCTTGGTGCCTTTGTCAAAGATCAGATGGCAGTAAGTGTGTGGGTTGATTTCTGGATTCTCTATTCTATTCCATTGGTCAGTGTGTCTGTTTTTATGCCAGTACCATACTGTTTTGGTTATTATAGCTTTGTAGTATAGCTTAAAGTCAGGTAGTGTTATGCCTCCAGCTTTATTTTTTTTGCTGAGCATTGCTTTGGCTATTCGTGGTCTTTTATTGTTCCATATAAATGTCTGAATAGTTTTTTCCATTTCTGAGAAAACTAGATCCATACCTCTCACCGTATACTAAAATCAACTCAAAATGGATTAAGGATTTAAATATACACCCTGAGACAATAAAACTTCTTAAAGAAAACATAGGGGAAACACTTCAGGAAATAGGACTGGGCACAGACTTCATGAATACGACCCCAAAAGCACGGGCAACCAAAGGAAAAATAAACAAATGGGATTATATCAAACTAAAAAGCTTCTGCACAGCAAAAGAAACAATTAAAAGAGTTAAAAGACAACCAACAGAGTGGGAGAAAATATTTGCAAAATATACATCTGACAAAGGATTAATATCCAGAATATATAAGGAACTCAAACAACTTTACAAGAAGAAAACAAGCAACCCAATTAAAAAATGGGCAAAAGAGCTAAGTAGGCATTTCTCTAAGGAAGATATCCAAATGGCCAACAGACATATGAAAAAATGCTCAACATCACTCAGCATCCGGGAAATGCAAATCAAAACCACATTGAGATACCATCTAACCCCAGTTAGGATGGCTAAAATCCAAAAGACTATGAACGATAAATGCTGGCGAGGCTGCGGAGAAAAAGGAACTCTCATACATTGTTGGTGGGACTGCAAAATGGTGCAGCCTCTATGGAAAATGGTATGGAGGTTCCTTAAACAATTGCAAATAGATCTACCATACGATCCAGCCATCCCACTGTTGGGAATATACCCAGAGGAATGGAAATCATCAAGTCGAAGGTATACCTGTTCCCCAATGTTCATCGCAGCACTCTTTACAATAGCCAAGAGTTGGAACCAGCCCAAATGCCCATCATCAGATGAGTGGATACGGAAAATGTGGTACATCTACACAATGGAATACTACTCAGCTATAAAAACGAATGAAATACTGCCATTTGCAACAACATGGATGGACCTTGAGAGAATTATATTAAGTGAAACAAGTCAGGCACAGAAAGAGAAATACCACATGTTCTCACTTATTGGAGGGAGCTAAACATTAATATATAAATTCACACACACACATACACACACACACACACACAAATCGGGGGGGGGGAGGGAAGAAGATATAACAACCACAATTATTTGAAGTTGATACAACAAGCAAACAGAAAGGACATTGTTGGGGGGGAGGGGGGGAGGGAGAAGGGAGGGAGGTTTTGGTGATGGGGAGCATTAATCAGCTACAATGTATATCGACAAAATAAAATTAAAAAAAAAAAAAAAAAAAAAAAAAAAGAAAGGTAGAGCTTCTATCTCCCAGTCTCTGTAGGAGGGTAGGAGCCTAACATCAATAAGAGCCAATTAGTAAACACAGATTACCTAATCACATTGACCAGTCTTCCACTTAGCGTCCTCTAGTACTTTTCCATGAGTTTACCCAGTGTTTAAAAAATTCTCCTGCCTTTTGCTTTGGCACAGTTGAGTTTAATCTCTCTTGTTTATTGCAGTAGTTTAAAACTCCACTGCAATATTCTTAAATAAAGTCTTTCTGGCCCGTTTAACATGTCCAGTGCAATTTTTCATCGACACAGGGCTCAAGCAAAGTTCAACACTGTCATGAATAAAGGGATTTTTCTGAATTTAATTTTTCTCCTAGTCAGCACATTTTTGACTTCATAATTGTTTTTGTTAGTTTATTTTAAATAGTTGCAATATCTACTCTGTTCTATCAGCAGAGGTTTTGGGTCAAGACTGATTTCATTCAACATCAAGTTAATTTAGCTTTAAGAAAGGAGAGAAAGGAGCCAAAACCAACAAAGCATGAATAGCAATAACACAGTAAAGACCTAGTGACTTCCAGGCAGAGTTACTATTGTCCCACTTAGGATGTTGAAAATCACAAGTACTAAGGCTAAGAGTTCGTGGAAAACCTCAGGATGGGAAACCATCAGCTCTGGGTTAACATGGTTTTATACCTGGCCTACACAGGGCATGTGGTCAGCATTCCTAAAGCCTCTTCAGGTGTGCCTAACTAGCCCCGTATCCCGGTACAGCTGAGTTATATGGTTATCACAACTCGATCTCAACAATAAGGGACTTGGTTTATTACAGGTCACAACCAGATTCTTTTTTTTTTTTTTTTTCTTCGTGACCGGCGCTCAGCCAGGGAGTGCACCGGTCATTCTTATATAGGATCCGAACCCGCGGCGGGAGCGTCGCCGCGCTGCTAGCGCAGCACGCTACCGAGTGCGCCACGGGCTCAGCCCCACAACCAGATTCTTACTACATATTCTACTATGATTAATTTTTGCTGAATTAGGACTTCAACAAACCTATGAATGATATGGTATAACAGATTAGCAATTTGAATAACAAATATAGTTTACAGTAAAAAATAAGAGTGTCTTTAAATCTATAGTTCTTATATTTAGAAGTTCATTACAAAGATAATACAATTTAAAAGATTATTTTAATTTTTATTTTTTAATATGATTTGTTTTGCATAAGTAGTATTACCAAATATCATTGTATGAAAAAAGTATAGATATACAAGGGGTCTTCAAAAAGTTCATGGAAAAATTCACATTACTTTTTAATTCTATTTTTACATGACCTTTTTGAAGTACCCTTGTATACAGAGTAAAAAGTCAAAGCAGACTTTAATCCAGCCTCCCATTCTCACGAATTTCCACAGAGGCAACCAAAATTAGTAGTTTGAAATATATGAGTATGTTACAGTTCTCTTCTAGGCATTTATATATATTTCTCTCTCTCTCTAACTAACTTAATAAAATAATAATGCATGTATATTTTTTTCAAAAAAAAATTGTTTTTTTCCCCATTTACAACATGTCTTAGAGCTTCTATGTATTTGTTATTAATACCAATACAAATAATCCAGCCATGATTTTCTTTGGCTTCTCCATATTTTCCATTTTCTCATCTTATAAATGTGTTGGGGGTCAGAAAGCTGTTACTCCAAAATATGGTGGTTTCACATGTTGAAATAAGGAAGCAGCCTCAAGGTCTCTCTGACACCTGCCCCCCATCTCTCAATTCTCTGTCACTCTCCAAAGCAGAGGATAAAACTATTCCTTTATCTGCCCAAAGTCCATACCTACCAAAGAAGAAGACCATTGTTCCTTTCGGTGAGTTCTCATTAACTTAATTCATATACTACCTTTCTTGCAGGAAGGAAGACTGGAGTCTGTCAACACACCGGGACTAACTTTTGTCACTGACTATTGTCTTATATTTATGTCCCAATCAATATTTTAAAGAACATTATTTACCAGTCATTGACTGCTCTGAGGGCCGAATCAACTTTGCCCAGGCTCTTGTATGCTCTGTAGCCCACTGAATGCCTCTAAGAATCATTTACTCCTACACCCCTATCTCCCCTTTCCCTACAGAGATGGCTATGTAAGCTTTGTACCCCAGTGGACATTTGGGACATTGCTCTCTTGTGATTCCCTGGTGCATCTCCCCCTTCCAACACATTAAATAATAAAATGTTTTATAACCTTTCTTCATATTGATGTAAATTTGTCAGTGATTTTTATTAATGAAACTTTAGGGGTGAAGAAGTTTTCCTTTGGCCCTTACAAATGTCTGAAGGTCTACTTTAGAATTGTAGTTTCAACACATATTGTCAGTATGATCTATACCAATTTTACTTGTTACTCTTAGGTTCTTCATCAAAATGTAGATAATGATTGTACTTACTTCATAGTTTCATTTTCAAGGAGTAAATGAATTAATAAATTTAAATAACTTGGCACTCTTTCTAGCATTTAGTTGGTACTCAATAAAGGTTATATATTATGGCTATTTAACTATTTAGCTTTATACATAGGATTATGTCCATATGTGGACATTTTTTCTAGTTTTATTTCCTAAAAGGAGAATTGCTGAATAAGCACATATTAAATTTAAGCAGTTTCTATGTAATTTGCCCATCCCAAAGTATATGCATGCTAATTCGTATATCCTACCAACAGTAAAGATCAGTTCATAATTCTCCACTCTCTTGGCAATAGGTGATATTATCAACCCTAAAAGCTATGACTAATCAAATAGTGAAAGATTAATATCTCACTTTAATTTTTATTTTCGTAATATCAATTTTACCACACATAATTTCATATGCTTATGAGCAATTACATTTCTTCTTTTTGTGCATTGTCTTTTCAGCTTCTCAGTCCATTTTCTTCTATTGACTTAATTGGTTAAATCATATATTAAGCTTTAATTTTTAAAGTTCTCAAAAAAGTGTTCAATGAACCTATCCAGGCTTTGTAGTTACATTCAGTGGGAAAGAAATGTTAGAAAGTACTTATTCAATCTTCGCTGGAAGTAGAACGTAAAACACTGATTTTATTTTATTTTCTTTGTTTTATTTTGTTTTTAATTCCTTTTCTATACATTCAACTTGTATCAATACCCATTATTCACAAAAATGACATAAAATATGCAGAGATATTTCTAAAACCTGTTAATTATTAGGAAAACATACCACCAATGCTATGGATTATATTTTCAAAAACTGGAAAGATATTTATTTTATATTTTACTTTTATAAAACAACTATTTTTTATTCCTAAAACATATTTTAATAAATATCAATGTTTTTCTTTACTTTTATGATTTCTAAATTATTTTTGCATTGTTTCTTAGGAATTTATAATTAAATTTCTTCAAAAATGTTTACTTGATGGGAAACCATGATTTTGCATGTGGCTATTACTAGCATTTGAACCTAAGTTCTATTGAGTCTAGGAATGTGTTTTCAACCAATGCAATAACACAATAGCATAGAATATTGTTTCTTCAAATTTGATGCAAATAAATATAAAATTAATTTTGGTACAACTGAGAGAGCCAGATGGAATGTTAAACTGAATTTGTCATGCTACATGGTGTATGACAGGGTAAAACTGCTAGTAAATTGCTATCATCTGAATGTTAAAAATTCATATATTTAAACCTAATTATCAATTTCAAAAAGTTTGTGAAAAAATTGAACTAAAAGATAATTTGAATCCTTTCATGAACTTTCTGAAGACCCCTCATATTAGTAGGTGGAAACCTTAGTGGGTGATTAGGTTGTGAGGGCAAAACCCTCATGAATGGAATTACTGCCCTAATAAAAGAGGTCCAAGGGAACTTGTTTGCTTCTCCCACGTGAGGACATAGTGAGTAGGCTCCATCTACGAAGCAGAGAGGGCTCTCACCAAACACTAAATCTGTTGGTGCCTTGATCTTGGTCTTCTCAACCTCTAGAACTGTAAGAAATAAATTTCTATTGTTTGTAAGCCACCGAGTTTAGTGTACTTTGTTACAGCAGTCCAAAAGGAATAAAGGACGAAGATACAACAATCACAACAATTCCTTGAACTTTTTAAGACAAGTGAACAGATATGATATGGGGGGGAGGGGAATAAGGAAGGGGGAAAAGTAATGGGTAAAGGGTCATGAAAATCAACTACAAGGTATATTGAGAAGTTAAAAATAAAAATAAAATTTTAAAAAAGGAATAAGAAATTAATATATGATGCACATGGTAAAGATATAACTATGCCAAAGATATACATAAAATAATAATGTAATACACTGAAATAAAAATGCTTTGCTTCTTGATTATGAGAGCGAACATATCAAGTTAGCAAAACAGGCTTATTTAGTCAAGCACACATTCTTAAACAGTGAACAAGAAAATAACGTAATAGCAGTTAATGTAAACTTTTCAAGTGCACTGCTAAAAATTCTCATATTCCGTAGTGTTCCAGCAATATATAAAGTGTATTAAGAGTCTATGGGAGAATCAGAAATATCTGTTTGAGTAATTAAAGAAATATGAGGTGGATATGTCTTTATTGGTATTAAGCTTGCAATAGGAACCAAAGAATATTTTTAAAAATCTCTTTGGAAAGCAGGAAAATAAATAGCTCATTACAATGTATTACTACAAAAATGGGAGGTAATTCTGAACATGTGTTCCTTTTATTCTTTGAACCAGGATGTGAGCCACTTTGAATTTTAAACAACCACATGAATGTAAATTAATATAGACTTTTTTTTGTTGTTGTTGTTCCCCTTTGTTTCTTGTTGAGTCAAAAATATTTCCAAACAATACTTTTGGAAATTTTTCCTTTTATAAGTAAAATTATAATATACAAGGCATATTTGCCTTCTCCTTTAACCTCGAGTAGGCAAGTTCACAGTGAATTACAGATTTGTAATTATTTTGTAGATAACTGGTCCATTTCCAAATACAATAGGCAATAGGAAAATAGACTCTGTATTTGATAATGAGTGTTTTCTCAAACTCAGCACATAACAAATATCTAAAAAACCTATCTACATTTTAAAAATTATTGAAATGTTTAAAAATCATGTAATGTACATTCACTTGAACATATAATTAGTATTATTTTATTTCATTATTGTGCCTGAGCTACAAACTAACATTCTGATTACCTGATGATACTGTCACACTTTTCCGAAAAGCAGCCAGAAAGAAAAAAATGTAAAAGGTATTATTGTTCAGTTAAAATAAAACTTCTTTGTTTGATTAATAGTGTGGGTGTGGATGTGACTTTATATATTTGTAAGTTAACAAAATCTTCCTTCTTGATAGTAGAATTTTCAAATTTAACAAACTTACTTAAACAAATAATTGATTTAATTATAGCTAAATTGATTAAGTTACAAATTAAGTTAATACACTTGAGGAATCTGATTCTCAATGTAAAAAAGATTTGTGGTATTTTGCAAAGTAAACCTCAAGACAATGCTGTTGTGGAGAAGTGCAACCTATATCCAAGGTCTTTGTTTGTTTGTTTGTTTAAGGAGTTCTATCAAGCTATTAAATCTCAAGCATTAAGTCATTAGTGTAATCATTAAAATTGTATGTAATTACCACATTTCTGTAGTGATAAATAGCTTTCTTTGCTCTTGTTATTGTTTGGGTTCTCTTAAAGACTTTTGCCCATCATTTCTCTGTCTCTTCCACTTAAAAATAAAATCATTAAGGAAAATATTTCCATTTCAGAATACCTTGCTTCAAAACTTCAGAAATAGTACAAATACACAACTGCAGAAATATTTTTTAAAATATTTCTATTATTTAGACAATAAAATTAAACACATTACATGGAAATCACACCAAATTTTAATAGAATAGTATTCAAAATGTGGCTTTTCTAAGTCTTTTGTGTTTCCACATAAAATCAAGAAACAACATGCATTTCTGAAAAAAATTGTTGTAATATTGGTTAGATTAATAGAATAAATTAATAGATTAATTTGTAAAGAACTGACATTGTAAAACTAATGAATCTTCTTCTCCACAAGTATTATATTTCTCTCCTTTTATTTAGGTATACTTTAGTTTTTTTCAGTAACTTTTTGAAGTTTTCAGGATACAGATCTCTCAAATAATGTGTTAAATTTATTTTAAGTATTGCATGGTTTTGATGTTATAAAAAATATATATTTTTTAAAAATTTCCATTTCCAACTGTTTATTCCAAGTATTTAGAAATGAAAATGATTATTATACACGTAGTTCTTCCTCTATATAGTAGTGTGAAACACTAAAGATGACTGTGTAAACTGGAACTTTGCAAAGTGATCTTAATAATCAATGTTAAAAATCACAACTGTTACATCCTCACAAAGGACCTATTCTCTGTGCACTGGCAATGTCCTTTTGAGTACAGCCAATTGGTTCATCAGGTGGACCCTGAGGAGGGGACACACATCTCTTTGGTTGAAATTAGGTCATGTGAAGGGCTAGGGATCATGGTCAGCTGGACCACCTTGGACTTGGGAGATATCCTTTGTGTGTAAGGACAGGCATGGGGGGGTGTTAATGGTCATATTCTGCCTAAGGATCACCAGTACCATTGGGAGTCAAGACACTATGCCATTGGGAGGACCATTTGTCCCGTTACTACATGGTTTACCTGCAAGCCACAACCTATGCTGAGTAGATGGATTACCCACGACAAGGGAAGTCCCTCAAAAATTCTTGTGCTGTGAATTCAACTTGAAATGAGACCCTGAAACAAAACTGCTAGAAACCATTAGCCATGTACCTTACTTTATTTACAGGGAGACAAGCTTGCCTGTAATTCCTCCCACTGACTCCCTGTCATGGGTCTCTAGAGGCTTATGAGTTCTGAGGCTAAGGACAAAGAAAAAAAAAAAAAAGATAAAAGAGCCCACCATCCTAGAGTGGAGAGCTAAGCATCCTAATATTGTAGACACTATTCAGGATATTTTAGGAGAGTCTCAGATATGTGATAATATCTGGGAAGATACTGATCTCCCTGAAAAGCCAGAGCTTTCAAGGCTGGAGAAATTGCTAGAGACTTAAATGCTGATTTTAACCTATGAATTCTGGCAGACGGAAGTGAGATGGAGTCTCACTTCTAACCAAAGCACTAGTTAGACCCATCAGAAGGAGACAAGAGGACCACTGAACTCAGGGAGTAAAAAAGACTTCCTTAGACTCTAATTCCATTTGGGGACAGCCTGCTGTATTAAAAAAAAAAAAAAAAATCCCTCCTGAATTGCAGGGATGTCTGAGAGATTAATGTTTGCTGGCACTGGGCCAAGGTCCTGGGAAGTTTGCCAGTAGCTGAAGCTCTGTGGCTGATAGAAAAAACCAGACTGGATATGAAAGAACTGGCAGGAGAAAATTGTCAGGACAGGACCAATTGGGATAATGACAGGAAAGCTTAAACATTTCTAGGGGAAGAAAAATTTGGAAGACAAAGAAGAAGGAGGAAATATCATTAGGAAAACACTGCATGAAGAAGTTCTATGTTGGGGGATATAATACCTTTTAGAAATCTGGGCTATTCATTCTTACCCCATAACACACAGACTGTGAATTATCAAACATGTACATTGAAGAATTGCCTGTCTTGTCCCAAAACTGCTAAAAACAAAACAAACAAACAAAAAAAACCTTCCCACTACTTCAACTGCCCTCCTGCTATCAAGGTTCTCTGATCCTTCTCAGACCACAGAAGAACTACTCCTGGAGGCCAACAATGCCTCCCTGGGAAGTTGCTTTGTTGAAAGGGGAGGGAACCTCTAATGTTCCTAAGGCAAGTGAACACTACAGCCCTGGAAACTGTATGTTTTGCTCACTTGATAGAACTGCTATTTTTTCAGCATCAGCCAAATAAAGTCACCAGTTTGGTTTGCTCCCTGTAACACCCACTAATGGCTTTTATAGTGATGGACGCATCAAATGAGGGTTTGCTGCAGGATGGAATGCTGATGGGAAAGATGCATCTATACAATACCCATGGCTTTTAATAGAAACACCAGAGTTTCAGGAAGAAGGGAGTGTAGAAGTGAGAATCCACAACAAACTTCTTCCCTTTTCCCACTTCAACTTTAGCAGAAAAATAGACCTTTACACCAGGATGAAACAATTTCTGGGTCTCCGTGGAAAAACAATAGTAATGTGGTAGACTATCTATTTGATTCAATTCTGAGGGAAGATGAACAACTATAATTGACTAAACATAGGCATCACACACTCCAAAGAGCAGATGAGTATTTGGGAACAGGTAGAAGGACAGATAATCTCTCCTTTCATTCTTATTTCAGATATTCAAGGATACTTCAAAAAGTTCATGGAAAAATAGAATTAAAAGTTAAAGAAATATTTTCATGAACTTTTTGAAGTACCCTTGTATGTGATAAGCCACTGAATCATGGGACTGAACTGGAAAACAGTGAGCAGAATTGTCTGAGAGGACCTTCAGGTGGTTCTGGAAATTTGGTATGTAGGTAGTGGTCAAACAAATGTCTTGGTAATTTGTTTTGACAAAAGTATTCAAAAATATTTCTCTTTTATGAGAGATGACCAACAGTACATCTGATCTTGCTTCGGATCTATTTTCATGGTCAAAATAGAGTCCACAGGGATGTTCACCTTGATATTTCATAGAATATCACACTATATTAATGGCATCATGCTAATTGACCTGATTGAACAGAAATGGTAAGTTCTCTGGATGCCTTTGTAAGCTATATGCATGCCAATGTGAGGCAGATAAACTTCAAAAAGTTTTCAGGGGCCTGCTTTATTAGTGAAGTTTTTAAAGAACCAGTGGTATGGGCATGCTGAGACATCAACTTTGAAGTCAGAGCCAGTCTATTGCCCTTTTCATCCCCTGAGCTAAGGGAACAATTTGGATTGTTCCAAGGAACAACTTAGTGGGCTTCTGTGGATTTGGGAGGAGTCTCTGGAAAGCTGAAGCAGGAGATCGTGTGTTAGGTAGAATTCCAAAATAGACTTAATGGCCCTCACCTTGTATAATCTCCTTCATATGAGTGTGGGTGGAACCTGTAGATATGATAAGCTATTACTCCATAATTTTTTTATATGTGAAAAGGTATTTTGCTGAAGTAATTCAGGTCCCTAATCACTTTACCTTAAGATAAGGAGATGATCCTTGGTGAGCCTGACCTAATCTGGGGAGACTTGAAAATGAATGGGCTTTTTCTTCAAGAGAGTGATTCAAAATGTGAGAGGAACTCAACAAGAGGGAGATTCTCTGTAGTTAGCTTCAAAGATGGAAAGTCCCAGGTAGTGAGTGATGCAAGCAAACTCATGAAAACCCCAGGCTGGCAGACATCAAAGAATGACAACTTCAGCCCTTAAAACCATAAAGAATTGGATTATGCCCACAATCTGAATGAGCATATTAAAACCCCAGGCTGGCAGTCATCAAAGAATGAGAACTTTAGTCCTAAAACCACAAGGAATTTCATTCTTCCAGATATCTAAATGAGCCTGGAAGTAGATTCTTTCCCAGGTTTTTCAGAGTCAAATTTACTCTGGCCGACACCTTTATTTCAGCCTCCGACCCTAAGCAGAGAGCTGAGCCAGACCATGCTCAGATTTTGATCTATAGAATTGTGAGATAATAAATGTGTGTTAAGCAAGACCAACATCCAGCCTTTAATATAATACAGTCCTTGGAAAGGATAACCAGGTATTTGATGGAACATTGATTGTATTGAATCACTTCTTCTCCAGAAGAGACAACAATTAATTCTTATTGTTCTCAATACCAAGGTTTTCTTTTCCTAACTGCAGTTTTTCTTTCAGCACAATACCCTATGAGACTCCACACATTATCAAGTAAGACGGAAGGACCCATTTTGTGATGAAACATAAACCTGAACCTAAAACTATGATTCTCACCTGATCCATTGAACCTGAAGCTATGACTCCCACCTGATCATCTTGAGCTTACCATTTTGGTGATTCAGCAACCAGGGAAAAGTGTTAACATATTTTGGGATATTGCTAGAGTTTCAACAATAGAATAGGTCAGAGAGGAATATATCTGACCCCCTGGGGAAAGTCTTGATGATCTAGTCTCAGTGATAACTCTATGCACAATTGTGACAATTATTGCCTGACAAGTGCAGCAACTGAAAGCTCTTTTCCCTCAGGGATCAAGGTCTGGATCATTTCACCAGTTAAACAACTGAGACCAGCTGAAGTACTGCTGAGTGAGAATAACCTAGAATATATGGTAAAGCAGGGAGATGACAGGTATCAGGTAAGGCCTAGGTACCAGTCTTAACTCTGAGTATTTTAACTCGTTCAATTATAATTGTACATTAAGTTTTTTGTAAGGCTTGGGTCTGGTGCCTAAGTCTATGGGATATTGGATTTAATGTAGGGCACAAGAGATATTGAGTGGTGCAAGGGGAGGTGGCCTCTATCAGGCTCTTCCATCACAAATTTTACCCTATGTTTTTGTTTCCAGCCTGATGGCACCTTGCCACAGATATACGACACATTTCTTGCTTTCTGAGCAGAGCTCCTCTGCTACAGCTACATCAGATGATTGTTGAAGCCTATTTCAGCCAAGGTGATGCATGTGTGCATATGTAACCATGGGGCAGTTGATATTCTCAGGGTAAGCAAATGTTACTCTCTTTTATGTCTTAGGTTGATATGCATTTTACAGAGTTCCTCATAGAATCTCTAGTGGGACTGAGCCCCAATGGCCCATAGTGCAAACATTCCAATAATGTTCCTTAGAACAACTTTCTATCTTTCTTTACATTTTTTCCAATTTTTTATTTGGTTCCTTAATGTCACTAGTCAATATAAACATCTGCATGAGTCCTTGTCTCAAATCCTGCATTATTGGGTAAATCCAAACAAAGACAACAGGTTCTCTAAAATATTCAGTATAAAAAGTGCCTGATAAATATTCCCTTCTTTACTGAGGACTGTCTGCTCAAGTTTCTACCTTGTTATTTATCTTTAAAAAGTTGTAGTACTGGCTATCAACAGAAATCAGAGAGAAAGAAACAAAAGAAAAACAAAGAAGAAAGAAAACTCTTTCTGAACACAAAGCTGCAAAGTTTTCCTAGAAGAACAATAGAATTCAGGGCCAAAGCAAATTTTTAGCTAATTTACAAAATCTCTAGCCATCAGACAGAAGGAGTTTATAGTTCTCTCCATATATCTAACTTTTTGGTTGAAGGTATAATTAAAAATATAACACATGTGAAAAGTGACCTGAGTTATGTACTTGGCTTTTTCCTTTCTATGGATTCCAGGTTATCAGAGTTAGAACATTTGAGTAACACTTTTTATTGAGGTGAGAATTCTGCATGTTTTTGTTATTGTTTTTGGCATTAAAAAAAATATATATATATAGAGAGAGAGAGAGAATTTGATAGAGAAAACCTAGTCCAAAAGTCTCTTTTTTCTCAATTGTCCTTTTATCTGAACTTTTTTTGAAGAAAAAAATAGAAAGAGGTACCACAATGATTCCAATACCACTTCATTAAAAGATTTCCTCCCCCTTTAGAGAAAACAGAAAAGGCAATATTTTAAGATGTCAAAGATTTTGAGATCTGGGTAAACTTTGACTGCATGAGACTCTAGCGGTATACACAGTTATCATAGCAATGTGTCTGTTTATGACTTTAAATGGATATGATGCCTCAAAAAGAATACGTGGCAAATAATCTATTGCTAAATTTGTAAAATAGGTTGGTGGAATTCTATCAGTCTTTTTTCAGGCATAATTGAAGAATAACAATGATGCCATGATAAACATATACCTTCGAAGAAAATAAATCTTGTTCTCAGTAGTAGCCCCGGGGAAACACAAAATACCTCAACATCATGTAATAATAACACTCCAGAATCTTTTGAATATAAAATTTATCAAGGATTTTAGGTGAGGGAGTAGATAACATTATATGATTTATATAGTATAGTTTTATGTGAATTTTGTATAGAAATATATGCTAATTATTTCCTTATATAGGGATTTTACTTATTTCTCTACTTTAACAACTAGGACATTTGTTAGATTTAATAGAAATATTTGTCTTTACAATTTGATCTTACTACCAAAGTATGTTTTCATTATGGATAAATCTATATTAATATTTGGTATAAATCTCTCATTAGACATTTGAATAGAAGTCACATTAGCTGTACTCCATAATATTTGATGTAACATAATATTAGTGGAAATTGTTATAATCATATTTTATCCCCAGAAAGCTAATATCATAGAAGCCTTGCCCCTTACTTACATGGATTATGAAAAGAAGGATATCACTTGAAATTTAAAAAGAAGTGGAACTAATTTGTAATTTCCTCATATTTGTTTTAATTTAACTTATTTTATACCTTCGTTTATGGTCAAATTAATTCATAATTTTACGTACTTTATAAAATTTATAAGGTAAATTACTAAAATAATAAACTTTAATACTACATTTTGATTTCTTCTCTCCCCAATATAATACATTTTGCCTATTTGATGACCTGTTCGAACATAATAATTACTCAAATTTTAAGATTTGGAACATATTCTGAAAATTGTATATATTCATATTTAAGCTTAAATAAAAAAGACAAGCACTTAATGAATGAGCTATGAATAAATCATGATTCATCACAGATATGAAAACATGGCAGCCTGCATTCTGACAGATGCACATTTATTTTCTAAGAGACAGGTAAAAGACAGTCCTTTATTGCCACACTGTATATAGTGGTAGAAACTTCACCTTTCACAGAAGAGAATTGAAAGAACCACTTCCAAAAGTGGTAAGCTCATCTTTTTTTTTGTCTTTCAGTACTTACACAGTGAAAGACAGACTCAAGAAACAGAGGAAGGCCTCCTATTTCAAAATAAAGAATCGTACTAAACATTTTCATCCATTGTTTTTCATAGTATTTTCTGAAGATCACATTTGACACTGGCAAGATTTAAATCAAATGTACATTATTTTATTAAAAGCTATGAAGTTTCAAGTTGTTTTCAGTAGAGAAATTTTGAACAAAATTTGAAGGATGTAGTATTTCTAAATAACTTCCATAGTATATGCATCTTATCAAGGGACACATACAGTGAGGGCCTTCCTGTGTCAACCAGGATGTCACATGGAGAGAATGAGCTGAGCAAGAGAAAACTTACTTTCTTGCTAGTTCTCCTTATAAAGCGATTAGAACTACTCCCATTACTCGATGAAGGGATCAATCCATTCACAAGGGAACTGTCCTCACAATCTAATCACCTCTTAAAGACCCACCTTTCACATACTATAATTAGATTTCCCACCCTCATAACACTCCTACAATAGGAGTCAAGTTTCCAGCATGTGAATCTTTGAGGGACACATTTAACCCATAGCAATGTATTTTATGCATTTAATTACTTTTCAACACTTGATTTTTTATCAAATTTTTTCACCGAGAGAATTAACATTAACTTTTATTTGCAAATATTATTAATTTCCTATTAATAATCATAGTAATTATGTTAGTAAACTCTACTCTTTGTTCCATTGTCAACTACTGAGAAGTTTGACTTCTAGTCACTGCATTATAGCCAAATGGTCTGAGACCCATCTCTGAAAAGTAGTTTTCTCATCTGGGAAGTGAGGATTGTTAACTATATTATGATCTTTCCCAGAAAGTAGACTGTAGTGGTTAAAGGCTCAGGCTCTAGGTTACACATCTACTACTTATTAAGTGCAAGATACTCCTCCCTGAGCCTTAACTTTTTACCTGTAAGACAGAGGCAATACTACCAATGCCTACCTCAAAATTGCCAGGAATATTAAGTGAAATAGTCTATAGAGCACGCTACACTGTATGTGGCCCATATTAAATGTCAATTAATGTTTTTACTTTTATTGTTCTTACCTCTAAGGATTGTTTGAAAATGCTGGATAATGTAATGTTTGTAAAAATAATTTGTATGTTATTAATATTTGTTATATTAATGTTAAATTTTATTAAACTTACTAAAATGTATTAATAATTTAAATGAATTTATAAATAAATTGAAAGTAATTTAAATTTTAATGTAAAAATATTTTAAACTTAAATGTTAAAAATTAATATAAATTTATTAGTATTCAGGCATAAACATCTTAGTAAATCAGTTGAGGGTAGTTGATTTCTACATATTACATCAGGCAAAAATAACAGGACAAGGTAATTATGTGGATCAGGAAACAATTTCTTTTCTAATTTTTTAATGGGGAAAATCATCAGATTGTGATTCAGTGTTACATAATTTATTTATGAATTTAAAATATTCTGATTAACCTGGCTATCTTCTGCTCTGTCCCTAACTCTTAAGAGTGGACACATATTTGGGATTTTCTTGCAGTATGTGGGAGAAATCATATCAAACAAGGTAGCCATATTGGAAGATTATAAAATTTGCTACAAGATAGCCACACTTAGATTAGAATAAGGCATGGCAGTGGGGAGAGGCCTAAAATTTAACTCAAATGAAAGAGTTAATTTAAGAAAACCTGACACAGTCAGATGGCAAACTGTGGTAGACATGGAGATGCACTGTCTAATTCAACCTTGAAAGAAGGACTTGCTGCCCACCACCTGGGAGTGCAGCCAGCGGACAGCCTCCAGCTGGCAGCTCCCTGCTAGCCCTCTGCAGCAGAGAGCCAGCTTTCCCAAAGTCAGGGCCTTCCTGTGGCAGCCCATCTAGTTACTGAGACAGGTGGGGATATAATGGTCATTTCAGCAGGGCATGAAACATCCTAACAGGCAATTCACACTCCCAAGCTTTCTATCATGTGGGCTGAGGCTTTCTCAGTCCTGTATTGCAGTTGATTTCTTCCTTTGCCCAATTAATTTGGTTTCTTCCATTCACAGGTGTTGATTCCCAGTAAAGATCTTGCACTCTGTAATCTCAGCTTCTGGAGAATGTAATTTGTGACACTAGAGCAGAGCATGAAAGGTCTTTTTCCAGCTTACAATTGGAATAGCAAATCAATGCAATTCTTTTCTCTAAAGCCATTATGAAGTATAGAAAGTATGTATAAAGATTAAAACAATTTGTTACCTTTGACAATTTGGGGTAATAAAATCAAAGTAAATGATCTGAAAAGCATACAAAGATAACTCAAAATGATTTTCCTGAGATTAGAAATTAAGTATAGGAGTCCTAAATGTCAATTATTATGAAACATTCATTAGATAGAAAATTACACGGTAATTATTTATTATGCAATTGTTATGTGTATTAAGTAACTTTACTTTAATACACATTGTTATTTTGGCTACTACATTGTTTCACATTGATTAAAAAGTCAAATCAAAGTTTGCTGCTACACTGAGAAAGTAGATCACATAGAAGTAGAGAGTAGTGAAATGGTGGTTAGGAGAGGTTGGAAAGGGTAGGAAGGAAGGGAAAGAGTGAGAGGTTGTTAATGGATACAAAAGTACAGCTAGACAGGAGGAATACTATCTAGTGTTCTATAGCACTGTAGGGTGATTATAATTAAAAATTTACTGTACACTTTCAATTAGCTAGAAGAGAAGATTTTAAATATCCCCAACACAAAGAAATGATAAATGTTTGAGGTAATGGGGAGAAAAAAAAAAAATCAGTGCTTGCCAGGGTTTCAAGGGAAGAGGGAGAGAGGAAATGAGGGATGAAGAGGTAGCATATATAGGATTTTTAGGGCAGCAAAACTATTCTGCATGTTACTGTAATGGTAAGTACAAGACATTATGCATTTGACAAAACCCATAGAACAATACAAAGAGGTTGCCTTAATGTAAAATTAATAGTTGTTGATCAATATTGGTTCACAATTGTAACAAATGTACCATGCTAATGTAACATGTTAATAACAGAGGAAACTGTCGGGGGATAGGGGACAGGAGGTTATGGGAACCATCTACATGTTCTATTCAATTTCTCTATAAACTTAAAACTGCTATAAAAATAAAGTCTATTTCTATTTTTTTTTTTAAGTTTGCTGCTACAAAGCCACAGTTCCTCTATATATAATTTGTTCATGAAATTTTTGAATATAAGGACAGAATGTGTCCTGTATGCCTATCGTTTCATATTTTTTAGATTCAGCACCGGTCACCATCCTGTTATAAACTTTTTGTATCTAGATTCTGTCTTCTATTTTTCAAAGCTGTGCATTATGTGAAAATGAAATTACTTTCCATCAATATCTAATCTAAATTTTTGTCAAAAATGTCCCACTAAGCCACAACCAATGCCCTCAGGTTTATCTGAACTGTCTGAATTAGGTTACTCAGCATATTAGGGCTCCAACCAAATGTACACTTTCTAGTCTATACTTTTTAAACTTGTCCCGTAAATACAGTGGGTGATTTAGTAGAATAAAAGGACAAAAATTTTATTGGGCAGCGGAAGAATATGTCCAGAGATTCAGAGAGAATGAATATCATATCTTGAAGTATGACATATGAGAGATTTATAAATATTTATAATACCTAGATTGTCATATAAATCTATCATAAGGAATGAATGAATACATGAAAGAATGAATGAATAAACAATATTTAGTTGCTGACCAATTGATTAATAACAAATAAATGTAAATTTACCAAAAAATAAAAAATAAAAAAAGACATTTTCCAAAGGGGTTTCTCACTTTTAGGAGTCTAGTTTTTAGTGTAATCAAGTCCAGCTTTTACTTTAAATCCACACAGAATTTTCTTGTCTTTTTGATTGTTTCATTTATTGATCCCTAAGTTCTTCCCTGTTTCTCAGTCTTTGAAAATTTGTATTACTAAAATCATCTAAGTATCTTCTTTCCTGAATTTAGAAACATGATCAAATTATTTTTATTCCATAAGATCTCCTAACAATGTCTTGATTCATTTTAGAGACAAATGCTTTCTTATTTTCAAAATTACTCATAGATATTATGCATGGATATGAACCAAAGTAACTTTATTTTATGCTGTTATTTGAATTCTTTTTTTCTCCTACCTCCTAGGGCTCCTTATGGTCTCTGATTTTAACATAATTATGGAAGACAGTGAATCTTTTTTTACTTTTGTCTAAAATAATCTTCCCACTGTGCCATACTTATTGATTCTCATACTTTTAAAATCTCTTTTAGAAATCAATGTTTTGACCTTGACATAGTCTTAATTTAAATATTAATTTATTACTTCAGTTTCATTTTCTTCCATTTGATTTTAATTTAATGGCCTGTAAGTTATGAACAGAAAAAGTAAACTTTTTCAATGAGATATTTTATTTTAATGAGTTTTTATTATCTTATTTAAATCATGGCACAAAGGTTACAATAAAACCTGGACTTTTTGTTATATGGAGCTTCATGTATTTGAAGTTGAAAAGACATCTTCTAAACTTTCAAATTTATTGGCCTATATATTATATATATATATATATATAAATTATATATATATAATTTTTTTTTTGCCTTTCTGCCCAAACAGTTCCCTAACACACTTTCCTAGTTACTTGTTCCTATTCCCACATTGTGATTCCCACTCAGTTCTCTTTCTGACCTTGTCAACATATTTGTTGAAAAGTTTTCTCCTTTACTTTTTCCTAATCTCTTTCATTCATGTTTTAAATACTGCTTCAAATCTCTATTCCATTATTACATTTATCATGAGTAACTATATCTATTTCTTTCAAACTTCTTATGTTGTAACACAATTTAAGTATAATTCTTAGTAGAATGATTCGAATGTATTCATGTTTCATTTGCTTTTATAATATTTATGTTTTTCTCTGCTTGTAAGAAAAATTCCCCCTTCTCTGATTTAAAATTGTGTTATCTTTTATAAGAAGGTTTCCTGTTTCCACAAAGCAAAATTAATTGTTTGATCTTCAGTATCACTGAAAGGCTATTTTGTATGCATCTTGCATAATAAGAGGCATTCTATATGACATTTAATATTTTAATATTAAATAACGGCACTGGCCAGTTAGCTTAGTTGAGTAGTGTGGTGCTGATAACACCAAGGTGAAAGGTTTAATCACTGAATGAGCCAGCTGCTAAAAAAAAAATTAAAATATAATAATAAATAATAATAATAATAATTGCTAGTTTCTGAGTAAGGGATAAATAGATATTTCAGTAATCATTTAGATTAAAGCCTTTACTGTACTATTCATCTGTTATTTTGCTAAAGACTCTAGGACAGGACTGTGGTTGGACTTCATTTATTCATGTAAAATATGAGCTGTAGCCATCTTAGGGTGTTCTATTATACCCTCTAAAGACCAGTAAATTATCCACCAAATAGTAGTGTTCAATAAATATTTTCTGAATTAATTTTGTCAAATTAAATTTACATGTCATTGGTTACCAGAAAGTAGTCACAGTAAAAGTAATTTTAAGGAATAAGTGAAATATATAAAAAAATTCAAAATAACTATATTTTTTAAAAAACTAAAAAGTAAAATAGAGAATTGGAATGGTTTGTTTAAGCAAAATTAAACATTTAAGTCTGCCATAATATCATTTCTTTTCTGTTCATTCTTTTTGGCTTTTGTTCTACTGTTTCTTGTTTTCCTGTGAGTGATCTGAACATATTTTAGAAACAATTTTGATTTATCTATTTTTTTAATGTATCTTGGGTTTTTTAGGTTGTTACTCTAGAATTGGTAAATGTTTTTTGTAAAGGTTCAGATAGTAAATACTTTATGCTTTGTAGCTCATGTATTCTCTTGTGACTAGTCAATTCTACAGTGTAGCAAAAATACCCCAAAAAACCAACAACAAAAGACCCAGCCATAGGCAATATAAGGATACTTCAAAATTACATGGAAAACTAGAAAAAAAATAATAGTGATCATTCCATGAATATTTTGAAGTACCCTCATACATAAATGACTGCGGGTGGTTGTGTAACAATCAAACTTTATTTACAAAAAATGATGAGGATGGATTTTAGCCCGAGGTCAGTAATTTGCCAACAACTGCTATTGTAGGGATTACAATCTTTATAAGTCATTTTTTACAGCATACTAGTGTCAATATTTACCACTTAAAGTGGAAAGTACATATTTTGCCATATTTTAGTCCCTTTATCCTATCCACCTTATGATATACATCTAAGAGAATATAAGTCAATTTTTGCCTTTGACCATAAAACCTAATTTTAAAAATTCAAAAGGAAATGTTGATTTTGAAAGAGATTTTAAAACTATAAAATCAATAAATATGGGGCAAGAGGAAGACTATTTTAGAGAATTGATAAGATCTAGTATCTTCAGTGATTATGTTAAAAGAAGAGAGGTAGGGAATACCATAGGAGGTAGGGAAAATAAAAAGAATTCAAATAAGAAAAATAATAAAGTTACTTCTGTTGACCTAAAAAGGTCTCTGAAGAGCTCTTCCTTTGCTCTTCGTTCCCCAGACCTAGTAATATCTATTGATCTACTTTTAAGTTCACTAGGTATTTCCTGTGTCATCTCCATTCTGCTATTGGGTCTATCCAGTAAGTTTTAAAATTTTGGTAATTGTATTTTTTCTTCTTCTTCAGTTCTAACTTTTCATTTGCTTCTTTCTTTTATCTTCTGTTTCATTTCTGATACTTAATTTTTTCCCCATTTCTTTCAAGAATGTTTGTAATTATTTGTTGGAATATTTTTATAATAGATACTTTAAAGTTTTGTCTGATAGTTCAAACATCTGTGTCATCTCAGTATGGGAATCTGTTGATTGCCTTTTTTCATGAAAGTTAAGATTTACTTGATTCTTGTAGTGATGTGTAATTTTGGATTGTATCCTGGACATTTCAAGTATTGTAAAAGCCTGGTTCCTATATAAATCTCTCTCTTTTTTTTTTTTTTTAGACACTCAATATGTTCAGATTCAGAACACACATCCTGGCCTACTTTGTGGGATGTGGTTGAAATGTCAACCTAGTTTTCATAGCCTTTGTAATACTATTCTGGTCTGCCCTACTTGCATACTACCTAAATTACAATCTGGACTCTAGGTGGTATTTCACAACAGATTTCAGTAATCAAACCTTGTTCTGCAGTGTCTTATGGGGGAGCAGAGTGTAAACAGATGACAGGTTTCTTTCCATAGTCCCCATGGTGTGAGGAATAATGCCCCCACCCTATTGCAGGTCATGGATAAAAGTTTAATCTTCATTCATAATCACTTTGGTAAGGGTACAGACATCACCTCACAATTGTAGGCCACAGATAGAAGACAGAATATGAGAGAGGAGAGTGATGCAACTTTTTTTTGTAGTATTTTCCTGAAGCAAGGCAGAGACAGTCAAAATGTTTCTGCCTTTTGGGACACCACTTAGCTTATCCTCTACGTAAACATATAGAGGATGTTTAATTATGTGTTTTATCTGTGCCTATTGATGTTTATAAGGAGTGGCCTTCTCCAGTATCCAAACTAAAATATATATGAGGCAAAAAATAAAAAAATAAATCTAGAAATTTATTGCTGGGGCATATCTCGAGTTCAGGGATTTTTAGCCACTCCACACTTTTTCCATCATCTTTCAAAGTCTTTAGTCAATTTCTAAATTTTTTAAATTTATTTTTATTGAAGCATAATTGATTATACATATTTTGGGGGTACAATGTTGACAACCATCACCTGTGTGCAATGTATGTTGATCAAATCAATAGTATTAATATATACATTATTACAAATCATTCTCATTCTTTATGCCCCTTATCCAGTCTCTCCCCATCACCCTCTCCCTCCCACCTCTAATAACCATAGATTTTTTTCTCTTCTTCTGAAAGATTAATGGTTTCTCTGTTGATTTCTTGCTTGGACGGTCTGTCTGGAGGTGAGAGAGGGCTGGTCAGGTCCCCTACATTATTGTAGGGCAGATGCTTCTTTTATTATATGGACTGGGCTTTACGGAGAGAGACATCCTCATTTTTGTTGTTGTCTTTGTTTTTGTTGTTGTTTTTTTATCTCTGCTAGTGACTCTCCTTGTGTCAATGCAGTCAAGTTTGGTGGGCCACCTGCCTGGTGGCCATGGCTACTGCTGTGGCATCTAACTGCTCTTGCAGCAGATGTGGCTATGGTTGTGGCTGTGGTGGGACACTTGCATTGAAGTGGTGTTTTTAGTGTGTTTCTTGCCTGGTTGTGGGTGAGAGGGTGGCCCTTGGCTCCATACCTCAGGACCCCGGCATCTTTAGTCAATTTCTTAATAAAATTTCTCCAAGATTTTTTAGATTGTGGTAGGAATAAGATGGAATGTACTTACTCTACCATTTTCAGAACTAGAACCAGGAGTTTATTTTTGACATTTACAGAATTATTTCAGCAGTGGAATTGTCAAGGTGGAAGCCAGACAAGTATAGGTTAACAAGAGAGAGGAGTGTGAGGAGAGAGTATGAACACAGACATATATTTTAGAAATTTGGCAGTTAAGAAATACAAAGAAGCAAAGTGGTAGTAGAGGAACACATTGGCTCATGGAAGAACTTTTCTCTCCCCAGAGGAGTCGGCCTGAGCATCTTTAAATAATGATGGAAATTGGTCTGTGTTGGCTCAATAGAATAAGCAGAAGAACCCAGACAGAAGGGGCTTCAGACAGGAAAAGGGTCACAGCTCCTATGATAATAGGAGGTCATAGAAAAGTATAAATGCCATTGAAATTAAGTTTATTTGGTTATAAGTATTTAATTCAAATCTACAGCCCCTCTTAGGCTAGATACAGTTAAATTTGAAAATTTAAAACTATACCAAGGCCTTAATAGCTTCCATTGAGACCTGGAGAAAGATATAGAGATGACTTGGGAAATCAAAGCTGGATAGCTTAAAGATATTTTCAAAAGATTAGTTGAAGTAATGGTGTGTGGAATACAGGAAGAACAGCAATAAAATTGATGATAGGAAATGACTAGTAGATTGAAATTAGATAAATAGAGGGGTTCAAAATTGAGGTCTCCATGAGATTGAAAAACTGGTATGGGCAAAGTAAAAGTATCAGAGATTTGGGATAGGGAATTGTAGTCAGAGAAGGATCTTGTGAAATTTAGAAATTTTAAGTCAAGTAGCTCTGAATGACAACAAGGTGTAAGTTTGAACACAAGAGTGAGTGGCCAAATTGCAATGGAGTGAAACAGTGAGTCAGAAACCAATAAACGTAGAGCCTAGGGTGTTAGGAAGATTAATTTTGCAAATATACTTTTATCCAAGATTGTTCAAAAAATTGATACAAATAGGAAATTATTTTAATTTCAACATTTTTGATGATGGGAGAGGGGAGAGAATGGAGGAAGGTATTTGATGAAGGATAGGTTAAAAGATGACAGCAGTGTTAGAGTTTAATAAGCAGTAGAACTAAAAGTAATTGTCTTTTAAAAATGAGGTTAAATAAGTAATTTTCTGGAAAAGAAATCGATTAGACAAAAATAAATTCCCTGGATTAAAGTAACTGTGAGCCATAAGAAAATAAGTAGCTTCAGTGCATGTTTTCAGGCAAGCAAGTGTCTTCAAAGAAGTATCTGGGGATGTATGATGTTCATAAGATACAGGTAACAAGGGTAATGGTTAAAGGCACAGCCTTGCTTCAAACTGTAATTTTTAATTTGTTAAGAACTTCCATATTGATTTCATAGTGGCAGCACCAATTTACATTTCCACCAACAGTGTAAAAAGATTCCCTTATCTCCACATCCTCTCCAACACTTATCTCTTGTCTTTTTGATAATAGCTATTCTAACAGGTGTGAGGCAATATCTCATTATGGTTTTAATTTGCATTTCACTGATAATTAGTGATATTGAGCATGTTTTCATATGCCTGTTGGCCATTTGAGAAATGCCTAATAGGTATGGTCTCACTTCTACACGGAATCTAAAATGGTCAAACTTACAGAAGCAAAAAGTAGAAAGTTGTCAGGGGCTGGGGGAAGTGGAAATGGAAAATATTGGTCAGGAGTAGTTTCTCCTTCATTGAACAAATGGATAAGGAAAATGTGGTATACATATACCATGTAATACTACTCTGCCATAAAAAAACGAAAGCCGTTTGCAATAACATGGATGGTCTTGGAGAAACTTATGTTGAGTGAAATAAGCAAAGCACAGAGGGAAAAAATATCACGTCTTCACTCATAAGTGGGAGCTAAGAGAGAAAGAAGGAAGGAAAGAAAGATCACAGTGATGTGTTGGACTTGCAGAGGGAGGGTATATACCTAGGGATACAAAGTGGAGTGGGGAAAGGGGGATGGGGAGGGAGGTCATGGATTAATTGGGTGGGGGACACAGGGTGTAATCACCATTTGTGGTAAGTGTGCATGCTGCCAGTTTTGATCTGCCCATCACATCTTGGGCATGAATAGTGACAGTCAGCTTTGTACACTGTGAATATTCATAAACAATAATCAAAAAATGTACACAGTTTCAGTTATGCAAGATGAATAAATTCTGGAAATCTCATGTACAGTGATGTGACTATATTTAATAGTACTGTAATATATATATTCGAAATGTGTTAAGAGGGTAGATGTTATTCTCACAAATAAAAGAAAATATGTGAGGCAATGGATATGCTAAATTGTGGTGATCATTTCACAATACATATGTAAATATCAAAACATCAAGATATATAACTTAAATATATATGCTTTCTATTAATTATACCTCAAAAAAAAAAAAAAAAGGCAGAGCCTTGGGAGTCAGACTGCATGAGTTCAGATCCTGGCTACTACCTGTGTGACCTTGGTCCACTTAACTCACCTTTATGAATTTCAGGTTTCTCATCAAGTGAATATCAGTATTCATACTAGACTATTAAAGAAGCTAATGTATGTGTGCTCATTATTAAGCTATTGGCTCTCATTTTTAAAACCACCCTTATATATCCTACAGCAGCTATTGATTTCTGCTCGCAGTTTTTTTTTTTGGCACACTTATAAACAACCTCCTATAATCACTACTGTAATAAATGCATAGTACCCTAGCAGAGATACCAGCACCAGCTGGATGGATCCTGTTTCTCAGAACTACGAAATCATCTCTGAATGATTGTCTCTAAGATCCTGAGGCAAAACCCCCAATCAGGCAGCATCTTCTCTGCAGAGGTCTGAGTCCTGCTGTGCTGGTTCCCTCCTCCAAATTCTAAATTCTAATAGCCTCAAAACTTTTGCTTTGTTTTCCTAAACCTTTCATTAGAACTGCATTTTGAGATAGCACTTTATTTCCTTTTGCTTTTCAATTTCTTCAACAATAATTTATGGTCAGTTATTTCTGTTGAAGTGGCAGTGTGGTTTATATTCTTCTGATTGTAGATTTTTGATCATACATAGAAAATCTTTAGAACATACACTTCTTAAATATGTTAGTTATTATTTAGCTTTTATTACCACAGGAAGATTTCAGAATTATGGGGAGTTAAGAAAGAAAAGCACAGATCATAACAGGAATGCATACACAGAAGTTAATATATGACCACGAGTATTTTACTCTTATGTTGCCACTAAGAATCATATCAGGAATCAGAGAGGAGATACATTCTCACATGCCCTTAACTATTTAATGAATTAGTACCTGTATAGACTCAGCTTTATTTTAAGTAGCAAGAATGGCTCAAGAACAGACGTTAGGACTCCATTGCCAGCCTAGCCAAGTGCATGCCGATCAGAGAGGTGCCCAGCCAGAGAAGCAGAAGATCCGTGGAGACCATGCACTCTGCGTTGCCAGCGCATGACCCAGCAGGTAGGCCTTGCCACCACCGCCTGACTCTGTAGCCAACCCAGCTGAGTGCATGCTGACCAGAGAGGCACCTCCTCGGAGAGGCCCAAGACCCAAGGCGAACACACACTTGAGGCACAAGTGGGCAACTGAGCAGACACTGAGGCAACCATACCAAATTGGCAGCCCCAGCAGCATCCTAGCCAGACAATAGTGTCAAACCAGTGGACCGTAAAATCCTCTGCCACAATAACTAAACATCAAATGAAAGATACCAGAAATATGAAAAATCAAGAAAGTATACCACCAAAGGGTAATAACTCTCAAGCTTTAGATCCTATAGAACAAGAAGCCCTTGAAATGTCTGACAAGGAATTTTGAGTGATAATTCTAAGGAAACTAAATGAGATACAAGAACACTCAGCTAGACAACACAATGAAATGAGGAAAAGTATACAGATTCTGAAAGAAGAAATATACAAGGAAATCAATGCCCTGAAAAAGAATGTAGCAGAGCTTGCTGAGCTGAAGAATTCATTCAGTGAAATAAAAAACACAACAGAGAGTTTAACCAGCAGGCTTGCAGAAGCAGAAGAGAGAGCTTCTGACCTTGAAGATGGGCTGTTTGAAATAACACAAGCAGACAAAAAAAAAAAAGAAAAGAAAAGAAAAGAAAAAAGAATTAAAAACATTGAAGAAAATCTGAGTGATATCAGACAACCTTAAGCACTCAGATATCTGAGTCATGGATATTCCAGAAGGGGAGGAAAAAGGAGATTGCATTGAAAACATATTCAACAAAATAGTGGCAGAAAACTTCCCAGATATAGGAAAAGACACATATCTTCGGATTCAGGAAACTCAAAGAACCTCAAATGTATTCAACCCAAAAAGGTCTTCTCTAAGACATGTTATAGTCAAATTGGCAAAACTCAAAGACAAAGAGATAATCTTAAAGGCTTCAAATCACCTATAAGGGAGCCCCAATTAGACTAACATCAGACTTTTCATCACAACTCCTAAAATCCAGAAAGGAATGGGATGCTATATTCAAAATACTAAAAGATACAGATTGCCAGCCAAGAATACTCTACCCTGCAATGCTATCCTTCTGAAATGAAGGGCAAATAGTATATTTCTCAGACAGACAAAAACTGCAGGAGTTTACTACCACATGACCACTCTTACAAGAAATTCTCAAGGGAGTACTAGGTTTGGTAACTGAAAAATAACTACCACTGCCATAAAACACTCAAAAAAATCAAAACCCACTAGTAAAATAAAAATGGCAACGATGAAGAGAAAAAAAAAAGTTTATCTACAACCCAAGGAACCAACAAAAACCGAAAACAAACAGTAAATCAGAAAGAAAGAAATAAAAGACACTAAAGATTTCCAAACAAAAATGAATAAAATGCTAGGAGTAAATAAACACTTTTCAATAACCATTCTTAACGTATAAGTATTAAATTCCCCAATCAAAGGACACAGACTGGCTGACTGGATTAAAAAAGAGGACACAACTATATGCTGCCTTCAACACACCCACCTCACCTATAAAGACTCACATAGACTGAGAGTGAAATGATGGAAAAAGATTTACCATGCAAACAGAATTGAAAAACGAGCTGGATTAGCTATTCTTATATCTGATAAAATAGACTTTAAACTAAAAACCATAAAAAGAGACAATGACGGACACACCATAATGATAAAAGGATTGATCCATCAAGAACACATAACAATCATAAATATATATGCACCCAATGTTGAAGCAGCCAGATTTGTAAGGCAAACTCTATTAGACCTAAAGAAGGAAATAGACACTAATACCATAATAGCAGGGGACCTGAACACCCCACTGTCAATATTAGTCAGATCATCTAGACAAAGAATCAGTAGAGAAACACAAGATCTAAACAAGACTCTAGACCAATTGGAATTGGCAGATATCTACAGAACATTCCATCCAACAACCTCAGAATATTCATTCTTCTCATCAGCACATGGATCATTCTCCAGGATAGATCACATATTAGGTCACAAATCAAGTCTCAATAAATTCAAAAAAATTGGAATTATCCCATGTATTTTCTCATACAACAATGGATTAAGACTAGAAATTAATAACAAATGAAACTCTGGAAACTATACAAATACATGGAAATTAAACAGCATTCTACTTAATGACATATAGGTCCAAGAAGAAATCAAACAGGAAATCAAAAAAATTCTTGAAACTAATGAAAACAATGATACATCATACCAAAACCTGTGGGATACTGAAAAAGCAGTAGTAAGAGGGCAATTTATCACATTAAATGCTTACTTCAGGAGAATGGAAAGATGGCAAGCGAACAACCTAATACTTCACCTTAAAGAACTAGAAAAACAAGAACAATCCAAACCCAAAGTTAGCAGATGGAAAGAAATCATTAAGATCAGAGCAGAACTTAATGAAATTGAAACCCCCCAAAATAATACAAAAGATCAATGAATCAAAAGTTGGTTTTTTGAAAAGATAAATAAAATTGACAAACCATTAGCACAGCTACCTAAAAAAAGAAAAGAGAAGATTCGAATAACAAAAATTAGAAATTAAAAAGGTGCTATTACAACTGATACATCTGAAATACAAGGACTCATTCAAAACTACTATAAACAACTATATGCCAACAAATTTGAAAATCTGGAGGAAATGGATAAATTTCTGGACACACTCAAGCTACCAAAACTGAGCCAAGAAGATGTAGAAAATGGCAACAGACCAATAACTATAAAAGAGATTGAAGCTGTTTTCAGAAGGCTCCTAACAAAGAAAAGCCCAGGACCAGATGGATTCACAGCAGAGTTTTAGCAAACATTCAAAGAGGAATTGACACCAATTCTTTACAAACTATTCCAAAAGATTGAAACAGAGGTAATTCTCCCAAACTCATTCTATGAAGCAAACATCATCCTGATACCAAAACCAGGTAAAGATACAACCAAAAAAGAAAAGTACAGGCCAATATCATTGATGAATATAGATGCAAAAATCCTCAATAAAATACTAGCTAACAGAATACAGCAACACATATGCAAAATTATACACCATGATCAAGTGGGATTCATATACAAATCAATAAATGTGATACACCATATCAATAAAATGAAACACAAGGACTATACGATCATCTCTACAGATGCTGAAAAAGCACTTGATAAAATTCAGCACTCATTCATGATAAAGACTCTCTGTAAGTTAGGTATAATTGGAAAGTATCTCAACATAATTAAAGCCATATATGATAAACCCACTGCTAATATCACCTTGAATGAGGAAAAGTGGAAAGCTTTTTCTCTGAGAACAGGAACTTGACAAGGATGCTCACCCTCACCACTCCTATTAAACATAGTGTTGGGAATACTAGCCAGAGCAATCAGAGAAGAGGAGGAAATGAAGGGCATCCAGATTGGAAAAGATGAAGTCAAACTGTCCCTCTTTGCAGATAACATGATCCTATATATTGAACAGCCTAAAGTCTCTACAAAAAAACTCTTGGAGTTGATAAATGATTTCAGCAAAGTAGCAGGATACAAAATCGACACACAAAAATCAGTAGCATTTCTATTCTCCAATAGTGAACATGCAGAAAGAGAAATCAAGAAAATTTGCCAATTTACAATAGCCACCAAAAAAATAAAATACTTAGGAATTGAGTTAACCATGGATGTGAAAAATCTCTATAATGAGAACTACAAACTATTGCTGAGAGAAATTAAAGAGGACACAAGAAGATGGAAAGATATCCCATGCTCTTGGGCTGGAAGAATCAACATAGTGAAAATGTCCATACTATGCAAAGTGATATACAAATTCAATGCAATCCCCATCAAAATTCAAAAGACATTTTTCTCAGAAATGGAAAAACTATCCAGTCATTTATATGGAACAATAAAAGACCACGTATAGCCAAAGCAATGCTGAGCAAAAAAAATAAAGCTGGAGGCATAACACTACCTGACTTTAAACTATACTACAAAGCTATAATAACCAAAAAAGCATGGTACTGGCATAAAAACAGACACACTGATCAATGGAATAGAATAGAGAATCCAGAAATCAACCCACACACCTACAGCCATCTGATCTTTGACAAAGGCACCAAGCCTATACACTGGGGAAGAGACTGCCTCTTCAGCAAATGGTGCTGGGATAACTGGATATCCATATGCAGGAGAATGAAACTAGACCATACTTCTCACCATATACTAAAATCAACTCAAAATGAATTAAAGAATTAAACATACACCCTGAAACAACAAAACTTCTCAAAGAAAACATAGGAGAAACACTTCAGGAAGTAGGACTGGGAACAGACTTCATGAATATGAACCCAAAAGCACAGGCAGTCAAAGGAAAAATAAACAAATGGGATTATATCAAACTAATAAGCTTCTGCACAGCAAGAGGAACAATGAACAGAGTGAAAAGACAACCAAAAGATTGGGAGAAAATATTTGCAAAATATACATCTAACAAAGGATTAATATCCAGAATATACAAGGAACTGAAACAACTTTACAACAAAAAACCAAGTAACTCAATTAAAATATGGGCAAAAGAGCTGAATAGGCATTTCTCAAAGGAAGAGATACGAATGGCCAACAGACACATGAAAAAATGCTCAACATCACTCAGCATTTGGGAAATGCAAATGAAAACCACACTGAGATACCATCTCACCCCAATTAGGATGGCTAATATCCAAAAGACTGTGAATTGTAAATGCTAGCAAGGTTGCAGAGAAAAAGGAACTCTCATACTTTGCTGGTGGGACTGCAAAATGGTGCAGCCTCTATGGAAAATTGTATGGAGGTTCCTCAAACAATTGCAGATAGGTCTACCATATGACCCAGCTATCCCACTGCTGGGAATATACTCAGAGGAATGGAAATCATCAAGTCAAAGGTATACCTGTTTTCCAATGTTCATTGCAGCACTCCTTACAATAACTAAGAGTTGGAACCAGCCCAAATGTCTATCATCAGATGAATGGATATGGAAAATATGGTATATCTACACAATGGAATACTACTGTGCTATAAAAAAGAATGAAATACTGCCATTTGCAACGACATGAATGGACCTAGAGAGAATTATATTAAGTGAAACAAGTCAGGCACAAAAAGAGAAATATCACACGTTCTCACTTATTTATGGGAGCTAAAAATAAATATATATATACACAAACAACCTGAGTGTGGGAGGGAAGAAGACACAACAATTACAGTTCCTTGAAGTTGATATGACAAGCAATCAGAAAGGAGATTGTTGGAAGGGAGAGGGAACAGGGAATAGGGAAGGAGGTTTCGGTAATGGGCCACAATAATCAACCACATTGTATACTGACACAATAAAATAAATTTTTTAAAAAAGAAGAACAGACTTTCGTTGTCAGGGTCTAGGTGTTGATGACACTCTAGTTCTGGACTAAAGAGTTAGAGGCTATGCTTTAGATATGTGGGTTCAGTGTTAATTACAAACAAAAATGAAAACCAAACAAAAATAAATCTATATATTAAAATAACAGGGTGTTGTTTTTTATCTGTAAAATTAAGCCCCCAAAACTGATTACACTCAGTCAATGTCCGCTAAGTTGTAGCATGATACTCATTCATTGGAGGTAAAAATGTAAGCCTTTCCAGGAATCAGTTTGGAAATATGTATCAATAATTTAAAAAATAAAACTTTCATACTGAGTAATTCTAGAAATTACTGGTTGGAATATATCATAAAGAAATAATCAGAGTGCAGTTAAAATTTTGCATAAAAGGATGTTCAAATAAGAGTAATAGGTGTAACAGGAAAAAAACTATAAAAATTTGCATCCTGTCAATAGAAGAATATCTAAAAGGCATCAATGTAACAGAATAATATTCAGTGATTAAAAATGATGATTCAGATCACTTAATTTCATGAGAAAAAAATGAATTTTTTCACAAGAACATCTGGAGATGTGTGTTTGTGTGTGTGTGTTTGTATACATACAGTATCAATCACATGTGCATAGCCCAACATGTAAAAGGAAAAAGAGGAAAAAAAAAAAGATAAAACAAGAATAAAATAAGTTAAAAATAAAATAAGTTACTGTGAAAATGGTCATCTGAGGGATGTCTAAAAATGTAATATATTAAGCCCATATTACCTTTATAATCACAAAACAATAGTAAATAAAAATTAAATGTGTACATGCATGAGTCATTATTCTCAGCTGGGAGTGTTAACTTCAGAGATTATAATTTTTAGTAGCATTGTAAACTTCTTATTAAGATGATCCAGAGTACTATTTTCTGGTGTTGAATTCCTCAGTTTCTTCTACTATTTAGAGGTGGTAAAATAATTTATAATATTTTATAATTTAGATGAATGAATCAAAGAGAGAAAGTAACAGAGGTCATTTAGTTTGTTATTTTTAAATCTTATCATTTATGATATAAAATTCATAAGTAGCACTTAATCAAAATAAAGTTATAATTATGTCAACTATAGAAAAATAAATAAAAATGCAGAAACCAAGAAATGTATTTTAGTGGATGACGGGATATTATTTCATTTAGAAATCCTCACCTGAATTAGGCAAGCCAGTAACCTAAGCTTCTTGACTATTACCTTTTAATGCCAAGGGTAAGAATTCTATAAAACCCTTGTCTGTCTCTTCTTGTTTAAGCCTAGTCAATATACTTTTTTCTTTTGTCTGGATGGATTTGTCTCTTTCATGGATAGGATAGCACTGCTATACATGTGAAGACACTTTATTGCAGAACTGTCAAATACAGTTTTTGCACATCTCATTTCCCGAGGGACTGGTTCTCTATTGTTTTACTCTTTTTTTGCTTCTCTCTAAACACCTTTCAAAAATCACTATCTCTTTGTTTTTGTTGTCTTAGATTTATTAAAATTAAGAAGTTGAATTTGGAGTTATGCAAGAAAAATAAATTCTGGATCTCTACTATATAGCATAGTGCCTATAGCTAAAAATACTGTATATTATACTTGAAATTTGCAAAGAAGGTAGATCTTAATTTAAGTATTCTTCATACACACACACACAAATAATAAAGAAGGAGAGAGGAAACTTTGGGAAGTAATGAATATCTTTATGGCCTTGATGTTGGTTATGATTTCATGGTTGGATACTTATTCACAAACTTATCAATGTATAAGTTAAATATTTACAGCTTTTGCATGTCAGGATAATTAAAGTGAAACCAGTTATACACAGAAGCATCATTAGAGGGGGAAAAGCTATGACAAATGTTGGTACACACACAAATATATCAGATCTATACTTTTGACTGAAATTCAGAAATATGCCTTATTTCAAAGTAAGGAACGTATGGAAAGGAGACACAGAATTTTGTGTGAGAAAGTTAATACTTCATGTTGATATGATACAATCTAAAGGGAGAATACAGCAGAAACCATCTTGTTATATATTTCTCTATTATATATGTTAGTAAATGCCCAACTATACTAGGGTGGTGAAATGAATATTTCATAATGCCGATTACAAAAATGATAGGGTCGAGGTAAACTAATTGTGAAAGATTAGACTTACCTGGAGATCTGCTCTGTGATTCATTCAACCAAAAAGTAGATTATATAAATTCATTTTATACCTATTGCAGCTTCTTTTCTGTAAACATGAAGGCAATGAAGAATAGAACAACTAATCTTTATCTAGCTTTATCAAATCAAGGAATTTTGTTATCATTAAGTAAAATAATGGGGACCTTGAAAGAAAACAATTATATCACAAAAGATTTATCAAAGCAAGATAAGAGTATATTTCCTACTTAGATGGGAGAAACAGATTGTTCAAAAATAAATTTCTAAATAGTGAAGATGAAAGATTCTTATTTCTCATGATCTGTATTGAAAAACAAATGAATACACCTAAAAACTTACACAATGAGGTGTGAAATTTTCAACATCTAAAGAGATACTTGATTATTCTGAAGTCCTCCAGTTATTACAGGTTTTGAAAATACATTCACAAATATGAATGGATGTCAGAAACTTTATCAGGAAGAATATCATTGAGTGACAGGGACATGCACAAGTGTCACCTAGAGGCCTAAGGCTAAGTGGCAGATAAGGCTTGCAATTTTTCTCAAGGCAACTGAAAGTCCTTTGAAAAAATTTCTGGTAAAAAATTATATATAACAAGAAGTTATAAATTCACTAACAGAGTAAGATGTGTGGGAAAATGTTCTAGTTATTTCTCTTCTTCCTGTAAGATTAAGAAAATTATATATCCCCACTCAGGGTGATATGATTTACAGCAGCTTCCTGTGCAAGGAGTTTACTTCCCCTCCTCAGTGAGAACAGGAAGAATGTGCCACTTTGGCCAGTGGAACCTGATCCCAGGTGATGGTACAGTGATTCTGAGAAGAAACTTTAAAAGTCATCAATTTGTTTTGCCAGTTTTCTTGTTCTTTTCCCTCTGCCTTGAAAGTGCTTTGTTGTGTACAGAGGCTTCTCCTTCAGTTTGGGTCCTGGAAAGAGGACACATAGAGTTACACCTGACAACAAAAGCTGCAGCTGCCATGTAATCCGTGAAAGGCACAATCTCTTGTTTGCATAAGCCGTTGTCATTATTAACTTGCTGTTACCAAATAATTTCATATTATTGTATAATTATGTGTAATATATAGTACAAACTGTAGAAAGAAAGCAAAGCTATAAAATGTAGTATTGCGTCTGCCTTTGACTAATGCAATGTTTGGACTGAAAAATGATGGATTATGTATTAATATAAGAACAAAGAGGCTGTTGGAAAGTGAGAAGCCATCAAGAGAGCATGTGGTTATTTTACATAAGTCTATTATTTCTTAGCTTAAACAGGAGATGACTTTCTAAAGTTCTTTGGTAGAAGAGAAAACTAGGAGTGGATTCTAAAATCTAACATTGGAGATATTTTGTCTGAGTTTTTTTTTTTTTAAAAGGAGGTAGCCTATCCTTTAAATAAATGTTAGGTGAAAAATTTACATGAGCTTATTATAAATGTCTTGTGACTATCTAGTACAGAAATACATAATTTTAGAAAAAGAGGGACAGGATAAATTCACAGAGAAGTAAGCCAGACTGATAACATTTCCTTTGAGATGGAGCTATTCCATTTGTGCATAAAGAGCCCTGAAGTGTATCTGAATTTCAGCAAAGCATATAGCAAAAGTTTTAGATATCTAAGTATAAATTGACCACTAATATTATTTAGTGATTTCCTATTCACTTAATAACCATACTCAAAAGCTGATTGTGAATTTTGTGTATTGGCAGCTCTTCGAGAGACCTATCATAACCACCCAAGCTCACTTTGCCTCCCCCATTGTATTAGTCCGTTTTGTGTTGCTATAACAGAAATACCTGAGAATGGGTAATTTATAAAGAAAAGAGATTTATTTGGCTTACGATTCTGGGACAGCTGCATCTGGCGTGGGCCTCAGGCTGCTTCTACTCATGGTGGAAAGTGGCAGGCAGCCAGTGGGTACAGCAGATCACATGGCAAGAGGAAGCAAGAGAGAGAGAGAGAGAAGGTGCCAGCATCTTTTAAACAATTAGCTCTGCGGGAACTAATAGAGAACTCACTCACTACCACCCCGCCCTGCCGAGAGAGCATTAATCCATTCATGAAGGATCCGCCCCCATGACCCAAACAGCTTCCAACACTGCCATATTGGGGATCAGGTTTCCACATGAGTTTTGGAGGGACAACACATCCAAATCCTATCACCCATTATTTGCCACATTATACTGTCCATACTTTTATTCCAGGCCTTTTCCTCTAGAGAGTGAGCTACAAAATAGTAGCTTGTTTTGTTTAATGGTGTATTATGAGCATCAAGGACAGAGCTAGGAATATAGTAGGTTGCTCAATATGAATTTATTAAATAGAAGGAAAGGAAGTTAAAATGGGAAGAAGAAAGGGAAAGAGAAAGGCTCAATATACAGAAAAGTCTTTGGTTAGTCTCAATGGTGAAGATGATGATGACGGTAACATTGACAATTTCAACAATAATAATCAACGATGATTAAGTCAACACTGGAAAATGTTTAGAAGCTTTAAAAAGAACCAGGGAAGGTCATAAGTTCTAAAATGACAAAGGCCAAGTGCCAAATTTAGCAACTGTGTAACAAATGACATTATTCTTTTGTGTGTTGCTTTAATGTTTATTGAGCACACATATGTGCCAGGTGCAGGTAATACTGAGATAAAAATGTGTGTTAATTGACGTGAGGGGACCTTAGAAAAACAGTCTCTTCCAAGTTTCGAGAAGAAATTGAAAAAAAATGCAAACAAATATAAATGCTATATTTCTAAACTCAACTCTGAATGATGTGGCAATTGGCTATTCTAGAGATCAAAGCCTAAACTATTATTTTCTAAAGCATTTTGTTAATCATTAAAATACATCTCCTATTATTTTTAACATTGAATGTGTAAAATATAATATTTGTTTTCTTTGAAAGTAATATTTGATAAATTTTACAATAAGATTATTTCCCAGAATACTGCATTTGTGCCTTACTACTCATATATGCCAAATAGCAAAATTATCATAATCACAATTAAATTAATGTCTTGGACCTAAGTATGGGTATTAAAGTTAAAAACACACTTTTACTATGTTTAAATTTGCTTTAGAAATTAAATATTTCATTAATGTTTTTAATCTAAATATCGGGGAAGAAGACACAACAATTACAGTTCCTTGAAGTTGACATGACAAGCATACAGAAAGGACATTTTTGGGTGGGAGGGGGGAGAGGGAAGAGGGAGGGAGGTTTCAGTGATGGGCCACAGTAATCAACCACATTGTATATCGACAAAATAAAATTAAGGAAAAAAAAACAAATAAAATAAAATAAAATAAATAAATAGTTGTTACACTGGGAATAAATAAATAAATAAATAAATATCCCATTATACCATCATTACCTAATAGTCAAATATGAGTTAAATATGGAATATTTGGTGTTTAATGCATGTTTACTTCTATTTAATTCAAATTAAATGAAAAGTCATTATATCCAATGAATCCTCACTCCAGTATAATAAAAATTATGCATTTCCTGATTTCAATTAATTAACAGTTATGTAAGGAAAACAGATTCAGAGCTTGATTATCATATTTTAGAACCAAATCTAAATGGAATAGCAACCACACACGAAAAAAATAAGGAAAAGAAAAAGTCTCAGTAATTATAAACAAAACTTATTTAGACTAAGTAGTTCAGTCTAAGACATAGGTGCTTTATAAATGGCTTTAATTGGAAAACAAAGGAGGTTTGCAACCACTCAAAGTAAAATATGATGGCTTGTGTCTAAGTGTTATAAAACACATTCCTCTTAAGAGCAGAAGGGGGAGAAAGAATGAAAAACATGATGGACCTTGAATAACAGCTCCACGGTAATGCTGTATAATTGCTTTTCATCCTTTCTATCAGCAGTGGAGCTTTAAAAAATTGATCAAAGATGATGACTGTCACAAAGTGCTTAAAGTGCAGCACATTGTTAAATTTCCTCAGCCTCTGAAATAATTATAGCATGAGCAAGCATAAAGATGATTCCCCCACCTCCACCCGCCTTCCTCCAATGATTTTCCAGCCAAGGTAGATGGGATTAAAGAAATCTGACATGAATGAGCTATATTAGAACATCAATGTCAAAAGATATATCACAGGCACTTGCCTCCAAAGGATAAAAATACCGTGAACGTTTCACATTAATGCACACCAGAATTCACTCACTCTTCTTACTAACACACTACTGAAATAAAGGATGCAAAGCACACTGCATGGATGAGACAATGCAACACAGAGAAATAAGTGTTTATTGATAATATAAAGGAGGTAGTTCTTGGCTGCTAAGACTTTTACAGCTAAATAAATGATTGAGGGAGAAGAGCTTTTTATCAATTTATGGGAATAATAGGTAAAGAACTTTTTTTCAAGGATTTTGTAGTTTATGCTAGATTAATGTTTTAAGCATAGGGTTTCAGCAGAATGTAGCCATATCAATGTATTCATCACTTGATAAATTAAGAAATAATTATTGAAATCCTACTAAGTGCCAGGCACTTTGCAGGAACATGGGTGTTAGGCTGTTACAGTACTTTTATTTGCACATTAGGCTCCATGCCACAACCTTTCAGCCCATCTGATTTCAGCACAACCGGGATGAATAATCACACACCCTTGCTAGTTTCTTATATGAACTGCTCACTCTGCTGTCTCTCTGATGTGGAAAGCCTTTCAATTGCAATTAGAGGGATTAGGAAGTGAGAGAAATTTAATACCCTGGGACTGAGTCTCAACCAACAGTATAAGTGGATAGATGTTCTATCCTCCATATTCTCTGGAAGGATAATTGTGAGATGTGTTCTACATCGTTTTTCAGATTATTTGCTGAGAGTGAGTTGAGACCTCATTGCTCACAGCAGTAATCAGCTGATTAGTACTAAATCTCTGCCTTTTCTTTCTTCTATATCTCATTTCCCACTCCCTCCATTTTATGACACCACCCAAAATATCTACATGATTCCAAGTGCTTGTTTCAGATCAGCTTTCAGGTAGAAACATAAACCAAGACAGTTGGTACTGAAAGTTGTCCCTCAAGAGGGGATTCTGAAATTGTTTTCCCCATAAGTCAAATGGTAACAAGGATCTTATTGCTGGTGATAAGTGAGGTGCTTATAACTCCTGGTTTGCTTTACAACCATAGCTTTAAAGATTCAGCTGTGGAGAGTTAAGTGAGAATCAGCTGGAAGGAGATACACAGGTTTATGTAATAGCTCTAGCACTTGAAAGCTATGGAGTCAATGTATTTACAGGGCTTCTGAAATCAGCTCACCTTTTTAAAGTATGCCAGAAATCTTAAGTAAGATAGTGGCAGGCTCAGTTCAGCCAACTATTAGCTCTGGACGTCCTAGAAAGCCAAGAGGGCCTTCCTTGTAGTATTTATTACTTGCAACTGGAGGGCAGATAGCACAAAGGGAGGGCCTAGGATTATAACTATGAAATGCAGAAGATACTGAAGGCTTAGCTTTTTTTTTTTTCTTTCTGTCTTTTTCGTGACCGGTACTCAGCCAGTGAGTGCACCGGCCATTCTATATAGGATCCGAACCCGCGGCGGGAGTGTCGCCGAGCTCCCAGCGCCGCACTCTCCCGAGTGTGCCACAGGCTCGGCCCGAAGGCTTAGCTTTTTGAGGTTTCCTGACATCAGAGATGTGGTAGTGAATGCGTGGGACGCTGAAAGCTTGCATGAATCGCTGGAAAAGATTGACCTCAGAATCTGGCATCTTCACACTTTCCTGATCCTCTGGATTCTGAGAAGCAGCATTATCACTGTGGTTAGACACCAACTTCCCGTTGTCTGAGGACAACATAAATAAATTATCTGAGGTGAGTGCCTTACAATATATTTGCCTCCCTTAATATCAACTACATCTTCAATATTTGACTCAAATTTATAAATATGCTCATCTCTTAGCACAGTCCAAGCAAGAAAATACAGTCTCTGCTATATCTCACCAAACAAGTTTCCAAACTGAACTAATAGGTAAATATGTACTAGTAGAAAGGAAGAAGCATGTATAGAAGTGGATATTGAGGGTGTTTCATAAATAAACATACAAGGCTAGAGAAGTAAAGCTATAAAGCTTTTGTACCTAGAAGCACTTTCCCCTGACATCAAATATAATATTGTGTGTAAATAGCTGTAGTTAGTCCTAATGTGATGCTGGTAGGACTACTTGAAGCTCGAATGCTGTAGTGGACTACAGGAAATGATGTGCAGAAGGCAGAGAACCTCCTTACCACAGTATGAGGACTATTAAGGAAAAGGCCACAGCAGCGGGCCTGACAAAATAGGTTTGTTACATAAAAATGGTTGTTATAATGAGTTATTTAAATCTGACTGTGTTCTTTGGGAGGTCCAGAGGACGCTAATGCAATGTGTAATGCACTAGAGGGAAGATCATAAGTGTATTTGAGAAGGTTAATGTTTATTCTCTCTAGGCAGGGATTGACAGTAAATGATGCTTCCATGGAGCTTGGTCTGATAGAATCCTGGCATAGCAAAGGACAGGTGATGGCACTTAGAGGCAGGGTGCACATGATGATAACAATGGAAATAAAGCATAGGTAATCAGATGGCTTTTCCTAAAGAAATTTCTGGCTATGGGCTCTTAGACCGTGGTGGTCTCAGAGAGGAGAGAGATGGGCAATATAATAAGCTCTTGCTTAATTTACGTAGCCAGAATAAGTCGATATTAGCCAACTGCCTGCTTCCTAAGCCTTGTGTTAAAATCTCTGTTCCATCTGATGTCCTGCTAATCAATCCCTTTTTGTCTTAAGCTGATAAGATTCACTTTCTGGCAGGTACACTTGAATATCTTTTTACTTGACTACAACATCTTTAGGGAGCAGAAAACATATTTTATTCATCGTTACAACTAGTTATCAGAGTCACACACTGGGAAAACAGGCTATTGTCTTCAAGACTGCTGCCAAGTCATGAAAAGGTAAGTATGAGTTAAAAATGCCACAAAATTTTTCTACCATTTTTAAGTTGTCTTTTTATTTATTTATTAAAATGAATCAGTATTTGCTCGATGGCTATAAAACATTTCCTGTTTTCTAGAGTTCTGACAAAGTTACTCCTGGCAATTTCTGGTAGTTTTTTGATGTTTCTGTGAAGGAATGGACATTTGTTTCTACCTTTTCTACCATTTTGCTTGCATTATCTAATCTCTCTGTCTTTTAACTTGTGTATTTAGGCTATTCATATTTAAAATAATTATTGATATTATTGCATTGAAGACTATAATTTTTCAAGTTGTTTTTGATTCCATTTGTTTTTTTCTTTATGCTTCTTTGATTCTAATTGAGTATATTTTATAATTCACTATGAAATCCTGTTGACTAATTACTTTTACTTTTTCTAACTTTTTAGTCTTTTCCGTAGGGTTAATAATGTGTATTTCAAAGTAATCTCAGCATACCTTCAAATAATGTTGTACTATTTTGTTTGTATTATAAGGACAAGATGATTTTTTCCCAATTATTTCCATATATTCCTACTGCCATTGTTGTCATTCATTTAATTTTTTCATATATAATAAAAAATGCATTATTGCTATGTTATAATCTACAGTTATTTGGGGAAGAATTTGGGTAAACTATATTATCTTTTTTTATTTCTATTGCTTTTCATTCCTTTCTGTAGATTAGAGTTCTGACCTATATTTCTTCCTTAACATTTCTTATACAGTAAATAAATTGGCACTACATTTTTTAGTTTTATCCTTCTAAGAAATCCTCTATTCCTTCTTTCTTTCTTTAAATCTTTTTTCTACTATTCATAGTTTTCCTCTCTGCATAAATAAACTATCTTATTCATGTTATCTTTTTTATTAGAACCTTTTATACATCAGACATGGTTATATGAAATTTTCTGATAATTATGATGACTACTTTGTCTCTTGCAACTGTGTAAAAAGTATTTTTGTGTGTCTCATATTTTTGTTGAAAGTTGGACTTAAATAGAGCATTAGATACTGGGGTAAAAGATTTTTAAAGTTTACTTAGCTCTTTTGCCCATTTTCTAATTGGGTTGCTTGTTTTTTTCCTGTAAAGTTGTTTGAGTTCCTTGTATATTCTGGATATTAATCATTTGTCAGATGTATATTTTGCAAATATTTTCTCCCACTCTGTTGGTTGTCTTTTAACTCTGTAATTGTTTCCTTTGCTGTGCAGAAGCTGTTTAGTTTGATATAATCCCATTTGTTTATTTTTCCTTTGGTTGCCTGTGCTTTTGGGGTCGTATTCATGAAGTCTGTGTCCAGTCCTATTTCCTGAAGTGTCTCTCCTATGTTTTCTTTAAGAAGTTTTATTGTTTCAGGGTGTATATTTAATTCTTTAATCCATTTTGAGTTCAGTTTAGTGTATGGTGAAAGGTATGGGTCTAGTTTCATTCTCCAAGGAAGATATACAAATGGCCAACAGACATATGAAAAAATGATTAACATCACTCAGCATCCGGGAAATGCAAATCAAAACCACACTGAGATACCATCTAACCCCAGTTAGGATGGCTAAAATCCAAGACCCTGACCGATTAATGCTGGTGAGGTTGCGGAGAAAAAGGAACTCTCATACACTGTTGGTGGGACTGCAAAATGGTGCAGCCTCTATGGAAAATGGTATGGAGGTTCCTCAAACAATTGCAGATAGATCTACCATATGACCCAGCTATCCCACTGCTGGGAATATACCCAGAGGAATGGAAATCATCACGTCGAAGTTATACCTGTTCCCCAATGTTCATCGCAGCACTCTTTACAATAGCCAAGAGTTGGAACCAGCCCAAATGTCCATCATCGGAAGAGTGGATACAGAAAATGTGGTATATCTACACAATGGAATACTACTCAGCTATAAAAACGAATGAAATACTGCCGTTTGCAACAACATGGATGGACCTTGAGAGAATTATATTAAGTGAAACAAGTCAGGCACAGAAAGAGAAATACCACATGTTCTCACTTACTGGTGGGAGCTAAAAATAAATAGATAAATTCACACACAAACACACACAAAAACGGGCGGGGGGGAAAGAAGACATAACAACTACAATTCCTTGAAGTTGATACGACAAGCAAACAGAAAGGACATTGTTGGGTGGGAGGGGAGAGAGGGAGGAGGGAGAGAGGTTTCGGTAATGGGCCACAATAATCAACCACATTGTATATCAACAAAATAAAATTAAGAGGAAAAAAAAAATAGAATTATAACCAAAAAAAAAAAAAAAAAAATTTTTTTAAGTTTACTTCTTGAAAGTCCTCAATGTGTGATTTAATGTTAATTTAGGAGTGTAAAGAGCTGGTTTTGAAATTCTTATATTTATGGTTATCCTCAGTGTATCAGAGGCTTCAAATTCTTCTAGTGTTAACTTGCATTTAAGGAGTAGTCTAATTTGCTGGAGTGATTTTTCAGTATGTCTAACTTTTGCTTGTTTTTTCATCGATTTGCTCAGCTTAGGGTCTTTTGTTCTACCCCCCAGGGAAAATCTCTCTTTTAGTGTCCCTAGTTGTTTTATACTGTTAGTTTTACTGGATGCTTGTTAGTCTAAAAGTGTTTGTGGGGAGAGCGATAGGAACATTATCTAATTGTACTGGTTAAGCTTCAGTCTTTGGCAGGCACCATGAACTTGAATCTTGAGTGTTCACAGATGCACTTATCCCTTTTTAAATGTAATAATAAACCTAGCGTGTATTCCTGTGCATCCCTAAGGTGTAGAGGTGTTTTTATTTTTTCCTTCTGTTTTTGATCCCCCAGAAGCAGTTAGGTTAGAGAGTTTCCATCACTATTATCAGGTTCCAGTTTTTGCATTTTGTTTGTTTTAAAACCCTTCTTATAGATTAAAGCTTTTTTTGCAGCTGGGGAAAAGTAAGGTATCAACAGTGGCTGCTGTCACCCTCTCTCCACCACAGGAAAGCTTTCTCAGAAAATTTCTTGATCTTCGTGTTAATTACTGCTGGGGTTAAAAAAGGAAAAGCCCTTGAAAGAATATCAGTCCTACATATCTCTGTATCTTCTATGGGCTTCATACGCTCATGCTATCCCACACTTGACAGTGACCAATTTGTTAAAATCTCCTAAGCTGAATCACCTTACTGATTATATGGCACTTGGCAACTTCTGCCACAGGTAACTGACTGCCGGAGTCCTATTTCTCCCTCAGTCCCTAGTCTTTCTCCAGAGTTTAGATCAGTTGTTTGCCCTGAAAGTAAAGTAGTTAATTTGTAGTTTCCAGCTTTTTTCTTGTTGTCAGTGTGGAAGCAACACTTCCTACCTTGCAACATCTCTGAGCTGAAACTGAAAGTCTCCCCTGGAACCATTTTGCACAAAGACTTTACACGACACTGTGTTAGAACTGAGAGTTCTAAAATATAGAATCCACAGAGTTGGTTCAAGTTCCATCTCTTCTTACATATTCACGTAACTCCAGGTAGATAACTTGACCTCTGATAGGTGCACAGAGGAAACTGATACTAACCTTGTAGAGTTATTCTGAGACTTAAATGACAACAAGGAATATAAAAAATCTGGCACATGAAAAATAATCATTAAATATTTTTCTCTTGCTGTGACAAAATTTTAACTTTGAATTGTTTGTTTATATGTCTGTCCTAAATACTGAATTCTCTGAAAGTAGGAACATTTCATTGCTTAGATTAGAAACATCAGCAACTTGTACAAAGCTTGGAATGTAACTTTTGCTGTAGAAATATTCTATACAGCCAAATGTGTTTAAAGCTATTAATAAATGATGCCTAGAAAAAGATTTACCAGGCATACATTAGGTATGACAATCTCCTGCAAGAAGACTATAACATTAAATGCTGAGGAAAATCATGCACAGAAGGCAAAACTATTACCACTCAGAGGTAACTTTTTCTACTTTGAAATCTTTGGGAAGTGATGGTTATAGAACACAATTTTTGCTGTTAGACTTCCTTGGTTTTTATCCTGATTTCTCTTAATTGTTGTGTGAATTTGGGCATTTTACTTAACTTCTCTATGGCTTCAATTTTTCCTGTCAGTACCTTGCAGAATTTTTAAAAAATGAATAATCTATTTTTGATTATACATATTTATAAGGTACAGAGTTGACTATCAGTATTTGTGTACAGTATGTGGTGATCAAATCAATATTACTAGCTTGTTCATCATTACAAATCGTAATTACTTTGTGTCTCTTACCCAATTAATCCTTAAAGCCCTCCTCTTCCCTTTTTCTCATCTCTAGTAACTATAGGTCTGTTCTCTCCTTCTGAAAGTTCAACATTTTATTGTAATCTTTCTTTCTTTCTGAATTTTGATAATTAGAAATAATTTATGTAAACATTCTGGCACATGGTAATGCTTAATACATACATGTTAATCTTAGTTTTAACATGAGATCTCTTCATGTGGAAACAATGTTATTTTAGTAAAATAAACTTTCCATAGTCTAAAAACATGTACTCTATGTACAAAAGGAGCTTGCTATATTCAAAAAGTAGGAAAAGATGCATGTCTTGACCCATAGAAAATTGGTTCTATAAAAATGTGAAGTATTTTCAAATCATAATGTTTTCGGGGTCAACAGTCAAAGTGCTGTAACAATTATCCTGAAAAACTTGTAACTCAGCCAATTTTGAGAACATAAACAAATATGCTTCTGTTTCTCTGTACATTTTAAAAATAAATATTAGTGTTAAACTTAGAATTATATAAAGTACCTCTTCCAAAGAACTGCTTTAGCATAGGTACTTTCTATCTAGGAGCTATAAGATTGTATTAAATAATCTCTCAAGATTCTTTCCAATTCACTACTTAAAGTCTAGTTAGAATGTGTGGTATTTTTGTGGTAATTCTATGAGGATACTAATGTTAGTAAAAATTGGCATAGGACCAAAAAATTATGTAATCTCTTATTTCTATCTGTATTGTGTTTCTTTATCTTATTTCTTTTAAACTACTTCTTTGGGCATGGTAGCTTAAATCTATAATATGGAAATTATTGGCTAAGATTTATCACATGCTTTTGAATTATTAAGCCTAAATTGATTCAGCCAGAAGTATCTACAAACTAGAATTTATTAGCTAAATGTTTTGCCAACTGAAGGATGTAAAAAAGATTATCAAAATATTCTCTTTTTAAAATAGAGAGATGGAAAAGAAGAAATCTGTTGACATTATGGAATCTTTATAGTCCGACTATGAAGGAGACTCCAGAGAACATTGGGGCTGGTCCATTTTAAGACACCAGAGAGAAATTTTATTAGCATTTCTGGGAAAAATGTATTTCTATTATCTAATAAAAGATATCCATTTATCTAATAGCTGACATTTAAAATATTTATATCATTAAAAATGTTTTATGATAATAAACTTCCTTTTGGAAGACAGATTGTCTTATTAAAATATTTTATTTCCTTAGAGTTAATATAATGTAAACTTGAAGAATTTTCTTCTGGAGTTTATATTCAAAATAATTTATTAAAAGATCTTTTTAGCTTAAAAATTTGTCATTAAGTTTGAATAATTTTAGGTTTCCAGCCATCATTTTTATTAAAAGGAAACACAAGTAGATACAATGCATAGAAAGAAAAAAGATAATCAGTAAACATTATTTGTTTAAACACTAATAGATTGCACAGTGCTTTCTTTTTACTTATTCTATGCTATTCTAGGCATTTCTGAGGTGAATAATTAGCTTATCCAAGACCCCATAACTAATAAATGGAAGAACCATGACATACTAGGACTGGGTTCAAATCTCATGCTTTATCCATATATCTACAATGCCTGTCATAACCCTTTACATTTTTCCATATTGTCTTGGATTGTACAATTTAACCTTTCATTGATGACACATATATTTAATTTTTGGCTCACCTTTTTCATTCAGAGTTTTGGTCACTGTAGATATACTTTGCTCCTACTATTTTACATACTCTTTCTTTTCTTTTTTAAATATCTTGGTAAGCTGGAAGTCCTGTACAACATTAAAATATCTTCCATGGTAGTTTTTCCAAATCATCAGGTAACTTAAATTAAAACTCTGATCTCCAAAATATTTGAACAGAATTTTGTTATTAAACCTCTTGGTTTTTATTAAACACTGATTCATATAGAATATGGATTATTATTTGCAATTTTAATGTGGAACTCCTACTGTAATATCCTGTAGTCAGTCTTATATTCTCACAATTTACTACATATAAATATGGCCTCTCTCTACTTCCCTCTTTCCGTTTTTTGTTTAACCAAACAATATAATGTCCATGTTTTCATGCAGTAGGATTTCAGAATCATATTCCCTAGCATAAGAAATGAATAGGCTAATAACAGGATATCACATTAGTAGAGTGAGACAATATGGAGTTCTACTCTGTATCAAAAAATAAATTCTATGAGAAAATTGTAATGCCTCAGTTAGAAAATTATGTCTTATACAAATATTCATTTTTGAAAGCCATTGTTCCATTTATTGTAAATATTGCTGAAATTCAAATTTGATTAGATTCTGACTTATTTGGAAAGTAAAGCAGTAGGGCCAACTTTCTTCTTCTACATAGTTTCAAACATTAAGATCCTGATTAGAGTTAAAGAACTAGCACAGAACCCAATCAGACAACATCGCCACTATGTAACCCTAACGTTTTCTCTTTTCTCTGCTTTTCTAGGATTACAGAAAAATGTTTAATTTTATTTTAATTGACAGTGATGATTGCATACATTTTGTTATATTTATATAAAATTGAATTTTACTTTATATTATCATGCACAACATTGTTACAGGTTTATCTTAAGATATCTGGCATAGTTCTAGGGTGTTATATGAAAATCAAATGGCCTAGTATTATTTTAATGGTAAGTGAATTATTCTTATTCTCAGAAATTTTTAAAAGAAACATATGTTCAACTTTTTTTTTTTTTTTTTTTTTAGTAGAGAATGATAGTTAAATGTCTGAAGGAGGAAAGAGTAGATAAAAGTGGAGAGGAAATAGAGATGGATATACTCGGTTGTTAAATAAGAAGTTCAGTCATAAAATTTATCTGGAAAGCTCTCAAGGATAGAAAGTCTAAAGAGGAGTTAATTAAAATAAATGTAAGCATCACTGCCTAATTGTGATTATTTTCCTCCCATACCTACTTGATCTCACTTCAATTCTCACAGTCTAAATATAAAATAATGGTCAGCTTTAGCAATTACTTTGCCAAAGCTAATCTATCAATGACATTTAAAGAAGCCAAGGGATCTAGAAAGGATTTTGTTTTTGTAAAATAGAGAATTTTTCTTTACTTTTTAACCTTAAACATAAATTGAACATTTGCCCAACTAGTTTTCTAGTTGGGGGATGAGTTTTCATATTCCTGCAGTGTTACCTAGGATACCAAGCCCTTGCTACATTTAGACACCTGCATAATTGCTATATGTACATTATATAAGGTCACTTGTGAGACAAAGAAAAGAAAATAATCTAGCCAAGTAAGATTCTAATAAAATGAAGTTTGGAAATTGATATTTTAGTTTTATGTTTAAGTATTTTCAAACTACTCAGAAAAACTGCCCTTGTTATAAATTTTCACATCAACCAATTTGCAAAAAGTAATACTATTGTTTCTAGTTTCTAACTTAACCTTATTATCAAAATACTATGACTGAAATTTATGACTTGTTGACTTTTTAATGAAGTCTTTTGAGTAAGATTTGAATAGTTACATAATCAAACAAGTGAATTAAATCTCTAATAGAAAATTACTTGTCAAGAATACATTTTGTCAGAAATAGTCATTTTATAAAACTATTCAACATTTTTTAATTCATCTCTTCAGCTTGCTTATTCCCCAGTAACTTTTTTCTTAAATTGATTTATATTTGATTGTACATATTTATTGGGTGCAGCATTGACTATAAGTATTTGTATATGGTATATGATCAAAATCAATATTATAAACATGTTCATCATTATAAATCATAATGTTCTTTGTGTCCTTTACCCAAGTACTCCCTAACTCCCCTCCTCCTCCCCTTTTTCCACCTCTAGTAACTATAGTAAATCATACTATGATTCAATTTAATAGCAAGTCTTATAAATTCCATCTTCAGCACATATTCATACTTACCAAACTCCACTAAAATATCAAATCCAAGTTGCAGACAACCCCTTCTTTGGACTACTTCAATACTCTTTTAAAGGATATATGACTATTTTATTTTCCCTATGATCCATTTGCATATAGCAGCCAAAGTGATCTTTTCAAAAGGAAAGGTAGAATATATAACTCACCTAGGTTAAATTCTCTAAACACTTCTTATTGCACTTAATGTAAAACCCAAACTCCTTAAATTGGCTGATAGAATCCTATTTGATCTGTCCCTGGCTATTTGTCTAAATGTGTCTTATTACATTCTGTCTTATCCACCGTCTGTCAGCCACATTGGCTGCTGTACAGCTCACACAACCACCACCTTTTGAAAGAGGTTGGGTTATTTTCAATAGCTGTGTTGTCTGTACTGATTATCTCATAGTGTCTGGTCAGGAATCTGGGCCCATGTTCTTTCTCAAAGCTACAATCAATATGTCTTCCACACCTGGGGTCTCATCTAAAGGAATGACTGGGAAAGGATCTGCTTCCAAGATCACTTGGTTGTTGGCAGGATTCAGATCCTTGAAGGCTGTTGGCCTGAAGAGGCTTGGTTCCTTGCTGAGTGTTGTCTCAGTTTGTCCTCAGTTTCTTGCCACATGGGTCTTTTCATCATGGGAGTTTGCTTCATGAAAGCATACAAGCCAAGAAGGCAATAGAGAAAGACTTCTAGCAAGCTGGAAATCACAGTATTTACAATCCAATCACAGAAGTGACATACAGTTACCTTCGTTGTACTCTTGTGTAGAAGCTAGTAATTCACACTCAAGAGGAGGGGTAATTACACAAGGGCATGAATACCAGCAAGTGGGAATAATTGGAGGGTATTTTAGAAGACTGACTACCACATTCCATACTGCCTTTCAAAATTCAATTTAAAATTCACTGCTCTGAAATATCTTCCTACTTATACTCCCAGTCAAACTTGCTATTTAGTCATACTCCAGCATATCACTCTATTTTAATCCTTGGCAGAGGACTTAGTACATGTTCATATTTTTCATGTGTTTTCTGTGAACGCCACAGGATTTTAAACTACATGAAAGTACAAATCTTGTCTGTGATCTGTGCTGGTGCTTTCTCAGTGTCCACACAGTGCTCAAAACATATTTGGCACTAAATAAATATTGAATAAAATGAATGGGTTGTATTGAGGTGCTATATAGAATTGTGAGAAGATATTTTTATAGCCTGATGTTGATTAAACAACATTCCAATTTGTAAGATCTTTAAAAGTAATGAATCAATTAAAGCAGTGGTTCTCATTTTTCAAATTGTACTTCTTTGTAGTCATTAAGGTAACTTGTTTTGGGTTTTTGTTTGCCCCGTTCATTCATCTGCTATTCTGTCCATCTATTCAACAAAATTTGAGATGGTCATTCTAGGCAATCTTCTGGGCAATGTGGAAAGCTTTAGCATGCAAGAAGAAAGTGACAACAGTGGTACTTGACCTGGTCTGGGGAGAACTTCCATGAAAACATGACATTTTAATTGTGATTTGAAGAATGATTAGAAGCTAACTGGTGAAGAGGTACAAGCGTACTTCAAAAACTTCATGGAAAAGTAGAATTAAAAGGTAACACAATCTTCCTATGAACTTTTTAAAGTACCATCATTGAAAGAGAATTTTAGGCATTCAAAACAATATCTGTAAAAGTCCTGAAATAAAAGGAGCTTTATCTCTTAGAAGAACTGAGAGAAGGTCAGTATGGCTAGATCTGAAAGGGAAGAGGAAAGATTTTACGAGAGCAGAATGAAAAAACACGTGTCAGATCTTATAGGATTTTTGTTGAAAATCTTAAGGATATTAGCCTTTATCCTGATAATGAGGAAAGTCAATGAAAGGTTTTAATGCTGTTATTACACAATTAAATGTGCATTTGAAAAAGCTCACTCTGGAAAATGTACAAAGAATAAATAGGGGAGGAGTGGATCATAGAAATATATTTGGATGATATTTTATTATTTTACAAGAAATAAAATAGTTTATGAGGATGATAGTGTGATGGACAAAATTAGATTTATGAGGTAAAGCTGGATACCTATTATTTTTTAAGCCCTTATATTACAGTGGACACAATTCAGGAACTACACAAGTATTTACCTTCACAGCAAATCTGAAGTTGTTGTCATCCTATTATAAATTAGGTGGTTGTAACAAAGAAAGATTAAGTAAATTGTCCAAAATCTCTCAAAACTTGTGATGCGCAATGCAAGAGGCATAAGCATACACACGCGTGTGCGCGCACACACACACACTAGTACATGCATATGATGAAAGCATAACTCTGTTCAAGGAAAATTTGTAAGGAAGAGTGTATGTGTACCCCACAATCCTACCCTTCCCAGGCCCATCATCTTGTTAAAAACATTTCCAGAATAAGAATCTTTACCCTATGATGTTGCATGTCTTTATAAGGGAAATGCAAGTGGAGAACATACATGGACCATGTAACAAGGGGAACTTCCTTGCAAGAGAAGCAGAGTTGTTAGACTAGAATTTATCTGAATAATTTACATATCACTCTGCCAATATCAGCTGGCTACTTTTTTCTTCTAATAAGCATATTCAGTCTTTCAGAGTAAGCTCGCTGTCAAAACAACAAAAGGGAGAAGAGAGGGCACTGTTATGACCATGAAACAAGAAGCTGTCTCTTCCCAATAGCAGAGTGAAGATCTGGGCCTCATTAACTTGTCTCTGGAGCTGCATCTTGGTCCCTTTTATTCTGCTTTCTGTTCTGGAGGCCACGAGAGAATGCAAGTGTTGAAGATGACTGCCACACTGTGGCTTTCTTAACTGATTGAATGGTGGTGTCTCTAGTTTGATAAGCAATTATAAGTGTTCACATCCTTTCTCTCTGTGTTTGGGAATCAAGTAAAAGACACAGGTTTCAGGCAACTGGTGTTCACTGCTTGTAGCCCAGGATTGCAGATCATGCTTTAGGCCTGCCCTATGTCTGGTAACAGGAAAAAGAGTGTGAGATAAAGATTTAATTTCAGGTTATTTATTTATACAAGTGTCTGGTGAAAGGATAATTGGGGAAGAGAGCAGTTGCAATACAGTTTTCATGAAATTTGTGGGGGGAGCTCTGGAGCTCAGATAAATCTTCAACAGCGTGCCTTATTGATACAAGGGAGTCAGTCCTTTGGACCCATCCTATCTCAGGCATTGGAGGCAAGACTCTGCCTGAGGACAGGCTGGAAACTTGGGCAAATAAGGTCTGTTTGGCCAAGGGTTAAATATTGTCTGCAAGTGATATTTTCAGCTGCTGAGAAAATGACCCTTTTTAAAAAATTGAATACACTTGCTTTGTACAATAAGTTCATTTCTTTGGGGGATAGGTTCTCTGGACTTCTAAGTGGTTTCTTCTTTTCTGAGAAAATATACAAGAGGATTGTTAGGATGAATTGCAGCCTCTAACACTACAGCTTATCTCAGGGCTGCAACTTATTCATATGACCTTGCTTCTCTCTGACCTCTTGTAGTCTGTCTTCACCCTTTGTCCTTCTGCTTGCCTAGATGCATCCGGTCACCATATACTTCTTAGGCTGAGGCTGCTGCTCTTATCCATTTACCATCACAATTTAGTAGGGGAGTAATAGGAGAAATCCCAGTTGATTATTTAGATTTATGTAAATACCAAATGTATTCTTTCCTGACCAATTGTGTACACAATAGCAGGCCTGCTTTTCTGGTGACTTTATTTTTTTGTTGATTATTTACTTTAGATATTTACTCTGGTAGAATTCTACCTCTGGTATCCAGGAGCTCTATACCTGAAAATACTAGAGTTGTGAAGGCAGAAAGCAAAAATCTCAAGTGAGACAATAGGAGTGATTGTGAACAAGGCCACTTCTGTGGTCCTTGGCTCCCTGACTCATGTATTCTACCTAATTTTGTACATAGAACTTTGTGATTTTCATTGAGTTCGGGTATGTACTGCAATCTGAAGGGCTGCTTCACATCCTTTGGAGGTGCCATATCCAAGTTGGAGTCTTGGCTGAAACTTCAAAAGTCTACTCTGTTTCCCTGTCAAGCTAGTGGTTTCTGGGTGTGTGGTATGTGACAGAATAAATGTATGTCATGGTGGTGTGCTCACTAATGCACAGCCTCTGGTTGGTCCAATGTGATATGAGGCATCTGATGCCAGTGGATCACTACATAAATCTTTAGATAATGATGCTGGCTGAAGTTCTACAAAAGAAAGGCAAATTGATGTCTAGAATGAGTAAGTTCCAGTCAAAATTGAGTCCAATAGTGAAAGGAGTTCACTGTAATCAACCTATGACCAAGAAGCTCGTTGGTTTCTTTTAGGGATGGTTTCATAACAGAGATTTAACATCGAATTCTGTTGGATATTCAGAGGCATCAATGACTAGATTAACTCTATTGCTGCCATCATGGGCCAATTATAACAGCACTTGGCTGCTGAAGACGACCTGACCTAAATTTATCAAATCAAAAGTCTGCCAATTAGGAAATTTCTCCCCACTGTTGGCTTTCAGGGCCATACCCGAGTGTGGTTGTAGCACAGGAGTGCATCTTCAGTTTGCATCCATACGTAAGCTGACCCATGTGTGATCCAGGCTCAGACTTGTTCTTCTGTCTTGTGTTTTAAGTGACACCACCCCCCTCCTGATCAGTGTGATCACTGTTTTAAGTGATCACACCCATAGATAAAAGCTGAGGGAGATGTATGGATACAACATTGGGGAAGATGAGAATCTAGATCACTTGCTTTTGCAGCTTATTTTTGCACTCTAGACCTACCTGTACCCTATACATGTCATAACACTTATGTCTTATGATGCATTACTGACCTATTCATGATAAGTATTATTAATTGAAATCACTTGATATCTCCCAATCAGGCTTTACATTTTTACCAGTGAACAGTAGCATGTCCGGTGCTATTTCACACGGTGGATAATTCTGTGCTTTAGATGTCATGGCCTTGTTATTAAAGGCTTACATTATGATGCTCCTACTGGCACTTGCCAGACATTCTAAGTGGTATGATTTCTGCAGGATCATATGGCCCAAGTGGAAAGGCTTCTTGCATCACATTCTTTGTTTGCTGCAGACAACTTTTCTGCTCTGGATCCAACTAAAAGCTGTCAGCCTTCAAATCACCTGTCAAATGTATCAAAGCAGTAAAACAGGTGTGGAATATGCTGTATTCAGAATACAAAAATGTTTGCCAGGTTCTGTTCTTCCTTCGTAGTTCTGAGTGGTACAAGATGCAATCTGTGTCCTTTACTTTTGAGAAAAGCATCCCACGGAGCATTGTATTTCTGAAAACTTCACTGATATGATAGGTCCCATAAGCTTTTTAGTGTTTACTTCTACCCTCTGGGACACATGGATCTTACCAAGCCCTCAAGTATAATTTCCCTTTTTTGCTCAGTTGGTTTGATTATCATGACATTGATATAGTGGACCAACTTGACAGTCTATAGAATGTCTTGATTATCTAGATTCCTTAGAAATATTTTATGAGAAAGGAGGAGGGAGCTGATAAGTCCTGGTACATCTCATGTAAATGCAAACTAATTCTGGTCCTTTTTCACAGTAAGGTTTAAGAAGAATGCATTGACCAGATAAATGAATACATATGTATCCAAGGCCATTGATATGGATAGAATTGTGTCCCCCAAGTTTTATGTGTTAGAAGTTTGATCTCCACTGTGACTGTTAAGAGAGTGAGAAATCCAATTATAGTAATTGAGAGGTGGGATCTTGAAGAGGTGATTAGATTCTGAGGACCATGCTCTAATGAATGGATTAGTAATGGTGATCATGGGCATGATTCTCAGGGCTTTAAAAGGAGAGCACGTGAGAGTCTCTCTTTGCTCTGACATTTCTGCAATGTGAGACTTGGTCACTGTCACCACTAACAAGAACTTCACCAGAAGGGTTCCCTGAACTTTGGACTTCCCAGCCTCCAAAACAGCAAGCAATTAATTTCGTTTTATGACAAATCACATAGTTCCAACTATTTTGTTATAAGCAACGGAAACAGACTAATACAGATGTGTTAATTCACTCTTGCAGAGATAGCTTTGTTGGTATGGCAGTAATCTGGATGCTACATGCTTATGTTTGGAGTAGTTGACTGTCATCCTCTAGGATTCATCTTATTTTTGTAAGGGCTGCCATAATGAATAAATGAGAACATTATTCTAGAATTCTGAATTTTTTTTTAGGTATTTAAAGGTAGCAGTAACCTCTCCTATTTACTCTGGTATGTGATATTATTTTGAATAACTCAGTCAGTGGAATGGGTAGTTTTGTAGGTCTTACCCAATATAGTAGTTCTTAACACACAGGCCAAGGAGACAGTTTGAGGATTGGTTTACCAACAGGTGTGTCTGGTTAAATTATATGCTCAGGGATTGGGGAAATGAGGACTGGGTTGTAGTGCGTCATATAAACTTAGTGGGCCCCAATGTAAGCCAGACCTTGGCTAGTTCTCTACTTGTGAGACCTCCACAATCTATTGCTCTAGCAAAGGTGATGATGCTTCAGATACCATATATCAACATCAGCTAGAACTCTGTGTCTAACAATCCTCCAAATATTTATGTATTCCCATTTTCCTACTGTATTTTTTCTAAGTAAATGGTCCTGGATCTTTTTGGGAAGGGGATAGGTGAATTATTACTGTGTACACATAGTGTGGTTTTTCCAGGGTTCTTCAGTTCTTCATTCTAGGAACTTGGACCTTCCTTTAGTCAAATAGTTCTGGGCCTGACAACTGGGCCAGGACCAGAAAGTGGGTACAGCTTTATGACATTTTGGGAGTGGCTGTTCAAAGCCTCCTTATATATATATATATATATATATATATATCCTTGATTCATGTTAGCTGTACAGATTGAACCATCATCTATCTTGTCGTACATATATCTTTCTCCCAAGGATACTGTATCCTATTAAAAAATCCTGTCATTCAGTGTCAGCCCACATCCTAGTTTTACTAACGTTGTTGCTTATTAAAATAATTACACCCACCTTGTTTTTGATATTTGATGGTTAAGAACCATTACATGGAGGTTTTTTGGTTGTTTGTTTGTTTGTTTGTTTGTTTTAAGGAACCTCTATTTTCCATTCCCATTGCTATCAAGCAACCCAGTAGCTCCATAACAGCTTATCCAATTGTCAGACAGAGTGTGTAGAGAGACCAAGGTCAATTTCTCCCCAGTGAATGCCTTATTGTCTGTATAAGTAGTGTCCTTCAGGCTTCCTTTAAAATATAGTTGACTGATGGTTTCCAGCCTAAAACATAATATGCATACCCACACCAATATCCCATTTAGCTGAACTTCTCAATCCCTTTGTCCACTGCCTGCTATAATAGCTATGGCTTTTATTTTTCATTTATCGGGAGACATTGCCTTCTCCAGGCTTTTAATTGCCATCCTTCCAGGTTAGCACTGTCTCCTTTGTCTTTGACAAAGATTTAAACTCAGTCTCATAGGAGATCGTTTCCAGTTTTGAAAGCTCTCCTTATCCAGCTTTATGTTATGACTTAGTTGATATGAGAATTTCTCTATCAAGTCCCTAACATAGTCCCCAGACTCATGTTAGTAAATGTTGACTAGATTTAGCAACCCTTCAGGTTATAGTCCTTTTCCTCCCTTGGTAAATCGAGTGCCATCTCAACTCAGTTATGTTGTCACTTAACATTGTTTATTGCTCAGATGAACAAAATGGATGGAGGAGTGGGGATTCTGAGGGAGACATGTTATCTTTTAATGAAACAACTGGTAGATTGTCTTCAAATATGGGGTATTCAAAATTTTACCATGGAAATTTCTGGAGGATTCTGAGGAGTCTTACCAGTCCCAGAAGATTCAGAAGACTCTGCCGTCTCAGAGTTGAGGGGAATCTGGAGGTTAAGATGCTTGTGGGCATTGGTGCACATGTCCCTATCCCAAGTGTAAGGTTCTACTCCTTCCCCATGGGGCCTCTGATCATTTGCAATGGAATTGCTAGGGTTGAAGTGTCAGTCTTCTCTGGTGCTGCATTATCATTACAACTAAGTCCTAACATTGGGCCTCAGCTTTCTTCTGCCTTCCAGCTGTAGGATAGGATGTAAGTCTCTATTTAGGTTGCTAGGGATGTATTATGTCTTCTAAATATCATCTTAAATTGGTGATGAACTAATTCAGGTTTTTACTATCTTTCTCCAATTGATCATCCTTAGCAACACCTCTAGCAATTATAATTCTCATAATTATTACTTCTGAACTTCTCGAACACCTGAGATACTGATGCTTCAGTGCATTCCTTTCACTGGTATACCATTCTAGTTCACTGTTGGCGAGAGTATAACAATTACACTATCTCATGCCAGAGGACTCTAACTACATCAGAAATGAGATCCTCACTGCCAGCTGGCCAATAAATCTCAATTTTAGAGACTACTTCCTCCTCATTACACCATCTGTCATTAGCCTGGTTCTGCAGAAAATTGAGTCTTAAGACTATTGGGGAATGCTTTAGGGAACGATATCATCAGGAGGGTGAATGAAGCAGTACTGGGCAGAGAGAAAAGTTGACCTGCACTACAGTTATAACAAAACTCTCAGCCAGTCCTGTGGGTTGATATAAAGTTGGAGTAGCTCTTCAGACATATCCTATGTTGAACTGGTGGGATGCAAGTATGAGGGAGGAAGCTTTGTAACCTAGCATCAAATAATCTTTGGAAGCAGGCCATCCTTGGGGAAGAAGTAACTTTAGGCAAACAACTCTTTTTGCCTAGAGAAAAATGTTTCAGGGGATTCAGCTGAGACCCATTAGCAGACTTTAATCGTCAAGGGAGTATCTGAGTGCTGTACCGCAGTATTTACTGTAAGATCTATGGGGAAATAATTCTACACAACTTTGCCCCATAGACCCAAATCTGTAGCCTTCCATTTTTTTTTTTTTTTTTCTTCTCCTCTCCCACGTATACAGAGCCCTTGTAGAAGTAAGGTCTGCCTTGGTAATTTTCCACATAGAATGTCAGAAAACTTGTGAATTCAGAAGACAGGTTATTTAAAAGATGAGAAAATACAGTGGGGGTTACATTAAGATTTTTCAATTTCTTTATCTTAGTTCCCTAATCATATAACTCACAACTTTTCCCATGGAAAGGAGGAGTATAGTATTAGAGTGACCAAAAATAGTGAAAAGAAACTAAAAAAAAAAAAAAAAATTAAGGGAATGGAATTTAATTAGTCCATTTCTGTTGCTTATAACAAAATATTTGGAACTGGGTAATTTATAAGAAAACAAAATTTATTGCTTACAGTTTCAGAGGCTAGGAAGTCCAAAGTCCATGGAACACAGCTGGTGAAAGCTTTCTTTGGTGATGACTTCAGTGACAGCAAGGTATCACATTGCAAAATCGTGGAGCAGAGAGAGAGAGACCGACTCTCCTTTCTCTTCTTTTAAAACCCTCAAAACCATGCCCCTGGCCACCAATTTCAATCCATTCACTACTGCATGGTCCTACAATTTATTTGCCTCTTCAAGGATCCACCTTTCAATTACCATAATAGTATTTCCCACCCTCTCAACAGTCATAGTGGGGGCCAGGTTTCTAATACATAAAATTTGGGGGACACAATTCAAGCTTCAGTGAGTTTTGCGGGGTCATAATTCAATGCACTACAGGAATGAAATTTCATTTTACACTTTCCATTTTTTTGTCATCAGTGGTTCTCAAACCTAGTAGCACATTAGCATTCTCTGAAGAGTATTTTAAAATATACCAATAACTAGGTCCATTGTTGACCAGTTAAATCAAAATCTGAGAATGTTTAGTTCAGGCAGTATTGCTTACTATGTTGGGCTTATTGGTTAAACTTACAATCAACCACTGATGTAGCTGCTACACTGAGAAGAGACCAGCAGTGTACATCCATATTTATAATTTCTACCTGCCAATGTTAAATTTTATTCCTTCATGCATCTTTTGGAACCACTGGAAGGCAGATTGTTATTTTGTCCTTAGTAGATTGTGATATGGATCAAGGGTATACTTCTCCCTAAACAGAAAATGTACTCTGTCCTGTCTATCTTAAAATATTCCCAAACAGAGGTTATAAATTGAGTTTAAATGGAAGCATAAAAATTCTACACATATTTTAAGATTAGTAACGTTAAAGAATAATTGAGTCCTCTAAAATATTAATATCTCATGGAAAAATTAGAATTTAAGAAATTATCTTCTTTTTGTAAGTTGAAATATAAAGTCTATATACAAATTATGTTAAACAAGTGTTCAAATAAATTAAAATCTTAATTTTGTATGCTGTTCAATTTTAGCCAAAATAATCTTCCTGTGAGACTTGGGTAGTACTAGTGTTTCTTTACTATCTCACAGTAATAAATATAATATTGCAGGACCTATGAAGATGGACTTATCCTGAAACCTCTAATGTGCTCCACATTTTAAAACCTCAAAAGATTTATTAGATAATTTAAAGTTATCATACACTAGCCCATAAACAGAAATTTTTGAAAATAAAAATCTCCAACTTCTTTACACAGTCAACAACCTTTTCAGGGTAACTTTATATTTCCAGTCAAAGATCATATCAGAGATTTAGCAATCTTAGACGGAATGAGGTAGAGAAGAAATAATTCTTGATTTCAAGATGAATATATCTATACAAGTTGTCCAGAATCCACAACTCATGACTTTAAACTCAATTGAGATAATAAGCTATGAGGAAGTTAATTTTAACATTATGTGTTCATTCCAGAAAAAAAAAAGTTGCCCAAACTTCCCTGCTCTCTTAGTAAATGAGATTTAAACATATTTTCTTACACAATTTAGAAAGTTATTTTAGTGATGCATATCATATTTAAGGCATTATCTTTTCTATGTAGCATATTGCAGTATGTCTTGTTGAAATGCAGATTTTGATTTAGTATACCTGGGCTGTGGTCTGAGATTATCATTTCTGACAAGCTGCTAGACAATGTTGAAGATGTTAGTCTGAGGACAATATTTTGAATAGCCATGACTTAAAAGAAGGAGTCTCAAACTACTCTCTTTACTGGAAGCATGGGCAATGTGTGGGAGCTGGTTAGAAACCCAACTTTTCAGTCCCCATATCAGACATTTTATTGAGACAGTAATCTGTCTATTATTATTATTATTATTATTATTATTATTATTAATTAGCATATTCATTCTTACAAATCATGATATTTATGCCCTTTACCCGACCTATCACCCCCCCCCATCTCTAGTATTCTTAGGTTTGGTCTCTCCTTCTGAATGGCCAATGTATTGTTGTGCTCTTTTCTTTCTCCTTTAATTTTAGACTTTCTAATTGGTATATAATCATATCTCAGTGTGCTTGTAATTAATATTTGTCTAACGGCTAGAATTGAATAAAATCTCATGAGCTTATTTTTCCTTTCATAAATACAACTCTTTGGTGAGTTGCCCATTTATTGGATTATTTGCTTATCATAACTAAATTTTGAGAGTTCTTTGCATTTCTATATACAACTCTCATATCAGATCTACGTCTTGCAAATGCCTTCTTGCAGACTGTAGTCTTTCTTGTCTTTTAATTTTCCCATTAGTGTTTTTTGAAGAGCAGAAGTTTAATTTTGGTAAAGTCCAATTGACCAACTTTTATAAATCATGAATTAAAAGTAAGAAAAATTTCAGATCAAAGTCTTTCAAAAATAAAGATAAAAATTATGAATAAATCCCATTATATGTATATGAGTGTATGCATATCCCATTATTTAGAATAAAAATGTGAAGAAATCCCGGGTAATATACCGTGAAAAAGTAGAGAATCATTCCAGAAATTTGAGGTTTTATTTTTTTTTTCAAAAACCATTATTGTAAATCACGTTAAGCACATATGGTGTATAAAGAAAGCATGATCATCTCACTCCATCCTTGCAAAGTAGCAATGATAGGAAGCTTTCTTGATTTAATGAGGTTATTTGCTTAAAATACACATTAAATATTACATAGTGTGCCTCAAACCATTACTAATACTCATTGTTATACTAGAATCCCTTGAAGTGCACAAAGTAAAAAAAATAATAATAAAGATTTGTACATTTTAAAGAGGAGAATAATATTTTTATTATACACAGACATTGAAGTTTTGTACATAGAAAAGTCAAAAAAATCTGAGACATCTAGAACTTAAATGTGAATTAATCAGGTTTCTAGGGAAAAAAGTAAACTATCAAAAATTAATTTCATTTCTAAATACCAGCAGACAATTAAAAAATAAATTTTTAAGATTCACTATAGCATATGAAACATAAAATACCTTAAAAATATATTTTTTGAAATATATGTAAGTCATCTCTACTGGAACCTGACATTACTGAGGAAATTTAATATAAATATATATCTAAAATGGGAAGATAAACTTTGTTTATAGATTGAAAGAAAGAATATTTTTATTATGTCAATTCTCCACAAATAAATTTATAATTATAACGTAATCCCAATAAGAATCATTTTTTCTTAAAATAACATGATTATTCTAAAAATTTTATGGAAGTGTAAAATGTCTAGGATAGCCAAGAAAACAGTGGGTAAAAAGAAGAATGCTGGAAAACTTGCAGTGCCAGATATCAAAATTAGCTATGAAGTTATAGTAACTACAGATGGTAAAGGATCTGGGCAAACACAGACAGAGACCCGTGGAACAGAAAAAGGAATCCATAAGTAATGTTGGATCAGCAGGATATTGCAGGAGAAAAAATAAATCTTGACCCCCTACCACATGCTATATACACAAACTAATATGAGATATATTTTAGACATAAAAGTGAAAGGTAAAACAATAACACATCTAGAAGATTTAGAAAAATAATTTCATACCGTTTGGGTTGGCAACATTTCCTGAACCACAACACTGAAAGCACTACTACCAAGTGAAAAGATAATAAACTGGACTATATTGAAATTTAGAAATTATTGATATCATGTACACCTTTAAGAAAATGAAAAGGCAAGTCACAGTCTGGCAGATTTTTGCTATACATTTGACAAAAGATCCTTATCCTGAATATATAAAGACTTCCATCATTAACAAAAGTAACTCAATCTTTAAGAAATGGAAAAATATATAAAACAGCACTTTATGAAAGAGAATAGCTAAATGAGTAATATGAAAAAACTTCCCAACATTATCTGAGAAAACAGGAAACAGCATATTAAAATCAGAATAAACTCTTAACACATATCCACCAGAATATTTGTTATTGTCAATTTTTAATTTCAAGGTAAGTGAGTTTATGACACAGCCAGGATATTTCTGCATTGTTGATTGGACTGTGAGTGTAAGCACTTAGGAAAACTCTTAAGCAGTATCTACAAAAGTTAATATGATTGTATGAGGTTTGAAATTCCACTCTTTTGAAATTTCCCAAGGAAAGAAGTGCCTGTTTCTACCAAAAGACATAACAGATGCAACTTCATGCAGCGTTATTCAAAATAGCCCAAGACTTGAATCACACTAAATGTTAATATGAAAACAGGTTATTAAATTTTAAAAAATTATAAAATTTAATACTACAAAACCAATGTGATAGCAAAAAAATAATATTTTAAATTCCAGCTTCTAAATTTGTAAGATTTGTTCTATTATTACTGCTCTAAATATTTGTGTTAAATTTTAAAATAATATAAATCTTCCTCTTTCATAAGATAAATTAACTTAAAAATATAGGATATATATGTACACTTGCTTCTTGTGTAATTTATAATTTGGTTGATATCTAATTAAGTTGTAATTTTGTTTATTTTTTAATGGAGTTATTTTAAAAAGACTATTTCAAATGGAAATGTCTGATTTTTTTTTTTTTTAATGTTTGTTTTGAGCTGTCATGGTCTAATTTTTATTTGGGGTCAGTGAGTTTTGAAGAAGTATTTTCTTTTCTTTTTTTCCTTTTTTTGGGGGGAGGGGGTTTATGAGGGAATACTTTTTAGACTTTTATGTGGTTATTTTTTAAAAATTATACCAAATGCATAAAGCATTGTTTTCTCTTACACGTATAATGTGTTCAGGTATCTCAATGGAGGATAGATGAATGGATCTCTACAAGTCTATTATTTCATTATTTGTGTTATTCTAATCATCTTTGACTAATTTTTACTTTGTTATCATGATATGTTGTTTTACAGTGTTGGATTAAATTTTCCAACTACAGTTGTACATTTTTATATTTGTCCATGTATTACTATTAGTATTTGCTTGATATATATTAAGGCTCTTTGCTTAGAGTCTCATAGGTCTTTTATATTCTTGATGGACTGTACTTGTGTGAATATAAAATGTTTTTTTTTTTTTTTCCCTGGGTCCTCCTGGAAGCAAACATCAGGACAGGATTTAATGTGCATGGATTATATTAAGGGAAATACCTTCCTTATAGGAAATAAAGAAGGAGCTGGAGAAGAGACAGCTAATTTTGAGTGCAACATAGGAAAATGTTGGGTAATAGCATCCTAGATTTCCATGCAGTGTAAAAAAGGTTCTGCAAAGCCATAAGAAATTCCTTCAGCAAAAGGCAACAGACAAATGAGTCCTGTCTCTCACAAGAACTGATTTACCTTGAAATCTGTGATAAGGCCATAGTCTCTGTGCAGATGGGATGATGGATATCAAAGCTTGAATGGCCAAGCTTTGGTCAGTTACACTCCCTGTAATAGAATGTCAGCAAGGCATATTCTCATGGCTGCCATACCATAATTTAATTATACCGGCACAAAATTTTACTTTATATGATAATATTTCCATACTTTTTACATTTGTTAGCACTTATTTGCTATATAGTTTTCATGCCTCCATTTTGTTTTAGGTGTAACTCTTTGAGAAGGCCTTTTAAAACATTTTTTATATTTCTGTGAGGTTCTAAAACATTCTGATTTATATAGATTATTAATATGCTTGAAATGACTCTTCCTGTCAAATTTTGTATTTTTACTTTTTCAATGGTTTATTTTTCTTATTTCTCCTCATTTCTGTTTCATTTATTTGGTCACTTTGAGTAAATCAATACAACCTTATTTTCCTTGTTTTGCTGATCCAGTATGTTGATTTCAGTGTATTTTTTCTAATGACTTTTAGTAGTTGAGAAAACATATTTACATTTATATTTATCAATCTGTGATGTGAAATAATCTTTATAACCTCCAGAATAGAACTGATTGGCAGAATATTTGTAGATTCTTACATGTAATAATTTGAATGTAACTTAAAGAAATTATGAGGGTTCAGGACTCTGACACGGAAATGGAATATTTCCATAATCTGTGGATAGCCTTTTATTTTGCTTTAGAGAAATAAGTTTAGAATAATTCACATAACATAGATGTATAATTTTATTTGGCTCAGGAACAATAATTATTTTACATTGCTATAACTTAGATAGGGAAGAGGAGATTCATCACTGTAAATTTATCCTTAGATATACACATTTTTTGCCTAAGAAGGTAACTCTTCTTCAAAACTAACACAGCTTTCTAAATATTTACAAAAGTAATGCTACCTACATTACATAAAATTTATTAATATTCTTACAAATATACTACTGCTTCAAACAGTGAAAATAAAATAATTATTCATATTCAATTGATGCATGATCTTTTAATTCATAATACACAGTGTTGACTATAGTTTTTTCTCTGTTCTAAATAACTGAAAAATAATAATCTCAAATTGCCAACCTGAATATTTTACCAAGAAAAACTACAATGATGCAATTAACAAAAGATTGTTGCATATTTTCCTGTCATATATTCTTTCTTTGTGTGTCAGGTCTCTTAGCATAAGGTCTGCTCTTGACATCTTGTATGACATAGCAATACTATTAGTAAATATCATCTTCTAATCATTGAGAAATTGTATTAGTTTTTTCAATTTTGGCACCAGGTGATTTTTCTCTTTTTGTATTTACTTCCACTTTTCTCCTTGCAAAGTGCAAGGTGCACAACTCGATATATTCTGTAGATTCCTCAAATTTCATTCTTAAAATAGAGGAGACTAGGATTAGCAAACAAACTGCATATCTAGATATGATCTTTATAAAGGTGGATGACTTTAAGTCTAACATAACTATTATTTCTTCTGAAGATCAATATTAAAGCACCCAAAAAGCAAAATAAAAATAGTACAAAACTAGCTCTCACATCATACAGAGACAAATTCTCTATCCATTAATTCAACAGAATACATTGAATGCCTACTACATGCAATGTATTACATCATTATTGGAAATATAAAAATGACCAGTGAGTCAAACTTTGGTGTACAAAAGTAATTGCAAATTTTAATTTTGACTGAACTTTACTATTTAAAGGAAATCACAAAGATTGGAAACACAAAATTTAATATATATAACAAAATTAATGGAGATGATTTTATCAATCAGTACAGAAAAATATTAGATTCATTTTACATCAAAAATTTAAGACTCCGTATGTGTCTAGGAGTCTGAGTCTAGGAGTCTAGGAGTAAAATGCTTAAATAATGGGAAATATTTGGACAGTTTAACCATTCCTTACTGAAACAATATAGCTTCATATGTGTAATTAAAAGAACATAACTTGAGACCTATTAATTTATAATTAAATATCTTCTAGTTATATAATACTATTTATGAAAACCAGTTTGTGTTCGTAATTTTATTTTTAGGATCTCTTGTTAAATTATATTTTCTGTTCTCACAGTAACCCTGGATATTAGAAATCCTTTTTTTCTTTTTTTTTTTTTTTTCCCCAGTTCTAATATTTCAAGTTGCCAATAGGAGTAAGTGTAGAGGGAAAAATGGAAACAAACACTGAATAGCCTTTTTTTAGTCAAAAAAAATAAGTTTTTGAAATTTCTTATCCATTAAATTTTAGTAAAACAGTTTTACCAACATATATTTATTTAGTGATAATTCCATAGATATCTTTTAAAAGATGGATATTAAAATCTTTTTAAGTCCCTAACCATTTTAGAACTTGTTCTAAAAAATAAAAGTGAAAAAATAATATTTTAGTTATAATCAATGGAAACATTTATATTTTGCTTATACTGTTATTTTTGGTCACATTTATTTTTTTCTAATTTAATAAAATTTGAAAGAATATAGCCTAGAATTCCTTTTTAAACCATTTTCTAATCAGGCATATGAAGCCTCACTATTTCACTATAATTCTTATCTTCTTAGTGATGTTTTGATGGATCAAATTTAACTATTCATGACTATCAGTGGGTTGGATCAGATACTGTCAGGTTGATCTCTTGATTTTTTTTTTAGCTTTTGAAACAGAGATAAGTTAAAGTGATCCTCCAAAGTGCCTTTGCTCTATTTTATCTTTCTTAAAATTTGAAAATGAAATATGCACAGATATATGTATGTTAAAGAATAGTTGGAAACAGTGAGTCTTAATTTCATAGCATATACTCTCCCTATGTGACTTTTATATAAAATATGGTGATTTTCATCTGATGATACTCTTTAACAAAAAATTTACTTCCCTTTTATTTGGATATACTATATCTCACATAAATTTGCTTTCCACAATATTTTTTTAAATGATTTATCAACTTACGTTTAGACAAAGATATAGTAATTATTAATTTTTTAAAACTCATGCTTAATTACTTCTTTCTAGATGACAATAAATAATCTAAGCATAAGCGTACATACTTTGTATAACTCTTTGTGTATGTTCCATTTATACATGCTTTCTACACCAACTTTTTGTGTAATCCTGAGGCAGTATAGCAGAGTGGAAAAGGTGCTAGTTAGAAAACCTCGGGTTACTGGATATCGATATGCAGGAGAATGAAACTAGATCCATACCTCTCACCGTATACTAAAATCAACTCAAAATGGATTAAGGATTTAAATATACACCCTGAGACAATAAAACTTCTTAAAGAAAACATAGGAGAAACACTTCAGGAAATAGGACTGGGCACAGACTTCATGAATACGACCCCAAAAGCACGGGCAACCAAAGGAAAAATAAACAAATGGGATTATATCAAACTAAAAAGCTTCTGCACAGCAAAAGAAACAATTAAAAGAGTTAAAAGACAACCAACAGAGTGGGAGAAAATATTTGCAAAATATACATCTGACAAAGGATTAATATCCAGAATATATAAGGAACTCAAACAACTTTACAAGAAGAAAACAAGCAACCCAATTAAAAAATGGGCAAAAGAGCTAAGTAGGCATTTCTCTAAGGCAGATATCCAAATGGCCAACAGACATATGAAAAAATGCTCAACATCACTCAGCATCTGGGAAATGCAAATCAAAACCACATTGAGATACCATCTAACCCCAGTTAGGATGGCTAAAATCCAAAAGACTATGAACGATAAATGCTGGCGAGGCTGCGGAGAAAAAGGAACTCTCATACATTGTTGGTGGGACTGCAAAATGGTGCAGCCTCTATGGAAAATGGTATGGAGGTTCCTCAAACAATTGCAGATAGATCTACCATACGACCCAGCTATACCACTGTTGGGAATATACCCAGAGGAATGGAAATCATCAAGTCGAAGGTATACCTGTTCCCCAATGTTCATCGCAGCACTCTTTACAATAGCTAAGAGTTGGAACCAGCCCAAATGCCCATCATCGGATGAGTGGATACGGAAAATGTGGTACATCTACACAATGGAATACTACTCAGCTATAAAAACGAATGAAATACTGCCATTTGCAACAACATGGATGGACCTTGAGAGAATTATATTAAGTGAAACAAGTCAGGCACAGAAAGAGAAATACCACATGTTCTCACTTATTGGAGGGAGCTAAAAATTAATATATAAATTCACACACACATACACACACACACACACACACAAACCGGGGGGGGGGAAGAAGATATGACAACCACAATTATTTGAAGTTGATACAACAAGCAAACAGAAAGGACATTGTTGGGGGGGAGGGGGGGAGGGAGAAGGGAGGGAGGTTTTGGTGATGGGGAGCAATAATCAGCTACAATGTATATCGACAAAATAAAATTTAAAAAAAAAAAAAAAAAAAACCTCGGGTTAAGTCTTTGTTTCATCTCTTGAAGTTGTAATTATTAACATCACCACTGTGATATCTAAATAATGTTAATGATCCTTTTTATGATGTAATTAGGTTTTATTTAGGTTTGTATGTCAGGTCCGTATACTCTGAATTAGTTGGTGAATTATAAACTACAAGACATTGCTCATGTTGCTATCAAAGAAATCTTTCAATGAGTGTCATATATTCTACAGAGATAGAAAGGAGGTTGGGTTGGAAGGCTGGAGGAGTTTGGGGGTTACATTACAAATAACTATTTGAAGCAGTTACTAGCGAAGAATATACAGTAATGGAGGAGACATGGAGAATAGCTGTCTTTTAGAATTGTAACTTAGAAAGCATAAGCAGTATTTGGTAAGAGAGAATGGTGGGAGGAGTGAAAAATTAATCTCCTTAAGACCATATGCTTGGACTACTTAAAATATCTGTACTGAAACTAATCTACTGTGGTTGAAGAAAAAATTCATAGTGAAATATTATAAACATACTTCTTGATGTTCAATACATTGTTTGATTGGATTAGATCATAGGAAATATGAGTCTTATACTTGTAAATTATAAACAGATAATTGAAAGGAGGCAACAGCTAAGCCAGACACCTTCCATTAAGGCAAATATTGAAGCAGGATGAACCAGAGTAGTAGTGAACAAATTAAGATCTGGCAATGTTAAGCAACATAATTTACTTATTTGTTTTGAAAATTTCAGGCTATTTATTGCCTTAATCTATGATTCCTTAAAATTTCAGTTATTTACCACCGACTAGTTAAATATGGATCATAGATTCTATTCTTTTCTACTACAACCTCCTTTTCATTCCTTTTGCATGTATTTATTTATTCTGACTTAGTTTTGTACTTCAATTAGACTATATAATTTTTAAAGACAGGGATTATGTCTGCATCGTAAACACCTTTCATAGTGCTTGACACATTGTTGGTATTCAAATATTGTATGTGCGACTGAATTAAACCATTTGTTCTCTACATATTACTTTGCACATTCTCTACCCTGTTAATTATATTGTTGCAAGTCTTATAATCTAAACATATTTTACTGGAATAAGTTTGGTTTTCTTCATATAAACTAATAAAGAAACAAACAGAATAACAAAACTTCCCTCAGCTGTATACCCTGCAGGCATCTGACTAAAGATTTAAAAGGTGCAGATATTTAATATTACTTATGTACTATTTGGTATTCCATTTCTATTTTCCACTCTACCATGTATTAATGAAACTAATGTAGACTTTAATGCTGCAGCTATTTTGGTGCATTAAATGTCAAATGCTTATAGGTGACTCCATTAAAAACAATGGATAGATTTTTACTGCAGCAACAGCTAAGTGAAATTAGCATCCTTACGACTTTTAATTAGCATAATGTCTATTATTTATTATTCTAAATTTAACAACCACACTTTCTTGAGTTTTTATTCTTACTTTCAGAAAATTAAATGAAGGAAGAAGTGAGTGTGTAGTGTTTAAAAATTATGAAGGTTATATGAAACCAATATGACTCACACAAAAGAGTGGCTTTTAAAACTAAAGATATTTTCTTAGAAACCTGATTTTTTAAAAGTAATAGAGTTGCTAAAATTTAGTCAACTTAGTCAATCTGATAATCACTTATTACATTTTTTTCTTTAACTTTCTATAAACTGATATGCACTCAAGACTTTAACTACAAATTACCTTTATTTTGTTGGATTTGGAAAACCTGATGTACTTTTTGCATACTCTGATCCTAAGTATGAATAAGAGGAATCAAAATGATTTTCACAAATATTATTAAGTATAATATCTATCAATTATATTCACAATTCTGACATCTTTGGAATGAGAGACTGCTCAGATACACCAATCAGAAAACTGATGTATTTATCACTATAAATCAATATAAATTTTTGAATTGCCTTTAAAAAAAAAATCCTGTTGCTTCAAAACTTGCTTTACAATAATTGTCTTTATAGCAGTTTCTCAGACTGATACATTTATACAGGTTTTGCCATCATCACTGACAGGCAAACTGAAATTCATTGCCTGTTCAAGTGATTTAGTCAGATTTTACACAGTGATTTACTGAAAGATAAAAAGGAACTCTGGGTAAGAACTATGTCAACCTTATTCTTTACCCTCTGTTTCCTTGTTAAATAAACTTTGAAATACTTTAAAAACTAACTGAACTAGATTTGGGTATTAGTTTAAAATACATCATAACTGGCATGTTTAATAGTAATATTGATAAGAATACATACTACACTTGATCTTAGCCAAAAGGCCAAGAAGCAATATACAAAGAATTCAAGCAACTTAACAGTAAGAAAACAAGTAACCCAATTAAAAAAAAATGGGCAAAGGAGCTGAATAGACATTTCTCATATGAAGATACAAAAATAGCCAACAGACACAGGAAAAAATGCTCAACGTCACTAAGCATCGGGGAAATGCAAATCAGGACCACACAGAGGTGTTGTTACACCCAAGTCGAACTTGCTATTATCAGAAAGACAGAGAATAACACATGCTGGTGAGGATGCCGAGAAAGGGGAAACCTCCTCCTCCTACACTGTTGGTGGGACTGTACATTATTGTTGCCACTATGGAAACAGTGTGGAGCTTCCTCAAACAACTACAGATAGAATAGCCATATGACCCTGCATTGCTGGGTATATACCCAAAGGAATGGAAATCATCATGTTAAAGGGATACCTGCACTTCCATGTTTGTTGTAGCTCTATTTACAATAGTCAATAGTTGGAATCAACCTAAATGTCCATTTTCAAATGACTGGATAAGGAAAATGTAGTATATGTATACAATAGAATACTACTCTCACATAAAATAAAATGAAATTCTGCCATTCGGGGCAACATGGATGAACTTAGAGAAAATTATGTGAAGTGAAATAAGCCGGACACAGAAAGAAATATCACATGTCCTCACCCATAAATGTGAGCTAAAATCCAAAAAAAAAAAAAAAATCACAACAATACATTAAATTAAAAAAAAAAAAAAAACCAATAGAACTGTAGTTATTAGAGGTGAGAGGGGGGAGGGGTGTTAGAGAGAAACTAGCTAAGGGTCACAAAGATTGATTACGTTTTGTAAACACAAGTATATTAATTATCCTGATTTGATCACCCCATACTGTACACATGAATTGATATTTGATTCTGTACCCCACAAATATAATTACCTTTCAATTAAAAAAAACTGTCAAAAATAGTAATATTGTCATGATGTCTAATTTGATTTGAGAGGACACATATGATAAAGGAGTAAAAGGTGCATAGATCAAAATTTGACCTTGTTGCAGAAAAGGCAAGCAAGTTATAGTTTTTTTAGTGACATTCTTGGCAATAATTATTCTAACATTGAAAACATCTTGCTGGCTGAGTTGAGACTAGCTAGCTGGTTATAATTGCCGATATATTGTACAAAGCCAATGTGAAAAGATAATATTGGAAAATAAGCCAAGAGAATGTCTTCAAAGCACTTGTCCCAAAGCTTATGACTTAAAAATCAGACAGCACTTGATGAGTAAACATATGTGAAACTTTCCAAACTTTCCAAAATCAGGTGACAAAAGACCCTGTAAGTAACTCCATGGATTCTCCCAATCAGGTTTCTTCCTGCCTGCTAATCTAGCACCTTCATACTCCAAACTACCCTAACTGGTGTGTTCCTACTTAGGATTAGTTTGTACATCATCTCTTCCAAGGGAAAAAAAAAAATCTTTTTTGATCCCTGTTTAGAACATGTTTGGTTTGTTTTGAGCTACCCGAGCAAACTGTTTATCACTCATATGGCTTTTGTCATATTATATGGGTGTTTATAGTTTTTCCTTGGTACTGGTAACTGAGACTCATGACATAGTTTAGTTACTGGCCTGTGGTAGGAATTCAACAAGTGTTCCCTAAATAAGTGATTAAACAATAAATGAATTAACAGAAAAATTAGTGAAGTGACAGAATGTGTTACTTTACTGACTCTGTATTTGGGGAATACATATTACAACCAGTTCAGAATTAAGATATACAATGGCCTAAGATACTAAATCAGAAAACAACTCAGAAGAATCTAGAGGCTCTCAAAAATAGAACCTTGACATTACACTTATGGAAGATTCAAATTAGAAATACAGTACAATGGAGAGGTATGTAAATGAAATCCATATGGCACAAGGTAATCACTGAGAAATTTCTATTTTAAAAAAATGAAAGCAAGATTTAAAAAATGTATAGTTATTCTTAAAGAGAAATGGTAGTATTTTACAAAATCCATTTATGAGTCCTGGTCATCAAAAGATCCAGATGTGGCCATAAAACTAGGTAGCTAGATGATAGAAGGAGTGAACATATTTGGAATTCACTTAGGTATTGACTTGGCTACCCTCAAAGAATAAAGAGATCCCCAAAGCTGATTTTAGCAAAAGCTGAAATTCAAGTATAGAGATAGGTAAACTCCAGGGAGACTTGTGCAAAGACAAATGATAGATCAATAATTGAAATTGCTTTCTTAGGATTAAGGTCAATTTCAGACTTCTTTAACTTTCTCAGAGAAAACTATGTTGGAAACAGCCCAAGCATCTGAAGGTGACCGTATTTTCATGAGATAAAATATAAGCAATATACTTACCTATAATATAAATTTTTAAATATATATCCTCATGTATATATTTATTATGAACTCAGTGCTGGGTTTATGTTTACTTTTTTAAAAACCTTTTCTGTCTATAGTATCAAAATTGCATTAGAAAAGCAAAGGGGCTGATTCAAATTTGTGATCTCCTACAACTAGGATTAAATGTCTAAGGACTTCTCTAAGCAAAGTGGAATAATTATTTACATGCTACTTATAGCTAGTATGCCAAAGAAAGCCGCCGTGAATGACAAGTATTATCCTAAAGCATCACTGAAAAACTATTTTAATAAAAATATTTTTTTTTATAAATAGCTCAATCATGAAAAAAGTGTGAGCTTCATACTTATTTTGATATATGATTTAGTAAAAGTATATAAATTGTCACTTTCGGTACATTTTGAAATACTTTGGATACAATGGACTTTGGCTGCCAGGCCTTTATTTTTCCTCTGAGGTAAACACTAACCATCGAGAAAATATTATTTTTTATAAAAATCACTTTCTATTCAGTTATAAAATTTAACATTAAATTACTTTTTAGATTTCTTCTCCAGAAACAAGAAGAATATAACACCATCACAATTATTTATGATAAGATCTATACATTAAAAGTGGTGGAATAACCCTCAACTAGTTCAGCTAAAATTATATGATGCAAATAAGGCCTCAAGCTAGAAAGAAATGATACAAAATAAATATAACACACTTGGAAAATGGATCTTCGATCAAGGGCTAAAAGCAGCCATTTTAATTTCTATTCAAAGATAATAAAACTGATTTAGATGGTGCAGATTGTACTACCCTACAATTTTCAACTTAAAATTATTGAGGGTGATTCATGAAAGAATCCGTGATCTACTGAAAAATTACAAGTTTCACATTTGGCTTTCCCTTTCTAAACTCCAGTATATCAACAACTCCAATTTATTTAGTACTTACTTACTGTCAAATCCTATGTGAGGCTCATTACACATGTAATGCATAATAGGTATTCATTGTTATCCCAATTTTGTAGAAAGAAGTTCAGAGAAATTGAGTACTTTCCCAAGGTAACACATTTAATAAGTAGCAGAGTCGAAATATTAATATGGAAATTTTCAGATTCAAACTTAAGGCCATTCCCTCTTTACCAAATCCTTGTCTGTTCAGTACCATATCTTATTTTCATTCCCAATTCACTTTTCACTTGAGCAATATAACACTATGCCAGTTTTTCTTTTTCAAATGCCATGAACTTTCATACCTTACTCTATACTCTCCATCTTTTTTTCAGTCTATGTCAAAGTTCTATCTACTTTTAAACACCTGGTAAACTCCCACTTTCTTTAAAGACTGTCATAGTATAAACACCCAAGAAATCTTTTCCGGAACACCACCATTCCCCTCAAAAGGGACATTCACTCTCTTTTTAACCTTTGACCTCATCTATTCTTTGTACCTTGTGTGTATACATTCTATTTTTATATATTTATATGTATATTTTAAGTTTTCTAACTTGTTGGCTTCTTCAGAGAACATGTTTGTATCTGATCCCCAGTACCTAAAATACTGTCTGGTACATAATAGATGCTGAATCAATGTTGAACTGAAATAAAAGGCATTAGGTTTTTTTTCCTACAACCTTATTTACAAGGGAAAGAAGCCAAATCTGGCTGGCCTGATGAGGAGAATATCATTTACTTTTGAATCTTGATGGATTTTAATTATATTTAGTAAAAAGAGACAATTTGAAATCATAAGGCCTAAAGCAAGAACACTTTTCCATTTGCAAGTTGTGGGATCTTAGACATTTTATTTCTCTATAATCTTTTGTTATTTTATCAATGCAATGTAGTTTATACAACTCTTTTTAGATCATATGGCTATTTGGGGGAATCAATTGAAAATGAGTTAATGCATATGAAAACACTTGTGAACTGCAAGCCATTATATGTGTCATTCCTATTATTACTCCATGGAGAAAAAAGTGACCTAAGGAAGGTCGTTTTCTTAGTGACCCAAGGAGGATTAGAAATATATTAAGGAACTTCTCACCTAGTAATTTACAAGGAATAGACGTCATAGATTATCTTAACTAAACTCGCATGAGTAAGTCTTCCAAAGATTTAAGGGAAAAATTTATCAAGGAACTGTGGTTAGCCTGAGATGTGGTAGCTATGGCATGCCATAAGACTGAATTTAGTCCTTATCTATTTAGAAATCACATCTGAAGTTAAAATGTGATGTAGAAATCATGAATAGGAAGGTGGTGGTTCCTTCATTTTCAGAACTGTGTTCCATCAAGTGGTAATGGGGTTTCTGAGAAAAGTAAAAAAGAAAGAAAATGTGGTTAGAATAATTTAAGATCACTCCATACCATATTTTTCTGTGGTGAATCATCATAAATATATTCAAATTAAATATTTACTTTCTAAAGTTCAGAAAATTTCAGAAACTGAGTTTTATTTTAAGCAATTTTAATCCAAGTTGCTATCTTATGAAAACAGTTTGAAAATATTCATCCTAGAGACTTTTAACAAATTAACAAGAGTAAAAAAAGAGAGAATCCAGAGTTGAAGAAGATTAAGTGTAAATGGAAACTTAGCTGCAGATAAATATTCAAATTAGGAAGAATGAAATAGTAAGATCCCTGCCTAGGATTGATTGTTCCACTGAGAATTCTTCAACTTTTAGAAGTAATAATCACAGTAGCAAAAGTGTTCTTTCAAGCAGTTATATTTGGCAGAGTCATATCAAAGTCTAGGAAAGTCAATGGCCACACATTTTGTGAATAAATTGTTCTTTTGATTACTGCTTTTTCAGTAGATGAAGGCTAGAAGTACGTTGGCATAAAATGGTAGTTCCAGGGTGTATTATTCTGTCCAGGCTGCTATAGCAAAATACCAAAGACTGGGTGGCTTAAACAACAGAAATTAATTTCTCACAGTTCTGGAGGCTGGGAAGTCCAAGATCCAGGTGTCAGCAAAGTAGGCATCATTATGAATCCTCTTCTCTTGGCTTGCAGGCAGCTGCTATTTCCCTGTGTGTTTACGTGACCTCTTCTTTGTGCACGCACGGAGAGAGTGAGCTTTCCATGGATGTCTCTGCTTACAAGGACACTAGTCTTATTAAATCAGGGCCCATCCCTTATGGCTTCATTTAACCTTAATTACTTCCTTAGACCAAATATAGTTAGTCTGGTGTTTAGAGCTTCAACATATAAATTTTAGGGAACACATAACATTCAATACATAACAAAGGTCTAAGGGAAAGCATGTTATTTCACAGTCAGTGTGTAAAGATGTATCATTAGAGGGTAATTTTTTACATATTAATTCAGAAGTAAGCAATGACTATCTTAATATCAATTTAAACGCAGAATTTATGATTAGTAGGTGATCGAATTTTTAATTGTCATGTATAAGAAAACTCATAAGTTTTGATTTGCATTTCCCGGATGCTGAGTGATGTTGAGCATTTTTTCATATGTCTGTTGGCCATTTGTATATCTTCCTTAGAGAAATGCCTACTTAGCTCTTTTGCCCATTTTTTAGTGGGGTTGCTTGTTTTTTTCTTGTAAAGTTGTTTGAGTTCCTTGTATATTCTGGATCCAGTATGAGGAAACTTTCAGTATACAGATGTAGGCCAAAACATAAGGGTCTTTAGGTCAAATGTGAAATTATTTAAAATTAATTTTTGACACTAAACTCAAATGACTTTTGTACAGTGACTACTTTTTACTCTAACTTGAAATGGTTCTTGAACTTTAATTTCTAAAATGTAATACAGCAAGGTTCTTAGTACATATTTGTAGTAAATGCAGGCTCTCTTCTAGCATTTTAAATATCTTAACAGGTTTTACTTTCATGCAGAATTTCACTAGTTGAATGTTAATATTATTCTTGGTTACTGAAAGGAACATATTAAAATTTCTTTCTCTATTAACATCTGTTTAACAGAAGTTTAATATTCAGCAAAGAATTCACATTCTATGAGTACATTAACATCAGAAGCTTGAAAAGGTATTAGACAAGGTAAAGTGACATTGGGTACTTTTGCAAAATACATTTTGAGTAATAGAAGCTTCTATTTTGAGATTTTAAATTATTTATATTCAGTGTTATAAGTGAAAACAGTAAAAAGAGATTTTGACTTAGACTTTTATGTAATTCTCTATAGTAATGTAATTACAGACCTGTTGAAAACAGAATAAAAGAAGATATCTGAAAAGAAACCGAAAGACTGAGAATAGAAATTGTAAAAAGGAAAAAAAAAAACAACTGATTCTAAGCTTTGAGGAAAGTTCTGGAAGGAATATTTAAAGAAGTGGTTCTCATCTTGGAAAAGGTTTTTATTAAGATTATAAAACTAGCATTTTATTAAAAACACATTATGGATAGTATGACAGTTTTTTTTCTTTAAAATATGTATGATTAATAAGATTAATATATATGTTAATGTACAAATATTCTTGGGTGTTTATTATTTTTTAGGTTCTTAGATACTGTGAACATAGTATTTCAAAAAAACCTGCAAATTATATCTTTGTCCTTATGGACCTTACATTTTCAGGAGAGGGAAAAATGATAAATAACTAAATACATAAAATGTAAAAATGAAGTAAGATGAAGTAGAAGGTAATAGGGAGTTCCTGAACTAATGGGAATAATCATGAGGAAATATGTTCTGCCAACAACCTAGGGACCTTGAAAGTGGATTATTTGCTAGTCTAGCCTTCTGATTAAAAAAAAAATGCAGCCTGGCTGAATGCCTGTAGTCCTGCCCATAGAAACTGTGAGAATATAACAGTGTTGTTTTAAACTGCTGTGTTTGTGGTCACTTGTTACTCATCAAGAGAAAATGAATACAAGCCATTTGAATAATTCTGATAGCAGGGTGTATTAGGAGTGGTTATATAACCAAGACTAAAGCAAATGGAACTCTATTCCTTTAGCCAGAAAAAAAAAAAAAAGATTTAGAGATTGCTATGGGTCAAATGTGCCCCCCAAATTTCATATACTGGAAATTTAATCTCTGTTGCAACAGTGTATAAAAGAGTGGGAAATCCTATTATGGTAATTGAAAGGCGGAGCCTTTAAGAGGTGATTTGATTGTGAGGACTATGTCCTTGTGAGTAGATTGATTCATGAAATAATGGCCATCTTTCTGATGGCTTTAAAAGGAGAGCAAGTGAGGAGGCTAGCTTTCTCTTGCTCGGCTGATTCTAGCCATATGACACCCTGCAAGGAAGGCCCTCATCAGATGTGTTCGCTGGACTTTGGACTTCCCAGCCTTCAAAACTGTAAAAAATAACTTTTATTTCTTTATAAATTATCCAGTTTCAGGTATCGTGATAAGCAAGAGAAACAGACTGATACGGAGATAGACATATAAATCAAGCTGAATCAATTGAAATTCTCTTTAAGATATTTATGCTAGAGCAGAGAAGACATTTTCTGTTAAAACTTTTTATGCAAGACATCATGCTACCTGGGAAAAGTGAAAAAACTAAATAATGTTGTATTTCCATTATCCAGCCATATCTAACATCTTCCAGTCTGCTGCACCCTAGAATGCCATAGTGACAGAAGAAATATATAATCTGCCAAGGAAAGAGTCATAACTAATACAAAGACTAAAGATCTTTGTCTATTAACTTTTCCCAGCATTTCCTTTTTAATCCCTAAATTCTTGCTAAATATAACTACATGCCATTTCCCAAACCCATCACTTATACTTCTGTATCTTTGCTCACAGTGTTTTTCTACGGCAATGCACTCCCCTGAGTATACATTCTTTGACTTCTTATATCCAATTCCTACCCATTCTACAGTGATATCAGTTGAAGTTGCCTGTCACCATACTGTCTTTGCTTAAAAATTTAAAATAAATTCCTAGAATATGTTTATCTTGGTCATGCAAATTAAATTCTTCTTTTGGAATTTAGTAAAAATATCTCAGTAGCTTAGTATATGATTTCTTTTTATAACTTTTCCAAGCTTATTTAAAATGAATGTTGCTGTGGATTGATGTCCCCCCCAAAACTTAGACCCCACTGTGACAGTGTGAAGAGGGTGGGCAATCTCATTATGGCATTTGAAAGGTGGGGCCTTGAAGGGGTGATTGGACTGTAGGACCATGATGTAGTGAATGCATTAATAATGATGGTCAAGGGCATGGTTCTGAGGGCTTTAAAAAGAGAGCACAAGACAGTCTCTCTCCTTCTCTGCTCTGCCATTTTCTGCCATGTGAGCCTCCTGCATTGCTCTAAAGCCATCACCAAACACCCTCACCAGAAGTGTTCCCTCAGTGTTGGGCTTCCCAGCCTCCGAAACTGTAAGAAATAAATTTCGTTTTCTTACAAATCACCCAGTTCCAGGTATTTTATTTTAAGTAACAGAAATGGAGTATTACAAATGTATATTCTCTGTTTATTGGCTTTCAATTGTGATGTAAACATAGCTATTATAATTGAATTTTAAATATTATTTCTAATTAATGTTGATATTCTTAGAGATTAAATTTGGAATATGGAAAAAACATGTAATTATAGAAGTAGTTTTAATCAAGTAAAGTGCTACCATCTTGACTTTTGAGAATTGTGAGTTTACCATACACTATGCTACTGGAATATGTTGTAAAATACCTCCTCTTATGTTGGCCCACACACTAGACTTTTCGCTCAGAATATTGTTAACAGTGACCATGATTCTGGGACACTGGTATATAACCCTTAATGTAATATGAGAATTCCAGTGAAAACATTGAGTTTGACAGGTTTGGCATACAGATAACACTTCATACTTCTCATCCCATACCCTAATTAACATTTTTATTCTTGTATAAATTTTTGCTTCATTTTGTAGACTGTAAAATCTTTCTGGCATAGAATATCATCTAATATGTCTTTGTATACTTGTCTTCTCAGGTGTGCCCCACTGATTATCACTTAGTTTTTACTCAGCACATCTTTCATACATAAAACGAAAACTAAAAAGCAGTACCAACATCTCAGAACTAAGTACCCTAGTAAAAATGCTTCCACTTGGCAGTGGCATATGGGGCTTGCTAGGATGTTAATAACAACAGTGAATTAATCTACTGAGAAACTAGAGGAAAAAAATGTGATGACAGCTTTGCCATGCACATACATACTGATATTTTTAAATCAAACTTTAGGATCTTACTTGACTGACATATATTTAATTTTACCATGATGTATGCTCCATAAAGGCAGGAACTTTGTAGATAGTGTTTACCCATCTATCCTCAGCATCTGTTCCTAGAGTATATTAGGTCCTTCATAAATATTAATTAAATAGATTAATGGATCTATTATTACACCAAAAATTACCAATATAAATTAGAAGATGATTTGTTAAAGATATGTTTATTTGTTATATCAAATTCCTGGTGTGCATTAAAGCAACAAAATCTCGTAGTGAATTTGAAGAGCATCTACTTTTATTTATTTGCAAAACCTCTGGGTTTAGATTAAGACAGGTTTGTTCCTCAATCCTGAATCTTTATAACTATGTTCCACTTCGTCTTCAAACATGACATGTTCAATCCTAACATCATCTCCTTCAAAATGAACTTCCTCTCTTGACTTCCTCATTCTATTAGAGGCAGTACAGTTTCTCTAACCATAAAATCCTGTAATCTTCTGATAATTTTGAAAATGTATTCTTGCTTTATCATATACAATTAGCTGTCTTAGACTTTGAGGACATCTGTTAACCACATTTATTTTGATAACCATCCAAATGGATGTGGCTGAACCCTGTATAAGGATGGGGAGTTGGTGAGTCACTTCCATAAAAGAAGTTTAAGTAACCATTATTAAGGCCCAGATCCATTTGCAACTTCCTCATTAGTTCCTTTTATAGCATGCACTGTTATATTTTACTTTTTTCCTGATACCCAATAATGTATTTAATCTCCTGTATTTTAGTTTTATCCATCTTGTGTTGTAGTTGAAATGTTTCACTTGTGCCGATCCTGTTTCCTCAGAAGTATAGTAAGCCCTTTGATGTCTCGGACTAAGGCTCTCTCTGGCCACCTCTGAAGGTGAATACCTGTAGCATTTCCTATCTACTACATTCCTTTTTGACACCTGTTTTTTTTTTTTTTTTTGATAAGGAGGTTATTACCATCCTCATTCTGAATCAACTTTATGATTGTAGAGAAATCCCTAGTAAGCATCTACAAGATTCTATTTTAAGTTTTTCCAGTACAGCATATTTGTACACCAACTACAGTTTAACCTATTAGGCTGACAAGCATTATCATTAATCCTCATGAACCCACAGTCTAGGTGAGAAGACGAGCAAAGAAACAACAAATTTAAGAGAATCTCATGGAATCATACAAATAGATCAGTATTTGTCTAGTAAGTATAATATTTGGCCTTCCTCAGGGACAATTCCCATTTATTATTTTTCCTGTTTGTGAATCATACTTTCTTATTTGTATACATCATAGTTTTTGTTGAAAACTTAAGATTTTTAATGTAATTACATAGCAACTCTGGAATCAGATTATCCCCCTCCCCAGGGTTTCTGGTTGTTCCTCATTGTAGTTATTATTGTTTATTTTGTGACATTTCTGAACTAATTTTAGTAAAGTCTGTATTCTTTGTCATCTATGACTACTAATGTCGCTGTTCTGTAATTCCAGTCATGTGCTACCTATTGGACAGAGATTTCCTTAAATGACTAAACAATAAACTCTGAGATTGCTGATTGCCTTCAGCCCTCAGCCAGTTTACAACTCTGTCTTAGCCTTTACTTCCTGCTTGTATGGAACCTGAAGGTCAGGCAGAGGTGAGAGCTTAGGGCCCTCTGTGGTCTTTTGTGAACATGTGCACTGCTCTGTGAATTCACATGGCTGTTTAGATTCCCAGGAATATTCTGAGTTTGTCAAAACATTTACTTTCCAATGCATCTCATGCCTCAGGCTTTCCTCCCAAGATTTTTGGTTATTCTGTCTTTTACTCTGGGTGTTAACCATTGTCGCAGGCAACAATGACTAATGGATTTCTCTGTAAATGTTTTTTGTTTTGTTTTTTTTTTTACTTGTTGTTTTTGTGACCGGTAAGGGGATTGCAACCCTTGGCTTGGTGTCGCCCGCACCGCACTCCGCCAGTGAGCGCACGGGCCATCCCTATATAGGATCCGAACCTGCGGCGGGAGCGCCGCTGCACTCCCAGCGCTGCACTCTCCCGAGTGAGCCACCGGGTCGGCCCTCTGTAAATGTTTTTGATAAATGTTCCGGATAGCTGCCTCAGCACTGGAAGAGTTCCTAGTTAGGCAAGATAAAGACAAGCCCTTTGAGCTGGTCTTCCAGGGAGCCACCAGACAAGTCAAAACGAACAACCAAAATTTTTTGCTATGAAGGTTGTTCTGCAGGCTCTGGTACAGAGATAGCTGGGGAATAGATAGTGAACAGCGTAAGACAAAATGCCACAAAATGCTCTGTTGCTACAGTGATTCAGGTGGCTTTTCCTTACTTAAGCACTGCCCTCTTTACTGCAAACTTTTGGTTAGATTCCAAAGTTCCAAAAAAAGTTAATACTGTCAGTTTTTATGTTTTTTCATTGACTTTGTGGAAGGATGAACTTTTGGATTTCTTTATTGTGCCGTTTCACTGACAACACTAGAAAGACTTAAGATGACGTTACAACTCAGCTGAGTTTGGAGGAAGCCACAGAAATTAGTCAGGTAGAGAAGGTAAAATAATAGTTCAGGTAGAGAGGATGTTAATGTAAAAAGGCCCAGAAATCCAAGGAGCATGGCATGTGCTAGGAAATGCCCTTGGTTTAGTGAGGCTTGATTATAGGATGCAATTAAAAGTTAAAAATAAATAAATAAAAGGATGCATTTTAGAGGAGAAAGGATGGGCAGAGCTTCTTATGTCATAAAATACTATTTGGATTTTATTTGGGCAATGAGGACTTAATGATTCAAAGGTTCTGTAAACATTATGAAGGATGGATGGTTTGAAAATGCGATTAGGCAAGGAATCTAGTAAAGGGACTACATAAAAGTCAAGAGCATAAGAGATAGTGAACCTGGGTGATTGTTTATAATTATCGATCTGCAATTGTTTCAGTATACATGGGGAGGGAAGGCATGGTGGTGAGTAAAGAGGGTGAGGATAACGTCTGGAGTGATGCTGATGTTTTGGCTTCAGAAAACTGAGAGGATACTAATGCCATTCATTTAGATTAAGAATACTGAACATGAAGTGAATTTGAAGAAGAGAAGCAAAACTTGATGAATTCATATTTGGACATTATCAGATTAATTTTCCCGTGAAACATACAAGGGCAATATTCAACAGACACTTGAAGACACAGGTTTAATGCTTAAGTGACACTGGGAGCTACTAATGTAGATATGGGATGGTCAAATGTACATATTAGTGGTAAAAGAAACCATGCTATATATGAAGTTATTAGAAATTAAAAAAAAAAAAAGTGTGGAAAGATGGTTAAAGATATCCCAGGAAACTTTAGCAATTGAATTGACAACATATCAGCAGTATTCCTAGACAAATTATTTCATACAATTAGAGTCAATGGAAAAGATTCACATTAATGAAGATCATATACTCTTCCTTAGATGTGTACCTTAACTTCAGAACTAGTGAAGGTTCATACAGTGAATTCATAAAATTTTCTGGTTGAATAAGAAGTCTGGAGGGAGAACTTTGTTCTACTAATATAGAATATAGAATCTGAAGTTATATTGTAGAGCAACAGCTTACCTAGGGGAAAACCTATTTGTTTTTATTTGGATCATCAATATGAATTTGATTTTTAATATTGTCAGTTGCAAGAAAATTAAACTTTTCTAAGAAAACAAGCCAAGAGAGTCTGGAAATATAATTAGGAAAAAATAAACAGCTCTTGGGGAATCTGAGGTGTAGTTAAATCACCCATCATTAGCCTGATTCCCAACTTTAATCTATCCCAACATTAGAGATTTCAAAATAAAAAATAATTAGATCCAAAGACATAATAGCTAATGTTTTGAGAAATAAGTCATTATTTCTGCCTATTTAAATGTTAAAGTATTTGAAGAAAAGGACTACACTTTATGAAGTGTTTAAAAATTGACATTATGATTAAATAAACAAAGTAATATCACATATATAATCCAAAATGATGTATATATGAAAACACAAATGCATTACTTGCATTATTTTTAAATGATGATTGCAATGATCAGCTATCATTGCTGTTCAAAATGGGCAGTATCTGAATTTCTCATTAGGAAGCATTAACTACTTTATTCAGAAAATGATTGCTACAATGTGAATGACTCCAACCACATAGTGAGGTAATTTTCCAGTCTCATTTATTGTGTATATATGTGAGGAGCAACAACACTTTCTGTAAAAGTACATCTAGTAAGTATTTTAGGCCCTGCAGTCCATCTTTTCTTTCATAACTACTCGAATCTGTCCTTGTAGTTCAAATACCATAGCCATAGACAATATATACAAGGAATTAGCATGGCCATGTTTAAGAAAATGTTATTTGGACATGAAAAATTTAATTTCCTGTAATTTACATGTGTCAAAAAATATTCTTCTTCTGATATATATATATATATATATATATATATATATATATTTTTTTTTTTTTTACAATATTGGGGTGAAAACGCTTTCTTAGCTCACCAAACATGTGAAACATGCAAAAACAGGTGAAAGGCCACATAAGACCTTTAACCATAGTTTGTTGACCCTTCCCTTGTCTGGAACCTAGAATCTGCATAGTGATTTTCTCAGGCTTTATGTATATTAGCAGCACAAGTTTGTTTTCTAGACTCTGAATCCCTAAAGCTGGAGTAATGTGTTTTTCCCCTCAACTTTCTGTTCCTCTTATTTTACACAGTGCAATGGATTTTTTCTGTTTGTTTGTTCTTATTAAAGATCACAGGCTCAAAAAAAAAAGTTTTTAGAATGACTACACTCATGAGTGAATGAAAATATTCACACCATTTCTGTTCTAGAAGGATACTACAAAGAAGCAAAAATCAAAATGACTCAACTCTCTTTTTTTTCCAACATTTTTATGAAACTACATTATAAGAAGTTCACTTACTTCATTGGTATTGACTTAACCCATAATGTTTACAGATAACCAGTTTCTGTAATTCTACACCAATCTCAATGGTTCACAAAGGAGCATTGTAACTGTTTGTCACAGGGTCAGAAAAAATACAGCACATTTTTGTTCTGTGTTTACAAAGCTTAGGCACTTTAAAACTCTAGGGTGTTTCATAATTATGAAGAAATCTTTTTTAAAAATATGTCATTACTTAATAAGTACATGTATATGAAAATGAAATAATTACATTGATTTTAATTTTGGATGCGTAAAATTCTGTAGTGTTCTAAAATTTGCAAAGGTCTTCTCTGCATCACATAGTTAGTTGTGCTAAACTTTCAAGATATTTCATTCTTTACTTGAGAATTTTTTTTGTTTTTTAACAGATCATAGGATCTGTAGTTAAACTAAATAGCTACAGATCTCAGATCAACTCCCCTACTAGCTACGTGATCCTGGACAATATATTTATCTGTAACTTATTCTATTTTTTGCACGGAGATAACAGTTGCTAGCTCATAGGGTGTTGCTAATTAAAAGAGTTAATATGTATAAACTGTTTACAACAGTTTTTGGTACATTTTAAGAGCTAAATATATGTGAGCTTTTAACATATTTAAATTAGTCAATAAAATATTGTCATTAGCATGCTTATTTTTAGTTGTCTATTTCATTACACCCCGCAAGTATAATATGCAAGAGAATAATTTGGAGTCATTAAAGATTCCAGACCAACTGGTTAATGCATTAAGAGTACTTTTTTTTAATCACACAAGCAACCTATACTGAAAATCAGATCTGAAACTTTTACCAGCAGAAATTAGCTAAAGGCACAGCCAGAATTTTACCTCAAGTCACAAAGAAACACATTTCTTTTTCTTGTAGAAGAGCATACTTATATTCAGCCATAGGCATGCATTTATTTGTATTGAGTTTCTTTTACCTTAACATTTATGTTAGAAGACACGTCTGTCTCCTTTAAATTTGAATAAATCTCCTTTGAATGCTGCCTCTTCCTTGACTGTGGAAACATAGTAATGAAAAGGTTATTTATAAAACTGTAAACTACATCATGATCATTATATTTAGAATATATAGTGATTTCAAAAGTAAACAAAAATATTAAACTAAGCTGTTAAAATGAAACTAAAGGGGAAAAAACATGAGTTTTTCTTTAGAGATTATTGAAATACATCTTATCTTTAATTTATAGAGGAACATTATTGTAAAGAAATTTAGTTTGTTTAGAATCTTCCAGAATAGGCATTTAGATAAATAACAAACCTGAATATCTTCTTACATAGCTGGATGGGTGGTGGTGTTTGACAGATTGTTGCTGTAGTTGTTTTTGTCATCACTGGTCTTAAGTGATTGTGTCTCAATGAAATGTTAGGCAGTGGATGGTTTTAAGTATCTAAGGTAAATATTTTATTATCTCGAAGGTAAAATTTCTTTCAGTCTCTTAAAATTGGTTTCTATTTTGTAAATTTGAGAATTTCAACACCTATGTTTGAAACAGAGTAAGGCTAGGCCTGTGAACAAAACTGACTCCATTTTCCCTGCAGAGGACACTTTGTGACTTTTCCACTCCTCAGTCATGAGACCCCTCAGGGCAAATAATTACCCCATGGGTTGCCATGACAAAATAGACTGAGATAAGAGAGGAAACAGATACTTACTGAGTTGCAAAATCCCTCCCCAAGACTTGTTTACTATGATTATAAAAGTTACAGATTAACCTTAAGACCCCTTTAGGAATTCCCACCTGCACACAAAGCATCAAGGTGACTGCTACAATGACTCTCCTGGGGTGACAGTGATGAACACCACTGCCTACTGAGCATGCACCCATGATGCAACCAAGAAGAACAGAATGGACCACCTCTAGTGATGCTGGCCTGCCACCCCTCAACTCCTTTCCCTGTAAAAGACCTTGAACAGCTCCCCTCAGGGGGCTAACTTTACCGTAGCTACCCCCCTTATGTATAAATCTGTCACCTCTTTTAATAAAGCATTGCTTGCTTTACTATTTGGGTACTTTGTTCATTTCTATGACTTTGGAATCTGAGAGCCTAATTTAATCACTGGCAAAAATTGGAACGCTTTGGACACCAGAAAAAAGACTCTAGCTGTAAGAGGCAAGTGGCCACTGGGACTATTTTGCTCCCATGTCTCTGCTGCTGGTGGATCTCTCTTGGAGTCCCTGGCTTAAATTCTGACAAGGCAATGCTTTATTCTCTTTGCCTTTCTGTGATTTTTCTGAGCCCTCTTCTGTTTGGTTGGATTGTATCCACGTCCATATAGGTGCAACCTGGAGGGCTCCTGGCTATGCTTTGTTTCTCTGATTTAAATCTATTTGATACTTTTCTTCTTTTTGCTGAAAACAGTGGAGAGAAATGCTTTTATCAATTACTGTTAATGGAATAGGTTGGCCCCTCCGATTAGGACTAGGCTAAACTGGACCCCACTGCTCCTCTTTTCTCTCTGTTTGTTTGCTTGGTTAGACATTTAGTTGAGTACCAGTAATCTGAATAAACCTTCTAACCCTTGTATCAACTTTTGGATTTTCAGGTCATTTGTTTAAGGCGAGAGGGCAAGCCCAGCCTGGCCTGTGGGTAACATGTTCTCAAGTCAAATTTTGTATTAAAGGTATAATTGAATTGTATCAATTTCTATTTAATCTTGGATATAAATTTTAACAAAAGTCTTATTTTTAATGAGAACATATGAATCCACTTTCCAACCTAAGAAATCATTAATTTATAACAGCTTGTCTATACTTAGAGGCTACACACTTATCACTAACTACCCTATCTCCTGTTTCTCTCCAACGCCTAAATAACCATTATTACATTGCATCTTTTTATATTTTCAATGTGTATCTGAAATTATATTATTTAGTGTTATTTTTGAAATTTTAAAAATGATATAATCACATTTTCTTATTTTTGCATATTTTACTCATATTACCAGTCATATCCATATTATTACATGTATCAATAATATACATATATATAAAATTTTGTTGCTTTTTTCTTTTTCTTTTTTTGAAAATATATGTCAGTCTGTTTTGTTTACTTGATTTGTCAGTTTTGTTAAGGAATACCACAGCTCAGCTTGATATAAGAGCATCCAAAAAGACCATGCATGCATTTTATTTAAACAGAAATCTTACTTAAAAATCAACTCGTGCAATGCTTACTTACCTAGAATTCTATCGAAGGAAGCATTCTGTGGCTAGACTTTTTTTTTTTTTTACCCATATGCTCATAGATGTAACAAGGTCAATGATTTCTAATCTAGTTTTAGAGATGATATATGATATATAAATAAGTGAAAAAAATTCCTAAATTAATTTGATAAATTTTTCCCCAAATCCACATTTCTTTCTTATTAAATTAGATAGAAATACCTATTATCACAGACAATTAAAATTTCGGAAGTTTCAGAATCTTGGTGAATTTTGTTAATATTTTCAGTGGAAGAAGAATAATGTAAACCCAAATATAAAAATGCGCTTTTATTAAATCAAAGGGAAATTTAATATTCAAAATACAGAATTTAATAAGTATTACATAAAAGGTTTAAAACTAATTATTACTTCTTTTAATTTATATCTGATACCTTGAGATAATAGGACTTGGAATGTTGGCTCAGTCACATGGTTCATTTAATCAAGTCAGCTTTTGCCAATATAAGTTCAATAACAGATATTTACTTAATACAGGTTTTTTTCAAAATTTAGGGTGCGTAGGTAAATCTGGGAGATTGAAGTCAATGAATATTTAGTTTTTTATAACATTCTCAGGTTCTGGATTAGGTAGGTCTGGATTAAGGCTGGAGTTTGAACCTTTGGTGAGCACTGTAGATGCTTTTAATACATGTTGTCTGCCCATCCTACTTTGAAATCACTGTGTCTAGTTCCTCTCTGAACTTGCTGTAGTTTACTTGTATATTTGGAAAATGAAGTACATTGTTCAGTATTGCAAACTGTATTTCTGGTAAGAAAACAACATAATTGTGTGAGAAAAGTCAGAAAAACGTTTATATTGTTTTTGTTCTGATTTTAATTAAAATTTATTTTGTAAGCAAAATAACACAAATTTTAAGGAATAATCAAAATGCCTTGTATATCTCTTTCTTGAATGTCAGTTTATACTTAGAATTCTTCATTTATGGCTTTTTTTAAGTTTATTATTTGCATTTGTCCACTGATCTACCATTTTTACATGAATCATTCAAACTGATTATTTTTCTTTAGTCAAAAAATAATTACAACACACTACATACGGTTTGAGTTCCTGGGATGAAAGCTATATACAAAGCATGTTCCGAGTAAACTTCCTGATAGAGTGCTATTCAGTGGGCAGAGGAGACAGGCTATAAACAGATAAATTACTACTTATTGGGCAGTAATAAATGTTTTAGAGAAATATAGGACAAAGTAGTTTGAATCACAAGTGGTACAAGGGAAAATAATGTCAGTGACATAGCTGGTGGCCTTGCAGGTCATTTAAAAACTTTTTCTTAATGTGTTGAGAGGGGAAGTTATTTGATTGTTTTGAACAGCATGATCTTTGTTTGCTAGATGATGAATAGAGCATTAGTGGCTAAGGAAGAAGCAGGAACACTGGTTTGGAAGCTATTGCAATGACTTAGGTGAGAGGTGACAGTATCTTCCACCAGTGGAGCTGTGGTGCTGATTATGAGAAATGGTTGGATTCTGGAGAATTTATTTTCAAGATAAATTTGACAGGATTTGCTGATGGATTGGATGGAAAATGTGAAAGAGATGAATCAAAAATGATTCAAATGTTTGGGCTTGAGAAACTGAAAAAGTAGTTTTCTGTTTACTGAAAAATGTAAGATAGCAATATAAAAATGGTGAAGGTAGAGAAAAAAATATATTTCGTACATGTTGATACACCTATTAGATATCCTGTTAAATATCCAAGTGAACATGCTTGAGAGTTTCATATTGTGTTTATTATTTTCCACCCAGAGTTTAGTTTCCTCTACCACCTTGAATATCTAAATATGTAGTAGCTATTAATAGTAATTTATAAAACCAACGAATACTTGGTGTTAATCCTGGATTCCACATCCAAAGAAATTCATATTAACTTCTACCTTTTTGTTTCTAATGATAATCTTTCTAGCAATAAAGGAAGAAAACTTCCATCCCAATTCTTCTTTGACCCTTTTCCCACTCCAAAACACACACTCACACATACGTATACTCATTCTTCCTCATATATATTAAACCATTACTTTAGTAATGATTTCTTTTTGTTTTTGCCGTAGCAAATATTTCTTATAATTTGTTTTACTCCATGAAAGCTTAATTAACTAGATATATAATTACATATAATAGGTATTCAAATTATGTTTGTATTTGTAAACAGTTATTGTTGAGATAAAAATGTTAAAGCAGGTATCAATCTTAGTTTAAGGAATTTTCCTGTACAGTATAGATTTATATTTCCCATTCCCACCTTTATAAATGTGAAACACAGATTAGCCTAATGTTGAAAGAACAGATGTAATACATTATGTTTTAACTATGAAAATGTAGTAATTTCTATGTGTCAGCACAATATGGCTATAGAAATGTTTTGCTTGTAAGCAGTCTTTTTTTAACTAAGCAATAATAGTTTTAACATTTATTGAAACCTACTACACACTAGGCACTTTGCTAACTAAGGGCTTTATGTGAATTATCTCATTAAATCCTCACAAAAATCCTAGGAGCCTTTTTCCATTATCATTCATTTTCTAGATTAGAAGGAAATGGAGGCACTGAGAAGTTAAGAAATTGGAAAATGGTAACAGAGTTAACAGTTGTAGCTTGAATGTGTTATTAGGTCTATCTGACTCCATCTATTTTTACAAGCAACTAGCTATAATTAAGCCAATAAAAAAATACTTCTGTGTGTACAGTTTTGCTACAGTGGCTTTACATGAGAAAATCCAATGGGCTAGAGTTGTTTTGAGAGTTAGTAGCTGGACAACCTTGAGGTCTGGGCCTCAGGGAGTAGCAGTTTCATGGTGGACCAATGGTCAGCACATTATGATTTCCAAGATAATGATTGGTGACTCAACTCAATCCATCCCTTATTTTACTATGAGAACATGGCAAGATAACTAACTAGGCTAGCAGTTTGTTAGGACTGATGTATAAAAAAACATCATATTTATAAGCCACATTAGGCATAAAATAACATTCCCCCATCTTTAATTCAGTTACTCAGTTGCAGAACATAACAAGCTCTTCCTGCCTCAGATTGTTGCACATTTTATGCTTTTCTCTGTAGATGTCTTCTCTTGAATATTTTCATTATTACATATGTATAAATATTTAATCAGCCTTCTAAAACCAGCTTAAATGTCATATCCTCCAAGAAATTTCTTGACCACCCAATCAAGAAACTTCCCCACACCCACCACATACATGGGCATTATTATTGTTATATTTTTATCATTGGCTTGCGTTTATCTCCTTCACAGCATTGTAAATGTCATTTATAAACATATTTACTTATGTACTTACTGATTGCATGTCTCCCTTTCTAAAATGTATGTTTCTCTTTTTAGTGTGTAATAGTTGCTTATCACTATCCTACATGTCAAGGATAATCAATAATTACTTATTAAATTAATGAATCAATAGTGCTATTACTCTCTTGTTATCTTTCTAGTACACCCAACAAATAAGATTTTACCTGACTTTTCAGTGCTTGGTGTTTAAAAAGTACTTAATCTGATTGACAGATGTGGGTCAGAATGTAAGCAATTAAACAGGCTTTCTATAAATTAAGCTAGCTCAGTAACCATTTGCTGCAAACAGACTTGGAATTTATACTGAAATTAGCCTAAATTGCCAGTTAAAAATCTTTCCTAAAAGCCTCATCATCACCTCACACTATAATAATTAAAACAAGACCTGCCATATGGAACCAAATAGGTTCCTCTACTCAGGAAACAGGCTTCTATCATTCATTTACTGGGCCTGAAATCTCCATACCTAGGCTTTATTTCTGAGTCCTTTTTATTCCTTTCTTTATAAACCCATGAAGCTATGAAAATCTTTACCCATTCATTTATCTGTACATCTCTTCTTGATTAGCAAATATGTACAATGTCCTGGAATTAAAAAAAAAATCAAATCTTATCTGAGTATAGACAACTTTTGACATCTCCAAGGCTCAGATTTCTCATCTTTGTAAGGGACATGATATTGTCTGGTTGGTTCCAATAGGTGTTATAATTACACAGTGAGTGATGCAAACTAGAGCTTTTGGATTTGAAAGAATTTGGTTAGAGTTCCACCTCTTCTTTTAACCACTGCATGTCTCTGAGCAGTTTTCAAATCTATAAACCTAAAATACTGAGTCCACTGGGTACATAGAACCACCTGGTGGTCATATATATATTATATATATTATAATTAAAGTAAATGCACTTGTCATAAGGCATAACCACCACATTTGGTCCTTGGCCTGTGTGGTAGGAACTATTGCAGTCAGAAAGTCTATGTGGGGGACAGCCTTTGAAACTGCTCCTTCCCCACAGCCAAGTTTTTAATTAAAAACAATCACATCTTTGAAGGACTAGCAAAAATTGATAGCACCTCAAAGTACTAAAGGATACAGAAGAGGCACTCTTACCATATCTCAATTTCACTCACAAGTCCAGACTCTGCAAAAACCAAATAGAATCTGGAGCATGATAATTGAATACCATCATCTCAAACAAGTGGTGACTTTAATTTCAGACATTCTACCAGATGTGGTATCTGTGCTAGAAAGGATTAATGAGATCTAATATGTGGATACTTCAAAAAGTTCATTGAAAAATGGAATTAAAAGATAATACAAATCTTTCCATGAACTTTTTGAAGACCCGTTGTCCATGATATGAGGTCATAGATTGATCAAATTCATTTGTTTACACCTGTACTAGGAAAGAGTATCTAAAGGAGCTCACATTCATTTGGAAGAGATAATGATATACAGTTACAGCTTTGCCCAGGACTATATTAACTCCCCTGTCCTCTTTCATAATCTCATCCAAAGTGATCTAGACTATCTGGTCATCCCATAGAATATCACTGGTACGCTAAATTGATATCATATAAATAAAATTGGATGAGCAAGAAGTGGCTGGGACATTGGAGGCTTTGGTCAGACCTGACTTCAAAGTGTGGGAAATAACGATGAAGACCTGTAACAATGTTAAGATATGCAGGGGCGAATGCTCTTGGCATGGTGGGAAACCCCTCCAAAGGAAAAGCAAATTATTTTATCCAGCTCTCCCACCATAAAGTCTTTTTAGATTTACCTGTCTCTTACTTTCTAGTATTGGTTTTAGAAATAACAATAGTTATCTTGCCTTATCAGATTTTATTCTTCAAATAACTTTATACTGCTCCATGAACAATATGAGAAACATATGACTATATAATTCCATTTACTACTCTTCCACTCTTTGTTCTCTTGATGCCATGTAGTATTTGTGGAAATAAAATATAAACTCCATAGAATAAATATTTGCATTAAAAGTCAATTAGTAAATAATATATCCTTTGAATATATAGGAGAATTTTGTCCCCATGACCTTTGCCTCCTGGTGTCATGCCCAAGAATGTGTTACATTATATGAAAATAGAGGCTTTGAAGATGTTATTAAGGTTACTAATCACCTGACCTTAAAATAAAGAGATTATCCTTGATTATCAAAATATTCAATGTAATCACATGAACCCAGAAAACAGAAGAGTATGTTAGTCTGTTTCTGTTGCTTATAACAGACTACCTGAATGTGGATAATTTATGAAGAAATAAAATTTGTTTTTTAGTTTTTCAGGCTGGGAAGTCCAAAGTCCAGGCAACATCTGGTAAGGGCCTTGCTGGTGATGACTCTATAGCAACACAGAGTATCACAGGGCTAAATGGATGAGCAAGAGAGAGTACCTTCTCACTTACTCTCCTTTTAAAGCCTTCAGAACCAGGCCCATGACCACCCATTAACCCATCAATGGATTAATCCATTCATGAAGGTACAATCCTCACAATCTAATCACCATTCAAAGGCCCTACCTTTCAAATACCTAATTGGATTTCCCACACTTAAATAGGTCACAGTGGGGATTAAGTTTCAGTGAGTCTGGGGGAACATTCAAGGAAAAAGGAAGTAAGAATTAGAAGCCCAAGAAGAATTTGCTGATGTGAAGATGGGGGTGGGGGGCCATGTGGAAAGCATGAGGAAGAAATTAATTCCAGTTGCAATCAGTGAATTTGGAAGTGGATCCCAAACACAAAAGAGATGTGTAGCACAGGCTCATATCTTGATTTTCGCCTACTGAGATCCCGAGCAGAGGATCTAGGCACCACATGCCAGCTTTCTGACCTGCAGAAACTGTGAGATAATATTTATATTGTTTAAAGTGCTGATAATTAGTTGTACAACAATAGAAGGCTAATTATGCATATTATATATACGTAATAATATATGTTATGTATATTACTAATTATAGATTGCATTGTATATAATGTGTCCTGTATATGCATATATGTAATGTACATACAATAATTAATATATCATTTTTTGTTCTTCACTCCTACTCCTTCATGGATGTGGGCTTTCATCTTTTATTGCTTACCATTAATCTGCAAAATGTATTATTTACTGAAGTGCATATCAGTTACAAAATGAAATCTCTCAGTTGATGTCTGTCAGAAAATGGTTTTGTTTCCTCTTCATTTTTGAAGAGTATTTTCACTGGTATGTAATTCTAGGTCGAATTTTATTTTCTTCCAGCATTTTAATGCTATCTTTTTACTGTCTTTTTAATTTGAAATGAGCAGTCAACTGTCATTTGTGTCATTTTTCTGTTTGTAGGATATAACCTTTTCTCCCGCTGCTTTTAAGGATTTTCCTTTAACTTTTATTTTTTTTAAGTTTATCTGAAACATTTCTAGCTGTATTTTTCTTTGTATGTTCTTTGTGGTTCACGAAGTTTCTTGGATCTGTGTTGTTTTTCATTAATATGTGGTTAATTCTCGTATCTTCACGTATTTCTTCTGTTCTACCCTCTCTCTTTTCTCTTCTTTGGAATTACTATAACTGAGACAATTTAATTTTATTCTTCACTTTTCTAACACTTTTTAATATTTTTTTAATCATTTTCATTTTTGTTTTAGTTTGAATACTGACCTATCTTCAACTTTGCTGATCCTTATTTCTGCTGATTTCATCATGTTGCTAGTCACATCAAATAAATCCTTTCTAATATATTTATATTATATGTCATATATATATATATATATATATATCTAGCATTTCCATTTTTTTTTTTTTAAATGATTTTTCTTTGTAGAAATTCCGCATTTGTTCATGTGTGTTTTCAACTTTTTTTCACTAAGTCACTGAACATATTGAGTATAGGTGTTTATAGTTTATTTTTGATTATTAGACTATCAGGACCACATCTTTGCCTGCTTCTAGTGACTATTGCCTCTCTTGACCTCAGGTCACATTTTCTTGCTTTTTGCCTATCTTACAACTTGTTTATGTTATTCCCAACATTATATGTGAAAGCTCTGTAGAGATTGAAGTAAATAATATTTACCCCCAGAGAAGAACACATTCCTTCTTTTGTTGGGCTGCTTATAGGGTAACTGAGTCAATGTAATCTATGTTGATCTGGGCCTGGGCTTTATTGCAAGTTCAGTTAGAGGCATTTCAAATGGCTTCAGATGTTCTGATGGCAGGATATAGACTTGCCTAGGGCTTGGTATCTGAACACCAGAAAGTCTTTGATCTTTTTAAACTTTATATAAGAATAAAACTTTCAGCTTCATAAAGCACATTATACTTCCTTTTGCTGCTAGCTTTTAGGGGCCTTCACAGTTCTCTTTATTCTCCAGCCTTAACCCTCCCACCCTAGCCTTTTTGCTATCAGGCAGTTTCTCTCCACTCTGTTGTTCAACATCAAACCTTTGCCCTGCACTGTCTTAAATTAATTTCTCTAAGCTCCCGTGGACTTCAACAGGTTGCTACTTTTTACTTGGTATGGGAGACAGATTTTAAGTTGTCTCCCATGTTCTCCACCTCCTGCTATGCATTATTTTATGTAATTCCCTCAGATACAGTCCTGGACAAGACCTGTAACTTCTTAACTATTGGATGTGGCTAATGTGACAAGATGTACATAATAGTCCATCTCTGTTGCTTATAACAAAATACCTGAAACTGGGTAGTTTGTAAAGAAACAATAATTATTGCTTAAAGTTTGACAGGCTGGGAAGTCCACAGTCTGGAGGATACATCTGATGAGGGCCTTGTTGGTGGGTGTTGACCCTTCACAGCAATGCAGGGTGTCACGTGGCAAATGGTTTGAGCGAGAGAGATAACTAACCTGGTCACTCACTCTCCTTATAAAGCCATAAGAACCATTCCCATTACCTCCTATTAAACCATCAACTTATTACTCCATGAATAGATCAATCCATTCACTACAGCATGGTCCACACAATCTAATTACCTCTTAATGACTCCACCTTTCAATTACCAAACTAGGATTTGCCACCCTCAACACTGTTACAGAGGGGATGAACCATTGGGGGACAAAATTCAAACCATAGCAATGTATACGATTACATGAGAATAAAGTACCCATCTCCAGAGTCAATTCCTTTCTCTCCTTCTCTATCATCCACTCTTCTTTCTTTCTTCCCCCCTCCCTAAATCCAGCTGTTATTAGTCTTACAGGCATATGGAAATAAAATATGCCAATGAGTAGAGAAAGCCTGGATGTGGATTATTTCTCAGTCAAGCCACTAATGAGATCCTGTAACTGGGAGAAACCTTGCAATCTTGTGTGGTGGCTGTATCAGTCCATTTTGTGTTGCTGTAACAGAAATACCCGAGACTGGGTAATTTATAAAAAACAGAGGTTTATTTGGCTTACGATTCTGAGACAGCTGCATCTGGTGCGGGCCTCAGGCTGCTTCTACTCATGGTGGAAAGTGTCAGGAGCTGGCAGGTACAAGCGGATCACATGGTGAGAGGAAGCAAGAGAAAGAGAGAGGAGGTGCCACAGTTCTATATACAACAAGCTCTCGTGGGAACTAATACAGTGAGAACTCACTCATTACTCCCCCCACCTAAGGAGAGCATTAATCCATTCATGAGGGATCCACCCCCATTACTCAATCAGTTTTCAACACTGCCATATTGGAAATCAAATTTCCACATGAGTTTTGGAGGGGGCAACACATCCAAACTCCATCATTCCACCCTGCCCCCCCAAAACTCATGTCACTCTCACATACAAAATACCATCATTCTATCCCAACAATCCCAAAAGTCTTAGCTTGCTCCAGCACCAACTTAAAAGTCCAAAGTCCAAAGTCTCATCTGAGACCAAAAGCAAAAGTCCTTCAAGCTGTGAACCTGAAAAACAAAACCAAATTTATCTACTTCCAAGATACAATGGTGGAACAGACATGGGGTATACATTCCCATTCCAAAAGGGAGGAATAGGCCAAAAGAAAGGAAAAACAGGTCCCAAACAAGTCTGAAACCCAGCAGGGCAGGCATTAAATCTCAAGGCTGAAGAATCAGGTACCTTGATTCCGTTTGACTGCCATTGCACACTGGTGTGGGGGTTGGGTCCTCAAGTCCTTGGGCAGCTCCGCTCCTATGGCTTTCCTGGTCTCAGGCCACACTTCACCTCTCCCAGGCTGGTATTCCACTCTGGTAGCTCCATAGGTCTGGGGTCTCCATGGTGGTCCTGGTCTCATGGCTCTACTAGGCATGGCACTGTTGGGGTTTCTCTGCTGCAACTCGGACCCCAGATTTCTACTCAGCATTGCTCTAGCAAAGGCTGTCTGCAGTGACTCCACCCCTGTGACAGATCTCTTCCTGGGCCCCCAGACTTTTCCATACATCCTTTGAAATCTGGGTGGAGGCTCCCAAGCCTTCCCAGCTCTGGCATTCACAGACCTAATAGCACGTTGACGCCACCAAGACGCCACCAAGACTTTGTGTTTTCCCCAAAGCTGCAGATCCAGCCACACCTGGAGCCAATTTAGCCATGGCTGGAGCAGCCAAAGCAGCTGGGGTGCTGGTGGTGGAAGCAGCTTCGAAGTGGTCCTGAGCAGTGAGCCTGTGGAGGCCTCCTCAGGCCTGTTCCCCAAGACAATTCTGTTTCCCTAGGCCTTTGGGCCTGAATTGGAAGGGTTGGCCCCAGAGCCTTCTATAATGCCTTCAGGGCCCTTTTCCTCTTTTTCTTGATAATCCTTCTCCTTTGTACTAATCTTCTTAGCTAATGGTTGCTGGGTTCCACCACTGCATGCTCTCTGCTTCTCTACCACATGGCCAGGCTGCAAATTTTCTAAATTTTTACACTCTTCTTCCCTTTTAAATTCCGGCTTTATGTCATGCCCTTGTCACCATAATTCAGAGTAGGCTATTACAAGTAGCTATGCAGCTTCCTTAATGCTTTGCTGCTTAGAAATTTCTTTGGTCAAATGCTCTGGGCTCACAACTCCTAAGTTCCAACTTCCACAAAATCCAAGGGCGTGGACAAAATGCAGCCGAATTCCTTGCCAGTTCACAGCAAGAGTGATCTTTGCCCCAGTTTCCAATAAACTCCTTATTTCTATCTGAGACCTTGTTAGAATGGTCTTTACAGTCCATATTTCTATCAGCATTCTGCTCTTAACCATCTCTAAAACATTCCAAACTTTCCCTCATCTTTTTTGTCATCTTCTGAGTCCTCCAAACTCCTCCAACCTTTGCCTAACACCCAGTTCCAAAGCTGCTTCCACATTTTCAAGTATTTGTTATAAGCAACACCCCACTTCTGGTACCAATTTTCTGTATTAGTCTGTTTTGTGTTGCTGTAACAGAAATACCTGAGACTGGGTAATTTATAAAGAAGAGAGATTTATTTGGCTTACGATTCTGGAACAGTTGCATCTGTCACAGGCCTCAGGATGTTTCTACTCATGGTGGAAAGTGGCAGACAGCCAGCAGGTATAATCAGATCACATGGTGAGAGGAAATGAGAGAGAGAAAGGGTCATTTTAAGCAACAAGCTCTCGCAGGAACTAATAAAGTGAGAACTCACTCATTAATCCCCCCTCCCCCAAGGAGAGCATTACTCCATTTATGAGGGATCCACCCCCATGACTCAATCAGTTTCCAACACTGCCACATTGGAGATCAAATTTCCATATGAGTTTTGGAGGGGACATTTAAAAATTCAGCAGGTTATTTCTTCCTATGACATATCCATAGGAAGAAATGGATTCTCTGTGGCATATCTGTTCTCCTTCTACCAATCCACCAAACTTGTGAGCAGTATTGGTTTCTCCTCTATAGGAACAATTTACCGTATTCTGGAATTTACTTTATTTAGCATTGATAACATATCTTGTGCAGTTGTTACAATAGGGATAATACTTTGATGAGTTTGTGTTAGTCTGTAGTTATCCTTCAGGATTGAAAATAGGAACCACCACCCTTAGATCCTTTAGGGCTTTAATGAGATCTCTAATATCTGACATTTCTGTGGTATGCAATATTTTTCATTTACTATTTTGACCAGGGTTTTACAGGCTTCAACTTGGCTTTTTACTCTGATAGCAATTATTCCATTGGTCAATATCCAAATGTGGAATTACTCCAACTTTCAATGTCAATATCACTTATATGCTCAGGAAATGACCACCGAGTGGATCCGTGGTTCCGTAGGCCCAGTATAAGCTAAACATTAGTCACATAGCTATTCATTACATGACCATTGTAAGTCCTCATTTTAACAGAGGATTCAACAGGTATCAATGTCAAGTCAATCCTGTGTCCAATGGTCCTCTCAACATATGTGAGTATTCCCCTTTCCCCACTGTCCTGTCACTTGAGTAAATGGGAACATATCAGTGAAAAACTGGTGAAATATTACAGTAAGTACTTCTCATGGTGTTGCATGCTTCTTTCTAGTAAATTTCCAAACACCTCCTATGTCAGTGGGTTCCAGATCAGAAAATAGGCTCAAGTCTGGGTAATGACTTTTTCTTTGTATGACTGCCCTTAGTTTTCTCCTCCTCCTCCTCTTCCTCCACCTCTATTCTTGCCTTCTTCTATGGTCTCTGTGCAGCAGAACCTTTGCTAGTTGCCTATCTATTAGGACACCACGTTTCATTAAGCATCTCCACAATGAGCTGTGGGTCAAGCCCTCTTGCCTGCCTACTCCTCTAACCAAGCCTAATATTTTTGTATTTGTTATATACTGACTACTGGTGATCAAGTGCCACTCTCTGGCATCAGTTATTCTGGGGTACCATCACATGGATAATAATCCCAGCTTTATGACTGCTTCTGCCACTATCAGCCCTGGTATTCAGTAGAATCTCCATAGAATATGTATCATGCTATTTTAGGGACATCTTTATGTTAAAAAATCAGTATGTATCTGAAATTCAAATTTAACTAGAGTTTGTTATTTTTTCTGACAGCTATAAGTAGAGAGCCATCATCAAGTATTTAATTGATGCCTCTGTCACTCTCACCAGTTATGGCCTTGATAAGTGGTGTGGCCTTTTGACCATCCCAAGGAACATAATTGTGTGGTGGGTCTTATGGCCAAATACAATGTATACAGCCAACAGACCCACCTACATGAACTTTTTGATATCACCCTTACTATCTTTCAGAGCAACTCAAACATTTACATTTTTCTTAAGTTGAGCTATTACTTTCCCCAGGCTGCTAACAAAAGAAGTCTGCCCCATCCCTTGATGTCCTTGCCAGGCTGCTAATTACTATTCCAAGAAAATGCCTCATGACAACTCTTACTTTCCAGTCTTATGTTCTATTCCTCTTGATCAAGCACCTTCAAACTGAATCTCATAGATACTTCCTCACTCATGGTGGAATATGCTGGCTGGATCTTTCAGTTCCTTTGGGATGTACTTACTTTCTACCCTTAATGAGTTCAGTATGACACCAGCCAGCTTATAATGAAAGAATCCTCTACAGGCCTGGCAGTAAGGGTAGTAGCTACCAAGAGAATCACTTGATACCTTGCAGAGGAAACGCCTTACGTGTCTTCCTCTAGGGGGAAGAGCTAATTCGTACCACAAGGAGTTGGGTCACCTCTTCAGTCTCTGAGGGGTCTTCATGGAGATAGCCAATTGCACAGTTCGGGATCCCAGGTTTTCCAAATTGTGTCTGACTTTGGCATACTAGACCCCTCTTGACAGCATTTAAATATTTCTGAAACTCAATCACTGTGCTTTTCAGATCCTGGATTCTGTGCACATTGAAGTTCTTCTTGTATTCTAGGAGATAAGGGGGTTTTTTTGTTTGTTTTTTTGCTTGCTTGTTTTTAATGCTCTCAAATAGGACCTAAGGCTCTTACCATGAGCCTTTGACTAATTAACCTCCCTGCATTTCTTCTTATCCCATTGTAGGACATTTATGTAACTTAGCAATATATAGGAGATTTTACTGCCTTTCAAGCATTATTTTCCCCACATTTTTCAAATGCCTGCTTCATCTCACCCAACTAGTTAAGGCAACCTCCACTACTAAGATGTTCTCCCAGGTTACCGCTGATGAAGTCTTCCAGAAATAGGCCCACTGCCGTGCACAGAGCACTGTCAATTCCCCTATTCCACTCAGGATGAAGTCCTTTTTGCCAAGTAGGCTGTGAAGGAGCTCTCCTTCACTCCTCTTCTTACCAGCCTGGTTTTTCAGACCACTCTCAGCACCGCTTGATCTAGTTCAGGTTTTCTAAGAAACAGACTCCAAGAGGAGATTAAATGGGTCCACGTCTCTTATTTTTTGGAAAAACAAAACAACGAAAATCTGTAAAGAATAAAAGATGAGACAGAGAATAGCAGCATCGCACCTGGCATTCTGTATCTGGCCTCTATGATCATCCAGGCGTTGGTATTACTATGAACTGGCTTGGAATTCACAGGTAGGCTGGGGTGTTCTCCTACTAAAATGAACAGTCTGACAGAACATTAGTATCAGTCAAGGTCACTCTGTAGCCATGCCCAATCAATACAAAAACAAGACGCCTCTGTAAATGGACACATACAAAATATGACAGCTATGCACAAAATATCCAGCATTCCCTCTTCCAGCTAATCTGCGTGACTGTTGCTTCTTTACCAATTACAGCTTTATCCTTTCTCCAGACTGACCTTCCTCTAGATAAGATTTATTAGAATACCCAATCATAAATTTACTCTCACTTTCTGTCAGCCTCCAATTCAGAACTAAACTACATTTTCTTAAATCCTCCCCTAAATCAGAACACAAGCCCAAACCCTATTCTTTTTGACACCCTGTAACTGACTAAAACTCTCTATGATTTCTTATGGTGTGCATTTTCTCTCATGGGAATTAATAATAGTCCCACTTTTTCAAGTACAGGGTTGTTTCTGTTGTTTTTCTGCGTGGAGGACATAGACAGGTGAGAGGCAATAGGAATAGAGAGAAACTTCTGACAATAACAACAAAAATGACTGATACTTGTGAGAGGAATGAAGGAAAAAGGAGCTGGGTTAGGAAGATCCCGCTGACTGATGGGTAGGCAATTGGTTAACTGGTGGTTAAGGAATTGAAAATTCTGAGGACTACAACAAAGAGCAGTATTAACTTGGGGTCAGTGTGGAAAAGTAAGCCATACTTGTACCTGTCCCTGGTCATAAGGCCAAACTTAGCTGCTGAGTGGTTGGGAACTTGAGTATCTATTTCACTTTCAAGCCTCTGTAATAGGAAAGAGGAAGGGAGAAAAGTGTTTTGGGAGCCAGCCTCCAGCATCTATCACTTTGGTATTCATAATATGCCTGCAGTCACAGACTCAATCATCAATGAATCATCAATGAAGACTATAATTTAAGCATTTTTAATGTAGTGAATAAATTTTATTGAACCATTTATTTTATAGGCTAAAGAGTAATACTGATTTGTTACAATATTATATTTTGGATAAATGCTATGTGTTTGTGTGTGTGTGTGCGTTTGTGTGCGTTTGTGTGGAGAGAAAGCAAGAGCATGTGTATGTACCACATTTTTCAAATTCCAGTATTTTAGCTTCATATTTAAGCTAATATTTTGGAGTGCTGGAAATCAATTTTCTCATCATGAAGTACCTTTGACAAAAATTGAAACAGAAATTTTTGGAACTGAAGACAATGTTCTTAATGTTCTTACTCCATAAATCTATGCTGCCTAATAAGGTCACCATCTACTTGAAATAATCATGACCTGTAATAAGCAATGTCAGGTAAGGTGAGAATTGAAAATGTCTCTTTAAAGGTGGCATATAAGCATGCATTAAAGACAGGGATAACAACCTGAGTAATACTTGTTAGTAGAATCGTTCTTGAAGGTATACCTTAGGGTTTCACAAAAGCTGGGTTTTCAATAAAATGAATAAGCATAAACGTACTTTGATTCTATTTTTAATGTAAATAATTTTAATATGACATAAAAATGAATTTGATTGGAATTTTCATATACTGTTATAATGGAAAATTGATATTCAATTAGGATTAGTTTTTATTCATGTTAAAATCTTTAGGTGATTATTTTATTAGAAAATATAAACATAACTTTCTAATAAAATCTTTGCTTGTGTTTGAACATGTTTTATGAAAGTATAAACTGAGGTGTAAATATAAAAATATTTTACATAGATTTTATTCAACTTTTTTGGTAAACAAAATGTTCAAGGAAATATGAGTAGTAAAAGCTAGATTTAGATATTACATGGCCCTAAATTTTCCTTCAGTCTTTCCTGATCTTTAGCAATAAAGTCATACAAAACATTTATCATGGTCAAGGCCATCAGTCTTCCTGGATTTCCAAAATGTTATTTTTATTCTAAAACTTAAAAACAATAGAAAAATAAGGGTATATTTGCCAGAAAAGAAAAAAAAAAAAATCCAACCTATGAACCAATGGTTAAGAGCTAATCAAAAAATAATTTTAAACATAATGATATTGATACTAAAATGATAAGAATATGCTGTTTTCTAAAAAGGGAGCCATTTTTATGACAGAAGGAAATATGAAACCCAGGTTTTAAACTTAAAAATAATAATAATAATAAGTGTCTTTTAAAAGGTAATTTCCCTGGGCATGTTATACTTTTTATATGATAAAACTTTTAAATTTCTAAACAGCAGTAGTCTTAAAAATCTGAAATTACCTCAGTATTCACCTTCTGAGTTAGAAAATTATGATGTGGAATTACCATATACATTCCACGTATACCAGCATTTCTTATTTTCACACAGGTATTCATCTCAGTACTAATTGTAACCTACAAATCTGACAGTTCTTCCAGGGATTCTATTACATACATTGTATGCATATAAAATACTTATGATTGTGAAAATATATAAAGTATGGGTATTAAATTATTTTTATGACATATTCAGTTTAAAAATATGCTAAAAAATACAATAAGACTTCAGCTAGCTCTGTGGCCCCTTGTCTGCTGAAGATTTTAAAAGAGGCTTTGAATTCCTAAATAATCATGTCTGGAAATACTTAGTATCTTATATTCTGTGGTTGCTGAAGTCATTAAGGTGGTGTTTTTTTCTCTCATGGCTGTGTATCTCCCTCTTTCTCTATGTGATTCCTAGAAATGTTTTTTCTGCTGGTTTGAATAGCTCCTCCCATTCTACAGTTTGGCAGTGTTTCTTAGGATGTCCAGGCTGAGACTTCAGTTATGTTGGCTGAAAACTTTCCAGGACATAATGTATTTTTTTTAATTAAAAAAAAGATGAAGGGCCAGCCCTGTGGCTCACTCGGGAGAGTGCGGCGCTGGGAGCTCAGTGGCGTTCCCACCGCGGGTTCGGATCCTATATAGGGATGGCTGGTGGCTCACTGGCTGAGCGTGGTGTGGACGACACCAAGCCAAGGGTTGCGATCCCTTAACTGGTCACATAAAAAAAAAACAAAAAAAAAAACAGAAAATTGTTTCTGTTTTGGTATTCACCCAACAGTGGTAGGATTACCACATGCCAGGGAATTTAAAATGAAGTTTTTAAAAGTACCAGATATCTGTCTAGTTTCATCCCAGATTTATACACAAAGATTTGTTTGTTAAGAGGAAAACAAAAGCAAGGAGGTAAGCCTTGCATGGATGAAGATGAAAAATGTGTAATGCTGAATATTCAAAACATGTAAGATTGCTTATACAGGATACACACTCAGAATGTAAATAATATGACTTGCTATTCAGGTTCTAAATTGCTTTATTGACCATAACCCATTTAATGATCATGAGTTTAAAGGACATGACAAGAAAGATCAATTATCTCAGTGCAGATTACAGACATTTCGTAGATTTTCTAACAAGATTTTCCTTTTTATTTCTCTATGGCTTCATGTCTTTTAGATACAATTTTTGAAATATTATAGTCTAATTTATTAAGTCATTTTGTGATATTTGAACATACTGCTCTCTGATATATTTACGTAAAGCTTAATAATTTAACTATTTCCATGTAATTTGAAAATTATAATATTTGAAACTTAATGGATTTTCCATAAAAAAATGTTTTACTTTAGATAGGAAGTTAGTTGATGGAAATATGCTATAAATTAAAAGGATAAAAATTTTAAATTAAGCTGTGTTAAATTTTAAGTGCTTTTACTAGTTAAATGAAAAGTATGACTCATTATAAAATAAACGCTTTATCCAGAGCATGGAAAAGAGTTCCTAGAACCTTTTGGACAACATGACATGTGGTTACTGTTGCTAGCTGCAATAAGTGGCTCACTATATAATGAAATAAAATTACATGAAATAGCTATTCAACTGGTATGTATAGGCTTTGAAATTCAGAATTGTCATTTCTCATTCAAAATATATTTATAAATTCTTAAATATTGTCAGGAAATCTACTAAGGATGCAAAGATAATCATAAAACATCAAGGCTTTTCTACAATATTCTTACAGATTAACTCCCTTAAGTAGAGCTCTCTGTGGTCCTTTCAAAGCACACAATTTATTTGTTCAGAGCATATATATTAATGCTATGGCACCAAATTATCTCTCTGTTCTTTGCAAAACATACAGCTCAAAAGAAATTGATATAAAAGCAATTACACTTTATCAGTGATAGATTTGTGATTATGAAAATATAAAACTTCAAACACAAATTCAGAATATATGAAATGAAGGAATTGATGATTTTATGTTAAAATTTAACATATTTGTTCAAGCACGAATATAAGTCTGAGATGTTGAAGCAGGTTTCTAAGTTAAATATTGAATCTGACCAAGAACCTCTATGAAAGAATGAAATATTTCAGTATTGTTCATGAATTTGGGGTCTCCTGCAAAGCTTTGAGTAGTGTTTAAAATCTATTTTTTTACACAGGAATCATAAGAGCTTCATGTCAACTATATCTTTTGTCATTTTCTTCCTACACTCATCTTGTTTCAATATCTCGTGCATTCAAGAGATTTTCCATGGAATTTCGTATTCCATTTGCTGAAACACTCTTCCCCTTGCTTTTCCTTTTGCCCATATTTGTGTTGTCCATTTAAAAGCTATCTTTTCAGAGTTTGTTCTCCCCTCTTTAGGATCTCTCTGTCTTCCTTGTATGATTACTCCATGTCCCATGATCATCTTCATTGTAGCTCCTTACTTCTTTGCTTCATTTCTTAATCAAAAATAATACTCAAATTATTTGCTTTCTTATCTGCAGCACAGGACTATAAATGTCATGATGCAAAGAACCCTATCTGTCTCATTCAATTCTGTGTAACCTTTTGTGTTCACAACTGTGTACTATCTATTGACTACCTAATGAATGAATGAATATGGTTGAATGTTACACTTAAACTAGCTAATAATTTTGAATTCCAGGGAGAGTGATTTGAAGCCAATATTAGAGAAGAATTTTCTAAATTTTAGAACTGCTTTGAGAGATTTGGAGAAATTAAGGAATCACAGTCTTAATATTGGAATGAACATGATGCTCAGAGGTTGATTTCTCAATAGATTTCAAATATTCAGGCTCCAAGTCTTTCTAGGTCATGTTCAACTATGTCTAATCTCTGACTTTTACACTTCTCTCAATGTTTTAAAATTTATTTTATTTAATTAACTACTCTTCTATCTTTCCCTGCCCTACTCAAATCAATATATAATCACCCCTTTACTTATAAAATAGCTGGAAAGATTTTATTCAGAAAATTTATGCCAGAGAGGGTACTGAATTTGTCTGAAAAATATGGAAAGGGGGACCTGAGAATAGAAGAGGAGATAAAACTGGCAAGATGGTTAACTCTTTATATAAAAGGTCTTATTCCAAGATCTCAATCCTCACATATTTTTCAATAAATTTTCACAATCACAAGTAATTGATGTAAAGATGGCTGAGTTTCATGTAGGGGGTAATTACATTACATGGCACATGTAATGGCATATGTCTGAGAACTAGAGAGCAAGGAATTCAAAATATTTATGTTGCCTGGGAGTTAAAAAAAAAAATGGGATAGATCTTAAGGTCTTTGGATTTCACAGGTCATGGCTCCCAGATGTACTAAGTTTACAATTTAAATTGTAAATTGTAAATTTGCAGTATCCAACTATGTCTCCCTTTAATCAGGACTCTAGAACTCATTATGTAGTGCAGCTTCATTACACCTAACAGACTGCTGGATTAATATTATAAGAGTAGAAATTTACCTGACATGTCTACAACTTCAGTGTCAGAACAAGTTGTGAAAACTACCCTGCGTTTAGTCTTGCAGCATTGGTGCAATGTTCCTTTCGAAACTGGATGTTTCCTATGAAAAACATGTGTATGCAATGCAAAGCCAATTCATTAGGGGAATTATGACCATGGCACTCTCCACTAAATTGGGCAGTGAGGAAAAGAATTAGAAGAGGTTATATTCAAACTAAATTAAAGTACATATTTTATATTCAATATTTACTAGAAAAAGACCCACATATGAATATGTATACTCCTTATTGCCGAGACAGAATTCTCTGAAGATTGTACCTCTTAGCGGGGCTGGGAATCAAAAAGTACTAGAGCCACAGAAGGGGGCACCTGCTACCAGAAATTATAGAACAACTGTGACAGGACCTGGAAACAATGGCAGTGGTTAGAATGTTTATTGGAGATAAGAACATTTCACAGTGATGTAGCAGGAGGAGCATTAAAGGCAGGGACTCAAAATGATTACTAGCAAAGGTCTTCATTGTGCAATACAATCCACATGGTCTCAAAACATCAGTGTCTCAGGTGTAAACAGCAATTTTTTAACAATATTTTATTGAATAGGACTGTTAAGAGTATTCAAAAATGTTCGGTACAGCTGGACCCTACACCATCAACCAACCACACGCATGTCTATTTGCATTCTTTAGCTTCTGAAATTAGGACTTGAATGTATATATTGGTCTAAGGCTAGTCTTCCATTAACTCTTTAAATTTTCCTTTCCGGCCCAAATCTCACCAGTTATAAAGGATCCCATTCTTTTATCTCTTTTATCTCTGTACCTTTAGCTCTTCACCTCTAATTTCCCAATCTTTCTCTTTGTGTTTTAGCTTTTTACCCTCTTTTCAGTCTTGTTCTACTTTTGTGCACATTTGGAAGGCCTCAGCAAGCATCACACAAGTGTAAGCTTAATTATGTCTGTATTTTTGCCACCTATTACAAGTTCCCATGCTTTTAATTTCATATCTCAACACTAAAGGATTGATTTTGTGTGTCTGTTTTTATTGGCTTTGTCATTACCAACAGAATAACAAAGAAGAAATGAAGATTATAGTTATTTTTCACTGCATTTATCTTCCAATATGCTTAATATAGTATTCAAATACGCCATAAGCCTAGGATCTCTTTGCTATTTTCAAGTTCAATTCCTTTGCTGAATCAAATTCTTTCCTCCCCCACAGTAACAACTTCTGTTCCATTGGGATCATGATCTGTTATTTACATGCCAGAATTTTAAGTCACTGATTTACAGCTGGACGTTGCAGGAAATTCCAACTTACAACCTCTTGATCAGTAAAACAGGTATTCATGCTTCAATTGTGATTTGCTCCCTTACTTGGTAACAGGCCAGACTGAAAGCAAAATGAGCTAGGAAAATATAAATGATTCCCTAGAATAGGTTACATAGTACTCTAGGATACAGAGACTCCAGCAGTGTGCAATTTGAAATTCACAATAATGGACATTTCACTTTGTGAGACTTTGCTTTTGTGGATAGAATATGCTATCATAGAGAATAGAGGAGGAGAGCTAAAAATAATCTATTGCATTGTGCTGGTATCTATGTGGCAGTTCTGCTGTTTAAAACTTCTGCCACTATGTGGAAACCAATTAAGTATAGGAAGCTATTTGGATAGTACACAAAATCTAGCCAGCCCCATTTCTTTTTAAAAGGCATGACAAGAAGAAAGTAGTGAAGAGACATCAGGAATTTTTGTATGTGGGTGACAGGTAGCCCAGAAGCTAGAAAAAAAAGATACAATTTCCAGTGATTTTCTTTGTTGAAATGTAATGGACATAAGTATGTTGTTAACACATTTATCTTCACAATTTTTGGATTTAACGATTTAAGGAAAATGACCCACTGTATCATATGAAAATAATCACCAAAGTTCCCTAGTCTTGAAAAAAAAATAAGGATAATTTATTGGAGTATATATTTTGTTTATTATTCAGATACCTGATTCTGTTTAGACTCTTCTGATACACAGATCTGAGAACCTCTGAAGAATTTCAGCAGAGCACAGAGAACAGACGAGTAGAGTATTCGGAAAAATTGTTAGTTCAGTGAGCTAAATCATTATCTTGTATTGAGGAGTGTAGGGTTTTGGCAAAACTTTGGAAAGTTTTAGCAAATTTCAATTATAGCGTGGACAAAGTTATACAGTTCATTATTTTCAAGTGAACTAATTTTAGTTACACTGATGCAAAATAAACAAGGAAAAACAGTGGTCAGTGTATGATGTTCAATGTCCTGTGTTCTAGTCGAAGGACAGATCATTAAAGACAGAAAGGAAAGCAGGATGGCTGAAGAGAATGAAGAAAGCAACACAGTGAGATGCCAATAGGGACACTGGGTTAAGAATCAACAGATAGGCACTTGACTTTTTAAACTTTAACTTACTGACTGTGACAACAAAGCAAATTATCTCCCTTCCTTAGATCTTGGTGTCTTCAACTGTCTTCTAAGGAATTTGGAACAAGGTCATCACTAAATCCCACCCAGAAATTTAATTATTTAATTCTAAGAAATATGCATTTTTATTTCTTTTTTCCTTATTATGCTAAATTAAAAACCCTTATCCTTATAACCAACTAAGAATTTTATATTTATAAAATAAACAGTTAGAAACTTAAAAAAAAAAAAACCTGATCAATTATTCTTGAATTTCCTATTTTGTAATCATAGGAATTGTATTTTATGAGCTGAGATGAATGGTGAGAATTCCATAATAGTGAAGGATAATAGGAATATAGAAGTCAGTAGTGTCGTATTTTAAAAAATGAATTCCAAAGTCTGTAATTTAAAGTTTTTCTTCCCTTCTGAAAGACATAAAAGGTTCAGGAAAACATAATGTCCTGCAGTCATAGGGCACTTGAGACTTTTAAATCCAGGCAGCTGGGCCATTCATGCCTGCGATCAATTTTGACTGGACTTTTTGGCTTCATTCATAATGTTTTCTAGTTAATATGATGAGATGCTACTTTTGGGATAACTAAATATATATAGAATCCAATTTGATTATCTTCATTTCCTCTTTATGAAGCATACTGTGGTTTTTCTAATAAGAACCGAATATAGTTTTTCAAGTCTGAATACTGCATTTTGTCAATTTGTAGAAAAGACCTAGCCTCATAAATCTGTTTTCTTCACCACCACCTCAAAATCTCCAAATGTTTGCCTCTTGTGGATGGAATCACTGGGGCAAACCAAAAGATGGAGTTTCACCTTTAGCTGGGTTTTCTGTGGTTCTCTTTTAGGGCAAGCCATTTCCTAAAAGAGAATTTTTACTGCTTTTCCAATGTTTATTTTCTGAGTCTCTCTCTCTCGCTCTCTCTCTCTCTCTCTCCTTTCTCTCTCTCTCCTCTCTCTCTCTCTCTCTCTACACACACACACACACGCGCGCACATATATATAACATATATATAAATAGGTTTATGTATATTATACTCAAGTATGATATACTCATATATATTCAAATCAAGTTTGATGAAATACAAACTTTATATAGAAATATATAATTATTATGTAAAATCTAAATATGTAATAAATTTACATGTAAATATATATTTAAACATATATATTCAAATAATACTTGACAGAAAACAATTATTTTAAGATCAAAAAAGAGAACTATAAACATAATATCACAAGGTATATTTTTATCTTCCATGTACACTGACTGGTTACTTAGTAGCAAGTCTGCCAATCTGCTGTTACAAGTAGTTTCTGCCTTTGCCAAAGTGGATTAAAGTACCAGACCAAAGATTGTAGTCTCTTCTTGCTGTGTTGGAAGTGAGCCCACAAATCTAAATGTAATAACATGAGAATATATACCTCATTATCCAAAACCAGGGAAAGTGTTATATTGCAGATGGCAGAGGTTTAAGGACTTATTAAGTTGATGTACAAATTAATTTAAAAAGAAGTAGATGAATAGCTTTGGTGGACAGCTTTCTTCCAATTTGGCAGTCTGTTGAGAGTTATATTAATTTTATGGCAAGTGGTGAATATGATAATGAAAGAAAGTCACAGGCAAGAGAATAAGTACATAGTTACTGAAGGGAAAGAGATATGTGGCAAATATGGATTTGTTGCTCAACTTAAAAGGTTGGAAATTTTAACTACACTATTTAATAAAAAGTATCAAAACATAAACCAATATTAAATGGAGACATTTATACAAAATGATATTGATTACAGTATTCTTGTGTTCCCACATCAAATATGTATAATATGTAGAGTTAGGCAAATCAATAATTTTTTGATATCTTTTATGCTTTTTCATTAACTTATTAATTAAAATTAGATAGGTCAGATTAAGTGAAGAGTTTGTAAGTTTTGCACCTGTTTTCACAATAAGAAAAACCTGAACAAACTGAAACTAAGTGAATTTTCTTAGAATCATCAGAGAACTAAGACTGCAGAGCAAACTGACAACCCAAAATGTCGAGAGACAGATATATCCAGAGAGTTGTATCTGAGATCTGATTACCTGGCATAATGTATTCTGTGACCATAAACTAGTAGAGATACCTAAACGGTAATTTTAATAAACTGCTGGAGGCTGAGTGTGAGCTAACACGGGATTAAGAAACACCTGGGGGCTGTAACTTTAGGGGAGCTTCCACTCTTTCCCAGGACTGCCTCCAAGAACCCTGCCAGGTTATCATGGTGAAGGATGGAGGGAAAATGTCCTCATGGCTCTAGCAGTGAAAGGGGAAGATTAATCCTTGTAAAATGAACCCAGAAACTTATCCATAATGAAGATCTGCTGTCCAAGAGAAAAGACTTTGCCAAATCTTCAGCTAGGGAACAGACATTTTGACCAATCTAGCCTCTTTCGACCTTCCTGTCTTACTCAGAGTTTGAGAGTATATAGTCAACAGGAATTAGGGCTCCAAGAAAGAGATTCGGAATACTGTTGTCAGGTAAGGGAGCAGAAGACAGTGGAAAAAACCAATATATCACTGGAAAAGCACTTGTGATGGTCACAGCCCGGAAACACAAGTCTACTAAAACACTGATGTTTAATGGTCAGATTATAAAACACTCTCTTCTTTCTCTACCTCTTAACCATGACATCAACCGGGCTCTAGTATGAGAAGAGGGTGTTACAGCTGAAAAATCTTTGTTTTAATTTCTAGGCCACTCACATTCCTTGGCTCATGGCCCCTTTACTTAATATTCACAACCAGAAATTGTGGTTGAGTCTTTCTTACATATCACCCTGATTTCTAATTCTGTCTTCTTCCAGTTTTAAGGATCCTTATGATTATACTAGGCCTACCCATATAATCCAAGAAAATCTCCCTATTTTAAATCTGCTAATTAGCAATCTAAATTCCATCTGAAACTTAATTCCCCTTTATTATATAATATTAACATATCCACAGGTTCCGCAAATTAGGGCATGGACATCTTTGGGAAGCCAATATTTTGCCTAACAGAATCACTAATAACTTGTATAAAAAGGAAAATACCAGTGCATGCCTTCCCTGGTGAATTCTATTGAAGGTTTAAGGAGGAAATGATACCAACTCTTCACAACCTCTTTCAGAAAATAGCAGTGAAAACACTAACACATGAGGTCAGCATCACCCTTATAGTAGAACTAGATAAACAAATCTAACAATGTATAAAAAGAAATATACACTATGAACAAGTAGGATTTATTCTAGGTAAACAAGGCTGGCTCAATGCTCCAAATCAGTCAGTGTAATCTTCCACATTCACAGGCTAAATGAACAAAATAATATACACATCTACATTTATAAATTGATGTGGAAAAAGCCTTTCACACTCATTTGAGATAAAAGTTCCCAGCACACTAGAAATAGAGGAAAACTTTGACTTAATGAAGGACAGCTACAAGACCCCTATAACTAACTGTACTTCATGGCAAAAGACTGGATGTCTTCCCTCTACAATTAGAGACAAGACTAGTATATATTTTTATTAGCACTCATATTAAATATACTGAAAGTCCTAGCTAGTACAGTAAAACAAAGAAAAATAAAAGGTATACTTATTGGAAAGGAGCATATAAAACAGTATTTGCAGATGACAACTTTGTATATGTAAAAAGTCTCAAATCATTGCCAAAAAGTTCTCTAGAATAAGCAAGTATTGCAAGGTTTCAATGCAAGAGAAAAAAAGGTTAATATGCAAATGCCAATTGGTTTTCTTTATGCCAGCAACAAAGAAAAAGAATGCCATTTATAATGGCACACACAAACACACAAAAGAAGTATTTAGGTACTATGGTAAACTGAATAATGGTCCCGAAAATATCTATGTCCAAACCCTAAGAACCTGGGAATGTTACCTTCAATGGTATCTTAGTCCTTTCTGTGTTGCTGTAACAGAATACTGAGACAGCAATTCATAAAGAAAAGGTTTATTTGCCTTATAACCCTGATGGATTGAAGTCCAAGATCAGGCAGTCCATCTGGTGAAGGTCTCATGCAGCTTCAGCTCATGGCAGGAAAACAGAAAGGGAGCAGCATTGTTCAAGAGATCACATGGTAAGACAGGAAGTCAAAGAATGAAGCCAAGGAAGCCAGACACTTAACAACTTGCTCCAGCAGGAGCTAATCCGTTTTGTGAGAGCTCACTCACTCTACTGGGAGGGCATTAAACTATTCATGATGGACCTGCTGCAATGAACCAAACACCTCCCACTAGGCCCTACCTCTCAGCACTGCCACATTGGGGATCAAATTCCAACATGAGTTTTGGAGGAGACAAACATCCAAACTACAGCATATAGCAAAAGGGACTTTGCGGTGGTGATTAAGTTAAGGATCTTGAGATGGAGAGGTTGTCTTGAATTTTCTGAGTGGGTCCTAAATGTAACCACGGGTATCCTTATAAAATGGATATATAGCAACTGTAGAGGAGATGGGACCATGGAAGCAAAAGTGAAGAGTGAAGCAAGAGTTGAGGAAGGGACCACAAGTCAAAGAATTTAAGCATCCTCTATAGTTAAAAGAATAAGGAAGAGGAAGAGGAAATGGAGATGGTGAAGAGAAAAAGACAGAGGAGATGATCTTACTCCACTTATAAAAATGTGATCAGCATTTGTTAGTTTATACACATAAATCTGCCCCATCTAATGCAAAAGTTATATATTTGTATGGTCAGTGTATTTGGAACCCCATTGATGGTGCAACATTTTAGTAAAAAGCGGAATAAGTTGAATGATTTGGAATAATGTTGTATGGCAATCCTCTCCTTAAAAATTAAGACTCATCCAAAGGGTCATCTATCCTATAGGCCTTAATATTTTTATTTTCTCTTTTGGTAATTAGAGGAGTTTTTTCTAATTGTTTAAATGCAACATTTCTCTGCACACATAAATGTTATATTATTTCCAGTACATTTAGAAATATCGATGGCTAATACTCTTATGAATAGACATCTGTTGTCATAGATATATGTGTTGCATTACAAGTCGTAGCAAAGAAACCTATTTATAATATTTTGATAAATTAAACTAAGCTTTAAATCCTTTAAAATTTTGACTCTCGGGGACTTGATGAAGAAAGGAATATATGTTGTTAAATTTGAGAACAAAAGATATGGTGCAATATTTGGTGTTTCAGTACACTTCTCTTAGATTCATCAAGAAAATGTATGAAGACACATGAACATTGAACCTGCATATGCTCCTTTATCTGATTAAATTTTGTGGAGCTAGTCAAACTCAGTGCAATTGAAATGTCTAATTTAAAAACAAACTATAAGTTTTTAAAAATCACATCAGTAGTATTAGGGTACTACCAGGAGTTGATATTAGTCAGTTTAGTAGGGACTTTAAGAGTTTGGTAGGACAATATTTGTTAAATATTTGAGTGTGATAAAATTTTATCTAATATGTTGTGAAATTTTGTTTTGCTTTTCTTTATTTTGGCCAACAAAAAGTGAGTGCTTGCATTAGAATTGCTTTTAAGAGTATATTTGTCTCAATTATTCTATCTTGAATGATATATTTTTCCTCTTTTGATTGTTTTGGTTATCTGGAATTTTATCCCTTTAGAAAACTGAGAAAGAAGGTACGTGCCTCACCCTCTCATATTTCTCTAGTTGGATTAACCAGGAAGCAGCTATATTTCTGCACATGACACATACCATACCAACTGTCCACAATGAACAGTTTACTACCAAAAGGAAAACCTATATCTTTAAATTACAGAATAATTTAAATTCAGTTTGCAGAGACATTTGATCCATTAACTATCAATTCAGCATATTTCTGTCTACAATGGAGGACATCAGCAACAGACTTATAATTAAAAACAAAGCAGCTACAAAGCTTATTAAGAATGGAAGAGAAACTCTTATTCTTGCATAGCTTGAAGGACAGCCCTATTTCTTGGAGTTACCTCATCTCAACAGAAAAAAAAATGAGTTGATGGCTACCTTCAGTTAACACCTTTGAAGAAGCTGCTTGCATTTTCTCTCGTTAGGGGGATTTTCTACTTGGGCGTTGCTGTTAGCCCCAGGAAAGTCTGTAAATTAGGCAGCGGTTTGGAAATGCACATCCATCACTTCCGTTTTCATAGCTTATGTACTGCTTTTTTTTTGTCATTTCTCCTACGTTCTACGTACCCCATCATATCTGCACCTGGTCTATCCTTGTGTCATACTCTACCAAGCATCTCAGTTCCATTTTTTCTTTTCCAAGTCCCCCTAAAAGGTATGTTAAGCCACGGGATAAAGCTGGTCTTTGAATATCTTCTTATTGTTTATACAAAACAAATAGTTCAACTGTTAAGATAATTTACTTAAACATAGATTTAGATATATTAGAATAAATGCTAACATGTTTTAGACATTTTTAAGTTAAGATATAAGTCATCAAGGAGATTCATCTCAAGTTGGACTCCTTTGTGTAATGATCCCAGATTCTCAGAAATGGATATTCATCTTTCATCCTGTACTTCTTCCTTGAGACTTAGATAACTGTCCGGCTGCTGACTTGGCATCTCAACTTGGATGTTACTCATTTTATACATAACAGTTCTATTGCACAGACAATGCTATGTGTCACCTTATTTTTTTCTTTCTGCGTAGACATGAACACTACAGTTCCAAGTTTCTCATGCAGTTAGGTTCTGACCAATGGAACATGGATGAAAGCAAGTGGCTTCCAGGGCAGACTCTTGAAACATCACTTTAGGCCTTTTGGCCCTCAAACAGTAAACCTGGAAGCTCTGTATACCATATGCAATAAATACAAATGATCGATGAACCAGTGTTAGGAGGAGAACCATTCAATCAGCACTGGTTTTGTGGCATGAGTGAAAAATAAACTTTTATTGTGTTAAGCTAATAAGATTATCATGTTAAATTTTACAACATCAGTGCCTTCCTTTAACTGGGGGAATGATTCCACCTTTCATCCAACCAGCCTTCTTTCTATGCCTTAAACTTGCCAAGCTCCTCCATGCATCAAGGAATTTTAATATATAGGTTCTTTTTCCTCTAACAGTAATTCACCTGCCTTTTTCACTGGCTGGATCCTTCATATCCACCCTATTTTTTCCTCTATTCAGTACATATTTAAAATTGTATTTTGTTAATTAAATTGATTTGTCTTCTTTCATTAGACATAAGCTCTGTGAGAGCAAAGGCCAGGTTTGTCTTACTCCCTGAAATAACTCCAGAAATTAGAGTAAGTGCTTACTATTGTAAGTTCAATATAGATATGAGTTCATTGAATTAATTAACTGAATAAGAAACAAACTTTAATTCATCCCGGGATTAATATGACTTAATATGTTAACACTTTCATTTTGCCTTAACAAAAGGAATGGTCATGAAAAAGCAGCATGAGAAGGGAGAACAGGGGAGCTACGTGGAGCTTAGGGAAGATTTTTCTTTCCACCACAAAATGAAAGGATTGCTTCACCCCTTCTAAAACAGGAACCTCAAAGTCCACGTATAAAGCTGATGTGAATTAGGCCTAAATTATGTAGACAAAGAAAGCTCTTTGGTTCTTTGTTTTCAAGGGATTCAAAGGAGAATCCAGAGCCCACTCAATGTGACTGCCATTAACCATAAAACTACTGACTCACAACAAAGGTATTTCCTGAACAGAAGTGACATTAAATTCAGATTTCCAATTCTGTAGGGCATAAGTGAATGGAGAAGAAATATCTCACTTTTAATTTCCTGCATGCTATGGGGAATTCGATTGATGCTTGCAATGTGGTTATTGCCATGAAGAGGTGGTCAGGTCTGCTCTCCCTTCACTATCGCCACTTCAGAATCTAAGTAACCATGACACATGACAGCATTCAGTCAGCCTCAAAGCTTTTAGAGGATTAGAGATTAAGGCTGAAGAGAAAACTCAAATGTTCTTCTAGAAGTTGTAGTTATACAAGGAAGAAAAAAAGACCTATTAATGAGAGAGGTGATGTTTTTGGTGGAATGCAAAAAATCTGGTATTCATAGAAGTTAATATTTCATTTAATATTACTGGATAATTTTTAAACAAACTCCTTAGCTCAAAATTGATACTCTGAAAGTTACATAACAGTTAATGTTTGTTTACTGTTCAGTGTCAGGTCTGCAATATTGGAGCTAATATGAGTATATGGAAACTGCTGAGGAAAACATGGTTTTAATAATAAGCAAAAAATAAATAAAAAAATCAAAAAACAACAAACTGTTATGTAACAAGGAGAATATATAAGATTTTCTTATAGGCTGTAAACACTGGACACACTAAAAATTTCATTAAGAGCTGTAGTCAAACAAAATAATAATCTGATGTTTCAAAATCTATTGTTTTACCATATATGTTGTCTATCTACTCTGTGCATGTTATTTTACTGCTTAAATTCAGGGAGTAAAAATATAACCAACAAGAAGAAACTTTCTGTATTGCATGCTATATTTGACTTCTTAGGTTCTAAAGTGTGGTCAAAGTATCCAGTGGCACAGTTTGTATATTCATACCATGCAAACATACACTGTCATAGATATTCCTTTCAGGGAGACTGACTTAATGGAATCAAGTATGATTATCACAGGAGCTTAGAGATTTTCATATGATCAATAATTAATTGGTAAATTGGTTAATTGTACAAATTAATTTGTAAAACAATGGTTACATTTATTCTGAGCAAAGGTATATAGTGAGGAGTGAGTCATATCTTAAAGCACTTGTATATAACTTTGCAAAATAAAAAAATCACATAATTTGATGTGAGAAATTTATAGTCTCAAATCAAGTGAGAAAAAATGTCCAACATCACTGAAATACAAATAATAGTTCAATGTCCAGATTCACAGTACGTATTACTGACATATATTTACCATGGATTTAATGTGTTTTTTTTTTTTTTTAAATAAAAGATTATGTAAGCAAATCTAAAACAATTTGTGCTGGGCTGGCTGGTTACTCAGTTGGATAGAGCACAGCCTTGGACCACCAAGGTCATGGGTTCAGATCCCTGAAGTGGCCAGCTGCCAAAAGTTAAAAAAAAAAAAAAAGCACTTACAAAGGTCTCAGATCTTTCACTAGTTGTCAGGCGCGCGCGCGCGCGCGCACACACACACACACACACACACACACACACACACACACACACAAACACACAAACTTGTTATTATTTGAAAAATCTAATAAATTTGTGTAGAGAGATTAGTGATTTTCACCATTATGCATTTGGGGAGCCAGATATCTTATTTTTCTTATATGATTTGTGTGAGAAGTTTCAAGTCTCCAAGCTCTTAAAATTAAAAGCTATGAAAAATATAAATATACCTTCTTTCTGTTGCAGAGGTAAAAACTTAAGGTAAATAAAGGCACTCATTAAAATTAAAAAAACAACAAAAAAAAAATGTTTTAAAAAAAAAAAATAAATAAAAAAAAATAAAGGCACTCATAAAAAAGCTAAATCTCAAAAGACCTTTGAACTCCTTGCTGAGCAAAGAATGGCAATCTAACAGAAAGATGTACCTACACATCAGTATATTTTATCATAGTACATTTTTTAATCAACTTATATCATCCCCAGAAAGTACATTATAGTGTAAATAGAATTACACTCATACTAGGAAAGTAATGAACTCACTATCAATGCAACATGAAGAGTCTCTAGGTATCAGTAACCAGACATGCAGTTTGAAATCCTGCAACTTGTCACTAATTCGGGGATACTGAGGTGGTTCGTAGAAGGTACACCTTGTCAGAACTGCACTGTTTGATATACTGAGGTGGGACTACTTTAATCTGCCTAACTGGTCACCATGATATCAAAGAACATCATCTCTCCAGGTGTATTTTTTAATTGAACATAGTTTTCTCTAAATTGGTAACATTCATAACAGTTCAAAATGAGATATTAGCCAACATCAATTTAAAATATTTCCAATGATAGAGGCTATGGAGAACTATTAAATTTTGGCCAGGGAAAGATGAGTAGTCTTTGATATTAATTTCCTCTTATGCAATATACATAGCATTTCATAGGATCTCAGTCAGTATTTAGTGTGTTTATTAATAAATGACGTGAATTCATTATCATTGCTATAGCTCCCAATTGACTCTATTCCCTTTTATTTTTAATTCTGTACCAAGGCATATAATGGGCACAATGGTAATGTTTTGTAAAACCCTCTTCTATTCCTATTCCCAGCTCTCCTGGGATTTTCTAGCTAAAAGGAAACACTGAAATCAACTGTTTCTTCTACCAATAATTGTTCAGTCCTGGTTCTATGACAATAATTTGAAAAAAAAAATGAACATAAGGAAATGTAAAACCAGTGTGTTTTCTTGAATTATTGTAAATAAGGTGCACATTCATTATTGCAAGTATCTGCTCTATGAGCAGCTAAAAATATTAAAATGCAGAGTAGTGGATTATGAGGACCGATGTAAAAATATAAATTATTCATTGTTCCTTAATTCAGAAATACAGAAAGATAATAAGAGAAAACCATAAGAACTTTATATGAATGAAGAGAGGATATTTGACTGAAAAAAAAACAAATAATAGCTTGTATTTTACAAGATTATTTTTTTAAGGTATTCATGCTACCCATTACTTACAGGGGCAAAGTAGCTTTTCCTATTTGTTGATTATGTGCTTGGCTACCTGTCTTCCTTTGGCTAATAGGTTGTTGGCAGATATGACATGAGCCGAGGATTTCTCTCTTACATCTGTACCACAATCATGAGAAAATCATGCCCAGGCTTGACTACTGGTCCCAGTAGCAAGATAGAAACCCTTAGGAGCAGAGTTAATTGCACCATCTTTCTTTGCCCAGCCTAGATCAGATCTGAGAATAAATGATAGTGGGTTTTAACACACTCAGTTTTAAGATATTTTTGTTGCAGACTTTTTATGGCAAGATCTGATTACTCTTAATGCAGGACATACTAAAAATATTCAGCATTTTTACAATGTCTTGACACATTAGATTTCCTCAGCTTGAGATTCTCATGCCCTTTTCACAGCCTGTCTTTCATGGTTCTCTTCAAATGCCACATTCTCTGAAAGGGCCCTCCTATCAGAATTTATTTACCACCTTATATCTGTTTTCCAGAACATAGTTTTTGTGTTGGTTTTCAATACTGTTAAATTTTGTCTCATGTTATAACGTTCTATATATTCTTTATGTTTCTACTATAGGAGTATACCTGTGAAATATGGCCTGTGTCATATTTATTTCACTATTCTGTTTTTAGAACCTGAATATTTATTGTTATTTATATTTAATAAATGGTTTTAGACTGAAAAAAAGGTAATAAAATAATATATTTTGGAGTCCTGATCAGGGATAAAAATTTAATATTGCTTTATGGAGGGATAGGATGGGGAAATATATTTATTATTGGAATAAGAATAAGCATAACTTACACATATTATAAACCAGTCTTGGAATAATTGGCTTACAGAAGTGAGGATCACATAGTTGTTTCTGACTTCCTATCACCATCAATCAATCATTTTCTTTCCTTTAATATGATTAAAAACTCTCTGCTCTAATTCTACTGATATTAAGGAACTATTTTTTCCAATCCCTTAAAAATTAATATAAGAACATTTTCTTGATGCGCTGATGCTTTTATACACTTGAACAAAACTGAGTATTTTTGAGCTATATAATATTAAGTTCATTCCAGTAATGAGGAAATATCAGACCCATCCAAATTGGCTGACATTAGAGAAAATACATGATCAATATTCTTTGAAAGTGTCAAGGTCATCAAACACAAGGAGAGCCTGAGGAACTGATTACAAACTACAGAAGACTGAGAAATAACTAAATGCAATGTGAAATCCTGGGTTTAATCCTGGAACAAAAAGACCATTAGTGGAATACTGGTAAGATTTTAATAAAAGCTTTAGTTTAATAATGTTATACCAAAGTTAATTTCCTCTTTCTAACCACTGTGCTATGATTATATAAAACGGTAATATTAGAGAAAGTTGGTGAAGGCATGCATGAAAACTCTGTAGAATTTTGCAACTATTCTCTAAGTCTAAAGTTAGTATAAAACAAAATCTCTAAATGTCTTTGGCTTCAAATATTTTGTTAAAATGATCAAATCCGTGGATATCTTTAAATATCTTTTATGCCACAATTTGGAGTGTAATCCTTCTCTCCCGATTCCACAGTCAATAATCTCTCCAACTCTCTATTCTTCCAAATCTTTGGTGATATTTTTATTCAAAGTACAATTGATTTGGAAATGCATTTAACCTAAAGTCTATTGTTTGGCATTATAAAATATAAAACTCACTTTTAAAAAGCTTTGTATACTCCTATTCTGAGTACCCTAAAAATAATCTATAAACTCATTCACTTCATTTTGTGGTAACTCAATTAGTTATCTTCTACAAAAGAGATGAGAAATCCATGATTTATTTTTAAGAAGGCAGTAGGTTGTCTTTATTTTTATAGATCTTAGAATTGGAAAACAGAGAAAAAGCATTTAGAATACTCCTATATTCATTTTTCCTATTCTAAGCTTGTTCTTAAAATTAGTTGCTTCAAATTATCCCTGCAGTTTTATATAATGCCTTTTTGCTGCTTTGGGGGAATTATAAAAAAATCTCTTCGTTAATACAAGGTATCTTTTTACGGTATTATCAATAGAAAATGAATAGTGATTATCATTGTGTGCGATAAATAATATTTCCCCCTTACCTCTAAAATCAACATTGTCATTCTTTAAACTGTAATTAAAATAATACTTCCTGATGCTAACTTATTAAATAATACTATCAGGAATTACTGGGTGTTATAATTGATTTGCTATTTGATTCAATTGGATTTTCCAGCACTACATTCTTATCTGACTTGTAGGTTGTTATTGAAATGCCACCAGTGCCTATTAAAACAGGCAGAATGTTAAGCTCACAGTTACATGCTGAATTTTACAGATGGTTCTAATAGTACTATTGTTGCTAGTATTGAGCTATTGAGGTTTCACTATACAAAGATAAATCATTGGCAAAAAAGGGAAACATTGTTATTTAGGGATTTATCAGTAAAATACAGATTTTATTAAATTACAATTTCAGGTTCTGAAATATTAGGCTTGCTGTGACACCCTGCCATGTTGTTCTGTCTTCATAAAATTAATTTATTTCTAAAATTCCAAACATATCATTTTCCTGCATCTTGCACTATAGCAATATTATTATTTGAATAATTGATTTTGCATGAGCTTAATTCCCATTTTGATTAGCTAATTGAGAAGATTATAATTGTCATTCTTAGAACTTAAAGTGCATTTACTTCTAAGAAAGATCCTGCACAGAAACACACAGACAAATCCATCTAAACAGCACATTACTTTGAGGACCCCACAGAGCTGAACTTGATAGGAGCCGTTGGTAATGAAAACCCCGGGAACATTCTTATTAGTCTGTCCACTGAGTGGACTGTGTGTGTTGTAAGCTCCATGGGCTAGCAATCACTAATAATTTAAAGCTGATAGGGCCGGCCCCGTGGCTCACTCGGGAGAGTGCGGCGCTGGGAGTGCAGCAGCACTCCCACCACGGGTTCGGATCCTACATAGGGATGGCTGGTGTGCTCATTGGCTGAGCACGGTGCGGTCGACACCAAGCCAAGGGTTGTGATCCCCTTGCCAGTCACACACACACACACAAATAAGTAAATAAAGCTGATAGAAGAGGCACTCCAGACATTTAAAATGCAATCACCTACATTTTGCTGGCATTTAAAATAAAATGAACTAGTGTAAAGTTTAAGTTAACTTCAGAACCTCCAAAAAGATCCATGGTTGTCATGTGGCTCTGTATTTAAGTTGAGAAGTTGAAGTTGAAAGTGAATCTTTAGGTCATCATGGGATTTCTTCTTTTTTGCAGTGGTGGGAATGAGGGTGTAATATATCATCAAATGTTTATTGAGTGCCTATAGTTCTTGGTCTCTAGAAGCAGAAATTAAAAAACAATATCTGGCTAAATAAATCATTTGCAAAGATAAGCCATGTTCTAAGTAGACTAATTACCAAATGGCTGCTGATGACGATGATGACAAGAAAATATTTAAAATGTAAATATCAAAAATAATACAAAAGCAGAAGGGATCAGCTTAGATAGGGTGCAGTTGTCAGAGTTCAGAATAGGTGGCCTCTGAAGACTCCTGCCCTCATTTACATCCTCACATTTGTCTTTATTCTCTCTTCCTCTAAGTCAGTGAGTGTTAATAGTGCTTTAATAAAACCATTTCCACTAACTTCTTCTGTAGACTAAAGAGAGATGAAGGCCAATTTAAGCTTCTTCCAATCTGTTCCTATTAGTACTATAAGTAGCAGAATTTCTAAAATAAAGTCACATGGAATTTAAATTTACAGTGCTTTATAGACCCATCCCAAATTCACTCACTATTTTTATTCTCTCATTTTATCAAGAATCTTGGAAAACATAACTAAACCTCATTTTTTCAAGTTACTACAGTTCTTACAAGCGTCTACATTAAACTTCCCCATCCTCTGCCATGGAAGGGTACTAATATACTAATCTCATACAATACAAATCTCCTAGGATCTTCTAGTGAAATTTACATAAAATCCACAGGTCTCTCAATTGAGAGCAATTAAGAAAAATCTGAGAACAGTGTCATTAGAAGTGGCATGAGACCAAAGCTCATTCACAGCCTTGCTTTATTTACAAGATGGAGGCACAGGGGCTGCTAGAATCACATGAACTCTTTGTTTCATATTGGTATAGTTTAACATACTGTACAGTTGTGGACACAGACTAGTTATGAGTGGAATTTATAACATTTCCTTTACCATCCCAGAAAACATGATATGCCTGTTTCTAAGCTTCACTTGCAAGTGAACTTAGGTACTTCAGTGTTGCTGTTACTTCCAATTCCATGCTAAGCCTCAGTGAATTTAAAAGTGAGGGAAAAAAGTAGCGTCATCAAAAATTGGTTTTGCTTTAGTTCGGCGTTATTTGAAATACACTTAATTTTATATCAATGCCTTGTATTAGTGCTACGGTAATCACTTATACTATTAGAATTATAATAGGTATACTTCTGAAGAGTTACTATGTATCATCATCTGTGACAGGTGCTTTATTTACATTATTTCATTGAGTACTCTCAATGGTTTTGTTGATCACTTTTATGTGTAATGAAACATAAAATTGAAGATGTGATGCCACATAACTAGCACAGGGTGGGCGATGTAAGCCCAGACCTGACTGATCGGTACCCCTGTGCCTTTCAACACTTTATCACTGTTCATATAAAGTTATGAGAAAATGGCTAAGTAATTAGATTGGTATTCATGGTCCTTCCTTTTGGTTTTCAAAGACTCAAAGGACACATTTACTGGTAAAATGTACATTTTCTTCCTGTCAATTCTTAAGAAAACACTTAGTATTTTACTCATAGTATTGCTTGCTAGATCTTCTGTTCACAGCCTTGTATTGATCAACAGGTAGATGATTGAAGTGTTTTTTCTTTATAACAAGATTGTAGTTTCTGGACTGGCATTCACATAATTTTACAGAAAACCTAAGGTAGTGATCACAATTCATATCTCCTGGCAAATTTGAGGAATTCATCTCTAGCTAAAAGGAAAATTTGCCTTAACTTCTCATTGAACATGAGATAAAACTAGTTAGGGGAATTGTGAATTTTGGATGACTGGAGAGTTAATATTACTGTCCTATAAAAAGCCTCTCTTCGTTTTATATCTACTTGGAGAAGAGATGTCCCTTTGGGAATTTTGCTCTATGTCATTTTATTATGATTCACTACAATTGTCACCCTATCTCTGAATAAATGTGATGAAATTTGAGAATTTACACCAAGTCCTACTTTGTGAAAAACTCTCTACTTTCTTTGATTTCTAAAATGTCAATTAAGGGATTAAATTGTTTGGTCTTTCTCCTACAAACAACTTTCCTAATATTAAAACATATTAAGGTTCTAAGATTCCCAGTGAGGCTGTATAAACAATTAGGGCATCAGTATTATACTTTTATCATTTTGTAAAATGCACAGTTTCAGGGAGTGGATCTAAAAATAGATTAGCTAACAGTTATATTTTTGATCATGGACTACCCTCAATTTTGATCATGGGCTACCATATCTACCTTCTTTTGAGTAAGGTGTAAACATTTGATCTAAGTTAGACCAATGCAGTTTTTTTTTTTTTTTTTTTGTTCCTATTACTTATATATCCCTATTCTGAGGACTACCTTGTAGTCTTCATATTCTCATAAAAACTTTTGGGACTTTTTGCTTAGATTGGTTTTTGTTGATTGAAACCCCATAACCTAACCACTTCAATCCTATATACCAAACTGTCATTCTTTTTGTGTTTCATTCTAAAGCTGGAACAGGATGGTGCATTTAAATCTAAAGTATCTCTGGAAAAATATACGTCCTTGGGATTAGTCAGTTTTCCTTTGTTTATATTACAGTAGTTTCTCTGATTGTCCTCAAAAAATAAATTTTGGTATTAAATTGAATTTTAGCGCCCTTTTCTAACTTAAATAAAATTATATCTCATTTCTGAAACTCAGCTGATTTTACATATTTACAATTCCTGAGTTGGACCCCTTGCCATTAGAGCTTTTGTACATAAAAATAGACACTGGTTACTAACTTAATATTCCATTTCCAAATCCATATAAAAGCTTAACCTGTAAGTTTTGAAGTTATCACATTTAACAAGGCAGTTCTGCTGATTTATTATGTCTCTTTATATTGATAATTTCTCCACTATTTTCACCCTGTAGTTTTGAGGTCTTTATTAGAAAACTGATTTTTTTACCTGATTAGCAATAATAGTAAATATGGCTTAATTATATTTCAGATTACTTTGCAAAAACCATATTTGTTTAAAATAATTTATTATTGCCTGGTCTCTAGAAAAATGCCTATCACACAAAGTAGAAAGTGTATGAACTTTGTTTGAATAGTGAATGAATTAATTCAGCAATAAATTTGGCTTTGTATTGGGGTAAAAAATAATCATCATTTAATTGATAAAATGAAAAGTAAATTTATATAAGATTAGAAGAACACAATTCAAATAAGAAATGTTTTAAATGCCAGGGTAATATTTTAGTACATGATTTACACATGTGTTTTTGTTTTCAGATGAAACAATAAGTTTGAAATCAAATTTGTTTCAAATATGCCTATAGCTTCGAAAAATGTATCTGTTTGGATATAGTTCTAATTTAAAAAAAATGAAAAGTTCCCCTTTCTGTGCTTCTGTAGTCTTTTAATGCAGTTTTTGTTGCTATTAACTGGTCATATCTATCACTAGATTCTGGGATCTTAAAGACAGGGATTATAATTTACTAGTTTTGAATCCTTAGTTTTTAAAATGGCATGTAAGAAATGAGCACTCAATATATATTTAGAGATTAAATCAACTAACAGTTATAAATACTGTTTCATAATCCTTCAATATCACAAAGCTGCACTGGTATAATTGTTTAAAAATATTCTGTATTAATGTTTATAACAATTGTATTATGGTCAAATATAAAGTATGTAGGTATTTATTAAACACATTATGTTTATTGGCTCTTTGACCTTTCTCCCTACTCATCTCAGTATCTTCTTAGTATTCTTAGGTAGTTGGGTATTTTTTTCTAAATGCGTGCGCTAATTATTCTTACATATTAATTGTTTTTGAGTCTTCCTTAAAGAGAAATATTATGCTTATCCCTGAAGAGCTCTCTTATTTACACTTTTCACACCTTTCTTTCTAAGTTTATTGCTTGACTCTGAGTTGATTTCTTATTTACATAATTTTTATGTCAATCCTAGACATTCTTTCTTCTCTAGGTAGTCTGTTTTGAAGCTCTTTGTTTTAAAAGGCAGGTTTTATTAATATTCAGGTATGGTGAGGTCAACAGATCAAGAGAAGACTGACTTTTCAAAGTCAGTTGTTGTGCACAGATCCCAAGAGAAAGGAGCATGCACCCTTGCCACAGAGAGCCTTAAAGGGGAGCCAGGCTTGTTCAGGGACAGAGAGAGCAAGGGAAGAACATGAGCAAAGTCTTCACTGTGGTTTCCACAGGAAGGAACTTAACAAGGTAGAATAACCAGATCTACAGTTGGCTAGTTTGAATATTATCAGTGGGCTCTGGGACATAGGGGCTGTTGGTAGTTGCCTGATACCTGGCCCAGGTATGATTAAGGTGGGGAATAGTGGCCCTAAGTGTGACAGTCTGATACAGGAAGTGGTTGGGTGTGGGCTCTGGCTTGGGATTGGTAGATTTGCATATGAAAGTCACATTTGTAGGCAAGTCTTTTACTATATCTAAGAATTGACTAACCTTGGGAAGGGCAGTCCCACTACTGTCTGCAAGGCCACAGACAGGAAAACATCACAAATACAGATAATAAAATGACATGTTTAATACACGCTTCCATACTTTCATATTTTTTTAAAGTACAAAAATTTAATTATTATTTTGATTCATTGCATCATCATGTATCAATTCAAGTACTTACAAGGTGTTAAGCACACTTCCTTTAAGAAATCTTGTTGATTTTTTTTCCTGTAAAATTATACTACTTAAAGGATTCAATGAATTTGCCTTTTACTGATTCTAACAGGCTGCCAATCATGGGATTTAGCATGTTTGTAGCTCCCTGGGTGCTTCCTGGATGCTACCTAATAATAAGTATGGCACAGGAGAAAAATCATCTAACTACAAGTTAGTAGTAGAAAATTGTGTATTTTCAAAAGTCGAAGCTTTTTACTTTTGGTTTCCTTTACATATAATACATGTTATATATATATATTTTTTTCCATTTTTTTAATTGACATAAAAATTTGTGGTATACAACACAACGTTTTGAAATATGTATACATTGCGGAATGCTAAATAAAGCTAACTAAACTATTATCTCAAATATTTATTTATGGTGAGAACATTTAACACTTAAAATCTATTCTCTTGGAGATTTTCAAGTATACAATACATTGTTACTAACCATAGTCACCATATTTTACAATAGATCTCTTGAACTCATTTCTCCTAACAGAAACTTTTTATGCTTTGACCAATATTTTCCTACCTGCCTCACCTCCTGTCTTCCCCCTTGCCCCAGGCCCTGGTAACCATCATTCTGCTCTCTGCTTTTATGAGTTCCACTTTTGTAGACTCCACGTATAAGTGAGATCATGCAGTATTTTTCTCTCTGTGCCTAGCTTGTTTCACTTAATGTCCTCCAGGTTCATCCATGTTGTTGCAAATGAGAAGATTTTCTTCTTTTTTAAGGCAATAATATTCTATCGTGTGTGTGTGCGTGTGTATATGCATACACACGCACACACACACACACACACACACACACACACACCATTTTCTTTATCCATTCATCAGTTGATGGACATTTAGATTGATTCTCAGTAGCTGTTGTGAATAATGCTGCAATGAACAAGGGAGTGCAGATATCTTTTCCACATGCTTTTATTTCCTTTGGATATGTAGAGTGGGATTGCTCGATCATATGGTAGTTCTATTTTTAACTTTTTGAGGAATCTCTACATTGTTTTCATAATAGCCATGCTAATTTCTTTTACTACCAGCATTCTACAGGGGTTCCCTTTTTCCTGCATTCTCACCAACATTTGTTATCTTTTGTCTTTTTGATAATAGCCATCCTAACCTGTATGAGGTGACACCTTGTTATGGTTTTCATTTGCATTTTCCTGATGATCAGTAAAGTTGAGCGTTTTATATATATATATATATATATATATATATATATATATATATATATATATATATATATATATATATATATATAGTAGTCCCCCATTATCTGAGGTTTCACTCTCCACAATTTCAGTTATTCAAGGTCAACGTTGGCCTGAAAATACTAAATGGAAAATTCCAGAAATAAACAGTGTTTTACATTGTGTGCCATTTTCAGTAGTGTGATGAAATCTTGAGACATCCTCCTGCTCTATTCCTTCTTCATCACAGTAAGAATTAGGGTGAGTACAGTATGATGAGATATTTTGGGAGGGAGGGAGGGAGAGAGAGAGAGAGAGAGCATTTATACAATTTTTATTATAGTATATTGCTGTAATTATATTTTATTATTAATAATTGCTGATAATCTCTTACTATGTCTAATTTATATATTAAACTTTATCATAGGTATAAATGTATGGAAAAAAACATAGTATATTTACGGTTTGGTACTATCTGTAGTTTCAGGCATTCACTGAGGGTCTTGGAATGTATTCTCCAAGGATAAGGGGGGATAACTATATCTGTTGTTCATGTGTATGTCTTCTTTTAAGAAATGTTTATTCAACTTTTGTCCATGTTTTAATTGGGTTATTTTCTTACTATTAAGTTGAGGTTTTTTTAATATATTTTGGATATTAGCATCTTATCAGATGTATGGTTTGCAAATATGTATACATTCTTTCCATTTTGTAGCTTGTCTCTTCACTCTGTTGATTATTTTCTTTGCTGTGAAGAAGCTTTTTAGTTTTATGTAATCCCACTTGCCTATTTTGCTTTTGTTGCTTGTACTTTTGGTGTACATATAAAAAAAAATTATCGCCCAGAACAATGTTATGGAGTTTTCCCCTGTGTTTTCTTCTAATAGTTTTATAGTTTCAGGTGTTATATTTAAGTCTTCAATTCATTTTGAGTTGAATTTTGTATATGTTGTGAGATCTGAGTCTAATTTAAGTTTTTTTGCATGTGGATATCACCTTATTTTAATGGTTTTTTCAAATTCAGCTGTTTTTGCTAATTTAGTCAGTTGGCATGTCTTTAATTATGTTTGAATTTTAGCATCTTTCCAAACAGATATTTTAAAATTTTTGTTGATTCTGGTTATAGTTTATCATATGTTTTGCAAATCTTTCCATACTTCATTTTTTTATTTGCTATTTTTTATGAAATAAAAATAAATATAAAATAAATAAAATAACTTTTATAAAATTCTTATAGCATCTTATTGTGAGATTCTTACTCTAAGATTTTCTGGTTTTAGGTCATGCTTTTGAAAGGTCTTCTGTACTTGAAATTATAAAATTATTTAATCGGGCTTTCTTCTAATAATTTGTTTTCCTGTCATAATTTCAATGTATATCTTTGATCCATCTGAAATTTATATTGGTATTAAGGGATCATTTTAATCATAGAGAAAAATCTAGTATATATTAGGGACAATTTACACACTCTTCATTTTCTTTCTAGTTACAAACTTTGTTTTTGATCAATATTAATAAATGTTTTAAAAACTGGTAGTTACTTTATTCCTCTATTTTTCTTTTTTCCAAATATTTCCTGATTTTTTCTCACATAGTTAATTCCCAGACAAACTAGTATAATTTGTCAATTTCATTAAAAAAAGGTTATTTTTAACTGAGATTAAATCCAAAATATTGGTAATTTTAAGAAAATTGACACTCTTAAATGTTTAGTATTTTAACCAATAAACATTATTTAAATATTGTTGTTTATTTTTAAACTCTGTTGAGACGTGATGTATCCCCAAATGGTATTCATGACCTGGTATTCACACTCTTGTAATCGCTTCTTCTTTAGTGTGGGTAGGACTTGTAACTTGCTTCTAAGGAACAGAATGTGTCACAGTTGATGGGATGCTACTTTCATAATTATGCTACCTAAAACTGCAACTTTCATTTTGCTAGAAGACACTCTCTCTTGCTGGCTTGGATAAAGCAAATTGTAATATGCAATACCAATTTAGAGACACATACAGCAAGAAACCAAGTGCAACCTCTGGCTAACAGCCAGCAAGAAAGTAAGGCCCTTAGTCTAAGGCCTCAAGGAACTAAGTTCTGTAAACATCCAGTGATCTTCAAAGACGATCCTTTCCTAATGGCGCTTTGAAATGAGTCTGCACACCAGGCCAACATATTGGTTTCAGTCTTGTGAAGTACAGGGCCCAACTAAGCCATGCCAAGACTCTTGATCCATAGTAACTCTGCAATAATAAATGTGTATTGTTTTGAATCATTGAGTTTGTGATAATTTGTTATGCAACGATAGATAAATAATATAGAAACATAAAATTATGCAGGTTTCTTCTTACATATAGTAAATCTTTTATATTGAAGTTTTATGTTATTTAAAAAATACTTTATTAACCTATTTTAAGTGGAATAGTTAATTACATATATTTTCTAAATGATTTCTTGTATACATTAATTGTGTAGTACACCTCTTACTTCGACATATTATTGTTTCTAATAAGTTTTCAGCTTAATCAGTTGGAATTTCATTAAAATTATATACCCTTGCAAATTATAATAACTTTTACTTTCGATATTTATAATAAATTTATTATTTTATCTAATCATACTATTTAATAGTAGAACAATATTAAATAAAAGAAATTTTCCTTCCTGACTTCAATGAGAATACATCAAGATTTTAACCAGCATCATATTGTTAGATTTGATTGTATGTTTTTCAGTTATAAATGAAGTATCTTTATTTTCCTGATTTAAGATTTTACCAATATTTAATTTTTGCCTTCTCCACCTCCTTATGCAACTTTTATTAATGATATGAAATTTCTTTTTTGATCTAATATGGTAAATTTTGTTTATCCATTTAACTTTGAAACATAACTTTATCCCAAAGAGAAATCTTGTTTACATGAAATATACAGATATTTAATACAGTAATATTTTATAAGCTAATACTTAAAGTTTTTTGTAGTTGCATTTTATAATTAATCTGTAATTGTTTTTTAATCTCCTATCTTTCTAGATTTGATACCAGTGATAGATTAGCTAATTAAAAAGATAAATGATGAAGTTTTTTATAATCTTAAATTTACATTATATTATTTCCTTTATTGCTATTTGAAAAAATCATGTGATTTCCTCACATAACCCTCATCAGAAGCAAATGTGATAATCTGTGTAAACCTATTTTTTCAGAGCTCAGCATGTTTGATATTTAGTAAATGATAATTTATTTTATTAGTGATACAACTCTGATAGTTTTACCAATTTCTTTCAAGGCATTTAACTGTTTGGGTTTTCCATGACATAATGACATTTGTAAAATTAGTGCTTTATATTTTTTCTAATGATTTAAATTAGGAAACACTTGAAGCAACTAAAAAGGAATTCTGAGTAAAAATCTTAACTAAACTCAGTAAGATATAAGAATACACAGTTTGGTGACACAAAGAACTGAGCAAAACTCTGCAGGATATGAAGGAGCAAGTTTAGAAAGAGATTAATAATTTTAAAAAGAATGTAGTGGAACTCATGGAACTGAAGGAGTTATTCAACAAAATAAAAAACACAACTGAGAGCATAAGCAGCAGGCTAGAGCAAGCAGAAGAAAGAATTTCTGATTTTGAAGGTAGTCTTCAAAATAACTCAGGTGGACAAAAAAATAATTTAAAAATGAGGAAAATCTAAGAGAGATAGTGGATAACCCTAAACACACAAACATCTGAATCATGGGAGTTCCTGGAGGGGAGGAGAAAGAAAAGGCATTGAGAACATATTCAATGAAATAACAGTGGAAAACATCCCAGGTAGAGGCACAGACACAGACCTTCAGATTCAAAAGGCTCAAAGATCCCCAACCAGATTCAATATAAGAGGGTCCTCCGCAAGATACATTATAGTCAAACTGGCAAAACTCAAAGACAAAGAAAGAATCCTAAAAACAGCAACATAAAAGCATCAAGTCAGCTGTAAGGGAGTCTCCATCAGACTGACAGCAGACTTCGCAACAGAAACTCTACAAGCCAGAAGAGAATAGGATGATATATTCAAAATACTAAAAGGAAAAAAAAAAAAAAAAAAAAAAGCCTGCCAGCCAAGAATACTATACTCAGCAAGGCTATCTTTCATAAATGAAGGAGAAACAATGTATTTCCCAGAAAAACAAAAACTACAGGAATTTACCACCACACAACCAGCTCTACAAGGAATCCTCAAGGGAGAACCGCATCTGGAATCCAAAAACCATTAATCACTACCATGAATACACAAGAAAGAACAAAATAATATTCGTAGAACAAAAATGCAAACAAGGAAGAGAAAGAAACTGTATCTTACCACTTCCAAAAACCAGCAAACACTGAAGACAGACAATAAAAGGGAAGGAAAGAAAAGATATCTAAAACATCAAAATGAAAATCTATAAAACGCCATGAGTAAGACAATACCTTTCAGTAACAACCGTAAATGTAAATAGATGAAATTCCCCACTCAAAGACTGGCTGATTAGATTAAAAAGCTAGACCCAAGAACATGCTGTCTGAAAGAGACTCACTTCTAAGAGTGAAGGGATGGAAGAAGATGCAGTAGGTAAATGGAAGTCAAAAATGAGCAGGCGTAGCTATGCTTATATTGGATAAAATAGACTTTAAACCAAAAACCATAAAAAGAGACAGAGTTTTTAAATTTCCTCTGCATATGTTGTACTATTCTTGTTCCTATTTCAGTCATGTGTGGCTTCTCCATGTTTTAAGCTTTTAGAAATTAAATATTATTTTTAACATTGGATTATTTCCTAAATATTATTCTTCTAATTGTTTCTTAATTCCCATTTTTTTGCTTTTATATATTTTGCTTTTATAGCATATATAAATTCTTAAAGTAAATGATTAATTCAATTTTATTCCATCATTTAGTATTGTAGCAGGTTAAAACTTACTTTTCTCTTTCTCTAAAACAACTTTAGGAATTTTCATAAATTTAGATATGTAGTGTTTTTATTGACATAATTGTCTACATAATTAGATATTTTGGTTGTGATTGCCATTTTGACACCAACATTATCTTTAAAGATTTTTCTTTTCATTTTTTTCTTTCTTTCTTTCTTTTTTTTTTTTTTTTTTTTTTGCTTTCTCTCATTATTTTTGCTACTTTTATTTATTTTGGTCAAAGAATGTGGCCTGTACTATTTGGTACTTTTTGACATTTTATTGAGATTTCCTTTCCAGAGTAATACACAGCCCACATTTAAAAGTGTTTAATGAGAATTTGATAAGGAGTTTAGAATTTGGATTTGATAGGGAATATAGAATTCAATATATTTGTTAAACCTGCATTACTATTCATATATGCAATTCTTCAGCATCCTTCCTTACTTTAAAGTACATTCTCTAACATAAACTGATAATTTAAAGTTTCCTATTTCCGTTGTTGTGTTTATGCTGACTTCGTTTTAATGTTTCCTATATTTTAAGATGCTAATTTAGTTTTTAAGGATTTGTGGCATTGCAATACTAACTTTGGACTTTATTATTTATCCTTTTATAGTACCCTGTCTTGTTTTCATTTAATTAATTTACCTTTAATGCAAACTTACCTGATGTTACCTTGTTTTGAACAAGGCTTTATTCTGCTAATGCTGTCCAGCAATTGTCCACCTTCCACTAGCCTATCTGTATTTTCAAACCTGAATCAAAGTGTCTAGTATTGATAAACATCTAAGCAAGTAACTATACAGACCCTGTATCCATTGAGGTCACTGTATTCTGAAGATGTCCTCTCAATGTTCCAAGAGTGGCATTTCTTATGGAAATTACAGTAAAGAGATGAACAATTATGGTTCTCCCAGTACTATAATTCTATTAGGACTAGTACTTATAGGAATGGGAAGTACATTGTAGTAGTGAGATTGTTATGGAAACAGACTGGATGAAGAAGCTGTCGGCATTCAGAGGATTGGAGAGTCAGGTATTTTTATTATGCTAGCAGGCCCAGACAAGCTAATGCTTTGAAATCTGGACCCCTAGCTCAGGTCTTACAATGCTTTTATAGGTGACACATTTACAAGGCTATCACAGCAGTAAGTTTCATTTCTCAGAATTCACGTAGTCTGGTCAAATAAGCAGGCTCAGTCACAGAAGCCAAAAATGCAAGTAGTGATTAGAGGCTAGACTAGTGTAAGAAGCAAATATTGTTTCAAAGACAAAATATTACTTCAAGGACAAAACAGGCTTATGAGAAAATTATTTTGGCATTTTTTCCAATATGATCACCATTATTTTAAGCACTAAAATACTACTTACTGAGGATAAATAACCCAAATAAGAGCATTCACAGAACATTTTTAAGTTCGAGATTAGGAAATGTTATCAGTGTCTTTCACTACATAACTAATTCTCTAGAATTACTAATAGAAGTGTATTACCAAAAAGAATGTCTCAGAAGTAGTTATGGAAATCAATTTAAAACACAATACATCTTGCATAGTATTTTATTAGACTTCTGACTTTTGATGTGGTGTGGTCTTAAGCTAATCAAAGTGGTTGTTTCCTTAAAATATAAAACTACAAATAGACTTTTTAAAAATTTCTCTCCTTTATTCAAACTTTGCAGAAGAAAAAAATATAATGTAGCTTAGATCATAGATGAACTTGAGATAGAAACCCCTTTTAAGATCAAGCGTTCATGGTAGATCAGAGCAGTGTAACTCAAAAGACATATATGCCATTGTCTTTTTGACCTAAGAATAACTGACAAGCCTGGCCCAATGCTTATCTGTACTTGGCTTTCTTGGGTCATGTGCAGATGACATTCCATCTTTTCCCTTCCATCTTGGGTCAAGTGAGGGCGCTCATTTTTTCCACATATATGTTCTGCTTGGATCCATTCCTGAGAGCTAGAGGTTGGGCAAGGTAATATTAGAAGCAACAAATATAAATCATATTCCTGCTGATGTCCAGTAACTGGCTCAATATCTCAATTGTGTTTCTCAGGACTCACTCATGACTTGGCCCACTGACCCAAATGAAGGGTTTTAGTAAAATCTCAGTGAAGATAAAGCCAGATTATGACCCAGAATTATAATCTAAGCATGTTTCTATAAATTCTTTTTTGCTTACCATTATTTTTGTGAAAGTTATCCATGTTGATACCTTTAGGTCTGCTTCCTTCCTTTTCGTAACCATATTGTGAACTATACTAGTATAGTTGATTATACTGCAACTAACTAATACGGTATTTTGTTAGTTGGACTTTTAGGTTGTTTCCTTTTTCATTATGACAAACACTGTCTTTATAAGTATTTTTGTACCTCTCCCCATAAACATGTAAAAATTTTTCTCTTTGGTATTTACTTAGACAGGTATTGGTGGATTATAGTATTTGTGTGTAACTTAGTGGATATTTCCAAATTTTCCACCAGTAATGTGTAAAAGTTTCTAGTGCTCTACATTCTCACCAGTACTTGGTCTTGCTAGACTTAACATTTGCTAATTAAATATGTGTACAATGTTTCAAAAAAGCCCTTGGTGATTTAATCCCTGCTATATACACAAATTCATGAATGCAAAAACCAAGTCTTCAGTAATTCCGTTCCTTGTACTCTTACTGCCTAGTATTGTCCTTGGTACATAGTAGGTGTATTGCTGTTGCTCAATAAGTATTTTTCATTTAATGATTGAATAAATGAATGAATAAGCTTGGCTACTAGCACCCTTTCTGCAGTAGAAGCTTGTTATCCTTTAATATAGGTTCTAGGGGACTGGTTTCTAAATTAAAAGAAAAAGTAACAATTGTGTAGTTGTATGTGCTAAGATGTATGCTAGGTGCTGAAGATTTGAAAGAAAGCTTTGTGTGAGGTCTTAGCTTCACATATTCAAGAACAGAATTGAGAAAAAGCAGAGCAAAATAGCCGACTAGAAGGATCCACAGCTTGTCTCTCCCACAAAGAAAGAGAATACTTCAAATATGCAACTACACTTGGACGAAAATAACCAAAGGACAGAGCTGGAACACATCAAAGGAGTGGCAGAGATGCTGGTGAGTGCAGAAACTGAAGATAGCCATATAGAGAATGGAAGAAAATTTCTGGCCTCTACCACCCCACCCCCCAACGGGAGCTGCAATGTACAGTACATTGCCCATGTACATGTGTACATTCAATACAATGAACAGTGTATTGAAATTTCTAATCCTTGCCAAGGATTACCGTGTGTATATGCTATGTATTAAAAGGAAAGAGAATTAGAACCAAAAACTGGAGGGACTGAAGTTTGATATAATTTAATTAATTCAAAAGCACTTAGCTTATATCTAGGGTCTTGGCTAAAATTACATAATACACAGTAGCTATGACAACATATCTCTGTCACTAAAGCTTCCAAACTAGAAAGGTATATGGTACATAAGAGCATTACTAGCTTTTATTAAGAGACTGCTACTGGAATACAAAGTGGCTAATTTTTTTTTTTTTTTTTTTTGTACTAAGGAGTTGGAACCTGGTTTGGGTCCTAAAAAAATGGATACAACTTTAATTAAAATAAGTGAGAACAGGAAAGGGCTTGCTAAAGATAGAAAAAAAATGAAAACAAAGCAGAACATTGAGAAAGTACATGCAGGAATGTTCGCAGAGCATCAACAAATGTCACCTACAGATCATATGGGTAAGAGAAGGCATTAAGAATAGGGCCATATTATCAACATTGGGAACATTAATTTGGAATTTAGTTTGGCCTTTAGCTGGAAGGATTTAGGGTACAAATCAACATTATTTTTAGTATGAGAGTCATGTGATAGGACATTTACTTTGTAAAGTTTTTCTTTCAAAATATCTGGAGAAATGGTTTTGATATGTTTATATTATAGAATATCAATTCAGCTATTAAATTTTTAAAATTAAAATTTTCATGATAGGAAGCCATAATCAAACAATTACCATTTATGTTCTGGTTTTATCTGATTTTATTTGTAATACATTGTAGAACACTTAGAAAACCAAAAGATTAGAACAAAATAAAACATCCAATTATTTCACACTACTCAGGTACAACCACTTCAAATATTTTGTTTATTTACAGATTTACTTCTGTGAATGAGTATGTATGTAGCAATTGTTTTTTCTTTTTTTTTTTCTTTTTTGTTGTTGTTTTCACCAAATTTTGATTACACAATACTCCGAGTGTGGATATTTTTACTGTGCATTATTTTGATAGACTTTATCATGCCAATGAAATATTTTAAACATATTTCTTAAGGGCTACTAAAATTTTTATTGTATAAATTGATTGTAATCTGTTCAATTATTAATATATTAGATAAAAACACTATTTTTTATTTTAGTTATTATAAAAGATACTGGGTTCTTCTTATATATTTATTATTATGTCCCTAAAATAAATTACTAAATGTGGAATACATCTCCAAATAAGGAAATATATGTGAGATATATACATATATAGCACATATATACATTAATGTAGTCATCTATCAATTTGTGAAGGCAAAACCAGTAAATAAAAACCCTTTACAGTCCACCATTAACTAACAGTGTTTTCAAGTTTTTCAATGACCCATGTTAAGTATAAATACACAAAGCAAGAAATGTATACTTCTTTTCATAGCCACCTGATATTCTGGAAGAATCCTCCTTCAGAAAACAAGTAAGAATTTGAAATAAAAATGACTTCTAAAAAGTATTAAAATGTTGACAGGATAGTGAGAAATTACTGAACCAAATAATGAAAGAAGTCTATATAGTAAGATAGAATTCAGGTCCCCTTTTTGCTCTGTTTGTGTATGTATGTCAGTCAAGAAGAGTTAAAGGAGGAATATCATGTGAAAGGTATTGCATAGATAGACTTGATTAATGTTGGGAATTAATTAGATATGTAATACATGACAGTAAAAAAACTGCTTTTATGAAACTTATGATCTGAAATAAGAAATGCAGTGTGACTATTTGAAATAATTATGATAGGAAATATGATTTAAACACCAAATTAGGATTCTGCAGAAAACAGTGTAAAGATAGGTAAATATAGCTTTCCTCTTTATTTTTATAAGCAATATAGGAAGCATTCAGTCCTCCAGAGATTCTCAGATGTGAATTGCATTAATTACTATATAATGAATTAGCTTCCAAAGTGTTTTACTTTAAAATTTTGTAGCTTTTACAGGTGCTGGCATAGGAGTTCACAATATTTTTGTCCCATAAAATTGCGATGCATTATTCACCAATAAAACCATAGAAATTTGACAGAATAGCCAACTGAAGTTGTATGTTCATAAGATAAGAGTGAACATTTTAACATAATAACGAACGGGCCAGTAAGTCATCATCTCGTATTTTGAGCTTAGGGTTTTTTTTTTTTGTTTTTGTTTTTTTCATTTTCACTCTTGCAAAAAATAAATGTATATTACAAGCTTAAACTAGTGTTTAAACCAGTGTTTAAACTGTCTTTTGGCAGATGGAATGTCTTCTTACAACTAATGTACTCATTTGTCTTACATTATATTTAGAATTGAGTGATTCACAATGTCTACTACTTTAGGCTCTTTCATCAAACTATGTTATAAAAATAGTGAACTTTTTAGTGGGAAGTTAAAAAAAATCAAAGTGCCAATGAAATGCTGAATCATGAGGCTGTATTAAAAAATGTCTTACTTGTTCTTTAATAGAATTACTTGAATGATATGGAAAACAGACTATCAAATGCACTCATGGATCCAAGTCAGTTATATTGTTAGCAATGTACTATTTATTGAGCAGCTATCACTACATTCATTGCTAAACGCTATATCTGATAATCACATGGTTTTTGTCCTTGCTTTTATTGATGTGATGTGATGATAAAATCGTCATATAATTATTTTAATAGATGCAGAAAAATCATTTGACAAAATTCAGCATCCCTTCATGATAAAGACCATCAACAAATCTAAGGAGAGTATGTAAACACAGTAAAAGCCATATATGAAAAACTCACTGCCAACATCATTCTGAATAGGGAAAAATTAAAAGTTTTTCCTTTGAGAGCAGGAACAAGACAAGGATGCCCACTCTCACCACTCCTGTTCAACACAGTATTGAAAGTATTAGCCAGAACAGTCAGGCAAGAGAAAGAAATAAAGGGCATCCAAATTGGAAAAGACAAAGTCAGATTGTCACTGTTCACAGAGGACATGGTCCTACATATAGAAAAACCCATAATTTCTACCAAAAAAACTTTTACAGCTCATAAATGAATTCAGTAAAGTTACAGGACACAAAATCAATACACAAAAATCAGGCGCAGTCTTGTACGCTAACAATGAAAAACTGGCTGTTTTAAATGACTTAGAAAAAAATCACGGTCTTTTTATTTTTAAATCAGTGACACATTGATATATAAGTAAATACAAAAAATACAAACACTTTCTTTTCTCCAGGGTCTCACAATATAGAATTAGAAATCTATGTACATACATGCTTGAGTAAAGTACTTTCACAACTGTTTGTCCTGTATTTTTCACCTTTTTTGTTTTCTTACCTAAACTTTGTTTATATTTTGTCTGTGAGCAGTAGAAAGCATATTTCTAAGGCTAATTAATTATGAGTATCTCTGAGTCTATTATTTTCCCCTATAGGGAGAAAATTTATTTGATTCAGAGGCCCCCGTTGGGCTATAAAGCTGCAGTAATTCTATTTAAGCATAAAAATCTTCTTGAATTAACAAAGAATACCTTCTGTCTGGATGCTACACTATAATAGTACTTCTTTTAGGAAAATGCAAGTAAGAAAATTTAAAACTTCCTCTGAAAATATAAATACAATATTATATTAAAATGTTAGTTATTTAATTTCTAAACTCATTAAATTATCATTAAATGCAACACAATATCATTTACTTGGTAGTTTTAATTTTCTTCTAAAGAACGTACAACAGTTTCAAGCATTTAAATCAGGATGTAATGTATATCAATCATGACTTTAACTACAATCTATTTTCTATAATCATTATTCTGTCTGTGCTTTTAGTTTTCACTTGTGTGATACTCCATCTTATTTCTCCTTCTCCTTCCCAAGCGGTATTTAATGAGTTTCTTATAGTAACATATGCCCTATTCACAATGCAAAATTGTTAATGCTTAATGATAGATGCTCTGAGCTTGTAGTTCAAGGTCCTATGTAATGCAGTGACTAATTTTTTGAGTGTGCAAATTGAGCCACTGTTGAGTATCAAAAGATTACTATTAATAATTGGCAAACTTTGTACAGAATTGATGGTTAGACACCCTTTTCTCTGTGCCTGAAGCCAGTCTCACAAAAGAGCAAAGCAGGTGTGGTGAACTTGGCTGCCTCCCCCAAGGCATACCTAGTCCTGAGATTTATTATCATTTTGATCTTCACCAGTGTCATGAGTAGTCACTCCTTTTTGATTGTGATTCTTTAATCCTGAAATTTGAGGGTTAGACGTATTTATTTTTTCTTTCTCTGAAATTCCAAATGTCCATTTTGTTTCTATTTACTTATCTTTCTTTACACTTTTCAAAAGTTTTCTTATATATTGAAAAATTAGAATAACATTTTATCTATTTGAGAACTAAATTTTCTCAGTGTAAAAACTGAATTGTGATTTTTTTTGGCAATTCTTTAATCACACAAAAGCTTACATGGTCTGGAACCAAATTAATTACTTCATTTTTGAGAGAAAAAATAAGCAGACAAGAAGTATAATCCAGAGTTGTCACAAGTATACTGGGATATATGTTCACTCTATATATGTGTTTTTCTAACTCTGTATATGGGAAAAAAGAATTTACAGATGTTTCGATCTCTTAATGAGGGTATTTTTACCATACTTAGCAACCCATCTTTTCTGGATATCCAATGAAGACAACTTCCAAAAAAACAAAGTTGGCCTCTAGAGGCATATTAACCTAACTAGCTGAATATTAATTAATTAATTTTCCAATACATGCAAATATTCAACAAATAATTACTAAATACATGCCAAACACTATGCTAGTATCTAGAAATTCACCTCTGAATAAGATACGATGCCTTCTTATGGAGTTCTTAGTCTAATGGAGAAAGAAAAACAAATAGGCAGATGCACTATACTGTGATAGGCAAGATGATAAAGCACATAACAAGGTCTAGGAAACTAACAGTGAGGTAAGCCTAAGTCAGTTTTGGTAAGTGAGAGAAATCTTCAGAGAGTAAAGTTAGTTAAAAATTCATGTACTCTTTTTAATGGGTCAGGAAAAAGATTATTTTATTAAAAGGGAATGGCAGGTGTAGAATCCTAGAAGTTTTAAGGCCCGTGGAATATTTTGAAGAAACATATGTAGTTTGATAGGATGGGGACTAAGAATAAGAATATTTGGAAGAAACATATGTAGTTTGATAGGATGGGGACTAAGAGACGTAGGGGAAATGAGAAACTTCATGAATTGGGAAACAAGCTCATTCCTAAAGAGCCTTGTGAGCCATTCTCAAGAATTTGATCCTTATATTGAGCCTAATAACATTGAAATGCTTTAGTAGAAGAGTCATGCAATTAGATTTGTGGAGTGGCAGTGAAAATGTGCTGTTTAGATTTCTTACTGTGAGGATCATGATTGACAGATATCCCAGGTGCTACCATTCTGGATTCACCGTCTCCTGCTAGACAGTCACTGAGCATGGTGGGTATGCCTGTGCTCACTCACTCCTACAAGAGGCAGGTCCCCTCGAATGAGGAACAGTGGCTGAAGGATTCCCTATCCGACTGAATGAACTTTCCGGGAACTGCACTGCAATCTGATATTTTTCCTATCCAATCCTCCTTCCTTCCCCCAGTAAACTCTTGCTCATCTCATTATGCCTTGGTCACACAATCTAACACAATTTCTTCTCCACCAATCAGCTTTGTATACTGAGATTCCATAAAAATATCAGCTTTGACTGAGCTCCAGGTTTTGCCTTATACATCCCTACCCACTACATGGATGCTTATTACCTATAGGCCTCAGAGAGAATCAGTAAAGCCCTAAAGGAGCATATCTTAATAGAGATGTTTATGCTCATGTATTATCTAATTTAATCAGTTTGTTTGTCACACTGTATATATAGCACTTTGAAGGCAGGACTTTTCCCTCTCTTCAGCACTACTGTTTATCCTGCCCAGCAGGTTACCTAGAATAAAATAGGTACATGGTAAATATTTGTTAGATATTGTTCACAATGTATAGTTTTACATCAAACCTTAGATCCTGCTTACTGAAAGTTGTACATGTATATGTCATTAAGAGAAAAAAAATCTGACTATTCAATAATGATAATAATGGCTATTTACCTTTATTAGACTCTTTTTAAATACTTATTACATTAGTTAGATATGTTATCATATATTATACTTATCAAACAAACAAAAAAAATATAAGGGAAATAAATTGGTTAATTTATTTCTAAAACCCTTTTTCATATTTAGAGTACTACTCTTCTGATCACATTTTTAAGTCAGTTATTGATGTCTGTACCTTCCCACACAAAATAATTCTGTGGGCATGATAAACACAGGTGATGAAACTTGCTATAAAAATTTTAAAAAATACTTTGATAACACAACTAAAAGTCAATAGAGTTGTTTTTTAGGTTGCAAAGACAAGCTTTGCAAATGAGTAGAGTTAGCTGCATTTTTCAACTGTTTTTCAGTTGAAATATACATGTTTTTGATATAAACCATCAGTAAAATGAAGTTCACAACTTGTAAATGTACAAAGCCCCCTTTGTATAGAGTATTACAAACAGGTAGAATCCACCTTCATGTTCCTTCCCCGTCATTACCTCCAACAGAGACATATAGTCTGATTTCTATCACCGTAGGTTAGTTTTGCCTGTTTCTGTATACATATGTACACGTGGAATCATCCAGCAATGTAGCATCATCTCTTTTTAAATTTTAACATTTGTTTGTAGATGTTTTTGTGGTAAAGTGTGTTGTTTCAAAACATGCCTATATTATACATTGATTTACTTAGAATAGATAGCATAGCTTTATACATGTTAATCTATCACTTTCCCTCACCCCACCCTCCCCGCCCTTCCTGGACTGTGGTAACCATTATTCTACTCTCTACTTAGAAGATAACCACATTGGTTTTTGGGGGTTTTTTTTGTTTTTGTTTTTGTTTTTAGATTCCACATGTGAGTGAGATTATGTGGTATTTTTTTTTCTGCTCCTAGCTTACATCACTGAATATAATGTTCTGCTGTTCCATCTATGTTGCTGTGAGTGACAGGATATCAATTATTTTAATAGCAGAATAGTATTCCATTGTGTGTATATAACACAGTTTTTAAATCATTTCATTCATTGACTGGCATTTAGGTTGATTCCATCTCTTGGCTATTGTGAATAATGTTGTAATATATTGGGAGTGCAAGTGTCTTTTTGATGTATTGACTTTTTCTTTGGGTGTGTACCTAATAGTGAGATTGTTGGGTCATAGGGTAAACCTATTTTTAGTTCTCTGGGGAAATTTCATACTGTTTTCCACAGTGGCTGTACCAATTTTCATCCCTATCAACAGTGTAGGAGAGTTCCTTTTTCTCTGCATCCTCACCAGCATTTGTTATTTTCTGTCTTGGTGATAATAGTCATTCTATCTTGGGAGATGCTATCTCATTGTACTTTTAATTTGCATTTTCCTGATGATTGATGATTTTGAGCATTTTTTCATATGTTTGTTGACCACTTGTATATCTTTGTTTGAAAAACATCTGTACAGGTCCTTTGCCCATTTTTCAATTGGGTTATTTGCTTTTCTTCTGTTGCTTTGTTTGAGGTTCTTATATATTCCAGATCTTAGCACCCTGTTTGTCTGATATAGAGATTGCACATACTTTCTCCCATTCTAAAGTCTCTTGACCTTGCTGTGAAGAAGCTTGAGTTTGGCGTAGTCCCATCCATCTGTATTTGCTTTAGTTACCTGTGCTATTGTAGTCTTGTTCAGAAAAACTGCCCACTCCCATTTCGTATAGTATTTCCCCTTTGTTTTCTTCTAATGTTTATAGTTTCAGGTCTTAAGTTGAAGTATTTAATTTATTTTGAATTGATTTTGTGTATGGTCAGAGATAGGGGTCTAGTTTCAGTCTTCTGCATGTGGATGTCAAGTTGTCCCAGCACCATTTATTGTAGTGGCTGCTTTTTTACTTTTGGCACCTTTGTGAAATGTCAGTTGGCTATAAATGTGTGAGTTTACTTCTGGGCTCTCTATTCTGTTCCATTTGTTTTTTTCTGTTTCTATGCCAGTACCGTGTTGCTTTGGTTACTATAGCTTGATAGTATGTTTTGAAGTCAGGTAGTGTGATGTTTCCACCTTTGTTCTTTTTGTTTAAAATTGCTTTGTCTACATGGGGTCTTTTGTGGTTCCATGCACAAGTATATTCTTTTTCTATTTCTTTGAATAGTGTCATTGATATTTTGATAGGGATTGCATTAAATCTGTAGATTTCTTTTGTTGGGCATCTCCGGCGGCCGCACAGGACCCCAACAGGTTTTTCCTTTCCCTAGAGGGTTGAGGCCAAAGGTATTGCCCTTTTCTCTCCCCCAGGACGCAGGGTGAAAAGAGATTCCAAGAGATGGGTGAGCACGCCGCCGCTCTCCCAGAGAGGGAACAAAAACACACACATGCAGTGGGGGTTCTGTCAGGCAGTTCCGTTTATTGTAACACGAAAGATCATATTTATATGCTTAGCAGGCGGGGATTTCTAAGCTTAGGCCAATCCTTGAAAAAGTCAAATGTGCATGTGCCTTGCCTCTCTATGCTTAGCCCTCCCCCTTAACTTCCCTTAGGCGAGACCTTTTATCCATTTAGGCCATCTGTTGTTTTTGCTTAGAAAAAGGGTGTGGTCCCATATTCCTTAAGGAATACGGACATTTTGATGATGTTAATTCTCACCCAATCCATGAACAGGGATATCTTTCCATTTTTGTACTCTTAAATTTCTTTCACCAATGTTTCGTACTTTCAGTTGTAGAGGTCTTTCATCTCCTTCATTAAATTTACTCCTAGGTTTTTTTTTTTTTGATAGCAATAGTGATCGCGTTACTTTCTTGATTTTTTCTTCAGTTCTACTGCTTTAATGGTGTATAGGAAGAATACTGAATTTTGTATATTGATTTTGTATCCTGCCACTTTACTGAATTCATTAGTCCCAGTAATTTTTTTGTGGGGTCGTTATGTGTATTATCATGTCATCTGACAATAGGAATAGTTTGACTGTCTCCTTTCCAATTTTGATGCTTTTTATTACTTTCTCTTGCCTTATTGCACTGGCTAGAACTTCCAATACTGTGTTGAATAAGAGTGTGAAAAGTGGAAATCTTTGTCTTCTTCCAGACCTTAGATAAAAAGCTTTGATGTATCATTGTTCAGTACATTTGCTGTGGGTTTGTTATATATGGACTTCATTGTGTTAAGACACATTCTTTCTATACCTGATTTGATGAGTGTTTTTATCATGAACAAGTGTTAGATTTTATCAAATGTTTTTTCCTGCATCTGTTGAAATTACCATATTGTTTTTTTCATTCTGTTGATGTGTTTTATCTCATTTATTGACTTGTGCATGTTGAACCATCCTTGCATCCCTGGCATGAATCCCACTTGGTGGTGGTACATATATTTTTAATGCATTGTTGGATCCAGTTCACTAGTGTTTTGTTCAGGATTTCCATATCTATGTTCATTAGGGATATCGGTCTGTTTTTTTGTTTGTTTGTTTGTTTGTTTTGTTGTTGTTGTTGTTGTCTTCTCTGGTTGTGGAATGAGGGTAATGCTGTCCTCATAGAATGAATTTGGAAGTACTCCTTTCTCTTCAATTTTTTTGGAAGAGTTTGAGAAGAATTGATATTAGTTTTTCTTTAAATGTTTGATGGAATTCAGTAGTAAAGCAATCTGGTCCTGTGTTTGTCTTTGCTAGAATACATTTTATTACTGCTTCAATCTCATTTCTGGTTATTGGTCTGTTTAAATATTCTAATTCTTTATAATTCAAACTTGGTAAGTTGCATGTGCCGAGGGATTTATCCATTTTTCCTAGGTTTTCCCATTTCTTAATACATAGTTGTTTGTAATAGTTGTCTTATGACCCTTTGTATTTTTGTGGTATCAGTTGTCATGTCTCCTTTTTCATTTCTGATTTTTTATTTGAGTCTTTTTTTTTCTTTGTTAGTCTTGCTAAATGTTTGTCAATTTTGTTTATTCAAAAAACCAACTCTTTGTTCTATTGATGTTTTGTATTCTTTTTAATCTCTCATTTATTTCTTCTCTGATCTTTGTTATTTCTCTCCTTCTAAGTAATTTTGGGTTTGGTTTATTCTTGTTTTTATTTTTTTCTAGTTCCTTGAGGTGCAACATTAGGTTCTTTATTTGAGGTATTCTTTTTAGATGAATAAACTTTATTTTTATAAACTTCCCTCTTAGAACTGTTTTTGATGTATTCCGTAGGTTCTGGTATGTTTTGTTTTCATTTTCATTTGTACTCAGAATTTTAAAAATTTTCTTTTTAATTTCCTCTTTGACTCATTTGTTGTTTAAGAGGATTTTAAAAATTTTCTTGTATTTGTCCAATTTTTGATGTCCCTTTTATTATTGATTTCTAGTTTTATTTCACTGTGGTTAGACAAGATAGTTGGTATGATTTCTGATGATGATGATGATGATTATTTGTAATTTGCTGAGACTTGTTTTTTGACCTACCATATGATCTATTCTAGAGACTATTCCATGTGCTGCTGAAAAGAATGTGTATTTGGCAGCTGTTTGAATCTTCTGTAAATGTTCATTAAGTCTAATTGGTCTAGAGTGGATATTAACTCTGATTCTTGGTTAATTTTCTGACTGGACAATCTTTCCTGTGCTGGAAGAGGAGTATTAAAGTCCCTAACTATTACTGTTTTGGAGTCTGTTTCTCTCATTAGGTCTAGCAGTATATGCTTTATATATCTGGGTGCTCCAGAGTTTTGTGTGCGTATATTTAGAATTGTTCTATCCTTTTGTTGAATTGCTCCCTTTATCATTGTTCAGTGATGTTCCTTATCCTCTATTATTTTTCCTTGGCATAAAGTCTATTTTGTCTGATGGAAATGTAGCTATTTATGCTATTTTTTGGTTTCCACTTGCAAAAAATATCTTTTTCCATTCCTTCACTTTTAGTCAATATGTGTCCTTATAGGTGAAGTGAGTTTCTTGTAGGGAGCATATTGTTGGTTATTGTTTTATAATCCATTCAGCCACTCTGTATCTCTTAATTGGGGAATTCATTTATGTTTAGAGTTATTATTGATATATAAGGACTAGTTACTGACATTTTGTTACTTTTTTATCCTGATTGTTTTGTAGATTTGTTTTACTGGTCTTCCTGCCTTTCCTTGGGATTAAATGTTTTTCTCTAGTAGTATATTTAGATTTCTCACTATTTATTTTGAAATATTTATTATAGGTTTTTGTGTTACAATTACCATGAGGCTCACAAAAAACTTGTTATAGTTATAACAGATTATTTTAAACTAATAACTTAGCTTTGATCATTAATGAAAATGGAAAAACCAAACTGAACTCAAAGCTTTGACATCATTGCCTCATACTTTTTGACATTTTGTTGTTTGAGGTTACATCTTTTAATATTGCCTACTTCTTACATGGTGTATGGATTTTTTACTATTTTCTTACATGGTTTTTGGATTTGTTATCAGGTTGGGTTTGTTCTTTAGTTTTCATAGTAAGGATGTAATTGGTTTTGTCACCATTCTTACAATATTGGCATATTCTGGGAATGTCTGTGTTTTTATTTTAGTAGTGAGTTTTATGCTTTCAAATGTTTTTTTGTTTACTTTAGTGGGGAAGAGCTCCCTTTAGCATATCTTGTAAGGCAGGCCTTGTGTTGATTAATACCCTTAGATTTTGTTTGTTTGGGAAAGACTTTATTTCTTCATTTCATTATAAATTTAGTTGTGCTGGATACATGAGTCTGGGTAGATAGTGTTTTCCTTCAGCACTCTGAATATGTCATCCCATTCTCTCTGGCCTGTAGGGTTTCTACTGAAAATTCTACTGAAAACCTACTGGACCTTTGTTGACTTTAATGTGTTTCTTTTCACTTGCTGTTTTCAGCCTTCTTTGTCTGTCTTTGGTTTTTGATAATGTGAATATAATGTGTCTTGGGGTGTTCCTCTTTGGATTGATCTTGATTTATGACCTCTGAGCTTCCTATACCTGAATACTGTCATCTTTCTCTATACTTAGGAAATTTTCAGCCATTATATCTTAAAAATATGTTTTCTAGGTCTCTTCCTTTTTTATCTCCTTTAGGTTCACAATTATGTTGAGGTTATTTTGCTTGAAGGAGTCCTATAATTGCTTCTGTTCTGTTTCTCTTTTTAATTTTTTTTTTCTTTTACTCTTCTGGTTGGGTAATTCCATATATTCTGTCTTCAAGCTCACTGGTCATTTCCTCTGTTTGATTAAGTCTGCTGTCTGAGTCTACTTTTGAGCTTGTCAGTTTAGATAGCATATTATTTATTTCTAGAAATTCTATTTGCTTATTTTTATATTTTTGATTGATTCTACTTTTGTTGAGTTTCTTGTCTTTCCCCTGGATTGATTTCAAATATTAACTTTTTATCTATATTTTCTTGCGACTTCCTGAGAATCTTTAAGAGGTTTATTCTGAATTATCTGTCAGATATTTCATAAATCCACTCTTCTTTTGAATTCGTTGGTGGTGCTTTGTTAGTTTCTTTTGATGGTGTCATATTTGTTTGTTTTTTCTTAATCTTTGTGTTTTAATGTGGATGCCTGTGCATTTGAGGAGAAGGCTACCTCTTCCAGGTTTTGATGTATTCTTTGGTGGTGTTAGAACTTTCCTGCTCAATATCAGATTTTTGTCTCTTGCCTTTTTTTTTCTTTTCTGTGATGAATTAATAGCAATCACCACTACTTAAGCACTGTCATGAAATTAATTTGCTATCTTGTTAATTCTTGGATTGGGGGCTGGAACTTAAACTCTGTGCCTGATCTAAATCACTACCTTACTATTATTTTTCAGCCAGAGAAAAATTTTTATGCACATGAGATGTTAGTTGTCAGCCATTTAGTCACTTTCAGGTCATGTAGGGTCACTACAGATTCAACTAAGGTGTTTGGAAGTTCCAGTCCAGAACTAAGTCTTTTCTGCAAATTACATCCCCTACAGTTTTACTATACTGACTTAGTCTCTGCTATGCTGTGCCCATGCAGATTGGAAGGCAGGTTAGCTGCTTACACTCCTTTCTAATGCACCCCTGACTGATTGTCTCCTCCCCACCCCAACACTGCCAACATTTCTGTAGGATGGGCCATGCATGAGCCTCTTGTGAAGTATCACCAACCCCTGGGTAAATCCTTCCCACGGGCTGCATCCCCTTTCTACTAGGCAGGTTTTGGGGAAATTTGCAAGAGGCTTTGCTGGCCTGGGGAATAGGATGGTGCCCTTTGGAGTAATTTTGTACTTTTTACTAGTAGTCATAGAATCCTTCTCCCATGCATACTCCAGGTAGCTTCATGAAAAAGAGACTGCTATGTCTTTGCTGTCTCTAGGTAGCTATTCTATGCACTGCACAATGCTGACCTGGGGAACAGCTGGGGCTGGGTGGTCCCTACTCCCTCTCATCAGGCTTTTTGTGCCTTCATGGACTCAGCGGGTGTCTTCACCTTTTCCCCCAAGTTCTAGTGATTACAAGGCAGCAGTTTTTGTGTTCAATAGTTGTAAATTGATCTCTTGTGAGAGGGGAGCAATGCCAGGATCGTCTGTCTGCCATCTTGTTGATGTCACTCCTCTCATCTCTTTGTCTAGTTCTTTTAATATTTTTGTACACATTTAATATTTAATATTAAATATTTAACTTAATATTTTTGTACACATTCATGTGTATGTAGCAATTGTTTGTTTCTTTTCATTACTTCATGGTGTTCTTTATATTAATATATCATAATTGATTTGGGTTTTCTGTTGATGGATATATGTGTTATTTTGACATGGAGCTAGTTAATCTCTGAAATTCTTATAAATTCTTCCAAGAACATTTTCATTCCTATAGAAGAATTTGAATTCCAGCTTCTCCACGTTCTTACCAACAGTAGGTATTGCAAATTATATAATTATAGCTATTCTGTTGATTGTAAAATGATATCATATACTGTTTTATTTTGTTTGTTTAAATGATTATCAAAGTTGAACTCCATATTTTATGCTTATTGGTCATGCCCAATCCTTAGTAAATATTTTATACAGATATATACTAGACAGATATGTATTAGCATTCCAGGAAAGAGACAATGTATGGATCCCATACTTAAAGTTAGAATATAATTTCCAGATTGCTGTTCTTGTATATGCTCTGGTCACACTCTTAATGAAAAAGTTTGAGATGAACATTTCTTTGTTGTTGGAGGTATAGCTATGCATTGTAGAATGTTTAGCAGCATTCTTAACTTCTACCACTAGTATTTGCCTTCTTCTCTGCCCCCAGGTTAGACAACTCCAAATCTTCGGATATTACCAGATGTCCCTTGGGAGGCAAAATTACCTAAGGTTTAGAGCTGCTATTATAAAGATAGGATTCAATCAACTTTATATTCAACATTAGAAAAAACAAATCCTTTGAAATTTTATCTAGTTATAATATCCTGCCTCACACTCATTCTAAAGGGGAAGGGTGGAATAGAAACCATAAATTTACACCCTATGTATCAAGAAAAGAGAATATTTCCTAAATAATTTTAACCATGGAAAATATCTTGAATATAACTAAAATCACCAAGAACATGTTTCTAATACCCATTTTGTGAATTAGCAAGACATTAAAATTTATTAGAGACAATTTCTATTGTAAATGCAACTGTGTATTTCTTGAAGGAAAAGGATGTGGAATCAGTATGTAATAAGCACTTCAAAAGTATAAATTTTCTTCTGATGATGACAAGTATTAATGAGCATGTGGAGACAATGGAACTGTCATACACTTCTGGTAGGTGATGTAAAATGATACAACCACTTTGAAAACAGTTTGTTAATTTCTTTAAAACTTAGGCACCTACCAATTGACCTGGTAATTTCAATCCTAGGAATTTACTCAAGAGAAATGAAAGCATATTTACATCCAATTACTTGTACATGAATGTTCACAGCAAACTAGTTTGTAATAGCCCAAATCTGAAAACCCAATTGCCCACCCAGATGAATGGATAAACAAATTGTGGTATATTTATACAATGGATAGATTTCGGCAATAAAAAAAGAATGTATCAATAGATGCAGCAAGATGGATAATCTCAATATAATTATTCTAGGTGAAAGAAGCCAGACAGAAAGAGTATATATACTGTATAATTCCATTTATATATTCGTCTGAAATATGAAAGGCAGAACAGTGGTTGACTGGGGATAGGGAAGAAGGGCTAGAGGGAAAGGTACAGAGGAGCTCAAGGAATCTTTTGGGTGTGAGGGATATGTTTATTATCTTGATTAAGGTGATAGTTTTGCAGGTATATACATGTATCAAAATAAATTCTATACTTCAAGTACATGCAGCTTAATAAATGGGACTATAATACCTCAATAAAGATGTTTTTTTTTTTAAAGAATATAGCTTTTCTAATGAAATGTTAAATGGTCATTCTTGGAATATGAATTCACTATTAATATGGATTAATGATTAATTATTAGGGCAAGTATGCCATAAAATAGTCTAGACTAATTAAAAGGAAAACAGATAGTATAATAATTAGTTATAATTATACCTTTTAATTGTTTGTGTATCAGTCAGGCTTTATTGAGAGGAGTAGAATCACTTGGAGATATGTACAAATTTGTATGCATTGATGAAACTGTACTGTTGGTTAAGTAGTCACTGTAAGGCTATTGATTCATGTCTGGTGCTGGAGCCTGAAGTCCACAGGGCATTCAGTTGGGAAGTAAAAGATGCCTGGAAAGAGAGAACAATCCAGGGTAAGCTGAATCCCACAACATGAGCTAGAGCCAGGGAGGACACTTTGAAACTACATCAGGTCTTGATTCCCCTGACTTGCTGGTGTGGATGTTCTGAAGCAGTTCAGGCCACTGCATCATGGAGCTAAACACACACACCTGACTCATGAGGCAAAGAGGCTGAATGAGGATCCAGGAGCAAGTAAAGTAGTTATAGGCCAGTCTCTGCCTCATGCTAATAGTGGGAGGCAGAAGATTTGCAACATGTACATGAACTAGAAAAGTGGCTGATCCTTTCCTTCCTCTCTTCTTATTTCCCCATGGCTCATCCTAAATAAAAACATACAAGAATAGAAATTCTGGATAATGTATAAAGTGTTTCATTCCAGTTTTCCTTGCCCGGAAAGACTAAAATATAAATTTATTTACCTTTTTTAGCCACTTTAATTGAGTTGCTTATTATATATTGATATGTGTCTGCGTTTAAATTGGTTTGTTAAAATCTATGCTGTTTTTAATGCACATTTATGTATTTAAGGTATTTAAAAATATGCACAGGATTTTCATATACACCTACTAAGGTTCTACACTGTATCATTTCAGTTGTAGGATGGTGGGGATGTCACATAAAAATATGTGAATGCCCTCTCACCGGAGCTGTATATTGAAGTGGGCTTGGATTACATAAGCATTCAAGTACACGGGTGAGTTAAATATGCTATAGCACTGTGTATAAGTCACTATGAATCCTTCTTAATTTGTCTGGATATGCTCTTACTTAGCTCTAGATTCTGGCTGTTTCCTGAATCTTGGGTCTGTCTTTCATTTATGTTGGTACTCTTGTCTTTCACAGAAATATTGCTTATTTTGTCAATTTGGCTTGAACTCATGGCCCTCTAGAAAGACTTTAGGTCAATCGATCCCTCTGGCTCCTACCATTTAAACTATATTTTGTATTTTATCCAATTTTGGCCAATTCGGAAACAATCCATGGTCTTGTCTCATTAGGCCATGATCTTGGCTTGGCTTCTCTTTACTCATAAAATGCAAATTCAGGTAACAAAACCCATGACAAACAGGAATCCAAATATATCTGTTTCCCTGGGTTCTCTAGATAGGTGCACATAGTCACTTTTTGGTCATTGTCCTATACTCCATGATTCTAATCTTATTCAATTTCTTAATTCAAACTATCCTACAATTTCCCAGACAACTAAACTCTAAACAAACTGAAATATAACAGGCTACTGCACCCGTCACATAATAATAATAGTAAAAGTTGATGGAATGCTTATGTCAGGTACTCTCTTAAGCACTTTACATGAAATATTTAATTTAAAATTCATAGTGCTATGAGGTAAATAACAAGCTTAGCGTCATTTTAAGTATGAGAAAACTTATGCTTAGTGAAAATAATTTATTTACTTAGCCAGAATACTTTATCAGTTCTACCTATTTTAGGTTTTTTTAATAATAGAATATCACTTCCATTATGAATTTCTATATTGGGAAGTATATCTTAAGATTATTCTGAGGTGTAAAAAAATCCCCCACAGATAATTACCTTAAAACAACAAACGATTTGCTTCTCTGTAATACATTTTCAATGCATGTTACTAGGAAGTTCTGCTCCAAATAGCTGTTCAGAGTCCCAGGCCAGGCTGACAGAGCATCTACCTTCCCAACACACAGCTTCAGGATCCATACCTGTAGAGATAGATTGTGGATAGCTTGTTTTCGCAGTTCTATGTTTTCCCCCATGTGTGACATATGTCCGTTTTCCAGAGTTAATCAAATAACCTAGTATCATGGAAAATATAACCTTTGTATGCATGGACAAAAGACTAACTATTGGTGTCCATTATTAGTACTCAAATAGCATTTCTAATACCCAGGGATGTCTGACACTAAAGACTAATATCTTAGGAACTAGGTTATCCTTTCTCTTCTCAGGTTTAATGAATAAATTGGACAAAAAGGTATAGTAATTTAAGATTGTTGAAAAATACATACAAAGTTTAGAAAATGAAAACTAATTACAGTAATTACTGCCACTGTTAACATTGGAACTATTTGTTCTTCATACTCATTCCATAATTTATATACATTTACAAATTCCAATAAATAGTTGATAAAAAAACACTATCTACAACCTAAGGAACCAACAAACAAAGAAACCAAACAGTAAATCAGAAAGCAAGGAACAAAAGACACCTAAGACAACCAAACAACCAATAAAATGCTAGGAATAAATCAACACCTTTCAATAACAACTCTTAATGTTAAAGGCTTAAATTCCCCAATTAAAAGACACAGACTGGCTGACTGGATCAAAAAGCAGGACCCAACTATATGCTGCCTACAAGAGACCCACCTCACCCATAAAGATTCACACAGACTAAGAGTAAAAGGATGGAAAAAGATTTACCATGCAAACAGAAAAGAAAAACGAGCTGGAGTGGCTATTCTTATATCTGACAAAATAGACTTTAAACTAAAAACCATAAAAAGAGACAATGAGGGACACTACTTAATGATAAAAGGACTGATCCATCAAGAAGACATAACAATCATAAATATGTACGCACCCAATGTTGGAGCAGCCAGATTTATAAAACAAACTCTATTAGACCTAAAGAAGGAAATAGACACTAATACCATAATAGCAGGGGACCTGAACACTCCACTGTCAATATTAGACAGATCATCTAGGCAAAGAATCAGTAGAGAAACACAAGATCTAAACAAGACTCTAGACCAATTGGAATTGGCAGATATCTACAGAACATTCCACCCAACAACCTCAGAATATTCATTCTTCTCATCAGCACATGGATCATTCTCCAAGATAGATCACATATTAGGTCACAAATCAAGTCTCAATAAATTCAAAAAAATTGGAATTATCCCATGTATCTTCTCAGACCACAATGGATTAAAACTAGAAATTAATAACAAACAAAACTCTGGAAACTATACAAACACATGGAAATTAAACAGCATTCTACTTAATGACATATGGGTCCAAGAAGAAATCAAGCAGGAAATCAAAAAGTTTATTGAAACTAATGAAAACAATGATACATCATACCAAAACCTGTGGGATACTGCAAAAGCAGTATTGAGGGGAAAATTTATTGCATTAAATGCTCACTTCAGAAGAATGGAAAGATGGCAAGTGAACAACCTAACACTTCACCTTAAAGAACTAGAAAAACAAGAACAATCCAATCCTAAAGTTAGCAGACGGAAAGAAATCATTAAGATCAGAGCAGAACTGAATGAAATTGAAAACCAAAAAACAATTCAAAAGATCAACGAATCAAAAAGTTGGTTTTTTGAAAAGATAAATAAAATTGACAAACCATTAGCATGGCTAACAAAAAAAAGAAGAGAGAAGACTCAAATAACAAAAATTAGAAATGAAAAAGGCGATATTACAACTGATTCATCTGAAATACAAGGAATCATTCGAGACTACTATAAACAACTATACGCCAACAAATTTGAAAATCTGGAGGAAATGGATAAATTTCTGGACACACACAAGCTCCCAAAACTGAACCGTGAAGACGTAGAAAATTTGAACAGACCAATAACAATAAAGGAGATTGAAGCTGTTATCAGAAGGCTCCCAACAAAGAAAAGCCCAGGACCAGATGGATTCACAGCAGAATTTTACCAAACATTCAAAGAGGAATTGACACCGATTCTTTACAAACTATTCCAAAAGATTGAAACGGACGCAGAACTCCCAAACTCATTCTATGAAGCAAACATCATCCTGATACCAAAACCAGGTAAAGATATAACCAAAAAAGAAAACTACAGGCCGATATCCTTGATGAATATAGATGCAAAAATCCTCACTAAAATACTAGCAAACAGAATACAGCAACACATACGAAAAATTATTCATCACGATCAAGTGGGATTCATCCCAGGGATGCAAGGTTGGTTCAACATACGCAAATCAATAAATGTGATACACCATATTAATAAACTCAAACACAAGGACCATATGATCATCTCTATAGATGCTGAAAAAGCATTTGATAAAGTTCAGCACTCATTCATGACAAAGACCCTCAATAAGTTAGGTATAGAGGGAAAGTATCTCAACATAATTAAAGCCATATATGACAAACCCACTGCCAATATCATCCTGAATGGGGAAAAGCTGAAAGCTTTTCCTTTAAGAACAGGCACTAGACAAGGATGCCCACTCTCACCACTCCTATTCAACATAGTGTTGGAAGTACTAGCCAGAGCAATCAGAGAAGAGAAGGAAATAAAGGGCATCCAGATTGGAAAAGATGAAGTCAAACTGTCCCTGTTTGCAGATGACATGATCCTATATATCAAACAGCCTAAAACCTCTACAAAAAAACTGTTGGAATTGATAAATGATTTCAGCACAGTAGCAGGATACAAAATCAACACACAAAAATCAGTAGCATTTCTTTTCTCCAATAGTGAACATGCAGAAGGAGAAATCAAGAAAGCCTGCCCATTTACAATAGCCACCAAAAAAATAAAATACTTAGGAATTGAGTTAACCAAGGAGGTGAAAAATCTCTATAATGAGAACTACAAACCACTGCTGAGAGAAATTAGAGAGGATACAAGAAGATGGAAAGATATTCCATGCTCTTGGATTGGAAGAATCAACATAGTGAAAATGTCCATACTACCCAAAGTGATATACAAATTCAATGCAATCCCCATCAAAATTCCAAAGACATTTTTCTCAGAAATGGAAAAAACTATTCAGACATTTATATGGAACAATAAAAGACCACGAATAGCCAAAGCAATGCTCAGCAAAAAAAATAAAGCTGGAGGCATAACACTACCTGACTTTAAGCTATACTACAAAGCTATAATAACCAAAACAGTATGGTACTGGCATAAAAACAGACACACTGACCAATGGAATAGAATAGAGAATCCAGAAATCAACCCACACACTTACTGCCATCTGATCTTTGACAAAGGCACCAAACCTATTCACTGGGGAAGGGACTGCCTCTTCAGCAAGTGGTGCTGGGATAACTGGATATTGATATGCAGGAGAATGAAACTAGATCCATACCTCTCACCGTATACTAAAATCAACTCAAAATGGATTAAGGATTTAAATATACACCCTGAGACAATAAAACTTCTTAAAGAAAACATAGGGGAAACACTTCAGGAAATAGGACTGGGCACAGACTTCATGAATACGACCCCAAAAGCACGGGCAACCAAAGGAAAAATAAACAAATGGGATTATATCAAACTAAAAAGCTTCTGCACAGCAAAAGAAACAATTAAAAGAGTTAAAAGACAACCAACAGAGTGGGAGAAAATATTTGCAAAATATACATCTGACAAAGGATTAATATCCAGAATATATAAGGAACTCAAACAACTTTACAAGAAGAAAACAAGCAACCCAATTAAAAAATGGGCAAAAGAGCTAAGTAGGCATTTCTCTAAGGAAGATATCCAAATGGCCAACAGACATATGAAAAAATGCTCAACATCACTCAGCATCCGGGAAATGCAAATCAAAACCACATTGAGATACCATCTAACCCCAGTTAGGATGGCTAAAATCCAAAAGACTATGAACGATAAATGCTGGCGAGGCTGCGGAGAAAAAGGAACTCTCATACATTGTTGGTGGGACTGCAAAATGGTGCAGCCTCTATGGAAAATGGTATGGAGGTTCCTTAAACAATTGCAAATAGATCTACCATACGACCCAGCCATCCCACTGTTGGGAATATACCCAGAGGAATGGAAATCATCAAGTCGAAGGTATACCTGTTCCCCAATGTTCATCGCAGCACTCTTTACAATAGCCAAGAGTTGGAACCAGCCCAAATGCCCATCATCAGATGAGTGGATACGGAAAATGTGGTACATCTACACAATGGAATACTACTCAGCTATAAAAACAAATGAAATACTGCCATTTGCAACAACATGGATGGACCTCGAGAGAATTATATTAAGTGAAACAAGTCAGGCACAGAAAGAGAAATACCACATGTTCTCACTTATTGGTGGGAGCTAAAAATTAATATATAAATTCACACACACACATACACACATACACACACAAACGGGGGGGGGTAAGAAGATATAACAACCACAATTATTTGAAGTTGATACAACAAACAAACAGAAAGGACATGGTTGGGGGGGAGGGGGGGAGGGAGAAGGGAGGGAGGTTTTGGTGATGGGGAGCATTAATCAGCTACAATGTATATCGACAAAATAAAATTTAAAAAAAAAAAAAAAAAAAAAAAAATTATCAATTTTTATATCCTGTATTTTACACCTATTACTATTTTTCCAAATTCAAAATCTGTGAAAAAATAGTATTTAAAAATTTTGATCTAGGCCAGAGATATTTTACTTAACAAATCTGATATGCTGAGTATTAAGTTATGTAAATGCTTTATTATTTTTAGTAGCACTCCATTAAATATCTTGGCATCTCTACCTTAACTTTAATATAAATTTACAAGTTCAGCAATACTCAATTTTGTGAACTAATATAATTTCATATTTTTTTACAGAATAGTATTACATCTCACTTCCTACTCTAATTTCACTCTTTTATGCCTGACTAAATTTATTAGAGAAATTTTTAAATTTTTAAGAGCCAAACCACTCTACTACTAAAAGGAGATATTTGTAGGATCAATGTGTAATTGCTTAAAAATTAGATTTGAAGTGATAAATTCTTTATCCAAAAGTCTCTAGGGAATATTTGCCTTTCCCCAATTAAAAGCATATTGTCTCCAACAAATTATCTACTTTAATTACTTTTTCTTTTTTCTATTAATAGAATCCTGTGTATTGTATCTTTTTGAGTTCTCCCCCCTTTTGGTGTTTTCCTGGTGATTCTACCATAAGAGAATATTTTTCCTTTAGCTGTTTTTGGAGAAAGTGGTAACCTGAAGATTAGCTCTGAGCTCTAAAAATTGGACTCATATCTAATAAAGCCAGGGAATCCATAAAACTTTCCAAGTATCAGCTTCTGTACCTTAGTATCTCAAAAGTTCCAACATGATACCATCTTATCTAAACAGTTCTGTAGATAGAAGTTTTCAGAGGTGGCTAGTTACACAGCAGAGACCTGTTTTTGTACCAGTAGAGTTCATAAACTAATTTTCACTGGCAATCTTGTAAAGTTGTACCAAATATATTTTGAATAGTGCTGAAATAACACTTACTTGGACAGTACTATTTTTTTTAAATATTGGATTTGCCATGTTATACTAATGTATTGTTTTAGAACTTGCCTATGCACCAAATGTTTTCCATTTAAAATTTGTCAACCTGGTTTATTTTTTATTATTATAATTCCTCTATACATTTGGCACAAATATTTTTCTCCTTTTAGTGTTGTTCTTGAAGTTTTTGAATAAGTGATGTCCTCTTGCATCTGTAATGTTTCATTCAGAAGATGTACTTACATGAACACAGTAGTCAGAGGATGTTCTATTTAGAAGGATAGAACAGAACTGTGGTTACTAGAGGTGGAGGATGGATGGGTAGCAGGGGAGTTTTGAGAAATCGGGAAAGGGTCATAAATAATGATTATATTTTGTAATGATGAATATACTAAATATACTGATTTGATCATCACATATTGTACATCACTATTGATATTCAACTCTGTACCTCACAAATATGTATACTCAATTATGTTTCAATTTTAAAAAAAAGACTCTTAAGCAGGGTCTGTGCTACTGAGGTAGGAGGTGCTCAGTTTCCCTGGGGTTGATTTTAGACCACTCCCCTTGGTCTCAAACCATTCCCCTAGGACTGAAGTCCCTCCTTTGAGTCTTTAAATCCTGAGCTACTGTTGCTTTTTGCACCTATTTTCAGGACCAACACATGGAGATTGAGACCACAGGAGGCAGACTTATGTAATTCCAGTGGCTGAGCATGCTCAGTAGAATGGAGTTTAACCTATGAATGACCTTCCACTAGAGGCACTAGAGAGCACCTAGCATATTTAACTGTATTTAAATTTGACCAATGAACATGCTCTAAAGAAACCAACTATGCACGAGCAAGACTGTTGTATAACTGGAACTTTTCTCCTGAATATTTCTAATGAATATTCATTAGATAGCATGAGTATGTTTAGATAGCCCAACTGTAAAAGTAAGTTGGTGGGGAAGCCAGGAAGAAGGTGGGGCTGGCTGTTACTCTCCCTGGAGCTGGCCCACACTTCTCCTATGAGGTGTGTATGCCTTAACTTTTTGTGTTAAAATTGTCTTTAGTGCGCTGCTGCTCACTCTCTGGAGCCAGTGTGCACTTTGTCCGTAGAATGTGTATTTCTTATTCTTTGCATTAAACCTGTTTTCACTTTCTACTCTGACTCTGCTCTTGAATTCTTTCCTGGTGCAGAGTTAAAAACGTGGTTGAAGATGGGGTGGGTTGAGGTCAGTCATCGAACTTCCCCAGACCCTCTCCTCCAGTATCAATACATGTACACTATGTATTTTTTAAAAATTTGATAACTTTTTCCTTTTGATTATACTATAGTCAGCTCAACCAATTCACTGATTTTAAGCTATAAAAATATAAAGAAACTTTAATTTTGTGCATCCAATACCAGAACAAACATAAATAATGAAAATGGCAAATTTGTAATCCTATTTTTATTTATTTTTTAATTAGGTTAATGATACTTTTATACTCCCCACTTCCAGAAGTATCATGTAACAATAGCCAGCCAGGGTTATGAAGCAAAATATTTCATTTAAACTTCCCAGTTACATGACCAAATGTTTAAAACCTAGTAACTTGCCTTGACCAGACTTTCCTTACTCAGTCTTCTCTCCTCTCCACAGAGCCTTGAACTTTGGCTTGCCCCTTAGTTTAAATAAGCACTAATGTGCAGAATATTTCTCCATTTAATAGCTCATTCCGAAAACCCAAACTGAAGAGAAAATCTTTTCCTATTAACACGCCTCAATCATGTTGTCTGCTTACTGCTACCCTCCCCAATAAAGTCTACCTCTCCCTGTAAAAAGGGGCTTTTTTTCTGTTTAGCTTTGAGATGGTTCTCCTTATTACAACAGTCTTTTGAAATCTCTTCTTACCTTGGTCCAGCTGTGTGTTTACTTGGTTTATCCAGGATGTTATCATCATCCACGTATTTTTACAATTCGAAAACTGTATATAAAAGAACTAAACTAAGTTAGCAAAGATCACACACACAATAATGTTCATACAAGAATTTTAACATAGGTCTGTATCACACAGAATTCTCACTTATTACATAGCCTCATAGTATACTATCTTAAAAGTGATAACATTTATTAAAAAGGTTTGTAAATATTCAGACACTATGCAGAGTATTATTTTAAGCTTCTAATGTATTCACCACCCTTACTTAATTGTGTGAATACATCTCACCAAGCCACTCCTAGGTAAAATTGTTAGCTATGCATACTTTTTTTTTTTTTTTTTTTTGGCACTTGACCATGTGTTTTGACCTCATAATGAAACTATGGAGACCACATGCTCATGACACTCAGTGCACCAGTACTATCTCTTGGCTCTCTGGCCGACTTTTCTGTGATACTCCATCCTCAGCAGGTGGGGAGGTTTGGGTGCGGCCTTTCATCTGGGATCTTCTGCCATCTCTTCCCTCAGAGCCCTAAAATGATTTCAAATAACACTCCAGGAATTGATTAAAATTTAACAGGAGTCTGTACCAGACACAGTTCTTAAACCTAAATTAGTGAACCTATATCTCATTGGATAAAATTACAGGAATTTGTACAAGTGGGATTTCTTAGAAATGGGGGTCTTCAGTTTGCTCTGTTCAAATAATACTACAGCTCATGTGTTGATGCTAAAGCATCAATCTCTAAATGCCACCGCTTTGCACTTTTATTGCAGGATAAGTAAATTAGTGCTTCCCAGTTTTTGAGCAGTATTTAGAAACCATCAAAGGTGAATTGCACAACTTCTTACTTCCATGTGTAATTTTAGGATAAACTTATGACCACCATTCCATTTTTTGTTGTTGTTTAATGTATTTGCCGAAAAACGTACTTACAATTAGTCATAAAAATCTTCGTAGAAGAGATCAAACTATGCCAGCTGATCAAATTGTTCATCAGGTTCATACCACATGGTTCTACATGAGAGTTATTTCCATAATATAACCTATGTCATTTGCAGCCTAAACTTCCTTTAGAACAAATAAGAAGTTTGAGTGCAATAGGCACGGTATGTAACCTGACAGCAAAATGAAAAATAATTCTGGGTTTCTAAGGTTAATATGTTAACTATGGTTATCGTGCCTTTCCACAAATAAGAGAAGTGTCTATTTTTACTCTAGAATAAAGAGGCAATCATTGATGCATGACTGTGTACAAAGATTAGCAATGGCCAGTTGCTTTTTCAGGTTATGCAGAAAAAAATATCAAGCATAAGTTTATATTTAAGATGAAACCCTAAAGCTGAATCATGTGCTCAGGTGCATGCCATTGTGTTGTGCTCTTTTCTTTTGAAATGTTTTATTGGTATCCTACAGAAGTTGTGCATGGTCAACAAAATATAGAATTATAAAGTATTTTCAGTAAAAGTGATGGTAAATTAATATAAACAACTGAAGTACAAAACCAAGTTAAATGAAAAGCAACAGGAGAAAAAGGGAGGGAAATGAAGCATTCAGTAGTGGATTCCAACTAATTAGTAGCTTTCTAGACTGATTTTATTTTCTATTTAAACAATCTAAATTTGCTAAATTTGAGATAAATTTGGGGTTAAAAGCCTGAGTTGAAAATTAGAAAATATATTAAATTTATAAAGCAACTTTCTTTTGCCTTTAAGGAAGGGCCACACATATGTGTGTATATATGTGAGTGTGTATATATATATGTGTGTGTCTATATATATATATATAGACACACACCTATATAAATATATATATCTGCATATATGTAGATATAATTTTATAAATAAAAAGTAATGTGTATCTATAAGATACTGAGACTCTAGCTTATATTATTGTAAGAAATTACTTCTAATTAATAAAAGGTGTGACTATACTGTATTTTGAATATTGAAAAAGTGACATACATATTTTCTAATTTTATTTTCAATTTTTCCTCCCTATTTTCTTTTTTTAATAAAACATGATTATGTGTATTTCTGGGGTACACAGTCGACTGTCAGTATTTGTGTGCAATATCTGATTATAAAATTAGGATTATTAGCATTTTCCACGTTAAAAAACATAATTATTCTTTGTGGCCATCACTCAATTTCTCCCAAACCACCTTCCCACTCTTTGTTTCCTAACTCTAGTAACAATACTTCTTTTCTCTCCTTCTGAAAGTTCAACATATTATTGTGATTATTCTTTCTTTCTTTCCTTCCTTCCTTTTTTAGCTCCCACTTATGAGTGAGGAAATGTGGTATCTTTCTGTGCTTGGCTTATTTCATGTAACATAATTTTCTCCAAGTTCATCCATGTTGCTATGACATGCATAATTTTATTCTTTTTAATGGCTGAGTAGTATTCCATTGTGTATATATACCACATTTTCCTTATTTCGTTTTCCATTGATGGACATTTACATTGGTTCCATGGCTTGGCTATTGTAAATAGAATTACGATAAACAAAGGAGTGCAGGTATCCCTTCGACACAATGACATGCATTCCTTTGGGTATCTATGTAGTAGTGGGATTGCTAGATTGTATGCTAGCTATATCTGCAGCTGTTTGAGAAAACTCCATTCTGTATTCCATAAGGCTGAACTAATGTACAGTCCCACCAACATTGTAGAAGGGTTCACCTTCCACGGCATCCTCACCTCAACCTTGTTTTTCTCTATCTTTTTAAAAATGGCCAGTCTAACTGAGGTGAGATGATATCCCAGTGTGGTTTTCATTTGCATTTCCCTCATGCTTGGTGAGGTTTTTCAAATACCTATTGGCCATTTGTTTGTCTTCCTTTGAAAAATGTCTGTTCAGCTCCTTTGTCCGTTTTTAAAATCAGGTTTCTTGTTTTTTTACTGTTAATTGTTTGGGTTCCGTGTGTAATGTGGATATGAAACTCTTGTTGGATGTTGATGGAGTTTGGATGTGTTATCCCCTCCAAAACTCATGTGGAAATTTGATCCCCAATGTGGCAGTGTTGGAAACTGATTGAGTCATGGGGGTGGATCCCTTATGAATGGATTAATGCTCTCCCTGGGGGAGGGGGGATTAATGAGTGAGTTCTCACTCTATTAGTTCCCACGAGAGTGTTGCTTAAAAAGACCCTGGCACCTCCATTCTCTCTCTTACTTCCTCTCACCATGTGATCTGCTTGTACCCGCTGGCTACCTGCCACTTTCCACCATGAGTAGAAGCAGCCTGAGGCCCGGGCCAGATGCAGCTGTCCCAGAATCGTAAGCCAAATAAACCTCTGTTCTTTATAAATTACCCAGTCTCAGGTATTTCTGTTACAGCAACACAAAATGGACTAATATAGCCATCACACAAGATTGCAAGGTTTCTCCCAGTTATAGGATCTCATCAGTGGCTTGACTGAGAAATAGTCCACATCCAGGCTCTCTCTACTCATTGGCATACTTTATTTCCATATGCCTGTAAGACTAATAACAGCTGGATTTAGGGAGGGGGGAAGAAAGAAGAGTGGATGATAGAGAAGGGGAGAGAGGAACTGACTCTGGAGATGGGTACTTTATTCTCATGTAATTGTATACATTGCTGTGGTTTGAATTGTGTCCTTCAAAGGTTCATCCCCACTGTAACAGTGTTGAGGGTGGGAAATCCTATTTTGGCAACACAAAACGGACTAAAACAGATGTACACTTTGCAAACATTTCCCCACATTCTATAGGTTGCCTTCTTACTCTTTTGATTATTCCCTTTGCCGTGCAGAAGCTTCTTAGTGTGATATAATCCCATTTATTTTTCTTTTGTTGCCTGTGCTTTTGGGGTCTTATTCATAAAATCTACACAGTTATACATTCTGAAGCATTTCCCCTCTGTTTTCTTCTAGGAGTTTTATAGTTTTATATTTAAGTTTTGTAGTCTTATGTTTAAGTCTTTAATCTATTTTGAATTGATATTGGCATATGATGAGAGGTATGGGTCTAGTTTCATTTTATATGTGGATATCCAGTTTTCCCAGCACCATTTACTGAAGAAGCTGTCGTTTCCCCAATGTATGTTCTTGTTGCCTTTGTTGAATATCAGTTGGCTGTGAAGTACATAGATTGATTTTAGGGTTCCCTAATCTGTTTCATTGGTTCAAATGTCTGTTTTTTATACCAGTACCATACTGTTTTGGTTACTATACTTTTGCAGTATAATTTGAGGTCAGGTAGTATAATGCTTTGGCTTTATTTTTTGCTCAGGATTGCTTGGTTATTTGGAGACTATGTTGTTCCATATGAATGTTAGGATTTTTTTTCTATTACTGTGAAGAATGTCATCAGTATTTTGATGGGGATTGCAGTGGATCTCTAGATCACTTTGGTTAGCATGGACATTTTCACACTTTCAATTCTTCCAATCCAGTAGCAAAAAATATCTTTCCATCTTTCTGTGTACTCTTTAATTTCTTTCAGCAGTGTTTTGTAGTTCTCATCAGGGAGGTCTTTCGCCACATCAGTTAAATTTATTCCTAGGTGGTATTGTTTGTTTGTTTTGATAGCTATTGTAAATGAACTTGCTTTCTTAATTTCTTTTCCTGTTAGTTTGTTGTTGCTGTATAACAATGCTACTGATTTTTGTATATTGATTTTGTAGCCTGTACCCTTATTAAATTTGTTTATAATCTTTAGAAGTTTTTTGGTAGAGTCTTTAGGTTTGTTTCAGGAATATTTGACTTTCTCTTTTCCAGTTTAGATGTCCTTCTTTAGTTTTTCTTCCACAATCACTCTGGCTAGTACTTCCAATACTATGTTAAATAGGAGTGATGAGAGTGGGCATCCTTGTCCTGTTCCTGTTCTTTATAATGATATTGGTGGTGGTTTTGTCACATATGGCTTGTGTTGTCTTGAGATATTACAAGTAAAACTTTGGAAACTGTACAAATACATGGAATTAAATGACATGCTCCTGAATGACATGTGTCAAAGAAGAAATTAAACAGGAAATCAAAAAATTTCTTAAACCTAATGATAATAAAGACAAATTCATACAAAACCTATGGGACACTGCAAAAGCAGTACTAAGAGGGAAGTTTATTACAATAAACACTTACGTTAGAAGAATAGAAAGACTTCAAATAAACAAGCTAATGTTATACCTCAAAGAACAAGAAACACAGGAACTGGCCAACTCCAAAATTATTAGATGAAAAGAAATAAGATCAGAACAGAACTAAATTTTCATTTAGAGACAAAAGATACAAAAGATCTAGAAAACAAAAAGCTGTTTTTTTGAAAAGTAAACAAAGTACACAGACAATTTGCTAGTCTAACTAAAAAAGAGAGAGAAGGCCCAAACAACACAAATCACAAATGAAAAAGGACACATTACATCAATACCACAGAAATACAAAGAATCATTCAAAACTATTATGAACAGTTTTACACCAACAAATTTGAAAACCTGGAGGAAATGGATAAATTGGATAAATGGATCAACTACAGGCCAATACCCTTGATGAACACAGACACAAAAATCCTCAACAAAATATTAGCTAACAGAATACAACAGCACATCAAAAAGGTTATACATCATGATCAAGTAGATTCATCCCATGGTTACAAGAATGGTTTGACACATGCAAATCAATAGATGTGATACACCACATCAGCAAAATCATGGACAAAAAACATCATTATCTCAATAGAAACCTAAAAAGCATTTGACTAAGTTTGACATCCCTTCAAGGTAAAGACTCAAAATATTAGCTGTAGAAGGAAACTATTTCTTCCCTATATTGAATATTTCTTCTTTCCATATTTTTTTCTTCTCATGCCCAGCCAATTTGGAAACTATTATTTCAGTGGAATTCTAGGGTTAGTCAATATTTATAAAATCACCAAATCCTAATCCTTACCCAAAACTGGAGTAAGATTTTATATAGTAATCCCACATGTAGGCTACCTTCAAGTTTTCTATGGAACTCTTATTTTGAGTGAGTGAAACTCATTCTAATTATATTGGAAGTAATGCAAGAGGCAATGTGTGTTGGTTTAGTTGTTTAAGATAAAATATTTCATTGTATTTATAGAATTAGAAAAAAATTAGAAAATTTGGTATTTATGGAAATTGAAGCTTTGTATTAAAAAATGAAATATCTTTTAAATTAGGTCTAGATTGCTCTTTGTTTTCTTTCTTATTCATCCACAATAGGTGTCAGGAGGACTCTAATGCCATTAAAAAAAGTAGGTAATATAGATAAGGTACTGTAGATAGTGTAGATAAAGATATTGTAGATATATACAATGTCTTCTGTTCTGACAGATTAGATACGAGGTTGATAAAGAACACATAGTTAAATCTGTCCAGACAGCTTTTGGCAATATTGGCTTACAGAACAGAAGGTGATTTTCACCAGTACATGTTAAATTTGGGAATTGAATATTTGGTCAATAGGCTTTATTGAACATTTATCAGCATTCTATAAACAAAGGTTAAAGTTGCATTGAGATTTGGCAAGGAATCTCTTCTAATTCTAGTGAATTGAAATTAATAAATATTTAAATGAAAACAAATACATGAGAAAGTCTAAATTGATATTCTACAATTAAGTAAAGTGAGTAATTTGTTAAAGAGTGACTGCAGGCAGTGAGTTCTGATAGAGTGATCAAGAAACTCTGAGGAGATGATTTTTAAATAAAGATCCCAGCCATGTTAAGAAATGGAGAAAAATTGTAAAAGATAAAGAAGACAGTATGTAGGAACAATGCAAAGATGTCCCCCAAGGCCCCTGTATAAACCTGGGAACATAAATATGATTACTTTTACTCTTGTCATCATGTTAATCATATGATACAGTTGACAGGAAAAGTAGACTATGCAGGTAGGCCTGGCCTAATCACACAAGTCTTCTAAATGTGGGTCTAGAGGTCAGCTATAAAACAATGGAGAGAACGAAGCAAGAGAAAAATTCAATGTATTTTAATGTAGAAAAGGGGAAGAGAAAGGGGGTTAATGAGAAATTGGTTAATGGACATAAAGAATGCTTATGTTTTGTAATGATGAATATGCTAATTGTCCTGATTTGATCAGCAGATATTATACACAGATGTTCATGTTCAAATCTGTACCCCACAAACATGTATAATCAATTATTTTTCAATAACAAAAAAAAGTGGAAGGAATTGTTTGTCAAAAAATGTGAGCAGCCTCTAGGAGATGAGAGTGACCCAGAGCGCCAGCCAGCTGGGAAATGAGAACCTCAGACCTGTAGCTGACAAGAAACTGAATTTTACCATCAACCCAAATGAGCATGGATGTGAATTATTTCATAGTTAAGCCTCTGCGAACACAGCCCACTAATACCTTCATTTCAGCCTTATAATATCCTGAGCAGAGAACAAATTCCAATCATTCACACTTCTTTTTTTTTTTTTTTTAATTTTATTTTGTCGATATACATTGTAGCTGATTATTGCTCCCCATCACCAAAACCTCCCTCCCTTCTCCCTCCCCCCCTCCCCCCCAACAATGTCCTTTCTGTTTGCTTGTTGTATCAACTTCAAATAATTGTGGTTGTTATATCTTCTTCCCCCCCCCGTTTGTGTGTGTGTGTGTGTATGTGTGTGTGTGAATTTATATATTAATTTTTAGCTCCCTCCAATAAGTGAGAACATGTGGTATTTCTCTTTCTGTGCCTGACTTGTTTCACTTAATATAATTCTCTCAAGGTCCATCCATGTTGTTGCAAATGGCAGTATTTCATTCGTTTTTATAGCTGAGTAGTATTCCATTGTGTAGATGTACCACATTTTCCGTATCCACTCATCTGATGATGGGCATTTGGGCTGGTTCCAACTCTTGGCTATTGTAAAGAGTGCTGCGATGAACATTGGGGAACAGGTATACCTTCGACTTGATGATTTCCATTCCTCTGGGTATATTCCCAACAGTGGGATGGCTGGGTCGTATGGTAGATCTATTTGCAATTGTTTAAGGAACCTCCATACCATTTTCCATAGAGGCTGCACCATTTTGCAGTCCCACCAACAATGTATGAGAGTTCCTTTTTCTCCGCAGCCTCGCCAGCATTTATCATTCATAGTCTTTTGGATTTTAGCCATCCTAACTGGGGTTAGATGGTATCTCAATGTGGTTTTGATTTGCATTTCCCGGATGCTGAGTGATGTTGAGCATTTTTTCATATGTCTGTTGGCCATTTGGATATCTTCCTTAGAGAAATGCCTACTTAGCTCTTTTGCCCATTTTTTAATTGGGTTGCTTGTTTTCTTCTTGTAAAGTTGTTTGAGTTCCTTATATATTCTGGATATTAATCCTTTGTCAGATGTATATTTTGCAAATATTTACTCCCACTCTGTTGGTTGTCTTTTAACTCTTTTAATTGTTTCTTTTGCTGTGCAGAAGCTTTTTAGTTTGATATAATCCCATTTGTTTATTTTTCCTTTGGTTGCCGGTGCTTTTGGGGTCGTATTCATGAAGTCTGTGCCCAGTCCTATTTCCTGAAGTGTTTCTCCTATGTTTTCTTTAAGAAGTTTTATTGTCTCAGGGTGTATATTTAAATCCTTAATCCATTTTGAGTTGATTTTAGTATACAGTGAGAGGTATGGATCTAGTTTCATTCTCCTGCATATGGATATCCAGTTATCCCAGCACCACTTGCTGAAGAGGCAGTCCCTTCCCCAGTGAATAGGCTTGGTGCCTTTGTCGAAGATCAGATGGCAGTAAGTGTGTGGGTTGATTTCTGGATTCTCTATTCTATTCCATTGGTCAGTGTGTCTGTTTTTATGCCAGTACCATACTGTTTTGGTTATTATAGCTTTGTAGTATAGCTTAAAGTCAGGTAGTGTTATGCCTCCAGCTTTATTTTTTTTGCTGAGCATTGCTTTGGCTATTCGTGGTCTTTTATTGTTCCATATAAATGTCTGAATAGTTTTTTCCATTTCTGAGAAAAATGTCTTTGGAATTTTGATGGGGATTGCATTGAATTTGTATATCACTTTGGGTAGTATGGACATTTTCACTACGTTGATTCTTCCAATCCAAGAGCATGGAATATCTTTCCATCTTCTTGTATCCTCTCTAATTTCTCTCAGCAGTGGTTTGTAGTTCTCATTATAGAGATTTTTCACCTCCTTGGTTAACTCAATTCCTAAGTATTTTATTTTTTTGGTGGCTATTGTAAATGGGCAGGCTTTCTTGATTTCTCCTTCTGCATGTTCACTATTGGAGAAAAGAAATGCTACTGATTTTTGTGTGTTGATTTTGTATCCTGCTACTGTGCTGAAATCATTTATCAATTCCAACAGTTTTTTTTGCAGAGGTTTTAGGCTGTTCGATATATAGGATCATGTCATCTGCAAACAGGGACAGTTTGACTTCATCTTTTCCAATCTGGATGCCCTTTATTTCCTTCTCTTCTCTGATTGCTCTGGCTAGTATTTCCAATACTATGTTGAATAGGAGTGGTGAGAGTGGGCATCCTTGTCTAGTGCCTGTTCTTAAAGGAAAAGCTTTCAGCTTTTCCCCATTCAGGATGATACTGGCAGTGGGTTTGGCATATATGGCTTTAATTATGTTGAGATACTTTCCCTCTATACCTAACTTATAGAGGGTCTTTGTCATGAATGAGTGCTGAATTTTATCAAATGCTTTTTCAGCATCTATAGAGATGATCATATGGTCCTTGTGTTTGAGTTTATTAATATGGTGTATCACATTTATTGATTTGCGTATGTTGAACCAACCTTGCATCCCTGGGATGAATCCCACTTGATCGTGATGAATAATTTTTCGTATGTGTTGCTGTATTCTGTTTGCTAGTATTTTAGTGAGGATTTTTGCATCTATATTCATCAAGGATATCGGCCTGTAGTTTTCTTTTTTGGTTACTGGGAGGCAGATACCATTTCTGCGACCACCAGTTTGGAAAAAAGCCTAACGAATTTCTGGTTGGGAATAGTGTGGTAGGAGAGTTCCCAGGTCCGCTTGAACCTGCCGGAGACCAGGCTGCAGGCGGGCACTAGACTCGGTTTATACCGGGGGGATACAATGGTGAACAAGACCCGAGAAAGATCTACACAGTGCTACAAAGGCACCCAGAGAGACCAGTCGTCTGTGCCTAGCAGAAACCTGGTAGACTTCCTGGGCGAGGCGGTGCTGAGCAGGGTCTTGAAGGCCCAGCTGATAGACGAGGGGTGCAGAAGACACGCCCCAGCCCAGCACAGTGCGCACAGAGGGGGGAGACGTGCGGCCAGGGAGGCGGAGACTCGACAGAAACCACACACCCGGTGGGGTCGCCACTGCACGATCTAACAGCCTGGGCCAGAGCACACGGAACGGGGAGAAGTCCTGTACAGAAAGTGAAAGCTCAACAGAGATCACACACCCTGTGGTACGTGATCCACCAGCCCAGCAGAGTACAAGCTGACCAGAAAGGTGGATCCCCGGAGAAGCCCAAGACCCGAGGCAACCACACACACAAGACACTAGAGGCCAACTGAGCAGTCACGGCGGGAGCCATACCAAATTGGCAACCACAGCAACATCCTAGTTAGTCATTAGTCTCAAACCGGTGGACTGTGAAACCCCCTGCCACAATGAATAAACACCAAAAAAAAGACACCAGAAATACAAAAAATCAAGAAAGTACACCACCAAAAGTTAATAAATCTCATACTCTAGATCCTATAGAACAAGAAGCCCTTGAAATAACTGACAAGGAATTTCGAGTGATAATTCTAAGGAAACTGAATGAGATACAAGAAAACTCAGCTAGACATCATGATGAAATGAGGAAAAGTATACAGGATCTGAAAGAGGAAATATACAAGGAAATCAATGTCCTGAAAAAAAATGTAGCAGAACTTGCTGAACTGAAGAAGTTATTCAGCGAAATAAAAAACACAACGGAGAGTTTAACCAGCAGGCTTGTCGAAGTTGAAGAGAGAACCTCTGAACTTGAAGATGGGCTGTTTGAAATAACACAAGCAGACAAAAAGAAAGAAAAAAGAATCAAGGACATGGAAGAAAATCTGAGAGAGATATCAGACAACCTCAAGCGCTCAAATATCCGAGTCATGGGTATTCCAGAAGGGGAGGAAAATGGAGATTCCATTGAAAACATATTCAACAAAATAGTGGCAGAAAACTTCCCAGGTATAGGAAAAATCACAGATCTTCAGATCCAGGAAGCTCAACGATCTCCAAACGTATTCAACCCAAAAAGGCCTTCTCCAAGACATGTCATAGTCAAATTGGCAAAACTCAGAGACAAAGAGAGAATCTTAAAAGCTGCAAGAGAGAAGCGTCAAATCACCTATAAGGGAGCCCCAATCAGGTTAACATCAGACTTTTCATCACAAACCCTAAAAGCTAGAAAGGAATGGGATGATATTTTCAAAATACTAAAAGACAAAAATTGCCAGCCAAGAATACTCTACCCTGCAAGGCTATCCTTCCGAAATGAGGGGCAAATAGTATATTTCTCAGACAAACAAAAACTGCGGGAGTTCACTACCACAAGACCACCCTTACAAGAAATCCTCAAGGGAGTACTGGGTTTGGTTCCTGAAAAATAACTACCACTGCCATAAAAACCTAAGAAAAATCTAAACCCGCTAGTACAATAAAAATGGCATTCATGAAGAGAAAACAAGCTAACAAAAACACTATCTACAACCTAAGGAACCAACAAACAAAGAAACCAAACAGTAAATCAGAAAGCAAGGAACAAAAGACACCTAAGACAATCAAACAACCAATAAAATGCTAGGAATAAATCAACACCTTTCAATAACAACTCTTAATGTTAAAGGCTTAAATTCCCCAATTATAAGACACAGACTGGCTGACTGGATCAAAAAGCAGGACCCAACTATATGCTGCCTACAAGAGACCCACCTCACCCATAAAGATTCACACAGACTAAGAGTGAAAGGATGGAAAAAGATTTACCATGCAAACAGAAAAGAAAAACGAGCTGGAGTGGCTATTCTTATATCTGACAAAATAGACTTTAAACTAAAAACCATAAAAAGAGACAATGAGGGACACTACTTAATGATAAAAGGACTGATCCATCAAGAAGACATAACAATCATAAATATGTACGCACCCAATGTTGGAGCAGCCAGATTTATAAAACAAACTCTATTAGACCTAAAGAAGGAAATAGACACTAATACCATAATAGCAGGGGACCTGAACACCCCACTGTCAATATTAGACAGATCATCTAGGCAAAGAATCAGTAGAGAAACACAAGATCTAAACAAGACTCTAGACCAATTGGAATTGGCAGATATCTACAGAACATTCCACCCAACAACCTCAGAATATTCATTCTTCTCATCAGCACATGGATCATTCTCCAGGATAGATCACATATTAGGTCACAAATCAAGTCTCAATAAATTCAAAAAAATTGGAATTATCCCATGTATCTTCTCAGACCACAATGGATTAAAACTAGAAATTAATAACAAACGAAACTCTGGAAACTATACAAACACATGGAAATTAAACAGCATTCTACTTAATGACATATGGGTCCAAGAAGAAATCAAGCAGGAAATCAAAAAGTTTATTGAAACTAATGAAAACAATGATACATCATACCAAAACCTGTGGGATACTGAAAAAGCAGTATTGAGGGGAAAATTTATTGCATTAAATGCTCACTTCAGAAGAATGGAAAGATGGCAAGTAAACAACCTAACACTTCACCTTAAAGAACTAGAAAAACAAGAACAATCCAATCCTAAAGTTAGCAGACGGAAAGAAATCATTAAGATCAGAGCAGAACTGAATGAAATTGAAAACCAAAAAACAATTCAAAAGATCAACGAATCAAAAAGTTGGTTTTTTGAAAAGATAAATAAAATTGACAAACCATTAGCATGGCTAACAAAAAAAAGAAGAGAGAAGACTCAAATAACAAAAATTAGAAATGAAAAAGGCGATATTACAACTGATTCATCTGAAATACAAGGAATCATTCGAGACTACTATAAACAACTATACGCCAACAAATTTGAAAATCTGGAGGAAATGGATAAATTTCTGGACACACACAAGCTCCCAAAACTGAACCGTGAAGACGTAGAAAATTTGAACAGACCAATAACAATAAAGGAGATCGAAGCTGTTATCAGAAGGCTCCCAACAAAGAAAAGCCCAGGACCAGATGGATTCACAGCAGAATTTTACCAAACATTCAAACAGGAATTGACACCGATTCTTTACAAACTATTCCAAAAGATTGAAATGGACGCAAATCTCCCAAACTCATTCTATGAAGCAAACATCATCCTGATACCAATCATTCACACTTCTAACCTGTTGAATTGTGCTAATACATGGGTGGTGGCATAAATACTGTATGTGTGGTAATGCTGTGCAGCATCAGGACACTACTATAGACAATTACTGGAAAGGCCTTATTGTAGAACCTGATTCCAGCAAGTTCCATGCATGTAAAGAGGGCCAGAATGACTAGAGCACAGGGAGTTCCAATAAGAGAAGAAATTAGGGTCATAAACACAAAGGTGCTATGTAAGACCGGCTAATGGATAAGATTCCCTTGGGAATTCTGTAGAGTGAGAAAATTAGAATAAAAGAACAAAAAATGGTAGAGAGCAGCATGTTGTTAGGAACATATAGAAGGGAAATCGGGAAATCACCAGTGAAGGAGCTTGAGGAGATTTGGTAAAATTATTTGGAAGGAAAACTCCTAAGGTGTCTCAAATCCAAGTTTTGAAGAATGTCAAAGTAGTCAGTGATGTTGAACGCCTCTGAGACAAGTAAGATACTAATAGATTTGATCATTTGCAAGTCACTAATGATCAATTTGATGACATTTCCTCTGCTTATCCCTTTTTAACCCCTGCAGGGAAACAGCAAGCAATATAGGTCTTTGAAATCTGGAGAGTAGTTTTTGAATGGTATCACTTAATATGCACAGAACATACCATCTTCAAGTTTTATTTTGAAACTTCCAGAAAGATGGCAAACTAGAGGTGCCCAGTGCACATTTCTCCCCCAGAAGAAGATTGAGATGGGCCCACTGTCACAGTCACCGCAGTTGCCAGAGTTATTATTGTCCAGTCCCATAAACATTGCCCATTGCAGAGCAGCTCCCCAAACAGCAGCAGTCCTGTGGGTGGGCTATGGCTGCAGCTGAGGGATCTGCAGACATGAGGGAAGTGGCTACAACATTGCCACCATTTTCACCACCCCAAGTTAACCCTGCTGGCACCAAAGAAACCACAAATGCAAGGGAGGCATTTGCAGCTGCTGGTGCCACTGCTCCTCCCATGGGGAAAACCTGCGGCTGCCAGGACACTACTGATACCAGGAAAGCAGTTGCAGCCACTGATGCTGCTTTTCCTGCTACCACAAAGTAATCCCACTTCAACTGTGGACACCATAGGTGCATGGGCTGCTGCTGCAACCACGACTGCTACAGTCCCCACCACCACTGGCACCACCAGACAGACACCTCATTGTGTGGGAATCCTGTCACCACTAGAGCCACTGCTGCCACATGGGCAGCCCGCCATTGCTGCTGCAAGGTCAGTCTGCTACCACACAGCAGCAGTAGAAGCTACGTCATTGTGTGGGCTGACTGCTGACCACTTGATAGCACTGATGCAAAGAGGGTTGCCAGAGGAGTCAGGGAAAGAGAATAATAGATGATGCAACTGCCCTACCAGACGATCAGACATCAATACAGAGATAACAGAAATATGAAAAACAAGAAAAGATGTATACCAAAGGAATATAATAGTTCACAAATTCCAGACCCCATAGAACAGGAAACCCTTAAAATTAATGAAGGGGAATTTCAAGTAAAAATCTTAAGGAAACTCACAGAGAAACAAGAAGATGCAGTTTGATGACACAATGAAGTGAGCAAAACTATACAGGATATGAAGGAGGAAATTTAAAAAGAGATTAATGTTTTTAAAAAGAACGTAGCAGAACTCATGGAACTGAAAGAGTCATTCAATAAAATAAAAAAACACAACTGAGAGCTCAAGCAAGCAAGCAGCAGGCTACAGCAAGCAGAACAAAGAATTTCTGACCTTGAAGATAGTCTCTTCAAATAACTCAGGTGGACAAAAATAATAATTAAAAAAATTTTTTTAAATGAAGAAAATCTAAGATAACAGACAACCTTAAGCATACAAGCATCAGAACCACAGGTTTGCCTGGAGGGGAGGAGAAAGGAAAAGTCACAGAGAACACATTCAATGAATAGCAGATAACTTCCCAGCAGATAATGGATCTTCAGATTCAGGAGGCTCAAAGATCCTCAAACAGGTTCAGTCTGAAAAGATCCTCTCACAGGCACATAATAGGCAAACTGGCAAAACTCAAAGACAAGAGAATACTAAAAATAGCAAGAGAGAAGCATCAAGTCACCTATAAGGGAGTTCCCTTCAGACTAACAGCAGACTTCTCAACAGAAACCATACAGGCCAGAAGAGAATGGGATGATATATTAAAAATTCTTAAAGAAAAACTGCCAAGAATACATACCCAGCAAGGCTATCCTTCAAAAATCAGGGAGAAATAGTGTATTTCCCAGACAAACAAAAACTATGGGAATTTACCACCACACAATCAGCAATACAAGAAATCCTAAAGGAAGTCCTGCATCTGGAATCCAAAAAATGATAATTACTATTATGAATATGCAAGAAAGAAAAAGAATAAAAATATAAAATCAATGGTAGAATAAAAATGCAAACAAGAAAGAGAAAGAAACTGTACCTTACCACCTCAAAAACCAACAAATACCAAAGGCAAACAATTAAAGGGAAAGAATGAAAAAATAGATATTTAAAGCATCAAAATGAAAATCAATAAAATGCCAGGAGTAAGACAATGAAAATTGAAAAAATTCCAAGAGTAAGACCTTAAATGTAATTTTTCTTTCAGTAACAATCCTAAATTTAAATGAATTAAATTTCCCACTCAAAAGACAGACTGGTGATTGGATTAAAAAGCTAGACCTATCTATATGCTGTCTATGAGAGACTCACCTCACCTGTAAAGAGATATAGACTAAAAGTGAAGGGAACGAAAAAGATACATCATGAAAATGGAAATCAGAAAGGAACAGGAATAGCCATTATTATATTGTATAAAATAGACTGTAAGCCAAAAAACTAAAAAGAGACAGGGAAGGCCACTTCAGGATGTAGGACTTGGCAAATACTTTACGAATAAGACCCCAAAGGCACAAACAACAAAAGAAGAAGTAAACAAATAGGATTATATCAAACTCAAAAGCTTAAACACAGCAAAGAAAACAATCGACAGAGTGAATAGACCACCTGCAGAATGAGAGAAAATGTTTGTAAACTATACATCTGACAAGGGATTAATATCCAGAATATACAAAGAGCTCAACCAACTTTACAGTAAAAACAAAAAACAAATAATCCAATTAAAAACGGGCAAAGGAACTGAGTAGACATTTGTCAAAGGAGGACATACAAATGGCCAACAGGTATATGAACTTTCAAAAGGAGAGACAGACCTGAGGTTACCAGGGGTGGGAAAGGGGAGGAAGAGGGAGGGTAAAGAAGGAATTGATAAAGGGACATGAAAAATGACTACATTACATTGTGTTGAATATGCTAATTATCCAGATTTCAGCACCATTTGAACATCACATATTGCACACAGGTATTGATATTCAACTCTCTACCCCACAGATATGTACAGCTATGTTTCAATAAATAAATAAACAACAATTTGGATAATTGAAACAATTCCACTACCCCAAAATGACCCAAATAACACTTCAGTGTATGTTCACATTGTTAAAGAAGTTGGTTGATTTGAATGTAAAAAGGCATACCTGAATAAAACCTGCTGTTCTCCTAAAAAAAAAAAAAAAAAAAAAAGTTTTATTTTGAGAGGTGTGTAAAGGTGTGTGTTGTTTTGGTTTGGGGGTGGTGGGCAGTAAGTAGAAACACTTCAAGGTGGTAGAAAGAGCACCTGCAATTGAATTAAAACAAGAGGTATGAAAAGATATTCCATATGTATTAAGAATCCATAAAGGAAAATTTAAAACAAGCAAACTTTGACTTCAAATATGGAGACCACATTAAATTTACTAAGGCATGCTACGAATTTCAGCAGTTTATTAGATAATTATGTCACATGCTCCAGGGTTAGTTGCTATAGAGATTTATTAATTGTAATTAGTGATATACATAAAATAAATAAAAAAAGATTAGCAAGTGCTCAATAATCACAGTGGGGGTTGGTAAATAAAATAAGGGGGGAAGTAAGTGAAGATATAAAAGATCCTAAGGACTTCATATTTACAGTACAGAAAAACCACGATTGGGAAAACACGTTGTCAGGAGAGTACACGTTAAAAATAAATTCTGGAAGAACACATATGTCACAGCTGGCTGTATGGACTGGATGTTTGTGTCTTCCCCAAAATTCATATGTTGAGACCTAATCCCCAATGTGATAGTATTTGGGGATGGGCCTTTGGAGGTAAATAGGTCATGAGGGTGGAGGCTTCATGAATGGGATTAGTGTGTTTATAAGAAGAGACACGAGAGTGCCTGCTTCCTCCCTCTCTGCTTTCTGCCAGGTGAGAATACAAGGAGAAGATGGGCATCTGAAAACCAAGATGTGGGCCCTTACCAGACCCCAGGTTTTCTGGTACCTTGACCTTGAACTTCCTAGGCTCTAGAACTATGAGAAGTAAATGTTTGTTGTTTAAGCCACCAGGTCTATGGTACTTCATTATGGCAGCCCAAACTGACTAAGACAACAGATTTTACATTTTAACCTGCAGAATAAATAACTTACTAACATATCAATCTAACTACACCACTGTATACCACTTACTAGATTTATGACCTTGGCCACATTATCTAATCTTCCTACATCTCAGTGTCCTGATTTGCTAAATGGAGATATCAATATTTAGGTTTTGATCTAGAAAGCTTAAATGACATAATGTGTACACTACACTTAACCTTTGGCCTAATACACAGCGCTTGCTCAATAAATCTTAGTTTGAACAATAGTATATATTAGCTGATTTTCCTCAAAACCCTATCTTCAAGTGAAGTAGCTAACAGCCTGATAGATAAAATGAATAGCTTTAATATTGTCCAATGGAGGTGAATTAGGGTGGGAGCCTAGCACCGTATCTACGTCTTGTTTCTCCCTTAGGTGACCCACAGTGCTCCAAGTATCACAAATAGAAAACTATTGCCTTGAGAAAGAGGTCAGTTAACAATTTTTAATGCAAGGCAGTAGAATATTAAGCACAAGTCCATATCACTCACTCAAGTCTCTTACTATAATGGAGGTAATTACTGCCAATCTTCTTACTATTTTATCTCTTTCTTCCATAGTCTGAAGACTCTGGCACTGTACACTTTCCAAAATCATGTATAAGATTTATATAAACCTATCAAAATGACTTCTGGCTTTTGAAGTAACTATAGTCTTTTCGACTCAGACTCATGGTGTAATTCTATCTGAATGTTTGCTGAAAGGTCTCTGAATTTGCCTCGGCTGTTTCCTTTGGGCATCAAGGCCTGACTTAAATATATCCCCTAATGATACAGTCTAGAGCTTTTATAGACAATGTTCTCTATTGAATGCAGCATGGCCAAGGATAAAGTGTCTTAGGTGAATTTTTATTAGGCTTTTTACTTTGGTTATATTTTCTTCTAAGGAGAAAGAAAAGAGGTAGCACAAAGCTATTTCTGCATGAGCGTTGTACCAACTCATGTTATTTCTAGTCAAATGAGGGATTAGTTGCCTACCCGAGTGATTAAGTTACTAATTTGGCAAGTCATATTCTTTTTTTTTTTTTTTCCCCCTATACTTTTTTGTTACACTCCCTAGGCCTTTCTCAGGAATGGCTTCATTAACATTGAATTTATTTTTAAAAATTTTTTATGGAGGTTGGAGCTCCCAGAAGCTTTTAAAAAATATTTTACAAGCTGTGCAGTCCGCTGCTAATTGATGCTTTGCCCTTTTTCTAAGCCACCTTAAATATGTGAAGCAAGCAAAAGCTAAAATATTTTGAATGTGATACTGAGTAATTATACAAGAGTATCTACTTAACACTGTTTTTATGTTTCTTAAAATAAAACTAACTATATGTAACATTCAAAATGTAACAAAAATAGTTTATAAGATACAGAATGTGAGAAATCATTTTTAACATATTTAGGGCAAGCTATTTCCTCAAATGCTTTAATTAATTACTTAATGCTTAATGAACAATATTAACATGGAGAATGGCTGGATGCACATTGGATAGGATTATAATAAGCTATGTATAAAAATTAAGCCATAAATCTTGCTTTTAAAAAAACTTGGGATTTCCATTGTAGAGACTAAACTTATGCTTACTGAATGATACTAAATGAGATGTCAGCAAATGTGTATTACACTTTATTTTTTATACTATAAACCCCACAGAGGTTTCAGAGGACATATAGATTAGAAACATATTTTTAGGATATATTTTTTTGTGCAAAGAAGCATGGAGAAGGTGAAAGTTGGTTAGACAAAACATGAAAGTGAAAGTGAAGTCTGGAATTCTGGGCAAGATCTGGATTGAGAGCGACAAAACAAAAATTAAGTGGAGAATGAGGCATGAGAGATCATCAAACTTGTACCTGGAGCACTGTCCGAGATTCTAATTGTGTAGGTTGAACTATAAGATGTGAATATTTTTATAGCTCCAGGGCTTCACAAACACCTAGGATTCTTTTCTGGGCCACTGGATTCAGTTTCTTCTTACCCAGTAAATGACAATCTACATGAATGATTTAATTTCAAGACCCACTGGATAATCTTAAGGTCATGATACAAAATGGCTATGGGCATTTGTAAGGCTCCTTGTGAGCTTGTAGATTTAGTTATGGGGGATGTTGTGAGGAGCTGTAAGACTGAGAGTAACACACAGAAGGTAAGTGTTTACAATGCTTTAATATGTTTTAATTCTCTTTTATAATCTTTTTTGATATAAAATATCTTTAAATTTGACTTTAAGTGCAGGACTCACACATTAGGTTGAATTGACTGTAGAGGTCAGAGATATTTCAGCATCAAGAAGAGTAGCTGGGATTAGCTAGTGACCAGCAAATATGAATTATTAATGGATAAAGGAGAATTCTGTGGCTAATAGATTTTTCACTTAAGTGAAAGACATATTCTACTTGTTCAAATGATACAATATTTAGGGATAAATCTTGCAAAAAATGTATATGTTACTACATTTTTGAAATAAATACATTTTAAACACATTTATTATATTGAAAATTAAAAATACATATAAAGGCAAGAAAATTATCATTGTCTATAATGTACCGCCCAGAAATATTCAATATTGATATTAGAGTTTATCTGTGAAAAATAAATATTTTAAATACGATTATTTATAATCTGCATTTTATTGAACTCATATTTTCTGTCATTTAATAAGATCCAATATTTTTATTTTAATTAATTTATAACAATAGACTATAGAAAAAAACAAAAACAATTTCTTAACCCTATTCCTAACTATTTTCCTGTTAGCTATATACCGTTCGTGTTTCCCATATTACAATTCTCTGAAGAAAATTCTGTAAGGTAAAATTACTGGAGCACTGAGTATTCAAAGTCAATAAATTAGATATTGAAAGCCAAGTTGCACTCCCACCAGGTGTGTATAGGTGTTTGTTTTTTTATGCTCTAGCAAATCCTTGCTATTTTCTTTTGATTTCTATACTCTTGATAAAGTGATAATAAGTTCATGTTTTAAAATGTGCATTACTGGGCCGACCCTGTGGCTCACTCGGGAGAGTATGGCACTGGGAGTGCCGAGGCCGTGGGTTTGGATCCTATATAGAAATGGCTGGTGTGCTCACTGGCTGAGCACGGTGCGGGCGACACCAAGCCAAGGGTTACGATTCCCTTACCGGTCACACACAAAAAAAATGTGCATTACTTTGTTACTAATGATTTTGCACTTCTTATCCTATATGATTATTGGAAATGTAATATATTCTTACATCAATCAGCAAATGGTCCATCTGCAATCTTTGCCCAATTTTCTATCAGGGACTCAATATTTTTGAATTATTTAAAACTTTTTTCTTTTTATATATTTTAGAATTTTATCTATATTTATTTAGGTGGGGTACAACATACTCTTTCAATACATGCATTTACTGAGCAATGAATCCCTGAAGGTGGATAGCATAGTTTTGTACCCATTAGTCCACCCCTTCTTTTTCTCCCCCTCCCCCTACCCCCAGTCTCTGATAACTATTATTCTATTCTCTACTTCTATAGGAACCATTTTTTTTTCAGATTCCACATATAAGTGAGACTGTGTGGTATTTGCCTTTCTGTGCCTTATTAAGGTGATGGTTTCCAGTTCCAGATCTCCTTTAAGACTTTTCAGAATAACCTCATTTATCATATGTATTGTACCCTATTGTTTGTTAACTTATTGCACATGATTTTCTCCTGTGAGTAAAACTATTCACTTTTCTCTATTTTTCATTTCATGTTTAAAAAATTTTTTCAAACATGAGAAATTCAATTTTTATATATTATATCATCTATATTTTAATGTTTTGTGTTTAGTTATTTTGTCCATGGGGAATATACTTTGAAGCTGTATTTATTTTAGATACTACTAATATTTAGTAAGTTATCCCAGATAAATTCATAACAATTTCAGAAAAGTGATAGCTTTAGTATATGTTTACAAATAAAATTCCTAATTTGACTATTAGCACTATTAAAGCAGCTGGTTCAATGTTTTGTTTGAAAAGAACAATTTTATTTTAAACCTTAATGTTTTAAGTAGTAAATTATCTTAAATTGTTAGAGTGAACATGACTGAAGCAATTTGGGACCTAAAACTTCCTAGGCTTCAGTAAAATTTTAAAAGACCCATTCATTCATTCATTCATTTATTTATTCATTCATTCATTTATTTATTGTTTGTTTATTTATTTATTTAAACATGTGTTTCTCTGAGTTCTCTGTTTTCCCATGGTTACTTGATATTTTGAACCTTGGCTACAGGGCAGAATGACATTCTTTACGTAACTCAGAGCTGTTTCTCAGACCCTGATAAACCAACGAAGACATCAATAAATCTATGCACACTTCACCCTGAAGCAAATCAAAATTATGCAGGACCCTAAGATAATGTCAAGGATGAGAACAGAAGGCAGCTGGAGCCGTAGCGAGATTTTGCACCTGGCTCCTTACACAGAGCCCCTACAGCTACCCCCACCAATCCCTGCTTTTCACCTCGTGCTTCTTACTCCTTAAAAAAATCCTTGGTAAATCTGAGCTGAGGAGATGGGGTAGACTACCATCTCTTTCAGGTTAGCGGTCCTGAATAGAGCTGCCTTCTCTTTTCATCAACGTTTGACTTCTGAGAGGTTTGTTTCTGTCTGGCAGTGGGCAGCTGGACTTGGATTCAGTAACAAAATTATGCTAAAGAGCAATATAACATGGGTGATTTGAGATGAAACTTTATTCAATTTCAAGTCTCCATTTAGTTGAACTATTAAAAAAAATTTACAACCATACACATTTATTAAATTGCTATGCTGGGAGTGGGAGTAACTTATTAAAAACCTATACATTGCTTTCCACATTGTAAGATAATGATTTAATGCAAGTTAACTAAGTCAACTTAACATTATCTTCAGGAGAAAATATAAACAAAGTGAGATGAATGCAAAATATCCAGGAAAAAAAGCATTTGTTATTAAAACAAATCTTTTATTGATATTATCTTTTACTAATATGGTTTTGAAATGGTTAGGACTAAAAACATTTTTATTGTATACTTATAGTATAGCACATTGTTTAGTTGTATGTGACCTGTTGCTTAATAAATATTCAGTGATACATAAACCTGTATATCCCAGTTATACCATACCATTAAGAGAATACAGAAAGAAGGGGGATTATTCATAGAAGAAGGTCATGGAGATACCTCAAGATAAATGGTGCCATAAGAAGGACTTCCAAAACCTTCTTACTAGAGTACTTTCTGTCTTTCCCAGGATACTTGAAATTTAAAAAACAAACAAACAAAAGCCACAAAAACCCCTTAAAACTAGAGCTACATTGTTACTGTCAAAAGAACATGATGCTTTATAACTGAATGTAAAAATAAGTCACTAATAGGATTACTATAAAAATCACTGAGCAAACTTTATCATTAAGTTGAACCAATTCAGAATTGTTTAATTTTAAATGGTTAAATATATTTCAAAAACCATTTGCAGATGTGTTATTTACCAACTACTTTGGTAAGGTGGATATTTAAGAATCATTGAACATTTTTTGAATTTCTGTATTCTGTAGTTTGCGTTGGTATTTAGATTCACGAATAATTTTGTTTTTTATATTTTATTAAATAAGTGTAATGACAGATACATAAGAGAATTCAGAAGACTGATAAGGAAGAGTAGATAAATAAAGCAGATGAAGCATACTTGCCTTGTCATTTCACCTCAATTCTTAAAAATATAAAAATACATATGCACTTGTATGCTACATGTATGTAACTTACATATATACCACAAACATGTATCTTTATATGTTGTAATCACATATGTACAGCACTTATTAATATATAACACATGTTATGAACTGGCATGAGAAACAAAAAGTAATATCATAAGAAAAACTTTTGAAAGGAATTCCAGAACACCTAAAAAGTAAGGCAGAGCTGCTCCTTAACATAGCCTCCAACTAAACAGTGAGAACTGCAAAATTTCACAGCTCAAAACAGTGGAACTCTGAGTGAGTACAGTCAGCTCCTGGCAATTATGAGAAAGACTCAATGGGGTCCAAAGTCAAGCAGTAGCCATAGGCAATCATCATGGTAATCCACTTCAGATATGTAATCTGTCTTTCCACTAAGCAGAGTGTGGTTGAGCTTTCTTTTCAAACATTAATGTAGTCCAAAGTATTTGGACCTTATGAGGAGAGTAGAATGTGGGGTGAATTATGACAATAAAAAAAGTGGGGACACTGCATATTGCATCATTACTCTTCTGTGGAGTACCAATGTATTTTAAGGAGCAACCACATTCAGGCACAGAAACAGTACATTAAATATAAAATTTATAGGTCCATTAAAACAATGTAAAAAACACTAATCGAATAAAGAAAACCAAATTTTTTTAAAACAAGGAATTAAATTCAACAAAGAGAAGACTTAATAACTGAGGAGATAGAGGTAATTGAAAAAAGTTAGAAGACTTAAAGATACACAGTGAATACCTTGTCACATAAGAGAGGACAGCACTATTATGAAAAATATTTTTTAATCATTATAGATTTTTTAATTAATATAATGCTTGAAAAAAAAATAAAGAACTTTTTTAGTAGAACGTGTAAAATTTGCTTCATTTTCTATTTTCTTAGTGGTTACTTTAAATTTTTAATAAATATATTCAAATGTACATGTTCTGTTAAATTTCAAAGTTAAATACTATCTGTATAATCTACCTAAATAATAAAAGAACATTAGCAGAATTTTCTCCCATTCTTCCTTCTTTGCCACCCTGCAATGTCTCTTGTACAGATCAATTGGAGCTTTAACTTTATTTTCATAAATTTTTAGAGGAGTCATTAAATCTTATAATGTAATTCATAGCAACTACTAAAATACACAAATCGAATGACATCAAGAAATGTATACACACTATAGAATGATGTTTAACATTTATTAAGAGACTTTTTATATTAACTAAACAAATTGCACACACATAGAAATTTTCAAAATACACTGGTTATGTATTGAATTTTGTCCCCGCCTCCTGCAAATTCATATGTTAAAGTCATAACCCTCAGTATCTCAGAATGTAACCTTAGTTGGAAATAGGGTCATTACAAATGTGATTAGTTATGATGAGATCATACTGGGGTATGGTAGACCCCTAACCTGATACGACTGGTATCAAAAGTAGAAATTTGTAAACACACACTGAATGCCATTTCAATATTAGTTATGCTGCCATAAGTCAAGGAACGACTAGAAATTTATAAACAACAGAAATTTATTTTTCACAGCTCTGGATGCTGGGAAGTTCAAAATCAAAGCACCAGCAAATTTGGCATCTCGTGAGGGTTCATTCTCTGCTTCAAATATGATGCTTTCTCACTGAGTCCTTATGTAGTTAAAGTGAGGGGCAGAAAAGCAAGACAGCTCTCTTTCATCTCTTTTAAAAGAGCACTAACCTCATTCGTGAGGTCAGAACCTTCATGATTTAATCACCTCCTAAGATCCCACCTCTTAATACTATTGCATTGGAGGATAGGTTTCAATGTATAAGTTTGGAACATATAATGTATAAATTGGGGAACACCAACATGCTGACTGTAGTAGTGGCCATATGATAGCACATTAGAAAAAGCAAATACACAATTCCTAGCTTATCTAAAACATACTTACTGCAAAATTTATAAAATGAATATTTTAACATTAAGAAAAATTTATTGGTAACCATGATATTATTACTAATGAATGTGTTCATCATTTTGTATAGATTTTATTTTTTAATGCAATTCTATTTATAAACCCAATGTGATAATATATGAAGATGTCATTAAATTTGGATCAAGGATTATTCGTTTGTAATGTAATTAATATGTACCAAATACAGATATTTTATCTTATGATTAAATGCAATAAATCAATTATGAATACTTGGTAGCTCAAACAAAATTTTTAAATATTTACAAATGTATTTTTTACACTGTCAATCTATGAGTACTCGATTTTGGCCATCCATCCTACATATTTTCTGCAGCTTCATTCAAATTTTAAAAAATTACTTTTAATACTCATTTCCTAGAGCCTAAAAGAAAGGTTGGTACCTAAGCTAAAGTAAACAAATATTCAACAAAGCAGTGAATATTATTATTTCAGTGACTTTGAAAACTACCTGATTCAGAATACATTTCATAGCATTAATGGTTGTTACTTCTGATTTATAAAGTCTTAACTAAGAACAGCAACACGAAGAACTCCATTGAGTTGAGCCAATAGCTCTCTTAAGCCAAAATATATTTTATTTATAAAATCTCTTTTGTTGTGGAGTTCTAAAAAATATAAAATATAACAAAATATACTTGTGTTTCCTTTCACTATATGTCTTTCACTAATGAGAAGTAATGTTAAACTTACATTATTTTATTCTCAGGAGCCTATACTAACAATTTCCTCCTAAATTAGAATTCTAAGCATTGGTCTTTTTTATTCAATCCCCAGGGTTTTATACCTTAATATCTGTTGTGTCACAAAAATATAGATCCATCTTCCACAATAGAAGGGGCCTCACATGTTTGATGAAACCTCACAAAATTGCCACTTCATATTTGTTCTAGTTTCATCCTTTAAGGTACTTTGTCCAAATAAATGTGTACATGTTTTGAAATTAATAATCAAGGTTTTAATATTTAAATGTTGAACTCCATATCCTAACTAGTGCACAAATAAGCACCCATACCATATAAAAATGAGCAAAGAAATATTCTTAAAATCAGTTCATTGATACTCTCCCTTGATCAGTGCATGACACAGAGACAACTAATTGAATGAAGGAAAACACATTTCTTTACAAGAAGACAAGTAAAATGTGTGGCTGATTCTGGCAGCTACTGCTCAGTCATTTGACCAATTCACTAAATTAGAAGTTTACATGGGAGTCTCCTAATTTGGTTCTATACAAAAGAGACAAGGATGGACTGAGAAGAGCCCATGACAAAACCCTACCCATTCTTAGTACAATGGCAAATGATAGATTTAACAAAGTTTTTTAGTTTTGTCTAACTCCTCAAATAAATTTAGAGCAATATCACTTTTGGCTGTATATATCCAAAGCAAGTAAAAGCAGTACATAGAAAAGATATTTGTATTGCCATAGTCACTGCAGCATTATTCACAATAGCCAAGAAATGGGAGCAACCTGAGTCTCCTTCAATAGATAAATGAATAAAGAAAATGTGATATGTATGTATACATATGTGTGTGTGTGTGTGTGTATTTGTACACACAATACATGGTGGAATACTATTCAGCCTTAAAGAAGGAAATGCTGTCATTTGTGACAACATGAACTTGGAAGAAATTGTGCTTAGTGAAATAAACCAGACATAGAATAACAAATACTGTATGATCTTACTTATATATGGAGTCTAAAAAATGTCATTATTTTTTTTCCAAGCAAAGATGGCTGTGTAGAGGCAGTCATCCCTCACCTCTAATGCAAAAAAAGCCCAAAGCAACAAATAGTCACAGTAGAGTAGAGTGTCCAGGAGAAAACAAAAGAATCAAGCTAAACAGTGAGAAAAAAACCCCAAAGATCTGAAAATTCAAGACAGCAATATAGGACATGGGAAATTTCTGAAACTGTAGAAACCCTACACTATCGAGACAAGGTAGGTCAGGGGTGAGGGGCAGTGGCTGGTGCTGCCACCATAGATGCCTGCAAATCAGGTTGCAGTGTAACTGCATGGCCCTCATGGACAGTGAGCCTAGTGTGTGGAGTGGCTAAGAACTCATGCAACTGTATATTCCCACCCCCCCTGAGTCCCAGGATGCTGCTGAACATTGCCATTTTAAGATAGAAGCTAGAGGCGTTCAGAGTCCCATTGATCCTGTGACTCTACATACCCCAGTGAAGACCACAGAGGGGAGCATACTGGCTGCCTCGTTACACATCTTCTTTCTCCCCAGGATCTCAAAGCCCTGCTTAACACAGGGGAACTTGCCAAGCCAGTGGAGACTGAGGGTAGCATGCCAGTCTTCTGGATATATGCCCTCCTTCCTGTGGTAATTCAGAGCCCTGCCTGACTCAGTGCTCTATCTCCACCCCTTTGGACAGTAAGCAGAGTCTGCACCGCTCCCCTGCACTGGACTCCTGGATTCTTGCCCTCCTACCCTGGGAGCTCAGAGGTCTACCTGATGCAGTGAGCCTGCCAGCACCAGCAGAGAGTGTGCCAGAGGTGTGTAAGCCACCTAAATCCCTGCCACCTTTCTGAGAGAACAGTGTCATATCTGACACAGCAGCCTGCCTTCACCAGTGGAGAGGGTGTGGTAAGCAAGCCAACACTTACTAACACACTTACCCAGAACCAAACCTACAAAGGCCGACCTATCAATATAAAACAATTCTGCAGGTAGCAGTCTGTCCCCTCAAAAACTACTCCCAAAATAGAAAGCAACTACACCACAAGTTGCCCAGACATCAATATAGAGGTATAAGAAGCATGAAAAAAACAAACATGACTCCCCCAAAAGATTTCCATTCTCTAGTACCAGACCCCAAACAACAGGAAACCAGTGAATTGCCTGAATAAGAATTCCAAATGACAAAATTAAGAAAACTGAACTTAATGGACCAAAAAATAGAAATCACAATGATGTCAAAAACCAATCCATGACATGTATGATAAATTCAACAAAGAGAATAAGAAAAAAACAAGCAGAAATCCTTGAACTGAAAAACTCCTTCAGTTGAATAAAAAATAGAAGCAGAAGAAAGAATTTCTAAACTAGAAGATAGGCTTCATGAATTAGCACAGTTGGACCCCAAAAAGAAAGAAAACAAAGAATTTTTGAAAATGAAGAAAGGCTATGAGATCTTTCTGATAATCTTAAGTATACAAACATCCATATTATGGGTGTACAGGAAGGGGGACAGAAAAGAAAAGGCATTGAAAGCCTATTTAATAAAATAATACCCATAATTTCCCAAGTATTGGGAAAGTATATGGTATCACAGATCCAAGGAGCTCAAAGATCCCCAAACAGATTCAACTCAAAAAGGACCTCCCAAAGACACATTATACTCCTATTGTCAAAAGTCAAAGACAAAGAATTATTTGCAAGAAAGAATAGCAAGAGAAAGGCATCAAATCACGTATCAGGGAATCGCCACTGGGCTAGCATCAGACTTCTCAACAGAAATCCTACAAGCCAGGAGAAAGTGGGACAAAATATTCAAAGTGCTAAAAGAAACAACAACAACAAATACCCCCCAAACAAAGAAAATCTACTAACTAAGAACACTATATCCAGCAAAGCTTTCCTTCCAAAACGAAGGATACATAGTATCTTTCCCAAAAGATACAGGAAATTCACCACCACAAGACCAGCCCCTCAAACAAATCCTCAAGCAAGTCCTACATTTGGAATTAACAGAACGATATATATCACCATAAATACACAAGAAAGGATAAAAACTGCGAGTAGAACAGGTAAGCAAATGAGAAAGCAAAGAAAACGTATATTATCACTACAAAAATCACGAAACAGCAAAGACTGACAATAAAAGGGAAAGAAAGGAACAACAAAATATGAAAACTATAAAAAATTAATAAAATGGCAGGAGCAAGGCAATACTTTTCACTAATAACTCTGAATGTAAATGGATTAAATTCCAATTTTAAAGATATAGACTGGCTGAATGGATTAAAAATCTAGGCACAGTATATGCTGCCTGCAAGAACCTCACTTCACCAGTAAAGACACACAAAGAATAGTAGTGAAGGGATGAAAAAAGATATTCCACTCAAACGGAAACCAAAAATGAGCAAGAGTTGCCATACGTACATCAGAAAAATAGACTTCAAACTAAGATCTATAAAAAGAGACAAAGAAGGATGTTACATAATGATGAAAGGATCAATGCAGCAATAAGATATAACAATCATAAATATATATGAACCCAAGAATGAACACACAGATATATAAGCAACTGTTATTGGGTCTAAATTGAGAGACAGGCCCCAACATAATAATTGGGGAATTTAAAACACCATTCTCAGCATTAGACATATCACCTAGACAAAATTTAGAGAAATACTGGATTTCAACAGAAATTTAGACCAAATGGACTCGACAGATATGTACAGATACTTCATCAAACAACTGCAGAATATACATTCTTCTCACTTGCACACAGATCATTCTCCAGGATAGGCCACATGTTAGATCACAAATTAAGTCTCAGCAAATTTAAAAGTTTGAAATCCTACCAAGTATATTTTTAGACCACAACGGAATAAAATTAGAACTTAACAACCAACAAAACCTCTAAAACTGTACAAATATACCATGCTTCTGAACAATCAATGGGTCAAAGAAGAAATAAAGCAGGAAATCAAAAAATTCTTGAAACAAATGAAAATACAGAATGTAGAGCTAGAGCTAGAGTCTGGTGCTCACAGACCCCTCCAGCCGATTCACAAAACCTTCACAAGCAGGTCTATGAACTAGTTAACCAGACAAAACGGCCCTTGGAGCCTTGGTTGAAGAAGGAATAGTCTTTATTCAGCACACACAACACTATGAGCTAAGCAGTCCACAGAGAAACTCAGAAAGTCAACTGCTACCAGCAAAGTCCAAAGAAAAACTGAAACTGAGCAACTGCCAGCCGAGTAAACATGCTCTATTTTTAGACTCAAGCTGTCAGCCAGCTCTGCTTCCCAAGCTCTAAAGAACACACAATAGCAATTAACTAGAAAGATACATGGGTGCACATGCCACTAACTCCACCCACACATAACTTTTTACAATAAATGTGGTGGGAGCCTGACTAAATTATCCCATTTTCCCCACACAGAACAACTTACCAAAACATATAGGACACTGCAAAAGCAGTACTAAAAGGCAAGTTTATTGAAATAAATGTTTGCATCAAAAGAGTATAAAGACTTCAAATACACAACCCAACATTATACCTCACAGAACTAGAAAAATGACAGTCCAACCCCATAATTGGTAGACAGAAGTAATTAAGATCAGAGGAGAAAGAAATGAAATAGAGACCACAAAAAAAGATACAAAAGATCAACAAAACAAAAAATTGTTTTTTTGAGAAGATAAGCAAAATAGACAAACCATTATCTACACTAACTAAAAAAAAAAGAAAAGAGAACCAAATAAAAATCAAAATGAAAAAAGGAGACATTACAAATGATACCAAAGAAATACAAAAAATCATTAGAGAATATTATTAACACTGTATGCTAAGAAATTTGAAAACCTGGAGCAAAGGGTTAAGTTTCTGGACAAATACAAACTACCAAGACTGAACCGAGAAGAAACAGAAAGCCTGTACAAACCAAAATCTAGCAACGAGATAGAAGCAATAATCAGCCGTCTCCCAACAAAGAAAAGTCCAGGACCAGATGGCTTCACTGCTGAATTCCATAAAACCTTTAAAGAAGAATTAATTCCAATAGTTTTCAAACTATTTCAAAAAATTGAAACGGAGGTCATTTTCCCAGACTCATTCTATGAGTCCAATATCACCCTGATACCAAAATCAGACAAAGACGCAAGAAAAAAAGGCAAGCCAGTATCCTTGATGAATATAGACACAAAAATCCTCAACATAATGTTAGCAAGCAGATTACAACAGCATATCCAAAAGATTATGCATCATGATCAAGAGAGATTCATCCAGGTATGCAAGTATGGTTCAACATATGCAAATCAATAAATGTAATACACCATATCAACAATATGAAGGAGAAAAAAAATCATCTCAATAGAAAAATCATTTGACAAAATGAAACATCCCTTCATGATAAGGACTTTCAACAAATTAGGTATGGAAGGAAAGTATCTCAACACAATAGAAGTCATAAATGACAAACCCACTGCTGATATTATTCTGAATGGGGAAAAAGCAAAAGCTTTTTCTTTGAGAACAGGAACAAGACACGGATACTGACTCTTACCACTCCTATTCAACATATTACTGGAAGTACTAGTCAGAACAATCAGGCAAGAGAAAGCAAGAAAGGACATCCAAATTGGAAAACACAAAGTCAAATTGTCCCTGTTTGCAGATGGCATAATCCTATATATAGAAAAACCTAAAAACTCTACCAAAAAAACCTCTTAGAGCTTATAAATTCAGTAAAGTTGCAGTATACAAATTCAGTACATAAAAATCAGTAGTGTTTTTATATGCCAACAATGAACTAGCAGGAAAAGAAATCAAGAAAGCAAGTTGCTAAAAGAATAAAATACCTAGGTATCAGTTTAACCAAGGAGGTGAAAGTTCTCTACAAGGAGAACTATAAATCACTGCTTAAAGGAATTAAAGAGGACAACCAAAGATAGAAAGACCTTCCATGTTCATGGATTGGAAGAATTAATGTTGTGAAAATGTCCATACTACTCAAACTGATCTACAAATTCAATGCAATGCCTGTCAAAATACCAATGACATTCTTCACAGAAATATGAAAAAAAAAATTCTAACATTTATATGGAACAACAAAAGACTCTGAATAGCCAAAGAAATCCTGAGCAAAAAATAAATAAAGCCAGAGGCATCACACTACATGACCTTAAAAAAAATAGAATGTTACAGGCATGAAAACAGACACATAAACCAATGGAACAGAATAAAGAATCCAGAAATCAGCCCAGATACTTACAACCAACTGGTCTTTGACAAAAACACCAAGAGCATATATTTAGGAATAGACAGTTTCTTTAGGAAATGGTGCTGGGAAAACTGGATATCCAGGTGTGAAAGAATGAACCTAGACTTGTACATCTCACCATACACCAAATATTAACTCAAAATACATTAAAAACTGAAATGTAAGAACTGAAATTATAAATCTCCTAAAAGTAAACATCAGAGAAACAATTCAGGCTGTAGGACTGGGCAAAGGCTTTATAAATAGACCTAAAAAACACAGACAACAAAAGAAAAATAAACAAATGAGATTATATCAAACTAAAAAGTTTCTGCACAGCAAACGAAATAACCAACAGAGTGAGAAGACAGCCTACAGAATGGGAGAAAATATTTGCAAACTATACATTTGACAAGGAATTAATATCCAGAATATACAAAGAACTCAAAACAATTAACAGTAAAAAACCACAAATAATCCAATTGAAAGATGGGTGAAGGTGCTGAATAGATATATCTCAAAAGAAGACATATTAATGGCTGACTAATATTGAAAATATGCTCAGTATTACTAGCCATCATTGCAATGCAAATCAAAACTGCCCTGAGATATCATCTCACCACAGTTAGACTGGCTATGATCAAAAAAACAGAATAACTAATGGTGAGGATGTGGAGAAAGGGGAATTCTTCTGCATTGTTGGCTGGACTGTAAATTAGCACAGCCATTATGGACTGAATTCTGGGTTCTTTATTCTGTCCCATTGGTTTCTGTGTCTGATTTTATGCCATCATGGAAAACAGTATGGGGGTTTCTCAAACAACTACAGCCAGAACTACCATATGAAGCAGCAATCCCACTGGCTGGGTGTATATCCAAAGGAATGGAAATCATGTCAAAGGGATATCTGCATTCCCATATTTATTGCAACTCTATTTACAGTAGCCATGATATGGAATCAACCTAACTGTCCATCGATAGATTACTGGATAAGGAAAATGTGCTATGTATACACAATGGATTGGAAGGGTGGAAAAGATGTTGAAAAAGAAATGATAAGGCAAAAAGAAAAGAAAAGAAAGAGGGTTTATGTATTGTCAATCTCAATTGTGATTTTTTTTTTTTTAACAGAAAAATCAAATTGAAACTGCCACTGAAAGGACTGAGATCTTTTCCCTCCTGGTCCACTACATTTCGGACCAGAAGTTTTGGCTACAGTAATGTAAACAGTGAGACATTTGTAAAAGTACAGACAAATAGGTAATCAAATATAATGGAAACTCAGAAAATAGAACCATTCTTGATTTATGACTAACAAAATAGAATAAAAGAAAAGTGTCAGTTTTCCTAGAAACATGGTTCTGGGCCAATTAACTCTGCCATAGGAAAAGTGAAATGGAAATTGACCCTTTCTCACACAATCCACAAATAAATATTTCATGGTAGATTGTAAGTATGAAATATTTAACATTATAGCTTATAGACAAAATATAGAAGACAAAACTTGCCATACGGACTTTTTTTTTTTTTTTTTTGGCAGCTTGCAATACCGGTATCCAAATTCTTGACCTTGATGTTACCAACAACATGATCTCATAAAGTGAGCTAATTGGCCAACCTCTTTTTTTTTTTTTGGTGTAATATTTCTTAATCAGAACATAGACATATCTAAATTAAAACATAAAAACAGTTATCTAAAGACACCATTGATTTAGTAAATGATCAAGCCACAAACTTTTAACACATATGCTAGCTTTTATCCAGGGTATGAGATTAACTCCTACATATCAATAAGGAAAAGACAAATTTTTAAAATGAAGAGGCTTGAACAGAAGACACTTCACAGAATGCCAATAAACATACGCAATGTTCATCAATCTCACTGGTAATCAAGGAAACATAAATTCAGTCCATGATGAGCTGCCAGTATACATTCACTAGAATAGTTAAATTTAAAAGACTGACAATTTGAAGTGTTAGGACTGATGTGAAGCAAATAAGGTTCTATCATTAACAACATATGGTTGGTAAATTGTTTAGTAAGCACAGAAAAGGATCCTCCACACCACTAGTTATCAGAGAAATATCAATGAAAACTACAATGATAGTTTCAATTGCTAAAATTAAAAAGATTGACAATAGCAAGTGTTGGTGAGGGGATGAAGTGAATGGATCTTTCATATATTGATGCTGAGAATGCAAAATGATAGGGCCACATTTGAGAACTGTGAGACAGCATCTCATAAAATTAAACATGTACTTTCCATACAACTCAACAATTTCACTGTTCAGTATTTATTTAAGAGAAATAAATGTATGTATCTTATGAAAACTTTTGACTTAATGTTTATAGCAGCTTTATTCATAATAGCCCCAAATCAGAAACAAACAAATATCTGTCAACTGATTAGTTGAAAAAAAACATCGTGATATGTCCATAAATTGCAATACTATTTGGCGAAAGAAATTGGTCTTGCAATAACATGAATTATCTCCAGAAGCATGATAAGTAAAATAAGTGTGGGATTATTTCCTGTTATATGATTTCCATTTTTATGACATTCTGTAAAAAGCAAACTGTCATGACAAAGAGATATAACTACATGCAAGAATAATTGATCTTCTCCAAATCCCTGATATATAAATAAATAAAAAATCATTTGGGCAATCAGGAAAAATTATTAATTTACATCTCAGATAAAAAAGATCAGAGTGGGCTCACATTTTTCCACATCAGTATTCACATGAAAACAGAGGTGAAACTTTCAATTTAAGATTTTCAGTTTAAGAATTTTCTAAATATTTTATACCTAGCCAAGTTCTCCTTTATATTAAGTAGCTAATAAAAAAAAAAAAGGAAAAAAATGAGAAATATTTTCACCCCCAAAAAAGGCAATAGGCCTTTTTAGGTAACAAGTAAAAAGTATCATTAAACCAATCAATAAATGACTGAGGAAACTACAGTAGAAGGGCTAAGAATAACCATGGAGTATACTTAGAGTTAAATATGAAATAAATATTGAAATTATAGTGACAGAAGAGAGTGTAAGCAACTTATGCTATGAAAGAGTAGAAATGATACAACAAAATAGTAGAAGAAGAAGAGAAGAAAGGAAGTTGTGAGACATTTATAAATATATTCTATGTGAGAAACTTTCAGTGAGGTTGATATTACGTACAGGGAGAGCAGGAAGAAGCAAGCAACAGTGGAAACGATCTTTCAAGTGCATGCTAAAAGATGACAATATTGACTATGATCACAATTAAACATTTAAAGGACATTAAACATTTATATTTTAAGAAAGAATTTTTTAGCATAATTTATAAAACAAAACACAAGTTTTAATGTTGTCTTACCAAAGTGAATTTCTGAAGATCAAAGTTACTTCACTTAACACTCATTTATATTTTGCTTTTATATTTTCTAATGTATAATAATTCCTATTATATATATTTTCAAAGCAGTTCAGAATTTTAGATTGTAATAATTCAAAGTGCATATATATTTCCAGTATAAAATCAAACAAGTGTACAAATTCAGTATAAGCAGTATTATAAAGCAAATTCCAAAGACAAATTATGTTGGTTTGAAAATGTTGAGCCACTAAATTATTCTAAACATTGACCCATATTTTAATGGGCCAAAAAAATAACAGTGAACACCAAAATTAATTATATATGCATGTGTGTATATGTGCATAATTACCCAATGATAATTTTCGTACTTCATTACAAATTAACTATTATACCTCAATAGGTATAAAACTGGATTCTCTTTTATATATCAGCTTTCTTTGGATATCTGTTAAATTAAAGGTTCTTTTACATGTGGCATGATTCTACCATGGGTAATGTATAACTCTGTTACATCTTTTTATTACACTTTTATTCATGGAATATTACATGATGTTATTGATTTTCATTTTGTGTGCATATATACTTTTTTATTAAGTCACCACGAGTTTCATTAGAAATGATGGACAGTTGTTTGATTGCCACATTAGAACAAGCCAAAATTAGTGCAGTCAGTTGTACTTAAAAGAGTATAAATTAAATGCTGTCACTTTAATCATTTAACAATAGTGCATTTCTAAGCTCAGACTTTAGCTTTGAAATTGAATAGCACTGAAAGACTGTGAAGTTGCCATCCAGGGGATGCAGAATATGCTTATATTCATTTGTCTTATGTTACCATCAAAATAAAATTACAATAAACAAATTATAAAGTTTCATAAAAGAAATGGATCCTTGAAAATGTATCCTATATTGAATGACATTGAAAAAGATATTATCTCAGGTTGATGCCAAATGAAATAATTTATAATTATTTTTATAATTCATTTTTAATGTACACAGTCTACTTTTACAAAAAATATAACATTAGTCAAAATGCCCAAAACTATTTGGCAGCTCTAAATATTTTTAGGTTTTTTCCTGTATATGTATAAAGAAATGTTAAGAAATGTATTGTGGTTTAACAATGTTAAACAGTTTCTTAATATGCATGGTTATTACTTCATAAAAATACATTTCCAAAAAATAAAAGTTAATTAAGCTTGAATTCAGTCTTCATTAGGAGAATGTTCACTTTTATAAGCTGAAGAGAAACTCCATAGAGAGGAACAAAATGACAGAATGAAAGAAAATGGATAATTCACTAGGAAAAGAAGTATGTCTTGTGAAAAATACCACCAATTTGTAATCTTAGTGACCGCTTAAATTCATTTTTCTTCTCACTACAATACAAGAATATCTAGAACAGTTGGTAGTAATTCAAGGGAGGTCTTCTCTGTTTCTTTCTTCAATTTACAAGGATGTTATGATGTTAGAACTTCAATTCTTAGGTTCAAAAGATTTTTTTGAGTTTCCAGGAAGCTTGTGAATAGTAGGCTTAGAAGGATTAGGACACACAGTTGAATAGCTGAAGTCAAAATAATGGCTTTGATATTTCTCTCTGTTTCTCCTATAAAGCAAGGTGAAGCGGCAGAGCTCCTTTGTGAGGAAGAATGAAGATTAACAGACAGAAGGTATATTTGGTGGCCTTTAACTAATATGCAAATGCTTAAAAACATTCTTTTCATAGCACTTGGGTCAATTACTAAATCTAACGTGAAAGGTCTAACTTTCAGGAAAACTAAGCTTAGGATTCAGTATGCAGCATTATGGAACCAAAAGAGTAGCCAGGACTCAGCATGGAGCGTGATGTTGCATAAGTAAGAACACCGAATTACTCTCCTCCACTGTGGATTTATAGTGTGTGAGGAAATGACTTTCAGTGTGGAAATTATCAAAGTGGAGTTTTGGCCGCTTCAAGGAATAGCAAAACTGGAAGAAAAAAATCCTCTTTTAAGAGTGTTATTTTTGAGGATAGAAAAGTATTATGACATTTTGTAATTTTAGATATATATATTTTTCATACAGAGAACAGACAATTCTGAACACAGTGTCAAACTCACGGATTATCTACTTGCAGAAAAGCAAAGGATTGGCTTTTTTCATTTCATGAAATGCAGTTGTTCATTAATGCCTAAATTCTTCTAATCAAGAAGTCAGGAGTTTTGGGGGTGTCAGTAAGATAAACATGTAATAAAACCAAGATGGATTTTGTGTTCATACAGCCTAGCGATCGAATCTGACTTGCTTCTGGGGGAGAATTTTCAGGCAACTGACAACCTCTCCAAATCTCATATTCCTTATTTGTGTAATATTATATATATATATATATATATATATATATATATATATATATATATATATATATATATATATATATATATATATATATATATATATATATATATTTAATGGAATAATGTCAACTACTTCACTGGATTGCTCTCATGACTTATCGAGATAATATGTAAGTATCCTGGCAATTTATAGACATTCGACAAATATTTGTCTCTTTTCCCTTTCAAAAGAAGCAGCTTAGTGTGTTGAATTGTGTGCTAAATTAGATATCAGAAGACCTTGTTGGATATCGCCATTTTCTAAACTGTTTTCTCCATCCAAAAAGTAGGTAATAATAATGCCTGACTGACCAACCATGTAAAACTTTATGATGGCCACATAAGGCAATAAACTTTCCAGTTTTTCAAAACCTCTAAAGGATACAAGCAATGCAAATTATTCTCTTAAGGTAATGGAAAATTGCAAACATACAAAACTATGAAGCATACCACTGCATAAAATATAAAGTATCGATGTGCCAACAATTTACCTTAAAAAATAAAAAAAAATTACTTACACTGAAAATATGTTATCTTTCCCTATCGCCGTTCCTATCACTCACAGCCCGTCTTGCCCATACACAAATAACTTCAAACCTAATTTTATATTCAAAATTATCATTAATTTCTCTATACTTGTAGGGCATATAAATACTTCACAAATATTATCATCTTTAACGTTTTCAATTTACAAAATGGAATATATTATACTACCTGTATTTTTCTATAACTTGTTACTTGGCGTTGTGAGATTCCATCTTGTTGATATATAGAATTCAAGTTCATTCACTTTCAATTATATTTTTATGAATTTTATTGAAGTAAAAAAAGCATACAAGGATACTTCATAAAGTTCAAGAAAGGATTTTATTATCTTTTAATTCTATTTTTCCATGAACTCTTTTAAGTGCCCTTTATATAAAAAAAAACAAAAATAAAAAAATACAGCCTCACAATATTTACATAGTGAACCACCTTTGAAATTACTGCCCAAATCAAGAAACGAACAAAATCCATGAAACACACCACCTGCATTTCCTGACCATGTTTCTAATCATGCCCACCACCTGGCTCCCTCCTAGAGAAGATACCACCCTAACCACAGCTACTACTATTTCTCCTCCTTTTCCTCTCCCTCCTCCTCCTTTTATACTTGAGGTAAAATTTGCATGACATGTAACCAATTATCCATTTTAAAGTGTACAAGTCAGTGGTGTTTAGTCCATTCACCATGTCATTCAACCACTACCTCTCTCTAGGTTCAAACATTTTCATCATCCCAAAAGATGACCTCATATCTTTAAAGGATCTTTCCGCAATATTTTGTAGTTTTCAGTGTAGAAATCTTTCACATTTATTGCTAAATTTATTCCTGAATTTTGGGAAGCTATTGCAATTGGAACTATTTTATTTGTTTCCTTTTTGGATCTTTCTGTGCTGCTGTCTAGAAGCACAACTGATTTTTGTAAGTTGATCTTGTACCAAATTATGTCATCTGCAAATAGAGATAATTTTAGTCTTCCTTTCCATTTTGAGTACTATTTATATCTATTTCTTGCCTAATTGTTCTGGCTAAGACTTCTAGTATAATGCTGAGAGGCCTTGGTGAAAATGGGTATTCTTTTCTCATTCCTGATCTTCAGGAAAAGCTTTCGGTTTTCCACCACTTAGTATGATAGTAGTTGTAAACTTTTCATAAATGCCTTTTGCCAATTTAAGGATGTTTCCTTATATGCCTAGTTTGTTCATTATTATCACTGTGTAGTGTATATGTTTTTAATAAAAAGAAGTTCTAAATTTTAATGTGGTCAAATTTTAATTTTTCTTTTCCTGCATTGTCATTTATTTCTGTGTCCTATACCAAAAACCTTTGCATATAAAGATAGTATCCTGTTTTCGCCTATAGAACAAACAAACAAACAAACAAAAATATTGCTTTACTTGTCACATTTCTTTCAACAATCACACAGAAAATGTGTATACGTGTATATGACATTAGATTAAAGTTCTAATTTTCCATATTTTGTCCAATTGACACAAGGTAATTATTAAAAGGTCCACCTTTTCCTCATTGCACTGTAGTTTTATCTTTGTCATAAATCTGATGTCTTTATATGAGTGTTTCTTTAGAAAATTTTTTATTTTGTTTGAATTTTTCAGTGCCAATATGCCACTGTGTTACTTTCTAGACCCGATACCTTCAAAGGATCTTTCAGCAATATTTTCTAGTTTTGTGTAGAAGTCTTTCACATCTATTGTTAAATTAAAACAAGACATGATGTTATAAATGTAAATCCTTATAATTTGTTGCTTTTCAAAATATCCTTGGCTTATTTTGGTCTTCTGCATTTTCACATGAAATTTAAGATCAGCTTGTCAATTTCACAAATGGATTAAGTGTTGAGATTTTGATTTGAATTACATTGAATCAATCAATACATTTGAGGAAAAAAGAAATTTTTACAATTTTAAATCCTTTAATCCACAAACAAGGTACACTGTTCCATTTATTACATTGAATCATATAAAATTACTATTTTTTGGTCAAACATGGTTAAGTATCAGTAATTTTAGGTGTTTCAAATGAATTCTTCTTTAACTCTATAATGCTTTGTAAATTTGAGTGTAGAGTAATGCACACATTTTGATGGAGTTATTTTATGGCACTTGATATTTCGGTACTATAGTAGATGGCATCTTTAAAATTTTTCTTTCTTTAAATTACTTTGTTGCTCATTTTTTTTCATTGATTTATGTCCACTAACCTGCAATTCCACTTACCTGTTTTAGCAGCTTATCTCTATCAACTTTTGCGTTTTCTACATAAACAGTGTCATTTGTAAATTGTTAAAGATTTATTTTTTCTTTTCTCATCATGATGCACTTTTTTCCTGCCTTATTTCAGTGGCTAGGCCATTCAGTAAAATGTTGATTCAAAATAGGAGTAAAAAGCTTTGTTTTCTCATTTTGGATCTCAAGCAAAAAGCCTTTAAAATTTCATCATAAATTATGATGTTTGTTGTGTGCCATTAAAGTATTTTTTAATCAAATGGGGAAATTTTTTTTATTCCTAATATGCAATGAGAATGATGATGATCATTATTATTTTATCATCATCATCAGTTGTTACTGAATTTTTTGCATGCATTTTCTGTACCTATCAATCTTATTCTTTTTTTAAAATATATATTCTATTAGTGTTATGAATTACATTAATTGATTTTCATGTTAAACTCCCTTGTATTCCTTGAATAATCCCAATGTAGTACAGATATTTCAAATTTTTTTCACTGGGTTCAATTTCTAATATTTTGTTTAGAACTTTTTGCATCTAAATTCATGAGAGATACTGATATGTAAGTTTTCTTTCTTGAATTGTCCTTGTCTGAGTTAGCATCAAAATTACATTGGCCACATCCAAATATATAAATTTTTCTGATACCTGACAATATTTGTTAAGTTTTATGTGATAAATCCTTTACTGACTCTCAGAAATCACCACTAAACCAACTTGGGCTTCTGTTTTCTTTATAGTAAGATTTTAAATTATATAACAATTATCAATAGATTTCTAAATATTTATATTTTCTATTTTTTCTCATTATTTTACTTGGGATGATATACGTCTTTAAGGCTTTAATTTCATGATCTGTGTTTTTAATATTGTTATATGTCTTCTAAGCATCATACAGGCATTTAAAAAATCTATCTGACAATCTTGTCTATGTACCTAGAACATTTAGTCCATTTAATATTTAATGGTATTATTGATATGCTATACATGATTATGTCTACTATGTTATTTGTTTTCTGTTTGACTCACTTATCTTGAAGTCCTTTTTCTCTTCTTTCTTGCTTCTTTTAATGTTAAACAAATATATTTACTATTCCATTATTTTCTATTTTCTTGATAGTTAAATATTTCAACTATGTATTCAACATTTACATTAAAAGTTAAATATTCATATTTGACTTATTACAGCTCATCATAAATTATACCACTTCTGGGTGACTCATAAAAAACCTAATTTTGCTTCCTCACTGTTTGCTTTATTGTTATGTGAGTTTTTATATAACATTTCTAACCCCAAAACATTACTATTATTCTTCTCATTCACTATCCAGTCAATATTTATTTGTAATTTACCTTTTTCTATAATTGATTGCTAAAAATTTCTCTCCTTAGTGTTATTTCCTCTGCTTGTAGCAATCTTTTAAGTTTTTCTTTTACTGCAGAATTGTCAGTAAAAAATTCTTTGTTGTCTAAAATCACCTTTAATTTACATTGACTTTTGAAAAGTGTATTTTACTGAATATAAAATTTGGAGTTGAGAGTCAGTTTCCTTCAGAATTTTAATGTTGTTATTCCCTTATTTTCTGACTTTATTTCTGTTAAGAAACCAGCTCTATTTCTTATGTTGCTCCTTTGAAGAGAAGTGTTTTTTTAATGTTTCCCCTAAGCTATTTTAATTTTTTCTTGATCTTTGGTTTTTATAATAATATTTCTTATTATTGTTTTTATTGCATTAATCTTGCTTAGGTTTCAACAGAGCTTCTTAGGTGTGTGAATTTATATATCTCATCAGTATTGGAAAATTCTCAGCCACTATTTCTTTAATTTCTGTTTCTGTCCCATTCTTCTCTTTTTTTCCTTACTGGATGCCAATAGTATCTATGTCAGACCTTTTCAATAACATGCAGGTTAGACCTGCTCACTGACTCCTACATTTCTCTAACTTTCTTTAACTACATTTATTATTTTCTCTTTTCTTCAGTTTGCATGTTTTCTCTTAGAAACATCTTCCAGTGCACTCATGCTAACTTCTGCTGTGTCTACTCCGCTGTTAAAACCTATGACATTTTTTTCTTTTAGTACTTTAAATATATCATCACATTCTCTTCTGGCATGTAGGATTTCTGCTGAGAAGTCTGCTGTTAAGTCTGATAGGGACTCCCTTACAGGTGACTTGATGCTTTTCTTTTCCTGTTTTTAGGATTCTCTTTCTGTCTTTGACTTTTGCCAATTTAACTACAACATGTCTTAGAGAAGACCTTTTTGGAATGAATATGTTTGGGGATCTTTGAGCCTTTTGGATCTGGAGGTCTGTATCTCTACCAATACCTGGGAAGTTTTCTGCTATTATTTCATTGAATAGGTTTTCAATGTCTCTTCCTTTTTTCTCACCTTCTAGAACACCCATGGTTCAGATGTTTGTGCACATGAGATTGTTTGATGGCTCTTGAAGATTTTCTTCATTTTTTAAATGACATTCTTTTTTCTTTTTTTATCTGCTTGGGTTATTTCAAAAACCATGTCTTCAAGATCAAAATTTCTTTTTTCTGCTTACTCTAACCTGCTGCTGAAACTCTTGAATATAATTTTTATTTCATTGAATGAATCCATCAGTTCCAGGAGTTTCACTACATGCTTTTTTACAGCATTTATGTCTGTACATTTCCTCCTTTATGTCTTGGATTGTTTTACTCATTTCATTGTGTCACCTGAGTCTTCTTGTATCTCACTGGATTTCCTTAAGATTGTTGCTCAGGATTATTTTTCAGACATTTCAACATTTTCTTGTTGTTTGGGGTCTGTATTTGAGAGTTACTGTATTCCTTTGGAGGTGTCATATTTTCTTTTTGTGTATATCTAGTATTCCTTCATTGATTCCTGGTCATCTGGTAGAGCAGTTGCTTCTTCAATTACTCTGGAGTGGCTTTTGAGGACAGAGAATCCCTCCTGTAGATTTGTTTTATGTTGCCTGTTGGGTGGGATGTTCTAGTTTTGGTTCCAGGTAGGCTCAGTAGTTCCAAGTAGACTCAGTTAGTTCCAGGTAGACTCAGTAGTCTGGGGGTGCTCACAAGTATGGCTATGGCTGAGGGCAGCTGTGGCCTCACAGAGTGAGGATCTAGAGGCTGTGACTGAGCTCCAGAGGCCATGACCTAGTGGTACAGGACTAACGGTGCAGAAGCCATGTGGGGAGAGGCTTCAGAGGCTATGGCTGGTTGTCTCAAGGCCCCCATGAGAGAAGACACATGGTGCAGGGCTCTGGAGGCTGCAGCCAGGTGGCTCAAGGCTCCCAAGGTGGAAGCCACACAGGATAGGGCTCCAGAGGCTATGACTAGGCAGCTCAAAACATTTTTAACTCCTCACATTTAATTGCTTTTGTGTGGTTGTTTTAAATATATTTTGTTCCTTTCTTTCCCTTTCATTGTTTGTCTTTGGTGTTTTATTTATTTATTTATTTATTTATTTATTTTGAGATGGGATGATAACAGTTTTCTTCTCTTTCTTGTTTGCCTGTGTGCTCTAATACTGGGATTTGTTCTTTCTGATGTATTCATGGTGACAATTATTGCTTTATAAATTCCAGATACAGTACTCCCTTGAGGATTTCTTATTCAGCTAGTAGTGTGGCACTGAATTCCCACAGTTTTTTTTTGTATGGCAAATACACTATTTCTTCTTCATATCTGATGGAAAGCCTTGCTTGGTATAGTATTCTTGGCTGGCAGTTTTTTTCTATTAGCACTTTGAATATATCATCCTATTCTTTTCTGGCCTGTAGGGTTTTTGCTGAGAAGTCTGATATTAGTGTGATGCAGACTCCCTTATAGGTGATTTGATGCCTCAAAAGCACAGGCGGCAAAAGAAAAAGTATACAAATGAGATTATATGAAACTAAAAAGTTTCTGCACAGTAAAGGAAACAATCAACAAAGTGAAAAGACAACCTACAGAATGGGAGAAAATATTTGCGAAGCATGTGTCCGACAAGGGATTAATATCCAGAGTGTACAGGGAACTCAACAACTTAACAATTAAAAAAAAAGTAACTCAATTAAAAAATTGGCAAAAGAGCTGTATAGACATTTCTCAAAGGAAGACATACAAATGGCCAACATGTACATGAAACAATGTTGAACATCACTAGTCATCATGGAAATGCAAATCAAAACCACATTGAGATATCATCTCACCCCACTTAGACTGGCCATTATCAAAAAGAGAGAGAATAACAAATGATGGTGAAGATATGGAGAAAGGGGCACCCTTCTACACTGTTGGTGGGACTGCAAATTAGTGCAGTTTTTTTTGAAAACAGTGTGGAGATCCCTCAAACAACTATGGATAGAAGTGCTATAAGATGTGGCAATCCCACTACTGGGTATACACCCAAAGGAATGGAAATCATCATATCAAAGGGATACCTGCACTCTTATATTTACTGTTCCTCTTTTTACAATAGCCAAGATATGGAATCAACCTAAATGTCCATTTAGAAGGAGAGAACAGAACTGTGGTTACTAGAAGTAGAAACAGGGAAGGGGAGAGGTGCTAATGAGAAATTAATGAGAAATTGGTTAATGGACAGAAAGAATGATTATGTATTGTATTGAGGAATAAGCTAACTATCCTGATTTGACCGTCACATGTACACAACTATTGATAGTAAACTTTGTTCCCCACACATATGTATAAACATGTATGCGTCCGTAAAAAAGAAAAAAATAAAAAACTGACTCACAAATTTCACAGGATTCAAAAAGAAAATCCTATGACTTGAATCTTTAAGTTGACATGTGTATTTTTCAGTTCAAAAATATCCACTAATTCCTTGTAGAAATTGAAATCACTGTAAAAAATATCCATATATTTAGTGATTTTGGACTTTTTACTTTCTATATTCTAGAACATATCTATCATAGTCACTTAAAATTCTTGTCACCTAATTCCAATATCTGAATTGCCTGTGTGGCTGTATTCATTATTTTTTTCCTCACTTGGTTTTCATTAATATAATCCTTTTACTTGGCCTACCTAATAATTTCTACTTAATGATAGACATTGTATATACAACACATAGAAGCCTCAGAGTAGATACCTTCTAGAGAGAGTTCGTACTTTCCTCTACTAGGCAGAAATAGAGATAACTGATCAATTTATTCTAATCAATGAACTCTTGCATTTGAGGCTAGATTGCAGCTCTGGAAAGGCTCAGTTAACCTTCATTTGTGTCTCTTCAGGTGCTGTTTTGCCTCACACAGGGTGACAGAGATGCAGAAAGGATTACTCAAAGCCCATTTCTCCTGAGCAGTGAGACACCCCAAAGGGGTTAATTTCCCAGAACCCTCAAGAGAGGCATTCCTCCTTGGAAAATTAACCCTGAACTGGAGTTCTGTCTCAGTATTCATTCTGCAGGCCAGAAAGTTACAGAAAAGGAACATAGGTGGAGTTATGGCTAAGTATAGTTTAACAATAGAGGCTGGTAGCATCAGTGTAATAAAGTGACATTCCATAATGCAATTTGCAAAAGGTTAAGTCCATTCACTAACAAAAGCTTGTTCTTAACAAATAATGTGTTTTCCTACAGCAGTTTACTCAGTATTTTTACAGAACAATAAAGCAGCTTTCTTAACATGTCAATCAATCAGTAGGTTAATCTGCTCTCAAGGATGTCTGTCCTTGAGAGCCAGCAACTTTGCTGTGTTACAATTCTATATCCACAACAGAGACTTTAGCCTGGGGAAATTTTCCTGTCTTTTGCAAACTTAACATTTCTATATCTAATTTTGAAAGGTTAGGTTATACCTGAAACTACAGGACCTTGGAAACTAGGCCCTGTGAAATACATTTGCTTTATAAATGTTAGTATACTCCACATTCACATGTTAAGCCCATAATATTCTGCAAGTATTTTTCTTTTCAGGATGATAGCAAGCTATGGCTGTGTACCAGACTTTGCACTAGATTCTTAGCCTCCTGCTGGCCCTCTGGAATTTTCAAAGACCCAGCTGCACTTAGTTGTGTAAGTCTTGTCTAAGGCTTCTTTCCCACTACATCAGCAGAATTGAGTAGTTGAGACAGATTTCACATATGGTCTCTCTGCTTTGCACTGCTGCTTATGGCACTGCATATTGTAGTGAGGATGTTACCATGATGGCACTGTAAGTGCCACATGTATCATCTATCTATGTGAAAATACATTTTCATGGATGCAATATTTAAAGTCTGCTTACAGATCATCATTAACAGATGAGCATTTGCAATCAATTTTTAAGGCAGAGGACACAGACTTTGAACCCTAATTAAGAGAAATGATAGCCCTTTTAAAAAGAATAACATTGCATAGTGATCTTCAGTGGATTTCTATGGTAAAAAACATACTCTATTATCATTACTATGATATTGTGAAATTTACCAATAATTTTTTTGGAGATTTGTTATTTCTTATGTTATACAAGTCTGTATATAATATCCTCTATTTTGATTCTTGGCTTACAAAGATGAAAATATTTACTCTCTGGCCTCTTACAGAAAAAGTTTGTCAAACCTTGCTCTAATAGGTTCTAAATACTAATCATTGTTTTTTAGCAATACTAACACTTTCTGCACTGCCTTTCAGTGGTTTTCCATTTAGATTTTCAGACTTCTTTTCCTGACAGCCTCATTATTCAGCAGATATCCTGAGGCTCTGAGGGCAAGCAAGAAAGAAAAAAGTACCCAGAATAGGTGTCTGTTTCTATCATAACACAATGGTGGTACTTCTAAAAGTGAAGGTTCTAAACGTTGTAAACCTGCCTCCAAATGGCCATACTGTAGTTCAGCATTGGGCTCTATTGCTGGCAGGTGGGAAGTTCAGAGATAGATTGATATGGGTGCATATGAGTGCACGCTGCTGGACCCAGGAATCACCCCCACGTCTGTCACCTTGGCAGACCCATCTTACCAGTTCCTCAGCCATTCTGAGGTGGTCAGTAACAAAGGTTGGCTGATGGAAGATAGTCAGAACATTTTTGTCTACTCAGTTGTTCCCTTCCTCTTCTAAAGCAGATGGTGTCTGGTGTGAATTAACATGTACGAAAATCTTTACACTTTGTGCTGTTGGGATGAAGAAAGCTGTTGCCCCAAAATATGGTGCTTTGACATGCTGGAATAAAAAAGTAGTTTCAAGGTCTCTCTGACTCCCCCCTACATCCCAATCCTGTCTCTCAGTTCGCTGTCACTCTCCAAAGCACGTGATGAAACTGTTCCCTTATTTGCGTAAAGTCCAGACCTGCCAAAGAAGAAGACAGTTACCTCTGGTTCTCTCGCCGAGTTTTCATTCAGCTAACTCATATCGCAGGGAGGAAGTCTAAAGTCTGTCAAAACACCTGGACAGACTTTTGTCACAGACCACTTCCTTCTATTTCAGTACCATTCAGTATTTTGAAGAGAAAAATTTACCAGTCATTGTCTGCTCTGTGGGCCAAAAAGACTTTGTCCCAGGCCATTTTATGTTCTCCAGGCCCATTCTGTCCCCCTAAAAATAATTTACTAATAGACCCCATTTTCACTTTCCCTGTGAAAATAGGCATCTAAGCCCTGTACCCCAATGGAAAATTGGGAAATTATTCTCTTGTGATTCCCCTGTGCATTTTGCCCTCCCAGTGTGTTAAAATAATAAAATTTATTATGCCTTTTGTTCATATTAGTCTCTTTTTATTAGCTGATTTTTCAGAGAACTTTCAGAAGGGTGAGTGCAAAGTTTCTCTTGGCCCCTACAGTACCTACTCCCGATGTTCGTGTACATGTCTCTACCCCAGTCCCACGTGTGTCTGATCTTCTAGTTCTTTGTGTATGTACACATATATATGTGAATATATATATTCTACACATCTTTCTATTCAAAACTAATTAAGAATCTTTTCATCTCTGACAATCACTCTTGTATAAGTCACCTTCATCTTTTGCTTGTATTATTGTACTAGCTTTATTAGTTCTTCACTGTCCTTCTCTTTCTACTCTCCAATCTCATGCTCACTCAGAATACTCTGATTTACTGGTTTGACTTCCAAACACTTTTTAGTCATTTACATCTGTAAAGTAAAATAATGCAAAGTAAGATAGTGACACTGGAAACCTGCCAAAACAGATTTTAATGAGAGAAAACTCTTGGCTAATTGTATAGATTAAAATTTCACAAAATTCAGTATATTTGAGTTATGATATTATTTTTAAATATATAATTGATCTAGAATTTATTTACGTTTAAGGTTTAAATAATGAATATTACCATATTTTTTAATTGTTAACTCTTAATTGTGACACTATTTATTGAATTATTAATAGCTTTATCAATGATCATTTTACAGTTGACATTTTAGCACAGTGTGTCACATAATTGATCATGTTCTCTTTCTAGCAAGGCTTCATTCTCCAGGTTTCTCTCAGGCAACACTAGCCTTTTTCTCTCTCTAACTCACTGGCTGTTTCTTTTCAGTCTTATCCTGACCCTTCCTTCTCTAGCATTCTTCTGATTGCTCAAGTACTTCAGAGTTCATCAGTAGTACCTTTTTTTTTTTTTTCTGCTGTGTTCTTTCCCAAAATGGTTATGTCCAACTCCATTGCTTCACATATAAATTTTGCACTCATGACTCGATTTTTGATTTCCAGCGAAGACATCCACCTCAATATTTTAGTTTGACTATCCCGCTGCCTACCCAATGTTTTCACATAATGCCTAATAAGCATTTCAAATTTATCAAAGCCAAAGAAAACTATACATTTGTATTTCCACTATCTCCTCTGTTCCTGGCATACCCATCATGCCAAATCCTGCCCCGTCTCTGTAAGCAGCAACACTGTCCACACAGTTTCCCAGGTCCAAAACATTGGCATCGCCACTTAATCATTCTGTTTTTCTCAGATGCTAAATTCAGTTCATCAGCAAGATCCCATAGTCCTTACTACAAAATATATATCAAGTCAAACCACTTCTTTTCATTTCCTTTGATACAATACGAGTCCAAATCACCATCATTTCCCCTTATCTTATCTCAATATCATTCAGAGAGCAGTCACTAAAATAGAAATCAAGTCATAGCATTCTTACCACTTAGAGTTAAATCCAACTATAATTTGTAGAAAATCACAGTAACAGTGAGTTAAACAAGATGAAAGTTTATTTCCCTTTTGTGTAAATACAGGCAGTCCAGAAGTGAGACAGCTCCAAAATCAAGAGAAACCCAGAATCTCTCTCTTGTGTTGCTCTGTCACCCTTCAACATGTGGATTCCAACACATGATCTGAAATGTTTGCCCAATTTTCAAACATTTTTGGCCAGAACTTAGCCATAGGTTATACCTAGCTACAAAGGTAGTTGGGAAGAGTAATACATGTTCCAGGCAGCTATGTACCCTAATAGAAATTGGTAATTCTGTTTACAAGGAAGAGTAAAAGAACATTTATTAGAAAACAGTGAGTTCTGTCTGCGACACACTCTATTGCTTTAACATCCTCTAATGACTTTTTATGACACTTAACATAAAATACAAACTCTTCTACATTCTGTAAAAAACTCTCTGATTTGACTCCTGCCTACCTCCATGGCCTAATTTCCTTCTATCATGTTCCTTATCACATTCATTTTGGTTGAACTAGTGTGTAAATTTTTCTCTGTCCTCTGTCCTTTGAACAGATCAGGTTCATTACCATTTGGGAGCATTGAACTTATTTTCACTTCCACTCAAAATCTTCTTTCCTCTAATTTTTCTTCAGCTCATTCCTTCCCAAATGTCATGAGTCAATCCATTCATAATGTGCACTAAGGGCTCCTCTAATGTATCATCACATTTTATCCTCTTCATAGTACCTATTAGCACGTAAAATAAACTCCGATACATTTGTTGTTTGATTTTTTTGTTGTGCATTCCTCCACCAAAATGTAAGTTGATCTTTTTCTTTCTTTATTTTCTTTCTTTTCTTTTCTTTTTTTTTTTTTCTGTACGAGCCAGGAAGCATTATTCTGTTTCTGTTGCTTATAACAAAATATCTGGAACTGGGTGATTTGTAAAGAAAACAAAATTTATTGCTTACAGTTTTGGAGGCTGGGAAGTCGATAGTCCAGGGAACACTTATGGTGAGAATCTTCTTCGGTGGTGGCTTCACAGCAACACAGAGGTGCCACATGGTACAAAATGGCAGAGCGGAGAGAGAGTAACCTCCTCTTAAAGCCCTCAGAACTACGCCCCCAACCACCATTATTAATCCTCTCATTGCAGCATGGTCCTACAGTCTAATCACCTCTTCAAGACCCCACCTTTCAATTACCATAGTAAGATTTCCCATCCTCTTAACAGTCACAGTAGGGATCAAGCTAATAATACATAAAACTTTGAGGACACAAGCCATATCAGGGGGGTTACATTTAATGCTGCATTTTGTGCCAAATCTCACACGATGCCCTGTCTCTGAGTAGCCCTGCCCACCCTCATCCCGCCTCACTGCAGGGTGCAGTTTGGGCACAGGGCTACACACCCTAGGGTACAAAGAAATAATTTGTGTCCCCTTCTCCTCCTTTCTCCAGTAAATAGAGTGAGTATTCTGTCCAGGGCCTCCCAGCCTAGTAGCATGGCAGTTTGGGGTGGGGCCTGGGACACTACATTCATGGCTGCCCAAGCGGGCATTGTGGGCAGGCCTCAGTGGGTGCCTTGGGCCCTGCACAGGGGAACTGTGTTGAGACTGGAATTCTGCCCCCCCCTTTTTTCATCACTATATTCTCTACTGAGAATATGCTAGATATTTAAAAATATTTTTCTTAATAATTGATTTATATTGCTTCTTTTATTTTATATTGATTCTTACATGTAACTGGACTGTTCTATATTCTACTATGTTTTATTTCAGAAGTTGTAGAGAAGTGTTATTCTATTTCATTTATTATGGTTTTTAAATACTTGCTAATATCTGGTAGAACGAGTCTCACAAATTATAATTTTATGTTCAGAATTCCATAGCGAAATTCAAATCTTTATTCTTTGAGATTAGTAATAATAACAGCTAATAAAATTTCAAAGAAATAAGAATTTCTGTTGTAATCTTGTGAGTGTTTTACTTTTAGGATTTAATTTGGATAGAAGTTATATCATTGTATTATTAAATCTTCTCTTCCAGCAATATGGCATATTACTCGATCTATTTAATTTTTATTTTATATTGTATAATAAAATTTTACAGTTTTCCTCTTAGAGATTTCAACACATTTCTTGCTTAGTTTATTCTAACATGTTTTATATATTTATTGCCGTTGAGAAAGAAATAGGTTATATGATAATATTTTTAACTGAAAAATCGAAAACAACCTAAAAATTGTAACTCTTCAATGTATTGCCTGGAATATCTGATTAGTTTGAATTGTTATTCCACTCAGAACTTCTACAGATTTGCCAGGTAAACAATCAAAAATCTGGAAATAAACATAATTTACTTTCTGTGGTAACAAAAATGGTAGTTTTGGTTTGGGAAATAATGTATTTTGCATGAAAATACCAGAAATGCATTTAATGTATTTTTGTCTGGATCTCAAATATTTTTATCAGAAATTAATATGTGTACTTATTAATATATTAACATCTACTAACATACTTATGCAATTTATGAGAAATATAAATTATATAGTTATATTCTTTAATATTAAAATATGTGTGAACTCTCTAAATATATTCTATTTGATCATAGCTAATTCTTTTATTTTTTTTCTATTGTTTTAGGCCAAGTTGTTCATAATTTTCCTACTGAACATAACCTTTGTCATGTTACATAGTCTCATAAAAAACATTATTCTTCCTGGGTTTCTGACTCAATCTACTAGTCCAAATACCAATCTCTAGACCACTACCACTTATATCTTGACTGCAATGGTCTTCTAATACACTGAGATATCTAGTAATGCAAGTCTGTACTTGCTATTTGTACTTTTCATATTTCTAAGAGTTATTTTTAAATGATTTTCTCTGAATAGCATTGCAAAGCCTTTGAAATCTGAATTAAGTCTGGAAGCACAACCCACAGAAGCTTGGTGTAACTTAATGGCTGAAGGTAGCCATGCTAAATGTCTGCTAAAATAGGACTATCAACATTCCCCACAGCCTTAAAAGCCAACATTCTCAAATATCTTAATATAATATTGAAAATTTTCAGGATATAATTTAAAATATTCAGCATATGGAGATCCAGGGTTATCTTAACTCCCATGGGAAAAGTCAGTCATCTGATGCCAACACTGAGATGGCGCAGATATTGGAATTATTTGACAAAGACTTTAAATGTTTCAACAAACAATTATGAACACTCTTGAAACAGAGGAAAAAACAGTTTCTACAAAGAAATAGAAGACTTAAAAAAGAACTAGATAAAAATTTAGAACTAAAAATTAAAAATGAGCACTATATTTGGAAAGCTTCATGGAGGATTTGAGAAGGATGGAACTGAAGCAAATTACACATGGGTCTTATAACACACCTTAGTAAAAGAAATGACCACTAGATGGTTTGTGCATTGTCTCATCTAATTTATTTTTACATATTTATTTTCAAGTATAGATAGTAGTCTCAAAGCAAACATGTGTCAAATATTAGAATAAATAATGAATGGATAAATGAGATTTTTGACTTTTAAATAGAAATAGATATATTCAGATTAGAGTACTCCAGTTTGATCAGACATGCTTGTTAAGAGATTATTATGGAAAGAAACTCTATAGTTCTGTGTGTTGAAGAAAATTATGAAACTGGATTCATTTATATGTAGCAGAATATACAGTTACTCTGATTCCTCAGCATCATAACTACTGAATTAGCCGTAGAAGAATGTCCAGTATGTATAAAAATAAATGCATATGACCAAATAATAACAATAGCTACTATTGTGGTTTTGTGTGTCATAATTTTGATTTACTACCTTGTTTAATTCTCTCAAAATTATAGAAAAATAATATTTCTATTTTATGGATTAGGCAATGTGGATTTAGGAAAGTTGTGAATTTTCCCAAGATCATAGAGCTTGTATATGAGTTAACATCCAAATATTGATGAGTATGACTATTAAATTTTTCTTCTTAATGTCTATGCTGTACTGCTTCAGGGATTAAGAGAACAGAATGACTACCCAGTCATATAAAAAAATATTTTTTCAAATGTATTATATCATATTCATACTAACTGTATGTTCTTAGGTATAGTATGTTAGCCTAATTTACTGGGAAACTGAAACTTGGAAGAAATAATAAACTCCTTCTATGCAAATTCCCAAACCCAACAGCTCAAGACAAGTTATCATACTGCTTGGAGCTATATAAATGTGTCTATTGAGGAGGCATTCACTAACTCCTAAGGTGTCATATTTCAGTTTAAAATCATTTTTTCTTATATTTTCAAAATGTATTACTAGGTAAAACTCTTTAATAACCCCCCCCCACCTTTCAATTAAAGCCTTATAGACAGAATTACACCTTGTTTTCTGTAATAGACTTTCAACAATTAAAAGCAAGTCTCATTCTATTCTTTCAACTCACATCAATCTTCTCTTTCCTTTTATATTAGATATAACTTCTGGTCATTTTACTATGCTCATCTGGCATGACTTGGCACACAACCCTAATCCAAATCCCTCTAACAATAAACTCTCTAGACATAAATCAATGCTCTAGGTGTGTTATGGCTAGTATTGCAAATATATTACTAGGGGTCCAGATTTTTTTGTAGGATAAAGTGCAGTTTAAAACATGGACTCCCTAGATGAGAGTATAATTATTATTTATTAAAAAATAACAGTGGTGGCGAGGGTACAAGAAGTCCCTAAACCCTCAATGCATCTTTGAAATAGAAGTATTCAATATAATTTTGATACAATCCGAGTTGCATCTTGCATCTAACCTCTGTGAAGATAATCAGGTGTGTCTTGACACCTACTTCTAAAGTGAATAAGTGAACGTGGAAAATCTCTTGTAGTCTTGTTTTTTCTTCCCTGTATCTCACACACAGCATCTAGAGATGGAATGTGTTTTCAATGTTGGTGCTTCCTTTTCTTACAGGAAACATGGTGTGGAAGGGGTTATTACCAAACCAGTTCTATCTCTCTGTCACTTGTCTGGACGTCCTTTTTTGGCATAGGCCTTACTGAGCAGGGTTGTGTTTCAGCTGGTAGTTCCTAAGACAGATGCTCTCCACAGTCTCTCACTGCTCCAATATTAATAACAGATAAGAGGGTCTCTGGGCAAAATTGCTCAAAATGTTACAAATGCCAGAACTGGTTATGTTTTGTTTTGCTTTCTTGCCCTTCTCACTTTTACAATAAAATCCCCCTCTTTCATTCACATATGTTCATTGACACCTTTGGTTTCTTTTAAAAACTTTTTCATATGCCCTCGCCTAAATAAGATTCCATTATCCTCATTTTGCTTGGGAAAGTAGGACTAAGTGTTAAGTTCCCAGACATTGGAGTTAAGCTACTTGCATTTGAATCTGAAAAGTCTATCAGTGGATAGCTATTTAACTATGGATATTTTACATAACAATTTTTATCCCCATTTTACTCATCTGTAAAAGGAAAAAACTGTATCTACTAAATTAGATGCTAGTAATTATAAATGGCATTTTATGTACACTATTATCATAGTGCCTAGCATATAAAAAGCCCTTAATAATTTTAGATGGATTTTAAAAATTTGGCTATTTGTTATTAATTTTAGTAAGGAAAAAATGGGTCTATTTTAAGAACGGAAAATTTTAAGTTATGAATATATGATGTGTGCTATCTATTTGACTAAAAGGGCCTAATGAATCTCATACTAAAAATATATATAATTTTAAGCAATGACATAAATAAATAGAGAAAAAACCATATTAATAGTAAGTCATTGGATGATGAGTGTTTCCTAAAATAATGTTAATTTCATTACATTCTGAAGTTTATTAAATGTTTTGTAAAAGTATTTCAAAATACCCTGAGGTTATAAAAATGATGCATCTACAGCCCTTAGAAGAATTGCCAACAAATATAATCATCATATTTTCTGTCTTTTCAATCTTTCTGTGGAAAGAATGAATTCAGTTTGATTTTCTGACAAAGGCTGAACCCTTAAGTTCAATTCTCTAAGAATGACTGTATTCCTTCAAATTTGTTCTTTCTGTCTGGGAAGTTCAGCTAAAAACATCTCAGTAAGTATAAAGCCTAGAATTACTCCTACTTTTTAAATTTTTTTAAAATTTGAAAACACTTGAGTACAATAGCACTTAAAACTATACTATACCTTACTAAGTTTCCGATACATTTGAGTTAACAAAGTCTTCCTCCCATTTCTCTTGGATAGAGATCAGCAAACTTTTTCTTTAAAGGGCCAGGTAAGAAAGCACTTCAATTTTGTGGGCCGTAAGACATTGCAGATCTGTCTTCTTCTTTCTTTTGTATCCCCTTAGATCAAAATTGTTAATACTTGTTTGTTTTCACCTGGGAAAATCAACAAAATACATGGGCTGTTATCAAACCAAGGGGGTTACTAAGACAATCTCTTATTATTCACAAGTCCTTAACCAAGTCCTCAAGAATCTTACATTTTTATCTAATATCTGGATGTCCCTGTGTTGCTTTCTGGAAAGGAGGGACATCTCATCCCTTAACTTATTCCATCTGTTTACTTACACTTTTAGTTAAAAGGGGCATATGTTTGTCAAAAAAAAGTAATAAGTTTTTCAAAGTAGAGTATGTTACCTAGGACATGGTTTATCCAGAGGAGTTAGATTCCTAACTCCTGACACACAGTAGACCAGTTCAAACCATTGCAAGGACTGCAATCAAGAGTAATAACAGAGAAGAAGTTCAGGGTCTCCCAGGCTACGGCAGGCAATAGTTTTTCAACTTTTCTGAAGTCACTAGGTTGTCTCTAACCTAATCTCTTCCCTGGGAGCCTAAACATTAACACAGCCCATTATGATTTAAAACTAGTTCATCAACAACCTCTCAGTCTGGCACAACGAATCACCATACATCTTTCTACTGTTTTACCCACGATAGGTCTGCACAAGCCATTAAATTATCACTTAATTAGATGGGGATTATCATATACCAATAGCGTACTTCAGCCTCTCTCTCTCTCATGCAGTGGCAAAAGATTACACACACTTTATCTAGGAAAAATAGGCATAGCAACTAAACTAGTAGAGGCCTCTGTCATTTTGGTTTAGAGTCTTCTTTAAACATGATCATCTTCATTCTGTAAAATCTTTCTGCTCCTCAAAATACACAACTTTCTATGTAAATTGCCTTTCCTCCTATCTCATCCTATTACTTTCTTCTTTATGCATTTTTATTCATTGTTGTAATACTTTACTTCCTGCTACTTTACTTGTAATCCCAGAAGATGGAAACAGTGACTCACTAACTTCTATACACAAGCCACCTATCTTAGAGAAATTTATTAGAATCTTCTTTAGAAAAGCTGAATTATTTTTGGTTGATGGTTCATATCTTAAGATTAAAACAGAAAATATCAGAAAGGATAAATTATATCAAACTCACTCCTAAAATATGACCCCTTAGTGGAAGAAAAATCTGCTCAAATGATGGAATTCATTGCACTCACCAAAACTTGTCAGTTATGTAGAGATAAGAGGGCTAATATTTATCTGGTAATAGATATGTTTGGAGGTAGTCCATGCTTTTGGAATGCTTTGGAGACAACAAAGAGTTCCCTTCAGTGAGAACCTCCAACTAAAAATAATCAGTAATGTAATGAATGTTTAAATTCTCTGATTCATAATGACATGGGCATTTTAGAGGTAGGAACACATGCAAAAAGTGATAAGTTGAAATCTAAAAAGAAATTCCTTGGCTGAAAATTATACTATACAGTCAGATTTCCCTTCATTAAGGTCCTGCTTTTCCTAAGACTCCAAGTTTCATTGAAACTTCCCTGGAAAGTTTCCATGAGTCTTTTTATATAATTACATAATTCCAGCAATTGAGTCAGAAGTAAATTCTGGGAAAGATCTAGGTACAAATTTTATAAGCATAATCTCTTGTGTTCTCAGGATGGCTGCCTAATATTACTAGAGAAATTCATATGAATATTTTAATAATTTTGCAAAAAATTAGTCACTCAAGGAAGACAAATCAGCCAATAAATTGGTGGGGAAATTTTACCTAAATTGCTTAATAAATTTTCAGTGTATATCACATCTGTCAACAGCATAATCCTGGTAAACTGTGAAGATGCCACATGAACAAGATTTCAAATCCCAGGGCCCATTTGTACACCTCCAAATGGATATCAAACACTATAACCCTGCAGTGGGTTTTGAAAATCTTCTGGTTATTGCCTATTCTCGGGATGGATTTAATGTTTTTCTTGATAGAGAGCTGTGGCTTTAATGGCAGTAAAAGTAATTTTACTTGACTTTCCATTCCCACCTTAAGGAATGCCAATATTTAGTGACAGAGGTACCCAATCAATTGGGATTATTATCGAAGATTTTTGCAAAGTCATTAGAGTTTATATCTGATCTATTATATGAATGTCTGTATCACCTTTAATGTTCAGGAATGTTAGAAAGAACAAATGGAATTCTGAAACTTAAGAAAGCTCTGAGATACCCTCACACTTTCAGGCTCTAAGGAATGCCTATTGGTTTGGATGATAATAAACTCTACTCCTTCTGGAGTTTGTTAACTCTACTTTTAGGTTAGTTACAGCTTGCCCAAAGTATAAGCATATTATCTCTGAGATTGTACTCCAAATTATTGCAAGACAACATGGTCAAATGTTGAAAGGGACTCATGAAATCTATCCATTCTTTCCTCAGTAGCCTCCAAAGTAACCTTTGCATGACCTAAAATCTGGAGATTTAGTTTCAGGAAGTGACATCAGAAAAAGATTGTCCTTGATTTCCAATGGAATTAACAACATCAGGTACTGTAAACATTTAGTATCTTAGTAAAACTCCAAAGGTTTGATCCATGGATTCATATCTCACAATGAAAAAGACACAAATCTAAACTAAATCTCTGTCAGACCATCTTAACAAGAAAACAAGCTGAACATTTTTAGAAATCTTGAGACGCATACGATTCCCTGAAGCTTCAACCCAAGACCCCTGTAACAAATACAAGACTATGCAAGAGATAGTAAGCTACTGCTTCAATCTGTAGAACAAGACCGCAGATTTTCATGCATTAATCTACATTCTTTTGATCTTTACTTCCCAAGATATCTTCCCTATTTTGCAGATTTAAGGTTCTCTTTAAGTATTTTACCTGTAAGAACTCTGTCCTTAATGCTGGTTTTCTCTTAGTCAAACTTAATATGCATCCAATACCTAAGTATAATTTATACCTACACTAGCTAAAGCATATAATCAAAATGGCAGTTTGTTGGGCTTGTACCCATTTCTATTTGGGATTTACCTAAATTTTTTGTAGTGAATCAATTTCCTAATAACGGGGCTTTCACCCAATAGGTAATGTTTTAAATAGCAAACATCACGGAGGGCCATATGATAATATAAAACCTCCTACAACTCATACCTAGAAGAGATTCTTGTATCCAGTTATACAGTGATTGCAGAACTTTCATGCTTTCATAGGAGTTAGCTTTTGTAACAACATTTGCAGAAATGAAGTCTGGAAGAGAACACATGGCATATCTTTGGAAGCAATCTCTTTTTCTCAGATCTTGCAAGATGCCTTAATTCTCTTTTGTTTTATATCTCCCTAATAATCTGTTTTACATATTTTATTGCCTGGCCACTGGACTACTCTTAACTTGGGGGACTAACTTAAGTATTGGATATTTGTTTTATTGCTTTTATTTATTGAGTGTTTATAACTTTTATCATTATATCAAGTAAAACACAAAATCTTATGATGCAACTGATTTCTAATACTAAGAAATAAAAAAGACTTTTGTGGATGAGAGTACTCTAAGAGGTTTATTTTATATTTTAATTAAACTTGTTCTTTCTAGAAGTAAAACCTACATACAGAAAAAAAAAAAAAAGGACAGATTATAAGTAAAGACAATTTGGTTTGGTTATATTTCTCTTAGCTCCGAGGTTTTGGTAAAAAAATTCTCCAATTTTCTGTTTGTCTGAAAGTGTTCTTATTTTTTCTTAATTTGTGAATTATAATTTTCTGAGGTACAGAATTTTAGGTTGGCAGTTATTTCATTTCAGAACTTGCAGACGTCATCTCATTGTCAGTGTTATTGTTGCTCCTTTAAAGTAATGTGTTGTTTTTCCTCTGACTGCTTTTAAGATCATGTCCAACTTTGATTTTCAGTAATCATATTATAGTGTGTGTGGGTGGTTTTTAATATTTTTATTTTAGATTTCATAGAACTTCTTTAAAATGTTGCTTGAATACCTATCTTTGTTTACTTCTCAAATATTTCTCTCCTTTTTTTCTGCATCACCATTCTGTTTTCTGAACATTTTTGCAATCTTAATTTCAAATATTAGAACTTTTCATCTTGTTTAATATTTTTCTTATGGTCTCTTATGACTTTTCCATTCTTTTTACTTTTCATTATTTTGTCTTTTTATTTTCTAGTAAACTATCTCCCAGTTTATAAAGCCTTTACTCTGCAATGATTAATTTGCTGTTAAATTTTCAATGACTTCTTAATTGTAATTATTATTATTCATTTTAAGGGCTATCATCAGGGTTATTATCCCTTTAGGACATCACCAGATGAAAGTGGACTTCAGGTGTGGAGGAGGGGGCAAATGGGCCTGGGCTCATGCCTTTTTGTCCATCTCTACTCTAACCTAAGGAAATGAAGACAATATTTTTAGGCAAATTTTTCAATGTTGTCAACATCCCCAAATCTCATGCTCCTCAATAAGCCATATTTTAAGTGTGCATACCATGCTTTTAGATATTCTATTTATTTAATATTTCAAAGGGCAAACTTTATGGTTATGACTATCTTATTTTTAAAAACATTTTTGGGGTGATATCTGGTGTTTTATTTATTTATTGAAGCATAATTTATTATATGTTTTGGGGAGTTGACAGTGTCGACTATCATTATTTGCGTATGATATGTGATGATCAGATCATTACATTAGCATATTCATTATTACAAATCGTAATTATTCATTGTGCCCCTTACCCAATGTCTCCTCATTCTTTCTTCCCCCTTCCCCCCTCTAGTAACCATAGATTTACGCTCTCCTTCTGAAAGTTCAACATATTATTGTGGTTTCCTTTTCTTTCTTTCCCTTCCTTCCTTTCCTCCTTCCCTCCTTCCTTCCCTCCCTCCTTCCTTCCTTCCCTCCTTCCTTCTTTCCTTCCCTCCTTCCTTCTTTCCTTCCCTCCTTCCTTCTTTCCTTCCTTCCTTCCTTCCTTCCTTCCTTCCTTCCTTCCTTCCTTCCCTTCTTCCTTCCTTCCTTCCCTTCTTCCTTCCTTCCTTCCCTCCTTCCTTCCTTCCCTCCTTCCTTCCTTCCTTCCTTCCTAGCCCCTATGACTGAGGACATGTGGTATTTCTCTTTCTGTGTCTGGCTTATTTCACTTAACATAATTTTTTCCAAGCTCATCCATTTTCTATTTAAAAAATTTCACTTACTTTTTTCCCCCCATGGATTCTAGTTACTTGATAAAATTCTCCATATTTGACCTATTTTTCTCAGCATACGGTTCTGTTAAAGTCTTTTCCTGTCAATTCTAATAACAAAGTCATCTCTTATTCTATTTCTGTTGTTTCTCTATTGTTTCTACTTCTTGGTTAGCATTTTTTTAGATTAATTTTTTGACATCATAAGTAGAAAAATTTTAGAAACCTAGATGTTGTCACTTATCCTCCTCATGTTTCTAGTGAGATGTCAACCTATCCTTGTATGGCAGAAACATTAGAAAGTTCACTTTAAGCTAATAAAGCTTTGAACTGACTCAGGGCTGGTTTGCATTTTGTTACGGCTCTATCTGCCTGTGTTTCACACCTTCTTCTAGAATATAGCTCTCCAGGTATCTCAAATGAGAGTGTTTGGTAATTTCAACAGAAGGCTATCTTAAACTCCACTGTGCTTTTAAGAAATGTTTAGCTTTGTAGGTTCTTGCTCTGTGCAGTTTAGCTTTGTAGCTTTGTTCTTGCAGTTTAAGAATTTTTAAAAATGCCAGGAGACAAAACCATGAAGTGTAAGAATCACTTGCGTGTGCCTCTCTTCTCTCCTGAAAGCCTTCGAAACTCAAACTCCAACATTGCTTTTTACCAGTCCCATGAGTTTACTAAAGTAATGCCAGATTTTCCATGTTTAGCAAGTCATTTCTCTTGATTCTTGGCTTCTTGCCCTGTGTTAAAAATCAGCAAAAGGTGGATTAAGGCTCCAGTCTCTTCGGGGGCGTAGGTTCGAATCCCACCGCTGCCACTCAAAAATCAGCAAAAGGTCTGAAGGAAAATGTATCTCTAATAAAATCTTCCTTTCTCTCCTAGATCTTAGCCCTTCAAATCGCGGTTTCCTTGATCACTCTCAGATATTTTCAAGACACATTTCTAAAATTTGCCTCAAGCTGCTCTATCTTAGCTGGAAGAAGAAGTGGAGGCTTGCACTGATTCTTTCTCCCTAAAAAGAATAGGTCTTTCTTAGATATTTTTGAGGCCTCATTATATGTTATAGAATTTTGACAATTAACTGTAAGATAGAAAAAGGCACTGGTTCTTTGTGCAGTAATACTTTGTCAACATATATATGAGTGTAACTATAGAAGGAGACTAAAATTATCATTAACAATCCATTGTACTTCTGAATTATAAAATTGTAATTTGTGCAGGTTTTTAAGCTAACTAAGTTAACGCTTTAAACAAGTCACTCCATGTAAATTCAGTCAGTGTAACCTACTGGATGTAATATAAATGTCCTTTGAGTTTTTGCTTATGGCTTTCCCATATAATATTGCTTATTAATTCATAAGAAAAAATCATGTAATTATCCAATTAAGGTAAAGAATTTTGAATTCAGCTTGTTGCTTTATCTATCAAATAAGCATAATCTGTTGTGTGTGTGTGAGTTTTTAAAATAAACTGATTATCAACTTCTAAAAATTATTTGGTGGGGACACATAATTGCAAAAATAAAATTAGAACCACTTTGGTAGAAACAAGGATGAAAAGTTGGATCTCATGGTAACTTGATGACATGATTTTGGAAAAGATAAGTAGGTTTTAGTTATAAGAATTCTGTTATTTTTTTCCCATGGCAAATATTTAGTGTAAAAATATGGCTAGTCACCCTGGGCTTGCTGTAAACTAACATGAGAGAAAATGCACTATGCTTTATTCTAGGAGAAAATGAATTTATGTTTGGTGTCTGAAATGCTAATTCCTTCAGCCTTGTGAATTATCTTTTTATTGCTGCTCCATTTTGTCCAAACGTATCCAATTTATTTTTTATTTTATTTTATTGTTTTAGTTTTTGTATTTATGTTAGGAATTTGCGTCATTGGGCTGGAAATACCAGACTGGAAATACTGGGAACCCATTCTTACACTGTGTAGACCTATTGTGGAGCTCCTGAATATGTGTTTGAAGTACACAATGTACTGGCAAGAGATGAACATGGCTTATGCTACATAAGGCCCTTGTTGCCTTTCTTCTCTCACAGAATTCTCTAATTAGTGCTCTTAGTTGATAATTGCACAAAAGTACTCTGGTTTCAGATAGATATTTCTGATTTAATAGTAAAACTATTTTTATTGAAAGAACAGAGAATCACATAGCAAACAGTAGATCTGGACTCATTAAAAAACCCTGGTTAAAATATTAAAAACAAACAAACAAACAAAAAACAAACAAACAAAAAACCCTGAAACATTTGTGTAAAACTCGCATTCTTATTTATTCATTTATTAATTCACTCATTTTTAAATTATACAAGTATATATTTAGTGTTAGAAATGAGATTCTAGAACCAGGTTGCCTGGGTTTAAATCATGTATTTGCTACTTACAAGTCACTTAAACTTCAGTAAGTTAAATTCTTTATAGGGAGATGAGACTTGTATGCAACATGTCTTTTGTAAGGATTTTTAATTATGTTGTTAGAAAACCTTTGTAATACATGCAAAGAATCACTACTCTGGAAATAGTCATCACCATTAGTACTTTTATTACATAAGCAGGTACTGTGGACACAAAAATGGAAATGATAAAATATTTGGTGTCAGGTAGAACCCAGCAGAAATGCAAATCATGGAGTTAGGGTGTAGAAGTATTAAGAGTTTGTATCACTCTTAATATATTATGATGTGTATAGATAGGTACAGATGACACAGATAAATAGATAAATACATGAAATAAATAGATGTCCATGATGGAACCTAATAGATAGACGCGACTAGAAAGAAAGTGTACTAAGAAGGGGCAGGAAAGAAATAAAGACAAGGGCAGGCAGAACATAAAGGCTGCTGTGGGCTCTGCAAAGAGAGTTGATTGAATCCTTAAGGGATTTTATGCAGAACAATGCTATGTTTTAATTTGAATGTTAGGAAATGGTGCAGATACCAACAGATGTATGTGGGTGTGAAAAGGCAAGAGGTAAGAACCACTATTTGGGAGAATTTTGCAATGTCCCAGGTGAGATTGTGGCTGACCTGTATTAAACAAAGCAAAGAAAAGAAGGAATAAATGCATGTATATTTTGATACACAATCAACCTGACCCCAGTCCCACATAGTGAGTTTAGTGAGTTGGGAGTGAACTAAGATGGGAATGATACCTGGGGATGTAGCCTGACACTCCCAGGAGAACATTTTCACAAATAAGAAGACAAATATCATTTTTGTTAGACTGAGTCTCAGTTACATGGTCTATTAAACATTTAGAAGATACACACTAAGTTGAACACACACACACACACACACACACACACACACACACACAAACATACATATACACAGAGGATGCACATACACAGGAAGATTGGATCAGAGGACCATTCTGGGAGTAACCATCTGAAAATGTTAACTGTAACCATGAATGTGAATGGGATTATCTAGGGAGGGCCCAGAGTGGCCAGGAGGGGATAAGGAATCCACATGAGAGAGGTGGTATAGTAGCAAAGAGGAAGGTCAGGAAAGTGAGTGATAAAAAGTAGGCACTGCTAGAAATCCTAAAAAGTGCCCCTTTTACTGAGAAATTAAGCAGGATAAGTTCAATTGGCATGTTGCTGACAGAACCTAGGTTGCAGTGTATACAGCAGAAATTTTCTACTATTGTCAAAGAATATTTAATCCTATATGATATATCAATGGTTTCAAACTATGTTTGGTATGGCCCCATTTCTGTTGAAATATTTGTTTATATATGCTCCTAGGCAAGGATACATGAGTTTTATATATAAATGATAAGAATGACTATTCTTGGTGGAGCTATGGTTATTCATAAGTTTTTCTCAGAGCTTTTCTGAGATGGTCACTTTTTCTAGTACATATGCATTATATGTGGAATATATCAGGAGGGGAAGGACGGTGAGGTAATGAGAAGTGGTGGATTAATGGTACAAATCTATGCTATCTACCCTAAATGAATCATTGTGTAGTATATGCATGTAATGAAACAGCACAAATACCTGCATTATTCTGCTTCTGTTGCTTGCAACAAAATACCTGAAACTGGGTGATTTATAAAGAAAAACAAAATGTATTGCTTACAGTTTCCAAGGCTGGGAAGTCCAAAGTCTGTCTGGTGGTGGCAACAGTGACCCAGGGGTTTCACATTGCAAGATGGTGGAAGCAGAGAGAGCAGAGAGCAAGAAAACCTCTCTTCTCTCTTCTTTTAAAGTCCTCAGAACCATGCCTCTGACCACTATTTTTAATCCACTCATTACCGCATGGTCCAATCCAATCACCTCTTCAAGGCTCCACCTTTCAATTACCATAATAGGATTTCCCACCCTCTTAACAGTCACAGTGAGGATCAAGTTTCTAACTCATAAAACTTGGGGGACACAGTTCAAGCTTTGATGAAATTGGGGGGACATAATTCAACCCACTATAGTACCCCACAAATATATGCAAGCACATGTTAAAAGAAAAAATAAAAGAAAAAGAAAGATTAACTGTTAAGAAAAAAAAAAAAAAGAGTAGTAATAAAGATAATTTCAAACACAGAGGAGTTTTGTACATAGTAGACATATAATTATATTTATATGCTGAAGACAAGGATTCAATGGAGAAAGGAGGCTGAAGATGTAAGAAGAAAGAACAGTGGTGGAGAAAACAAGTTCTGGAGAAGAGAGAGAGGGAGGATTGACAGCATGGGAAGGAAAGATCAGCCTTGGATAGGAAGACACTTTTTCATGAGAAGTAATGGGAAGGGATTCAGGACAGATTTGAGCGGAAGAGGCTGAAGCTTGTGCAGATGTAGCCTATCTATCTCTATGAACACTAATTTAAAAGAAAATACTAGTCCTCTGAGATAAATGGTAAGAGAAGATACTAGCTCACAAATTCTCACCTATTTTAGGTGTTGGTAAGATTTATCTTAAGTCAGTTTGGTTCATTTATTAAGAGCCAGGTAGATTAAGTTAATATGTGACTCAGGCTAGGAATAAAACAATAAGGAATAATAGAGTTTAGGATTAAAACTTATTTTTTTAAAATTGTGTATGGGCCCATAACAAATCAAACTCACACAAATATAGGGTTGGCTTCAGCCAATCGCCCTTTACTTTCCAATCTATTAAAAATAACCACTTAATTAATTGAAAATATTCAAATATTTTTTTCACAGTGCTATACTGTATACATAAATTCTGTTCAATAGAAATATGACACCAAGATCCCTTCATTTACATCCAAGTAGATTAAATCCTCTGATTAAAAAAATATATAGCCTTCTATTTTCTTAAATAGTTTCACTTTTGACAACTTTCTGAATAAAAGTTCATAAATATAAATATCATCTTTATCAAATTATGAATGAATTCTTTTCATTTTTTTTCTGTGTTGGCTTTTAGCTAAATAAGATTTCAAACAATAAGAATGAGAAACCAACAAAAATTACAATGGAATTCATTTTGAACAAAATGAAGTGGAATGTAAAATATGAAACTAATATCTAAAAATGGCTGTCTTGGAAATGCATGGGATTTTTACATCATTTGTATTACTTTTTTGTAATACTAGAATAATTTGTTTTCTGCCTTTATATTTTGAGGCAAAAATTGTGGGTTGTAATATTTTATATAGAGTATGATGTAAGCTTGCAGATATCAGAATATTGAAAGAAAATAATTTTTGCCAATCTATTCATTACCTTCTAGAGGAAAAGAATTGGCCTAGTATTCCCTCAACTTTCCATCATAATAAGAACCTATTACACTTTTGTATTTTCAATCCAATTGAAAGGCACAGCGTATATTGCACAAGCACTCTTATCTGAGGGAGTGGGCAGAAGATGAGAACCCTCATTAAAAGAAGATTAGATTATTTTTAAACAAGCTGAGACTTCCTCCTTGAAAGTTAGGAAAATAGTGCTTTGAATACAGTACTGTTAATATCTTAGACAATGGATAAAGTTTATGTATTTCTATTTCACTAATGGATTTTTAATTAGCTATTATTCCAGTACTTCGCCCAAAAAAGCATTTTTCCCCTGAGATTTATCCTCTGAGATGAGCTAGCCACAAATGTCCAAGTAGTTTATTATAATAATCTGGCCATTGCTCTACCTTATATCAGAACCAAACTGTAAACATATTTAAAATCATATAAAATAATTTTATTTTATACACTTCTTAATGAAACTGCATGTACGGTACTTCCTTTTATATTCTCCAATAATAAAAAGAAACCCTGAAATTGTAAATAGTTTCTTTGATTCAATTTTTAGACATTTCTGTATATTATCTATAAATTGAACACAATAGTAATTGACATAACAAGATGTTTATTTTGTATTTGTAAATACTATCAATGTCAATGTGTCTTCATTTAGGAAAATAATTAGAAGAATAGTTATTTTTATTAAAGAATTTATCAAAAGTTTGTAAACAAGTAAAAATTATAGTTTTATTAATTTTAATTACCATAATTTAAAGTAATTAGTATTACTATCTCTGCTGCTTCTATTACTATTTGTATTGTTCGTGTTCTAGTTCTTGCCAAGTGTTTAAATACATTGTGTTCCAAGTGACTAATCCAGGGTTTCAATTAAACAGCTCACTTCAAGAATATCAGAAGACTACATGGTTCTGTCAGAGTTATAACCTATTTTCACTGCTAACAGATTATTGGTTAAAAAAATTATGTATTAATTTAAGAATTCTTTGTATTATAAGAAACAATGAGATTAAAAAATTATATGTATATTTGTATATATGTATAATTTTGTTTTCTCTAATAATATTATTATATGTTATAAATAAATATAACCTCAAAGTAATACCTTAAATTTGAGAAACATGCATATAGCAGATGGAATGCTTATTATGCACAAAGACCTAAATAATTAACGTTGCTATATTCTAAGCACTGAGTTAAGTAACAGTTACATTGATTACCTAATTTAATTTTTATCATACTGGTAAGAGATAGGTAATATTCCCCTTTTGCATATGAAGATACTGTGGCATTCACACGGTCACAAATCCAGTAAGTACTGGATCCAGTTGTTGAACCTGTCAGTCTATCTTCAGAGTCCAAATTCTTATCCTCTGTGGTATACTGTCAAATAATGATCATCTCTGCTTACATAGTAAAGGCTGTGTCTAGTTATTGGGTGAAGGTGAAATTCCTCCTCTAATTGTTCCCTTGGAATTGTGTTTATAAAGTTGTATAAACTGTTTCTGCTAGTCTTTTAGCAAATGCTTCTTTTCAGATATTGCATATATCTTCTACATCTCCAGTTCTTTCATTACATTTTAAAATAGTTGTCTTTCGGAAATAGCAGGTAAATTTGAAATAGGGACAATACTTAATCATATATACATATATACTATATTATATGTTATGTGTTGCTTTATATATTAGATAGAGATATATAGGTAAAATTTTATATATTTATGTGCACATCTTTTGTTCTTAATTATTAGCATATTCATTATTACAAATCATGATTTTTCTTTATGCACTTTACCCGATCTGTCCTTCTCCAAACCCCCTCCCTCCCTCCTCCACATCTCTAGTAACCTTAGGTTTGATCTTTCCTTCTGAAAGTTCAGTGAATTGTTATGGTCTTCCTCCCTCCCTTCCTTCCTTCCTTCCTTCCTTCCTTCTCTCTTTCTTTCTTTCTTTCCCTCTTTCTTAGAACCCAGTTATATGTAAGAACATGCTGTATTTCTCTTTCCTAGTCTGGCTCATTTCGCTTAACATAAATTTCTCTAGACTAATCCATGTTACTGCAAATGGCAGAATTTCATTTTTTTTTTTTATGGCTGAGTAGTATTCCATCGTGTATATATACCACATTTTCCTTATCCAGTCATCTTTTGAAGTACACTTAGGTTGATTCCATATTTCAGCTATTGTAAATAGAGCTGTGATGAACATGGGAATGTATATATCCCTTTGACATGATGATTTCCATTCCTTTGGATACGATACATATCCAGTAGTGGGATTGCTGGATTATATGGTAGTTCTATCTGTAGTTGTTTATCCTGTTTTCCATAATGGCTGTGCTATTTTACAGTAATACCAACAGTGTAGAAGAGTACCCTTTTCCCTGCATCCTTGCAAGCATTTGTTATTCATGGTCTTTTTAATGATGGCCAATCTAACTGGGGTGAGATGATATCTCAATATGGTTTTGATTTGCATTTCTCTGATGACTTGTAATGCTGAGCATTTTTTCATGTACGTGTTGGCCATTTGCATGTCTTCCTTTGAAAAAGTATCTATTCATCTCCTTTGCCCATTTTTTAATTGGATTATTTGGGAATTTTTACTGTATAGTTGTTTGAGTTCTTTGTATATTCTGGATGTTAAACCTTCGTCAGATATATAGTTTGCAAATATTTCCTCCCATTCTATAGGTTGTCTTTCCACTCTGATGACTATTTCTTTTGCTGTGCAGAAACTTTTTAGTTTGATATAATCACATTTGTTTATTTTTTCTTTTGTTGCTTGTGTTTCAGGGGTCTTATTCATAAAGTCTTTGCCTAGTCCTGTTACCTGGAGTGTTTCCCCTATGTTTTCCTTTAGTAATTTTATGGTTTGGGATCTTATATTTAGGTCTTTAATTCACTTTGAGTTGATTTTGGCATATCGTGAGAGGTACACGTCCAGTTGAATTCTTCTGCATATGGATGTTCAATTTTCCCAGCTCTATTTATTGAAGAGGCAGTCTTTTCCCTAATGCATGTTCTTGCTGCCTTTGTCAAAGATCAGTTGGATGTAAGTATGTGGGTTGATTTCTGGGTTTTCTATTCTGTTCCATTGGTCCAAGTGTCTGTTTTTATGCCAATACCATGCTGTTTTGGTTACAATAGCTTTGTGACATAATTTGAATTGGCTAGTGTGATGCTTCCAGCTTTATTTCATTTTATTTTTTTTTCAGGATTGCTTTGTCTATTTGGGGCTTTTTGTTATTCCATATGAATGTTAGAATTGCTTTTTCCATTTCTATGAAGAATGTCATTGGTATTTTGATGGGGATTGCATTGAATTTGCAGATTGCTTTGGGTAGAATGGACATTTTCACGGTGTTAATTTTTCCCATTCAAGAGCATAGAATGTCTTTCCACCTTTTTGTGTCCTCTTTAATTTCTTTCAGTAGTATTTTGTAGCTCTCATTGTAGAGATCTTTCACTTTCTTGGCTAAATTGATTCCTAGGTATTTTATTTTTTTAGTGACTATTGTGAGTGGGCTTGCTTTCTTGATCTCTTTTTCTGCTAGTTCATTACTAGAGTATAAAAACACTACTGATTTGTGGGTGTTGATTTTGTACCCTCCGACATTACTGAAATTGTTAATCAGCTCTACGAGGTTTTTTTGGTAGATTCTTTAGGTTTGTCTATATGTAAGACCATGTCATCTGCAAACAGGGACAATTTGACTTTGTCCTTTCCAATCTGGATGCCCTTTATTTCTTTCTCTTGCCTGATTGCTCTGGATAATACTTCCAATACTGTGTTAAATAGGAGTGGTGAGAGTGGGCAACCTTGTCTTGTTGCTGTTCTTAAGGGAAGCATTTTCAGCTTTTCCCCATTCAGGATGATATTGGTGATTGGTTTGTCGTAAATGGCTTTTATTGTGTTGAGATTTCAAGAGTGTGCTAAACTAAATTCTGCTTGACACATGGGACATTAAAAGATGGTCTGAGAAAAACAGTAAGACTTCTATGTTTTAAGAGTTGGGACACTGCAGGAGCAGTCCAGACAGAGCACCAGCAGTGGCTTAACAGAAAAAATAGTGTGCAAGGGAGGTCTCAGTAATGCAGTTGAGAGTGGCCAATGAGGTGCAGTATTAGGAAAGTCTGCTGAGGTAAGGTGCTAAAAGTAACAAAGTAAATAGGACAATGTAATAAATTTTGCTGGACAGCATGTCTTTGTCTTGGTGAGTGATTTAACAGGCTAGATTAACACTGACTATGAGGCATCTTAAAGGCAATAAGTGACACTTGGTAGAGAGAGCCTGGTAAAGGAGCCACTCATTGTGAATATTTATGAGCACTTCTTTCTAGAAGCATGTAAATGGTTACAATAGACTAAGTTTTATCACTGATAATCAGACAGTAAAAGCTCTATTTGGTCTTATTTGTTTTTAACATAATTTTTATAGAAAGAATGGTTAATTTTAATTTTAACTAGAAAAAGATATTTTATTCAAGTGTGTTGGTTACATTGGGGCTATAATCTAATTTACATATTGATATAACTTCACTACTTATGTGTCCAAATCAATACACTTAATATATGTTCTTATATTTTTAAATCCAATACCAAAAAGAAAACATGGCTACAACAATAAAATTCCTTGAGTTTGTTAAGAACCTGGCAAAGCCCTATTTTTATTTGTGGAGGTCACTTAGTAGAAAACAATTTAATCAATTAATAAACTCGATTTAAAGTTTGGCATGTGTTCATTCTCAGATATACATTTTCATATACACTAAAAATATTATATTGTGGGTATGTTTTCAAAAATACACAGAACTTAACTCCACAAATCCCTAATTTAGAACAAATGGTAAGGTAGAAATTGACGTTAGTTACTATAAGTCTAATCTCAATTCTAAAATTAAAGAAAATAAAATATGAAGTGACTTGCTCTGAACTCGAGTATCAGGGTCTTATCACAGCATTCCTATACCTGTCACACACCACTTATGAACAGCTTTAATGATAACCTTGTGAATGCCCTCGTCTAAATATGTTAACTGCTTTGGTTAAGAAGTACATAATATTCTGGATTGATTATTTCATTCAATGCTCATTCATATTTAGAGAACAAATCTAACTGTTGTTTTCCACTGGAAAGAAGCAAATAATAAAAGTCAACTAGGGGCCAAGCCCATGGCGCACTCGGGAGAGTGCGGCACTGGGAGCGCAGCGACGCTCCCGTCGCGGGTTCGGATCCCATATAGGAATGGCCGGTGCACTCACTGGCTGAGGGCCGGTCACGAAAAAGACAAAAAAAAAAAAAAAAAAAAAAAGTCAACTAGGCTATTACTTTAAGGTTTTGACCCAGTCTGGAATTCTGGATATAATAGATTCTGTTCCTTTTTTGCTCTCCTAAACTTCTTTTTCCTTTTAAAACTGCTCCTTTTACACATGGCCCTTTCTCTTCCACCACAGAAGGGGGTCTGTGACCCAAATCTGGGCTTTTAGGGACTTGGTAGTGATGCCAAAAGAGGTAGAACTTGTGTTTTCCATGGGATTTCAATTTCTAAGGGATGATCTAGATTTTATCCTGCTTAGGGTGTTTTGATGCATGTGGAGAGAGATTTCATGAGAATTAACAGAAACAGGGATAAAGAGAGAGATGAAGAGTAAAAAAAAGACAGAGCTTTTGACTATTTTGAAGCTCCTGACCCATAAGCCTGAATCCAATTCTGCTCTTTGAACCACCTAGGTCATTAATAATTGATCAAATATTTTTGAGCACCTATTATATGGAGGCATATTCGTAGCACAGGATAGAGTAATGAACAGAAATGTCCTTAAGGGCTCACATTCTGGTGGGAGAGACCATAAACACTGCATGTAAGATTACAAGGGAACCACCTGGAAAGAAAACAGTGCAGGAAAAGTGAATGGGAAGTACTGGTAGTGGGGGTAGAGTGGACTTTTGAATAGGTCACCAGGGAAAGCCTAACTGAATGGGGTATTATTGGAATTTTATATAAAGATTTTGATGGACCCAGAGAGGTAGATGATAATCAAGGAACTCAGTGTGTCTACAACAGAATCAGTTGGGCAGGACGCAGATTTAATTTACTGTCCATCACTCCTTGTAAGGATGTAAACTCCATGAGGGTATGTGCTTTTATTTCTGTGGTTCCCTCCTATATTCCCAATCACCACACAGGTGACACTAGTACATAGTTGGTACTATATATTTTTTGTTGAATAAAAAGATGAATACCCATTATAGTGAGATAGTTGCCATGCTGCCATCTCATTCTCTCTCTCTCTCTCTCTCTCTCTCTCTCTCTCTCTCTCTCTCTCTCTCTCTCTCTCACACACACACACACACACACACACACACACACACAGGTTTTATCTGACAACAAAGCCCGGTAAAGGCAAGCAGAACTATGTGAGAGATTGGAAAACATTTCTTAGATCTAGCTATATCCGAAAACTAAATAACCTCTTATGCATCCTTGTTATATGAGCTCATAAATTACTTTGTTTTTCTGCTTTTAACAAATTTGAGTTGGGTTTCAGAGGCATGTTATGGAATGAGTCCTGAATAATATAATGGATATACTTATTCTTAAAGATGACAAATTTTTTCAGTTGGCATAAACAGTTCACAGGGTATTTTAGAGGTCTGATAAATGCTAAAGTTTATAATTTCCCCATTGCATTTTCTTTTCAGAGAAAAACTTCTTATAGACTATAGCTAGCAATGGAGCTCATTTGTCTTAGCTGATAGAAACTACCATTTAAGTAAACTTGAAAACTTAAAAGGAAATATATTTTTTGACTTCTGGAACTGTCATAAAACATTTTTCATAAGAGATAGATTTATAAATCTGTCTTGTTTCTTTTCTTTTTAAAAGTCATGGGTGTGACATGAGCACAAGCCTCAATGACAGAAGTTCTTTTATTTATTTATAACCATGATGGTTATCAATGGGGCTGTTATAACTTTTGAATGTTTGGCAAGGAAATGGGAGAAAAATACTTAGAAAGAAATAAAACCAATCTTCCAGTTCTTTCAGTTATACCAGGTGCTTTGAGTCAGATTACATCATGTAAATAAAATTTATTATTTTTTAAAGTAATGAAACAATCTAAAATTTTAAAACTTAGTCATCGCATCTTTTTATTATTGCAATAAATTTAAATTGCATAATAACTCAAAAAGTCCAATATTTTCTTAGAAATGCAATTAAATGTCTCAATCAACCAATAAAAAATCATATGCAAAGAACTTACATTTATAATTTTTTTTATATTCTGATCACTTTATTTAATTTAGAAAAATAAAAGAAATTTTACTTTAGGCTGACTGATTTTGTATTGCAATATGTTAGAAATGGAAATTTGTCATAAATATATATTTCATCGCTAGTAAGAAAATGGTGTCACTAAATATTAAATTGAGTGTAAAGATGGTGACCTAAACTGGAGAGTTCGGTAGAATTGCAGTACAACCTTTAAAGAGTCTATGGACATAATATAGTAAAAAAAAAAAAAAAAAAAAAAAAAAAACCCAAAACAAACAAACAAAAAAGGCACTATCTCAAATAAAATGACGCAAGGCAGTTAAAACAGAGCCTAAGAATTGAAAATACAGAAAGTCGTTAGCTGTAGGTGTTAGTAGATCAAAACAGCTAATCATTTCAATAACTACGAATACTTATAATTTGTACAACAAAGTAAAACAAAGCCCTCCTGAAATGTAACATTCGAAATTGCAGTATGCAGCTGTCCTCCTACCCAAAGGCTAGTTTTCCCCAGAGCTATTATAATTATGGGTCTTTAAAGATTAGTTTTCTACTTCAAAATCTAGGTGCTCTAATTATCTCAGACAGAGGGGGAAAAGATCTCTTAATGTCCACTTCTCTTAATTTAAATTCTAGTAAAGTCGGACTCACTGAAAACATTTTCTTTCTCCTTTTATTTCTTATAACTCTGTGCCTTGTTAAAGTATCCATTATGTAATATATACCATGCTTTTGTACTCTGTTGTATATTTTATTAATTTGCCTGGACAGCCAAATGTTGACAACAGGGAGAGAGTGACCCCGAAATTCTAGTTACTTGAATTGATAATACAACCAAATACAGAGGAGAATATTGTTCTGGTTTTAGGGGTAACTGTAAGGTAAAAGAAGTAGTCTCTGGGTCTTTATTTCAGAGATCAATTGTTCACTTATTCTTAAAACATAATAATAAAAAGGGAAAGGGTGGCTGCTACATCTCCTAAGATATTTTCTTCATCCTGAGCAAGTGTGTGCTGGGATTGAAGTGTGTCCGGGTTTTGGGGTAACTGAAGGTAAGGCACCAATTAGTAGAAACCTAGAAGCAATGCCCCAGGGAAGAGCAGAGAGCAAAAGTCTCAGGCCTGAGAAGTGTTAAAGGAACAAGAAGCTGAGGATTGTTTAAATATTTTATGGGTCTCAGATTCTGGAAAATATCTTTTTCTGAACTGGTAGGTATTTAGACTTATTAGCAACAGACCTGGAATTAATGGACCGATATGTAACAGAGGGGTTAAAGGATGTATGTCTTCAGGTTTCCATATGCAAACTGCAGTATTAATATTTGTGATGTAATTTTTTAAATTGTATGAAATCTTTTGTAATCTAGATCCTCAAAAACTTTTTTTTGAAGTTGGATTTTTAAATTTTTTTTATTTTATCAATATATAATGTAGTTGATTTTCATGTCCCTTTACCAATTCCTCCTTCCCCCCACCTCCCTTCTCCCATCTATCAACATCGTATCTGTTCACTTGTCTTAACAAGTTCAAGAAATTGTGATTGTTGTGTCTTCTTCCCTGCCCCCAACCCATTTGTTTGTGTATTTATTTGTTTATTTTTAGGTCCCACAAATAAGTGAGAACATATGGTATTTCTCTTTCTGTGCCTGACTTGTTTCACTTAGTATAAATTTTTCTAAGTCCATCCATGTTGCTGCAAATGGTAGTATTTAACTTTTGGTAAGATCTCAACATTGCATTTCAAGTATCAGTGCACATTTCTCATTTGTGCTCACCTATTAGTCTGAGAGCATTTTGAGGCTAAATACTTTGTCTTATTCATCTCTGTACCTAAACTGGGCACTCAATGAAAGAAGATGAATTAATTAACAATAAACACACCTTCTCCTAAGAGTAATTTCTAGAGAGGAGGATGGCACAGTCCAATATTGAGCATTTTTCAAAGCCATAAATGGGTCAAACATACAGAGGAATATTAATAAATGGTAACTTTGATTATTTGATAGGATAAGAGCAAAACTACAACCAAATATGCAGGAAAAAATATATATGTATATATGTATATATAAATTTTTAACATCAGTTTTACAATTTGTTAAAGAAAGTTCTTGGTTGCTATTTACCTAATTGAACATGATTTCACATGCTAAGATTAAAATAAGTGCATGTGAAGTAGCCTTCCAGCAAAAAATTTTAATAAAAGGAGGCTCAGAATAGCTTTGATTTAATGGGCAACACTAGTTTAGGGTCATAATATATTTATGGTGCATAAAACAGAGATGATTAACATTTAAACATTTAATTTTCTCAGTCATTTATCAGCAACATGCCCATACACACACACACACACACACACACAAGTCTGCACACATATATGAAGGTACTTCAAAAAGTTCGTGGAAAAATAGAATTAAAAGATAATACAAATCTTTTCATGAAGTTCTTGAAAACCTCGTATATGCATACATACACACGTACATATATATGTGTGTGTGTATTATGTAGGATAAAGAAAAGATCTGAATGAAAGCAAGTAGCAAACTTTACTTGTGAGACTTATTCATTAATATAATAAAACTGCAGTTGAAAACAATGAATAAAATATCATTATTCATGTAGCATTCAACATGTGACTTAAATCTAATTCTGTGGTTTATAGAATTTCTAATATTGGTGATGTGATGATTTAAGATGATAGACTTATTTGACAGTATGATTTCCTGTAACCTTCTTGTCCACGAATTTCTGATTGTATTATTCTGTTTTGTGTTGCTATAACAGAATACCTGAGACTGGGTAATTTATAAAGGAAAGAGGTTTATTTGGCTTATGATTCTGGGACAGCTGCGTCTGGCATGGGCATCAGGCTGCTTCTACACATGGCGGAAAGTGACAGGCAGCTGGTGGGTACAAGCAGATCACCTGGCAAAAGAAAGAGAGAGAGAGAGAGAGAGAGAGAGAGAGAGAGAGAGAGAGAAGGAGAGAGAGAGAGAAGGAGAGAGAGAGAGAGAAGGTGCCAGGGTCCTTTAAACAATCAGCTCTCACGGGAACTAATAGAGCAAGAACTCACTCATTAGTCCCCCCCTCCCCCAGGGAGAGCATTAATCCATTCATGAGGGATCCACCCCCATGACTCAATCAGTTTCCAACACTGCCACATTGGAGATCAAATTTCCACATGAGTTTTGGAGGGGACAACAAGCTCCATCACTGATTATAGCACTGAAATTGACATTTTGTAAAGTAGCAACTGAAGTTTTGGAATTATTGGTATAGTAGTAGTAAAGCACTATTAACTTAGGAGAGAGCACTGTAAATTATCATACACTGATTAATTCTAATTTTCCTGGGAAATTAATATGATTTTTCAATATGTTATAGGTTGAAAAGATAGATTATTATGAGGCATTTTATGTGGTACACATATTAAATCTCTCTCTACATAAATATCATACCTATGTGTATGCGAATCTATAGATACATATGATTTTTTTACATAGAACAAATTTCAATATTATGTGATGAATTTCTATTTGTCTTTTAGAACTACAAGTTAATTTTTGGTCCAGACAGACATATTTTACTTAATCATCAGAAAGTTCAGCAGTTAAGTCCTGGTTCTGCCATTTGCTATCATAATTTTATAATCCATTTGATTAAACCTGTTGAATATACTTCTCAAATCAATTTTTTCTTTTGCATCTTATGTAAGAAGGACACATTATTCTCAAGTATACAAAAAATATATAAAAATTAAAGGACTACAGCAAAATACAACAACATGTATGAATTTTACTGACATAAAATTGTGTGATAAAGATCTGGATAGTAAGTACAAGGATGTTTACATAATTATTAAACAGTAATTCATGAAAAAAACATTAAAATGTGTAAATTACAGATTGCCTTAAATGACCCAATAATGACAGTGGGTCATTAATCAAGATTGTTATTAATGACTTCTTTACAACTGTGGTCCAGGTAGAACAAAGAAGGATAGATGACTATTGTGATGTAAAGGTATGCTGAGATAAATCTAAATGAAGAACACAGAGACAAATGCAAAAACAAAGACAAAGACAACAGTCACTACTGTTTCTGAATATATATGTGTGCGTGTAATAAACGGCTAATTTAAATGTTATCACACTATAACTCAATAATAATATCTCTGTTCCATATTATATAAACACTGTGCATGTGTAAGTTTGTATATCTATGTACATGTGTATGTAGATAAACATATATGCACTTAAAAGGCTTAATGGATAGATTCTCTCCTACATAAATCTAATGTTTCCAAATAAAGAGGTTATTAGCTGAGAATTTTCTAAGACTGAAGAAAGATATAAGTTCTTAGATCACAGTTTTACTGTGAAACTAAGAATAAAAAGCAATACATTTATAGCCAGAGACACCATAATGAAACTTATAAATAACAAGGAAAAATCTGCTTATCTAAAAATAAGTGATGATTGGACTAATAACAAACAATTTGCATCAATAGAAGGTAGAAAACAATAATATATCTTTGTAATGCTGAGGAATACTATTATCACCTTAGAATTTTATAAATAAATACAATGTCTTTAAATATTGAAGTCAAAAGAAACACATTTTTAGAAAATGGCTATCAGCATTTACCATGCAAACATTTTCACAAACATAATTGTTATAAAAGGTACTTAGACAAATACAAGCCAAAGAAAAACATAAGGCACACACACAAAAAAAAACTGATGTAATTTATTTGTAAATTGCATTATTTGTTATTGAAAGAAAAACCAAAGAAAAAAAGAGAAAATAAAATATTTCAAGTTTGGCATTTGTCAAGGAAGAGATAAAACCATAGAACAAAAGTACAAATGCTCTCATGTGCCAATAGTCAAATATAAAATGATCCAATTCGGTATGCTTCTTCACTTATTAATCCACCAAACGTAGGTCATATCTTTTGGCAATATTACTTCATCCTCTCCTTCTCCTAATTTCATCCACCAACATAATTATAGCACACTTTTTTTTTTCTTAATTCAGTAGCAAATGCTACTATGTAAAATTGTTAATTTAAGAATCAAATAATAAACAATTATCACATTACATAATTTTATTTTAAAATTTCTTAGATGTAATGATTGGCTAATTGTTCCATTGCATTGGCTCTTATGTACCTGTCAGCAGAAACTTGGCATATGTCCATAAACAGATCTTGTCCATATGCTACTAAAATTCAGATTTTTTGTCCTTGTTACTCTACTCATGGGGCTGCCATTTCTCCTGCTGCTGCTGTACTGGGTTCTTCCTAGGTTGGATAAAATTGCTCTGATTCTGGTCTTTGCTTCAGCACTTTTCGGTATTATATTACATGTCTTCTTTTTTATTGGATTATTTCCCTTAATTTTCTGGAGAACACCTTTCAGTAGTTTCCTGAGAAAGTACAAAACATGTTTAGGAGGTAAAATGTTGAGCCCCTGTGTGCTTCAAACAAATTGGTTATTTCCTTGTGTACTTAATTAATATATTTTTCTAGAATTGGAAAGTGTTTTATTCCATCATCAAATGTTGCTATTGAGAAATCTGATACTGTCTCATCTGTTGTGGTTATCTGTGTATGTCCCCCCCCCTTTCTTTATGGAAGTTTTAAGATCTTATTTTTACCTGGCATTCTAAAATTTGACTATGGCCCCACACCTTAAATTTGCACCACACAGGTGAGCCCACCGGTGGTGACTGGCAGCAGCACCAGCCAGCAGAACCACACAGCTCAACGCAGCTCCTCTCTCTGCCTCAGACCCAGGGGGGAGCACCAGACTGTGAATCCAACCCACTGAATTTGGCCCAGCAGAACTCCACAGCACTAGAGGCTCATTCTATGACCACAGAGTCTTGAATGGGAACCAAGGTGGTTTAACATAACCACCAACACACCTACTGTCAAGCAAAGGCAATTCACCCCCCGCAGTAGCAACCAGGGCCACTTCACAGCCAACTTCAGTGTAACAGAAGAAGCAAACCCCATACCAAATGACCAAGTGTCACTGAAAAAATACTAGAAGTACAATCAAGAAGAAATGACACCACCAAAAGGATACAATAATGCTCCAAAGTCAGATTCCATGGAACAGGGAATCCTTGAAATGTCTGAAAAAGAGTTTCAGACAATGATCTTAAGAAAACTTGAAGAAATAAAGGAAGACTCAATTAGAGAACACAATGAAACAAGAAAAAACATCCAGAATATGAAGGAGGAAATCTATAAAGAGATTAATACTATAAGAAAGAGTGTAGCAGAACTTCTAGAAATGAAAGACTCACTCAATGAAATAAAAAACACAACTAAGAGCTTGAGCAGCAGGGTAGAGCAAGCAGAAGAAAGAATTTCAGAGCTTGAAGATGGTCTTTTTGAAATAACAGGGAGACAAAAAAAAAAGGAAAAAAATGAATTAAAAATAATGAGAAAAATCTAAGAGAGATAGCAGACAACCTCAAGTGCTCTAACATTCGAACTGTGGGTATTCCTAAAGGGCAGCAGAAAGGAAAAGGTTTCAAAACCCTACTCAAGGAAATAATAACAGAAAACTTCCCAGGTGTAGGGCAGGATGCAGACCTTCAGATCCAGGAAGCTCAAAGGTCTCCAAACAGAGTTAACTCAAAATATCCTCCCCAAGACACATTATAGTTAAATTTGTAAAGCTCAAAGACAAAGAGAAAATTCTGCAAGCAGCAAGAGGAATGTGTCAGGTCACTTATAGGCAAACCCCCATCAAACTAACAGCAGACTTCTCAAGCAAAACCCTACAGGCCAGAAGAAAGTGGAATGATACATTCAAAATACTAAAAGAAAAAACCTGTCAACCTTCAGAAATGAGGGAGAAACAGTGTATTTCCCAGACAAACAAAAGTTGTGGGAGTTCACCACCACACGACCAGCCCTGCAAGAAATTCTCAAGGGAGTCATTCATCTGAAATCTGAATAATGGTGACCACCATCACAAATACACAAGAAAGAGAAAAGCCCACAGTTAAAACAAAAATGCCAGCAAGAAAGGGAAAGAAGTTAAATCATTCCACCTTAAATCCTCAACTAACATTGAAGAAGAGAAATAAAAGGGGAAATAATGATCAAAAGATATTTAAACCATCTAAACAAGTAGCAATTAAATGACAGGAATTAAACAACACTTCTCAATAACTACTCCAAATATGAGTGGACTAACTCCCCATGCAAAAGACACAGACTAACTGACTGGAATGAAAAGCTAGACCCATGTATATGCTGTCTTTAAGAGACCCAACTCACCTGTAAAGACACACATATACTAAAAGTGAAGGGATGGAAAAAGATATACCATGCAAGTGAAAACCAGAAACAAGCAGGAGTAGCTATTCTTATATCAGACAAAATAGACTTTAAGCCTGAAAACATTAAAAAAAAAAAAAAAAGACAAAGAAGGCCATTATATAATGGTAAAGGGAACTATCCAGGTAGAAGACAAAACAATCATAAACATGTATGCACCAATAACGGAGCACCCAGATATATCAAACAAACACTCTTAGACCTAAAGAAGGAGATAGGAACTAATACATTAATAGTGAGTGATCTGAACAATAGGATTTCCAGGCAACAAATCAATCAACAGGATTTAATCTACACCTTAGAACAACTGGACTTGGAAGATATATACAGAACATTTTACCCAACAGCTAAACAATACACTTTCTTCTCATCAGTTCATGGTACATTACCCAGGGTAGACCACATATTAGGTCATAAATCTAGTCTCAGCAAATTTTAAAAAACTGAAATCATTCCAACAATCTTTTCAGACCACAATGGACTAAAACTGGAAATAAACAATAAGCAAAACACTGGAAAATAAATGATATGGGTCCAAGAAGAAATTAAACAAGAAATCAAAAAATTACTAGAAACTAATGAAAATAAAGATACATCATACCAAAACCTCTGGGATACTTCAAAAGCAGTACTAAGAGGCAAATTTATTGCAGTAAATGCTTATATCAAAAAAATGGAAAGACTTCAAATAAACAACCTAGCACTACACCTCAAAGAACTTGAAAAACAACAACAATCCAAACCTAAAGCCCATAGATGGAAAGAAATAATTAAGATCAGAGCATAACTGAATGAAATAGAGACCCAAAAAACAGTAGAAAAGGTTAAAAAAACTAAAAGTTGTTTTTTCGAGAAGATAAACAAAATAGACACACCATTAGCTAGATTAACACAAAAAAAAGAAAAAAAAAGAAAAGAAAAAGCAAAAGAAAGGTGAGAGAAGACCCAAATAACAAAAATCAGAAATGAAAAGGGAGACATTACAACTGATAGCACAGAAATGCAGAGAATCATTAGAGACTATTATAAACAACTGTATGACAACAAATGTGAAAATCTGGAAGACATGGTTAAGTTTCTAGACACATATAAATACCAAGACTGAACCAAGAAGAGATAGAAAACCTGAACAGACTAATAACAAGCAAGGAGATTGAAGTGGTAATTAGCAATCTTCCAACAAAAAAAGTCCGGCTCTGGATGGCTTTACAGTTGAATTCTTTCAAACTTTTAAAGAGGAGTTAATACCAATTCTCCTCAAACTATTCCAGACAATTGAAACAGATGCGACTCTTCCAAACTCATTCTATGAGGCCAACATAACTCTGACACCAAAACCAGATAAAGACACAACAAAAAAAGAAAATGACAGGCCAATATCCTTGATGAACCTAGATGCTAAAATCATCAACAAAATATTAGCAAGCAGAATACAGAAACGTATTAAAAAATTATACTCTATGATCAAGTGGGATTCATCCCAGGGAAGCAAGGATGGTTCAACATATGAAAGTCAATAAATGTGATACATCACATCAGCAAGCTCAAGGACAAAGACCCTATGATTATCTCAGTAGATGCTGAAAAAGTAAATGACAATTAGATGACAAGCCCACCACCAGTATTACTCTGAATGGGGAATAATTGAAGGCCTTCCCCTTAAGGACAGGAACAAGACAAGGATGTCCACTCTCACCACTTCTATTCAACACAGTACTAGAGGTAGTAGCTAGAACAATCTGGCAAGAGAAAGAAATAAAGGGATTCAAGATTGGAAAAGATGGAGTCAAACCTTCCCTATTTGTAGGTGACATGACACTATATATAGAAAAACCTAAAGACTATCAAAAAACTCCTAGATCTAGTTAATAACTTCAGTAACATTGCAGTATACAAAATAAATGTCCAAAAATCAGTAGCATTTATATACTCAAATGATAAATTGACAGAAAGAGAAATAAAGAAAGAAAGCCCATTTACAATTGTCACACAAAAAAATATGATCCCTAGGGATGAATTTAACCAGGGAGGTTAAAGACCTCTACAGTGAGAATTACAAACCACTTCTGAAAGAAATTAAAGAAGATACAAAAAGATGGACAGCTATTCCATGCTCTTGGATTGGAAGAATTAACATTGTGAAAATGTCTATACTTCCCAAAGCAATCTACAGATTCAATGCAATCCTCATCAAAATACCAATGGCATTCTTCACAGAAATGGAAAAAAACCAATTTTACCTTTCATATAGAAAAAAGAAAAGACCCCAAATAGCCAAAGCAATCCTGAGAAAAAATAAATAAAATAAAATAAAAAAAGCCAGAGGCATAACTCTGCCTGACTTCAAATTATACTACAAAGCTGTTGTAACCAAAACAGCATTGTACTGGTATAAAAATAGACATTCAGACCAGTGGAGTAGAATAGAGAACTCAGAAATCACTCTTCAGGCTTATAGCCATCTGATATTAGACAAAGGCAACAAAAATCTGCATTGGGGAAAAGACTGCCTCTTCAACAAATGGTGCCGGGAAAACTGGATATCCATATGCAGAAGACTGGAACTCAATATGCGTCTCTCACCATACACTAAAATCAACTCAAAATAGATTAAAGACCTAGGTATAAGACCCAAAACTGTAAAATTGCTAAGGGAAAATATAGATGAAACACTTCAGCAGTTAGGCCAGGGCACAGGCTTTATGAACATGAGCCCAAAAGCACAAGCAGCAAAAGAAAAAATAAACAAATGGGACTATATCAAACTAAAAAGTTTCTGCATAGCAAAAGAAACAATCAACAGAATGAAAAGAAATCCTATAGAGTGGGAGAAAAATTTTGCTAGCTATGCGTCCAACAAGGGATTAATATCCAGAATACACATAGAACTCAAACAATTATACAGTAAAAAAAAATAAATGACCCAATTAAAAAATGGGCAAAGAAGTTGAATAGACATTTTTCAAAGGAAGACATACAAATGACCAACAGATAATATGAAAAAAATGCTCAGTATCACTAGTCATCAGAGAAATGCAAATTAAAACCCCACTGAGATACCTCCTCACTCCAGTTAGACTAGCTATGATCAAAAAGACAGTGAATAACAAATGCTGGTGAGGGTGTGAAGAGAAGGGAACACTACTGCATTGTTGTTGGGGCTGTAAATTAGTACAACCACTTTGGAAAACAATAGGGAGGTTTCCCAAACAACTACAGATAGATCTTCCCTATGTCCCAGCAATCCCTTTTCTGGGTATATATCCAGAGGAATGGAAATCATCATGTCAAAGAGATACCTGCACTCCCATGCTTATAGCAGCTCTGTTTACAGTAGCCAAGATATGGAACCAACCTAAATGTCCATCAATGGATGATTGGATAAGGAAACTGTGGTATATATACACTATGGAATACTACTCTGCCATAAAAAAGAATGAAATACTCCCATTTGCAACAACATGGATGAACCTGTTGAAACTTATGTTGAGTGAAATAAATAAAGCACAGAGGAATAAATACTGCATGTGCTCATTCATATGTGGGAGTGAAGAGAGAAAGAAGGCAGGAAAGAAAGATCATAGTAGTGTTATTGTCTAACAGAGGGAGGGAACATACCTAGGGCTACAAATAGGAGTGGAGGGGAGAGGCAGAGGGTGTGGGAAGTTGGGGGATGATTGGGAGGGGACAAAGGGTACAAAAGTAATTTCTGGTAATGGGTATGCCCCCAGTATGAATCTGGCCCTCACGTCATGGGCAGGAGGGGGGACAATTAGCTTTGTATCTCATGAATACTTAGTAAATAAATAATAAAAAAATAAAAATATAAAAATATAATAAATAAATAAATAAAATTTGACTATGGTACGCCTTGTTTTGAATCATATTTCTCTTACTGTAGCAGGGTCCTTTCATTCAGAAAATGTGTTATCATCACATATTGGCAATTGTTTGTTTGTTTGTCTTTAATTTCAATGTTCCTGTTAGAAATTAGTTGAGGTTTGATGATCCATGCCTGACCACTATTAATAGTGAGATTTTTAAATAGCTGGTAAGGTGTTCTGTATGCATGGAGGAGGCTAATTAGCCAACAGACCCTGACAGATGATCTGATGGTGGTCTGATATACTACTTATGGTGGAAGCCATGACAGTATCTGGAGCTTGTATTCTTCTATGCCTATTCAGTTTTTTCAGTGCTAGTATTTGAATATTCTATGAGAAAGGGTAGGATTGGGGACGCAAGTATAGTATCAGAAATTGGTGAACAACATGACTGAATGTTCCTGGATATTCTTTTCTGTAGTCACCTAAGTTATATTCTATTTTCGGTAAGTTAGGTACTAATATTTTATCTGCTTCCTCCTAAACAATGGAAATCTTCTCATTCATTATTGTCACCTTTCCTGTACTCTTTCTTCCTGTGAGTTTACAGCTTTGCATGTGTCTTTTCTATCACTTCAGCAGGGTTGCATTAGAGAAAGAGGATAAGCACAAGTGGTCAGTTGATGATGTCTTATCATTCAGTTGGCATAAAATGTAACCAGGTCCTCCTTTTTATCCCCAATGGCTATATAAGCCTTGTAAGACTAGACAACTGACATAAAATGTCTCTTGAAATCATTAAATTATTTGACCAAGCATGCAATAGTGTCTCTTTTTGAAATAGATGCATACTTATTAGACGAATCATGGTAAAATCAGTTAGGATTTACATTGAAAAAATGGTGATTGATAGACCAATTTCAACCTAAGGGACTGGGGTTATGGAAATGTGTTTAATTGCACTTTGACTTTAGTTTTCTTTTTTTCACATCTTATCAGTGGATAGGGGTATTCGTCCATCCCTGTTGCTTATAAGAAAATATCTAAAACTGGGTAATTTGTAAAGGGACGATATTTATTGCTTGCAGTGTCAGAGCCTAGGAGGTCCAAAGTCCAGGGAACACCTCTGGTGTGGGTCTTTTCCTGGTGGTAACTACAGTGGTGTAAGGTACCATATGGTGAATATGGCAGGAGCAGAGAGAGAGCTACCTCCCCACTCCTTCTCCTTTTAAATGCCTTGGAACCATGCCCGTGACTACCACTACTAACCCATTTTCTAGGGTATGGTCCTCACAATCTAATCACCTCTTTGAGGCCCCACCTTTCAATTACCATAACAGGATTTCCCACCCTCAACAGTGAACAGTAGGAATTAAGATTCAACACACGAGTTTTGAGGGACACAATTCAAACCACAACACTAGATAAAGATAAAAAGTGCAATAAAAAAAATTTAGTATGATCTGAAGCTTGTAATGAAAATTTATGTATAAACTGAATACATCAGGTTTAAAAGACACAACATAATGTAATACAGTTTTTCCAAACTGTAAATATAAAATTTAACGAGTTTAAAATGCTCCTTAATTTGAGTTCAATAATTGAAGAAATAAAGCACTAAAGATCCATAGACTGATGAAAACGTATGTAAAATGGCCTGAATGTTTTAATTAGCCTCCTTAAAAGAAAAGAGTATTTCCATTTTACAATAATGATAGGAGCAAACTTCTGTTCTCCAATCTAAGGAAACAACTTACACCAGACTTGCCATTTCACACAACACAACTATAAATCTAGATAAAATATATAATTTTTATATATTTTATTCTGAGACATTGAACAATAGAAACTACAAGATTATATTCTTCAAAAGAAAAACACACAAGGTAAATTTTACACTTGACATGAATTTCTATGTGGGACATTTTTCTAAACCATGGTACAGGAAAGTGGAGCTGAGAAAAAGCATTGCAGTATTTTGAGATGATTCGGAAGAGATCAGAATTTTAGGCCACTAAAACATCTGGAATTTGGGGGTAAGGTAGGTTTGGCGTAGAAAAAAGTTGTGCAGAATAATTTGGCTGTGGGTTCTTGGATAAGAGTTTGACTATGATTGTGCGGGGTAAGATTCAGCAACATCTAGAAAGTGTCCTGGACCTTCGAACTGATCAAACCTAGCAGACTAAGCCCAAATTAAATTAGACAAACCTTAGCAAAGAATAAAACCATCAATAGTGAATCAAATGAAACTGCTATTAATTAGCTACCTGCCAGAACTAAATTAAACACCCTTTGAGGGAAGATGACATAATCCAGAGTCTTTACAATGTACAGCATGCAATAAAACATGACTAGACATGTGAAGAAACAAACAATATAACCCATAATCAGGATAAAAGAAGCCAATGTAAAAACCATGATGAAATACAGGTAGAAATTAACAGGTAACATTATGATACAGACATTATAAGTATGCTCAAGAATTTAAGAGACAAGATGGAATGAATAAATTACCAAATGGGTAATGGGTAATTTTACTCTTAGTGAAAAAACAAAAAGTTTGAAAAAATATATAAAACAGAAAATTACAATATCTGAAAGGATATTATACTTAGATTGACATAGCAGTTTGGAGATGACAAAAGAAAATATCAATGAATTTGAAGACAGATCAGTAGACATTTTAAAATCTGAAGAGCCAAGAAAAATGTATTGAAATTAAAATAAAAATTTAAAAAACAGAGAGATCTTAATGACATGTGGGACAATATAAAGCAATTTAACATATATGTAATTGATTTTCCAAAAGGAGATAAAAGAGAATGGTACCTGCAATATCTTTAAAAAAATTAATGTTGAAAATCTCCCAATTGTGGAATAACATCAATAGCTATGGTTTGAATCTTTGTCTTCTCCAAAACTCATGTTGAAATTTAATTGCTGTTGTAACAGTATTAAACAGTGAGAACTTTTAGAGGTGATAGATTCTGAGGGATCCACCCTCATAGGTGAGATTATAAAGATCAAATTCAACTCTGTTTTGCCTCTTTGCCTTTTGCCTTTCACCATATTGAGACATGGTGATCCTCCCCTCCAGAGAAAATAAGCAAGAAGATGCTTGCCAGATGCTGGAACCTTGATCTTGGACTTTCCAGTCCCTAGAACTGTGAGAAAATAAATTTTTGTTCTGTATAAATTATCCAGTCTGAGTTATTCTGTTATAGCAGAACAAACCTTCTAAGTCATGAACCTACATATCTAAGCTTCGTGAACTCAAAGAAGAATAAACTCTCCAAACAAACAATATCATAAACAAGCAAGAAAACCTAGATGTATTACAGTAAAATTGAAAAATACAAAAACTGAAGTAAAATTATTATGTGCAGCCAGAGAATAAAGCTATATCTGAAGTGTTTTAGCCACTTAAATGCATCACTCAGATCTTCCTTCAAGGGAACCTACTTCACGAAGCAGTTCTCTAACAATATGTAGCTATATTTTATGTCCACAAAGCTACACTTCCTTCAGGCTCCTCCCTCCTGACACAGATGGTAAAATAGTGCTGGGCTATCTTGTCCAATGTGGGACTCTTTGCTCAGAGACTGCTTACCAGTCTGGTCAAGACTCTTAGAAATCTCATGCTAACATTCTTCTTCCACAAGCCTTCTAACACTCTCTTTTTTCATAGATTTCAGACCTGGATTATGGTTTATAGGTGCTCCTCATGTATGATCTACTTTCCCTACCTTTATCTTTTATAGAAATTTCTCATAAATAGTACCCTAAATGTCTATTCCCTCTTGACATCTGGTTTTCTGTTACCCAAATAGACATAGGAGAACAAGTCGTATTCTCATCAGAAACGAGATAATTGGAGATGATCAACTGATACTATACATACACCTAAAGTGCTATCTAATAAATGAATTAACCCAGAATGCAATATCTGAAGTACTATTTAAAACTAAAATGAAAAAGCTTGTACAGATTAAAAGCACAATGCACTAAATAAAGCTGAGTTGCCAGTAGAATTATATAAGAAGAATTGCCAAAGTAGCTTTCCTAGTCAGAAGAAAATGATATAAATTGGAAGCTCAGATGTACAAGGACTGAAAAATACCATAAATTGTAAATTTATTACAAACACTGAAGTATTTTTAAAATATTGTATACTTAATTTCTTTAAAGGAGAGAAAAATTTGAATTTTATTCTTTTTGTGATATATTTATTTATTTTTGGTGGCTGGTAAATATAAGGATATGAACCATTGACTTTGGTGTTATTTTTTTAACTGGAAAATAATTGATTAAACATATTTGTGGGGTACAAAGTTGAATGTCAATACCTGTGTACTAATGGCTGATCAGTGTGATGAATAAACCAGGGTAATTAGCATGTTCATCACTACAAAACAAAACTCATGGCTCATGTCCATTAACAAATTTCTCACTAGCTACCCTCCTCTTCCCTTTCCCACCTCTAGTTACCACACTCTGTTCTCTCCTTCTGAAAGTTCAACATATTATTGTGTTCTTTCTTTCTTTCTTTCTTTCTTTCTTTCTTTCTTTCTTTCTTTCTTTCTTTCTTTCTTTCTTTCTTTCTTTCTTTCTTTCCTTCTTTCTTTCTTTCTTTCTTTTTCTTTTTTCCTTTCTTTCTTTTTTCTTCCTTCCTTCCTTCCTCCTTTCCTTTCCTTTCCTTTCCTTTATTTTCCTTTCCTTTTCCTTTCCTTTTCCTTTCCTTTCCTTTCCCAGTTATAGGTTGAGAACATGTGGTATTTCTCTTTCTGTGCCTGGCTTGTTTCACTTAACATAATTTCTCCAAGCCCATCCATGTAGCTGCAAATGGGATAATATTGTTCTTTTTCATGGCTGAGTAGTAGTTCATTGTTTATATATACCACATATTCATTATCTAGTCATCTATCAATGGACATTTAGGTTGATTCCATATCTTGGCTATTGTAAATAGAGCTGTGATAAACATGGATGTGCAGATATTCCTTTGACATGATGATTTCCATTCCTTTGTGTATATACCTGGCAGTGGGATTTCTGGATCATATGGTATATGGTAGTTGTTTGAGAAAACTTCGTACTGTTTTTCATAATTGCTGTACTAATTTATAGTCTCACCAACAATGCAGAAGAATTCCCCTTTCTTCACATCCTCACCAGCGTTTGTTATTCTCTGTCTTTTTGATAATGGCCAGTCTAACTGAAGTGAGATGATATCTCAGCAGGGTATTGATTTGCATTTCCCTGATGCTGAGTGATATTGAGCATTTTTTCATGTAACTGTTGGCCATTCGTATGTCTTCTTTTGAGAAATGTCTGTTCACCTCCTTTTCCCATCTTTTAATTAGATTTTTTGTGTCTTCGCTGTTAAGTTGTTTGATCCCCATACCAGCCAGCTATCCAAAATACATAAATACATAAATAAATAGAGATATATAAAAATTTTAAAAAGAATAAAAAACAATGAAATTGAAAACACACCAAAATTGAGAATATTTAGTAAGTGAATTAGTCAGTTGAAAAGGTTAATAAAGTTGTTGAGACTTTAGGAATTATGATCATGAGACTTGAATAGGTTTTTCAATGAAAAGAACATAGAAATGACCAATAAGCACAAGCAAACTGCCCAACACCATCAGTTAACAGGGAAGTACAAATTGAACTCACAAGGAAATACTTCTTTACATGGACACGAATGGCCAAATTAAAAATACCGACAACAGCACATATTGGTAGTGGAAATGTAAAATGGCATGACCAATTGGTAACTATGTATGACAGTTACACATACAGTATTTTCTCTATGACCCAGGATTTTTATTCCTAGCTGTTTTAGTCTATTTCTGTTGCTTTTAACAAAATACCTGAAACTAGGTAATTGTAAAGAAACTATTTATTGCTTATCGTTTTGGAGGATGGGAATATCAAAGTCCAGGAAATATATCTGGTAAGAGACTTCTCTGCTGGGTGGTGGCAACAAGGCAGGGTGTCACATTGCAGATGGCTGAGTGGAGAGAGAGCTAACTTCCTCACTGGCTCTCCTTTTAAAGCTCCCAGAACTATGCCCATGATAGCCATTAAACCACCAATGGATTAATCCATTCACTAGGGCATGGTCCTCATGATCTAATCACCTCTTCAAGGCCCCACCTTTCAATTCCCATAATATGATTTCCCACCCTCTTAACACTGCCAGTGGAGATTAAGCCTCAGTGAGTTTTGGGGACACATCCAGTCCATAGCACTAGTTCTCAATCCAAGAGAAATGAAAACTTACTACCCTGAAATATCTTGTACAGGAGTGTTCCCTGCATCTCTATTCATAATGCCCCAAACTGGAAACAACTCAAATAACCTAATAAGACAATGGTTTAATTGTGGTATATTCATATAACAGAATAATAATAATTGATATAATAATAAACTACTGATAACATACAAAAACATGGAAGAATCTCCAAAACATTGTGTAGAACAAAACAAGTCAGACACAAAAGAATATATACTGTATGATTTTAATTATATGAGTCTCTGGAGAAACAATTAATCTGTGGTGCAAGAAAGGTGATAGGATGAGGTAGTCTACTCCCAGTAGGGACAATTGAGTGGGAAGGAGCAAGAGCTAACTTTCTAGGGTGATGTAGTGACAGACTTTTTATTATATCTTGATTTACATGTTCATTCCATGTGCTTTTACATTTGTCAAAATACATCAGATGTACACACTTGAGATGTGTACATTTCATTTTATATACATTTTATCTCAATAAAAATAATAATAGAAACATAGAACTGGCATAGGCTAAAATGTTCAAAACCAAAAGTTTCAATAAAAATATTTCCCCTGATATGTGTGTGTGTGTATACAAGGGGTCTTCAAATAGTTCATAGAAAGATTTGTTTTATGTTTTAATTACTTTTGCCACAAACTTTTTGAAATACTCTCTCTCATGTCTGTGTGTGTGTATGTAAAATACACATGTAATACATTATATAGAATACATCTTGATGTTTTTATATAGACAAAGTTACCTTTTTACGAGTCATAACTTGCATATTCCTGTATTCATGTCTGCATATACTTGTGTTTCTCTAGCTGTAAAACTCCATGAGGGGCCACTGTAAAGATTAGGGGTGAGGGTACACCTGCACTTCACATGGGTTTCTGTAATAAACCCTTAAAATCCACTTTTTAATATTATTATTCATTTTATGTTCTGTTACGATACCAAGCATTTACTATATGTCAGGACCTATGCCAAATGCTTCACATGCATTAATTTACTCTCACAGCAACACAATAATTTATATGAAACAATTATTATTATGTTAGGTAAGTGAGAACTAAATTTTAGACTTTTTAGCTAACTTGCCAATGACTATAAGGCTCATGTTTGGCAGAGCCAGCTCTAGTTCAAATAATCTAATTTAAGAATTCTGCTCTTATTTCTGTGACATTTTATATCTCAATAAAGCAGACAGAAGGTTTCCATGAGCTTAAAACTATATTTTATGTTCTTAAACATAAAATGTCTGTATTTTCTACGGTTTCCAATCACTTTAGTAAACAGTTCTTGAAATTGACAAGTATCTTAAACAATATCCAAAATTTCAAGTGTAAAAACCTGGAAGTTTGTGTTTATTGATAGTGGGAAATGTCCATGTTATTCACTAATGTTTGAATAAGACTAAGAAATAAAATTGGAACCTATTTTGACTTTATAGTGACAATGATTTTATCTGGCATATGGCTAGCTGGAAAGTTTGCCTTAAAAACAGAGCTTTTCATTTTATTTTATTTTTTTATATTCAGTAGTTAAAATATCAAAAGTAGCTTAAAGTAAATATCTAATAGTTTCCCATAGTATATTCTTCTAATGCATATAACTGGACAATGTCAGTTTTAGAATAAATTTCTCAAAAGCAGTGGGCTTGGAAAAACATAATTTGCAGTGTATCAGATTTAAGAAGTTGAAAACAGAGCCTGGAAATGATTGTTGAGAACCCTTATCCAGAATTTTCTAAATTTGCTATTGCTAAATACAATAACTAAAAAATGAAAAACTATTCTTTAATTACAGTAGCAGAATTTTTCTTGTAGATTATGTAAAAGCACGAAAACAGTGTGCATTATTACAGTTTCTTTATTAGTCTAGTGAATAACACTAAGAAATGTATAGCTCCATTCTGGTAGGTACTGGGTATGACTGTCATAAAAAGTTAATAAACATTTAGGCTCCTTCATGATTTTACAGCAAGTTGTGTGCTTTATCTGACTTATTTCTCATAAACTGTATAGTAATATGGGACAATATTTTAGGTCCAGTCATATTAATCGATGTTTTCCATCTCTGCTTGTAATACAAGATTTATAAATCTTGATGGTAGGATTTGCCTCTGGGCTTAAGTAGTTGATTCTTTAGAGTCACAGTGTTCAGCATCTGAATACCCCTCCACCATATGAGAAATCAATATTTGTGTGATTCTTGCAGAGGAAAAGTACTTTTGTTCAGAAAGAAGTTGGGGAAACATACTTTTTCCTTATTGTGTAGAAGCAATGGTGAGAACGTGTTATCTAGGATTGGCCAATGAAATGCACCCAAGGATTTTAAATCTCCTATGGGTGACTCAAGATAAAAGGAAAATAAAATTAGAATCTTGGTGGTGATGTTGTGGTGAGTCAGTGCTATACTTATGAGTAGTGTACAAGTTCAGATAAAGACAGGAGTATTTATCAGCAGCAGCACTTTCTGTATTTGTAAGTTTAGTTATATATCTTGTAAAAACGCTAAATTAAATTTATTTTCCTGCTATGGTTAGAGCCAGTTTTTAACATGTGTATCCAAAACCTTGGGTTGAATAACTGGAACACTTATCTTACCATTGTTCTGGTTACAATCGTAAGTTATAGAGAAGGTCATATAAAATCACTACATGTTAAGGGCCATGCTCTTGAAGTGGGAAAAATAACATGGTTCTTTTGGAAAAACAAATACAGTATGTGATGGACTGAGAGAACACAAAGAGAAAACTAACAATGTGCCAACCGAAGACAGAAATGAAATCAGAAAATTGATCTCAAGTATGACACTGAATACTTGTTTCTAGTAAATTTACTGTCTAATGATGTGCTGTGTTTGCCTTTTAAGAAAAGAAAAATGGGTAAGCAAAGTCTATTTTTGAAAAGACCGATAAAGGAGTCCAGATTATTGTGTTTCTTAGATAGAATGAGAAGAGTATAGGGGATAATAATGAAATGATGTGTGTTCAAGTTCATGTTCATTCTGGAAGATAGTGAGTAAGATCCACTATCATAAATTCTTAAGTAGTGAGAATATCTCATCTTTTAAATGCATTGAGATTTTATGCAATATATTTCTTCACTTGCATGATCAACCGATCTTATATTTCAGAAGACCTGTACATATAAGGGGACTTCAAAAATTTAATGAAAAATAAAACTAAAATATAAAAATAAAAAATTTAAACTTTATTTCTTAACATAAGTAAGTTCATCAAGTTCAAGACCTATTTGTAAGTGATGATACCAGTCATTTAGTCCATCCTGAAAGGACTGAGGGTCATGAGAAATTAACCATGTCAACGCAGTCCTTTTTATTTTATTAACTGGGGGAAAAAATGGGTGCCCTTTAAAGATTTTTTAACATTAGGGAACAAACAACAACAAAAATGTCAGAAGAAACCAAATCAGGACTATAAGATAGATGCATAATGATTTCCCAACAAAACTCTCACAAAATTGCCCTTGTTTGATGAGAGGAAAGAACAAGAGCTTTGTTGTGGTGAAGGAATCCCTGGTGAAATTTCTCAGGTATTTTTCTGCTAAAGCTTTGGCCAACTTTCTCCAAACATTCTCATAATAAGCAAATGTTATTATTTTTTGGCCCTTCAGAAAGTCAACAAGCAAAATTCCTTGAGTATCACCCAGAACTGTTGCCGTGACCTTTGTTCTTGACCAGTCCACTTTTGCTTTGACTGGATCACTCCACCTTTTGACAAAGGCAACAAGAATATACATTGGCAAAAAGACTGCCTCTTCAATAGATGGTGAAAAACAGGATATCCATATGTGTAAGCATGAAAGTAGATCCATACCTCTTGCCAACTCAAAATGGATTAAAGACTTAAACATAAGACCTGAGACTATAAAACTACTAAGAGAAAATATAGGGGAAACACTTCAGGAAGTAGGACTGGGCAAAAAACTGTATGAATAAGACACTAAAGCACAGGCAACAAAAGAAAAAAAATAAACAGATTATATCAAACTAAAAACCTTCTGCACAGCAAAAACCAACAAAACAAAACAAAAAAACAATTAACACAAGAAAAGATAACCTACAGAATGGGAGACAATATTTGCAAACTGTGCATACAACTGGGGATTAATATTCAGAACATACAAGGAATTCAAACAACTTAACAATAAAAAAACAAGTAACCCAATTATTAAATCAACAAAGGAGCTAAACAGGCATTTCTCAATGGAAGACATACAAAAGGGGATCAGACAAATGAGAAAAATGCTCATCATCACTAGGCATCAGGGAAATGCAAATCACAACCACACTGAGGTATCATTTCATTCTAGTTAGACTGGCCATTATCAAAAAGAGAATCACAAATGCCAGCGAGGATTCAGAGAATGTGGAACCTTCCAGCACTGTTGGTGGGATTGTAAATTAGTGCAGTCATTATGGAAAACAGTCTGGAGGTTTCTCAAACAACTATGGATAGAACTGCCATACAATCCAACAATCCCACTGCTGGGTGTATACCCAAAGGAATGGAAATTATGCCAAAGGAATACCTGCAGACCCATGTTTATTACAGCTTTATTTACAGTGGCCAAGAGTTGGGACCAACCTAAATGTCCATCGACGGACAACTGGATAAGGAAAATGTGGTATATATACACAATGCAATACTACTTTGCCATAAAGAAGAGTGAAATTCTGTCATCTGCAGCAACATGGGTGAACTCAGAAAAAGTTATGTTAAGTAAAATAAGCCAGACAGAAAGAGAAATACTGCACATCCTTACTAATAAGTGGGAGTTAAAAAATAAATAAATAACAGAAAGAAAGAGAGAGGGGGGGAGAGAATAAATAAATAAATAAATAAATAAATAAATAAATAAATATTACAATAATGCATTGAACTTTCAAAAAGAGAGAATGGAACTGAGGCCACCAGAGGACGGAGAGGAAGGTTAGCAAGAATTTGGTAAAGTGCCATAAAAAACGATTACATTCTCTAATGATAAATATAGTAATTATCCTGATTTGAGCACCACATACTGCACAGGTATTGATATTCGATGCCATACCCCAAAGATATGTACAACCAATTATGTTTCAATTAACAAATATTTAAAAATTTTAAAAAGCCAAGCCACTGTGTTTGTGGAGTGGGGAGGGTATATGTGGCTAGAGTGGGAAGAGGGCAAGGGAGACCCCAGAAGAACCATGGAGGACTTTAACAGACCACAGAGACACAAAGGTGGCCTCAGAGCGCTACAGAGGCCAGTAAGAAAAATTGGCCATTGTCAAAACAGCAGTAAAAATCCTAACTTTGAGCTAAAAAAAAAAAAAAGTTGAATTTTTGAGAGAAATAAATCAAGTTAATATTTGAAGAGAAATATTGAAGGAAGCCCATAATTTAATGAAACATAATTTAAATGAAACTCATAATTTAAAGAATACATGTTTATATCTGAATGTATTTGCAGAAAATATATAAGCCAATTATGGTCAATATACAGAAGGAATGAGGAAAGTCACATCAAATTTACATCTTACTGAGTAAAAAAGAGTTTAGCAAGTGCATCTTTGAGAAACTCCCAAGACTTTTAGGTAATTTTGAAAGCATAATGCCATAAAATCAATTATTTAAACACTGAATTAAGGTGTCTCTTATTAATTATAATAATAATTTTGTTGAGTTTATTGGAAGTGACACAAATAAATCTCAGGACCAATACTAAAAGATATCAATATGTTTCATGGATAATGAAATCTTCAATGACTGCCAAATATCTTTCAATGCAATTCTTAAGTTTTCTGTGTTATGGTGAGGTCCCCAGGCTAGTTGTGCAACACCTTTATGTTAATGCATGATACATGAATAAACAGTCTAGATATTCCCCCACTAACACAACTAAACAATTATATTTTCTGTCTTTATCTGAAGTCTGAAAAACATTTAAAAAAATTCTCATTAGACATTTTAATGTCAAGCTATAAAACTAAATTATCAAATCTTTGTTAAGAGATTCTATACTGACATTATAACTTCTCTACCAAAGCAGAATTATGACACATAATAAAAATGGGCATAAATGTACTAACTGATTTTATCACATTTTGAAAAAGGGAGACAGTTTAAACAATATTCCTAGCTTTTGAAATTCATAACAGTCTGGCCAGTTAGCTCAGTTGGTTAGAGCGTGGCCTTTTAACACAAAGAACAAGGGTTCAAATCCTCGTACTGGCCAGCCGCTAGAAAAAAAAATTCATAACAATAAAAACGTTAGTAAATACTACATATGTAACATTATTTTCAACTATAAAACTGAAATAAGTTGACAACTGTACATGTATTGGGCTATAAAATATTTACTACTGGTAATTCTGGTAATTCTATTCTTTTATTTATTTTTTTTAAGTGGGCCATTATTTTAGTTATTTATGTACTTGAATCAATCTGATTTGCTTGGAGTAAATCAAAGCCTATCAATATTTTCACTCTTTCTGTGCTTTTTCTGATAGTCTTTTGAAAGTAATTTATGATATTTCAAAATAAAAATATATAACAGTATTTTAAAATAATCATTTCTGGAATTCTTTTGTTAAGAATCCAATTTTTTTAAATTTGATATTTTAACGACTTTAATATATATTAGGGAATAAAATTACTTAAATATTCATCTTTGATCAATTATTTAAAAATTCTGATTTAGAAGATATTTTCAGATGTCACTTAATATGTTTAAGTTCCTATCTTTATAAACACTGGCAAATAGACAAAGAAACATTCTATCTCTCTTAGTGCAAACCTATTGTAAAAACTAAGAAACAAACAAACAAAAACATATAACACAAGAAGAATAATTTTATTCTCTGCTGTCCTGCTGAGGGAACCCATGAAGATGGGAGTTTATACACATTGTTTTATAAGAAGGTCATTAGATTCTTCCTTAAAACAGCATTCTTGCTTCTTTATCAACCTTTTGTGTTTCTTCAGTTACTTGTCATAAAGATAAATAAGAATAGTTCGTGACCTACATTAATTTATTAGCCAGTTGGGGATAGAGACCTGTAATATAAGAAAAAAATGGGATAAATGATAAATAGAGATCTAAGTAAAATAGACCAGATTGCAAAAGAAAGACTTATTAATTATGTTCCAGGGATTAAGATGGAACTTGATGGGGAAGGAATATTCGAATATGGACTTGAAGCGTAAGTAGTACTTAACCAGACAGAAAAGGGACGGGTAATCTAGAGGGAAGAAAGTTACATTGCAAAAGTTTATACATGTTAAACAGCAAGAATCACTGAAGTACATTATCATAGATCCAAACTATGTATGCATTTCAATTTTGTATCTTTAAGAGTTTTAGGGCATTTGTTAAAAGCTCCCTGACTTAGACAACAGACTCTCAAAGACTGACATTTTCCCAAGACACAACTGAAAGACTATAATTTATAAATATGTATATTAAATTTAGAAAAATAGCCTTCAGAAAATTGAAGTTGTATACCAAAAATATAAAAAATATAATATTGTTTGATATGGATGGCACCCCAACAAAAATTCTTAAGCAGTTTATTAAGAACGAGAGGCTAATTAGCAAATTTATCCCCTCAAATATGTATCCTTTCTTTGTGATGATATCATTTAAAATCCTCTCCTATAGCTATTTTGAAATATACATGCCATTATTAGTAACTATAGTCACCTTGCTGTTCAGTAGAACACCAGAATGTATTCCTTCTATCTGACTGTAACTGTAAACTGTAATTTTGCATCCATTGACAAACGTCTTGCCTTTTCCTGTCTACCTGCCCCACCCATCCTAGCCCCAGCCTCTGGTAAACACCTTTCCACTCTCTACTTTAATGAGTTTGACATTTTTAGATTCTACATATGCTAATTACCCTGATTTGACCACTCCACAATGTATAAAAGTATGAATATATCACATTGTACCCCATAAATATATACAATTATTGTTTGTCAATTAAATATAAAATAAAACTATAAAAAAATGAATAAGTTGGGAGGACTAAAGAAAAGGAAGAGACAACTTCCCAAATATGGTGAAATTTTCTAAATTTTGCTAAGCAATGCTTTTCCACCTCCCCCTCCTCCTCTTTCCAAACTAATACTTACCTTGTTTCATAGAGTGGGGATAGTGTCATACATACAGTGATTCAAAACATTGATGTAGAACTGGACAACCTCTTAATTAATTTCAGAACTGTATTTCTAGACAGCAAAATTGGAAAGGGAGAGGAGAAGAAGGAGAGAAGGAAAATAAAGAAAAAAGAAAAAAGAAATAATAAAATGGCTGAATTTCCCAGAGAAGCAAATTCTGGGTCAATAGACTATATATTTCTAACGACTCAAGTTACGTAAAAAAATGTTTTCACAAATCTGTGTGACTGAATTGAAGCTGTTGAATCCAAAAATATTTCTGGAGGAAAGTTGGACGAGGCGACCTCACATCTTCCATTGTTTTCTATGTTGTGTTGTTGCAAAACACCAGTTTCAAAAACCTAAGACATACAGTACACATGGTAGAGACACTTTTGGTGATTATGATTCTAAATGTTATGAGTCTTTGCCAAGAAAGTTTGAGAAAATGTCTTTCTGAAAAAAAATTAAAAGAGGGAAAACTGGTTGGTGTATTTGTTTTTGTGCTTAAAGATTTTATTCTTTGGGAATCTTAATTCCCTTCTATATTTGCTTGTGATTCATTACTGCAAGAGCTAAATAAATTCTACAAAGTGGTTTCTGTCCCCACTCTTTCCTGTTAGCAATTAGAGGACAAATTGTATCATGTGCTGAATAATCAGTTTAGTAAACTTGAGCACTCAGCAATTTTTTAATGCTCAAATTTCTTATCTCAAAACATACAATGTCAATAACTTTACAGGACTGACGATTAGGTATGGTATTAAAAGTCAATTGCCTAGTAATATGCTTGCCATACAGCTAGGACTCATACCGTTAACAAACAGTGCCTTAATTATTGTATTGCTATCATTATCATTACTCATCTTCCTTGAATATGCTTAGATTATAATATGAAGGGGTGTGCGTGTTTGTAAGTGCATATCTATGTTTCTACATACATACACACACACACACATTTTTTTTTTTTTTTTGACACAGGTCTTCTGACCACAGTGAGATATGCATTAAAGACTATTAAAGGAAGACAGAAGAACTGGAGGTGAGTGAGAGTGCAGTGGTACTCAAGCCTATTCCAATCTGGCATCTATTTCCCATGATGGAATTAGAAAAAAGGAATGATCGTGATAAGTCAATCAGGTAGGAAAGGATATATTTATGCTACATTGGACAGATGTACAGAAGCAAAATACCATTGAACCCAATAACAATTATATACTATTTTAGTGGCATAATGGTGAATTTAACCTTCTGTTTCACTAACTCAAAATGAAATTATGAGGACTTAGGCTACATTTTATAGCCAGCCTCTAACTTTATTTCCTATTAATTCTGGTTATTCCAGCCTTGCAACACTTTTACTTTTCCCTTTCTTTATGATACTGCTGCCAGATCATCATAATTATTACTGATTTCCAAAGCATTTTTCAGAGAATCATGTTTCTCAAAGCCCTGTGAGAAAGGTGTTGTAGAATCATTTTAGAGATGAATGAAATAAAGATACTGAAGCATTAAATAACAATGAGTTTTCGCAGCTGTGAATTTGATAAATTGTGTACGTTCTAGGTGACTTTTAAAAATACCATTTTCCTATTGCTATCTTGATAATTTTCTATGTGTGTGTCACCAGGGGACTGTGATACTTAACCACTTGTGAGAGAGTAGGCTAACTCTGCACAGCTTGCCGATTACATTCAGCACAAAGACTATTAACTTGTTTTATTTGTCTGTATTAAAGCCAACACCTGCACCTTGTTTAGCAAGTAACATGCAGAGTAGGAAAAATTAAAGTGATTACAAAGATGCGTGAGTTTCACTCCACATTGCCTTCACATTTTTATCTTCCTAATATCTCAAATCAATCAATTTTTCCTCACATCATGGATATTCCTGCGTGCAAAATCTTTACCATTTTGGTGATTTGTTCTTCTATTCTGTTCAGCAATATCTATTAAGTGTCCACTCTGTGTTAGAAGCTTTCCATGTTTCCTTGGAAGATAAGCAACAGAGTTCCATTTTCCAGATGAATAAACTGAAGTTGATAGATATAGAATGCTTTGGTTGAGTTCACTTAGGCACAAAGTGGGGAAGTTCTGTTCTGTTTGAAACCCGATCAAATGCTCTTTCCATTAGAGCTGAACTGGGTGATTGGGATAGCATGCTCTGTTTCTATTTGCAGAAGTGCTTAAAGACGACACTCATCACAAATTAATTAATATTTCTATTGCCTGGAATTACTTTTGTTTTGTGTCCCAAAGAATGAAAATTGGATTATGACTGAAGAGATCTGTGCCCATTAGCAATTTAATATCAAGTATCCTGAACAACTCTGACTTACTTGCTTTAGTTATCTTGTCTGTAAATATGGAATCAATTATAGTTAGACCATCGTTTTGGTGAGCAAGTGAAATACTGTAAGTATAAAAGCACACAACGAAGAGTAAATTAATTTATAGTTTTAATGTATTTGTTTAATATTCAGCTGTTTTGTTGTTATTTGTTGCTATTTGTTGTTTTTTTTTCCCCAACAACACTTTGGAAAAGTTCAAAAAAGAGAGTCAAAAGAATAAACATAAAAGTAAATAATTATATTGCATTCTATTTACCAGCTAATTACTCTTGACTAGAGGTGCTATTTTTCTTGTGCCCATTCACTTAAGAAACTAAATATTGACTATTTTTTATTATGAATATACACGAGATACAAAGCTAATTGTCACCCTTTGTGCCCATGATGTGAGGGCCAGATTCATACTGGCAGCATATCCATTACCAGAAATTACTTTTGTAACCCGGGTCCCCCACCCAATTATCCCCAACCTCCCTCCTCATCCCCCTTCCCCCCCCCTCCACTTTGGAGCCTAAGGAATGTTCTCTCCCTCTGCAAGACCAATGCACTACTGTGGTCTTTCTTTCCTTCCTTCTTTCTCTCTTAGCTCCCACATATGAGTGAGCACATGTGGTATTTATCACTCTGAGCTTTGCTTATTTCACCCAACATAAGTTTATCCAGGTTCATCCATGTTATTGCAAATGGGAGTATTTCATTCGTTTTTATAGCAGAGTAGTATTCTGTGATGTATATATACCACATTTTCCTTATCCAGTCATCCATCGATGGACATTTAGGTTGGTTCCATATCTTGGCTATTGTAACCAGAGCTGTGATGAACATGGGAATGCAAGTATCACTTCAATATGATGATTTCCATTCCTCTGGGTATATACCCAGAAGAGAGATTGCTGGATCATATGGAAGATCTATCTGTAATTGTTTGAGAAACCTCCATACTGTTTTCCATAGTGGCTGTACTAATTTACAGTCCCACCAACAGTGTATGAGTGTTCCTTTCTCTCCACACCCTTGCCAGCATGTGTTATTCATTGTCTTTTTGATCTACAGATTTAATGCAATCCCCATCAAAATACCAATAACATTATTACAAAACTGGAAAAAACAATCTTACCTTTCATATAGAAAAACAAAAGACTCTGAAGAGCTAAAACAATCCTGAGCAAAAAAAAAAAAAAAAAGTAAAACTGGAGGCATAACATTACCTGACTTCAAATTATACTACAAAGCTATTGTAACCAAAACAGCATGGTACTAGTATAAAAATAGACATTCAGACCAGTGGAGTAGAATTGAGAACCCAGAAATTACCGCTCAGGCTTATAGCCATCTGATATTGGACAAAGGCAACAAAAATCAACATTGGGGAAAAGACTGCCTCTTCAACAAGTGGTGCAGGGAAAACTGGATATCCATATGCAGAAGAATGAAACTCAATATGCATCTCTCACCATATATAGTGAGATCAACTCAAAATGGATTAAATACTTAAGTATAAGACCTGAAACTGTAAAATTACTAAAGAAAATATAGGTGAAACACTTCAGTAAGTAGGTCTGGGTATAGGCTTTATGAACATGAGCTTGGAAGCACAAGCAGCAAAAGAAAAAATAAACAAATGGGACTATATCAAACTAAAAATCTTCTGCACAGGAAAGGAAACAATGAACAGAATGAAATGACAACCTACAGAGTGGGAGAAAAATTTTGCTACCTATGCATCCGACAAGGGATTAATATCCAGAATATACATAGAACTCAAGCAATTATACAGAAAAAAATAAATGACCTGATTAAAAAATGGGCAAAGAGGCTGAATAGGCATTTTTTAAAGGAAGACATACAAATGGGCAACAGATACATGAAAAAATGCTCAACAGGGAAATGCAAATTAAAACTACATTGAGATACCCCTCACCCCAATTAGACAGGCTATAATCAAAAAGACTTTTTTTTTTTTTTTTTTTTTAACTGCCACAATTCTTGACACTGTGCTCTGCCCTGACTGCTTCTTACTGGCATTCGTTTCCTAAATCTTATCAATGCATTATCTGTCACCACCCCATTCCATTGAAACTGCTCTAACTTTGCTAGTTCTTCCCATTTAGTGGCCTCTATTTTTATTTTAGAGTTGTGTCATGGTTGCTACTTTTACCCTTTGGAAACTATCTCCTTATAGGTTTTCCTATTGCTTTTTCTTGATTCTATATCTTTTGGATAATTATTTCTCTGTTTTTACTTCTGCATGTTCTTTTTCTCACCCTTAAATGTGTAGGTCCCCAAGTGCTCATCATGAGTACTCTTAACAGTCTTACTCAGCATGCTCTTGTTTTCAGTGATTACTTTTGATATCATGGTAAATAAGCAAGTATCTACCTTGCTTATTAGACTTCTTCTCAACTTTAAAGGCAGCTTCTCCGTTCCCTACTGCCATCGAAATGGGTTCTGTCCTTGTCCACTCCTCTTCTGCTATACCTAATTAGTATATACTCATCCAAGTTATAACAATATGACTCTTTCTCTTTTTCTCTCGCTCATTTTCAGCAAAATTCAGACTGAAAACTGGGAGGCAGACAGTTAGTTTTTGCTTTTTGACAGAATAGTGACAAGCAAATATAAATAGTGAAGTTTACCAAATCCTGGCAGGAGGATTGAGAGGCAGAAAAAGCAGATGATCAGTGACAGAAGTAGCTTAGCAGATGCTTAGAAAGAAACGAAGATGAGATACAGAAGAACAAAGTGCTTAGCAGGTTTCTAATATCTTTTCAAGTCCTGATTCCTTTACTTGAGTTTTGTGATAAACGTTTTTTTTTTGATTAAAGTGAATTCACTTTACTTTCTTAAACAGCAGACTTTTTCTATTAACTGTAACTGGACCAATCTTAACACTCTAGTGTTTTCAACTATAATCAACATTCTTTCGAGTCTGAAATACATGCCTACAACTTGGAGTATAGGTAATCTCAAATAAACAACTCAAAATTACTATGCTTATTAAATTTTCCTCATCTTTCCCTTACCTTATATTCTCTCTCTGTAAGTACTGCCCCCTCTCCCCCCAACCTCCCAATAAATTATGCTAAACATTCTGTATTTTTTACTTTGGAAAAATGAGAAAATGCAGATCAAGTGTTAGGAATAGAAACAGGGCCCGTCATACTGTAAGCACTCAAAGAAAGTTATCATCACTTTTACAATTGTGTGGTCTACATGTTATTAGACATAAAATTGTTAAACAAAAAACCTGGACCAGAGATCCTACCAAGAAATAAAATTCTTACTAGTTTTTTAGTAAGTAGATCCATTATTTTTTCTCAATAGGATAAAAATTTATCAGAACAAACTACCATGGGAATATTTTTTTTTCCCACTAAAGGAGAAAAAACATTATCATTTTCATATTAAGATAGTGATCAGAGTGTGCTCAGAGAAGGTCAGAGAGAGGTGATAAAACTGGAGAGCTGTCAGAAAAAGAGAATCCATTACTGAGATTAATAGCAACTGGCTGTATGAATTTTGTAAATGATATTCATAGAAATATATCGACTCAAATTCAAAATTTATAAAGACTACTTAAAGAATTTGAAGCAAGATCAAACAACAACAGTATTATATTTTCTGCAATTAATAGAAGAAAAAAATTATCTGTCCTTTATCCTTTCATAACCATATTACATGAAAACTGATGAAAGAGACATTTAGGCTGGATTCACCTAAAATATGGCTTCTGTCGATAGTATTTAATGCTAAGTTAGGTGCCTCGGTAGAGGTGATTTCCCAACAAATTAGGCATATGGGGACTTTTACAAGGGGGGTTGAAGCAGGAAATATCTGGCTTTCTAAAGAAATTTGTATTAGGAGGAGAAGCATTTAGGGAGCCATGGCTATCAGAGATGAGTTTAAATTAAGTCATGCCATCTGCCAGGAGGATTTAAAGTAAAGAGATCACCATAGAATTCTGAACATGTCCTTTTCATCTTGCCTTTGTATTTTTTTTTTTAAATTTTATTTTGTCGATATACATTGTGGCTGATTATTGCTCCCCATCACCAAAACCTCCCTCCCTTCTCCCTCCCCCCCTCCCCCCCAACAATGTCCTTTCTGTTTGCTTGTCGTATCAACTTCAAATAATTGTGGTTGTTATATCTTCTCCCCCCCCCCCGGTTTGTGTGTGTGTGTGAGTGTGTGTGTGTGAATTTATATATTAATTTTTAGCTCCCACCAATAAGTGAGAACATGTGGTATTTCTCTTTCTGTGCCTGACTTGTTTCACTTAATATAATTCTCTCAAGGTCCATCCATGTTGTTGCAAATGGCAGTATTTCATTCGTTTTTATAGCTGAGTAGTATTCCATTGTGTAGATGTACCACATTTTCCGTATCCACTCATCCGATGATGGGCATTTGGGCTGGTTCCAACTCTTGGCTATTGTAAACAGTGCTGCGATAAACATTGGGAAACAGGTATACCTTCGACTTGATGATTTCCATTCCTCTGGGTATATACCCAGCAGTGGGATAGCTGGGTCGTATGGTAGATCTATCTGCAATTGTTTGAGGAACCTCCATACCATTTTCCATAGAGGCTGCACCATTTTGCAGTCCCACCAACAATGTATGAGAGTTCCTTTTTCTCCACAGCCTCGCCAGCATTTATCGTTCATAGTCTTTTGGATTTTAGCCATCCTAACTGGGGTTAGATGGTATCTCAATGTGGTTTTGATTTGCATTTCCCGGATGCTGAGTGATGTTGAGCATTTTTTCATATGTCTGTTGGCCATTTGTATATCTTCCTTAGAGAAATGCCTACTTAGCTCTTTTGCCCATTTTTTAATCGGGTTGCTTGTTTTCTTCTTGTACAGTTGTTTGAGTTCCTTATATATTCTGGATATTAATCCTTTGTCAGATATATATTTTGCAAATATTTTCTCCCACTCTGTTGGTTGTCTTTTAACTCTTTTAATTGTTTCTTTTGCTGTGCAGAAGCTTTTTAGTTTGATATAATCCCATTTGTTTATTTTTCCTTTGGTTGCCCGTGCTTTTGGGGTCGTATTCATGAAGTCTGTGCCCAGTCCTATTTCCTGAAATGTTTCTCCTATGTTTTCTTTAAGAAGTTTTATTGTTTCAGGGTGTATATTTAAATCCTTAATCCATTTTGAGTTGATTTTAGTGTACGGCGAGAGGTATGGGTCTAGTTTCATTCTCCTGCATATGGATATCCAGTTATCCCAGCACCATTTGCTGAAGAGGCAGTCCCTTCGCCACTGAATAGGCTTGGTGCCTTTGTCAAAGATCAGCTGACAGTAAGTGTGTGGGTTGATTTCTGGATTCTCTATTCTATTCCATTGGTCAGTGTGTCTGTTTTTATGCCAGTACCATACTGTTTTGGTTATTATAGCTTTGTAGTATAGCTTAAAGTCAGGTAGTGTTATGCCTCCAGCTTTATTTTTTTTGCTCAGCATTGCTTTGGCTATGCGTGGTCTTTTATTGTTCCATATAAATGTCTGAATAGTTTTTTCCATTTCTGAGAAAAATGTCTTTGGAATTTTGATGGGGATTGCATTGAATTTGTATATCACTTTGGGTAGTATGGACATTTTCACTATGTTGATTCTTCCAATCCAAGAGCCTGGGATATCTTTCCATCTTCTTGTATCCTCTCTAATTTCTCTCAGCAGTGGTTTGTAGTTCTCATTATAGAGATTTTTCACCTCCTTGGTTAACTCAATTCCTAAGTATTTTATTTTTTTGGTGGCTATTGTAAATGGGCAGGCTTTCTTCATTTCTCGTTCTGCATGTTCACTATTGGAGAAAGGAAATGCTACTGATTTTTGTGTGTTGATTTTGTATCCTGCTACTGTGCTGAAATCATTTATCAATACCAACAGTTTTTTTGTGGAGGTTTTAGGCTGTTCAACATATAGGATCATGTCATCTGCAAACAGGGACAGTTTGACTTCATCTTTTCCAATCTGGATGCCCGTTATTTCCTTCTCTTCTCTGATTGCTCTGGCTAGTACTTCCAACACTATGTTGAATAGGAGTGGTGAGAGTGGGCATCCTTGTCTAGTTCCTGTTCTTAAAGGAAAAGCTTTCAGCTTTTCCCCATTCAGGATGATATTGGCAGTAGATTTGGCATATATGGCTTTAATTATGTTGAGATACTTTCCCTCTATACCTAACTTATAGAGGGTCTTTGTCATGAATGAGTGCTGAACTTTATCAAATGCTTTTTCAGCATCTATAGTGATGATCATATGGTCCTTGTGTTTGAGTTTATTAATATGGTGTATCACATTTATTGATTTACGTATGTTGAACCAACCTTGCATCCCTGGGATGAATCCCACTTGATCGTGATGAATAATTTTACGTATGTGTTGCTGTATTCTGTTTGGTAGTATTTTAGTGAGGATTTTTGCATCTATATTCATCAACGATATCAGCCTGTAGTTTTCTTTTTTGGTTATATCTTTACCTGGTTTTGGTATCAGGATGATGTTTGCTTCATAGAATGAGTTTGGGAGATTTGCGTCCGTTTCAATCTTTTGGAATAGTTTGTAAAGAATCGGTGTCAATTCCTCTTTGAATGTTTGGTAAAATTCTGCTGTGAATCCATCTGGTCCTGGGCTTTTCTTTGTTGGGAGCCTACTGATAACAGCTTCAATCTCCTTTATTGTTATTGGTCTGTTCAAATTTTCTACGTCTTCACGGTTCAGTTTTGGAAGCTTGTGTGTGTCCAGAAATTTATCCATTTCCTCCAGATTTTCAAATTTGTTGGCGTATAGTTGTTTATAGTAGTCTCGAATGATTCCTTGTATTTCAGATGAATCAGTTGTAATATCGCCTTTTTCATTTCTAATTTTTGTTATTTGAGTCTTCTCTCTTTTTTTTGTTAGCCATGCTAATGGTTTGTCAATTTTATTTATCTTTTCAAAAAACCAACTTTTTGATTCGTTGATCTTTTGAATTGTTTTTTGGTTTTCAATTTCATTCAGTTCTGCTCTGATCTTAATGATTTCTTTCCATCTGCTAACTTTAGGTTTGGATTGTTCTTGTTTTTCTAGTTCTTTAAGGTGAAGTGTTAGGTTGTTCACTTGCCATCTTTCTATTCTTCTGAAGTGAGCATTTAATGCAATAAATTTTCCCCTCAATACTGCTTTTGCAGTATCCCACAGGTTTTGGTATGATGTATCATTGTTTTCATTAGTTTCAATAAATTTTTTGATTTCCTGCTTGATTTCTTCTTGGACCCCTAAGTCATTAAGTAGAATGCTGTTTAATTTCCATGTGTTTGTATATTTTCCAGATTTGCCTTTGTATTTTTTGAGTTGAAGAAGACAAATCCAATCTATATATTCCCTTTTCCTTGGATAAAACGTCGGAGGTAGCCTTTCCAAGTACAGCTGAAAAGACTACAATGATAGGGCAGGTAACCGGTTGCTAAAGAACCCAAAGCTTTTCCGCCATCTTCCAATAGCAGTGATCACATTATATCAGCTGGGTCTGCTCCAGAGAAGAAGCTTTGCCCTGCTGATGTCATACCCTCACAGTTCCTGTCATGGTCTAGCCTGGCTTCTACCAACTTCAGCGACAAGGGGTACAAATGCAAAGGTTTCAAATTTAACACCACTACAGAGCACAGAAAGAACATCTGCTGGTTTTTAGAATTCTGTTCTTTGTCTCCATGTGCTGGAATCTGTTTCTGAATTCTCATTTTCCTTCTCACATATTCTTTGTAAATTATAATCCTGCCTTTTCTGTTCTCATAAACTATGATCTTCTTGAAATCTTTCTTTTTTTTTCTGGTCCACTTTACATACTAAATATTTGTTGAATAAATTAGTAATTACACAGAGGAAAATCATAGGCAGTTTTCATGCAGAGCAGCTGAAAATATTTGTAGGACATGGTTTGCAAGATCTTACTCAATATTGACTTTATGTGACATATATAAAATAAAGTTTGTAAAAAACTTGGGAACACTTCAAAAAGTAGGCATTTATTATCTAAGAGCAAAAGCTGCCCATGAGATGTTCTTGTGACAAACATACTACATGCATTAAATGCCTGTGATTCTGAATTTCAGATACTTAAATGTTTGGGCTGCCCCAGATATGAGCAACTCTAGTTAGCACACTGCAGAAAGAACTGTAATAGAAACTTACTTATTTAACAATAACTAACCATCCCTTAAGACATAGTCATTAGAAATAAGTATCCTGAGCTAGAAACCAGCATTCTATGTCAGAATCAGAACACAGAAGCTGCACAGAACTAGCCAACTTGATTATATCTCTAGCTGCATAGCTACACGTCTATTTATTTTCTTAGTATTTTGTCATTCCACAAGTATTTTAAGACATCTCTGACTAAAACAGAATAAAGGCAATTTATGGTTTCACAAATCTATTGTAATGAGAAATCCACTGTATATCATTCAGTATTTATTATATGTATTTTATTTGTAAGTAAGCGTATGTTTACCACTTGTATGTTACTCTATTTTTTATATAAAATGCATTTCTCAAAGTTTTTTCATTGTTTTGGTGAATATCTATATTATGGTGCCATCCAGATACTAGCACTGATTACAACTCACAAAATCGAATTGGGTGGAACACGCTGGAATGACCACACTATGTCCAGAACACTCTGTCCACATTGTTGTAATTAGGTTTTATGTGTCTGCTCATACTACCCATTTGTGATATAATCATTTGTTAATGGAATAAAAGCTCTTAGAACTTGTTATAAATTTTAGATATTAGCAAATGAATGTTGGAAGGCAGAGATAAAACCCATTTAAGAAACAACTGTTGTTATTTTAGAAAATTCATTTAAACATTTTGAAATGTTTTCAGCTAAAATACTTCTCAAACTTTGTTTTCCGATTAATATTTATTAAATAACCTAAATTAAATTGACTTTTAAATGATTTTCTTTTTATTAACTATAGATCCTTAGAAAGCTTTCTGTTATGGAGCTGTTTAGCTGCTTAGGGATCTAATGAATATCATTAAGTATAAAGAAAAGGTACAAATACTTAATTGCAAGTCTCTATTTTTAAACTTTTCCTATCTGTTCACCATTTCTTTATCTAAAATATCAGCTACGAAGGTTAATAAGCTATATGGTATACATAACATATTAATAGAGAATCTTAACTTTGGGAACATACTCTGATGTTTCTAAAGAATAATATTCTTAGGTTATACTGGTAGCAAAAAAATAATCATGCACGTACATGGATATTATTAGATAAGTACAAACATTGATTGGTATTCTTCATAAATGTATGGGATTATTATATTTTAAAAATTTTGTATGTCCTATCACCTTCATGTTACAGATAAGATTTTAACTAAGTGATTTCATTTTAACCACATCATGCAGTTATCAGTAACATAGATGAGATTACAGTTCACACTTTTTCGTATAAGTTATGGGTAACATCAGTAATAGTAATGTTCCAAGCACAATAATAAAGCTTTCTCAAAGTATGAAATGGTGTTTGTTTTTTTACCTTTATGGCAAAGTAGTGGTGTGAATACACTGTTCAATTTTCTGTTACACCAGTTAGAATCTTCCCGAAATGATGAAATCTAGTGACAGCCCTGACCTCCTTCATAGTCAACCTCTGCTCCTTCCTTGTTTCAGAGATGGCTCTTTCTATAGAAAATGGTAATTGTCTAATTAGGTATTGTGCGGACAAAATGTAATAAAGCAAAAATTGCATAGGGGTTAGAACTTCAGTGTCAGACATACAGCTCAGTTTTATGATTCTTCCAACACACCACAACATTTTTAAACCTTGTCTTGCTTTGTAATACAGGAGTGATGATGCCTACCTTACCTGTTTGCTTTGAGTCTCGGATGAGATACAATCAATTCATAACTTTACTTTCTTATTTTAAATTATTTTATTCAACTTATATTCATTGAATGTCTACAGTGTACCAAGAACCATACAAAATGCTGGGAAAACTGATATGAGACATCTCCTATTGAAAGACCTTCTATTATTGAATACTTTGAATTCTTAATCATATTAGTTACATATTTAAAAAACCCAAATCCTTCCCACTTAAGGTAATGGAGAGCAAATCAGCTATCATTACATGAATAAGCATTATGGTACATATAACATGACATAAAAATTTGACATAATTGTATCTCTCTGGCTCTAAAAAATTTAACAAAGAAAGTCACCTGACTATTCTATGCAATAATACCTCATGCCCTTCTATAATGTGCCAAAGAGTTTAATGAAAGATTTGTGATCCACTTGAAAATCTCTTAAACAAATTTCTAACAATTGGGCAGCCATCTATGAAAATAAATTAATGTTAATATATAAGAATGGTATCCATCCTCTTTATGGTTCTCTAGATGAGATTTGCATATAAATCTTATTAAAATTTGATACCTATTTATTTCAAAGCCAATGTTCTAAAAGGTTCCACTATATAGTAGAAATAATAAGTATGGTATATTACAGCATCATAATGATGAAGATAGAAAATATCTTATTTATTATGGTAATAAGTCAAGTAATAAAATATAACCTATGTTAGAGATACAGGATTAAAGTATATTTTAAATCAATTTAAAACAGTAAATCTCAGGCATTTAAAGTTTATGCTAAACTGGGGTACAGAATTAACCCAACTAGAGTAAAGTGAAACAGTATTGTCAGGAGCTCAGCTGAGCTAAGAGAGAGAACTGAGCTGCCATGTGTTAGAGTAGCTAATTAAAATAAGCCAAAATGAAAGTAAAAGTCAAGCCTTTAATTACTTACTTCAATAGTATAAATGGTAATAAAAGAGGCCAAACCAAAGAAAGAGGTAATTCCCCAATTGCCCCATTCCATTGTCCCCCATGGAGCAGCATGAGGTTTAGGTAGATCCGCACAGTGCAAAAGTATTGAGTATTCTGAATCAGAGGGGATGAAATTGTCTTCAATCTTCCTCATTTTTCCCAATAAGGAGGTCTCCACAAAGACTCCAGAAAAAGGCCTCGGTCAGCAGATGGCTCCAGATGAACAGGCCTCTGAATGAAGGCTCCTAGGCTAAGAATGCAGATATACATAAAATCATGGGTAGTCAGGGGCCTGAGTTCGTGACTGCAACCCCCTTCAGAGACTGCAATACTTTGGCTGGGCATCATTTAGTGTGGGGACAGCAGATTTCTTCATAAGGCCTTCCTGGTAAAGCCTTTGTAATTGTATATAGTTGGGCCTGAAAAAGTGCATATAGGATTTTTTGACCTGGAGCTGCTCAATTCTATTTTAATCGCTGGAGTCCTAGAGAAACACATATGTCATTGTAACTCCCTATTCATATTTACGTGTATCTTGCTATGTTTTAAATGTTTGTATCCCTCCAAAATTCATGTTGAAAATTAGATCCCCAATGCAACGGTATTAAGAGGTGGGGCCTTGAAGGTGATTAGTCCATAAAGGACCTTCCCTCATAGAGGGGATTAGTGTCTTATAAAAGGGCTTGTGGGAAGTAGCTGAGCCTCTTTCGCTCTTCCATTTCTTCTACCATTTGAGGACAGGATACAGCTTTCAAGGTGCCCTCTAGGAAGCAGAGACCAAGTCCTCACCAGAAACCAAACCTGGTAGACTTTGGACTTCTCAGTCTCTAGAACTTTGAGGCATAATTTATTACTATTTATAAATTACTCAGTCTCAGGTATTTTGTTATAGCAACACAAACAGAATCAGACATATCTAACCATACAAAGTCGTCTTTCTTGCTTCCGGCACACATTTGTTGTTCAGAAGAGCTATTTCTGCATGGTTTTTGGCTCAGACCATGCTCCTTCTTCCTGGCCTTGTGTACTCATGAGAAAAGGTCATGTACTGAAGGCAAAAATCACCTTCTCACATCTGCCCTTCCTCTCTCATTTTCTCCCACAATTTCTCTCTCTCTTTTCCAACTGACCAAGCAACTAACTGAATTCAGCCCAAAGTCCTCACGAAGGTACTATGAGCCTAGGATTGGCATGTTCAGGTGTGGTGTGGCAATTGACAAAATTATAAATGAGACATAATTTAGTTTTAAGCCCTATATTTATCATGCATTTTTCTAGTCCATCTTATGGAAACTACTGAATCGTTTCATTTTTGGCAAAAAAATCTGTCTTCTCGTATGGATCTTAAAATCTTTTGCTCTATCACTGATACTTCATTCTGTTTAAAATAGAATTCCAAATGTGTAATATGTCTTATGGGGTAATATATAATCTGATTCTGGTCAACCTACATATACCTTGTACCACTGCCAGCCCACCTCCTTGCCCAGCAACACTGAACTAGGATCTAGGTAGCATTCAATAAATATCTATTTAATGAAGAAATAAATGAAAGTAGCATTAATTACTGAAAAAATAAGCATCAGTCTGTGCAATATACAGAATATGACTATATATATATGTATATATTTATTATCACTTATCTGACTTTTCAAAGATACTCTACCTCTTTATTTGGCAAAATCTTCAGGCACTGAACTTACTATATAATCAAGCAACTTAACTGAATTATAGATATAATAGCAAACTTTTTTTTTTTTTACCTGTAAGGGGATCGCAACCCTGGGCATAGTGTGGTCTGCACCATGCTCAGCCCGTGAGCGCACTGGCCATCCCTATATAGGATCCGAACCCACGGCCTCAGCGCTACCAGCACTGCACTCTCCCGAGTGAGCCAGGGGGCTGGCCAAGGTTTTTTTTTGTTTGTTTGTTTTTTTAACAAAACCTTTTATTTGAGATGATTCTCGATTCACATGCAATTTTGAGAAATAATGTAGTGAGATCCTCTGTATATTTTACCCTCCATCCCAAAAGTAATGTCGTGAGAAACTGTGGTATGATATCACAACCAGAATATTGACATTGATGCAGTCAAAATATAAAAAATGTCCATCACAACAAGAATTCCTTCCATTGCCCTTAATAGGCACTATGATCTCCTTCCTGCTTCCAGCCCCTTTTTAGCCCATGGTAAACACTAATATGTTTTTCATTACTATAATTTTGTCATTTCAAGAATATTATGTAAATGGTACTATGTAATGTGTAACCTTTTCAGATAGTCTTTTTTCGTTTAGCATAATTCTATGGAGATTCATTCAGGTTGTTGTGTGCATCAATAGTTTGTTTCCTTTTTATTGCTGAGTAGTGTTTCCTGGAATGGATGTACTATATTTTGTTTAAGCATTCAGCCATTGAAGAACAGCTGGGTTGTTTCCAGTTTTTGGCTAATAAGCATAAAGCTGCTGTATACATTCATGAACAGTTTTTTTGTGAATAATGTAACTGTTTCTCTGGGATAAATGCACAGGAATGCAATTGCTGTGTTGCATGTTTAGTCTTTTTGGTTCCTTTGTTTTGTTTTTGCTTCTGTTTTAAGAAAATGCCCAACCATTTTTTCATAATAGCTGGACCATTTTACGTTCCTACCAACACTGTATGAGTGATCCATTTGCTCCATATCCTCTCCAGCATTTGGTGTTTCACAGTTTTTGTTTGTTTGTTTGTTTTAGAAATTCTGATAGATATTTAGTGATATCTCATGCACAGTTTTAATTTGCATTTCCCTAATGGCTACTGAAGCTGAATTTATCTTTATGTGCTAACTTGCCATTATCTGTATATTTTCTTTGTTGAAATATTTCTTCATGTCTTTTGCCCATGTTCAAATTGCTTTGTTTCTTCTTATAGTTTAGTTTTGAGAGATGTTCATGTTTTTTAGATACTAGTTCTTTGTTGGATATGTTGTTTGCAAATATTTTCTTTCACTCCGTAGCTTGTCTTTTCATTCCCCACAGTATCTTTCACAGAGAAGAATTTTTAATTTTGACGAATACAGTTTATAATTTTTCCTTTTATGAATAACAATTTCGATTTCTCATCTAAGAACTCATTGCCTAACTGCACATCCTAAAGATCATATCCTGTTTTTATTTTCCTAAAACTTATATAGGATTACATTTTGTATATAATTCTGTGATCCATTCTGGGTTAAATTTTGTATAAGATGAGACTTAGGTTGGTTTTTCTTTGCCTTCCTCTCTGCCTCTTTTTTCATTATTTTTGTTGGCTCCAGCACCATTTGTTGAAAATGCTATCTTTTTTCCATTGAATTGCTTTATATTTTTGTCAAAAATCATTTGAGGATATTTGTGTAGCTCTATTTCTGTGTTCTCAATTCTGTTCCACTATTATATTGTGGTGTCTACCCCTTTGCTGATTCTACGCATTCTTTATTACTTTAGTTATATAATAAATCTTGGAATTGAGAGAATAACATCTTTCACTTTACTTTTCTTTTTCAAAGTTGCTCAGTTATTCTTGTTTCTAGCTTTCCATATAAATTTTACAACATTCTTGATCATGTCTACAAAAATTTTGCTGAGATTTCATAGGAATTGTGTTATGCCAATAAATCTGTATGTCGATTTTGGGAGAATTATCTTTACTCTGCTGAGTTCCTAATCCATAAAAATGCTATGCCTCTCCATTATTTAGAGATTTGATTTCTTTCATTGGTATATAGTTCTTAGCATATAAGTTTTGTACATGTTTTACACCAAAGTATTTCCTACAGATTTTTTTTAAATGTTGTATTTTTAATTTTTGTTTTCATGTGTTCAATGCTAATATATAGAAATACAGTTATTTTTTATAGAATTATCTTGTATCTGAACACGCATTTATTAGTCTAGGAGAGTTTTTTAATTTTGTTTTTTGTTTGTTTTATATTACTTGGTATTTTCTATGTAGAAAATCATGTCATCTGCAAAGAGGGACAGTTATAATTTTCTTCCTTCTGATCTGTATGACTTTTATTTTGTTTTCTTATTGGACTAGCAAAATTCTAACACTGAATTGAATAGAATGGTAAAAATGAACATCCGTGTCTTGTTGATCTTAAGAGATAATCATTCAGTTTTTCACCATTAAGCATAGTGTTAGCTATAGTTTTTTTTTATATGAAATTGAGGAAGTTCCCTCTATTAATGTCTGCTGGGAGGTTTTGGTTTTTGTGTTTGTTTTTAAGTTATGAATGAATGTTGAATTTTGTTAAGTACTTTTTCTGAATCAATTGATATGGTCATGTGCTTTTTTTTCTTATTCTGCTAATATGGTGAATTATGTTGATTGATTTTTGAGTATCAACCCAGCCTGACATCCCTGGAATAAATCACACTTAGTCATGTGATTCTTTCTATATGTTGCTAAATTCTATTTGCCTCTATTTTGTTAGGGATTTCTGTATCTATATTCATGAGGGACATTGGTTTTTAGGGTTTTTTTTTTTTTTTTTTTTTTTTTTTTTGCACTCCCTTGATCTTTTTAAGGTATAGGCCTAATAGCTTCTTAAAATGAATTGGAAAGTGTTATGTACTTTTCTATGTTCTAGAGGAGATTTTATAGAATTGCTGTTAGTTTTTCTCTGAATGATTAGAAGAATTCTCCAGTGAAATCATCTAGGTTTAGAGTTATTTTTTTGGAAGTTTTTAAATTATGAATTCAATGTTATTAATAGTTATAGGTCTACCCAAATTATCTATTTTATACTAGGTAAATTGTAGTACTTTGTGTTTTTCAAGGACATAGTCCATTTTGCTCAAGATATCAGATTTACTCATGTGGACTTGTTTTGTTTTATTCCTTCATTTTCCTTTTGACGTCTTGCAGGGTCAGTAATGATAGCCCCTTTAAACAATTCCAGAGGTTGGTAATTTGTGTTTTCTCTCTTTTTTAAAAATCAGTCTTGCTAGAGGTTTGTCAAGTTTATTTTCTTCTCAAAAGAAATCTTCTTTGAAATATCTTTGACATATCTTCCTAAAAAAAGTCTCCTATATTTTTTGTTTAATCATGGAAAATTTTGATCTTTGCTAAATTTCACAAAGATAATGTAACTTATTAAGTATGTTTTCTTTAGGTATGAAGTTAATTTACTATGAAGATAAAGAAGTAAATAGGACTCAATTATCTTTACAAGACACAAAGTCAGAGTGAATTCAGTTTTCATCAGTAGCTGTACTTTATGTATGAAAAGAAATATGTAAGTTAAATTAACTTGAGAAAAAATAAAGTTATTACCTAGGGAAGTAAATTTACAATTAAGCCTGCTAAAGCATTTTAAGAGTAACAAAATGGAAAATTGTATTTAAATTCACAGTGTGATAGACTGATGCACCATTTTGCACAAAAGATGGGAGTTTATAAAGTTATTTACCGTAACAATCCTTTTTTTGTTATAGACTTCAAACTATAAGTTATAGACTTTCTTTTCCTAGAAATTTTCAAGAAATACCTAACTATTCACTTGCACTCCCATGCTATTTTAGTGGTTATGTTTCAGTTTTGAAAGGAATGAGAATATGTTAGTATCTGTAAGTGTTCATCTAAAATGGTTTTATTTTGCATATATCCACATTTCTTTATATATGTTTGTCTTTCATCCACAGCATTTATGCCTTTATGATAGTGGTTTTAGTAATTTGGCAAAATGGCCTTACATTATTTGTTTTTAAAATCATTTGCCTTTGTTTTTGCATTTTTCATTTTAGTTTTTCTATAACAAAGTAGAGAAGAGACATGTCAATATTCATAATACCTGATGATAAGTGACATAAATAGCATGTACATAACTAAAACTTCTATGCCAGCTGAAAGAAAAACCATATACATGTGTATGCATATCTATATCTATGTCCATATTTAAATATTTTATTTGAATCAGGGTGGGTTTTGAGAGCTGATCTGACTGAGCATTCTCTTAAGAGGTTCTTCAATCTTCTGGTCTTCATCTCATCCTAATGCATCTTGAGAATGATATTAATATGGCAAAAGGTCAGACTCTTCTCTCAACACTCCTCCCCCCACCCCAAAATACAGCACTGGTGTGGGACTGGAGATAAAGATGCAATTTTAGTTTTTTTCAATTGTTTCCTGTGATTTATGCAAGAATATTGCATAAATTTGGATTAAGTTTTTTAAAAATTCAAATTCATTTTAGCAAGCATTTTTAAAAAGAATCAAATAACTGAAATTTTTCTCTTTATTATAGAATAATGGTTACAGGTAAAAGTGTAGATGAAATACAGCAGAAAGATGCTAAACACTCATTATGCTATCGAAGGAAGGCAATAAATAGATCAGCTAAATTTAAGAGAATAAAAGATTGCCTGTAGCAGATAATTGAGTGCAAAAGATTGCCTGTCATATAGCTGATTACAACTGACAATGGAGCCAGAACACTTAGACAACAGGAAGTGGTCTGCCAGTGGGTGGGCAGACTCAGAAGGAAAATAGTATTACAGTGGAATTCATGTATCTGCTCAAGTTTATCCTTATTTATTCCCTCTCACTCAATAAACATTAAATTTCTGTGTACAAAGGGCATAATTTCAGATGCGTTAGATGTAAAGAAAAGCATAGGTTTTTCTTTGCCCTGAAATAACTCAGAAACTTTTGACTATGTACCACTTAGAGATGCACATGGAAAGATACCTAAGATTAAAAAAATATATATAAAGTGTACAGGAAAAAAAAATTACAAATGAAAAATGAAAGCTTATTGAAACCAGGAATATTTAAGATAAATGTCAAAGGACAGTGCATAGAAATCAAATGCACAAAAAGGAGAAGGAAAGTCTGTTTAGTAGGGTCTCACTCATTGCACTGTTGACATTATGGAAAATTCTTTGTTGTGCAGACTGTCATATGTCTTCAGACATTGAAAAATGGCACTAGAGGGCAGAGTTGCCAGATTTAGCAAATAAAGTCAGGTACTTAATCAAATAAAAATACAGGACATCAGTTAAATTTGAATTTAAGACAAGCAACAAAAAATATTTTAGTGTAAGTATGTCCCATATTAATTATTGTTTTTCTGAAATTCAAATATAACTGGGCTGCCTGTATTTTATCTGATAACTCTAACCAGGGCATTAAATTACCAGTGGTTGAAAACCACTGAGTTAGAGGAAATGCATGGCTAAATTTTACATGTGGGAATTCATCAGTTGTGTGTGAGGGACAATGAGGTGACTAAGGTTCAGTACGGTTTTTTAAACAAGTATATCTCCTACGTACCTGCCTAGGACTGTTCTAGGTAGAGGACATATAATAGGGAATACAAAATCCAAAATTCCTTGCCTTGTGAAGCTTATGTTATGCTGAGGTGGAGATAGGTAGTAAACATATAGCTGAGTAAATTGTAAGACTCACTGGTCAATGCAGACTAGGTTTTGTTGCTGAGGTATCAAAAACACAAACAAACAAAAAACCAAACATCTCTATAACTAAGCACATCAAAGGCTCGTTGTTGTTGTTTTTTCTCCTCCTGTGTTACATGTTCATCATCAGGGTTTTGCCTCTAGGCCTACAGAGCAGCCTCCATCTTCAACATTTCTGCTTATCTTGGGTGAGGAAAAGGAAGTGCAGCAAAACATAAGCTGACTCTGAAAGCTTTCATAGAGGAGGAATGTGCAAAACCCCACCAGTAAGTGTACAACTATAAACATCAAAGAAGTTAATATAAAATTAAGGATCATGATATTTTACTTTTGTTTCCCACAAAAGGAGAGTCTCAGATTGAAACTTGGTTTCAGGCAGTTTCTGTAGGATGTCATTTGAGAAAGTTGGAGCAAGACAGGAGGGAGAGAGAAGGAGAAAAAAATTACTATGAAAGTATCCTGCAGAGGTCACTGCATTGCTCTGGGCAGTGGGGGTTTGCATTGTCTCTGTTTTCACATGAAAAGCATCTAGAATGTTGATTAGGATTGACAGTCAAAAGACAGGATGCTGAAGTGTTTATCCATTGACTCCATTCCCCAGTGAGGGGCACCAAATAAATAAAGCTAAGGAGTCTGCCATGTAAGGATGTTGGATAATACCAAGAAAAAAGCAAAAAAAAAAAAAAAAAAAAAGGAGGGTATAGCTAATGAAGCCAGTCGGGGGTTAATTTTTATATTTAAAGAATGGTTAGGAAAGGCAACATTTGAGCAAAATTCTCAAGGTAATGTGAAAGATCTTCATGGATATCTGGGGGAAAACAATCCTAGGCAAAGTAATAGCAACTACAAAGAATCTGTCACAGCATGCCTGGCACGTTTAGGGAATTGGAGCTGTAATACTGCCAAGGTGAAGGACAGTTGTAAATTACAAGGTCAGAAACATAATAGGGGCTGGGAGATCATGTCGATCCATGTAGGTAACTATAAAGATTCAGGATTTACTCCAGGAGAGATGGGGAACCATTAGGTAATTTAAAGCAGAGTGACATTATCTAACTTAATATTTTAAAATGATTACTCTTGCTGCTGTGCTGAAATAGAATATAAGAGGGCAAGATCAAAATAAGAGAACAGTTCAAAGGCTACGGCAATAACAGAAGAGAGAAATACACAATTCCAAATAAGGTGGTACCAGTACAGATAGTGAAAATTGTCCAGAGTCTGGATATATTATATGTTTGGTTTTGCTGATGAATCAATGTGTGATGTTAGAGAAAGAAAATAATTAACCTAAGTCATCTAGGAAATGGAGTTGCCATTAACTGAATTGAAGAAACCGAAAAAGGTTGGGGGATTGAGATAATTTGCCTTGGCCATGCTAAATTTGACAGGCATACTAGGCATCTAAATGGGGATGTTCTCTAAGCAGTTGAAAGTAAAGATAGATTCAAGCAGGAAATATAAAATGAGAATCATCAGCATGTTAATTACGTTTTCATGAGATTCAATGAAATGATAAAGGGAATAAGGTATGCAGCTTAAGTAATTGTTTCTGTTCTGATTCACCTGCAGAATCAAACATAAACATCGGGAAAAAGGAGTAAAATCCAAAAACTCACTTTATTCTATGATATGTGTGTACTAAAAGTTAAAGATGACTGTTTCTAGAAACACAAAAAATTGGTCTGTGCCTATACTAGTATAATTCTATATCATAATACTTGCTTTGGAGAATACTAAAGAAAGCTAGCCTTTGTGATTTATGCCCAAAATGAAAAGTGTCATCACAGAAATCATACTTCTGTGTGATTGATATAAAAAACTTGGCTCCTGGAGTCCAAATCCAGAAAATTCACCTATGCTGTGGGGCAACAATTCTCCATGGATCTCTTGAATTTTTGAATATCTTGTGAATGGACTGATATTCCTTTAGACTATCTTTTTGTGTTTGGCATTATAGCAAAAAGTCTTGGAATTTAGGTACATTGCCTCCCTCCTGAGTGAAGAGAAGGCATGCTCATTTAAAAAGTTTCAGGTTCCGTAAGCTCTGAATTCCCCTCTGTAATGCAACCCACTCTGGGTTCAGGTTGCACCTGGCTTCTTTTGCATTGTTCTGCATAATTTGGGATCAGGAAACTGGTGCAGGAAAATGCTGATACATTGGCTGTTGCTATTGCTGAGGAATAAAGTCCTTTGTCCCTGGAACATCATGAACCTGTGGCAGGCTACTTTGGTTGGTTGTACTCTGAGTCAACATCTCATATCTTTTACAGTTCTTGACAAATACCCACCCTGCTGCTCAGCTCTGTGATATATATCTAAGAAGCTGCAATTAAATCTTGTATCTTTCTCATTCACCCTCAGGGGTTCAGATGCTTTGAAGAGAGCTGCTGTCAAGAATATATACCGTGCTCTTGTCACATGAGTTGAATCTTAGAGCCAGCACTACAGGTCCAGTCCATAAAGGTGCCCAGACACAGAATAACCAGATAGAAGGTCATTATCATCATCACTTACCTCGTCTGCCTGTGGCTCTTGTATATTTGAGATCTGATCCAAGGCATCTGTTATGACCACTGGGGCTCCAGAACAAAAGCTCCCAATAAAGGTGAAGATTCTTCAGACCTCCCCTTTTTCAGCCCTGTATCCCTCTGACTCTGAGCTCTGTGATCGTAATAAAGATTATTCTGAAGCCTGTTAACATCTCCCCTACTACCCTTGGAGCACTTTCTACCCACAACCTCAGAGCAAAGAAGACCCTGGGGTCCAGAGAATCATAGGCCACCCAATCTTCTGAATAATTTTCTGCAATAGAACCCACCTTTAGCCACCTCATACCCATTAACATCTGGATCATGCCAGAAACTTCCTAAAGCCTCAGAAATGCTCCTGCCACATCTCTGAGCATTCTAAGCTACAGCTTATTTCTATCCCTTTCTGGTTAGGCCCAAGCTGCCTCTCTTATGTTCAAGGGTTGATCTGAATGGATAGTGAATGTTTCCAAGAAAGTGTCTGCCAGAAAGCTTCTGACAGTGAGAGTTTCTCTAAAATGGAAAAGGCTATTCTGGTGGGGTAGTAAGTGGCCTCCTCCCTGCAGTACACCAGTCCAAATGATCATCTCCATGATACTGGTGCAGAAGGATCCTGCCCTGGTGGGAGATTGGACTAGAGGACCTCTGAGGCTTCTTCCAGTGCTCCTGGATCCTGAAAAGCCTTCACATAAACTTCTTCTATACCCAAAGCATACACGTGAACACATATGCTCACAAAATACAGATTGTTTTTACAAGTAATGTGTGCCTGTTAATTTTTTAAGTTAACCAATAATTTAAAATTCATTTCTTAGAATATTTTTAGCAATTTTTGAAATTTTCAATCATAAACACAAGTTATGGCATCACTTATTAATAGCCATAGAGTTTATAAGTACATTCCTCTACCAAACAGCTCACCAAAACTGGTGTGTGTAAGATAAATAATATTTATATAGACAGAAAATACCATTTTTATAGTAAGAACTTTAGCAATGAACTTTGTCTAATTAATATCAATGTTTCAAAGTATCTAGAAATGTGAATGTAACATAATAGGTCTCTAAATGTCTGCTAAATTATAAAAACTCAATTTTACAAAAGAGGAAAATAGTTTGTACACAAAAATATTAAAAGAAAAAAAGTGATAAAAATAGTAACAATAATAAAAGGAAAATAAAACAAAGCAACAATAACAATAGTAATGACAATAATAACAAAAACAAACAAAATATATATTATCCTCTCAGCTCTTTCATTAATTACTATAAAACTAATAGGGTGTAGATATTATAGATTAGAACATTGAGAGTTGTAATTATCCTGATTTTTTAAGTAATCAATAATAACTAGGTTGTTTTCCCATAGGTGAGATCTAAAAGATCTAAGGAACTAAAAAACAGCTTTCCTAGGTTGAATAGTGTCTCTTCAAATTCATGTCCACTGGGAATCTCATATGATCTTATTTGTAAATAGGGTCTTCGCAGGTGTTATAAGTAAAGATGAGATTATACTGGATTAGAGTGGGCATTAGATCCACTGACTGGTATCATTAAAAGAAGTCTATGTGAAGACAGAGAGACACATAGGGAAGAGGAGGTGCCATCTGGTGATAAAAGCAAAATCTGCAGTGATGAATGTACAGTCCAAGGAATGCCAAGGATTTCTGGCAACCACCAGAAGCCAGGAGAGAAACATGGAACAGATTTTCCCTTAGAGCATCCAGAAAGAATCTACTCTACCAATATCTTGATTTAGATTTTGGTCTCTGTTATGGACTTCTTTGGGTCCTCCTAAAATTCACACATTGAAATCTTAACTTCCCAACATTATGATATTAGGAGGTAGGGCAGGTCATAAGGGTGGAACCTTCGAAAATGGTATTAGTGCCCTTATAAAAGGGACTCCAGAGAGCTGTATTGCTCTCATTCTTCCATGTGAGGATAAAATGACAAGATGACAGTCTGCAACCCAGAAGAGGGCACTCACCAAAAACTGGCAATGCTGTCACCTGATCTTGGCCTTCCAGTCTCCAGAAGTCTGAGAAATACATTTTTCTTGTTTATAAGCCACCCAATGTATGGTAACTTGAACTGACTCAGACAGCCTCCTGAACTGTGGGAGAATAAATTTCTCTTATTTTAAGCTACCCAGTTTGCAGTGCTTTGTCAAGAAGCCCTAGAAAAACCAATACACAAACTAAGAAAATAAGAATTTTCATTATGGAAAAATAGTCATTATAATTGGACAAAATGGCACAAATTCTAGTTAGTGAGTAATCTACACATTAGAATTTGGGTTTTCAAATCTAGACAGAACTATATAGTATTATTAAGTTTCCTCTTAAAAACTGAAAACTGGTCACTGAGGAACTCAATTCTCCCTCCTGTGTGTGAGCTTGCCATTTATTTAATCTTTGTTATCATCATCATCCTAATTACTGTTACCGTTATCATTGTATCCACTATCATCATCTTCAGCAAGACTATAAACAAATATCCAGCTATTTAAGCACTTCATTTAGGTCGGCATAATTTCAGATGCATGATCCTTGTCATAAAGGTTAGAAAGAGCAATCAAATATTGAACAAGCCCATAAATAATTAAGAATACCCTTCCCTCCCTTAAACCCATTTGTAGAAAACATCATTACAAAGAAATGTTCTTTTTAACCAAGTTATTTCTACCATGGGCAGATGGCCAGTGCTCAGTGAACTCCAATAATGTGATTGCATTAAACACTCTTCAATGATCAAATTACATTATGGATGATTCCTTTGGTCTCCATCTCAACAACAGCCATTTTCAAAACCAAATGTGAGTGTTTGCATTACCAGAGTGAATCATGTGAGTCCAACTCCAGAAAGAATGAGGCAAAAGAAGTCAAAACGAGATTTTATTAATGTTTTCTTAGTTCTCCGTTATCCATTTTCAGTATGTGTACACCTGACTCTCAAATACTCTCATTCCATCACCCAAAGGCCTCCTACCACATTAAACCACTCATTCAAAATTAATGTGTAAAATTTTGTCAAAGAAAAAGGGAGAGAAAGTGGTGAGGAGAGAGGGAAAAAAAAATAGAAGACAGAAGGAGTGTAAAAAGGAAAAGTGTGGCGAGAAGAGAATTGAATTATTTCTCCAGTTCATTGCACAGGGACAGATATAGGATGGCAGTAAACATTTCCCTTTTCCCTCTACAGAATTCAAATTTTTTTTCCCTCTCTCTCGAATGAATTAGAGAAACTGGGCATCGACTCAAATTTTACTCTAATTTCTGCTGACTGGAAATTTTATATCAAATAAAAGATTCATTATAAGATAAGCCTGTAACAACAAAACAGGGTAGAAGTACTGCATTTTATCATAATGGAATTTTACCTCTATAAGCTTCCACAACATATTAATGAACAAGTATTTGAACAGAAAAGAACAAGTATTTGAAATTCAGAGAATTTTCGTTGAAGGATTATAAGGGATGGTCACACATTTGTACTAGACAGTGGGCACATATTTATAAAATAAATAACTGCATTACTATTATATATAATGCAATTGATCTGAATTATTTTATAATGTGAAAATTGCATTCAGTAGTCTAATGTAAGATGCTTAGTGTATATAAGGGCATTAGTGTAAGAAGAGATGGATGTAATTTAGTATTTATATTTTTTTAATTTGACACATATTGGTTGTACATATTTATGGGGTACAGAGTTATATTTCAATACACGCATACAATATGTGATGATAAAAAGATAAAACTATGATAAAACTATGATAAAATCATAGTTTTTTTCAAGATAAGAAATGGGACATTTTTTAGAACATGTAAAGTATGAAAGACCCTTTAAGGGGTAATTTTATTACCCGGTTTTGTTTTACATAAAACGATATTGCACAGAATGTAAATTTTACCACAGGACTTTTAAAATTCTTCTCGTGAGATATTTTTCTTTCTCCCTGGAGGTCTGCGTAGGTCTAGGTTACTCACAGTTTTAGATGGCATACTTAAAGAGTTTCCCCCAAACTTTGACACCTGTTAAACAAAGGCAGAAATATGGTTTAATCACAGTTCTCAAAAGATGTGACTTCAGTAGGCATGGTCTTTTCTGTTTCTCTGACAACAGAGGTTTTTCATGGGAACCTGGAAAGTTTTACATGTTATTACAAAAGTGTGTAGTTCATTTTTTTCTGAAATAGATGCACAAGGATCTTGATATAACATTATGAAAATACTTGTCAAAAGTTATGAATTTTTATTTCTATGTTTATCTGGAAAAAATGAAGGTGACATTAAATACAGAGTGAGAGGAAGTTTAGGACTAAAAAGGAGAATTTGATCAAGAGTCTTCCACAAGTGTTAGAAATATATCTTAGTCCTGACCTAAGAAGACACTCTAATAATGACAATAACCAAGTGTAATTATATAAGCTTGCAGTTCACAATGAACTTCCAAATCTATTATTTCGTTAAATCAGTATAGTAACACTATTGAAGAAGGCATTGTAATTTACATTTTACTTGTGAGAAAACTGGCTTAAAGTCTTCTGTCTAAATAAGTAAAACTCATTCCTTGGAACTCTGAATTTTGCTTTACTGGGGGGGGGGAAAGACCTTCATACTAACATGAATTGTTATCATATTGCAGACCCTGAACATTGAACATTCAAAAAATGACCTGCCACTGATGGACATTTAGGTTGGTTCCATATCTTGATTATTGTAAATAGAGCTACGATAAACACAGGAGTGCAGGTATCCCTTGGACATGATGATTTCCATTCCCTTGGGTATATACCCAGCAGTGGATTGCTGGATTGGACCATATAGTAGTTCTATCTATTGCTGTTTGAGAAACCTCCATACTGTTTTCCATAATAACTGTACTAATTTACAGTCTTACCAACAGTGTAGAAGAGTTTCCTTTTCTCCACATTCTCACCAGCATTTGTTATTCTTAATCTTTTTAATAATTGGCAGTCTAGCTGGAGTGAAATGGTATTTCAATGTGGTTTTGATATGGAACCAACCTACATGTCCATCAGTAGACAACTGGATAAGGAAAATGTAGTACATATACACAATGAAATACTACTCATCCATGAACAAGAATGTAATTCTAACTATTCACAGCAATATGGATGAGCTTAGAGGAAATTATGTTAAGTGAAATAAGCCAGGCACAAAAAGAAAAATACCACATGTCCTTACTCATAAGTGAGAGCTAAGATACAAAGAAAGAAAGAAAGACCATAATAAAACATTAAACTTTCAGAAGGAGAGAACACAATTATAGTTACTAGATGTGGGAAATGGGGAGGGGGACAGAGGATGGGGAGTAATTGAGTAAGGAACACAAAAAGTAATAGTGATGTGTAATGATGAACATTCTAATAATATTGATTGGATCATCACATACCTTACACAAAGGCTGATAGCTCTGTACCCCATAAATATGTATAAATAAAAATAATTTTTATAAAAATGACCTGCTAGTTTTGAAATGTACAATACATTTTTATTAACTGCGGTCACAATGTTGTGCAATTGATCACTAAAATTTGTTCCTTCAGTGTAACCGAAACTTTGTACCCTGTGATTAACATCTTCCCTTTTCCCATCCTTCCCTTCTCATGCAGCATCTGGTAACAATCTTTCTACTCTCTATGTAATCTACTTTGTTTAGATTCCACATATCGTATTTAACTTTCTGTACCTGGCTCATCTCACTTAACATAATATTTCAAAGTTGCTTAAAAAATAGTTTTTCAACATTTACACCACAAAAGAAATAAGTTGGTGAGGTGATGAATCTGTTAATTAGCTTGATTGACTCTTCCTACAATGTAAACATAGATCATAATATTATATCATACCCCATAACTATACACAATTATTATTAGTCAATTAAAAATAAATTAATTTAAAAAGATCTCTGTCTAGTAAGGAAAACAGACAAATATCTAACTGTACAGTGAAATAGGCATATGATGCAAGCACAAGTCCTGTAGGAGTGTAGAGCAGAGACACTACAAACCAGGAGAAGCTTCCCAGTGAGGGTGCACTGCAAGAGTATTTGTGTGCCTCCAGAATTAACACGTTAAAATCCTTACCCCCAATATGATGATATTAGGAGGCAGAGCCTTTGGAAGGTAATTAAGTCATGAAGGTGAAGCCTGTATGAATGAGATTAGTGCTCTCATAAAAGGGACCCCAGAAAGCTCTCTTGCCCTCCTTCCATCACGAGAGGATTCAAGGAGAAGGTGGCAGTCTGCAGACTAGGACGCAGACCCTCACCAGACCCGACCATGCTGGCACTCTGATCTTGGACTTCCAGTCCCCAGTGCCATTAGAAATAAATTTCTGTTATTTATAAATATAAAAAAGTGGACTGCCATTACAGTGAGATTTCAGAGAAAACCCTTTTTGTGATTCTGCTTTTCTTCTCTCATACTGAAAAAGACACTCTATCACTGATCTTGCAATTGCTCAGAGATTTAAAAGTGAGGTCATTAATACGAAACCTTACATTCATGCAAAACTTTTTGGACAAACCTACCTCAAAATTCTATTACCTCTTTTATGCTCTGGTATTTCTTGTGTATATATTCCCTTTTCCAATCAGAGAAGTGCCCTGAAAGTATTCCATTTTATTATTTTTATATCCTTGCATAAAGGCCTAGACTGATATAAATTTTTAGGAAGTCGTCTCAGAATAGCAGGTGGACTTTCTCAAGAAGATTGTTCCCTCTTCTACCTTAAGTCTCCGGATATTGTTCTATAAAAGCATATATATGTATATATTTCTTTTTTTTCTGCAGGAAATTTTGGTGGTGATTCCTTGGACAATATTCAGGGATTTCTAACTGAGGAGATCTCTTCTAGTGGGCATGGGATGTGGAGAAGCTACTGATAATGAAAGAAGCAAACATATTTACTGAGCACTTCAAGGAGAAATATGATAGTCAAGTTTAATCCTCACAGAAATTCTGTAAAATATATTTTTTACTTCCATTTTGTATATGAGAATATCAGGGTTTACATAATTTGAGAAACTTCCAAATTACTCAACTTTTAAATAGCAGAGACCAGACAGGAAACTTAATTTCATTACTCAATTATCTGTTTTTATTTAATTGTACTATAGTATATAAAGTGTTCCTCAACCCAAGGGTTTCCACTATTATAGTTTACAGTTTGAGGTCACATCATTCTCTTGAAAGAAGCCATGTCTTTGCAGCAATAAGAATTTGTACAAGGTAGAATGGGGGCATTTGTAAAAGTGATGAGCTATCAGAGAAGAATTTCTAGAGAAGGCTGCTGGGAAATAAGATTTAAGGTTGAGGGGGCTTTAGTTATCACACAATGGAGGAAAATATCATATTCAAAGGCACAAAACTTTCAAGTATGTGTTGTAACAAAACAAACTAAGCAAACAAACAAATGAACAACTTCACCCAAATTTCTCATAGTTGGGGTAGTGCTTACAACAGAAAAATTTCAGAAAATTACCAAGGTCGGGCCGCCCCGTGGCTCTCTCTGGAGAGTGCAGCATTGGTAGTGCCGAGGCCGCGGGTTCGGATCCTATATAGGGATGGCCGGTGCGCTCGCTGGCTGAGCATGGTGCGGACCACACCGTGTGGAGGGTTGCAATCACCTCACTGGTCAAAAAAAAAAAAAAGAAAATTACCAAGGTCCAGTGAGTATACTTCTGTTGCAAAAGAGGGAATGTATATTTGAGGAATTAACAACTGTACGGAAACAAATTTTGATTTTGTAATTCTAAAAAATTAGGAAAATGAAGGTTATAATGCAGAAAGTTATAGAAACTAATTTACATAACAGCTCACCATCTACAATGAACAAATATTTATTTCGTTCTTTCACTTTAGACTTCTTTTTTTAAGTAAAAGGGAAAACATTACAGATAAACTCATTGTTCCTTTTTTCTACTATTCCATACCATTTTTCATTAATCCTTAGATGTTATTATCCCTAAATATGTATGTTTTTTATTCTTTATTTTTACTACATACATTAATAAATAAAATATATTATTGCTTTGTTACTTTAAAAATTTACATAGGTGATAAGCACAGGATATTTACTTCTCCCAATTTCATCTTTTTTTTTTTTTTTTCCTACCAAAAGCCCTAAGACCAAAATATCTCTTTTGACTCTTTTTGGAATAAGAAGGAAATGAGGGACAAGGAGATTTGGGGGCAGCAAAGAGTACTGCTCTAATAAAGGACTAAGAACAGGGGCTGGCCAGTTAGCTCAGTTGGTTAGAGTGCAGTGCTGTAACACTAAGATCAGGGATTTGGATCCCCTTATAGGACAGCTGTCAAAAATAAATGAATAAATAAAATAAAAACATAAAGAATTAACAAAAATATCTCAAAAAGAGCAGTGTGGAATAAAAATGTTTTATATTTACAATGACATGGGTCAAAAATATTCAGATAACCAACCAATCATATGCAAGTTAGATAAAGAACAAAGACCCATGCCGAATCAGGGTGAATTTGTAAGATATTAAGTAGATCAAGGCCAAAATGAGGTTACTCTTTTTGAAATCTATTCAGGGAATTAATTTATTAAAATGTGTTAACAGAAGCTTATAAACACCCAAATCACATTCTTTTGAATTTAGAAAAGCACATTTTTTTAGTGAAGTGCCTGGGTGCTATGAACATATGCTGTAGTTAACACAAAGCTATAAAATTGAGAAATGTTTTTATAACCCAGCTATGACCTACTCAAATTGATATTCCCTTGTTCAGAACAATGCATTTCATTTCTTTATCATTCCTTCAAAAGAATTCTATACTGTTGTTTAAATCCTGCAGTAAATACAATTTGAGGATAATTCAGAAGATGAATAAAATTCTCAGAGCTCTGGATATCTGAGCCATAACAACTTGCAGATGCAATTCAGCAAACCCTATGTGTGTACCCATGTGCTCTGACATATTGAAGCAGCATTTTCAATTAATTAAGAATTCTTAACACTCATTAGTACAGCTTATGGTATGTCTTTCAGGACTAATGTGATTTGTATAAGAGTAATAGGTAGAGTTCTAAATCATCTGTTAAAGATAAATCTACTTATCCTAGACTTTCTCCTTTGTTCCCTGGTGTTTTTGAAGTGGTAGAAAGAATAGCTACCTTAGGTCCAGAGACCATGATAGAGTTGTCCAATTGGACTGGGTCCATAGATGACCTTATGAAAGAGCTTGCCTTTGATGAACTATTACAGAAGTGAGAAGTAAATATCAATGTTATGTGAGCCATTATATTTTTGTGTATCCTTGTTACAGAGATTAACATTTAACCTCAATATTACAGTAATAATCCTTGATTTTTAAGTTTTAGCTATATTTTTCATTTTATTCTTTTTTTTTTTTTTTGTCTTTTTCGTGACGGGCACTCAGCCAGTGAGTGCACCGGCCATTCCTATATAGGATCCGAACCCGCGGCGGGAGCGTCGCCGCGCTGCTAGCGCAGCACGCTACCGAGTGCGCCACGGCTCGGCCCAATATATTTTTCATTTTAAAATTAACCCTAGCCTTTGATTTCCATGTGGGTTAGCTTCTTTCAAAAATTGGCTACGATTATTTCTCTCCCTATGTTCACATCCCATTGCAATGTGGCTTTGTAGTTATTCCCATAAATGTCTTAATGCATGTATCTTTTGCTTATTGATTCTATTACCTTTTTAATAACATATATGTGGACAAACAAAACATTATCTTTATTCTCCATGCAATCATATAACTTTAAATGAATTGGTAAAATTAGGATTTAAACAATACTAGTCCTATATGCTATAAGATTTTATTTGTTCCCTAATCATAAAATGTGCATTGGTCAGATCTTCCTTTTAGATACATAATTCCATAAGCTTAAAATATTTAACATTTTAATAAAACCTTCTATGACCAATAGACTGGCACCCACTATTGTACTGGATCCTCCTAGATCTAACTGACTATCAAAGCTATCCGTGGGTCTAATTCTTTTTGTGGCATTCTACAAGAGAAGGGTAGTAAAAATTAACCCTTCTTTAGAGTGCAAGGAGGTATTACTCTGCAATCATTTTCTATCACCAACTCCTCTGTTTATTTTTCTGTTCTTCCCAGCTTAGACACTGTTTTATTTCAGGGAAAATGATGACTAAATCTTCCTCATACAGGTAAAGTTTCCTATCGCACTCAGATCAAGTCCCATTTCGTAGGAAGTGGGCTACTCTGCAAAACGATATATTCCTTATGTACTTGTTTTGAGGATTAAATGAGATGATCACATGAAGTGTTAAGCTAAGCATTAGATATATTAGCTATGGCTATTGTCGTCGTCATCATCATCATCATCATCATCATCATCATCATCATCATCATCATCTGTAATTGATTTTTGGGATCATGGTCCTCACTTTTAGCCCAATCCATGGTTTCTGTCACACCTTTTCAAGTCTTTCTGTCACACCTTTTCTTCTGCTCTCTTTGTATGTAATCTTATTTTTTTTTAAAGCATAGGCCAAGTCTTGTCTTTTCCATGAACACTACCAATGATTTTTTTCTTTCTTCTCTTCTTTTGCTGAGCTAATTTAGCATGTATTGCTGCTACCACTACTTCTTGCTCTTCTTTGTATTGTTTATGTATCTGCTTTCAGTTATGTCACTTGAATTAGATTAACAGTTAATTACTTGAAATAACATACAAAGAAAACTGAAGGATGTACACTAATCTCGCGTGTACATCTTGATGTACCTAGAATACACCAATAAACCACCACTCATATCAAGATATGAAACATTTTCAGCAGCCCATAAGGTCTGCTCACAGACTTTCCTGATCTATATCCCCTCCAGGTTACCGCCCCCACCCCGAATATCCAGTATTCTGACTTACATAAACATACATTAGTTTTGCTTGCTTGCTCTTGAACTAATAAATGAATTCTTATCATTGTATTTTTTACAATTTTTGTTTTGGAATAATTACAGATTCACTGGAAGTTGCAGAGAAATATATGCGGGAACTTTAAAAAGCTCATGGAAAGATTTGTGTCATCTTTTAGTTCTATTTTTCTATGAATTTTTTGAAGTACCGTCATACAGGGAGTTTCTGTGCACCATTTATCTAGCCTTCCCCAGTTTTAACATCTTACATAACTATAATACAATATGAAAACCGGAAAATTGGTATTGGAATTTTCAGATTTTACTAGGTAGTTATATATGCACCCATTTGGTGGTGTATGTGTGTGTGGCTCTACGCAAAATTTCATGGGTAGATTCCAAGAACTAAACCACAAGATAGAGAACTGAACTACATGCTCACTTGTATTACTCCTCCATTGTCATATTCATCTACTTTCAACTTCTAAACCCTGACCAAGAATAATCTGTATACAATTTATTTGATTTTATTTCAAGAATATTACATCAGTGGAATTATACAGAATGTATCCTTTTGAGGTTGACTTTTTTGCATGAAGCATGATTCCCTTCAGGTTCATCCAAGTTACTGTGTGTATCATTTGTTTGTTCTTTTTTACTGCTGAGTAGTATTCTGTGCTATGGGTGTAACACATTTTGTTTAACCATTCACCATGGAAGAACATTTGGGTATTTTCCAGTTTGGGGATGTTACAAATAAAGCTACTATGAACATCCATGTGGGAATATCTATGTGAACATAAGTTTTCATTTCTCTTGGATAAATGTCCAAGAGTTCAATTGCTGTTCAAGAATTCAAATTATAAGCTCATTTTTAGATTTTTAAGAATCTGCCAAACTGTTTTCCAGGGTGTCTATAATATTTTATATTCCCAACCATGATGTATTTGTAATCAAATTTCTCAGCATCCTTGTCATCATTTGAGTATTACAATTTTATTTTATTCATTCTGATATATGTGGTTTTAATTTGCATTGGTTATAGCTAGCATTTATAAGGACTAATGATTTTGAACTTGTTTTCATGTGCTTATTTGTCATCTATGTATTCTTTTCAGTGGAATGTATTCTTCTGTCTTTTTCTTAATTTCTGACTGCTTTGTTGTTTTTGTGTTTTCAGCCTTGGGTTTTATGAGTTCCTTACATGCTCTAAATACAACTAACGGCAGTGTGGTATTTTTCAGAGTGATAGATACATAGATCCAGGAACAGAATAGAGAACTCAGAAATAGACTCACACACATATGTCCCATTGACAAAGGACTTGTCAACAATTTATTGTGGAGCAATTATACATCTATAGGTTAAAAAAAAATCACACTTTATTTAAAAAATTAACTCAGAATGGTTCTTATACATAAATATAAATGTAAATCTATGTAACTTTTAGAAAAGAAAGAACAGAACAAAATCTTCAGACCTTAGCAGTAGACCAGAAAGTTCTTCGACTTAACACTAAAAACATAGTCCATATAAGTAGAAATCAAGGAATTAGACTTTATAAAATTTAAAAATTTTTACTCTGTGAAAAACCTTGTTAGGAGAATGAACAGACAAATATGAGATGGAAGAAAATATTTGCAAATGATTCCAACATTTTTAAAAGCAGGAATCATATTTATGTCTCTTCCTTACCCTTTTTCTATAAAAAGTGCCTAAATATACATAGGACACAGTAAGTTTGAGAATACCTATAGAGAAAAAAAAAGAAAGAAAAAGAAAAACTGGAAAGATGATTCATAAAGATATTCTCTTCCTACTTCAATGTCAAGGAAGGCAAATTATTATGGAATGCACGGAGAAAAGTCTCATTTGGTATTACATATTCATGAAAGAAAATGAAAAATTTTTCGAGAGCTCTGATTTTCTGTGAGCCATGTTTAACACAATGCTTCTGCGAAATGATGTGCATTGTTTACCATGAATGGGTCATAGTCTAATGTCGTTCTTGGCTAGTGTAATTGATTGCAGTGGGACTATTCTTGACAGGGCTCAAACTGCTTGCTTTGCAGAATGTGAGTGTCCTACTACAGCGATACTCCAAGTCAACAGGATAAAAGTACCAATATCCCTGAAAAGTCCTTTTAGGTATAGTCTGGCTATCAAATGTCAATACGGCTGACAAAATGGCCAGCAAGTACTATAAATCACACAGTGATTATAAAAATTTATAGCTGTCAGCTAAAATGAGAATGTCTCCCATGGGTGTGAAGGTAAAATATGAGAATTAGCTGATAAAGCATTCTGCTCTGCCTTTTTCTTTCATGGACTAAGATCACAGAGATGTGAGAATGTCATCCACAAGGTTTAACAAAGTGTTCATCAAGAATTGGAGCACAATACTGAATGTTTTGAAAACATCTTTCTTATACAAGACACATTTTTACACTACTTTGAAAGACAGTGTGAAGTTATTAATTGGCAAGATAAACCCAGGAAAGACTAAAGACTAAAATGTACCTTTTATTAGTATGATATATATATATATTAATCCATTTTTGTTGCTTACAACAAAATACCAGGAACTGGGTGATTTATAAGAAAACAAAATTTACTGCTTACAGTTTCAGAGTCTCAGAAGTCCACAGTACAGGTAATCACAACTGGAGAGATGACTCTACAGCAGTGCAGGGTGTCACATGGTGAGAATGGCAGAGCAGTGAGAGAGAGAGAGAGAGAGAGAGAGGGAGAGAGAGAGAGACTCTCACATGCTCTCCTTTCAAAGCTCTCATGACCTCTCCTTTTAAAACTCTTATGACCACTATTAAAACATCAAATTCATCACTTCATCAAGGCCCCATCTTTCAATTAAAATAAAAGGATTTCCAACCCTCTTTACACTGTCACAATGGGGACTAAGTTTTGGGGGGACATCAATCCACAGCAATACATTTTAAACAGTGAGTTGAATATCAATATACTCATAAATCATAGCATAGATATTGCTGTTATTTTAAGGGTACTCCTAATTTAAAGATAAAAGTAGGGTCATCAGATTTTCAATCATGTCTGTAGAGGTCTAGAGACTTTAAGTAAAGTAGAGCTATTAATAAATTTTGATCTAATACTTGCACTCCTCTAAAAGGAAGTTTTCTTATGAGTCAGTGTATTCAGACTATTTTTAGGAACATGCTTTTATCAAGAAACCTGGATGAACTCAAGACTTTATTATTAGAACCTTGCCTGAATACTGATGTAGTTGTGTTTAGTACAGGGAAGTGGCTATTGTGGTGTATGGATCAGTAGAAAATTCAGAAATTTTCTAAACATGAAGTATGCTTCTTCTAGTTCACAGACTATTCTCTCAATCCATCTTATTGTACATTCATGAAATCAATCTATGTATTCAGCACACAAGTCTCTAATCCAATCACTCTCTCTCTTATTCACCATCTTGTTTTCTCTGTTGAATGTGTGTTGCCTGGATTCTTCTATCCTCACTTTCTTTCTATCCTATCTACATTACCCAGTTAATTTTTCTAAAGCACATTCCTGATCAGAATATTTATACACTCACAAATGTCTAAGTTATTTCCCTTTGACTGTCACCTAAAGCCACACCAATTGAGTATGATATTCAAAGTCTTTGGCTCTTTGGCTTCAATTTACCATTGCAGAAGTATTTATCATTCTTTCCCATCAGTTATCCAGGTGAATTAGATATACCATGTATGGTTCAACCTCTTTTCAATGAAATGTTACTGCTACCATTTATTTTATTTTCAGTATATTAAACTTGGTATTGGTATAAAACATTGTAGAGCCTCTTTTTACAATATAGTAGGAAAATATGCACTATACTGAGACATTTGTAGTGACTTGTTGAGGAAAGAAATTCTAGTAAATACAAATTTTCTTTCTCAAAAATTTGAATGGGAAGGTATGAATAGGATGAGTTAATTAGCAGTGTGTATTGATACTAAAATATGCATATGAAGGATCCTTGAAGCTGATCTGAGGCCATGATTGATGAAAGTTTGCTACAGTTATAAAGAGATAGTGTGTATTAATAATTAGAAGCAATGAGAGTCCACCATTGTATAATGGTGAAAGGCAAATGATTATAAGTTGAATGCCAGCAGTCACAATCAGAAGATGCTAATTCCTGTACTGGAGGAAAACTAAATAAGAATTTGGCAACATGACAAGGGATCATGAAAGCATTGTGAGTCAGAGGGAATCTTCCTTGCTCCAGTATCGCTAATATCCATCCAGCTCATAATGATCCAACTTAATTAAGGTGAGGATTTCAATTTTGTTAGGTTTGTTGGTAAATTATCTTTTCTATTTTCATAACATAATCCTCCCGACTCTTCAAAATGGTTCTGAAGATTCTGGTTAGATGCCTGCTTCCCATTAGGTGCACATAAATGGTAATGATTCCAGAGCATGCCTATGTGCTTACTGAGACATCAGTCCATTGCCAAAATCACTGTGTCACTAGTAGTTCCCAAAGTTAGACCATTCTAAGTTTACTCCTAAAATGAGTCTTCGAATTATTGCAGTAGTTTCTATTTACCAGGTTTAGGGCAAGTTCCACTTAATAGGTTTAGGATTTTGTTTATGTTCTTTAAAAAATAACAAATCAGGGGCTGGCCCCATGGCTCACTCGGGAGAATGTGGCGCTGGTAGCGCAGAGGCCACGGGTTCGGATCCTACATAGGGATGGCCGGTGCGCTCAGTGGCTGAGTGTGGTGCAGACAACACCGTGCCAAGGGTTGTGATCCCCTTACTGGTCAAACAACAACAAAAACAACAACAGCAAAAATCAGGCAAAAGACAATCACTGCTACTACAATTGCTTCTTGAATTACTTAATTAAAAAATGGAGTATATCAGTTAAGCCAAAGACTGCATGTTATTTTTCCCTTTTTCACCCTTGGTTCAAGAATAATGGGATGAATGACCTTGCAGAGCTTAGTGATATTCCTCATTAGCATCATATCAGCATCAATTGTCTAACTAAAAAAAAAAATCACTAAATTCTCTCTAAAGGTTTTAAAAAGACTAGAAGGCATATATAATAAATAGAAAATAGCAATGAAAATGATAACACATACAAATACAAATATTTGATATTTGCCTAAGTTCTCCTTTTCTTATATACACATATTTGTCCCCTTACCTTTGAATACTGGCAAGAAAGTTTTTTTTATTACAGTTTTTGAAAGATGTCAGAAAATACAATATTGATTCTCAGTGTTACACTATTCTAAATTTCAAAATTTAAATAGGAAAACATAAAAATACAACAAAATTAATGTCAGGAATCATAACAGATATTTCAAAGGTAATTCATAAATTTAAAATGGAATATTTTTTGTGTTTAGTTTAAAATATTTTCTGGGACTCTACAAGCATTAAGACTCAAAAGCCAAGTTTCAGATTGGATTATGACAAGTTTCAGTTAGATATTTTATTCCTCTTTCATTTAGGTAGTGCCCCCAGTACTTTAAAAAATAACTTCTTGCTATTTAACATCCATTTTCATAAGTCTTGATTTAACACAAAACAGATATTTCAGCAAGTGATAGCAATAAAATATTTCAGGGTAAATAACTCGTGAGGGTTTGATTAAAGTAAACAACAAATTATTTGAACTTTATCTCATTGAGATTTAGAAGACAGGAAGCAAAGCTACCCACCCTGTCTACCTGTTTTCTTTCCTATCTCCTAAACCATGGTTGCAAAACAATATGAATTTATTTCCTAAGGCTTAAACATGTTATGTTGCAGGGGATAAATTAGACAACTTGTTTCTCAGTTATTTCCATTGGTTTTAGTTCAGGAAGATAAAAGACAATCTTCATAAAAATGACTGTTATAGACAATCTTCACAGTTGTTAAAAGAGGTGATGATATATATGTTTGGTGCAAAGAGATCAACAGTAACAGTCAAAGGGTATATGTTTCTTTACTGTGAGAAAAGAATAAAAAGAACTTGATTGAAAATGATTTTTCACATAACTGCAAAATGAAAACTTAGAGGGATATCTTCTCTGATCTTAAAATTCTATTAATGTACCCAAATATAGAAATAAGATCACCATCAGATACCTTAAGAAATTTCCTTTGCAATTTTCAACTTCTTGGTTTGACCAGACTATTCTGGACTGGAATAGAACACAGTCCCTGCCTCCAATACTTTGCTTATCCTTGGAATGCCTTTGCCCGGATCTATAAAAGGATGTCCACTCTCAAGGATACATTTCAGTAAACATTTGGATAGCTGTGTGAGCATAGCTTAATACCTCATTTCCTTTTTAAAATGAAAATGTCCAATAATTATAAAATAAGAAAATGCTTACCTCAGTAATGTAAGTGAAACAGAAAATGTAGCTATCCTCATCCCTGAAACAGTAAGAAATGTCTCTTAAAGACCAGATGGAATTCAATACAAGGTGGCATTTAAAGCTAACATCTCAGTATTCCTTCAAAAAATAGGAGTGTACCTCAGCAACAAACAGAAGACATTTGCAACACGTCACTAATACTGCTAACACCAGAAGCTGATATGGTGGAATAATTATCTCAGGACATGCCTATGCCATGACAGAATCTTACCAAAGAGACAGTCACAATTGTACAAAGTTGTTTCAGAATAGAGTATCTTTTGCCTTAAATGGGGAAAACCCTCAAAATCCTTCATCTAACCATGGTGTGTAGCCTAACATATATGCTCAAAAATATCTACTGAATATATTTATTGAGTGGTCTACATGAAACTCTATGTTAAAATAGCGTGAATCCAATTTTATGGAATATTTTTCAACATTTCAATGGGAGAATGTAAACTAAATAAATATTATAATTCTAAAAGAAAACAATGTGCTTTAGAAAAATTCCACAGTATGAATTGAAATGCAGGATTTTTGTTTTAAACACTGAAATAAACAAGTTCCACAGATCAAAACATAAAATTTGATAGGAAATATCTCTAAAATTCTCATGGTAAATTAGGAAGTACTGCAATCATTCACCATCTGGTGATTGTTTATAAAATGAGTTGTACAGGGATCTAGGTCTTTCCATTGGGATTTAACACGTTAGTTAGAAGGAACAAGAATATTTTGTGCAAAATATTCTCTGTAAGTATCATAATTAGGTAGTGTTCTAGTTTCATGCAATAAAGGTTACAGGCATGCAGATAAAATAATATAGTGCTATTCAACTCTTCCTTCAGCTTTGTGACATGTGACTATTCCATCATTCATGTTTCATTTCCAGTGTCTTTCTAGAATTTTGTGTGTGAGAGTTGAGTGGCGGGGCATTCAGGGATATTTAAAGACTATTTGATTCTACTTTGAAAAATCCTGGTCAACATTATGTGATAATCACACAATAAAATTAAATAAATTTATTTTGACAAAATTATAAAGATAGGCTTTCAATGTTGAAAGTTTCACCATGTTAACATAGTGACCATTTAAGCAAATATCAACTTATTGAAATTTACATTTCATTTATTTATTTTTCTCTGTGCTAGAAAACAATTTTCCATTTATCCTATTTAAATAATTAACAAGATAGTAGTAAATTTGACTGCCTCCTTGAGTAACTCAAGCCTCTTTAATTTTATGCTTTTCAATTAATGTTAGAATCAGAAACTACATTCACCTAGAGAATAACCCTGGTGAAAGTAACCCCGCTTTTTTTTTCACAGTGAGTTAATCAGTGATTAAAGAATGAAAAAAAAAAAAATACATGAACTTTTTGACAAATATCTCAAGACATGATAACTGGAATAAGATAAACTTACCTATTTTTACAAGGGTAGCTATTTAGTTTTACAGGAAAATCAGAAAACATGTATATAGGTCACAAAAGAAAATGCTTAATAAAAATAATAGATATAGTGGGAGTAAGATTTGTGTATAGAAAGAGTAAATCTACTGTTATAAACTAATTGGCAATGTGAAAATATTAAATATTACTGCATGTGTATAAGTTTATCTTATTTTCTCTACCCCATAATCATTTATTCATTAAATCTTAATATATGGAATATTGAGTGTTCCTGTCCCCTCAGAAAGTTCTTCCATTTTAATGAATGTGAATTACAATGAAACTGCATCAATATCATTGAGGCAAAATATTGCATTGTGGGTAATAATGCTCTAAAGTGGAACCAAGACAGTGAAAATGCTAGTACTATTTGTCTCATAATAAAAATCGTTATTCACTGGAATTCATGATCTTAGATGTTTCAAGGTCCAATCAAAAATATTTGGGAAAGAATTTTCCCCTGTACTGTCTTTTATCCCATTTTTTACTTCCCAAGTCCATGTTCAAGGATGTTGATAATGATATCATACATATTTAATTATGACCAACAACCTTGATTGTTTTATATGTATTTAAACAGGGGAAAAACTTTTTCAATGTGTTCATTTGTGGAGTTACATTGGGAAGAAATAGTCACATTTTATTTTAGATAGATCTTCTGCCTTGTTGAGCACAATGTTTCCACTGAACCACATATGTGCAAAACAAACAAATCTATGTGCACAGTTACACTTGTCTGATTTTAGAATTGAAGAGGAACAGAGTCGGCCCAAGGCAAATTTGTGATGAAAGAGTTGAGGTTGGACATCAACTCATCTACTTTCTTCTCTTCCCTTCCAGAATGCAATATACCCTTTTCTAAGCTGAGAATCCTCTTACCCTTTTGCATATTCCCTATCATGAGATAGGCTAAAATATTTGTTTTAAATCTGATAATTTAATATCTGAAATGAAACAGCATAAATGGGATAATTAATAGAGAACTTCTGTTGGCTTACTCTGTAGCCTAAATTGTACACTAATTATGCAATTAATAAAACTAAGAAATACTATGTCAAATTCTGTCTTGGGAATGAGAAGTCATCAGAGTGGCATGTAAATTGTAAAGTTTGTCCATGTGTGTAAGGAATATTTGTGAGGACTTTAAGGACGTGAATTTTTCCTTCACCTATCCTTTTACAAATTGTTTTCTGTTTACAAAGTGGAATAACACTAGATGTTTATGACCATTACTGCCCACACTAAGTCCCTGTTATTAAGAACTTTCTTTACTAAAGAGATACTCAAAGTGTGCCATGGCTAGAAACAATTCAAGAAGTCCGAAATTTCACAACTATTTTTATAATAATACTAAAGGGTTATTTGCCTTTTACACTGTGTTGATGTTTACATTGATGGTGCAAAACCAATGGTGGATAAAACTGCATAAAATTGCTGGTGACTTAGTACACATCAAGGTAGTGACACCACACTGTACTTCTTGACCTGGTGCTCTTCACTGCCAGGAAATTGTTGTTTAGAAAAAGAAGAAAAAAGTTCCATTTAAGATCATCCTCATTCAAACAAACTAAAAATAATAATTATCTTCAACGCTTGAGTTAATGTTTTCAATATTCTTTCTGATGAAAGGCAAAGTACGCCTGGACGTAAAGACAATGGCCGTGTAGCAGGCAACTGCTTTTATGATCGTTAGAGTTGTGAGCTGAATCTGCCATTTTTTTTAGTGGAAGCCCAATTATATTTGAGAAAGCAACTGGCTGACAAACTTTGATTATTCAGACTTGGGTATTTGACGAGATATTTTCTGAAAAAAAATAAAGAAATGATCCTGACTATTAAGAAAAACTAATGATAATATTTATTGCCAATGATAATATTCAAGCTTTTGATAGAAAATTAGATTTGGGGGAAAAAATTCACCATGAGGGTGACAGCTTCCCAAATTCATGGTCTCTTTTGATGAGATCAATGGTAATACTGACAGCTGTGATTTTCTTTTTGTGATATTACATAACGAATCATGTCAAAATATGGAAGATCTTCATAACTCAATAAACCAATATTTTCCAAATGACCAACTCATCATATTGCATTGCATGAAGTTAACAAATCAAGTGACAAGGCAAAATGTTATGAAATTATGCATGAGTAAATTACTTTATGCCAAGTGAAGTAGGCCCGACACGGGAAGAAAAGTACTGCTTAATCTCACTTATATGTGGAATCTAAAAATAAATAAACAAATAAATTTGCAGAGATAGAGAACAAGACAGCAGATAACAGGGGCAGGTGTTGTGGAATTTGAAGAAAATGGGAAGATATGGGTCAGAGGATACAAGCAGCAGATAGGTAGGATGAACAAGTCTAGAGATAGAATGTACGACATGAGGACTCCAGGTAATAAACTTGTATTTGGTATTCATGCTAAATGAGCAGATTTTAGCTGTTCTTGTCACAAAAAAAAAGGTAACTATGTGAGATAATGGATATATTAATTTTTTTCACTATAACAACCTTTTCACCATCTATATTATCCCATAACATCATGTTGTATACCTTAAATACACATAATAAAATTTATTAAAACAATATCTTGCATGAGTAAATCATCTATTCAAAGTGTAAGATAGAATGTTACAGAATATACAATGTACCATGGTATCATTTGGGATTCTACACTGCAACTAACATTTAAGAAATTTCCACATGTTAAGTGTTGGTAAAGCATTCCCTCCCTATCCACTCCAAGACCCCCCGTGGATGCCTGAAACTGCAGATCTTACAAACACTGTAAATACTGTGTTTTTTCCTACACATACACACCTATGATAAAGTGTAATTTATAAATTGGGCACAGTAAGAGATTAACAACAATAGCAAATAATGAAATAGAACAAGTATAACAACATGCTGTAATCAAAGTTATGTGAATGTGGTCTCTCTATCAAAATATCTTATTGTACTGGACTCACCCTTCTTATGATGTGAAATGATAAAATGTCTACATGATGAGATGAGTTGAGATGAATAATGTAGGAATTGTGATGTAGAGTTTACAATATATGAAGTGTTATTTCTGAAATTTTCTATTTACAATTTTTGGATCATGGTTGACTTTGGGTAACTAAAACCACAAAATGCGAAACTGAGGATAAGCAGGGGACTACTCTATAGTATCAAAGAGGACTTTTAATAATTATCTTTAAAAGACATTAAAATACACCTCCCTTTTTTCACTACATATCTGTGTGGAACCAGATTATCTTTAAATATTTCAACCAAAAAAATCAGCACATATTGAAATGCAGAAACAGATATGGGAAACCTTCTGTGAAGCCAGACATTTACAAAAATTGCAAAAATGTGAAACCATGCCTTTCTACCCACTACTTTCTTCCGTTTTAGGAACTATTTATTTTTTATAAAAATTGATTATGTTAACTAATAATGTATTTACTGTTATATTTAATAAATTATAAATCAATATTTCAAAATAATCATTTTTTGATACAATAAATATTGATTGACATAACCTGCAAACACAAAAGTTCCTTGAGGCCTTCAAAAAATTTCACGAGTATAAATGATAAATACTTGAGCAGATAGATATGTTAATTTGCCTGTTTTAATCATTCCAGAATGTATACATGTAATGAAACTTCAATTTGTACCCCATAAATATGTAAATAAAATGAAACTTTAAAAAGAAAATTAAAACAGAAAAGTATAAAAACATTTAAAATGAGGTTCACTATCACTTAGTTAATTTAAAGATAATACGGAAAATATAAATATGTTTAAAAATGAAAACAAAAAAAAGTGTAGCAATACAAATCAATTATACAAAGATGATTGTTCCTTATGGGATAAACTTAAATAAGAAAATAATATTGCATGTAAAATTTTCCAAATTTCAAGGACTATTGTACTAAATTATTTTCCAAGAATGAGTATCTAGAAGTCTAATTTTATAAATAATAAAATCAAACTATCCACAAAATGCCAGGAAATTTAGAAAGGAAATTTCCTAAAGCATATTTCAAACCTTTTAAAATTTCCGTATCTGAAGTCTGCATTACAATTAAATAATCCATAGTTTATCTTGAGGGCTCTAATTTAATATATGTCAATCTTATATTTGTTGAGATATACTATTTTTAAATTTGTTAACATATATAGTTATTTTAAGAGTGAGATGTAAACCCAACAATGGGTTTCAATGACTTCAAGCATTGTCCAATGTAAGTGTATTTGTATGTTTTTATATATCTGCCTGCAAGAACTCAATAAAGATTCTAAGAGTACAGCTAGTGGTGATAATGCCACCAAATACTTGTTGATGGTCTAGTATACACTGGCAAGTTGCCATGTGTGTTATCTATCATTTCTAAATTTACAACTATTTTTTTTTTCAGTTTGCATTTCTTTTTCTTTCTTTCTTTTTTTTTTTAAAATTTTATTTTGCCCATATACATTGTAGCTGATTATTGCTCCCCATCACCAAAACCGCCCTCCCTTCTCCCTCCCCCCCTCCCCCCCAACAATGTCCTTTTTGTTTGCTTGTCGTATCAACTTCAAATAATTGTGGTTGTTATATCTTCTTCCCCCCCCCCCCCCGGTTTGTGTGTGTGTGTGTGTGTGTGTGTGAATTTATATATTAATTTTTAGCTCCCACCAATAAGTGAGAACATGTGGTATTTCTCTTTCTGTGCCTGACTTGTTTCACTTAATATAATTCTCTCAAGGTCCATCCATGTTGTTGCAAATGGCAGTATTTCATTCGTTTTTATAGCTGAGTAGTATTCCATTGTGTAGATGTACCACATTTTCCGTATCCACTCATCCGATGATGGGCATTTGGATAGTGAATGGAATAAACTAACCAGGACACAATCCTCCTCTGCAATCATGGTCCCCTGCATAAAGAAAATGAGAATACACAAAGAAGAAACTCTTCACCAGGTAGATTATTAACTGGTATTCAAGTCTGTAACATAGAAGTCAAACTATGCCCATGCCAAAAATGATTCCTACAACTTTATAAAATTTGTACAATCTCTAAATTGGTAACAATTTAACAAGTAGTCTCCCAACATCTGTATCCCTATCCAAAACCAAACTTTTAAATATACACAGGCAGATAAAAGGATTGGAAAGAAAACACCTTATCAGGCCACTCAGCTAGCTGCTGTATCTTAAAATCCTAATTGGGCTAATCTTGTCTTCTATTATCTGAAATAGGTTACCTTCCTTCCTCTTGTCCAGAGTTAACAACAAAAACAAAAATCATATATAATAAATTTTGCATAACTAGCAGGGAAAAACATCCATTGTTACCTTTTTTCATCTTTACCCTTATTTACCTGAGTTAGGATTCAAAGGCAAGTTTATATAGACGATGTAACCCAATTAGGTGGGAAAAATGAAAACAGAAAAGTTTTATGCATATGATGATCATTTAAAACAAGAATATATTTTAGAGTTTAGAAAAAGAATGAGGGAAGGGAAAAGATTTTCAGTTTTTTGTCTTACTTTATTTTGGTCTGAGTTCATTTCCAATAAATTCACAAATTTAAGCTGCTAGTATGTGCAAGAGCAATTATGTCAACAGATCATGTGTGGAAGGGGATCTTTTTATTACACCACACAACCTCAGGTAAATTGTTTTTTTTTTTTTTTTTAGACTATTATGGTTTTATCAACAACAAATTCAAAAATAAAAAAAATAACTATTTTATCCATTTTCCTTACGCTATGCCACTACAGAGAGTAGGTAGGAAAACTAACATAAACTGATATAGACTGTGGATTTTAATTAATGTGTAGAATGTCTGATGCTCTTTCATTAAGAATAAAACAGGAACATAAAATACCTATATAACTTTAGCATACATGAAGCACTGTGCTATATATAAAGAATAGAAAGAGGAACAGATTTTTGAAATTTTAAATCTGATGGTCAACATGGGGGAGCAACAACCAATTTTTTACTTTTGTTTTGCAATTACTTAGTAAAAACTCAAATATGTTTATTATCACTTCATTAATCATATTGTATTAATCTTCTAGTGTGTACTGTGATAGATGTTGGGAATGCATAGGTAAAAAAGCTTGTAACCTAGAAAGAAGACGCTCATGACAACAGTAAAATGTGTTAAGCTAATTGCCTTATTCAGGGTAGTGTTTCACAGGACAAAAGTAATGTACATTCTTTAATAGCAAGGTTACAAAGCATACATCTATGCATATAAATGTATACATTTGTATATGCCTATATATTTAATTTTATATATTTATGCATATGTGCATATGTTTTATGTATTTATATATTTATATCCTTTGCCATTTTGAAGCTAAAGACTTAGGCATACTATGCACTTTTATAATGTAGCTGAAATATTCTTACTAAAACAAACCAAAGAGCTGTCTTGGTTATTTTTTCATAATTTACTATTTAAAATTTGCAAGTGGTTAAATGCTTTATATATTTTAGGATTTACATTTAAGTATAAATACTGTTTTGGGCAATTATCAAAACTGAAAAAATAAAATCATATCCACTTTTTTCCAATATTGCAGTCAGTTCTCTCATGTTTTAAAGCTGCACTGCCCAAAGAAGTTTCTGTGATAATGGACTTTTTTATCTGTGCTTTTCAACAGGAAAGTACTAGACACTTGTGATTTTTGAGCAGTTGAAATTGTTCCAGTGCAATTGGAAACTAAGATTTTAGTTATTTAGTTTTATTTACTTTTAATTTAAATTTAAATAAGCATTGTGACTAGTGTCTACTCTATTGAACAATGCAGCTTTACAAAATTTCATTCCTGCAAATAACTTTCTCCCACTTTATTAAATCATTTTACTGGCTCATTACCATCAAATAAATATACTATAATATTGCTTATATTTAAAAAAAAAGAAGAAAATTAAACAAAAATATTTCTCTCTCAATCCCAAAAGCCATTCTAGCTTGGCTCTATTTTCTATGCTATTTTTTTCTTAAAGAATAATCCATAGTCATTGTTTCTACATCTTCATATCTTGCTTTTTCTTCAACCCAGTCTGAGTGATCTTCAATATGCACTACTCAATAAAAATGTCTCTTAATAAGGTAAGCAATGGCTCCTAGTTTATGAAATACAAAGGTCTTTTTTTTTTTTTTTTGGCCTCATTTTACTCAGCTCCGCAACAGCACTCAACAGTTTAACTACACTGTCCTTAAAATGCTCCCTTTACTTAGCACATGTAAGATAATTTCTTGGTTTTCTTTTTATGTCATTGTGCCCTCTTTTTATTCAACTCTTATCTATCTAGATGTTCTCTCAAACTATCTCATTCATTAGTTGAGTATTTGGGAGCTGGATTAGTATTTATATGAAGTTATTAACCAGCTCTAGGAATTTTTTGATAAAGTCTTAAGTTTTTTCTATATATATTATTATGTCATCTGCAAATAGAGAAAGTTTGACTTCATCTTTTCCAATCTGGAGTCCCTTTATTTCTTTCCCTTGCCTGATTTCTCTGGCTAGTACCACCAGTTTTATGTTGAATAGAAGTGTTGAGAGTGGGCATCCTTGTCTTGTTCCTGTCCTTAAGGGAAAGGCCTTCAGTTTATCACATTTCAGAATGATACTGGTGGTGGGCTTCTCATAAATGGCTTTTATTGTGTTGAGATACTTTCCTTCTATACCTAATTTGTTGAGTCTTTATCACAAGGGATGTTGAATTTTGTCAAATGCTTTTTCAGCATCCATTGAGATAATCATATGGTCTTTATCCTTGAGTTTGTTGATGTGATGTATCACATTTATTGACTTTCCCCAGTTAGACTGGCTATAATCAAAAAAGAAGATGAATAACAAATGCTGGAGAGGGTGTGGAGAGAAGGGAACACTCCTAGACTGTTGGTGGGGCTGTAAATTAGTACAATCACTATGGAAGACAGTATAGAGGTTTCCCAAACAACTACAGATAGATCTTCCATATGATCCAGAAATCCTGCTTCTGGGTATATACCCAGAGGAATGGAAATAATCATGTCGAAGGGATACCTGCACTCCTGTGTTCATTGCAGCTCTGTTTACAGTAGCCAAGACATGGAACCAACCTAAATGTCCATCGATGGATGATTGGATAAGGAAACTGTGGTATATATATACCATGGAATACTACTCAGCCATAAAAAAGAATGAAATTCTCCCATTTGCAACAACATGGATGAGTCTGGAGAAACTTATGTTGAATGAAATAAGCAAAGCACAGAGTGATAAATACCACATGCACTCACTCATAAGTGAGAGCTAAGAGAGAAAGAAAGAAGGAAAGAAAGACAACAGTGGTGCATTGGACTTGCAGAGGGAGAGAATATCCCTTAGGCTACAAAGTGCAATTGGAAAGGGGGATGGAGACGGAGGTTGGGGTTAATTGGGTGGGGGGCACTGGGTACAAATACTATTTGCGGTAATGGGTATGCTGCTAGCATGAATCTGGCCTTCACATCTTGGGCCCGAGGAGTGACGATCAGCTTTGTATCTCATGAATATTCATAACAAATTTAAAAATTAAAAAATATAAATAAATAAATATAAATAAAAACAAATAAAAATTTTTTAAATTAAAAATATTTATATGAGGACACCTCAAAAAGTTCATGGAAATATTTGCATTATATTTTAATTCTATTTTTCCAGAAACTTTCAGAAGTACCTTCGTGTGTATGTGTGTGTGTATACACACACAGTGGATTTATATGTGTGTGTGTAAGATGTAAGAGTATATTACAGGTATTAACACACACATACATATATTTGTGTTTATATTAATCCAGTTTCGAAACTGTCCTTCCTACCCATTTTGTATGGTTATTGTTTTTTTTCCTATCTCTATATGGCTGTAACTTCTTAAGTGGATGCCTGCACTCTTCTAGAGTTGTTTTCATTCATGAATAGCTACCGAAGTGTTGCTATTTGTGGGTGTATTGAAGGCTGATATCTGCTACTCTGCCATTTGCTGAAGTCATTACTCGATCTAATAGATTTTCATCACAACTACAATCAGAATATGTGAATACCTTCTATCCTCTGATCCTGTCTGCAACTCTTTGAGATTGAGATTACTGCTCACCTTTCTTTCCAGGTGCAACCATACAGTGCTTCATTCATTTTCTTACATATAGGACACTCTTTCCCACCTTAGAGAGTTTGCAGGTCTTGGGATGCTCTTCCTGCACATCTTGGAACAACTAGTTTCTTCATTTAATTATGTCTTCATTTAATTATTTTGTAACAGTCACCTCAGACATGAGGCATTCCTAAGTCAGCCAATCTGGGAAAGCCCTCACTCCAACCTCTAAATTTTATCTTCTTTGTAGCTCTTACTGTGTGCAACTACCATTTTTGTTCATTGTCTGTCTTCGGCCCCCATATGAAAATGAGGGCGATAATAATAACATAAACCCTGTAGAGTTATTGTGAAGAATAAATAAGTTAATATATGTTACATGCTTAGAACAGCAATAGCATTTAGTAAATGTTCTATACATTTGACTATTACTTTTATTATTATTCGCTCAATAGAGAGCAAACATCTCAAGACCAGAAAACGTTTTATTTTAGCTGAGAAATTTGTTCTACAAATTCATAATATCTACCTCATGGTAGTCACTAAATAAACATTTTTTGGATGAATGAATACAGTAGAAAGTAACAAGAGGGATTTTTATTTGTTTACTTTTTTAAGGACCATTCCCAGGGATGATTCAGAGTTCTGAAAAACAAAGTCCCTGATAACCAAATACCAACATTTTAATTATTGAACCTAGATTAAAGCTGGCCAAAGGTTGATGTAAATGGCTAAGTAACTATAAAAGAAATCACATCGCTGAATTTAGTCACATAAATTCTGTTCATTTAAGTTGTGAAATAAGGAAAACTGGCAATTAAGCATCCCAAGGCAAATAATATTGGTTGCATGGAATTTTCACTTTTTAGTTGTTTGAGTTGATGTAGTTAAAATGGAGTTGATGGAGGTGACCAGCTGTTTTCTATTTCCACTGAGAATAGAAGATATAGAAACAAACTCAAACTAAATACGAGGAGTAAAGGGTAGCTAGAAGGAAGACATTCCTCACTGGGAAAGTTGTTGCAACACATTCCAGTGGGTTGTAAACAGGCGTCATAAAAACTTCAAAACACACTTTACATTCTCATGATTTGGAAAATAAAGCAATATCCCTTATTTAGATGAGGGGATCAAACAGATATTCTCTAAAACTTTCTATAGTGATACAATTTTTTTGTCAGAACTTTAAAGATTTAAGATTTCCAAATATATTAGTCATTAAAATAAAAATGTAACAAAATAGTTTTATGCAGTCTGGAGTTCTCTGTAGAAAAAAAGTACATGCTGTTTCCACAGGCAAATAAAATTTGATTACTCCTAGAACAATTTTTATTTTTCAGAGCAACAGATGAAAGACTACAGGAATTCTTAAAAGTTCAGTACAGTTTTGTCCTGATAATTGCCTGCATTAAGTAATTTGTTAAATTGTTTCATTTGTGTATAATAAAGTAGGTTTGACTGAAATTCATTTGTATTTTCTGATTTTAAATTTCTTCAAATATCCCTTTTAATTTTGCTTCATTAGTTAAGCAGAAAAAGTACAATAGTTTTGTTTTTTAGATTAAGACTAAAAAGCACTTTTCAGACTTTTAATGATATCCAAACTTCTTATCAACTGTACTTAAATATTTTATAATGACATTAAATATAAACAGAATATTACAGTACTACACTCAATTTTTTCTTTAGAATGGTAAATTTAATTGGCTTAAATAAAGACTTGCTTCACAGTATACACATTGTGAATATTTGATGGATTACTCAGCATTGTCAAATGTTAGGAAGATTAATAGAAGGCAGTAAGATACTGCTTCAAATAGTTTTGAAAAGAGACATTTTTCTAGGTATATTTTTTCTAAGTATCTATCGAACTATATTTTGTGAGTAGGCATTTGTAGTCATCAATTAGTGTTTTCAATTGTCTAAATAATTTTGTTATTTTAAAAATAGTTAAATAGTCCCATTAAAATGGTAAGAAATTGTAGAACCACTTGCTTATTTAAGAGGTAGAAGGAATAAATAAGTGTCATAAAAACAAAAAAAAAAAAAGGAACTCTCATACATTGTTGGTGGGACTGCAAAATGGTGCAGCCTCTATGGAAAATGGTATGGAGGTTCCTTAAACAATTGCAAATAGATCTACCATACGACCCAGCCATCCCACTGTTGGGAATATACCCAGAGGAATGGAAATCATCAAGTCGAAGGTATACCTGTTCCCCAATGTTCATCGCAGCACTCTTTACAATAGCCAAGAGTTGGAACCAGCCCAAATGCCCATCATCAGATGAGTGGATACGGAAAATGTGGTACATCTACACAATGGAATACTACTCAGCTATAAAAACGAATGAAATACTGCCATTTGCAACAACATGGATGGACCTTGAGAGAATTATATTAAGTGAAACAAGTCAGGCACAGAAAGAGAAATACCACATGTTCTCACTTATTGGAGGGAGCTAAAAATTAATATATAAATTCACACACACACACACACAAACACACACACACACAAACCGGGGGGGGGGAAGAAGATATAACAACCACAATTATTTGAAGTTGATACGACAAGCAAACAGAAAGGACATTGTTGGGGGGGAGGGGGGGGAGGGAGAAGGGAGGGAGGTTTTGGGGATGGGGAGCAATAATCAGCTACAATGTATATCGACAAAATAAAATTTAAAAAAAAATAAACAAAAAAATAAACTGAAAAAAAAAAAAAAAAACAATGGATGAAAATAAACTTAACTATGCCATGTATACATCTTCCTATGGTTAAGAGAATAAAGAGCTTTTATTTATTTATCTATTTATTTATTTATTTGCATATTAGTAACTTTCTTGAAAGGTTTATCCCTTGGTACCAAAACACAATGGTAGTAGGTTCTTACCTCTGCCAACTCAAAATTAACACTATTCAAAATATTGAAATACATCAGCCTTTTGGGAAATGGATAAATGGAAAATTTATCTAGTTAACATCGTTAAGGATAAGATATGCTGTGGTTTTCTGGTTTATTTTTTAGCAACAGCTTGTATTCTACCTGCAGAACTCCCCTCTTCCCAATACTGCCCCTTCACAAGATGTACCAATGTCCATTTTGGCTCAAACTGAAATGAAGAAAAGGTTTAATTTATAATCATTGTGGTTTTTGTTGTTGTTGCTGTTGTTGTTTTGTTTTTGCAACTTTAATTTCTTCTAATACAAGGCTCAGAGCATGCTTTCAAAATGTATGAAGGGACATTATTATAAAAACAAAGCAAGTGTTGTAACATATAGGATATTTTATGCTTAATTATATCTGTTTCCATCATGTAGGAATGCTTTTAATGTGCCAATCAGTCATATGCTGAACTAAGTGAGGTACATCCTACTCAGGCCCTCATACAGGGGTGAAGTATTAACCCCTCCAGTTATACAATAACAGAGAACTCAGGATCCCCTTTTTCTTCATACTTCTATGTGGCATAAATATTTTCTTTCTTTAGTACAGTGTTCCTCAACTCTGGTAATTTTGTTTTAACAATGCCTGTGAAGTATTTTTAATGTCACCACTGTGTACTGAGGGCATTCCTACTAGTATGTAATGGGTGGAGGCTAGACATGCTGCTGAATATCCTACGGTACACAGGCGAGTCCCTATCAACAAATAATTACCTGGCTCACAATGTTAACGGTGCTGAGGTGTGAGAAACCCTCCTCTCGTAGACTGGTTGTAGAAAGCTAAGATGTTTACTTCTGCATCTATAAAATCTAGCACAGTATCTGACATGACTATTCCATCTAAAAATATCTCTCGGTTATTGATGTTTCTCTGCAGACAGTTTAGGGAGAGGCATTCTGGCATATATAAAGTTAAAGAGATGATTTCCATTATACTCTAAAAACTCTATTCCAAAGAATTGCTTAATTTAAAATCCCATTTCCACCAATCCCTGATCAAGATTCTTCAATAGTTTCTTTTGGCCTCAAGATAAAAAAATATATACTACTCTATACTTCTTCATCGTGTACTACTTGCTATTATTCTGTCTACTCTTCAGGTATACTAGCCTTCATTTAATTCCTCAAGTGCTCAAACTGAATCTAGAAGTAGTTCATGTACATTTAATAAGAAAAATAATTAATTAATCCTACTTGTATGGGAAGGCTTCAAACACACTCATATATTTATAAATGATCTCTTTTAATAACTGTAACTATCTTATATGATTGTACTATTATCTCTGTGCCCAAAATGAGTAAACAGGAGCACAGAAAAATTCAAATGACTTGTCCAAGGACACCCACAGCATGTAAGTGGAGAGGCTCTTGAAGCAGAAGAAAGGGATTAGAGCATTCCAGAAAGATCACATAAGAAAACACAAAATGACACACGGAACATAATCACTTTGAGAAAGTGCATGTGATTCATTATGGCTGAAGTAAAACAAGACTCACTGTAGCAAATACTACTGAAATGCTGACTTGACTGTAGATTGTACTTTCAAATATTTATTCTCTTTTTGATCATGACACAAATGTCTTAAGCAATAGCTACTTTATATCTATATGCATATATACCTGTAACTGTGTATTTCAGTATCTAAAGTTTAAGTTCAGGCACCTCTCTTCTCTTAGAAAAAACATCCCCTAAAATGCTTAGAAGATTGTAGAAAAAAACTTTTGTGAAAATTTGCTAAAACACAAGCAATGGTGAACTCTCTGAAATTCTCATCCATTACTATTTTTCCTGTATTTTGTAATGTCTCCTTCAACTCAAGAGCAATGCCAAATTTTTGCTGTCAGCTTCAATTCTTTTATGAATGAAGTAATATCAATAAATAAAAGCATCACTAATAGCCATTTCCAGTCTTTTGCAGAATGAAGTAACTTATACAGAAATGAATGTATTAATAAATGAATACAAACAATTTGCAATTTTATTATTTAGTTATGATGAGAACACGATTTATGAATTAACAAAAAATGGTTAGGCTTAAGCTGTAGAATGAATTGTTATGAATAAGAAATGTTATTAAGTTCCTAATATAATAAAACTGATACTAATTTTTAGTGTACAACTATAAGAGTACACTATGAAAAGTAATTGTATACATGGAATGGAGAGTCATTCCCAAGCAGTTAGTTAGACATTAGGTAGCAATAAAAAATTGTTTCAGGTTATTTTTCTGTATTTTCACTGAATGAATATTTAGCTTCAGTATGATGATTGCTCAGTACAAGGTAAATAAGAATCAAGGAAAGGATAAATCAATGAGAATTAAGTTTTATGATTGTTTTCCTGTGAACTGCTCAAATAGAGTAAAGTTGAACTTAATGTGATTTATTGATTAAACTACTTTGGACATAACTTCAAAATTGTTGAAATTTAAAAATGAGTAATATTGTGGAGAGAAGAATATTTAGGAAAAGTTATTCGGAAGGTAACAAGCCATAGGCAATTAAAGCAAAAATTGACAAATGAGACAATATTGAACTAAAGAGCTTCTGCCCAGCAAAAGAAACAATCAATGGGGTGAAGAGGCAAACTTCAGAATGGGAGAAAATATTGTCAAAATATTGATCCAACAAGCGATTAATATGCAGAATTATGCAGAATATGCAAATAAACTAAAACAACTCAATAGCAAAACAACAACAACAACAAAAACAAATAATCTGATTTTAAAAATGGGCCAATGCCCTGAATACACATTTCTTAAAAGAAGACACGTAAATAACCAAAAAGTTGATGAAAAAAATGTTTAACATTAGTAATCATCCAAGGACATGCAAATCAAACCATAATAAAAGCTGTTGTAAATGCACTTGCTTGCTTCATTTATTTTTCTGCAAGTTCATTGTTGGAGTATAAAAACACTACCGATTTTTTTTGTATTGGTTTTGTGTCCTGCAACTTTACTGAATTTGTTTATCTACTCAAAGCATTGTTTGGTAGAGTCTTTAGATTTTTCTATATACCGGATCATGTCATCTGGAAACTGGGACATTTAACTTGTTTTCCAATTTGGATGCCCTGGCAAGTACTTCTGATACTATCTTAAATAGGCGTGATGAGACTGGGCATCCTTGACTTCTTCCTGGGCTTAAAAGACAAGCTTTCATCTTCTCTGCATTCAGGATGATATTGGCAGTGGGTTTGTCATATATGGCTTTTATTGTGTTGAGATACTTTCCTTCAATACCTAACTTGTTAAGAGTCTTTACCATGAAGTGATGTTGAATATTGCCAAGTGCTCTTTCTGTGTCTATTGAGATGATCATATGGTTTTTGTCCTTGATTTTGTTAATGTGGTATATCACATTTATTGACTTGTATTTGTTGAACCACCCTTAAAGCCCTTGGATGAACCCCGCTTTGTCATGAGGTATAATCTTTTTGGTGTGCTGTTGTATTCTGTTTGCTAATATGTTATTAAAGATCTTCGCAACTACTTTCATCAGGATATAGGCTGTAGATTTCTTTTTTGTTGTGATTTTAGCCTCATTGAATGAGTTTGGGAGAATGGCCTCAGTTTCAATTTTTTGAAATGGCTTGAAAAGGATTGGTATTAATTATTCTTTAAAGGTTTGGTAGAATTCAGCAGTAAAGCCATCCAGTCCTGGGCTTTTCTTTGTTGGGAGACTTCTGATTACTACTTCAATCTCATTGCTCTCTATTGCTCTGTTCAGGTTTTTCTGTTTTTACTTGGATCAGTCTCAGTAGTTTGTATGTGGATGGAAATTGTTCCATTTTCTCCAGGTTTTCAAATTCGTTTGTGTATAATTCTTCATAACAGTCTGTTATGATTCTTTGTTTTCTATGGTATTAGTTGTATTGTCTCCTTTTCATTTCTGATTTCTATTATTCGGGTCTTCTCTCTTCCTTTTTCAGTTAGTCTAGTTAATAGTTTATCTATGTGTTTATCTTCTCAAAGAACCAACTTTTTGTTTCATTTATTTTTTGTATCATTTTTTTGGGGGTCTCTATTTCATTTAGTTTTGCTCTGATCTTAATTATTCTCTTCATTTACTGATTTTGGGTTTGGATTGTTCTTGTTTATCTAGTTCTTTGAGGTGTAACATTTGGTCATTCACTTGAAGTCTTTCTTTTGACATAAGCATTTATTGCAATGAACTTCCCTCTCAGTACTGCTTTTCCAGTATCCCACAGGTTTTGGTATGATGTGTCTTTATTTTCTTTAGTTTCAAGAAATTTTTCGATTTCCTGTTTAATTTCTTTTTTTGACCCGTAAGTCATTCAAGTGGTGCATGTTGTTTAATTTCCATGTATTTGTATAGTTTCCAAAGTTTTGATTGTTATTGATCTCTATTTTCAATCCATTGTGGTTTGAAAAGATACTTGAAAAGATTTCAATTGTTTAAAATTTATTGAGACTTGATTGTGACCTAATGTGGTCTATCCTGGAGAAGGTTCCATGTACTAGTGAGAAAAAAGTATATTCTGTAGCTGTTGGGTGAAAGTTTGGTAGATGTCTACCAAGCCCAATTGGTCTAATGTGTAATTTAAATCCTGTGTTTCTCTGTTTATTTGTTGCCTAAATGACCTGTTCAGTGTTGACAGAGGAGTGTTGATGTCCCCAACTATTGTTTAGGGGTCCTGTCTCTCCCTTTGGTCTAACATTGTTTGCTTTATATATCAAGCTGCTCTGATATTGGGTGTGTTTGTGTTTGTGGTTGTAAAATACTCTTATTGGATAGATCTATTTATCATTAGATAATGATCTTCCTTACCTCCTCTTATGGTTTTTGGATTAAAGTTTATTTTATCTGATAGTAGGATAAATACTCCTGCTTGTTTTTGGTTTCCATTTGTGTGGTCTATATTCTTCCAACCCTTCACTATTGGTCTGTGTGAATCTTTACAGGAAAGGTGAGTTTCTTTCAGGCAGCATATAGTTGGATCTAGTTTTTTAATCTATTCATCCATTCTATGTCTTTTGAGTGGGGAAATGAATCCACTTACATTTTTTTGTTGTTGTTGTTACTGAAAGATATTGCCTCTATTGATTGAGTTTTGCATGGTTATTTTAAATATTTTTCCCTTTCTTTCCCTTTTATTGTTTGTCTTTGTTGTTTGTTGGTTTTCTGAAGTAGTAAGATAGAGTTTCTTCTTCTCATTTGCATATTTTCTCTGCCAGTGGGGTTTGTGCTTTCTCATGTATTCATGGTGATTACTATCAGTTTTTTTATACTAGATGCAAGACTTCTTTGATGATTTTCTGTAGGTCTGGGCATGTGGTGATGAACTCCTGCAGTTTTTTTGTTTATCTGGAAAACACACTATTCTCCTTCATTTCTGAAGTATAGCCTTGCTGGTTATGGTATTCTTTTAGTACTTTGAAAATATCATCCCATTCTTTCCTGGCCTGTAAGCCTTCTGCTGAGAGATCTGCTGTTAGTCTGATGGGGACCCCCATATAGTTGACTCAATGCTTTTTCACTTTCTGTTTTTAGAATTTTTTTGTCTTTGAGTTTTGACAGTGTGAATAGAATGTGTCTCAAAGAGGAACTTTTTGAATCTGATTGGGGATCTTTGAGCCTGCTGGATCTGAAAGTCTATATGTTTCCTAATACCTAGGAAGTTTTCTGCTATTATTTTATCGAATATGTTTTGAATGCATTTTTACTTTCTCTTCCCCTTCCAGAACATGCATAATTTGGATTTTTGTATGCTTAAGGTTGTCTGACAGCTCTCACAGGTTTTCCTCATATTTTGTAATTCTTTTTTTTTTTTTTTTTTTTTTTTTTGGTCCACCTGTGTTATTTCAAAAAGCCTGTCTTCAAGGTCAGAAATTCTTTCCTCTGCTTGCTCTAGCCTATTGCTTAAGCTCTTAGTTGTATTTTTTTATTTTGTTGAATGAATCCTTCAGTTCACGAATTCTGAAACATTCTCTTATAAGGTAATTATCTCTTTGTAAGAGATAATTTCAGATCCTGGATTTTTGTTTGTTTGTTTGTTTTTGTTTTTGTTTTCCATTTCATTGTGTCATCTGTCTGAAGTTTCTTGTATCTCACTGAATTTCCTTAAGGTTGTTGCTTCAAATTCCTTTTCAGTCATTTCATATGTTTTCTGTTGTTTGCTGTCTGATACTGGAGAATAATTGTATTCCTTTGGGGGTGCAATCTTTTCTTTTCTTTTTATTTCATATTTCTAGTATCCCTATGTTGATGTCCGACCATCTCTTTGAGCAGTTGCTTCTTCTAATAATCAGGAATGGCTTCTGAAGAGAGAGACACCCTCCTGTAGATGTGTTTTATATTGACTGTCAGGTAGGGTGTTTTAGATTTTTTTCTGGGTAGACACAGTAGTGTAATCTCTGTGTGGTTACCTTGGCCATATTCAACGTCAGAGTTGTCTGTGAGTGTCACTGTGGACTAGACACTGGGGCACTCAGTAGTTCCCTGCTGAAGTGGAGTATATTGGGATGGGCCTTCAAGGTAATGGGTGAGATCTTAGGTTCTTGGGAGAAGTGCCTGGATGCCCTATCACTCTTTGACTGAGGTTGGTGATGCTGAGTGGCCTTGATGACACCCCAGTTATCATCCTGTGACTCTGATAGGTGCTCTGTGGTGATCAAAAGTTCCTCAGCTTAAAAGTACTACCCTGGGTGGGGTTCCTGTAGGTCAGGATTAGAACCTTAAGTTTTGAGGGGAATATTTGGGTGCTCATCAGCCTCTCAGCTAGAGTGAGTAACTCAATGGTGTCACTGGGTCTCCAGGAAGAGTCCTGTTCCCATAGGAGAGGCATTGAAGTACTCTGTAGCTTCACAGTTGAAGTGAGAGACACTGATTGGGGTCATTGGATTTGTGTGTGGACCCTCTACTCTCAGGAGGGACACTGGGATGGTCTACAACACCACTGTTGAAGTGGGGCACTCTGCTAATACTTTGTGAGATATTAGCAGTTTGGGGTGGGAACCATTACCCCCAAGAAGATTACTGGGGCCATCTATAGATGTTCAGTTGGAGTGCTCACTCTGGCTGAGGTCATTGCAATTGTAGAAGGGCCCCTGTGATCCTAAGTGTGTTACTCATAAGCTGGAAAGGGCTGTAATTCATGAAGTCACTGGGACTGTGGGTGGGCTGCAAATCAAGGAGGTGAAAGATCTGTACATTGAGAGCTATATATCTCTGCTGAAAGAAATTAAGGAGTACACAAAAAGATGGAAAGACATTCCACTTTCATTGACTGGAAGAATTAATTTGTGAAAATAACCATACTTTCCAAACAATCTACAGAGTCCATGAAATCCCCATCAAAATGCCAATGACATTATTTACAGAAATAGAAAAAAGCAATCCTAACATTCTTGTGGTACACAGAAGATCCCAGACACTCAAAGCAATCATGAGCAAAACAAACAAACAAACTAACTAATAAATAAATAAATAAATAAATAAAGTCAGAGGCACTACAATACCTCATATCAAATTACACTACAAAGCTGTAGCAACCAAAGTATGGTACTGATATAAAAGCAGACACATAGACCAATGTAACAGAATAGAGAACCCAGAAATCAATCCATGTACTTAGAGCCATCTTATCTTTGACAAAGTCACCAAGAACCCTCTTCAATAAATGGTGCTGAGAAAACTGGATATCCATGTGCAAAAGAATGAAACTATACCTTTACCACTGACTATATGCCAAAATCAACTCAAAATGGGTTAAAGACTTAAATATAAGACCCAAAACTATAAAACTCCTAGAAAAAAAACATAGGGAAACACTTTTGGGTGTAGGACTGGGGAAAGACATTATGAATAAGAACCTAAGTCACTGGCAACAAAAGAAGAAATAAACAAATAAGATTATATCAAACTGAAAACCTTTGGCACAGCAAAGGAAACAACTGACAGAGTGAAAAGATAGCCTACAGAATGGGAGAAAATATTTTTAAATTATACATCTGACAAGGGTTTAATATCCAGAGTACACAAGGAACTCAAATAACTGTAAAAAAACCCAAACAACCCAATTAAAAAGTGGGCAAAGGAGTGTAATATACATTTCTCAAAAAAAGCCATACAAATGGCCAACAGGTACATAAAAAAATGCTCACCATTGCTAATCATCAGGGAAATGCAAATCAAAACCACAATGAGATATCTCACCTCAGTTAGAATGCCCATTATCAAAAAGACATAGAATAACAAATGCTGGTGAGAATGTGGAGAAAGGGGAATGCTTCTACATTGTTTGTGGGACTGTAAATTAGGACAGCCATTATGAAAAACATTATGGAGGTTTCTCAAATAACTACATATAGAATTAACATAGGATCCAGCCATACCACTACTGAGTATAGACCCAAAGGAATGGAAATCATCCTGTCGAAGGGATACCTGCACTGCCATGTTTATCGTAGCTCTATTTACAGTAGCCAAGTTATGGAACCAATCTAAATGTCCATCAATGGATGACTGGATGAGAAAAATGTGGTATATATACACAATGGAACACTACTCGGCCATTAAACAATGAAATTCTGCCATTTGCAGCAAAATAGATGAACTTCAAGAAAATTATGTTAAGTGAAATAAGCGTCACAGAAACAGAAATACTACATTTCCTCACTCATTAGTGGGAGGGAAAAAAAAGAAAGAAAAAGAAAGAGATAGAGCAATCATAATATTAATTTGAACTTTCAGAAGGAGAGAGCAAATCTTTGGTTACTAGAAGTTTGAAAGGGGGAGAGGTTTAGCAATAAATTGGTTAATGGACACAAAGAATGATTATGTGCTGTATTGATGAATATGCTAATTATACTGATTTGATCATCACATATTGTGCACACGTATTGATAGTCAACTCTGTACCCCACAAATATTTATAATCAATTACATTTCAAACACACACACAATGAGATATCATCTCACCCTGATTAGAATGGCTGTTATCAAAAAGGTAGAAAACAACAAATGCTGGTGAGGATGTGGAGAAATAGAACACTTATACACTTTTGGTGGGAATATAAATTAGTATAGCCATTACGGGAAACAGTATAGAGGTTCCTCAGAAAACTGAAAATAGAACTTCTATGTGATCCGGCAATTCCATTACTGGGTATTTATCCAATGGAAAAGAAACTAGAACATATAAGAGGTATTTGCACCCCAATGTTTATTGCAACACTATTCATATTGGCCAAGATATGAAATCAGCCTAGGTGTCCACTGAAAAATGAATGAATAAAGTGTACATATGCACAATGGAATACTACTCAGCATAAAAAGAATAAAATCTTGTCATTTGTTGCAACATGACTGAACCTGGAAGACATTATGTTAAGTGAAATATGTCATGAACAGAAATATAAATATTAAATATTCTCACTCATATGTGGGAGTTAAAAATAAAAGGTTGAAGTTATAGAAATAGAGAGGTGAATTGTCATTGCTAGAGGTTGGAAAGGGTAGGGGGAGGAGCGTTAGGGAGAACTTGGTTAATGGATACAAAATTACAGCTAGATAGGAAAAATACTTGCTAGTGATCCACAGTAGTGCTAAATGTCTATAATCAACAAGAATTTATTGAATGTTTTCAAATGTCTAGAAGAGAAGAGCTAAAATTCTTTCTTTCTTCAGAAAAAAATAAATTTTTTTTGCGATGATAGGTATAACTACACTGACATGATAATCATACATTGTATACATATATTGAAATATAATTTTGTACGCCATAAATATGTACAAGTATTGTGTGTCGTTTAAAAAAATAAAAATTTAAAAAGATACCAAGCTAATCTTTGCAAATAATGCATCTTCTCAGATTTGTCTTTTTCATCCTATGTATAGTGAACATTTGCACCTACCTAGTATCCCTTCCTATTTCCGCATACATCTAAAAGTATCCCAGTATTTTATTGCGTTTCCATTCCTTTCAATAATGTCCTGTAATCCCAATTTAAGGGACAAGACTTGATTAGTTTAAGCTAATTGGTAATTCAAACGTAACTTAATATTGATATGATTTCTGGACTGTTACTCAGATGATTTTTCTGTGTGTGTCTTGGATGTGTTGATGTGAAGTCTAAATGTCACTATTTTGCCAATATGAAGGAAGGGAGCTTAAGACAAGCTAACACTGAAGAGGGCAGAGAAGGTAAATGAAAAGAAACTGGGTCCTTGATACATTTTGCTGCTGAAAGTAACTATATTAATTCCTGTATTTTTCTATTCTGTTAGCCAGTAACAATCCACTATGAGTTTTCTGTTTTTTGAGACACAGCTTTGTGTCATTATTTCATAATGAAATAATGCTTGTGATTTTAGGATTTGGAAAAAATTGATTTGTGCATACTATGACCTTGAATCCCCCAAAATCTAGAAATAAAACTTACCTGAATAGCATAATTTTAGCCATCAAGCAGCTACAAATTATCCACGAATCAAGTTTATGATATTAAAATTAGAAAATCAAGATACAGAGAGATAAATTCAACTTAACCAATGAAAGGTACTAATATGCAATATAAAAATAGAACCAAAGGAAACAATAAAATACAATGTATTCCTTCTGTTATTATAGAACACTGATTAAGTTACATATATACAGTGGTACGCATGCAGATAAAGTAAGGTTATATTACATAGAAGGTAGCTCCGGTGTGACTTTAATTGGTCCTATTTTCAATTAATCTGAGTAACTGAGGTAACCAACCAGGATTTATATGGTAAGTCAAAGAGATCAGCATGTAGAGTACATATTTACTAAAGCCTTTACTTTTATTGCATGTTAGGATATGCACAACTGACTGTAAGATTATTCTGACTTTTTATGAGCAAGAAAATACAGTGCAAGACTGTGCTTTGTTTCCCAATCATCATTATTTTATTGCATATATTTTCTAATTAAATGACACTAACAAGACTGGGAATAGCTTGATGTTTGGAACAATAATGCTAGAACTCAAACTGTCCTTAGAAAGTGGGATAATTCAATGGCATTTTAACAGGTTAAAATTAGAGGTTAAGCATATGAGATTATTCCCTTAGGGAAGAAATGCATCACCTAAAAATAAATCAGATATTATCTATACCAAAAGTAGCTGTGATTTCCCTATTCCTTTTTGAGTATCCATGCTGTGTGCTTCAGTGATTTGAAGAAAAGCCAACAGAGTCTTGCTTCTGTTTGTGTTTCTTCTTCTGAATAGGGAGTAATTTTATTGAAATCCTTCTTACTTTTATTTATCCATTGCCAAATACAGGAATAGAGAAGAATTCATATGTATGACTCAATACATTTGGAATAGTAAGCCATAAGTACATACTCCAATGGTAATTTGATTTATATATTACAGAATCATAAATTAAATTATTTAAAAAACTGTAGCAGAGAGGAGCAGAGAGGAATTGTACAGACTCTTGTCATTGTGCATTTCTGCATGGGACATCATTGCACAGGCAGGCTTCCCTGGAGTCCTAGATATATATTGCATTATAAACAAAACAAAACAAAACAAAACAAAACAAAACAAAACAAAAAACCCATATTCTATTGAAAGACCTGTAGGTAGGCAGGTTGTGATCCTGCTACTTACTAATGGTATGACTTTATCAAGTCATTTAATCTCTCTAGAACAAGGTTCCAATGGGATGCTAAATGTGACTTTTCTGGACTTCTGACCATAGGATCAAGACCATTTGTATAAGACAAGCTAAGAAATTGTAAAACTGACTGTGGGACTCAGCTCATCACCCATTTCTAGAGTTTATGAGAAAAGTCAAGGAGATTGATTAAGAAAGTGTAGTATTAGGGATTCCTTGAAAAGAATCGACAGTATGCAGTCCATATTCAATCCATAATTCTTTGGGAAAAGGAGTGAACATCTTCTAAGATGGGCTAATGTGGGCTTGGGAAAAACTTTAAGAAAGGTTGATATTGGTTTTCTTAAATTTAGAGGTGTCCACACAAACTTGTTTTTACTCATATATGGAAAAGTCTAAGGACAAGGGGCCAACTGATTTCAGAGGGAAGGCAGAAGGCAAGAATGGAAATGGCATGATAAGGATATGCGTTTCCTGTTGGCCAGATATGGCCCCCAAAGTTGAATGCTGACTCAAGCGATTTTGAATAGGCTTTATCCAAGAGAACAGTGGTGGTGTTGAGGGAGGCGAGGGAGGTAAGACACTAAAGAGAAAGTCTATGTCGGGGAGTTGGTCAGATGCCAGGGGGTGAGGGGATAGGAGTGAACTGTGAGAATAACAAATTACATGATCTAGAAATAGAAAATGCAAGTTTTCCAAAGATTGGGTCTCTTCATAATCCACAAAAGTTTTTTTGGTGGGGTAAATTACTGTTTGGAAAGCTACTATATGTGAGGGTGTTTTCTAAGAGCAAACCACTGATATGTTGCAATACAAGATTTTTTTTTTTACCTTTTCCCCTATTGCATATCTCCCTATTCTCTGGCAGTTTTGAAAAGCCAGAAACAGCTAAGAAAATGGAGGTAAAATAGAAAAGCCAAAAGGCATAAAAATAAAAAAAAAAAGCACACCCATTTATTAACCATCCCCTATAGTCTTTGGAACCTAAGTCAGGTCTGAACTTGAGCGGAGAAAAAAAATAATATAGATATTATTATTATTATAATAATATAGATATAGATATTAGATTGTCCTAGAGCCTGGAAAAAAAATGTTGTTGAAACTTTGAAATTATTAGAAAATCTTGCTTAGATATAATAGCAGCTGTAATAATGAGGAAGACTAATATTACTTTCTGCTTAAAACCTAGTCTATTTCACTCAAAAAACTATCACCGTGTTACATATAATCAAATAGCACAATGTTTCTTCCACACATACTCTGATGATGAGATATAGTTCTTTGGTTTTCATAAAATACTAGCATTTAGTAATTGTTTTCTGTTGCCTACAAATGTAAGTGCTTTATTATATATATGTTTATCTTTATACAATCTTTAAGATGTGGATATGATTATTATGCCATTTGACAGATGTACAAACTGAGACTTAGAATGATTAAGAAATATTCCCAAAGGCATTCAGCCAATATAGAGAATGCATGCATTTTAACCATGGTCCACTTGACTCCACAGTATTAAGGACTGTGTTCTATTAGGCAATTTCTCTGTCTCATTTAATATACTCTTTCCAAATATGCTATTAGCCAAACTTTACAACCAGAATAACTTACACTGTTCAGACCTGACTCCAGGGTAACATAAAAAGGGGACAGAGTCTTCCTGGCATCACTTTTATGCATGCCTTTCTCCAGGGCTGTTTTACAAGCTCATTATATGTAAAAAATACAGGGTGGGACATGATAAATGTCAGCTAAGCAACTCCATATCAGGACAACATAAAAATTCTACTGAGGAACTTATTTTAAATGCTGGGCCAGGAGGACAACTGTGTAAATATTTATGTAAATGAATTAAGGCTTAGTAAAAATTCAACCCATGTGGCTGCTTTCTTAAAATGTATTAGACTCTATGTTTCCACTCGATCCAATATTCCTCTAAATACAATCTCAGATTTTATGACCGAACTTAATAAATGATAATTAAGTTTTAAAGCAATATTTTCAGTTTAATCTTAAGGAAGGTAATACCCAACTCTAATATAAAACTAATATTATACAGTAAGTATTTTAGTTTCTAACTCACTCTTGCCAAAGACAACTTCAAAAAGAACTGTTTTTATTTCAGTTTTAAAAGACATATTTTAAATGAAGTAATCAGTTTTCCTCTAATTGTTATTACAGGTATTTATCAGGGTATAGTGTAATCAAGTCATATTGTTAGAACATAAATTGCTGAAGGAAAACCTCTAACAATCTAGTTTACAAAACTTGTATGTTATTTTAAATTTTTTTCTTTTTAAGGATTTCAGGTGCAGAGAACTGGCTTAATTAAAATACTTTCTTGGGCCGAGCCCGTGGCGCACTCGGTAGAGTGCTGCGCTGGGAGCGCGGCGACGCTCCCACCGCAGGTTCGGATCCTATATAGGAATGACCGGTGCACTCACTGGCTGAGTGCCGGTCACGAAAAAACGACAAAAATAAATAAATAAATAAATAAATAAATAAAAATAAAATACTTTCTTCCTAAAAGATACCCTCATTTTTCATGCATGGTGTTATTTTATTTTCTTTTGCTTCATTTTGCTTTATTCTTTAATAATAGAATACACAACAATGTACCCCAAACCAAGCATAACAAATAATTTATATATGAACTTATATGCTCAATTTTATCACCTCCTTCATATGCATCAGTTTCCACCATTCTAAATTTTGCCTGTAGCATTTCTTTTTTTTTTCAGATGTATCTCACACATATGTGTACATGATATGTGTATATGTTGCCTAATAATTTTTTGAGCTATATATAAAGTCCGTAAACCTAAATTCCTTTCACAGGACTTGAATTTTTACTAAATATTTTGCTACAAAAAAATGATCAATAGCTATTTGTATAGTTTAATATCATTGATTTACATAGCTGTGCAATAGTTCATTATGTACCTTCTTTGATTATTAGTCAAATCTCATGTAAGTGAGCACTTGTATTTTTTCTTGTTTTTTCTTTTCTTTTTTTACCATTTCAAAAATAATAAGAATGTTATCATATACGTGGGAGGAGATATGTACCCAAAAGTGTAACTAACTGTGGAGTTGTGCTGTAAGCAAATGTTTAATATTACTCAAATTGTTTTTCAAAGGTTGTAACAATTCTTACCCCACACTAGCAATTTGTAAGAGATCCAATCAGCCAGTGGTCTCTGAAACACGATATAGTAAGACTTCCATATATTTTTTTACCAACTAGTTATAAAATATTACATCATTGTGATCTTGATTTGAATTTTCTTTATTACTAAGGCTTAACAAATTTTCATATATTGATTGGTCATGTGTTTTTCTTTTTGCATAGTTTGTATTTATTTCATTAAAAAATTTAATAGTTATACTGAATTACCCCCTAAATGCCAGAATTACCCAAACACATATTAAGCCTTTGGGTTGAGAAAATTCTGAAAACAATTAAATATGATATAGTTAAATATGATAAAGAAAAATGACTTTACTTTTTGGCTACTAGTTGAGTCAACAAAATATCCCCATTACTTTCTGTAATCTTACTTTTTATTTAAGGGGCTATGTACCATCATTATAAAGGTAGATTATAATATTCAAAATATAGACATATGAATCTGTAGAACAGAATTCTAAGTCTACAAATAAATTATATTCTTTGATAACACTAGGTTTCAGATAAAGCATTGCAAACACATGGGTAAATGGAGATTTATTAGGTAAACAGTGATGAAAGGTCTTATTTGAAATGTGAAAAAATAGATAATCCATATTCCATACCTAAGGCTAACATTAATTTAAAAACAGTTTGAAAACTCACAAAATTATTAGAAAAGAAGGAAATAATTTAATCATCCTTAGAAATGAATGTGATTATTATTTTAAAACCTGAAATTAGGGAAACTTACAACGAAACTGCTAATATGATTTATTAACAATTACTTTCTGTATTTAATAAAAACATATTTCTAAAGAAACTAATAAGTGCCTATTAATTATGTAGGCAAAGGAGATGAACAGGCAATTTGTAAAGAGAAAAATAAAACAAAACTATTAGCAAATAAAGAGACAACTGATAAATGTTTATAGTCATCGAATAAAATGCAAACAGAAACAAGATATAAATTTTTATTTCTTTAGAAAAATAGATCATAAAATTCAATGCAAACAGTTATTACTCAACCATGTGACTCCTGTGGTATTGTTGCTGGTACATATGTGCATAACATTCCAGGGAAAACAGATTCTGAGGATAAACTGCGAGCCATAAATGTTTCATAACCCTGGCATATGAACTTGTTTCCTGAAAACTATCTTAAGAAAATAATTTTTAAGAAGAAAAATACTGTAGGATAAAACTTATTATGATACTAATTCGATCGAGAACTACTGGAAGTAGCCTAGATATCTAAATATGAATGATAGATTAAATTTATTCCTTTAGGCAGAAAGTCCTTTTCTTCATTCTCCAACTATGTAATTTCGGTCATCTTCAGCATCATCTAATTGAGAAATGGGTTTCTAACACCCTCAAGTCGTTCCTACTCTTTGTCCCAATCCTGATTTCTGTCTTTGCCACATGGCCTCATGGTATCCTGTGAAAGACTTATCTCATTAGAGCGTTCATAGCATTTTCTTGAAAGTAATGTACATGTCATCTGGGGTCTTCTTGCCCTTTTAGGCCTCAGTTGTTTTCTATTTGGAAATTCAAAGTCTTTCTCGATATTTCTGGAGGAGCTGACTTTCTCATGACCGACTGTGGTCTACTGCTCCATGTTAACAGTCTCTGTGACCCAGACAAAAACAGTAAGGGAAATCCTTAATTCCACTGACACCCACTAACCATCTATTGTATTTTGAGAAGCGTTGTGAATTTATGTTGTAGGAAAGCAAATATTTCAAATTATAAACAAGAATTTCCTACTCTTCTTTTCTGCCATTTCATCAGGAAATTTTCACCAGCTCTTCGTCCAACTTAGTTTTCTGACCTTTAGTATTCTATCTAGTCTTCCCCTCTTCACATACTTATTGTTACCCTTTCTTTAAAAACAATGTTTCTCTTATCATTCCATTTTCTCAAGTCAAGCAATTCTGCCATCTGGGATTTTTATTTGTTTGTTTTGCCTTAGATCCTCATGAATACAAACTTAGACATCTCATCTTTTGCCCTGATTAGCTTATAAAGTCATTTTTCTAAGCAGAACTCTTTAAAAAGTAATATTTTTACCCTCTATGCTTATAAATATATGCTTATTTGTCAGTTTCTCTTATTCATAATGAATTGTGTGGTATCAGAAAGCATCACTCTTTTAAGTTGGTATTCATGGCATCTAGCAAAATTTCTTTTTCTTATTTTAAATTTTTATTTATTATTACCATATTCATTCTTACAGATCGTAATATTTCTTTATGCTATTTGCCCACCCTATCACTTCCCAAGCCCCCTCCTTTCCTCACCCCCATCTCTAATATCCTTAGATTTGTTCTCTCCTTCTGAAAGTTCAACATATCGTTAAGGTCTTTTCTTTCTTTCTTTCCTTCATTCCTTCCATCTTACCTCCCCTCCTTTGCTCCATTCCTTCCTTCTTCCCTCCTTCCCTCCCTCCCTTCCTTCCTTCCTAGCAGCCAGCTATGGGTGAGAATATGTGGTATTTCTGTCTGGTTTATTTCACTTAACATAACTTTCTCCAGACTCATCCATGTTGCTGCAAATGGCAGAATTGCATTCTTTTTTATGGCTGAGTAGTAGTCCATTGTGTATATACACCTTATTTTCTTTATTCAGTAGTCCATCGGTGGACACTTATGTTGGTTCCATATTTTGGCTATTACAAATAGAACTGCAATGAATATGGGAGTGCAGGTATCCCTTCAATATGATGATTTCCATTCTTTTGGATATATACCCAGTAGTGGGATCACTGAATCATATGGTAACTCTATCTGTAGTTGTTTGAAAAACCTCCATACTGTTTTCAGTAATGGCTGTGCTAATTTACAGTCCCACCAACAGTGTAAAAGAGTTCCCCTTTCCCTGCATCCTCACCAACATTTGTTATTGTCAGTCTTTTTAATAATGGCCAGTCTAACTGGGGTGAGATGATATCTCAAATGTGGTTTTGGTTTGCATTTCTCTGATGACTAGTGATGCTGAGCATTATTTCATGTACCTGTTGGCCATTTGTATGTCTTCCCTTGAAAAATGTCTATTCATCTCCTTTGCCCATTTTTTAATTGGATTATTTGTATTTTTAGTGTATAGTTGTTTGGGTTTTTTTTGTAGATTTTGGATATTAATCCCTTGTTGGATGTATAGTTTGCAAATATTTTCTTCCTTTCTATAGGTTGTGTTTCCACTCTGTTGGTTGTTTCCTTTGCTGTGCTGAAGTTTTTTCATTTAATATAATCCCATTTATTTATTTTTCCTTTTGTTGCATGTGCTTTTGGGGTCTTATTCTTGTCCAGTCCTGTTACCCGGAGTGTTTCCCCTATATTTTCCTTAGTAATTTTATGGTTTCAGGTCTTATATTTAGGTCTTTAATCCATTTGAGTTGGTTTTGGTATTTGGTGAGAGGTACAGGTCCAGTTTAATTTTTCTGCATATGGATGTCCAATTTTCCAAGCACCATTTATTGAAAAGGCAATCTTTTCCCCAAGGTACATTCTTGCTGCCTTGTCAAAGATCAGTTGGCTGTAAGTATGTGCATTGATTTCTGTGTTTTCTATTCTGTTCCATTGATCTGATTGTCTATTTTTATGCCAGTACCATGCTGTTTTGGTTTCAGTAGCTCTGCAATATAATTTGAAGTTGGGTAGTGTTGTGCCTCCAGCCGTACTTTATTTTTTTTGCTTAGGATTGCTTTGGCTATTTGGTGTCTTTTGTTCTTCCATATGAATGTTTGGATTGCTTTTTTTTTATTTCTGTGAAAAATGTCATTGATATTTTGGCAGAATTTCTTTATGTAATAGGTTTTCACTAAATATTCATATATACTGAGTGAATGAGCAAAAAAGGATTTTTTTTTTTTTCATATTGATTGATCTCCAGGCTGGTGTTACATACTTTTTGTTGTATAAAATAAATTAATATTAACATATGTTGATTAAATATACAGTTGAAAAAAATGCTATGGAGAATTTACAGAGAAGTAAGTTACAAAGAAAAGAGACATCTTCAACATTGTTTAAAGATTCACTATTCAGGTAAAAAAAGAGTGATCTCAAGATTAACGATAATTGTAGAATCATTAGCATATGTGCACAAAAAGCATCCAAAATACTAAAGTAGATTTTTGAAACTTTTAACTGGAACCCATGTTTATTGAGATTTAATGAGACAGAGGAAAAGAACATTAACCTACAACTGAGAAAATTTTATTTCAGATTAAAATATGATATAAATTAGTGTAGGCCAGAACTTTCTATGTTAGTCTGAAATTCTTTTTTGAAAAAGCACAGGATTAGGATCATAAATAGAATGAAAGAGAAACTGATTGAAGGAGACCTGTAGAGATTGCATATTTGTGGGATGTAACTAAAATAAATCATAGAGGGCTTTAATTTCTTCCAAAGTCATACATTTGTTGCAAGTAATAAGGGAAAGATAGTTTATATAAAAACATTGCACAATATTATGAAAATCTGCACATTTAAAGGAAGAGGCATTTTAAGGTACATGTACATAAGGACAAAATCATGGGAGAAATTGGAAATGATACGATGATCTGAGAGTAATATTGAGGTCCTGATGAGTTGGAGAAAGAGACTCATATTTCCCTAAAACATCACTCAAGTACCATGGAAGCAAAGGGAATGCCTGTGGATTTTCAATTTGCTATCATTATTATGATTTATTTTACTAAAACCAGGGAATTTAAAAACTAGATAGATTGAATTTTGAAATTTTTATTTATCATAAAACAACAGCTACAATGGTGGGATTACTCATTGAAATTTATTTCTAGCAAAGAAGAAATCTTCAGTGAGATAGAAATAATGCCAGGAATTTTAGTATCCAGACTGGGTTTTAACACTATAATTGGCCTCAATCATGCCTTTTAGGTTTAAGATCTTTGTCTTAAAATAAAGATTTTGGATTGTATTATTTTTAATGTGATTTTTTGCTCTCTCATAATTCTTAGAAAATTATGCTTAATGTGTCTATGTATCTTTCTATGTTTTCCTCTCCTTTATTAAGACTATATAAATGATAGTGTCTGACATTTATTCACCTGGTCAATAAAAATGTGTAGAATGAATAATAACAAACAGCAATTTAACAATCGATTTGTTATTGTTTTATATAGATGAGAATATCTATATGCAAATAGTATTTTAAACTGGGAATTTTACACAGCTGCATCATTTTCATTTAATTTTCTATTGAATTTGATCTAATTCAGTTCTTTATATGTCATCCACAATATTTTACATATTGATAAATTCTATTTTGATGAAACATTCTAATACATACCCTAGACAAAGGTTTTTGTTTGCTTGATGCTTTTTCATGGCTAAATGTTTAAAAACATTTCTCACATAAAAATTTATATACGGGAACTTGAATAACATTGGATATGTCCTCAGCAGTAGTTGTAAAATAGATGCTGAAACAGTCCCCATAGGGCTGTTTATTATACACCCCTTAATAAAAGAAGACTATATAATATTATAATACAACTCAATAAAGGTGATTCTAATTGAAGAAAATAGCATTTGTTGAATGGCCATTAGGTGATAGGCATTCTACACTTATTATCTGACTTTTTTCAATATCATTGAGTAATGGATAGGACATCCAAAAAGTGAGAAAATGTCAAGAGTAACAGATCTAATATTGGCCAACCTGGGATGTGACTCCAGGTCTGACTCCTAAGTCTGAACTCTTTCCGTACAGTCATGGTACATCTACTGTCCTGGTGTAAGTTAATGTTCTCCATTTTACACCCTGTTTGGTTAAAGATTGTACTTAGAATTCCTGTAGGGGTGATTTTATTCCACTTACCTCAAATTTTAATCTCCATCCGGGTATGTTGAAACACAGATTGCTGAGCTTCACTGCCATAGGTTCTGATTCAGTAAGTCTGTAGTGAGGTCCTTGAATTTTGAACAAATTTCCAGGTGTTGGTGGTGTTTGCTGTAATGGAGAACATAATTGCTCTAAGTTAATGAACTCCAGTGCACTTGGTGTTTACAGAGAGAGGAATTTAGCATTCTTCAAGAAATTAATAATCTTTTATGGGAATAAAGAACTCAGATTAATAAATAATAATAATAATAATATATACCAAGGGGATTATTATTCCCTTTTCATAATACTCATATGTAGAGCAAGAGCTAGTTACTACTGAGTACATACTAGGTAACAGATATTAGGCTAAATATATTACACGGAAGTTGAAGTCCTCAAGATATCTACAAAGTTAACCGGTACAGGAAAAGTAGCAATTACAGCATGAGTGTAAGCTTTGCAAAGTGTAGGGTCTTTTATCTAATAGTCCATTTGCATCAGGAAATTGGACAATGCTCTGTGGAAAAACTGGAAGCACAGGTATTGTCCGTTGCCTTGCTATCTAAATGAGAGGTTCTGTTCTTATAAACATTTGTTTGCAATTATTCTGGCTTGTCTTCTGGCCCAACCTTTGTTGTGGTGGTGGTTGTTGTTGTTGTTACTGTTGTTGTTGTTTATTCCTGGAGAAGTGAGTGAAAAAAGTTTAAAAGTATCTGTTTTCATAAAATATATTTCTTCTTCTCTCTTACACTTGTGTATCACCCGCCTGTATCTCATCTCTTATTCTAAAAACTCCTCTCACTTCTCTTGCCTTCCTAGATCTTAAATTAGCAGTGCTTGCCAGAGTTTTATGTTCAACCCCTATCTATTTTCTCTGTAAAGCTCTCACCACCTCTAACAGATCCAAAATATAACTCTTTCGTGATTGTTTATTTCCTTACCCTTCTGCACTTTCTGATTCATGGTCTTGGCATGTCCTTTATCTGTTTATCTATACAGTATATTACTCTTCAGCTCAATTGTCACTTTTTCTACAATGTCACTGAATGCATTTAAAATTTTTATCTTTCATTGTAAATAAATTTGCATATATTTTGAACATTGTCTGCATTAATATGTATTATGCTTATTTATTTTGTTTCTGTCTCTTTCAATGATCCTGAAGTGCAGCTCCTGTGCCTTAATCTTTGTTTCCTTCCCTTTTGGACCTTGGAAAATTCCTGTTCCATTCAAGCAATGTACTGAGTAAATGATTGATAAGGTCAGCAAATTACAAATAATATATATATATATAAATGTGTTACCACTAAAACATGAGCACAACACTTAAATAGGAATAACTAGCATGTTAGAACTATTCACTCATTTCACCATCCCATGCTATTTAGTGCTAGACTGACTGCTGTCTGGAATATTCCCCTGCATTATTCTAAATATTTCTATATTTCATTTTCTGTTTCATTATCAAATTTGTTCTGTTGGTATAAAATCTCTGGAAAGAACCATATTTATCATAAATAGACATATTTCAGACACTTAATGTCTATTATGCAGAAAATTATACCAGAAAGTAGATATAATCAGAATGAGAGGTGAAAAGAGATCTAGAGAGATAGAGAAACTGTTAATGAAAACCCAACAGGTCTAATGCAGGGGCAAATTCATGAACATGCACTAAGTAGAAACTCATACATAGATGAGTTAGAAGCAGGGGAATGTAACAAGGGATAGCAGAGTCCCAGACATGGTTAATTAAGGACTTGGAACCAGATATTCTAAACTAAAGTTAAAAGTATAGATTCTTGAGTAGAGGAACAAAAACAGTGTGCTAAAATGCAACCTTGTTGTGACTTACTGATTCACAAGAGAATCTCTCCTCTCCAGTGCTAGGATTTGTCCTAGATTTGTGTGCAGAAGTTGAGAGAAAGTTCTTGAGTAATAGCCAGCAGAGAAAAATGTCAAAAAATTACAGGACACTTTTTGGCATTCTTTCTTTAGCTATTATGTGTGTAACACATGGTTTTAAGCTAGGAGGGTCTATATCTTATTCATTTTTATAGCCCAGGACATAGCACATGGAAGATTCCCAATAAATACAGTCTGAAAGCATAAATAAGTAAGTAAGTAAGTAAGTAAATAAATAAATAATAAATAATTAAACCTAAAATATTAACCTCTGTTCTCTTATACAAAGTCCAGCATTCTACTCCCACTATGGAGTATTTTGTTTATTATTTATTTATTTTTTTAATTTTACACTTTCATGCTGACAGCAGTGCCTTAAAAAACTGTTGCACTATTTTCTGGTGAACAAGCCTTAAGGTAGCACTAAGACCGAGTAGACTCAAGCAAAATTTGGAACATTCTATTTTGTGTAATTCCTTAATTGTTTTACCTCCCCAAACTGTATATATATTTGATTGGTATTAAGTTATCAACAGCAATTGATTGTGTATGTTCAGTAGCCCAAACCATGTCACTATAAAATGAATGTAATTTTTTATTTGACTTTAAACATTGTTTTCTCATGGCGAAATTTTAAGTAATATTAAATATCCCATCTTGCAGAGACATAATTTCAATTCATATCAAATTCCTATTTAATCTGTATTTCTCTTAAAAATAGTGCACTCCTAAGCCAACACAGGAATTCTTAAATTATCCTGGGTTGGGATGGGTTGATAGAAAAAAGATCAAAGTGGGTGTCACGGAAAATGATGACCTGGAGTTGAATGTTGAGTGAGGAATAATGGTTCACAAAATCACGATCAAACTCATTTATCTGCTTTCCGCATTTCATGTTTGCTGTCACCATTCTAGCGCAGATCATTTTGTGCTTATACAAATTGAAAAGCTTTTGGACCCTCGCCTCCTTACAAACTATTGTTTTTATGGCTGTCAAAAAATTATATTTTTAGAATTAAATAAGATCATGCTACTCTCCTATATGTTATCCAGTAGCTTCCTAGAACTTAAAATAAGATCCAAATGCTTTGTGGCCTACGCAATGGCCTAAAAGATCCTTAAACATGTTGCTTCTGCCTGCTATCCCTCCTTTTTCACTATATTTTGGAAATCTGATTTTTTTTTTCTCATTTTCCCTAATTTGAGATTTTTAATTTATTTCTTCCTCACCATTACTTGGATAAATTCCTCATACCTGAATTTTGGGGGTTGTAAAATGTGGGCCCAATTTTTTTGTCATTTGTCCTATAGATAGATTTATGTCCTAACTCTTTGAATCAGGGTATTGATTCAACCAATAGAGTGTAACAGAAATGATACGTTTGACAGCTGAGGTTGCATCATAAGATACGATGCAACTTCCATATATTTTACTGGCGCACTTGTGCTTCTTAAGCTATCACGTAAGAAGTCCAGCTATAAGGCTGCTTAGCTTGAGGAAGCCAAGACTCACAAAGAGAACACTTTTAAGTACTATCATCAGCAGCAGAAGTCTTCAAGTCATTCCAACCCAGGTACCAGTACACGTGAGTGATTGCAGTTTTAAACTATCACAGTTCTTAGCCAACCAGCCACCCCCAAACTTCACATCTTTCAAGTTAAAGTGTCAGATATGGAGCAGAAGCAAATCATCCCACTGTGTCATACTTGAGTCTTTCAACCACAGAATTCACTTGCATAAAATTGGTTGTTTTAAGCTACTACATTCTGGGATAATTTGTTATGCAGCAACAGTAACTGATTTATCATAGAAATCTCATGTCAAATAACACCTTCTCAGAAAATACTTTCTGATCAGTTTATTTAGAATTGATCCCTATCACCAAATTTTATTAACCATAATATTCATTGTCTACTTATTATTCATAGATTTATATAGCCAAAAACTAGAAATAACCCAAATATTTACCTACTTAATGAATAAATAAATGTGGGTTTATTCAGAGTGGAATATTATATAACAATTAGAATGAATGACTTATATCTACATGCACCACCGTAAATGCATAATGCAGACAAAATGTTGAGCAAAAATAATCAAATACAAAAGAATACATTCTGTATGAATCTTTTATACAAAGTGAAAAACAGGTGAGAGATAACCTTGAGTAGTTATTTATTGAAAAATGGCAGAGGGTAGCTGTTGTGTTCTGAGTGCTGGTTGCAATCTGTACACCACATGCATAGTATACTACCAGTTTGAATTTATTGGCCTCTAGTTACTTCTCCCTTTATAATTCATTCTGTTGTTTTCCTTACAATTTAAATTCTTAGGAATTGTCTTGCATTATCAATAGAACTACTTATTTATAACTATGTTGTCATCCTATTAGAATGCAATGAGAACAGGATCGAGTCTTTCTTGTTGAATTTTGTTAGGTCTTTGAATTATTATACAACTGTGTAATATTAATACTATGTAATCTTTTGTAAATTATATTTTAAGATTCATTATATTATCTGAAACATTTAATGGAAAGAGCTATTTGGACTGAATTATGGTAGATTCTGCAATTGAATCTGAGAGTATTTAACATTTAAAACCAGAAAAACATAAAGCTAAAAATTCCTGTGAAACTACTGTGTCATATCCTAATTAAACAAGTTAAATTCCTATTTTATGCCAAAATACCAAGTTTCAAGAGAGCCATAATTAACTGAAACATCTTCAGAGGAAAATTAAAACTACTCCAAAACATAACCTATATGAAAAGACTGAAGGTTGCCAACACTCACTTGGAACTTCTGCCTCCTTTTTACACCTCTGTGAATACTACTTTGTTTAAAAAGCATGGAGGAGTGTTCAATTTCTTCCCACTAAATCATGTAACTCATAATGAATTATTAATTTAACTATGTATTTAAGCTTAAACCTTTGCCAGATGCTTGGAACTTAAAATGTGATATCTGACTCCTCACCTCAGTGAGAATCTTAGCATGAATACTAGGCTGTGCTTGGTTTTCCACTCACCGGAAACTGGAATTTCTGGAATATTCTGGAAACTGCCTCCAGGCAGTAAGTTGAGACAAAAATAGTACTCCCTTTGTTTATTTCTCTTCTCTCAAGGACCAATATTCTGTGGTGCCTTTCCAATATGAGAGAACAGTTCTCTAGTTGTTTACAATGGGAGGGGAAAGCTAGTTCCCATTATTACGTTATGCTGGGTGCTGAATCAAGTCCATAGTTGTCAATTAATGATGTATTTTTGTACTTATTTAATATCTGCCTCAATCTTCAGATTGCAAACTTTGAAATTAGAGTTCTACCAATTTTTGTAAACAAAAACACACAAATCAACACAAAATGGTACTTACCCTGTACTTAGCACACTAATGAGTAACAAGAGCAAAGTAAATACATGATAAATGAATTACTTAGGTGCTAAGATATATATAAACTCAAAGGAAGCTTTTATAAGCTCTTATTTTATTTGGTCATCACAGGCATGTGTACTTTAAGAATATAAGTTATCTACATATGTATTAGATATCAAGGTTCACCTTCTCTACAAAGCAAAAGAAATATTGTTTTCTGCCACATTTACAATTTTAATGAATCCCCAAAATAATCCTATGTAGAAAGACTGTACCCATAAAAAAAGCGAGAGTCTGAGAATTTAAGTAGTTTATCAAAATTTATACAATTAATATCTCAAAACTTTGATATGAACTCATTTCTTTCTGCTTCACCACACTATGCAATTTATTTCATGGCAGTAGTAGCACAATTTGAGGTTATCAAATACATCATTTACTACTTTTTACTTGAGTTACTTTTTCATATGCTAATTATTTCCCAGGAATAATATATATGTGCAAACATTTGATAGATAAATTTATAATTATTTTTTCAACCAGATTGTAACTCTTCCACTGGCAAGAATCATTCCATGTACCTATATATACCATAATACCATAAAACTTATAAAAAGTGTTCATGAGATATATGAGGGGGTCTTCAAAAAGTTCATGAAAAGATCTGTATTATCTTTTAATTCTAATTTTCCACAAAATTTTTGAAGTACATATATATAAATAGTTAATAACTACATTAGTTTTACATATTTAATGCATATTGTTTGACTGATAGTATGACATTAGAACTACTGTTCACCCATTCATTAGTGTCTTTTACACCTATGCAATAAACTGTAAATTATAGATCTTTGGCTCTCACATCTACTCACAACTGATGAAATTTTATCCACTCCTCCTCAAATAAATAAATTGGAATAGTTGATGTACTTAAACCAGGGAGACTTGGTGATATACTATTTATGAACTCAATGTGCACCCTTTCTCCTGGGATGTAGCATCTATCCTCTTCTTCCTCTCATAATTTAGACTTCTTTTATACTGTATCAACTAAGTGCTCTTCTACTAACAGAATCCCATTTTACCCCAGTAACTGCTATCATTGCATGCCATAAGGTTATTAATTTCCAAGATATAGGCCCAGATGCTACTTGGTTTGCCTTAGTCCTTTTGCACTGATAATCACTGATGCAAAATTCATGCTGAACTAAGCTTGTGCACCAGATTTTCCCTACCCATATGACATTTTCTTCTAAATGTCTGTCCAGGACCTTATTCATTTAGATGTTGGCCTTCTCTCCATTGAATCAGGCATGTGGGAATTACAGCAGTAAACAGTTTGGTTTTAAACTGGAAATCAAAGTGCCTTTCATATAAACAGAATAATAGCTGCCAATGTGCCATCTTTTATTGTGCCTTCATATAGATTCTTTTTCTTATACTAGTTTTTATAACCGACATAGTCAAAATAGTGCAGCATGATGAAGATAATTAAAAACTGACAAAGATAAGTAAGAAGGTCTCAGTTTGAATTTCTTTTCTTATCCAAATATTTCCTTATCCATAAAGCATACTTGGAAATATCATCCACCAGATTATTGCAAACTTGTCATATGATTTAATTAGTTAATGTGGGCTTCTAAATGTGCACCCTGATATTTTTACAGGGTGGGTTTATGTAAAAGAATCTCTGTTTAGATTAGCTAAAGTCTTTCTTCAACCTCTGCCCAAATGTGCACAGGAGAACAATAAAACAAACAGTTTTATGGGATTGTACCATGAATTCTGGGGAATATCCATAAATATTCATTGCAATATTGATTGAATTATTTGAAGTGGACACACATATGGCACTTCCTCAGTGTCACTTGCTTAAACTACTCATTAATTGTCAGTCTGGGACAAAAAAAAAAAAAAGCCTTTCAAGATAACTGCAAAACAGAAGCACAGTACCAGATGTAAGTATTTGGTAGCTCTTCTGGACAAATAAGAGTAGGTTCCTGTGAATACCTAGGAACGTGTGAACTGATTTCAAGAAGTCTGGAAAATTTCTCTAAAACTATATATTATAATTTTTTTTATAATTAGTACTCATGTTCATTTTTCTGAGAACAGATTACATTGCTTTTAACAAGTTCTTTAAAAAGGTCATGGATCATTATTCTGCTTCTTTAATTCTACCATGACCCTATCCAGGTCTTAATTTTCACATTTCAGTAAATCATACCTATATGCTCTCTATATAACAATGGATCAAAAATAAGATGTTAACTCTCATTTCAAAACAGGAGAATGGAGGAGTCCCTTTCACCACATGACGTTTTGATTCTCAAATCTACATTTTCTATCATTGGAAAGACCTCATACAGAGATTGCCAAATTAGTGCATGTATCATGACTGAGAGGATAGGCTATATGCTTTGCATTATGTGGAACCCCAACAATTCTAGAGAGAGTGAATAAAAAACTCACACACACACACACACACACACGTTATATATAGATATATATAGTGAACACCAACAATCCTAGAGAGAATGAATAAAGAATGCATGTATCTATATTTCTGTTTTATATATAGTGATGCCAAAGGCACTTTTGAAACGAATAAATATAAACAGTAAAAATCAGATAAACTGTGGACAGAGTAAGGCATAGTGTAAAACAAATATATGAAATTATTTTTGGCAAAATGAGAACTATTGAACATAGGTAAAGAAGATCTCATGTAAATGCAAGTGATAATAATAAAGAAAGAGTAACATAAATGGAAGTGAATAAACTTTTGCATTACTTAAAAAAGAGGGAATTCAGTAGAACTTCCAACCATAAGCTTTCTTTCAGAGTAGTTTAAGAACTCTGAGGGAGTATTTTGTCTTGGAGAAGAAAGAGGGATTTTTGTAGAGTTTTAGCAAAAGGTAAGCTAATATCAAGAATAGCTGGTCAAAAATCTCTTTCGGATGAGGAAGAATAGTTCTCATGGCTTAGCAACAATTGTCTGTGCAATTACATTTAATTGAGAGGTTTTGGAAAGAGTAGTTGCTAGGACCATTGTAAGAGCAGCTGCAGAGGCCACGGCAATGCAAGAGCCACAGTGGACATCTGTCTTGCTTAACAGAGAGGATGAGTGTCATTACTCATCTATACCTTGGTTTGCACAGAACTCCAGATCTGCTGCTGATTGCAGTATAGAGTTGATTGATGATGACTACTGTCATGGCTCCTTATGATTTTTGTTTTTGAAGTTCTGTTTTAATCATGTATCAATGAGTGATGGGACAGAAGCATTAAGACTCTTAAAAAAACTCAACAACAGATAATGGTAATAACATATATTAATTAAAATCAACAGAGGGCCTTGGACAATATCTCCTGGCCAAGATTTGGCTATTGTTTTATTAGGTAGGGAATATTTTTTTCACCACCCCAAATCAGTACAGTAGGGTAGTTCAATATCTATACATTTGCAAATACTTTGTTTATACTTTTCATTTATCAATAGAATAAAGATTAGAGGAAAGAAAACATCAAAAATTTTATTTTAGTAATAGCATTTCTTATAACTATACAGTGGGAAATAATAGTCTCAGATAGGATGGAAAAAAGAAAGACAAAGAGTACAGAATTAATAATTCCTGTCATTTGAGAAGTCTTAACCTGGATGTTGTTTGTAGAGCTGTAATGACAGTCTTTTGCTTGATCTAATGTTTTGGGGAAACTGTCTCCTTCATGATGCTGGATGCTTAAGGAGAGCCTTGAGGTATTATCAATATCAGTTCTCCCTTTGACATAGAGATCTAATAGGTAGGTGTATGATATCTTTTTAATTGGGAAACATAAATCCAAAGTCTGATTTCCTGAAATTTCATTGCACAGTTTGTGATTAATAGTACCTGATATGGTGTTTTCCAATGTGGTTCAATATTAGTTGTACATTGATGGTGTTTCCAGTGAACCAGGTCTCTGAGCTAAAGGCTATGCAGAGATTTATGTGATTTATCCTAGGGAGGAACTAATGGGACATGATGATATGCTTGAAGCTGTTACAATAAATCACTACAAATTTCACCATATTGGCCTAAAAAAGAGCAAATCAGGGGATGAGATCCCCAGCTGTATGGTCCATTCATCTCGGGGTAATTTGTGATTTTTTTCTTTTGAAGTGGATCTTAAGGTTATGAAAGTTTGGGACAAGAGAACTGAAGTTCCTTAGATGGTTTTGCAAATTTTGTTTTCACTTTGTTATATACTTGTTCTATTTTCTCTGAGATCTTGAGGTAATTGGAACAGGATTACTTCTGGCTAAATGGCTGAGCCTTATAGAAATTTATTTATTATTGTTCAAAAATAATTGGGTTCTTCTCTCCGTTGCCTTGCATCCCATGAATTTGTCACCGCTTTTCCCCTGGGTGACAGAGCCACCAAAGATTACTCAAAGCCCATCTCTTCTGAGTAGTGAGAAGCCTCAAAAAGGGATTAATTTCCCCAAATCCTCAAGAGCGAGGCATTCCTTTCATTTGGGAAATTTAACCATGAATTGGGGTTTCCTTCCTGCATTTATTCTCCAGACCAGGAAGTTACAGGAAGAGACATAGTTGGGGTTTTTGCTAAGTACAGTTTAACAAGTTTTAACAATAGAAGCTGGTAACATGCAATTAAGTCGATCTACTAACAAAAGCTTGATTTTAGCAAAGATTCTCTTCTGACAGCAATTTCCCAGTATCTTTACATATCAATCAGTAGCCTGTCTGTCTTTGAGCCAGCAGCCTTGCTGTGTTACAACTCTTTATCTTACAACAGAGACTCAATAGCCTGGGGAAAATTTCCTGTTTTTTGTAAGGTCAATATCTGAAACTACAAGGCTTTGGAAAACCAGGCCCCGTGAAGTACATATGCTTTATGAATATTCCACACTCTCAATGTGTAAATATTTTCCAAGTAGGAAATACTAAGTCTAAATATTTGTTTTCTACTGTCAGAGAGTTGCTTTTTTGGAAGTAAAGTCTTTTCACCTACCAGAAAACAGATATGAAACTGAAAAACAGGAGAGAGGCTGATATATGAATAAGCCCATTATAAATATTCAAATGGCCTATAAGTTTTAGCTTTTGTTGGTGTCAAATCTGTATGGTTTTCCCAGAATTGTGGGCTTGAAAGGTAAGATCTTCGCAAGGTACATTCTTTGCAAACTTATTGAAATGTTTCCATCAAAACTTATTGATCATGGCTCTTAAATTTTTATTTCCATGGTTGAAAGGAAAGTCATATTTTTGAGACACCATTTTAACATCTTAGGGGAGACCAAAAAGTTGTGCTAAAAAAGACCATCTTGGTGGAGCAAATAATAGATCTTTTCAAGTGTGGTATGGGAGAACCAGTGCTTGAGAATGTAGTTAAGTCAAGACTCAATGCCAATAATCAAAAGTTAGTTTTGGCTTTGATTCTTGAGCTTAGTGAATAACCTGAATCTGTTTTAAAGAAGCTTAGCCTAATAATCTAAAGCAATACCCTTTTATTCTTGAGTCTGCTTTATAGTATGTGCCTCACACTGGTAGCCAATTCATTTAGAGAAAGCATCTAGTAGGGCTCTTGTATGGTTGCCATATTTAATAGGGGTGGCCAGCTGTAATTAAGCTGTGTTGTTTCCATATCATAACAAAATCATTACCCTCTTGAAAGGGACATATGATGTCTGTGTAGACATTTGCTCTCTGATCTCTAGATAGCCATGGTAAAAAGTACAGTCTGTGAAAACACTGTAGTTTGGCTTCCAGGAGACAGTTGGATTTGAGCAACACTCAGTGAGTCGTGATTACAAATCCACCTTAAAAACTTCCTTGTGATACTTTCAGATAAAAGCCATCAAAAGGCAATTCTAAATCTTGATTGTGTAAATGGATATCAAGGAGGTTAGAGTCAGGGAAATTCCTGACAAATGCATGGCAGTCCCAAGGTGTACTGTCCACTGGGACGGGGAAATGGTTGGCAGGGTTTAGGATCTCACAGCAATGAATAGATAAATGTGTGTTGGAGAGAGCTGAAGAATTTGGTAGAAGAGTCCAGGAACACAAAAATGTCTGAACAGCATGAAGAACTAAAAGATTATATGGAGATCTTTACATTTCAGTTGGAAAAAGCTTCAGTTAACTGAGCGAATGCTACAATTGGGCATAAATCAGAGGGTGGACTATCGCTAGGAGTCAATAAACAATGGATCTCTGATTTTCATTGTCCTCCTGAGATAGAACTCCAGATTTCATCATGACCTTTCATGTGCAAATAGAAAAAAATATTCCTAATAATAAGGAAGTTCAAGAATCAAGAGATTTTAAAGGGAGAACTTGATGTTACAGAATACAATCTTTAATAATTCTGTCCACAGCAAAAATTAAGGTGTGGCAGCTTTTGTCAGATCCTATACTGTACAGGTCTAGCCAGTTTGGAAAAGTTAGGAATCCATTGTCAACAGTATCCTACGAGACTGAGCATTCCTCTGAGGTGTCTTTTGGTAATTAGCCAGAAAACATTAAAAATACCTTTCTAATCTTTGAGAAAAAAGAACACTTCAATGCTGTGAAAGAGGAAGGCAGAGACCATGGTCTACCGTCCTTCAAGAGCCTGAGTATTAGCCAGTTTCATCAGCGAAAGAGCCAGATCAGTTGATATCTTTAAGGGTTTGCTGTCGCTTTTATGTCCCATATTTTCTTTCTGTGTCCCAGATGCTATTGTGGTTAGATTTCAGGTCTGAGATATCAGTAAGGGAGGTACCAGATAGTAAATAATCAGTCTGTGACATGATTAAATGATAGTTTGGCAATTCTTTTCCTGGACATTCCAGAAAGAGGCCTTCTGGATCATACTTAATTATAGTACACTGTTTACAAAATAGGTCTATTCCAAAAAGATTCACCAGGTAGTAAATTGTGTCAACTAATGAGAAAGCCCAAAGAGACAGGAAGGGGCTGAGACAAATGCCGAGTCTGAAGGTTATTTGAGATTTCTACCTCTAAGTCTGATTGCTACTTCAAGGAGCCATGATGGAAAAGTAATAAACTTTATGGTTGAGAGGGTAGACAGGTATCAAATAGAAATAGAACATTTTGTATTTACAATGGCATAGATATGCCTCCCTTTTCTATTAAGGGAAATTGTGAGCTAAGCAGAGCAACTAATTCCTCAAAAAGGCATCATTCTGGAAGATAAAGTTTGTCTTTTGTGTATTTAGATTCTGCCTTTCAAGTGAAGGCATGGCAATTCTTCTGTCAGTGATCCCTTCCTTTTTAATGACTATAGGTATTTGTCTATGCTGTTTTCGACCTGTACTCACACATGGGTTTATCTAAATGCTTAATCAGAGGATCTCTTAATTAGAGCTTAATCTTTCTTTCTAAATTAAAGTACCTTTAAAATGTTCGACAAACTCTTGTAATTCTGATAGAAGGGTAGTCTGCCTCCTATCTTCTGCTTCCTAAATAAATCTACCATTTTAGGATTAAGACCATCAACAAAGAAAGTGGATAAGCTGGAGAAAAAATGCAAGTGAAACACTTCAGGAAGTAGGACTGGGCACAAACTTTATAAACATGACCCCCAAAGCACAGGCAACAAAAGGAAAAATAAATGGGATTATTTCAAACTATAAAACTTCTGCATAGCAAGAGAAAAAAATAAGAGAGCAAAAGACAACCTATAGAGTGTGAGAAAATATTTTGCAAACTATGCATCTGACAAAGGATTAATATCCAGAACACATAAGGAACTCAAAAAACTTAACAGTAAAAAATACCAAATAACCCAATTAAAAAATGATCAAAGGAACTGAATAGGCATTTCTCAAAGGGAGATATACAAACGGCCAACAGACACACGATAAAATGATCAACATCACTCAGCATCAGGGAAATGCAAATCAAAACCACATTAAGATACCATCTCACCCCAGTTAGACTGTCTATCATCAAAAAGACAGAGAACAACAAATGCTGGCGAGGATGCGGGAAAAGGAGAACCCTCCTACACTGTTGGTGGGACTGTAAATTGGTGCAGCCATTATGCAAAATGGTATGGAGATTCCATAAACAACTTCGATAGAACTGCCAGATGATGCAGCAATTCCACTGCTGGGTATATACCCAAATGAATGGAAAGCATCATGTTGAAGAGCTATGCACCTTCATGTTTATTGCAGCTCTATTTACAATAGTCAAGAGATGGAACCAACCTAAATGTCTATTAGCAGAAAACTGGATAAAGAAAATGCAGTATATATAGACAATGGAAAATTACTCTGCTATAAAAAAGAATGAAATATTGCCATTCACAGCAACATGGATGAATTTAGAGAAAATCATATTAAGAAAGGAATATTGTATGTTCTCACTCATAAGTGGGAGCTAAGATAATAAACATATAAATAAGAGAAAAAAAGATACAACATTCACAATAATACATTGAACATTCAAAAGGAGAACTGAGGTTACTAGAAGTAGGAAGGAAGAGGGGAGGAAGGAATTGGTAAAGGGCCATGAATAGCAATGACAGTGTATATTATTGAATATAACAATTGTTATTTGAGCATCACATATTGCTGATGAGCACTGATATTCAACTCTGTACCCCACAGATACATACAATCTACTATGTTACAATAAAAAAATTTAAACATGACATTGAGAGGGGATATTGACCAATGAGAAGGTATGGTAGAAGAAGGGGAAGAGATTCTAGAGAAGGTTGAAGGCACAGGAGTTTGAGAGCACTTGTGTAGGATGCATAATTGTGGATAGCCCAATGATCTTCCCCTACTGATGTTACTCCTGTAATTACATTATTTTACATGGCAAAAGGGACAGAAGGGGAAGTCAGAGACATTTAAAACATGAAAAGGAATGGATGTGCCTTTGCTTGGTTAGAGAAGGAAGGCTCCTTGAGAGAGGAATGTGAATGTCCTCTAGAAGCTGAGAATAGCCCTCATCTGACAATGAACATGGAAGCAGTGATGTCATTCCTCCAACTGCAAGGAACTGAATTCTGCAAACAGCCTGAATGAGCTTGAGAATGGATTCCTCACCAGAGCTTCCAGATAAGAGTGCAGCCTGGCAGACACCTTGACTTTGGCCTTGTGAAACCATAAGCAGAAGACTCAGCCATGTCCCCTAACTTCTTACCTACAGATCAGTAAGATAATAAATGGGTGTTGTTTTAAGATGATAAGTTTGCGGTAATTTGTTACACAGTAATAGAAAATGAATATGAAAATATTGAGGTACAGAGAGTGTGCTGGGTAGCTAGACTGGACCTGGGTCAGGAGGAGAAAAGGAAAGTTTGAATTTAGAGTTTAAATATTTCATAGTTTTATTAGCTTTTTAGAAGGAGTCCATCAGGGAAGCAATTTTAGAATTTACCTGTGTTTTAGAGGCCTCTTCATATCAAAAAAATAATTATGCTGTCCATAGAATATTTGGAGTTTTTAATCGTTACTTCTAAGGTACCACAGAGGTGAATTACCTTATTCATATCTGAAATTTCTCAATGTGGCCACTGAAGTTTTAAATTATTCTTGGTAAAATCCTGTGAAAGCTTCAACATTTAGTGCTATGGCACCACAATGCTTATAAAGGTAAGATACTGGTCAAAGACTGAGTTTCATTGACTGCCTGTTGATTGACTATTAAAGAGAACAAACAAGGGAGAAATAACAAGATCCCATGATCTCTACAACATCTCACTTCGTCCATGGGAGTCCTGAAGAGTGAAAAGCAAGAGGCTTATACCAAGAACCCTAAAGAGAAAGAAAAAGGGTTTAGATGGTGCTAAACACAAGGGGGTGGAGCATTGGTCAAAAACAGGGTCCAAGGAAGGAAGACACCAAAGGTTTGTATCCTATGCATTTTAGCTTTGGATAAATTATCTTAGCTCAGACCCCTTGGATACAGTCCCCATCCAAATCACACAACCAAAAGCTGTGGAAACATATGAAGTAAGGCAACTTTAGGCATAGGTATTTATTTAGAATGCCATGGCCTGACAGCAACCCAGAAAGATTAGTCTGTTTTGGAAAAGAAAAGTAGATTTTAGCCAGAGGGGTCAGCCAAAGTTCAAGCAAGTTTTATAATAGTTGCTCATAAAAAGATCTTAGAAGACTATGAAGAGCTGCAATTTAGCAGCCATTTGGGGAATTTGGGTGTAGCAAGAAAGGTGCAAAGTGGAGAGCTGTAATTGTGTGGCCTAAGGATACCCAAGGGAGACAGTGGAAATTTTTCATGTCAGGATCAATCACAAGTATAAAGTTTATAATATATTTCAGGGAGATAATTATATGAAATAATTCACTAAGTATATATATCACAAGCAATGACACTGGAAAATATCAAAACTTATATTTTCCTCTCTTTTTGTTTCATCCTAAAAATGTGAATAAATTATCTGGAATGAAGTTCATTAAGTATTAAGGAAGTTTTTAAAAAATATTTTGGCTTGTTATTACAACTGTCCTTTTTAAAAATAAGTTTCTCTGTTATTGGATGAGATTTCTTAAAAAAAACAAAATTATTCCGTATGTATCACTATTAAAACCAATATTATTTATTAAAATGATGTAGATGCAATGGTTTAACACAAATAATGATTTAGTAAAAAAAGATACCTAATAATACGTTATTTTGATTTTAGTTTTTCTTGTAAATATTGTCACTTTTATGAATTTTGAAATATTTTTTGTTTACCTTTCGGGGGCATTTTTTCTGTGTTCTTTTAATGCAATCTTATCTATCTATGTGGTTTGCCATGAAAAGTTAGAATTTTAGTTCTCCCCAAAAAGGGATTATATAGAAACATGCAGGCTTTATAAAATTGTTGTGTGTTACATGTAATAGCTCACAATGGTATAATTCTGGAATCCATTTCTGAGATAAAATAGTAATATATTCGGGTTTCGTTGTAAGGACAACTGAAAATCTTCTCTGACATCCACAGGCATGGGGAATTAAAATATCTAAAAATAAAACATCATTTTTACCATTAAAGTTAGATATCCTCTAGTGATTTCTGACCCAATCAATAACACTGCCATCTACCCAATTGTTCAAACAAGAAACCTCAAAGACACAAGTTACTATTCTCTTTTCCTTAATCAATACATGAATGATGAGATTCCAGCTCCGAAGTACTTTTTTCCTTTTCTCTTATGCTATCCTAGCCCAAGGAACTGTTTTCTTTATTCAGCTATTTCCTTAAACAGTTTACAGTCCTCCACTCTTCTCAAACCATGACAGTCTAAATTCTGGGATTAAAATGACCTTTAGAAGAACATTCTTTAACTTCTATTCTTTAAAACCCTTTAATTTCTTCATATTGAACTTATCTGTAAGTTTGACAACCTCATTTTGGTTTGTAGTAGGATCTTTTGCAATCTAAGTCTTGTTTACCCCTTTCCCTCCCATAGTACTTTTATTTCTAAGTCACTCTCTTTTGTCATATTCTATTTCTTATGAGTAGATCATTTGTTGTGAAAGCCATCTTCTCTTCTGGTTTGTCTGGTGAACTCTTAATTTATGTGTAGGTTTCAGAGAGACTAGCTGAATGCCACCACCACCATATATACAAAATTATGACAAAGACTTCTCTTACACGATTTCATAGTATGTTATATTTCTCCCTTTGCAGCACCTCCTGCCTCCTAGTTATTCATTTCATGTTTATATCCCTGAACAATGTGTAAGCTCTGTAAGAGGAGGGTGTGCTTTGTTCTTTTTCATTGCTCACATCCTTAGTTCATGAATCCCATACATGAAGAAATTGAGAAATATTCTGTGTGTTGAATGGCTGTTTAATGACTTAATGAGTTATGAATTAGTGGTTATTTATAGAATGTATTTAAAAAACTAAAAGTCAATTTTATCAGTGGTTATTTCTTGAAGAGTAAGATTATTGATTTTTAAGAAAATCTTTTAAATTTTATAACTTTATATAGGAGAAGGCATTCAGTAATAAATTAATAAAATAAACACTACCTAGAACAAAAATGAGGAGGATTGAATTTCTTACATGGTTTTCTTTTTCTGAATACATTTAAAGCTGGAATGCACTTGCCCACCACTTTTATCAAAACTTAGTTTGCTGTAAACAATTTTATTTTTTGACTACTCATAGTTCTTGGCTTTATTTAATCAATCAGGGTTTTCAGAACTTTAGTATAAGCGTGATGAAAATAAATATTTGGTTGAAAATGAATTAAAATGAAAAGAAAAATAGTGTGAAGTTCCCAAAATTTTTAAAAATTAACTTAAAGATGAACGAAAGGTTAGAAAACTGCTCTGTGTTACACACATACACATGCACACATACACTCTCAGGCTTTTTAAAAATATATATAATTTTTATCAGAGTTTTCTTTTTACCAATCTAGTATTTCCATTCAATTTTTAAAACTTAAGCAAAAAAGTTTAGACTTTTTTTAAAAGCCAAATTTTACCTTAATGAAAATTTTGACATGTAGATTATTTCTAGTAGTGTTAATTTCCTTCTCTGCATTTAGTAGTTGATTAACATTTGGGCAGCAATTTTACTGTGTATATAAATGATTTAACATTTATTAAATATCACCATGCTCAAAACTGACTAAATAATATGTTAGCAATATTGGCATGTTATCATTTTCACAATGAAATATTACAGATAAAATTAAGGCAAGAAACATACTGAAAAAGGAAATTCATAACAAAGAAGTGTTTGCATTTTGCTTTGATTGTTTTGCCCTTTAATCTTCAATCACCCAAACAGCTAGTTTCATACAGTGTAAACATTATGTTAGATTCTCCATTTATAAATCTCAATTTATACAATATGATATTTGCAGATTTCTCTGTTAATATCATTGATATTAAAGATTTATTGGGAGTTAACTCACCTAGTTTCCCTTTTTTGACTTTAAAATATATTTTTGGTGAGTTCTATTCTTAAACTACTTAATGTCAAAATAAGAAAGGTTTTAATCAATGGTTATATAACATTTTGAAAAAATGGAAACAGTGAAATACTGGGTAATTTTTTTTTCTATTATGAAAGAGCCCTTATCATCTCTGATAAGTGGAACAGAGACTACCTTGAATAATCAAGAACTTAATAAGAAATGACTGGGCTGCCATATTCTAGAGAGCTCAAGATTCGTAATGACAATTGGCATCAGAGGTACTTCACAGAACATTGTAGTTTAAAGCAGCTACTGAAATGTTATCAAAACTAAAGAAGGAATATCAGAAGTAGAGTATGTCACGTACAACTCGTCTTTGTTAGTATCAACTTTCAGAAATGTGAACAATCTGAAAGCTTGTTCAGACAAATTATTTCTATCATATTTTCCCATCACTAACAGACTTTTACATCTTTATTGTCCTTAATGGAGCTTCACACATTTTCTTCACGTATGTTGTTATCATCCCAATCATCTACTTCTAATATAAACATAGATGCCCCCAACTTAAAACCAGGGACATAAACAAGAGAGACATATTGTAACAATATCTTTTTATCCACCAAAAAACAAAAACAAAAATGCTTGACTTTGAAAGCAGGCTTTTTATTTTTAGGTCTCACAATCTCAAACTAAACTTAAATGCCATTCAGTGTTCCTCTTAAAATAACCCAGATCTCTTCATTTCCTTTAATCTGGCCCTGAGTTATGACTGGCATCACAGTCAGTAAGGAATTGCAGAGGGTTTTTTTTTTTTTTCCTCCTCTTTTCTTTTTGAAAGCACTGCTTGTTAGCCACTTATCTCTACTTAAGGGTCTTAATTACAGTTATTTATATAAAACAACTTATGCAAGTATACACAACCAAACAAAGCATTCAAAAGCATTCTCATGAGCAAATTGATATGTCATTTACATAAGCTTCTGTGTTATCTTTTGAATCACTGCAATTTTGTAGGGGTATTTATATTTGCCTTAATGGTTCTTCCTGGGCATTAAAAATGCAACATATGGATGGTTCATTTAAAGCTGAAAATACCCACTCACCCTCCCAGTCCCACTTCCACTCCCCAGAAAAAAAGCTTAACCACTTACTTGCCATGCCAGTTTTCCCTTAATCACTTTCACAACAGGTCTTTGGGTTCTCTACAGCTCCACAGTATAATCATGGCGTTTTTAGGGGGTGAGTCATTGAACAATATTCTGGGGATGTTTTTTCTTCAATAGAGCATCTTCACTTATATTTATTTAAATTACAGAGCTCTGACTATGATTTTGTTGGAGGGAGAGAAAAAAATCTACAGCTAAAGTAAATTATGGAAAATAATGGTTACACCATAGACTGAAAAAGAAGATAAGATGATGAATCAAATATTGTATTAATTCCCTAGACATAGGAATACCATTTCTACCTCTTGTTATTTTTTCTTTAGCCTTCGTCAGTTTATTTATATAAGCAATATGGATCTTATACAAGCATCTCTTTTATGTGTTCCTTTTTGTGCAATACTTGACAAATCCGAAATATTTAATTTTCACTTCAGTCCAACCGAAGTAAATTAAAACATTATCTAAGTGAGATATCAAAGTTACCTTCAAAATCAGATGTTTCAAGTTTTTAAATATGAGATTAAAGCTAGCAATTTTGTTTTATTATTTTTAATAAGATTAATTGTTCTGTGCTGTAGTTGTCAGGGTACTCCAGGGAGACAGAACTAATAGGATATGCATACAGATATATGAGAAGAGATTTATTAGGGGAATTAGTTCATGTGATTATGAAGTGCGAGAAGTACCGCAACAGGCCGTCTGCAAACTGGACGCTAGTTTCGTGGCTCAGTCTAAGTCCAGAAGTCTCAGAACTGGGGAAGTTGATGGTGTGAGTCCCGGTAGAGAGAGAGAGAGAGATTGATTCTTTTTTCTCTGTTTTTGTTCTCTCTGTGCCCCCAGCAGATTGGATGGTGTTTGTCCACATTGAGGGTGGATCTTTCCCACTCAATCCACTCAGGCTTACATGCTAATCTCTTCTGGAAACACTCTCACAGACATACCCCAAAATAATGCCTTAACAGGTTTATAGATATTCCTTAATCTAATGAAGGTGATATGTAAAATTAACTACCACTGGTGCTGCATATATGAAAGTGAGCTAGGACCCCTTTGATTTATACAAAGATCAAGGTCACAAGTCAGATTTTTACCTTTTAGACTCATTATTTTATTGGAAGAGACCATCATTTACTAAAACAGCCAAGCAGCTAAGAATATTTGAAGATGAATGTGATATAATTTAATCTATTTTGATTACTGTCTATGAGGCCAGGAAGCATGTAAAGTTTATTCACACAACTGTAAGATCAGCAAATAGTAGGCACACAAAAATACCAGCTGAATGAATACATGTTATTTTTAGATAAAATATTATCAGCACCTTAGTAGAAAGACTGAAGAAGTAGAAAGTGGATGCAGGAAGGCTGGTTTTAGAAAGTCACTGTAGTTGTCTGTGTGAGTAGAAATCATATCTGCTGTAAGGAAAATAGGAGAGAGAAGAAAAAGAAAGAATTCGAGAATATTTCCAGATGAAAGCCATCCACCTACGGTGAGCAGGCTATTGGCTGTGTGCTCAATGACGATTGACTGAGTTTGTTTCTAAAACAAACAAACAAACAGACTAAAAAGGCCAATTATTATTTAAACTATATCATGCTGCTTTGAGTTTACCTGTAGATGGAAAAGAAGGAACCAAGGAGGAAAAGTTAAATGTACTATGGGTGGAAAAACACTAGAAAATGAAAGATGTATAAAAATTAGAGAGCAAATGTAGGGTCATCCAAGGAAACAAGTTGAGAAATTCATTAATAGGTCTGTTATTCAACAAGCAAGGAAGGAAAGAATAAAATTAGAAAAGTAAGATATAGACTGCTTCAGATCTATTATAACTACATAAGCAGACATTTTTATTTAAAATTGTATTTTAAATGATTCTGTGAAGATAGTTATGATGTGTGCAAAACCAACAAAAGCATATTGCAATATTCTCTCATCAGATTTGTTCATCTGATAATTGTCATTGACTAATGACTTTAATATGTTGGAAAACTCCATTAATAAATACAAGACAAACAGTTTTCCCATTTATTCTTTTTTCTTCTCTCTTTTTTCTTTGGTTTAATGCAAACACAGATCTCTTGAATTTAGTCAACTTCTGTATTTTCCATATAAGAAAATAATTTCCAGAGCAGTTTTTTTTTTAATTGTGTGTCACAAAGATTATAATTTTTCTTGTGTCATCCAAGTCTTCCTCTACTTTCGATTTCTGTCATACAATAAAATGTTTTTATGTTATATTGCATTTCCTTAAACCATGTCCAATATTGGACATACTACAGCATGTTTATATGTAAGGTAACATGAGACCTAGTAACAAAATTTTGTTTTTAAAAGGTTTTCAAATGTATTTTCATTTTTCTGACTTTCGAAATAATTTTTGTTATTGTAAAATTTAGGTTAAGAGAACAGATAAAATAAGATATGAAATAAAATATGATAAAATAAAGGAGAAATTGGTAGAATAAGAAATAAATTGCCAAACAATAAATATGGGGAATTTTAGAGATAAATGCGAAAGACAATCACAATAGCCACCGATTATGGTATGATTAATAGAGAAGAAATAAAGTAGAAAATTATGTTTGTTGATTCTATTTCATGTTATTCTCAATTCTGGACAGAAAAAAAAAAGAGGAATATAAATTAACATTCTTCCCGAAAGGGAAACGGAATGATATTTAAAGATAAAATGGCATAAATAATTTTTTTAATTAAAATCCATTTTATAGAGCTGTGTTATTACCTGTATCTCTCTCTCTTTTTTGTTGTTATATTAATACAAATTTTGTTTGAAAGTACTGTTATATGGAGAAGATTGTAGCAGTTATAAACAATGAAAACTAATATTTTATTCTTTTGGTGAATTCCCAAACAGTTCTAATCATTTATTTTAAAGTTTCCATTGGATGAGATCTGAATTCATGACATTTATATGCTCCTGTTCAAGTTGAGGAAAACATCACTTAAAGATTGCCTTATCCTCTCTGCACACACTCTTCGTTTCTTCAGTTTCTCTTGCTAGCTCTTTTAGTTATTTGCCTTGGACAAAGAGTTATCATGCTTTCTCTGTTTCTGTTTTTTTCTTTTAGTACTATTGTATCGATTGTTCCTTAATATCAAGTAGCTTTTTCCTCCCTTTATCATCAATACAAATATTCCTCATTATGTTTGAATGGTAACAGAAAAAAATATACATGATTTGATGGCAAATACTCCTCTACATTCTTGTCCATCAGTATAACATCTTGTAATAATGTTCTGATCATTTTCAACAGCAGGAGGTCCACATGGGAAGGTGTGTAGTACTTGACTAGCTGTATTCAAATGGTCCTCTAAGAACACTGCCATCTTGTGGTTAGTCTCTTACAATTCCTGAATATCTGTATAGGCAAAAAATTCTCTGGTAGGTCATTATCAATAAACATCAACTTCCCACATAAATGATGGACATTGGAATTTTATAGTGAATTATCTCATTACTTATTATGAATTTTAAAATTACAATACTGAATAGCGTAGCAAAGGCTGACAAAATACTTATTCTTTGGGACAGAGCTAGTGATTTAAATATAGTACAAACAAATAGAAAATGTAAAATATATAATGCCATATTAGCAAAATTGTGTGTGAGAGAGAGAGAAAAAGAGTAAAATAGGTAGGTAATCACGTTACTAAGGTAGTTGATGATTAAATGAGTTCATGGATATAAAAAACTTAGCAAAGTCTCATAAACAATAAGTGCTAAGTGAAAGTTAGCTGTTATTTTTATAACACATGGTACAAATATACTAGTCTCTTCATATTTAGATACATGAACTGTCTCTGTATAGATTCTACAACTCTTACAAATTGTTTGGGTATACTTGCAGGTAAATTAGTGTATTCTCAGGTTTTATATATATATATATGTTTATACACACGCATGTGTGTTTGTGTGTATATATGTGTGTATATGCACATGCATACGCATATCTTGGTCATCACGCACACATTTACTTTTTTAAATACACTGTTCTTCACTTTCTAGCTGTGTGATCTTGGGCTCTGTACCAAATATTTCTGTTCCTCAACTTTCTTTTCTGCAAGAAGAGACTGATAATATTACTCAGTTCATGGGATTATTGAGAAAATTAAAGAATGAAGCTCACAGGTAAGCCTTTGGCCTATTTCCTGGCATTTCATTATTAAGTCCCAAATTAATAGACACATTTTTGTTGCTGTTGTCATTATTATCATTACTACTATCAATATTATCACTACTATTTGATGATAGAAAAGAAATTTCAATTAATTTTCTCACATCAATCCCATTGGAAGGAAGAAACACATTAAATGTACTTTATTAAAAGGTCTTTTTCCATGTAGGTACAATTATCAATCACCTGACAGGATATCTTTACATATGAGTTTCTTAGTCAGGACTGTTGTTAGCACATTACTTCCAGAAACTGGGGCACAGCAATATTTGAACATCATTATAAATATTTTCTTCAGTTATATAGAGTTAGAAACATGTAGTTTGTGTCAATGATGAACTAACATTTTATTTCAAAATTATTGTGTGTATTTTAAATCATAAAAGAATATTATTTATTTAAATTATCATTTTAAATCATAGTGTGTTTATTTCTGATTATGGCTATACCTTTTTAAAATTCACTTTAGGCAAAAATAGAAAAAAATATTGAAGGTACAATAGTGCTTATCTCTTTATACATGCATAATGTATTAAAGGTAAATTACTGATTATACAAAATCATGAAATACATTTTTGGCAATCTATTCTACCATAGTGTTAGTGATCTCTAATTTTTATGTGGTGTTTTTATTCTGATGTCAGCAAATGTGTCATTGTACTTTCCCTAAAGTCTCACCAGGGATGCCAAAGCCTGCCAAGAGGACATATTAATTTCCGGGAATCAAATCAAGGTCTTCCTAAGGTTATCAGGAATTATTAACAATCAGAAAATGGTGCAGTTTCAATATGTATTTCTGAGCTTCTGACTCAGTCTTATTTAAGTCTTACCTAAGTCGGTCTTATTTAAACACTGTGGTGACCCTTGTGTAACTGACCAATCATGAACAAGCTTCTAATTTCCAAACTACCATATTTCCACTATACAAATTTTTAATGTGTGTAATTGTTTTGCTACTTTGGTATAAAATAAAAACATTCAAAGTATGAAATTTCAACATACATTTGAATGGTTAATATTAAATGTTTAATAATATCTTGGGATAGAAAGTTAAAAAACGAAAAACAGAGCTTACTCTTTTCAAAAAATTGAAAGACGATCATAAAATTAATTCACTTCCCTGTGTTTTAGCTTTCCCATCTGTGTCCTGTGCACTGATTTCACATAAGTCCAGGATCAAAGCAATTCTGAAAAATAAAATATATCCATATAATTTTATTCATAAATGCAAAATATAGTTTTCAAATATAGTTCATGATATTCTATTTTTACAATCCCTAAAGAGAGAAAATTTCATGGTTAAACATATCTGTATTTCCAAAGGAAAATGTATTGTGGGTCAGCAATCTTTTTATTCCATTTGCAAAAATAATCAAACTACTAAGCAAGTTTATCTGTTTGGCGTACCTCCCCATCCACCCATTTGTGGATATTTTCAAAATAAATGGGTATGAAACAAAACGTTTTAAAATTTGAATTTTGATCTTTACTATTAAGACTCTAATTCAACAGACTTATGTTCTACTGGAAGCTGATTATTGCTCAGAATATTTAGAAAGATAATGAATGATCATGCACAAACCATATATTCTTTTGAGTTAAGATAAACTTTCCACCATATTTACACCAGTTCATGTTGAAATGATTCAGCTGCTGTGTTAGAAAATTGTTTCTCAAGTGGCTCTGGCTGATTATCAGGACTTTCCACTGAATACCTCAGTAGACTGCAAGGCATTCTATTTGTTCTCAAACAATTAAAAGTGAAAAGCAAAAAGAAATAGAAGTCTGCTCATACAGTTATGGAGTTGTGATGTATTGAAAAAAAGCGAGTCAAACCAACATGTGGGGGAAAAAAAGAATTAAAATACAGTAGACGTGTTTGAGCTGTTGCATGTATAATCTTTTCTCCTTTTATTCCCAATTACAATGTTCTGTGGTTATTTAATTATCATGTTAGCAGTGATTGAAAGTGATGAATACCAAAACCATAATAACTTTCCTCAAGGTATGACACCTTTGGGAATAACTTTCTACACTCCTTTTCCAGGTGAATGTTTTAGAACATTAGAATTACTTGTAAAGGGATCTGTGCAAAGGTGGTGTATCTAGTGATAAATATTTGGAATTCTAATTCTGTTAGTCATCAATTGTATTCATTCAATAAGCACTGTTTCAGATGATTTCTTCTGCAGGGAATTTGACGGCACATAGTACATGGCATAAAGTTTAACTCATTAGAAAAAGCTTTTTTTATCACTCCTCTATAAGTTTAGGTTATAAAACAAAGCTGTTTGAATAACACCGTCTGTGTTACACATCTATCTGAAGGTGTTTGCCTTTTGATAACATTAGCAAATGAGTTATTGAATAAGCAAATGAGACAAAAGAAGAGAGGAGGAAGAGTTGAAGGAAATATCTGCAAGCAAGATCCAAATAACCTATCACAAATTGTATCCTTTGATGTACTGCCTTGGCTGTCAAGGGCACATTAGGCTCTGAGAACACCACATATGGAACATAGTTTAACATACCCCTGTAAACTAGTAATCTGATTCTCACTTCTTTGGTGAAAAAGTGTTCTACACCTAAAGAAGTGAGCGTATAACTGTGCATGTGTTTAAAGATGAGCAAAATTGAACTTCAAAACCATCTGTGGACCCTCCCACCTCAGTCCTCTCTTGTCGTTATCTCCTGGACCCCTGTATCTCCCATATGTCCAAATAAAATGACCACACCTAGAACCTTGTCATAACACAAAAAAGTTTCACAGCCACAAATACATTCTTAAATTTTAAATGGTGCTTTAATGATAAGAAAATAAATAATTGGTCAAGAATTTGAAGTCTACTCACTCTTTCGAATGTTTGAACTTCTATTTATTTCACATACCACAATGAGCAGGATCCTAAAATGCAATGGTATTTGGGCTACCATTCATGTTAACATGATATTGAGCAGTTTTCTGGCAGCAGGATTTCTTTTAAGTATAAAGAGGCGTGTCCCATTGACTCACTCCAAAGCAAAACAACTCATGTAAACACTAGGATCACATTGAATAATAAATTTCAGTCTATACTCTTCAAATGCACACAGTATAATATAATGAATTATGTAGTCAATATATATCTTTCATTGTGAGCAGATATTTCTATTATGTGGCCAGTACATGTAGTCTTAAGTATCAAATGCTATGATTTTATAGAATAACATCAAATGCTAATTTTATTTTATTTTACATTTAATTTAGGATTCTTTTCCTGTTGTTGCTATTATTCAACTTCTAACTTCTTTAGTGAAAGGACAATAATAATTACTATTTCTAGAAGAACGGTTACTAATGATTCTCTGTGTCAAAATCCCAGCTACTGACAATTGGTAATTTAGATACGTTAAATATTGTGTGTGATCTGTATTTCATTTCTTTGCTTTGAGAATCAGGTTTTTAATTAGCACCTCTGTGTAATAAGAACTGCAATAAATTGAATCAGATCAATTATCATAGACTCCAATTTAGAAATATCAGATAGTACTACAATAAGAGCAATTGTTAAAATCATGTACAAATGTTTAATCTTGGTAAAATGTATTTTAAAACAAAACTAAATTGTTGAAATATTTAAACAATTGGTTAACATGGAAATAAAGAATTTCAGGTAAAAATTCAACTTTGTATACCTACAATGTCATCTGTACTTTCTAATAAATAAATTACTTTGGAAAAAACAAGGATGGTGATTTGATTCCTCTCTTTCATTTAGTTTTATCTATCTATCTGTCTGTCTATCTATCTATCTAATCTATCTATTTATTTATTTATTTATTGAAATATAATTGATTGCATATATCTGTGGGGTACAGAGTTGCATATCAATACCAGTGTGAAATATGTGATGCCCAAATCAGGATAATTAGTTTATTCAATATTATAAAATGTAATAGTTTTTCATGCCCCTTTCTCTATTCCTCCATTAACCTTCCTTGTCATTCCCCTTTCCCACCTCTGGAAACCTCAGTTATGTTCTCTCCTTTTGAAAGTTCAACAAGTTATTGTGATCGTTCTCTTTTATTGTTTGTTTGTTTGTTTGTTTACTTTTTTAGCTCCCTCTTATGAGTGAGGACCTGTGGTATTTCTTTTTCTGTGCTTGGCTTATTTCACTTAACATAATTTTCTCTAAGTTCATCCATATTGCTGTGAATGGGAGTATTTCATTCTTTTTTATGGCAGAGTAGTATTTCATTGAATATATATACCACATTTTCCTTATCCTGGACATTTAGGTTGGTTCCAACTCTTGGCTATTGTAAATAGAGCTGTGATAAACATGGGAGTGCAGGTGTCCCTTCAACATGACGATTTCCATTCCTTTGAGTATATACCCAGTTATGGAACAGCTGGATCTTAAGGCAGTTCGATGTGTCGTTGTGTGAGGACCATCCATACTGTTTTACATAATAGCTGCACCAATTTACAATCCCACCAACAATGTAGGAGGGTTCCTCTTTCTCCACATCCTTGTAAGCATTTGTTATTCTCTGTCTTTTTTATAATAGCCAGTCTAAATGCGGTGAGATGATATCTCAAATGTGGTTTTGATTTGGATTTCCCTGACACTTAATGATGTTGAGCATTGTTTCATGTGTTTGTTGGGTATTTGTACATCTTCCTTTGTGAAATGTCTATTCAGCTTTTTTTTTTTTACTGTTAAGTTGTTTGAGTTCCTTGTTTGTTCTGGATATTAATCCTTTGTTGGATGCACAGTTTGCAGATATTTTCTCCCACTCTATAGGTTGTCTTTTTGTTCTTTCATTTGTTTCTTTTGCTGTGCAGATGCTCTTTAGTTTGATACAATCCAATTTGTTTGTTTTTCCTTTTGTTGCCTGTGCTTTTGAGGTCATATTCATAAAGTCTTTGCCCAGTCTTACTTCATGAAGTGTATCCCCTACGTTTCCTTTTAGGAGTTTTAAAGTTTCAGGTCTCATATTCAAGTTTTTAGTCCATTTTGACTTGATTTTAGTACATGGCAAGAGTTACAAGTCTAGTTTCATTCTTCTACATATGGATGTCCACTTTTCCTGGAACATTTTATGGAAGAGGTGGTCTTTCCCCCCATGTTTGTTCTTGTTACCTTTGTCAAAGATCCATTGACTGTAAATAAGCAGGTTGATTTCTGGATTCTCTGTTCTGTTCCATTAGTTGAAATGTTTGTTTTTATGCCAGTACCATGCTGTTTTGGTTATTATAGATTTGTAGTATAATTTAATATCAGGTAGTGTTATGTCTCCAGTTTTATTTATTTATTTATTTTTGCTCAGAAGTGCTTTGGCTCTTTGTGGTCTTTTGTAGTTCCATATGAATGTTAGGATTGTGTTTTTCTGTTTCTGTGAGGAATATCATTGGTATTTTGATGGGGATTGCATTGAACCTCTAGATCACTTTGGGTAGTATGGACATTTTCACATTTTTAATTCCCTCAATCCAAGAGAGCAAAAATTGTCTTTCCATCTTTTTGTGTTTTCTTTAATTTCTTTCAGCAGTAATTTGTGGTTCTCATTGTAGAGATCTTTCACTTCTTTGGTTAAATTGAATCCTAGGTATTTTATTTTGGGGTAACTATTGTAAATGGTCTACTTTTCTTGATTTCTTTTTCTGCTAGTTTGTTGTTAGAGTATAAAAAGTGCTACTGATTTTTGCATGTTGATTTTGTAGCCTACGACTTTACTGAAATTGCTTATCACCTGTAATAATTTTTTTTTGTAGAGTCTTTAGGTTTCTCTCTATATAGGATCTCTCTTTTAAAATTTAGTTCACCGTATATTATGAAGTAGGAGAAGAATATCTAAAGATAATTAATGGCTTGTATATAACTGTATGAAGTACCTATCATGCAATGTTAATAAATATATTAATAATGGTGGGGTTAGAAAAGAAATACACTTTCAAATGTTTAGCAGCTTATAAAGCTGAAGTAGTCAAGACCATGGTATTGGTGAAATAATAGATAAGTAGATCAATGGAATAGGGTAGAGGGACCAGAAATAGACCCACATAGATACAGTCAACTGATCTTTGACAAGGAAGCAAAGGTAACATAATGGAAATATAGTTTTCCAACAAATGGTGCTGAAAAAGCTGGACATTGACACACAGTATAGAAGTGATGTATCAATCATATGTACATATATACATACATTATATGTATATGTGAATATATGTGCTTGTATATATGCTTATATGTGATATTGAGTGCTTATGTACAATGGTAGACTACTGAGCAAAAAATAAAAAATATATATTTTATACAAAATACAGTTGCAAATTTTGGGGGAGGGGAGGGCAGCTGGCCAATAAGGGAACCCAAATCCTTGACATTGGTGTAACACTGCATTCTTACCAACTGAGCTAACTGGCCATCCCTGCAAATTTTTAGTAATATTTTGCTTATCTTGTTTAATCTTCTAGAACTTATATGAGAAATCCTCTTTGAAGGGTGGACGAATTTACAGATGGAAGCATTCACTTACACGCATTCGTCAGTACAAAATTCCATTAAAGTAAAATGACTAACAAACATTTGTCTAGTACTTATTATGTGCCAGCCCAATTTTCAGTGCTCCAAATCTTTTTTCTCACTCATAATTAACAGAAAAACTTTGAAGTAATATATTTCATCAGTATTTTACCAATAAAAGAAGTGTAGGTAAGTTAAGTAGCTTGCTCACTTACTTGGCTAGTATGTGGCAGAAGCTGTGTTTACTATTTTATCCCTAGTCTAAGAACAACTTCAAGCAAAAGTAAAAGATAAAAGTTCTTCTTTATTTATTCAGATTTAATAAGCAACAGAAATTTTTTTTAAAAAAAGGAGAGTGCAGTTAGTGCAATTATGGTTATTATCCAATAACCATAATATTAAAATATACAGAACTAAAAACAAATTACATAAATGAAAATAAGAAATAAAAATGAAAGTGAAAAAAATAAAAAGGGGTAGGATTGAAATTATAACTTATGTAGATAAATTAGATGTCATGTTGTGTTATTTGTTTTAGATTAAAATTGTAACAGTATATAACGTTATATATAAATATCCTTCAATGTAGTGAATGTTAGAAAATGATTTAGATGAGTATAAATAGGTTTGACTAATTAAATATTATTGAATTTAAAAACAATATGGTATAGAACACAAATTGTTTCCTGAAGAAATCACATTAACAAAATACTGTTGAAAAAATTGAGTTTTCAAGCTAGTAATAAAGAATTCAGAAGGTATATATTACTAAAACGTATATTGGGAAGCAAATTAAGAATCACTCATCTGAGTTTTATTTATTTTGAAGCTGCTGGTTTCCTTGTAATGTAAAGGAAGCACAACTTTCTCAGTCCAGTTGAGTCATCAGTCTGTTTACACCATTTCCTCTCAAAGAGAAATGACCATATGAACTTGATCTTTATTCAGAAGCATTACCTACCCCTTTTCCATCAATATTAATAAATATTATAGTATGTGCCAGCGACTCTACTTAAGCCTAAGGATACAGTGATAAATGAGATAAATTGCATGTGCTCACAGAGCTCGTATTACCCTGGGAGAGAACAGATGTGACTGACTTAAACAATATGGGTTCTTTAAGTCTTATGTGAAGGGAGTTATAAAAGCAAGAAGAGCAATAACCTGAAGTTCTCTTGATGATTAGGATATGAAAAAGTTAGGGAAAATATCTTCACTTGGCCTTAAAGTATAAATGTAATTTATAGCCATAACAAATGTTTGCCTTCAAGGAGGTGGAAGGTTCAGCGCCACTGCATGTTCAAAAACAAAGAAATGTAAGAGTATTGTAGGTTTGGGGGAAAGCAAGACATTTTGTGTGGCAGAGCAGCAAGTTTTATGATCCATTTAAAATTGATTAAGTTCTCTCAGTTTGTTTTCTCATGTATATGTTGGGATAATTCCTGAACATCTATCTCATTTTTGAAGAGTATCTAAATCAATGAGATCTGTGTAACATGTAACCTGGATCAATAAATGTCAGTTATGCTTATTACCATTACATAAGTTCAGAGTAATACTTTTCTGAAGAGGAAATTACAAAAAGAGATATAATCATTATACTTAATAAACTTAAATTATATCATCATTGTCTTTATTATTTTTATGTTTACGGAGATTGTCAAAAAGTGATGATGTAAGTTAACCAAGATGGCCTTAATGTTCTTCTCAGCTCAACTAATCTTTAAAAAGGATTCTTCCTGACTCTACACCCTGACTTCCCTTTTCTTAGACCATTTATTTTAGAAAACTTGTGTTTGAATTGTAACCATCAGCTAAGAGAGCACCTCCTAACTACCAGTTTCTGTGAGATGGTGGAAGCCTAATTCCTGCAGCTACCTTGCTTTAAGTTTAAAATCACTGCTGTCATGAAGATGGGAGGTGTTTAATTTTCCTCTGGATAAAACCAATTAGCAAACATAGCCAGTCTAGGAACCTTCATCACAACTCTATAAAAACACTCCAGCCCATTCTTTAAGCAGAGTCGAATTCAGACTAAGTTCTGGTATCACTCCCTTATTGCAATAGTCTTCAATAAAGTAATTCTTGCATGTTTAACTTTGTCCTGTGTAATTGTGGCTGTAACAAAATGAATGGAGTACCATCATTTACGGGCAAAATTAATAAATGACATATAAAATTAGAAAATTAAAAAAAATAAAAATGATATTCTAACATTTGCAGCAACATGGGTAGAACTGCAAACTATCATATTAAGTGAGATAAGTCAGGCACAGAAAGACAAATACTGCATGATATCACTCATATGTGGAATCTAAAAGAAAAAAAGTGGTTCTCATAGAAATAGAGGGTATAATAATGGTTACCGGAGGCCTGAAGGAAGATGGACAGGGAGGACGGGAAGTGATGGACTAATGGGTACTCTGCTACATACCCTAAGTGAATCATTGTGCAGTATATTCATGTATTGAGACAACACACTGTATCCCACAAATATGTACAAGTAAATCTTAAAATAAAATTTTAAAAAGAAAATAAGAAATAGATGAAGATGCATGGAACTGATCTTACAGAAATAAGTACTGAGAGGAACAGTTAGAAGTTTGACAGTAGTTGTCACTAGGAAGCAGAATAAAAAAGTAGGCAAATTTGGAGCAGAAGACAGAAATTTATTGTTATAAACGTCGTAGTACTAGTTTTATTTATAAATGAAGAACATATTTTACATACTAAATTTTTAAAATTAAATTTTAAAGATATCAAGACAACAACAAAAATAAAAACAGTTAAACACTTGGGAAATTATATTAAAATAATCTTATAATATTTAGCATATATTAAATTATGGTTACATTTTCAGTAATGCTTTCCTTGTTTACTAGTGTCTCCCTATGTATACTTTTAGTTAAATTCCCAGTAATAACAGTGACAACAATCATATGTCTTCATCACAAAGAAATGACTGTTTTGTAATGATGAATATGATAATCGCCCTGATTTGATCATCCCACATTATATACATGTATTGAAATATAACTTTGTACCCCACAAATATGTATAAACAATTCATTTCAATGAAAAACAGTTCTAAATTTATGCATTTTATATTGCTTTTTATTTTTCAAACTGTTTTAATATAAATTATCCTTATAATTGTATTGATAATCTCCCTCTCAAAACAAGCTAATCAGAAACACTTCCAAGAGAGAAAGAAAGAGAAGCAAGTATTTCAGCACCCTATTTTGAGAAAGCCACATTTTCTTCACTACATTGCAGAGTCAATGATGAAAAGGACTCAGATGTGTGGGTTCATTTCTGTATGTATGTTTTTTTCTGTTCCACTGTCTATCTTGGCAGTGGTAGGTACCAGATCGCCTTAATCAATGAAACGTTATAAAGTGCTTGAATACCTGACATACATCTTGAATATCTGACTTTACTTTTAATAATGTCTGGATAATTCTTGTTTATTTTATTATGATCTATAATTTAGATTTAGTTTGTCAGTTAAAAAAATCTCCTGATATTTTCCTAGGAATTATATTTATTTTATAATCAATTCCAGACAATTACATACCCAGCTTGCCAATCCGTATGTGTTAAATTCTTGTTTACTTATGACATCTTTAATTTATTTCATTAATATTTGGAAGTTTATATTAATTATGAGTAGAATCTTGTAAATTTTCTAAGTTTGTATATGTTGTAAATGTTTTAAATTTATGAATCAAATATATTTTTATTATTGTATAAACACCTATGATTTTCAGCCACTATCTGCTTAACACTAACTTCTTTCCTTTGCAGCTTAGTTTTTCAAAATGCTGAGCAATCTGAAAGAAAGCCCTTGCCTCTGTTTTATTTTTTGTTGTTGTTGTTAATCAGAACTCAGCTATGGATATCTCAAATGAATGATTATGGTTGTTTGTTTGATGTCCATCTATTCACCCAACAAAATAAATTAAGAGCAAATTAATATGTTGCTTTTGTAGAACAAAGGGATAGTAAATTACAGCAGTTTTTTATTAGAAAAAAAAGGAATAATTTAATGTTTCCTTTTCAAATAGTAAACTACAAAATGGAAATTCCTGTATGTCTTATATAGCAATTTCATATGATTGAATGGTGTATGTATTCTGTATGAACTTGACCATGACATTATGTTTCCCCAAGCCTCAATTTTCATATATCTAAAGCTAATAGAGAAATCAATTTTAAAATGTCTTTAGTAAAACTGCCAAATATTAGGTCTTTCTCAATTCTAAGTATACTGCATTTAATAAAAGCATAAACTCTATTCTTTCTCTACATTTATCATTTGGAAAATATAATAAAAATAAATTCCTCAAGGGGCTATTTCGAAATTTGGATCAAATTACATCCTCATACAGATATACATAACCTGTAAACTGCAAAAATGATTTTTTTTTTTTTTACTATCTATTTTGTGGTATCTTTCAGTGGAATTCACGTCGGTGCACCTCAACTGAACAGTACTATAGAGTAACTAGTATTATAGATAATGAGGGTAAAGATAATATAGCCTTTAGAAGAAATAAAAGTCCACTTACTGTGTTCTTTAAACCACAGATGTGAATACATTCACTCATCAACCCAAAAGTAATAAGTAAAAATGGTTTTCATTGAAACAGTTGCCTTCAAACATCCTCTTCTAAACTTCTTAATTTGCCCAGTTCTAATCCCATCCTTGCTCTACTCTGAATCCCTGAATTTGTGTTTTCCTTAGTCCTGCCTCAAATTAAAGCCTTGTCTTTTAAGCTTAGTCAATCTAGATTTGCCTCAACAGATTTATAACTGATATCTGGTCTCTTGGTTAATTAGCATAAAAAATTGGGATCACTTTTAAAGCTATTTTAATAAGATATGTATACACACACATATATGTATACCTTAGAATTTGTATCTGTGTATTTGTGTGTGTATATATGTGTGTGTATGTGTGTATACAGCAAATGAAATCAAAAGGCATTATATATGAAGGGCAACTAAGGCATATATTACAAATATTACACAGATACAAGGGTACTTCAAAATGTACATGGAAAAATAGAATGAAAAAGTAATACTAATACTTCCATGAACTTTTTGAAGACACCCACACAAGTTCATATACACACATTGTTGTATATACAAATTGATGTGTACAATGAAAGATCACATATAAGAATTGCTTTTATAGCCCCTTGATCATGAACTTTCTGTTTCTTGAGTAATTTCCCACATTTGATATTTCTTTTCCATTATATCCCACCAAAAACTCTGACAACTCTTTGCCTGGAAAACAAGCCCTGTATTGGGATTTACATAGCTGATTTTCGGTCTTTGTGTCCCAGATATCTATCCTATGCTATGCAAATGCTCGTATATCTTCTATCTTTTCATTAATCTCAAATAGTCCTTGATGAGTACTTTCCAGTGATGAATTCCTAAATCCTTCATTGGTCATAATTAGAACCTTCACTTTATTTATCGTAAAAATTATATTTAGCTTGAAAATGCCATTAACAGACACGCTAAAAAATACTTTGAATTATTGTTGTAAGAGAAAATGAATTTCAAAAGTAGCCATGTGTGCAAATACAGACAGTAACTAAAATTTCCATTGTGAATTATAAGAAAATATACATTTTCTTTAATAAGAATCAGTACACTATATTTCCATACATTTCTCTGGTAGAAAGGAAATTTAATACATTTTTCTTCAGTAAATGTAAGTTTTAGTGATGTCCTTAGACTGCTGATCAGTATAAAAGATCTATACAATTAGATTTTCCAGTATGTAGACACCAAAATGGATTGCCTGTACATAAATAAAGTTCTGAAGTTTTTCTAAAGTTCAACAAAAGCTTAGAGTTAATTAGAGACTCTATGGAATAAGTAATCAAACCTTGAGAATAAGAAAGAAAATATTATCGCATATTATACATTTGGATATTTGACAACCCTATAAAATTTTAAATAAGAAATGCAATAATTTTGAATTTTAGAACTGGAAGAAACTTTCATCTACTCTTTGATGTCTGCTATCTTGGAGCATAGAATTTTTATCACAATATTATCTAAATATTTTAGTACGAGTTCTAAAATACTGTAATTTGCAAATGAAAACCAAACACAGTAATTTGTGAATTAAAAATGTACATCAAACATGTGAAGTAATATGCCTAAAGTCAAATATTTAAATGGTAGGCCATGCTAAAATTGGAACACATTTTTCCTGATTTATATTCCTTTTTATTTTTGATGCAATTGGTATATTAAAGTGGAGTCTCAGTAGCATTTTAGTAGTATAATAATTGTTTTACTTGATTTATTTGAACCCCAGGATTCAGAAAGTTCATACACCATAAATGGGCTTAGACACCTACATTGACATCCACTCATAATAAACTTTATAAAAATCTGTAATAGATAATGTGTTTATAGCTGACGTTCATCCAGCAAGTAGTTGCTAGGACTGGAGGCTGTATCTCCATGTATAATACATGAACTCCCAGGCTGTCGAACCCATGAATGTCAGAAATGCAGTCATACAAAGTTTTTATGCTTTCAGAATGTACCGCATAACTCACCTTCACCTTCAGGCATCCTTTAGATGGATTCACAAAGCTGGAAGAGGAATTTGTTCATTCTAATAGTCAGCCATCCCATAAGAAATGTGCATCAGGAGGTGAAATTAAGTAGAAAGAGCTTATTATCCTCTAGGCATATAATAGAGTTGTGTGTGGGGGGGGTTCTTATTTCAACCACTGTTAAAGATGCTTAGAGATGTTGATATAAACTATGTAGTAGATGGTTCATGGAGAATATAACAGGCATACCACTTTGTCACAATATGTTAACCAAATAAAAAGTTCCAAAATAAGGCAATTGATGCTTACTTCCTGCCTAGCAACAACATAGATTTTAGAGTTTACCAAAGCATTTGCTGTTTGGTTTAGCAAAATGGTTAATTACATGGAATCATAGTGCCTGGCTATTAATTTTCCTTCTGAGACTTAAAATTGTGTGATATTAGGAAAATTTTTGAAACTACTGTGCCTTTAAATTTTATATTCAAAATGAAGCTAATAATAATATCTACCTCATAAGGTTGTTTTCAGTGTTGAGCTATTACTTTTACAATGCTTATGACATTGTCAGGCAAATAACAAATATTCAGAGAATTTTAGTTATTCTGAGGAACATTCAGTGAGCTTCTAACTCAAAAATTTAAGGTTCCAAGCCAAAATATTTTATGCTCAAGGCAGATTTGTCATTTCTCACTTTAATACATGGTCTTCTCAGACACCAAAGCAATGTCAAATGAAATATAAAAAATAGAAAATCAAAAAGACATTTATCTGATCAAAAGCAAGATAAACAACTTCAGGAGTCATAAGTAAGATAGAAACTAGAGGAAGTGAATGAGTCTGAAACCACTGGTCTGTAGGATTCTGAACCAGAGACCTGTAGTGGAGACCACAAAATCATGACTAAAATGTACACAAGATGTGGGATACTGGAGCCAGACTCACTGCTTTAAGCAAAACACTGTAGAAGGCCTCATGAATGATGGTGAAAAATAATAGGACCACCAATCTAGGACTATAATTTTAATAGAAATTGTGAATGCAGGATAACCTAGGACAAGCTGTGAAGAGCAAAAACAGAGGCTTGAAAAGTGTGTTCAGCCAACTTTTACTAGTTTTATGATAATCTATACTAACACCAAATATGTGAGACTTCCTTCTAGATTGAGGACTTGCCAGATGGACAGAAATGCAAAATGGCTCTCTGAAATAAAAGAGAGGAAATAAATAGAAATAATAATAACAATAAAAGCAAATCATAACAAAAACCAAGCACTCTCTACTCAAAATGAGTCTGCAAACAAAAATTACAAAATGCATAAAGAAATAAAATGCTATAAATATATCCTTAAAAAATCAACAAGGAGATGTAAATTTATTTCAGATGAATTTGATATGGAAAGAGCAATCTGCCAGGATTTAAAATACACATATTTGAAAAGCTCAAAGCAATAAAGAAAACCATTAAAAATAAAGAATGAAAGTAGTGCAGGGAGTTATAAGAAAAGAACAGATAGGACTGAAAGTATAAACAATGAAATTAATATTTAGTACAAAGGATAATTTTCATTCTAGTAATCTGTGAAGAGGTAACTACTGAATTGAAATGTAATATTTAGTAATTAACTGATAATCTATCACAGAGAAAATGATATATGGAATATATTAAAGAAAAGTTGAAAGGCAAGGAAGAGAGACTGGGCTGTGCCTTCATTCTTCAAAGAAAAGTTCCAGAAGATGTTGGAAAACAGAGTTACAATGTTTAGAGAGATAATTACCAAAAGTTGAGCAGAATTTAAAAAAAAAAAAAAAAGAAATGAATTCCAAGTTAAAAGTGCACTCTGAATATCAATCAGGTTAAATATAAGCTCACATCAACATACATTGTAGAAACACTAAAGAAAAAACAAAAAAAGAAGAAACTTTTAAAATCTGCTTGAGAGAAAACATAATTTACAAAGGAATTGCAATTAGTCTGCAGCTGACCTTTGAACACCAACAGTTTTTAATCATACAATGTTCAAATATATACCATATTTTAATTATTTCCCAGACACTGGAATGCATGCTCTAGAGAGAGCTCTGAACACAAAGAGACAAAAATCCCTGCCCTCATGGAGCATATTACACTGTATTTTGTAAACAAGAAAATAATAGAGTATGTTAAAAGTGCTATGGCAAATAATTGTGAATCTAGTATGTAAAAAATAAACCATTATAAAATGATAGGAAAAAACGAAGATTTTTTAAGGCATATCAAAATAAATGTGTAAAAACCTTATTACCAATTGTAAAGTATGACCACAGTACAAGATTGATTATACACTTATAAAATGTATTAATCTGTTGATGAAAATAATATTAAGCTATTAAAAAAAATTTGTTCATTACAGCCAATACAGAGAAACTTCACTAAAATATAATGCTTTTTCATTATTTTTAAAAAGGTAATTACTCAGTTACACATGATAGAAGAGTCTGAGAAGTTAACCAGGACACACTGAGGTGATCTAGAAATTAAAGTAGGAAACCATGATTGTCCCTAGATCAGAGAGACAAATGGAGGAGATTAGGTTAACTAAGACAAGGGGTTAACGTCAGAACATTCTGGACCTGTCTGGCAGGAATTGGCTTTATGAAAGAGATGTAGCTGCTGCTAGAGACATCTTCCAAGGCAGAAGGAAAAATACTGTTTCCTCCCGTCCAGTTTTCTGTCTATATTTCCATTCAGCCATAAATAGGCTGTTACTAAAACTCATAGGAATCATCCCCTTTTCAAACAGAAATGAGAATGAGTAGAGGTGAGAAATGTGTCTCAGAGCAAACACTCCCAAAAATGAACATAAAACTTCTTTACCAGACAAAAATAAAGTCTAATTTACTAAAGTCTTAAATGTAAACTGTAAAACTTCAAAAGTATTATATAGAAAATATTATCATTATCTTTTCTGAAAAATATTTCTTAAATAAAACACAAACATGCAAACTGTAAGTAAAATGTCAATTCGTTTTACTACATTGAAAATGAAATTTACTTTTTCCAGCCTTGTAACACCAAGGTCAAGTGTTCAGTTCCCTCCAGCAGCCAGCTGCAAAAAAAATTAAGTTTTAACATGACAATTTTTTTTCAAAAACCATTCATTAGAAGAAACCTTTTTCAATGCATCTTATTCTAATGAATTATTCTCCAAAGTATATAAAATCCTAAAAACTAATAAAAAATAAACATTTCTCTTCTGGGTATATATAAAAATAATAAAATTAGTATCTTAAAGAGATAGCTATACTTTCTTATTCACTGAGGTATTATTCACAGTAGTCAAAATGTGGAAACAACCTGTATCCATCTATGGATGACTGGATAAAATACATTGTGGAGGGTGTTTGTGTTTGTGTATTTATATATTGCCTCGGATTAAAAGTCCCCCCAAAACTTGACCCCCACTGTGTAACATTAAGAGGGTGCGAAATGCTATTGTGGCATTTGAAATGTGGGGACTTGAAGAGGTGATTGGATTATAAGGACTGTACGCTGATAAATGGATTGATCCCTTTTTAAGATAAAGGGCATGGTTCTGAGGGCTTTAAAAGGAGAACACATGAGGCAGTTAGTGTCTCTCTCTGCTCCGCCATTTTATACCATATGAGACCCCTGCACTGCTGTAAAGCCACCACCAAAAAGACCTTCAGCAGATGTGTTCCCTGTGACTTTGGCCTTCCCAGCCTCCAAAACGGTAAGCAATAAATTTCATTTTCATATAAATGATCCAGTTCCAGGTATTTTGTTATAAGCTACAGAAACGAACTAATACACAAATACACATATCACAATTTATGTGATATACACAGACACACAATATAATATTATTTAGCCTTAAAAAAGAAGGAAATCTTACCATTTGCAAAGCCACGGATAAACCTGGAGGGCGTTATACTAAGTAAAATAAACCAGGCACAGAAAGAAAAATACAAAATAATCTCACTATTAAGTAGAATCTAAAAAAGTGGAATTCATAGAAGCTAAGGGAATTAAGAGATTGTGTAAGCACAGGTAGAATTATTTTTAATTGAGGCAATTCTAAGTTAAACAGAAAATACTCAGGTCTACCTGACCAGCATTTTTCTTTTTAATAAAATTATTTTAAGAGTCCCTTGGAAATCTTATTTTTCTCCTGATCTAATTTCTGAGTATTTATTTTACATGTGACACATTCTCCAATCAGATGTTATGATGCCCTTATTCTGTCCACTTAAGAAGCTCCAATTCTTTACCCATTCTTCTCATTTTTGGAATTAGGTTTCTTAGAAGTTGTGTAATTCTGTCTCCCTTATTTTGTCTTCCATATCAGCAGCACATACACATTTCCTCCTTCACAAAGCCCGTGTTTTTGGTAGAAATATGTGTAGACAAAAGTACTGACATACTCTAATGAACTATGAAAACATGTGACCCTTTATCGTCAGATAGTTTCCTAGAAACAGCTAAGCGTTTATATGATATGTTTTTTCAGTGCATTATTTCTGCATTCTACATCATTCCCAGTAGAATGGTCTTAAAGTTAAAATTAAGCAGAAATAACAACAACAACAACAACAACTCTAACTTGCCTACTTTCTATCACAAAGCACTTTCCCTATCATTAATTCACATTGAGCACAATTCTAAAAACTTTCCTGGGTCTTCTAAGTCCTAAGAGTGGCAAGAAAACGTGTGTAAAAAAATCTCATATAAGGACAAGAACTAGACCAAATATATTTAGTAAGGGTCTTTTTCAGCTCGGACATCTATCATTCTTTATTTCACTCAACTATAGCTATTCATTGTTTCTAATTATATTAAGCAGTGGCTTTAGAAAAACTTTAGGGATCCTGACAGTGGATAGTACTCACTGGTTCTGCTACAGCACAAGTTTTAAGGCCACCTACATGCATGGCATTAATCCACTTGTCCAAGATATTTTATAGTGTAATTGCTGCAATTAAAAAAAAATAAAAAAATAGTAATATTTGATGTTAAATTGTTAAATAGATGCATAAATCATTTAACATTTGTTTCAGAAAAAATTGTGGAAATAAAATATTTCTACTTGTTTAAATATTAATGCATGTTGTTGATAAAGTGGGAAAATGTACAAAATTACTAATTATGATCTATTACTTTGTAATTAAGTCATTTGGAAATGTATAATTCCACTTTAGAAAATGAGCTAAAAGTCAACTCATTTTTAATGCGAATTCTTGACCAAAACAAAAAAAGTAAAATTAGATGATTTGTATTTAAGTATTTCTTTATGTACAAGCAAAATATTCCTTTAATATTAAATAGTCCATTATAAAGATAATTTGTTTTTATGTTGAGGGCTGCCACATTATATGTTTATTTTTTCCTTTAGTTAGATTATTCCAGTGAGTGTTGGAAGTGCATCCTATCCCATCTGCATGTCAGGAATTTGAAGGTAAACTGACCTCCTCTAATAAGAGATTACTTCAGTGCCAGCAGGAATGTGTATCCTGTGGTGAGCATTTGGTTCATGACAGACTTGTTTTCTGTGGTTTCTTAGCAGGGTAGAAAGCAACGGGAACTGAACCATCCCAACTGATATAAAGCACACTTTGTGTCATTTGGTGTTCAGTAGAAAGACAAACTTTAGTTATTTTTTAACATAAAATATAATTACATTACATGATTAAAGAAAGGTCTACTTCAGCCAACTCACTGATGATTAATAATACAGTTTTTGAAGCTGGTAAATGAAGGAAAAATAGATGAATACTAGGCCTATTTAGTCACTTTTTAAAGAAAAAAGCTTTGATTTAAATACACGTCTCCATTACAAAGTTCCGATACACATTTAAAATTAATGTCTATTAAGATGTCCATTTTAGTTGAAAACTGCTGGGTGTCTGTTCAATCTTATTTATACTAGGTGTGGCAATTTGAAAGTAGTAATCATTAATGATGGAGCAGGATAAAAGGTGGAGCTTTGGAATTAAACTGAATCAAATATATGTCTTAGCTTTGCCACTTAACTTCTCTGAGCTAGACATTTGTCATGTGAAGAGACATTGAAATTGTTAACATTGGCACATTGTGGGTTTGTGAAATTTAAGTGGGAAGATGCAGATTAAGCACTTAGAACAGTGAATGGTATCCAATGAATACAAGTTTTTAGTAGTTATTATTTTTCCTTTTAAATTATAACAGATTTAGAATACAACATGTACACATTCTCTCATATTTGAAGTGGATCTTTAAGCTGTACCGATATTAAAACTGTATTTTAAATGCATATTAATGTACAAATTATTCTACTCATGTATATATCTATATATAATATACATATAAATATGTTTTAATAGAGGTGGTGATAATGACACAGGTTGAATTGCTTGATCAAAAAAAAAAGGAAGACAACATATAAAACTGAAATATAAATGTAGACCTCCAGATTTATGAACAAATATTTTAATCATTAAGCCATTTAGCTTTTATATAGCATTAAAAACATTAATAAAAGTGTTTCACTAAAGTTTTTAAATTTGCCTTTTTTTCTGGACTACTAAGAGGCTTTTTAAAAATCTTTATTTGTAGCTTACTTTAAAAAATATATTCAGTCTCAAATTCGTAAGTGTGCTTTCTTTCTAAAATTAATTTTGTAAAATGTGGACTATTTTGCCATAGAGATAACATTATAAACATATTTTAGTTTTCAAAACTAACCTTCAAAAGCCAAGATAAAATATGTCACTAAGTTATAGTAATAATGTTGATTTCAGTTCTGGTTCCCAGGCAGTTGTGATATAAAAGAGAAGGACTAGTGTTCCTTCCCCATGTCCCCCTCGTTGAGCAGAATCAACACTAGAAAATTATTTCTATTTCTCTTCCTCTTACTGCTCCTCCTTCCTCCTCTGCCTCCTCATTCATCTTTCTTGTATTATTATTATTATTATCATCATTTTAACATTACTCTAGGCTTTGACTCCATTTTCCCTCTCTTCCTAAACCATTTTCACCTTTTGTGGTCTCTTCTGACAAGTTGTCAATGAACTAATACCCTGACAGTGCCCTCTCTACCACAATACCACATCTACTGTATACCCCAGAGTTCTTTAGTCTCTAAAATAATGTTTCTCATTTTCATTTCAGATCAAAAATTCCATTTTCACTTGGCAGATCTGAAATTAGAAAACTATCTGTGTGAAATTAATTTAAAGTTAAATGGGGAGGGATTTTGAATCCCTTAATCCAGCAGTATTTTCCTTTTCAAAGAGAACTCTTATTCATTCACTTGCTTCTCTAAATATTAGTACTTTTAGAGACTATAATATAAATGATGTGACCATGGCCGAGGAGTCTTGGGAAGTAATTTTTCAACATCAAGAGCATCAGAAGACAGCCCAAGATCTTTGAAAGTCTGTTATTAGGAGATCCTCCCTAAGCTCTTCCTGGTTTTCATGGATTTGTATACTATTATTGGCAGAGGAAGCAAAAGAAGTTATTCAGCAGCAAAGGGATTCTTTTGGGAATAAACATATTTAGGGCAGTCAATCAGGGAAAATGACTGTAGGACCCAAGAGCAGAAGATCGTGGGATAACAAGAGGCAGATGGCATTAATTTTCATCCAAACTCATGGTTTGAGGAAGTATTATTTATATATAAAACAGGAGTTTCTCTGGGGAATTAATACTTTTTCACTGTCAGCTATTAAATAGTTACTTTACTCATTGATTTAATAACTCATTCAGCCATTATTTATGGAATTCCTTTCTGTGTGCTGCACAATGAGGTGACTGAAACACAGCCTGACGTTCAGAGTCCACAGAGTCTAACAGGGAAGGCAGATACCTACACAGGATTTAAAAAATAAACATTTCCTTAATAATTTTATAGTTATAGTAACAAATGCAAAGTACAAAGAGTTTCCATGTACTCTACACCTAGTTTCTCCTATTATTAACATCTTACTTTAGTAGAAAGCATTTTTCATAATCAATGAACAGATACTGATATGTGATTATTAACTAAGGTTCATACTGGGTTTATATTTTCTTAGTTTTTACCTAATGTCCTACTTCTGGCTCAGAATCAAGACTGGGATAACACATTACTTGTTATGTTTCTTTGGGCTCTACTTGGCTGTGAGAGTTTTTCAGACTTAACTTGGTTTTGATGACATTAACAGTTTTGAGGAGTAATGGCAAGGTATTTTTTTTAGGATTCTTTCTATTGTTATTTGTCTTAATTCTTTTTCATAATTATCCTGGGGCTGTAGGTTTTTGGAAACAGGACCCCAGAGGTAAAGTGCCATTTGTATCACATCATATGAAGGGAATGAAATATCCGATATGACTTCTTACTGTTAATGTTAATCTTGATCATTTGGCTGAGGTAGTGTGTGTAAGCTTTTTCTACTACAAAGTGACTCTTTTTCCTCTTTCTGTACTGTACTACTTAGAAGTAAATGAGTATAAAAAGGCTTTTGACTATAAAGTGGGAAAAATGCTAAGATAGGAAAGAATATTAGGATATGGAAGGTACAGGGAGCTGTGGAAATGGATAGAAGGATGAGATAACATGGCCACTGGCAACTGGAAGCTGCCCCCTTAATAAATCATGCTTAACTGATATCTGAAATATGGAAATTAATTTGTCAAAAAAAGTGTGATGGAGGGGGCAGAATAAGTATGCAACTACACTTCATGTTTTTAATATTCCCAGTCCTTCTTGTTTATCTAGTGATCTTTGCAATTTATGGAAGTTTTATTATCTAAGGTAACCTTCAGCTCAAACTCTACCTGGATAGCTTTATATTTCAAATAATTTACATTCTGATTTTTTTATCTAAATAGAATATTTTTACCAAATGGTAGAAGATAAAAGTATAAAATGTATCTATATTTGCCTTATGCATTATCTCTCACTTTATAGCAAAATATATTTTGCTAACTTTTATCTACTACAGCCTTTGGGAACTTAATCACATTAATATAAGCTAGTGGCAAGTGTTTCTACTCAGTTCTGTGCATTCTTACAGTTTATCAGAAGCAGGTATTAATCCTGTTTTCAAAGAAAGGCTGATAACTAGTGGCAAGGGAAAGTGATTAATGCTATACAGATAGGGTGGGTGGTGTAAGTGACCTAAATCCATTGTTCTAATTTATTCTATCTTAACCCCTCTGTCTTGGTCTGTCAGGCTTCTATCACAAAACACTCATAAACTAGGTAGCTTACAAACTGCAGAAATTTATTTCTTGCAGTTTTGGGTACCTGGAAAGTCTGAGAGCAAGGTGCTAGCAGATTTGGCATCTGGTGAGGGTATGCTTTCTTCTACATAGAGCCTTCTTGCTATGTCCTGACTTTGTGGGAGGGACAGCTACCTCTCTTAAGCCCTTTTAATAAGGGCACTAGTATCATTCAAGAGGTCTCCACTCTCATGAACCAATAAGCTCTCAAAGCCCCCAGCTCCTGACATATCACTTTGGTGATTAGGTGTCAACATATGAATTTTGGAGTACATAAAAATTCAGACCATAGCCCCCTATAATGAATAAGTAGACAAAATACAACCAGGGTAAATGAGTACTTGTCAAAATTTACAATTGTTCAATTATTTAGCAGGCCTACAAATATTGAGAGCTTACAATGTGGTAGGCATAGTCTTATTTGCTGTAGTTAACATGATGGGCATAATTAGACATAGCCTGAGGGACTTTAATGTTCTAAATACAAGTATACCTCAAGGATTTGATTTTAGCATTCTACTACTTAACTGTCTATGCAGACTTGAGTCAATAAGGCTGAACAGGATCACCTCTACTATACCACAGAAAGACACATTCTTTGAGGGCATAAGGAAGGATTTCTACAGAACAGAAAATTGTAATGGGATTTAGCAGGTTTTCTTAAAAATATTCACTGTGAAGCAGGTTCCCTATGTACTGGTTACCACATTATCTGAGTCCAGTGAGATGGAATACTCATGAATACAAGTTACATGAAGTGAATATTTTACTTACAGATAAGCTGCAAGGGACAACCGAAGACTGGGATTCATTACGAGCCAGTCTCCCAAGTCTCAAGAAAGTTGTCTCATCTGTGCGTGCTCAGCTTGTAACACAGTGAAACGACCCTGGAAAGGAGAACCCCCCTCCCCACGGGTTTTATACCCCAGGGTTACATGACCCCTGGGCAGAAGTATTGAAAGACATCCTGTTTCTAGGAGACACTAGAACAGAGCCCAACCTGTTCTAGCCAGTCCTGCTCTTTCTTAGAATGTTGCATTCTCAGCACATTCTGCAGTGATTCTTCAGATCTGCAAAGGGGGAAGAACTGGGTTGGTCCAAAATCACCAGCAGAATTGTCCTGAAGTCATCCTTTAAAATCCTGCTTCAGAATTAATTGGACTGGTGTGAGGTGTGGAACATAAAATGAGAGAGAGCATGCACAATAGACCTAATGACTAAAATTTCATGGGTGCTGAGGCTGAGAAATTGACATTTTGAACAAAGTCACTAGGTAATCACATAAGCGCTAAATCTTGAGACCTCTTAAATTGGATACCAAAATATGGCAATAGTAAGAAATAAGAAACAAAGTTGAAAACAGAAGGGAATGAGTGAAAAAGTAGAGGAAAGAAGAAATAATTTATTTATTCATTATTGATAGGCATGCTCAGAACTCCCAAATAATTAATAGCCAGATATATATATATATTATATATATATATATATATATTTTAATTTATAGTAAATGTGTGTCTATCTCCTAAGGTGGTAAAAGTACACATCGAATCATGGCCTTTTTTAATCACTGGAGAAAATAGCGATATATAAGTTCGGTGGGCAAGGTCGTTATGCTCTGAGAAATAGTGATGAAACAATTTGAGTACAATCTGTGCAAATGAAAATTTAAATATATCTGATTCCTTACAGAAACTAATAAAAATAGTGCTTCAAGAGGCTGGTGTATATCTGGAATCCTAAGAGAGCCTACAGTTAATATGTAACTATTCAAAAAAACATTCACCGATACCCATAATTTATTTATTCTTCACAGTCAGCTCTTCACCTCTAGCAAGGTCTTTTTCTTCAATATTTTTTTAAAATTCAGACTTTAGTGAGCAAACTGATTAAGCCTTTTTAAACTCAGTATGCCTATTTATTCTCACAGCTTAGCCTGGTATCTTGACTTCTGTTTAGCTCTTCTTTGTTTGCTTTACTCTTCCCTCAGCTGATCTGATCCATGCCCTGTTCCTGTCTCCCAGATGAGAGCTCTTGCCCCTTGCCTGGACGCTTGGCCTTAGCTCTTTCTTCATGGATATCCTTAACTTTCGTCAGAAAGCATTTGCTAGTTTCTGATTCGGAATCAATTCCAGGTTGGTCTAGTCTGATATTCTTATTATTCCAGAAGCAATTATTAATGTTCAGTGTGGCAGGTTTTAAGCTCAGTGCTAAAAATGAAGACATCTAATTAGCAGCTATACCTGCATTAATAATTTAACTTTGATAAACCTCATATTCCTCATCAGAAAAACAGAGATGATAGTGTTACATTGAAAGATTTAGTGAGCATTACATAAAGTAATAAATGTAATGGGAGACTTGGTGTATGATACTAATAGAATATCAAGAAGTAGCAGAAGATATTATTATTAGCACAAAGTAAAAATATTGTAGATTTAGAGTTCTGGCGAATGTCCTTTTGTTATTGAAGCATGTCTAAACCAATTTGTACCCAAGCTCTTATTTCCCTGTCTATAAAACTCATTCAGAACCACAGTTCTGAATGCAGGCCAAAGCCTAGCTTGATCATTGATCTCACAACAGGGACTCCAGTCAAATGTCAGATTATATTTTTATGACCAGAAAGATGATATTTTCAATCGATGTAACCCACAAGCCACTTGGTTCATGAGCCATCTATGTTAGAATTAGTAGGGGGTAGAGGTGTATTTTAATAATGCAGATTCCTATACCACACTGTGGAACTACTTAATAAATGTTGCTCAAGGTAGAACCTGGGATTGTGAGTTTATAGTAGTTTATCAGGAGAATATTAATGTAATATTACGTATTGAGTTTTGTTCCCCTGACTTTGCATCCAGCCATCTTCCACAGCAAGGCTGGACTCCAGAAACCAGAAAATAATTGGCAAAGACATAACTAGAAGTCAGATTTCTAACTTCCAAAATAGTGCTATTTTCCCTCTTCTATGATACTTTTCAAGGGATAACTTTTTCTCAATAGAGTTATCTAAAGATAGTTGCATTGTGACTCTTTAGGGATACTATCTCATAGATCCAGAAAATGTTCCCTTATAAATTTCATCATTTTAGACAGGTCCCCAAGTAGGATGAAGAGAGGGAAGAAATTGCTTCAAATGCAAGTATAAATGGACACCAATAAAACATCAGTAATCATCACATTTTTAAAAATATTGCATTGTGTCCTAATGCAATTAAATTAAAATATTGCATCATATTATTTTTAAAATATTCCATTAAATGTTAATATTAGATAACATTCAATGCATTATTTAAAAAAATTCATGAGAAAAGGCCATGGTGATCAAAATACTAAAACTTTACATAAAACTATAACTGGTGTTATTGATTTTTCCTTTTGACTCAGATTCTAATATGGCTTGGAATTGCACTAATTCTAGAATTGCGTATTAATTAAAAATGTTGAGTTACTGTGGGGGTATACAGGTAAGTAGACAGTCTCCTACCAATAAGGTACTTAAATTTTGTTGAGGAACAACTGAAGGGATATATTACACCTTAAGTATTTAAGGGTGTCTATTTGGACAGAATTGTATCTCCTCAAAATTCATGTTGAAGCGCAAACCCCCAGTACCTTAGAATGTGACTGTACTTGGAAATAGGGCCTTTACAGAGGTAATTAAGTAAAATGAGGCCCTTAAGGCTGGCACTAATCCAATATGATTGTTCTTATAAGCAGAGGAAATGACAGCATATAGAGACACCAAGGTTGTGTGCACACAGAGAAAAGGCCATGTGAAGGCATAGTGAGAAAGCAGTCATCTGTATGCCAAGGAGAGAGGCATCAGGGGAAATCAAACGTGCCAACACCTTGATCTTGGACTGGAATTCTGAATTTAAAGGAAAATGGGAAAGAATTAAACTACCTAGTGCCATCTCTAATTCTATAAATCTTTCCTGCCTGCAAATTTATGGGAAAATATATGTCTGATGTTTAATCCACCTGGTGTATGGTGTTTTGTTACGGCAGCTGTCTCAGACTAATACAATGCCTGTATATGGTGGTGGTAGTAGTTGTGCTCCTTTCATGAAGTGATGACAGTGGGACACTTTTTGAAGGATAGTAATAGTTGGCCAAGAAGAAGGTATAAGAAAGAGAATTTGCCAGGCAGACAAATATTTGATTGTGTGAATAAATGAAATAATTAGGTGAATAAAATTAGTGAATGTGTCTCAGGCAAAATAAATTACACAGACGTATATATTTGGATTTAATGAAATTATTCTGGTATTATAGCACACTGTACATCATCAGTGAGCTTATGATGACAAATTCAAATATGGCATTTGATTTATCACATTGAGCACAATTCTATGTCAAAATATCTGCAATAAGATGTGAAATCTGTGGTTCCTGTGGCTGACTCTTTTGTCTTTGTATACTTGTGTGTGTGCGCCACTGTGTTTGTGACAGACTTCTCAGATGCATTCTAAAATGTATTTGGAAGAACAATAGTCAAAACAAACAAACAAAAATCCAGATACTTTCGGAGAAGTAAAAGTTTGGATAAAGTCAAAATTTTCCTGTCAATAATCAAAACAAAATATAAATCTTTAAAATAATTAAGATAGGGTGACACAAGCGTAGGAACAAAAAAATAGACCAAAGAATATGGCACATTAGAACTATTTGTTGTATATGTTGAACTTATTTTATGCCAAAACAAGTCTTAAAAATCAGTGTAAAAATGGTGGTAATCAATATATTTTGAAGTAAATATTGGTTATTCAAAGAAATTCTTATGTTACACCATAATCAAAAATAAACCCACACATTAAAAACTTCAGTTAGAAGATAGGATTAACAAATGAGCAAATGCTATAAAGAAGGAAAACAAGAGATTTTGTTGTTGTTGTTGAACCATGTGAACAGAAACTCAAATAAACTATGTAGAAATAAATCTACAAACTACACAGAGAAAAATAGATACATTCAATAAAATTAAAATTAAGAATTTTTATTTTTCAAATAATTCTATGAAGATAGTGAAAACACAAAGAAGCAAGTACAGTTGACTCATTTGAGGTAGTATGTTCTATAAAGTCACCCTGAACACTGAATTAACATATACTGAAATATTGTTCCTAGGGGAGATACATAGGTTCCCGTGAGCCTCTGGTCACAACAGTTTCATCAACTGATGAATACATAACCTTGTGTTATTTGTGTTTCTGTTTAATGACACCTCACTTAATATATAATCATTCATTAACATTAACTCATGACCAATAGCACTATAACTCATGCCTGATAGAAGCTTATCTAATGCCTGTATTTTCTCTGTAAGGTGTTTCACAGCCTTTTGGCACTTAAGAACAATAGAACAACACTTAGTACTATAATTAGGGGGCATTTTAAACAGTGACATTACCAACAAAAAAACCCACAAAAATGTGAGAAATGTGGCACTAAATAGACCATGAAAAGGACACTTGTTAACAGTTTGAGAACTCGAACATGAAGGCGCAGTGCTGCCACAGCTGGGCTAGTGCATGTGCGAAGGACAAAAGTATTTTGCTACTCTGTGCATGCCTGCTAGTGAACACAAAAGCATCACAAATAATGATTTTAAGGTTACAAATTAATTTTGGCAAGTAGACAAGTTTGCAAATATGGAATCTGCAAATACTTATGCAAATGTTAAACAAAGATCAACTGGATGCTTATTTAGAATATGTAAAATATTTCCTAAAAATTAATATAAAAGAGTAAAATAACCCTGTAGAAAATGGGCAACACATGTACAAAAATTTGACAGAAGGGGAAGTACAGAAAAAACAATAATCATGAAATATGGCCAACCTCATTAGTAATCAGGGAAATGCTAATTAAAAGCATAATTTGATATCTCTTCACAATCAATATATTGAAAAATTACAAAGACTAACAGTTATAAATATGGATGAGTGTACAGTACAATGCAAACTCAATAATATTGCTGCTGGTAGTATATATTGAAATAACCATCTTGAAAACAATTTAATATTTTGCATACTAAAATTGAGTGTTCATTTTCTATACTAAGCAACTTCAAACCAAGGTATATGCCAATGAGTATGTATTTAAACATGTGTACCAAGGTCAGGTATAAGAACACTCAGATGAGTATTTTCATAGCAGCAAAAATCTGGAAATACTACAAATGTCCATCAACAATGGAATGGATAAACAAATCATGCCATCCTCATATAAGGGAATGTCCATCAATAGAAATGAAGGAACTGATTCAGCAACATGAGTGGATTTCAAAAATATAATGCAGTAGGACAGAAGTAAGTAACAGAAGATTACATGTAATTAAATCCAGTCAAACACTTTTATAAAATAGATAAAATCAACCAGTTTTTAAGAACAGATAATAGAAAATTCAGATGTGAAAGATGGAGTGAAATGTGAATGGAGCAAGATTCCTAAGAAAGCCTTTAATATGAAGGGGATATCTTATTTCTTAGCTGGTGGGTATATAAGTTTCATTTTACTATTATTATAAGCTATAAGTTTCATACTTTAATGTGTTTATACAATGTAGATCAAAATTAAAGCAATAAAGATGAAATTGCCTGAGGAACAAAACATGGCTTAACTCTTAAATTTGTAGAAAGGATTAAGGCTTGTGAGTTATTTTACCTAGCAAAACATAGTGATGAGATTAAAAGCTAAATATATGAAAAAAGTGTATCTGTTTTAGATAACTTTGTAAATAAATATAATAGTTCCCCATGAAAAAGGACATGTCTTTGTGCTCTGTTTCTTTTTTAACACACTGAACAACATTCTCAGTTACTCTCCCCCCAAATTTAAAAAGTTTGAGTTTATGTGATAATTAAATATGGATTATATGTAAAACCCAATGTAACTCCAGTCAAATGATGAGTGCAGTATAAATAGTAGATATTCTTCTTCTTCTTCTTCTTCTTATTATTATTATTATCATCATCTACAAAGCAAAGAATCAATAATTAAGAATATTTCTCCAGATTTTAGTAATGGTAAAATAATATGTAAACACTAGACAATTTTGTTATTATTGGGTCTATAGCAGTTCCCTAAAGAAAAATTGTGTGGTTTACTTTTCTGGCTTTCATGATCAGTGCAATCCGTTATGGCATGAAATACCTAAAAATTCAAGATTAAGTATTTAAAATTTGTTTAGTACATGCTTGAGCTAGGGGGGAAAAAGTAATTTCGTAGATGACCAGAAACTATCCAGAAGGGTAAGTGAGTTATGGATTTAATGATTGCCATGGAAGGTAAAATCCCTGGAAGCCTGATAACTTTATTTTAATTGATCATGTCTTCAAACGGAAGGAGATGGTCTGTGCATGGTGAGAAATCAGATTGGAGACATCCTTTATAAACCCATAACAACCTCACTATATGAAGCAGAAAAAGAAAAAAAGACTGCTTTGGGGCGGCAGACAAGGGGGCGCCATTGTTGATCTTATAGCAAAAAGAAATAGAAAAAAAAAATGGAAGTCTCCCCCAGAAAATTCCAAACCATGGGCAGCCACTCAAATGTAACTGGAGCCAGATTTCACCCTACAATGTGGCCTAACAATGTGCTGTGAATTTACTTGTGGACATTCCTGACAGGCCCTAAATGTATGGCAAATGTAAACACAAATCTTCTCTTAAGGAATGAAGACACCTATGTTAAATTCAAGCATTAAAGACATTTTACAAAATACCATTCCCACAAAGTGTTTGCTAAGAAAAACATGATAAACCCTTTAGTCACCATGAGCAAATATATGCAGAAATAGTGGCAGTATTTCATTAGCAAAAACTCCAGAATTGAAACTAGCAAATCCTAAACAGAAAAATATATTGAATGTATATTTTTTGCATCAGAGTGAATGTTGAACATATAAATATGGAAAAAATCCATATTGTTTTGAAAAAGGAAGAAATTGAAAATCCTAGGAATACACCCCCCCCACACACACACAGCCACAATACATGAAATTGAAAAACATTACCCTAATAAATAAGACGAGGAGAGGTTTAGTGAACTGGGAGACAAATTTGAAGTAATTATGCAGGATGTTAAAAAAAGAGAAACAAAAATTAAAAATATAAAATGAATGTGAAGAATAGAATAAGAAGATTAAATGTGCAATCTATTGTGCAAGAGAGAATAAAAATATGTGTGAGGGAAAATGTTTTTAGAAAAATTGCTGTGAATTACCTGACAGTCATAAAAGATACAAATATTAGACTCAGGAAGCTTAATGGGTAGATAAAAGACAAATAGAAGATCAAATATTAGATATCACTAGAGAGACCTATACTTGCAAAATTGAACACAAAATATGTATATAAAAAGAAAGAAAAACAGAAACTGAAGCAGCCATAGAGAAAAAACAAAAACAGACAAAAAATAAAAATAAAAATAAAAATAATACACAATACAGTACAATTATCTGGGAAGAAGCAGGTTTTAGAGTGATTTCTTATTTGCCAGTTATAACATTGTTAAAACAGCAGGTAAACATTTTCAAGGTTTGGAAAGTAAGAAAGTGAATCTAAAATTGTATATCACAACGTTTTGTTTTTTTTAAAGAATAATGATGAAATAAATACCTTTTCAAATAAAAATTGAAAAATACTTACCATAATACCATAAGCATAGATACTTTGAAAAAATATAGGAAAGTAGCAAAATATTTCTGAAGAAACTTTTGAGATGCAAAAAGTAATTGTGACCAAAAAGATATCACATTGTAAATGTATGTAAACAGTGGCTTGTATAAAACAATAAAATTCAGTCTGATATGTAGCAGTAAAAAATTAAAACAGCTATAAAAACTTGGATGAAGTAGCATAAAATTTAAATGGTTTGATTGGAACTAAAGTATTTTATACTTTGTTTTTATATTCAGCAATAGGATAACAATATCAGTTAACTATACTTTTTATGTTCAATACTGCGCCATAGTTTCTATTTCCAGAATAATCAAAACGTAATAAAAATAGTTTGCATTGATAAGATAAAAGAAAAATAGAGCAATAGAAAAACTAATTGGTCTAAAAGAGGTAAAGGAAAAGAAGAAATAAAAAAAATTTCAGACAATCTTAGGATAAATATAAACAATCAGATATGAGATGCATTAATGAGGTAGAATATATAGACTTGCTCCTATTTTAAAAAGTAGTGACTATCAGACTAGTTTAAAAAGTTATCCAGGGCCGGCCCAGTGGCTCACTCGGGAGAGTGCGGCACTGCTGGCGCCGAGGCCATGGGTTCGAATCCTATATAGGGATGGCCGGTGCGCTCACTGGCTGAGCGTGGTGCGGACCACACCGTGCCAAGGGTTGCGATCCACTTACTGGTCCAAAAAAAAAAAAAAGAAGTTATCCAAAGATAGTTTTTAAAAAAGTGTTTACATCGTGATAATTGTAAATTCACATGCAGCGCTAAGAAATAGCACAGTGAGATCACATACATCCCGACACTTCCACTCAGTCTCACTCCATGGTAACATCCTGCATAACATAGTATATCACAACCTGATAATTGACGTATAAAATCCACAGAACTTATTCAGATTTCCCCAGTTTTGCATACATTACTTTGTGTGTGTGTATTTATTTCAATGAAATTTTATCACGTTTCAATTCAATTATCACCAGTCAAAAAGCAGAATCTTCTCAAGGATCCCTCCCGTTGCCTGTCTCTGAGCACATCAACTTTCCACATTCCCTCCCGCACCTTCTCTCCCCACCCTTAGTCCCTGCAAACCACTAACGGTTTCCTCATTTTTACAATTTTGTCAATCAAGAACATTATAAAAATGGAATCACACAGTATATAAATTTTGGAGATCAACCTTTTTTCTTGAAAAAGCTGTCTTTCTTTCATAGACTTTTCTTTACAGCTGTTTCAAAATTCAGGCATATTTGTGTGCATTTGTTTTGAGGTTCTTTATTCTAGCCCATTGATCTTTGGATCTATTTCTTCAGCAATGCCACACTGTCTTGATTACTATAGATGTATAGCACTATCATGTCCTGGATATGTATCCAGGTTGTTTTCTGTGCCCATTTTGTTTGTACCATTTCATAGTATGGTTATACCAAAGTTTGTTTAACCATTCACTTATTGAATGGGTTATTTCCACCTTTTGGCTATTATGGATAAAACCGCTACAAACATTCATGTACAAGTTTTAGTGTGAACATAAGTTTTTTGCTTCTCCTTGACAAACCCACAGAAGTACAGCGACCATCAGGTTTGTGGGAGCTTCATGCTTAGATTTTAAGAAACTACTTCCAATTTTTGGATGCTGACTATACCATTTAATATTATGACTAGAGCAATTCCAGTGATGTATGAGTGATCTAGTTTCAATGCATCCTTGCTAGCAATTGCTTCTGTTTATTTATTTATTTTTTATTTTTGGTATGTACAGACATTTTATGTGTGATTTTAATTTGAATTTTCACAATGGCTAACAAAGTCGACCACATTTTCATGTGCTATTTTGTCATCTGTATAGCCTCTTTAGGTAATTGTGTCTTCGTGTGTTTTACCATTTTCTTTCTTTTTCTTTTTTATGGCTTTTAATTTTTTTAAATTAATTAATTTATTTATTCATTATTGGTTATAAATACCAATAAGACACAAAGCTGATTGTCATCCCTCATGACCAAGATGTGAAGTCCAAATCCATACTGACAGCATGCACCTTACCACAAATTGTGTTTGTACACCATACCCCCAACCCTATTGTCCCCAACCTCCCTCTACCTCCCCCTTTGCCCCCCACTCTGCTTTGTATCCCAAGGTATGTTCTCTCCATTTGCAAGTCCAATGCACCACTGTGGTCTTTCTTTCTGTCCTTCTTTCTCTCTTAGCTCTCACTTATGAGTGAGTGCATGAGGTATTTATCCCTCTGTGCTTTGCTTATTTCACTCAACGTAAGTTTCTCCAGGTTCATCCATGTTGTTGCAAATGGGAGAATTTCATTCTTTTCCATGGCAGAGTAGTATTCCATGGTGTACACAGCAGTTTCCTTATCCAATCATCCATTAATGGACATTTAGGTTGGTTCCTTGTCTTGGCTTCTGTAAACAGAGCCGCAATGAACATGGGAGTGCAGGAATCCCTTCAACATGATGATTTCCATTCCTCTGGGTCTATACCCAGAAGTGGGATTGCTGGAATATATGGAAGATCTATCTGTAGTTGTTTGAGAAACCTCCATACCATTTTCCATAGTGGTTGTACTAATTTACAGTCTCTTGCCTGATTGCTCTAGCTAGTACCTCCAGGACTATATTGAATGGCCAATGCATATTTGAAAAGATGTTAGCTCAATTTTATTAATATTATAATTAAAATCACAGTGCTATATAATTTCACATCTACTAGATTAACAAGTCTTCAAACATTGACAATAACAATGTTGGTGAGGATGTGGAGGAAAGACATTCCTTATTCATTGCTGATGAAATTGGAAATAAGATCAACCACTTTGAAAAACAGCTTGTATTTACCTTGTAAAGTTACCTACAGTCCCATAATTTTACCCCTCTGTATGTTTTTAAAAAACCCTTCCCTATGTGTGTCAGATGAAATGTATAAGAATATCTAAACAATACTATTTTGTAAATTGCTAATGCTCTTCAACAATAGGATGCATAAAAGATTTGGAGATATGCATTTATTGACATATTATTCAGAATACATCTCAGAAACAATGTTGAACAAGATTTTAAAAAGCATATGTACAGTCTTGTTTCATTTATATAAATGTCATTAATATATGAAATTAAAAGTTTTATTTTTAGGGATACATACATTAGGTAAGATTTTAGAGAAAGCAAAGGCAGTGTTTAATAAAAAATTCTGTATAGATTTAGTTGTGAGAGAGAAAGGAGCAGGTAACGATTCAAGAGGGATTCCTTGGGTGAAAGGATGGAAAACATAAATATTGTGTATTTTTAGATGGATAAGTAAACAATAATCCACATATTACAGTTTGCATTCACCACCCTTGTTTCACATATGATGCATTTAAAAATTAGGAGAAATTATGAATATGGATTTAAACCTTAAAGATGAAATTCTAAATTATATTAGCATGAACAATTTTAACTTCCAAACAAATTTCTTGATTTCAGTTATATACGTGAGTTAATAAATGAACCCTCTTACTTATTCACACAATATTTATTCCATAAAGATGAAGATTTGATCATTTTATTTATTATTATAGTTGCTATGTAGAACAGTGTCTGGAATCAAGTAAATGCTTAATTTATCTTTCTGTAACAGGTTCTCTTACTGACTTCAACAGAATAAGTGAATGGAAGATATAATGATGCACTATATTTTACCTGTATGTAGCTATTTAGAATTTAATGAAGATGTTAGGAAAGCAGGCATTTACTTATATTTCTCATGGGCAGTTGCTATAATTTATATATCCTTGCTTTTCCTTCTAAGCTCTTAACATATTTGTAATTAGTTGAGAAGAATTGAACAAATGGAATAACTTCTAAAAATATTGAATCCAATTTGAAAAGATCAGATATTCTGTATCAAGTGTATTTCTAGAGAACTTATTTTAATAAAGAACACTTAGAAATATAAACAATATTTTCAATGTTTCATAAATCCATGTTTATACAAAGTCATTGCCTTAAAATGCATAAAAGTTTTATAAAAATCAATTGATTTTAGCCCTAAGTGCTACATTGTATTAGAAATGGGACAAAGTGATTGATAACATTAATTTTGGCTAGGATAAAATAAGTAATTTTTTAAAAAATGTATACATATATTATAATACAGAACAATGCAGTGTGTAATTTCTCAATTTTTATTTGATGATTTAAAATATATAATGATTCAGAGAGCAACCTTTGATTATTGAGAGTAAAAAAATGTATTTATCAGTGTATTGAGTATGATTCTTCGACTTATAAAGTTCAGTAATCTTGTATTCCATCTACTTATTTAAGTCCTTAAATTGTGTAGTGCTCTAATATAGGAAAAAACATTGTCAACTTTACCCAGAGTGCCATCTAATGGCACTGTTGTCTCAAATTAAACCAATCTAAATATGTTGGTTTGCATAGCTAGTTTCACATTAAACGAAGTAAATCAAACACTAAATATTATTTTGTTTTAATTTTCTAGTTTCTTTTCAGAAAAAGATGAAGTGGAGCAATTATAATAAGGATAAACAGAAAGAAAATTTTTAAATAAAGGCAAAGGGCAATACATAGCGGGACACTGCAAAGCTGTGGATTTTTGTGACTGTGCAGAAGTAAGCCTGTTTGTCTGCATGAATCATGAATAGAAATTTCAAGTTAGGCAACACAGAAGAAGAGTTAATGATAGATAAACACTGAGCACAGTAATTCGAGAGGAAACAAGATAGAGAAAACTAATATTCCACCGAAACTCTGGCAGTCTCAATTATTTAGCCTTTATCATTAATTAGTTGTAAAACCTTGGGGAAGTACCCAACCTGCCTTATCTGTGTCCTTATGTGTGCAATTAGGATAATATATTTTATCTAACCCATTTGGGGGCTATTATAATTAAAGTGTAAAAGGGAAATACTTTGCAAAACTTAGTGTTATATAAATATAAAAGATTATTGTCAGATCAAAACAGAGCTTATAAAGAAAGTAATGTGGAAAGTACAGTAATTGGCCTATTATACAAGAGATTAGACAATTTGTGTGTATGGTAAAGCTGCAATAAACTATCTTTTAACAACAGGCATGTCTTGGGCGACAGATGCCTTTTTGGCATTGCTTTTTCATTGGTGTGTGTATTTGTTTATCCAGCTTTATTATTCTTACGGAGTACCTTCATGAATACTGATGGGTAGCACTACTAATTGCCATGTTTTTCAACTTACTATTATTTTGGGAGAAATAAACTATCCTTAGCCTGGGCAACATCATTCATAATAATATCTCAAATGGACATCAATCTTTTGCCTTCTCTCTTTTCTCTTTCATTCTCTATGAAGGTTTGTATGAGAAATCAAGAAATTGTATCACTTAAGAGATCAATTATTTGTAGACATGGCTTAGCACGATTTGGTTTTAATGCTTTCGAATGGAAATCATTGTGTATCATATTCTGCAAGTAATTTTAATACATACTATCCCTCTGAACTTTCATTTATCCATTTAAATTGGGGTTCAGAATTTTTGTTAAGGTAGTCATTGCCTAAGACCAATGAACCTAATCAAGAGACATCTTCAATATCCACCTTTTCAAATTTTGATATGACTCAAGAAATATCCTTATTTTTCCAATATTTTATGTATGACTCCTCAAAGTATGGATTCATTAGGCCACCCTCCTATCTCCCTGCATCTACAAGGATCTCAGTCTTACCTGTCTGAAGAAAGTAGAGAAGGATATTTTTCTTTACTGATGCTTCCTAAAACTTTGATTTTGTTATAATTGGATTTTAAGTAAACATTTTGGAATTTTAACTTGTTTATAATTCATTTTATTTTAGAATTATAGGTCTTACCTAATAAGTAGTTGAAAATAAGGAATCATCCTCTGAGTGTAATAAAATTTTTGTGTGTGTGTCTTTTTGTGACCGGTAAGGGGATAGCAACCCTTGGCTTGGTGTCATCCGCACTGCGCTCAGCCAGTGAGTGCACCGGCCATTCCTATATAGGATCCAAACCCACAGCGGGAGCGTCACTGCACTCCCAAGTGCCGCACTCTCCCGAGTGCGCCATGGGGCCGGCCCTGTAATAAAATATTTAACAGGTCTATTCAAATATACATGTTTTAAATTTGAAAGGCTTACTCACATCTGTATATCTAATTTCCTGAACTAATAACTGAAGCATATATTATGAGGAAGGATTTGTTTTTAATGAGGAAAATGCAAAATGAAGAATAATTTAATATTTCTATCTTCATTTTTCAGGGCAAACTGACACAATAAATACTTTAATAATCATGATAATGCGGGTGAAGATTAGATTTTGCAGATTTTCTAAAAAGATAATTTTGTGAAAAAATAAGTTTATCTTACTCTTCTCTAGAAGAATTACATGATTATTTTTGTAGTTAACAAGACACTACTTGAAAATAGCTCCAAAGAGATCTGATAACAAAAGAAAGTATACGTTTTTGCATAGTGTGTAATAGCAATAAAGTATCTACTTATGTACATAATGGTAATAAAAATGTTAAAGTAAACCGATTTTTCATTATGCAGAAAGTTATTCTCAGTAACACAGGGGCATTTTTTCAGAGATTAGAAGGCAATAACCGATGGTAGCCAGAGTGAAGAAATATTTCACCTTTTTTGAAAAGTATGTGAGAAAGAAAATTACCTGAATAACAGGAATTCTTATAGATACATGAGTATACAAGGGTACTTCAAAATGTTCATGAAAAAGTTTGTATTATCTTTTAATTATATTTTTCCATGAACTTTTTGAAGTACCCTTATATGTGTAAAACAATTTACAAGAACTAATGTATAATGAAGAATCCAATGTATAGGCTGATATAAAGTTTAAAAGTGAGTAAAAACAATCTAATATGCAGGTAAGGAATTAAGGAATGGAAGATCAAGCACCATTATATAAGGTAGCAAAGACACAGTGTTCAACATCCATAAATTCTGAGAACTCTATTTTTATGAGGCTGGGTAATGGACAGTCCACCGTTTTATGATAATTCATAGAACTGTTTACAATGACGGAGTGGAAGAGTAGCCTAGCAATCCACTGCTCTTTACACTAGAGGATCAGAAAAGGAGAAATGACACTGAGAGGTCATTTGTTCCCTCCCGCTCACCAACTAGCAGGACCACGCATAAACTATTTTAGACAGGATTATTTGTTTCTGGAAATGAAAGTAAAAAAATATATGGTTTGATAAATATGGGCAATCTCATCTGACTTTTGGAGCAGAAACATTGTTTCCTTTTACCCTTTCCCAGGTTTCAATGGCATATGAAAAATTAACAATACAATCTAAAGTGGAATGAAATCAGGTGCCTTAAAATGTAACTCATAAATTTAAAAAGGTAAAAATTACTCACATAATTTGCATTAATTTATTCTTTGAATAAATAAGTGCTGTCAATATCTACAGGGTACAGTGATCTGGGTATTACGTGACGAAAGAAAAGTGTACCATAGAATAATGGTTATATAACCCTTTCTAAGTGTCCCTCAAAACTACAATCTGTATCAGAAGACTAAGAAATAAGGCAAAGAATAAATACTACAACACACTGACAAATTAAAATTAGCATGCAATTTTCCCAAAACAATTGGGTGTGGTTGTAAAAGTACTTGTCCTCAGAGTCAGGGGGTCTAAAACAATGTGGTGGCTATTCCACTAATAAGAAGACTGGCATAGACTATATCAGTTCAGTTTGATGGGATGGCCTTGTCTTTAAAATAAGTTGAATAGATTGGATATTCTTTAAGACAAATTTTAATATGATTTGTAGATATGTCGGTGGCTTACACAAAGATTATAATTATCAAAATTCCACTGAAATAGAGTAAAGAGTTCATATGGTAAACCTGGGGGTTTTAACTTATCAGAATTTTCACTTAAGTTTTGAACCAAAATTTATCAGCAGGTAGATAATAAAAACATCAACTTTAACTTTTACAAAGTTTAAGTTGAAAGATGAATCTTAATGTGAAACCAAATTATGTTTGGTCACTGACCATCCTGCTAAAATTTTAGAATACTAAAGTAGGTAGCTGACTACTAATTGTCATGGTGAAGATGGAGGAGAAAAAAAATAGCAAATTATCTCCACTAAATTGATTAATGGGCAATTTATACTCAATTGACAAAACAATATTGCTATGGGTTAAATGTGTCCCCCAAAGTTTGTGTATTAGAAACTTGACCCCCATTGTAACAGTGTTAAGAAGTTGGGAAATCCATTTATAGTATTTGAAATGTGGATCCTGTAAGAAGTGATTAGATTGTGAGGACTCTGCTCTCCTGAATGGATAGATCCATTCATGGAGTAATAGGCATGTTTCTGATGGCTATAAAAGGAGAGCATGTGAGACGGTTGGCTTTCCCTTGCTTATGCCATTTTCTTGCCATGTAATACACTGTATCGCTGTAGAGAGTCCCACCCAGAAGAAGGCCTTTATCAGATGTGTCGCCTTGACTTTAGACTTCTCAGCCTCCAAACAGTAAGAAATGAATTTAATCTCTTTATAAACTACCCAGTTTCCAGTATTCTATTATAAGCAACAAAAATTAACTAATACAAAGATGAGTGTTTATTATTGACTAATCAGAAAACTAGCTCTCTCAGCAGCAGAAGGAAGTGGTGGGATAAAGAGACAAAGAGAATATTCCTACCTCATGCAAATAAAAGTCATGGAGATAAAGCAGTCCTTCCAAATTAACTTTAGACCATGACAATTCATCTTACTTCTATCAAACATAATGTTGTTGTGAGACAACACAAAGAGGACTGGTGTAAAAAAATATATCTAAAATATCAAATAATTATGGTGCTTTTTTTGCAGTTTCAGAGAATAGCAGATGATTAAACAAGTAGAAAATAAGAACCAAAGAGAAAGTTAAGATATGTGGAATAAAATATGTTTAAGATGAAAAGGGGAGTATGATGAGCATGGATATTTGGGAATGAAGAATAACAGTTAGTTCATGGCTTTAGCCTTATTTAGCTGTGAAAATTTTCACACTCTAATAATCCTACAGAAATTAAATAAAAATTAAATTAAATGCTTGTCTCCTACTGGTCAAGATGGAGTAATAAAAATATGACTTATGTTTCTGACTTACCTAATTTTTTGAAAAACTCTTATGCTGTGTGTATTCTCTCTGTGCATGTGTATGTCACAAACACACACAAATTTTACAGTTCAGTGAGCTTCAGAAAATGAAGGAGTATCATCCCTGAGAAGTAGTTAGAAAATGTAGTGAGTCTTTCCATTACCCAGGCTCACTTCATGCAGTCAATATTCTGAACATGGGACAAGGAAAGATGAAATAGGCAGAGCCTGAAAGTCTCTTTGAATTAAGGAGATAGAGCTTGATGTCCAAGGTGGGGGGACGATGATTAGAGTTTTCAGTTTCTGAACATCTACAGAGTGTTCTCCTTGACTCTGAAACACAGCAGACATGTGAAAAAAACTACCTGAGGTAAGGTAAAAAAGCACACAAAAGAATTAGGATAATTCCTAAAGATCATACAGAGAGTTTATTTCCTGTTTTCAGGAGCCAAAGAGAAAACCTCATCATTTGCATGACTTTGGGTGCAGTACTAAGAGTACTTTGCCTTGGTGAGAGAAAGTACAAAATTAGACACAGATTAAATGATTTTATGGTCTTTCTTACTAAGGACTAAATTGTTTCCAAGTTATTTAACATTGTCTTGGGGGGTGGGGGGGACAACAGAAATATTTATTTATAGTGAAACAAAAATGTCCCATCCCAAACAAGGTAAAATTTACAATGTCTGAAACTTAAAAATTAGTGGCATGAATGTAGTCAAGAAAATAAGACACAAAATAACAAGATAAATTAATCAATAGAACCCAACCTTGAAATGACACATATAATGGAATTAATAGGCAATGACTTTAAAAGAGATATCATAATTCTTTCTTACATGTTCATGAATCTAGAGAAAATATATAAAATGTTAATTAAAAATTTGGAGAATAGAAAAGAAAAAGCCCAAATCAAACTGCTAGAGATCAACGTTACAATGTGTTAGATGAAATATTAGCTAAATGCAATTAAGAACATATTAAACATTGCAGAAGATAGATTGGTTAATTTGAAAACATAACAATACATAATATTCTTGATGAAACAAACAGTAAATAAAGACTGGAAAAAATAAACACATAATTACTGAGTTCTGTCATAACTTAATATAATATGATATACTTGGAACACTGAAGAAGATGGAGTAGCGAAGATAAGAGATATTTTTCAAGAAATAATGGCTGAAAAAAATAAATTTTTCAAAAATTATAGGCCTACAGGTCAAAGAAGCCCAAAGATCCATTCCTATGAACAAAATACATAGAAAAAACGTTACATCTAAGCACTTAATAAACTCGTTCTTAAAACTAGTAATAAAGAAAAAATCTTCAAAGAAGCTAGAGGAAAAAGATACATTAATCTATAAATTCAATGCAATCCTGTGCAAAATCCAAGTAAGATTTATTTTTTTTAGAAATTGACAAGCTGATTCTAAACTTCATATGAAAATGCAAAGGACTTAGACAAAATAATTTTTGAAAATAATACATTTAAAAACTTACACTACCTGATTTCTAGACTTATTATTAAGCTCCCCTAACTGAGATAATGTGCTAGCAGAATAAAGACAGATAAATTCATTAAAGGAACAGAAAATGGATGGAATCTAGAAATATATAGAAAAATTTTCATCACCTTGGAGTAAGCAAAGACTTTGTAAATACAACATCAAAAGCATAATTTTAAAAAGACAAAAATAATTGACAAACTGAACTTCATAAAATTTAAGAAATTTTGTCCGTGAAGGATACTGGTAAGGAAATTAAAATAAATAACTTTAAAAGACGTCAAAGAAAGAGAGAAAATATTTGCAAATCACTTGTCAGGTAAAGGGAAAGGGCTTGAATATTTTGATATGTAAATTACTCCTAAACTCATTGACTAGGAAAGAAACAAACTACTGACAAAAGTGGCCAAATAATTGAACAGGCACCTAACTAAAGAAGACATACATGTAGAGCATAATATAAGCATGTGAAGCTCAACATCTTTATTCTTTAGACAAATGCAAATTAAAACTGTAATGAGACAACACTCCACACTTATGAGAATAGTCGCAATCAAAAAAGCCTTTTTGTATCAAACATAGGTGGGTATGTAAAATGGTTCAACCACGTTGGAAATCAGGTTGACAGTTTCTTAAAAACTTAAAAACAGAAGGCAAAAGTACCGTCCAGTCATTCTGCTCTTAAGTATTTTCCCAAGACAAATTATATGTTCATAGTAAAATGTGTACATAAATGTTCACATTTCAGATTGCAAAACTGAAAAAGACCCAAACATCCATCAACAGGTGAATGGATCAAAATTGCGTATATCTATAAATGGGGTTGGTACTCTACATTAAACAGAATAAAACGTTGCTACACTCAACAAGTGGATGGGTGTCAAAACAATTATGTTGAGCTGAAGAATCCAGACAAAAATAATGCATATTATAAGACTCCACTCATATAAAATCCTAGACAAGCAAGTTAATATTTACTGAAAGAAAGTAAATCATTGGCTTCCTGAGGATTTGGGAGGTCAAGTGAAGAGGAGCAAAAGGGAAAGATTGCACAGGAAATTTAGGGCAAGTTTGATATGCTTATTGTACTGTTAGTGATTATGGTTTTAGAGGTATATGCATATGTGAAAACTTACAAAATTGTACTCTTTAATAATGTGCCATTTATGTATATCAATTATACGTTAATTAAGCTGTTAATATATATTCTAGATATTAGTCCCTTGTCAGATGCATAGTTGGCAAAAATTTTCTCCCACTCTGTAGGTTGTCTTTTCACTCTGTTGATCGTTTCTTTTGCTGTCCAGAAACTTTTTAGTTTGATATAGTCCCATTTGTTTATTTTTTCTTTTGCTGCTGGGCTTTTGGGTTCATGTTCATATAGCCTGTGCCCTGACCTAGCTGCTGAAGTGTTTCATCTATATTTTCCCTTAGTAATTTTACAGGTTTGGGTCTTAAACCTAGGTCTTTAATCCATTTTGAGTTGATTTTAGTGTATGGTGAGAGATGCATATCGAGTTTCATTCTTCTGCATATGGATATCCAGTTTTCCCAGCACCACTTGTTGAAGAGGCAATATTTTCCCTAGATTTTTGTTGACTTTGTCTAATACCAGATGGCTATAAGCCTGAGGAGTGATTTCTGGGTTCTCTATTTTCCTCCCCTGGTCTGAATGTCTATTTTTATACCAGTACCATGCTGTTTTGGTTACAACAGCGTTGTAGTATAATTTGAAGTCAGGCAGAGTTATGCCTCCAGCTTTTTTTTTTTTGCTCAGGATTGCTTTGGCTATTCAGGGTCTTTTGTTTTTCCATATGAAAGGTAAGATTGTTTTTCCATTTCTGTGAAAAATGTCATTGGTATTTTGATGGGGATTGCATTGAATCTGTAGATCGCTTTGGGTAGTATAGACATTTTCACAATGTTAATTCTTCCAATCCAAAAGCATGGAATATCTTTCCATCTTTCTGTGTTTTCTTCAATTTCTTTCAGAAGTGATCTGTAATTCTCATTGTAGAGGTCTTTAACCTCCTTGGTTAAATGATCCCTAGGTGTTGTATTTTTTTGGTGACAATTGTAAATGGGCTTACTTTTATTTTTCTTTCTGTTAATTCATTATTTGAATATATAAATGCTACTGATTTCTGGGCATTTATTTTGTATCCTGCAATGTTACTGAAATTACAGAACTCAAGCAATTATGCAGTAAAAATAAATAAATAAATAAATGATCCAATTAAAAAATGAGCAAAGGAGCTGAATAGACATTTTTCAAAGGAAGACATACCAATGGCCAACAGATATATGAAAAAATGCTCAACATCACTAGTCATCGGGGAAATGCAAATTAAAACCACATTGAGATACCACCTCACTCCTGGCTATGATCAAAAGATGGTGAATAACAAATGCTGGTGAGGGTGTAGAGAGAAGGGAACACTACTGCACTGCTGGTGGGAATGTAAATTAGTAAAACCATTTTGGAAAAAATTTGGAGGTTTCTCAACAACTACAGATAGATTTTCCATATGATCCAGCAATCCCTCTTCTGGGTATATATCCAGAGGAATGGAAATCATCATGTTCAAGAGATACCTGCACTCCCATGTTCATTGCAGCTCTATTTACAATAGCCAAGATATGACCAACCTAAATGTCCATTAATAGATGATTGGATAAGGAAACTGGTATATATACATTGTGGAATACTACTCTGCCGTAAAAAAGAATGAAATACTCCCATTTGCAAAAACATGGATGAGCCTGTTGAAACTTATTTTGAGTGAAATAAGCAAAGCACAGAGGGATAAATACCTCATGTGCTCACTCATATGTGGGAGCTAAGAGTGAAAAGAAGGCAGGAAAGAAAGAACACAGTAGTCTCATGATCCAACAGAGGGAGAGAACATTCCTAGGGCTACAAATTGAAGTTGAGGGGAAAGGGGGAGGGGGAGGGAGGTTGGGGGACAATTGCAAGGGGACAAAGAGTACAAAAGCAATTTCTGGTGATGGGTATGTCCCTAATATGAATCTGGCCCCCACATCATGGTCAGTAGTGAGGACGATCAACTTTGTATCTCATAAATATTCAAAATACATACATACATACATACATACATATATTAATTAATTAATTAAAGCTGTTAAAATGAAATGGCATTATGCTATTTAAGCTTTATTACTCATGAAAAAATCGGCTAGCTGTGCATATTTTAAGAACCACTATGAATTCACTTTATCATAATAAACTGCTTACGTTTGCCACATGCTTTATACTTTATTGATCACACTCAGTAAAATTATTTTATTAATGCCAACAACATCCCTATATGTTTGATATTATCTTGATTTTATACATGGGGAAAAAAGCTTAGAGAATTTCAGTTACTCATTTGAGATTGCAACAACTAAAGATTGGTAGTTATCCTGTATTTCCATCTGTCAAGTAAACCCTGTTCACTAGTTCATACTTGCCTTACTCTTCACAGTGACATCTTATCTGAAGTTTACTGCCTACAAATTTCCTATGAATGTTTATTTCATTCTCTATGTTAGTTGGTTTAAATCATCAACCATATCATACTTCATTTTTATGCATCCACAGCACTGAGCACAATGCCCTCACAAGATAAATGCATAATGAAAGCTGTGGTTGAATTAAACTTAATGCACTTATTTTTCTAAATCTGAAATTTTTGCAAATTACTGTGTTTCACAAAGCCATCGTTTAAATAATACCATAGAATTTCAAATCCATTAAAACTAATGGCCTAAAATATCAACGAGTTCAAAATGAATAAATAAGTACGGGATAAGATTCCCTTTTTTCTCAGTTCCCTCCTCCAAATTTGTGTAATCAGTATAGAAAACATATAATCACTGGGAATAAGTGCATACAATGTCTTCATAACATTTCTCTGTACCTGTCTTTTTAATTAATATGTAGTTCCTACATCTGTATTTGGTCAGAAATGATATCTCTATACAATGGCTTATTAGATCATATTAGAGTACTTAACAGTGTCATGATTTGTAAATTAGTGTAGTCTAGGACATGGGAAGTACCATCCTGAGTCCATCACAGGCAGTCAAAATTCATCCAATGTCACTAATAAGGGATTTGCCAATTTTGTGGACATACTACCAGATTTAATACATGTAGGAGCAGAGTTCTGTCACAGAGTATTTTCACAGTTTACTATTAGGAACTAAGTTACCAAAAACCATAACATTTCAATATGGGATGTAACATTTTTTCTTAGTGTTAGGAGATCTAGGGCACTCAGACCCAAATATCAATTTATTAGACATGGGCCATAGCCCCTACATATATATTAATATAATATTTTTGCAATTATTATATTAGGTGTCTATTCTTTGAATCAATATAGGAATTTATAAATATATGCATACACACGTGTGAGAGTACATCAAAATGTTCATAGAAAAATAGAAATGAAAGATAATGTGAATCTTTCCATGAACTTTTTGAAGTACCCTTGTATGTGACCAATCTGTTACACATACATATATATAGAATATATGTATGCATTGAGTATATTAGATATGCATATGTTTAAAAATAATTTAAATAATATATGAATTGCAATTTTATGGAGAAATAATAGACTCAATAACTCAATATTTACATTTAAAAATATGTAATAATAATAAACAATATTAATAACAATCAACATATGATAATGGGTGTTTCTAAATAGAGGGCTTGATTGAGTTTATAAAAGAAAAGGAAAGGAAAGCCTAGTGAAGATTATATGTTACCATATGTCAATGGAGAAACAGGGTACCTATAACCCAGGGATAAAGAATTAAAACAAACCTAGTCTGTGATGTATTACAGTGATAAAATTGAGACACTGCAGTCCTAGTGAAAGCTTTATGTTTTCTCCTCAATTAAAAGCATATCTGAGCATACAGCATAATTCACCATATGTATGAATCTGGATTCCTGAATGGAGACAAATTTGCTACATGATATATTTATGGATTTCTTTTTAATTTTATATTCTTTTGTAAAGCTCTTTCTAAAGGAATGAGTTTGGAGAATTAATTGGAGTATCATTGATAAAGGACAACAGAGTAGAGTGTTTAAAATTCAGATGGGGCTGTACTTATTAGCATTTCATGGTTAAATTTAATGACATATTAAGTAGCTGAATTGGCATTCAAGGCTTAAGTAGAATGAAAAAATAAAATTTACAATTCTATGACTGTTAGTAAATTTACTTCATTCATCTCTAACTTTGTGAAAAAGAGACTTTATACTTTATCCTCCTCTCTAATAAGCACTACTACAAGTGACATCAATTATGTTTTAGTTGAAATAATGGTGTTTATTCTTATATTTACTGTTATGACTAATTATGGCCTTTGAAACAAAATGCTAGACCAAAAAAAAAAAAAAAAAACATAAAAGTATAATCTAAGCAATGACAGATAATCGATACCACCAAAGAAAATTATTTGATTCTAAAGTGACCCAAAGATTACAGTGGTCTCCGGAGTTAAATAAATAGGCAATCACAGTATAAAACATGTCTGAAATTTTGCCTGATGGACTCGAATTTGAAAGTTTTTCTCCAAAAATCATGGGTAAAAATAGAAGGCAAACTACAGTTCCAGGGATATGGTTTTCATGGTCTTCTTGTACTAATCATATCTAAAATATTAAATATAATCATTTAGTACAGTTTGATTTAATCATATGTTAATGTGATAAAAGTATGATTTCATTAGAAAGATTATTTCAAAGTATAAGCTTTCTTTACATGGCAAGCAGTTAGCAGAGTCTGTAAAATGTATTACGGTTATGCCCAAATCTGACAGACTCACAATAAAGTTAATTACATCTTCCATCCTTGTGGAACTGATGTTACTTGTTTTATTTTCAACACTTGAATTTTAAAGCATCTATTTTTGAGGGGAGGGGATGTCATTATAAGTTGGGAAGCCTTACGATTATAAGCTAACTAGCAATACTGTTAAAATACATTTGAAGCTGTTTTAGGCTACCAATAGCTGTCATCATTTGAAAGTAATTGCAATATAAAATTAATTATGTTGTCATAACTGAACCGTGACTCCTCTGTCTTTAAAAGGCAGGGAAGAAAGAAATGCAGTGCATTTTCAAATGTGGCACCTCTTCAAACTGGATGTGAAGCTCAAAATGAATTTCAGGTTTCATAGGATAGAGAATCTGATTTCATTCTTTGTTATCAATAAAGTGACAATACCATCCATGTTCTAATTTTTGCTGTCTGTTTCTTCTTATAATTACTGCTTAAATAAAGAAAAAAGTTCAAGTGGGCACAAAGTCATTAATAATGTGACAGTTTACACTGATATGTATACTAGGCTACCATCATCATATGATAAGCTACGCAAAATAATAATAGTTTGTAGCATTATAATACAAATAAAACAAAGTAAAACAACAACAGTATGTCCCCAAAGTGGTTAAAGAACATTTTAATTCCAGCCCTATCATCAGCTCCTGGTTTGTCTGTGGACAACTTTAGATATAGCCTCAGATGTTTTTCATTAAAATTACCTTATTCCAGGATGCAAATAGAAAGGTCAAGGTGGAAGAAAATTTCCTGATATTTTCAAGAAGAATGTTTGTATATTTAATATAAGCTACTTTATTATGGTTATAGCTCTCTAACACTCTTTTCTTCCAAGCCTTTAAGTCAATAGGGGTTACTGAAATACTAGCAAACCAACATATGATAGACTCTTTATAGATGAAATGTGTACAAGATATTTGAGAGTTTTAACTTTTTCATAATAACGCTGGTGACTATGACTGTAATGATGAGGCAATAGTGACAAAACATCATTCAATCTCTGGCTAATAAAGAGGAACTTTGCATAAACTATGAAAATTCCTAATTAAAAAGTGTAGTTCCCAGTAACACATATTTTCTTATTTGGAAATAACTAAATTGCTTCCTGTTTTGTAATTAAATTATTTAAAATTATCATGAAACTTAATTTAGTCCTTTTTTTTATGTTTCATTCTAATCTAAGAGATCTTACGCCTCATGGGAAATAAAAATAAAAGAAATATCTAAATCAAGCCTTTTCCAATCATTGAAACTTGAAAATAATAAATATTCTGCTCTAACTTTCATTATAGGCCTTCCCTATAAATTTTGGCATTCATAATGGTTTATTTTGAAATATATTTGAGTAAAAAACAAAACAAAATGATGAGTGAAGATAATTCCCTTTTATATAGAAATGAAGCATAGAAAATATTTTAATTGGTTTGTAAATGAGTGCAGGATGATTCCATCAGAAATAAAATTATAATTTTGTATCAAACATGTAATATATAAACATATATTGATATTTAATGTTTTATATTAATATTATATATAATACAATCACATACATAATGTTTGTGTTTAAGTAAAAATTCAGTGAGACATCTTAAAACATCTTTGTCTTCCTTCAACTTTATGCCTTTTTCATAAATATCATGTTTTCATAAACTGGGACTTTCTCTTAACAGACTCCTAAAAAAATAAGAGAACATTACCAGATAATCATGTTTTTCTATTAATTGTCACTGTTGGTTTTTATTTTCCTCTGTTACCTGGAATAATTTAGCTTTAAGTCTATAAATAATCTGTTCTAGCATATTTTTGAGGGATCATACCCAAACATTAACAAAATTCAAAAATTGAGTCTCTGCATTTTTAATTTTCAGTTTTTTAGAAAGTCATCGGGAACCCAAAATGGAACGTTACTACCATTATTGCCAGTATTATATTTGTTTGTCTTTGAGTTAAATTACTTTCATTGTGAGAGAAATATATGAGGCACTTTCTCAATATGGACTTTATTAGAGATAGGACGGTATTTATTTCTGATTCTGGTAGAATCTTGTAGGAGATGAATGAAACTAAATGATCAACAGATGAAAACTAAAAAAATTACATTGAGATACCAGTTGATATTCTCATCATGTCTGCATTCCAAGTAGCCCAGAACAAAATGCTTTTTATATTGGCCCAGTTCAAATATTCGGACCTTCAAAATTGTTCTATGACAGTCATCACAGAAATCTTTACATTTTTTGTCATCCTGAAAACTTATTTCTTAACTTCGTCACATTTCCCTCTCACATTTGACAACACATTCTTTCTTCTTTGCTCTAAATTATTCCAAAACATGTCCTGAAGAAGATTTTGTTTTCATGTTCGTGTGAACTACTCTTTCTGAAATTTTGGCAATGCAATTTTCAGAAAGTACTCATTAAGGGATATAATAAATGCTTACTCTCACTTACTATGCAGGTCGAACATAATTTAAATTATTACAGCCATCTAAATACTAGACTCTTTCCAAACAAATTATCATTAAAATACAATAAATAAATAAATAAATAAATAAATAAATAAATAAATAAATAAATAAATAAATAAATAAATAAATAAATAAAAATGAGCTAATGACACCGCTGGATAAAAACCGCTTTCTTTATTTCTGCCTTAACAAGACCCTTTAAATTCTAAACTCCTAGTTCATCAGAGTCTGTGTAGAAAAATTGACAAATTAGACTGAATCACAAAATTTGGGGATTTTTTGTTTTGTTATTCTAGCTAATTTCTGTACTTGCGCCACTGAATCAGAAGCTCAGAATTGTGTGTCCTGTGCTATTAAGCACATATAACTTCTTATTTTGTAATCTCATATTTCGTCTGCTTTCACACTTTTTTTATTCTATGTCATTTTGCTAAGATTGACTTTTTTAATCATTCAACATAGTTTTATGGTTTCTTGATGAGTGCCCATATTTTGTCACTGTATTTCTAATTGTTAGCATAGATTCGGACAAATAATAACAGAACTAATAAAAATCAAAATAAATGCATTTTAAACAATTGAAACAGACAATACCATGCTGATATTTTAAATGAATTAGATGAATAATGCAATGATTGTATAATGTGAGTATGATTGCTGTCCCTATTATACTTATGGACTTTAAGGGGTACAATCTTGAAGAGTAGAACAAAAGTTCAAAGTAAAGCAATTTGTCTGCATATTCTATGTTCTTAACTACAAACATATAAAATAAACTCAACAAATGTTGTATAAAAAATAAAGTACAAAATATTCCTCCCCCACTTCCAGACAATTAAGAGATGTGTTAGTCATAGGTACTGATACCAAAGTAACTTGAGGGGTAAAAAAAAAAAAAAAAAAAAAAAAAATTATAGTTCTTGAAATTAAAGAAAATGAGAAATAATGTGAAAGTCAGCTTATGAGATGCTAATCATTTCTGAGGATAGTTTGGCTACCTTTACCACAGTAAACATTAAAAATAAAGATTCCAATTTGTTAGAGTTATTTATATTCATCAGTTAAGTGGCTGTGTGTGTGTGTTTGCATATTTTAAAATATAGAGTAAAAATATATATGTTTGAGATTAATTAAAAATTATTAAAGCCAATATCATAGCCTCTCAAAAACAAATTTTAATGCTGAACAATTTATCTACACATTTAGCATGTATATATTTGGTGGCATTAACTAACTATTGATTAATAATATTTAGAATAAGTGTTAAATACTTTCTTAAAATTTGCTCTTCATTCCCAAATGTAGTAAGGAAAGCCTACAAAATCCTCTAAGATCAGTTCTCAGTTATCATCCTACTTGACCCATGGACCTCATCTGAAACAATTGATTACTCCTTCTGCTTGATATACTTTCTTCTTTTGGCTTCCAGGAAACCAAATTCTCCTGAATTTTTTCTACCTTATTGGTTGTTTTTGTTTATTATATTTTTTCCCTTATCTTAAAACTGTTCATGTTAGAGACCTTGGTCTCCTGCCTATTCTCCATCTAACAATCACTCTTGGAGATATCATCCAGTCTTATGATTTCAACACCAACTGCATGCCTCTATAAATCACAACGAACTATGTCCCACCAGACCACTATCCTGGATTCCAGACATATGTGTATAGACAAACACTTAGCATGTAAAAACATTATTTCTGATTTTTTCTCCCAAAACCTTTGTTTCCATCTCAGTAAACTGTACCTCCTCCTTCGTTTTGATTGTTCGAGGCTAAGATTTTGGAGTTACTTTTTTTATTTATCTTTCTCTTTCATCTCACATACATTTTTTTTTCTTGCTTAATTTTGATACTGAGCACAGATTTTTCACTTCCACTGTTACCAGACTCATCTTTGCCACTGCGTCAGTTAGCTATTGTTAGCAAACCACAACCACAAAACCTCTGTAACATACAATAAATGTTTATTCTTAGAAGTCTCCTGTTTTGTTGGTATGATTCTGCTCCAGGCCGTGATTGCTGGGCATTAGTGATCAAGCAGGTATCAGCACAATGGCTCTACATCATGGGTCCCTCATCTTCCTGAGACCTGTGTGCCAACCCAGGCATGTTATTTTAATGAAGATGCAGAAACGTGAAAGAACAAAGGAGACCATACATGATGTCCTAAAGCTTAGGATCAGAGCTGTCTAAGCCTCACTTCAAGAAGTAATGAAATATACCTGGACAGGAACAAGAATTTGGGCCAAACATTCAATCTTTCATAGATGTAGGAGAGTCATGGCCCTGGTGTTACCGACCCAAATATCTAGAGGAGGATTCTTACTGGCCAGTTTTGGGTACTTATTCAACTCTGAAATAATCCATATAACTAGCAGGATGGGACAAATCTGTTTGGTTAGCCCTTGGTCACAGACCAACCCAGTGGCTAAGCTAGGCCAGGGTAAGCCACAAATCCCCAAAATGAGATATCTCACCTAGAGGAAGGAAGATTTCTTGTACTACTAAGTGGAAGGAAGCCTGGTGTTTCTTAGTAACCTTCTTTTGAGTTTATAAAAATGAGATAAGCATAATTCAATTACAAAATAATGATGTTATAGTTGATAGCAAAGTAATGAAGATGTTAATTATTTCCTTTGTCATGTTCTCCCAGTAACTGTGTAGAAAGACAAAGCTTATAAATACGCTTATTAAATATTTATATGTATGCGTATTTATAATAAAATAATTTCAGTCTTACGTATATTAGTTTCACAATCTCTTCCATTTAATTTCTTCATTAGAAAATAATATGATCAGCTATAAATAAGAGATTTTGGTTTTACGTGATTTTAAAAAATATATTCTTATTGTCTTTTGTATTTAAAAATAATGAATGTGCCTAGTGTATTTATCTTTAAATGCTTGACACTTATTTAGGCATTATTTTAAACCAGTACTTTATAATACTTGTGCTTCTAATGGTGCACACTAGTTCTAGGAATATTTTCTAGATATTTAAATAACAACTCCCTTCTGAAAGAAGAAAAGGATTGTTTTATTATTGTTGTGGATTCAAATAGCGTGCATGCTATTTTGGAGAACACACTGCTGACAGTCTTAATTTTCAACTTATTATCAGTTTTACACAGCCCAGCATGTCAGAGTCTAGTGACTATTTTGTAAAGATGTGGCTCTATTCTTAAGAAGAAATAATAATTGTAAATTCGTATAGTGTAAAGGGCTCTACAGTCACTTTATCCCTAGTGTAACATTAATAGAGTTTGTTTAATAAATCAGGTTTATTGCCCATTATAAACCTACAGTCCTGGGTTGCATTATAGTTGCAAGCATATCTGCATGGTGCAGTTTTACCTCTTGATGGCTGCCAGTTGCAAAGACATAAATAAAGATTAGGTAATGATGAAGCCTGGAATGTATGTCAGTTGCTTTAAAATTGTAATTTTATTGCCTTTAAATCAGCAATTTTGTGCATGAAAATTTTGTGGCAAGGAAAATCCAATGGTCTCCAAAATATAAAACTTATATTGGTGATACTATGTAATCACATAATTGTTTTAGAGGGATAGTTTTCATTAAAAATGTACAATATTACTCATTTATAGTCATTGTGAAAATGATACCAAAATAAGCATTTTATTGAGTGTGAAATGGTTCCAGATGCCCCCAAAGTGCCTTATGTCTTCTCTACACCAGCAGTGAGTTATTCCAGAGAGGGTTTCAATAAAGAAGGACTGAATCCATCTTAAGTCACATTTGGGTTAGAATAGCTTATTTGGCATTTATCTGTTATGTTTGCTCTGGAGAAAATACCACCTTCTGCTGCAATGCTCTGCTTCTCCTTTAGACCTAGGAATGCTTAGCGTTGTCAGGATGGATACTTACTTCAAAGATCCTTCAAAATTCTAATAGAAAACATTTTTTTTTCTCTTCACTGAAATACATGAGAGGTTGCAAAAATAAATAGACACCTACTTTGTTCTACTCTATATTAAAGAAAGTGATCAACACATGCACACGCACACACCCACACACACACACGTGCACACACACAGTGAGGTAGAAAAAGATTCTTCTTTTATGTCTGCTGAATTTTCACAGAAGTGATGCCAACTAGGAAACTTTGATATGGATAAGCATTGCAAAAGCACTCTGCTTCATACCCTCAACCCTTCACTCTATGACTCATTTAATAATTATTTGGAATCAATTTGGTGTGAAGCACATTAAACTGGTTGAGTCCCTATCACTCTAAAAGTTGGTTTATTTTAGATACCTGTCGGAGAAACAGGAGGTAATGCTGACATTAAAGTTCCTGCCTCACGATATTGCTGAACACAGACAGCACTGACTGTGAAATGGAAAAAGACAGTATTCGTGGCACTTGAGGAATGATCAGGCCATCCACAGTATAAAACCTAGAAGCATATCAAAATATACTCTCTAAAATCTATTTTGCAGGCCTTCTTTGGACACTAAAACATTGGCATTCTTTTATACATGCTTTCTGGCTCTATCTCTGTTTCTGGTACCTGAAGCAGTCTCAGGTTCAGTTGGCTATGAGAGTCTGTCTAGAGAAAACTCCTGATAAATGAATCATACAGTTGCAGAGATTTGATAACCGGAAAGGAGGAGGAGAAGATTGAAATAATAACAGTGATTATTCAACAACATCTGTGTGTGGGGCACATTGTTAATTTACTTTACTTATCGTATTATTTCATACTCATTTCAAACCTATGGGAAAAAATTATTATTATATTTTATAGATAAGAGGACTAAGACAGATTAACTTATTTCAAGGCATACTTCCTGTAAAAGTTAAATCAAAGTCAAATAAATTTGGTTAGATTCTAAAAACAGAGCTCCTAAGAAAAGGAAAGCTACACATTTTGGATGCCTTGATAGTTACAGGAAATTTCCCCCAAGTATATTTGCCTACCTTTCCCGCCCTCCAAAAAAGAAAAGAAAGGCTTGCATTCTGGTCCTAGTCTGAAGATACATAGATGGAACCTATGTAACTGACAAATGTCAGAAAAGAAGAGAAATAAGAGCTAATAATCAGTTTTGAGGCTGATCTATAACTTCAATGCACTTTAAGTCTTAAAAATTTTCAATTCATTACATTAGAAAGATTAACAAGTAAAGTATATGGTATATTAAGAACATAGCTTGAAACTATTATGGACATATCAGAAACATGGTTTTATCTATCCCCCAGGGAGCTGACATTCTACTTTGGGTTAACTACATTAAATAATATAGAACATTCCATCCTTAACAGTACAGACCAGATATCAAGCCATATGACATTTGTCCTAGTTTTCTATTGCTGCTGCAACAAATTACCATGAATGTAGTGAATTAATGTAGCACGAAGTTATTAAATTACTCCTCTGTACACTAGAACCTCAAAATTGATCACCAACATTTTGGTAAGGCTTGTTCCATAAGGAGGCTCTGGGGAAAGGTGCTTCATTGTCTTATCAAGCTTCTAGAAGATGCCTGTGTTATTTAGCTCATGGTCTGGTCTTCCACTTTCAAAGGGCATCATTCCAACCTCTGGTTCCTTTGTCCTATGTTCTTTTTCTATATCTGACCCTTTTGCTTCTCTAAAGGCTCATGTCATAATATTGAGTCCACCTGGATAATCCAGGATAATTTCCCCATCTCTAGATCATTGGCTTTATCACATCTGCAAGTCCCTTTTTTCATGTAAGGTAAAATATTCACAGGTTGTGCAGAGTAGGAAAAGGATATCTTTGGGGCACATTATTTTGTCTGCCACAACTTTAAATGCTCCATAAGTTAGGAGAGGAAAATCAGAAAATTTAAATCATTTGCACTCCTGTCACTTCACATTTGTAAAATGCCTCTTTAAATGTAACCTCCTCAGCTTTCTGCACTTTAGCCATGTTTGTTTCAGTTCTCCCAATATGTGTGCTTTTTCCTGCCTCAAAGGTTTTGAAACTGCAATTTCTGGAGTATAAAATATTCTTATCTCCCCAGTACTTCTTTTATATAACACATCAGAAACTTCATTGAAAGTTATTTATGTAATTAATTCAACACCCACCTATAGAACTGAAACAAACTCTATGGGTGCAGGGATCATGTCTATTTTACATTAGAAAGTAAATAAAAGCATATGTATTCAATGAATGTATCAATCAATAAATTAATAAGTAAAGAAAAATAAAACTTATTCCCTTTGTAATATGAACAATAGGAATGACAGTAATACATTCAAATTTTAAGAGATTATTTACAATGTATTCCTTTTTTCTTCCATTTCTTTTTTAAGAAGAGACACTACAGAGATTAAAATGTGGTATACTTAGTAAACGTCAATATTCTCCATGTTCCGAAGGCAAATACCTTCAGATTGTCTCCCCAAAGCCTCATATTCATTACCTCGGAGTCCTGCATCTTGCCCTCTAGCTTAGAAAATTGATTTTGTCAGCACGAGAGCAAATTCATCTTTTAGGAGTGAGTTTACTCTAAATAAGTATAAAAGCCTGATGCCAATAATTTATTTGCACTGAGATATGTAAATGTCACAGGTACTGGAATATGTACATCTGCATAAACAGCCCATTCACTCCCTCTAAGTGATCCAACATGAAAGAAAGATAATCCAAATTTTGCTTGGTTAGCACAGATTCAAGATGAAAACAATTAGTTAGTGTTAATGAGACTGTTATGAATAAAAAAGTAGACATATAAACTATTTTAATGATTCTTTAGAAGATCTTTTGGACTTTACCTGACTGCAGATCTACTAAACCAAAGCACACTTTTGTTAGTGCTTGGATGGGCACTGCTAATATTTGTTCTATGACTTTGCTTTCTTGTGTTCATTTAATTGAGTGATATTTCTCTGTTACATCCATTGTTTATATAGTTGGCACAGTCTTCACTAATATTTAAGTCTTTTATGTTGTCATTTTATGATGATTTGCACAACTTTGCTTTAATCAATTAAATTTTTTTGTTGTTCATTTTTTCTCTCTCTAATGTTTATCTTATTTACATCATTCCTAAATCCCTCAGGAAAGATTCTCTGAAAACTGCACACTTTTGGTAAAAAGCTTAACTTTCATACCATCCTTATGATTACTAGATATTTGTAAATACATTAAAAATAATTTCTAGGATACTATAGGGATTCTTATTTTGAGAGGGTAATTTATCAAGAAAATCACCCAAATTACATTTCTCATTTCCTAAATTCTGTGAAATATTTCAATTTGAAATATATATTTGGTATCTTATAATGAATATTAGTATCATTTACTAATAATCTGTAGCCTTAAAATTTAAAAAAAAATTACTTATTGCTCTAGATGCTATTTGCACAGTGGAGAACAAAATAAGCTTTTTTTCCATGAAGCTTACGTTCTATTGGGAGAAGGAAGAAAATAAATTTACAAACAAATAAACAAGATAAAAATGCCTTGAAGATGCAATTTGAGAATTTCATAGCAAACCTATTCTAGACACTTACTTAGCAAAGTTTTCTCTGAAGAGATGATGCTTCAGACAAAATAAAAATGATGAGAAGGTAGCAGCCATCGACCATCAGAGCTCAGAAAAGAGAATAACAAAAGCTCCCAATGTAACAACTCTTGGAATTGTAAGACGGCAGCAAGATTAGTGAGCGAGAGAAAAGATTTTAAGAGAAGAGACCTGAAAGGTAGGCAGAAAACCAGTTGTGTCCAGCCATGTAGGTCACGGTCAAGATTTTCAGTTATAATCTTGTTATCACAGAAAGACACTGGAAGCCTTCAGAATGAAGAGTGAAGCAGTCTCATTTGTGTTATTAAAAGATAGCTTTTCCCACTCTCCGGAGAATAGATTGTATAGAGGCAAAGCTAGACAAGCTAGATGAATGAGTCCTGTTTTGAGGTTTCTGACACTGTGCAGATGAGGGTAGAATTATGGTTGTAGTATTAGAAGTGGTGAGAAGTGCTCAGGGTGGAAATATATTTTGGAGGTGGAGAGGATAAGACCATTGGTTAGGTTGCTGTGAAGCCAGAGAGCAAGAGAGGGTACAGGAATGGTTTGTCAATACTGTCATCACAGCATCCTTCTCTTTTATGTCTCTAAGATGTGGGTAGAGTCAGTCTAACATCTGAGAAACTAAGTAATGCAACTTTCTAGCAATCTATCACTACAGCTGTTCACAGGCCTGATGTTTCACCAAATCCGGATAATTGTTATTCTCCCCAAAAGCTTTGAATTTTGACATTTGTATTGTTTTTTAATGCATTTCACTCTGCCTGGAATAATGAGGCTGTTCATCTCTGCCTCTACAAACTCTATTAGTTCTTTAAGAATAAAAACAAATGCAACCTCTTAAAATTTTTCTGAATCCTATAAATAGATAAGACACTTTCTTTTTATAATAATCAAGTACTTGATTTATCATAACTCAAATTATTAACAGTACAATGCATGAGCATTGCTTTGCATTCTTTTATATTTATACTTTACACTTTGAATTTTTTGTATTTTATAATAACTCACATTATATATAGTTGTTGCTTTGAAATGTAGGATAACGAAATTAAAAATCTGCAATTAGTTCAGTTAAACCTACAATTTTAGCTAAAACTATAATTTTAAATTTGTTTAATAGTGCATGGTAATTTATTATTTTAAATGATGAGACAAAATGAAAAAGCATTTTTACATGTTTTCTTTATGTTTTGTTTATTAAATAAGTCATATGTGAACAGTCTTCAGGAGAACTTGATCGGCCAAGGAGGCACGCATCCAATTAATGAGAAGGAACAGGGCAGGCCACAGTAGGATAAGAAAGTCTGGGCCACATACCTGAATCTGAGACAACTGTGAAAGTCCACCCCAGCTCCAAAACGTTCTGAGGATTGCCTGCCATTTATTTTTTTTATTGGTTATGAATATTCATGAGATACAATGCTGATTGTCACCCCTCGTGCCCAAGATGTGAAGGCTAGATCCATACTGGCAGCATACCCATTACCATAAATTGGGTTTGTACGCTGTATCCCCCAACCAACTATCCCCAACCTCCCTCCGCATCCCTCTTTCTCCCCCACTCGACTTTGTATCCTAAGGTATGTTCTCTCCCACAGCAAGACCAACACACTACTATGGTCTTTCCTTCCTTCTTTCTCTCTTAGCTCCCACTTATGAGTGAGTACATGCAGTATTTATCCCTCTGTGCTTTGCTTATTTCACTTAACATAAGCTTCAGCAGGCTCATCCATGTTGTTGCAAACAGGAAAATTTCATTCATTTTTATAACAGAGTAGTATTCCATGGTGTATATAAACCACAGTTTCCTTATCAAATCATCCATTGATGGACGTTTAGGTTGGTTTCATATCTTGGCTAGCTATTGTAAACAGAGCTGCACTGAACATGGGAGTGCAGGTATTCCTTTGACATGATGATTTCCATTCCTCTGGATATATATCCAGAAATGGTATTCCTGGATCGTATGGAAGATCTATCTGTAGTTGTTTGAGAAACCTCCATAGTGTTTTCCATAGTGGTTGTACTAATTTACAGTCCCACCAACAGTTCAGGAGCATTCCCTTCTCTCCACACCCTCGCCAGCATTTGTTATTCACCATCTTTTTGACTATAGCTAGCCTAACTGGGGTGAGGTTGTACCTCAATGTGGTTTTAATTTGCATTTCCCTGATGACTAGTGATGCTGAACATTTTTTCATGTACCTGTTGGCCATTTATGTCTTCCTTTGAAAAATGTCTATTCACATCCTTTGCCCATTTTGTACTTGGGTTATTTGTTGTTTTACCGTGTAATTGCTTGAGTTCCTTGTATGTTATGGATATTAATCCCTTGTCAGATGTATAGTGATCACAAATTTTCTCCCACTCTGTAGGTTGTCATTTCATTCTGTTGATTGTCTCCTTTGCTGAGCAGAAGCTTTTTAGTTTGATGTAGTCACATTTGTTTATTTTTTCTTTTGCTGCTTGTGCTTTTGGGCTCATATTCATAAAATCTGTGCCCAGACTTAGTTCCTGCATTTTTTCACCTATATTTTCCTTTTGTAGTTTTACAGTTTCAGGTCTTATACTTAAGTCTTTAATCTATTTTGAGTTCATTTTAGTATATGGTCAGAGGTGCATATCTAGTTTCATTCTTCTGCATATGTATATACTATTTTGCCAGCACCACTTGTTGAAGAGGTAGTCTTTTCCCCAATCACCCTTCAGGCTTACAGCCATCTGATATTGGACAAAGACTGCCATTTTTGCAACTGCACCACTGTTTAACTTCTCTGTCTGCCCTGTCCTATTTCCCACAATCTTCTATAGGTTTTCTTACCAGTGTTTCCCAAGAAAAACTCATGCACATGCATCTCTGTCTCCAAGTCCTCTCTAGGGTGCATGACTTCAGACACAAATAAATCTAATAAAAATAAGAGAAGCAAAATTCCTTAGGCAGAATACTTACCGCAAAATTAAAACATGCAGTTTCATGAAATTTACATATAGGAACATAAGAAATTATTCAGTCCAAATGACTTTAGAGCAGTGTTTTGATAAAAATTCTGTGCTATTTTTTAGATTTTTCCAGAAGTTGTACAGACATATTTTGTCTTATTTTCTGTACCACTAAGTTAGAAAATTCTAGCTCACATTTATATGGCATTATAAATGGTAGCAAGCAAGCATACATAGATATTGACATTCGGTTAAAATATAGATGGATATTTGTTGTTGTTTAAGTAAACAAATGAACTTGAAAAAGTGTATGTTTCAACTTAGAGAATAAATCACTTATTCAAACTTTGGTGGCATTTTTCTTTTTAAAATTTGGCAAATGATACGACATCAATTTCTCTCTTCAGTGGATGAAGAATACTCTCAAGTATTGGAAAATTCTAAATTTCCTGAACTATTTTATAAAATGTTCTGATTTTATGCTTAAAATTAAATGAACTTTCAGCCATGAAGTGAAATGGTAAAGACATTCAAGATTACATATGTGTTGCTATGATGCATCACTGAACAAGACAATTTAATTGATAGAAATAGTCTTGACCCTTATCTGTATCACAAAAAAATTTGTTTTTAAATTTCATCACTCTTTTCAAAATTTTGTGTGAGCTTATTTCCACTCACCAGAAGACAAACTGCATATTAGTAAAACAAAGTCTTGAATTCCCTTCCCAGTGATTTTTTTCCCATGAACCAGAGGTGATTTTTCCTTAGTATCAGTGCTTTAAGCATAGTCTCGATTTTTACTACATTTCTCAAAGCTATTGATAGCCTTCTGTTCTCTCTGAATAAAGTGATCTTTGGATTAGTTTTCAGGAAGATTTCATTTCATCTCTTGCAAGTTTTTTATAATGTGAAACATATGGTCATATTGCAATCTCTTTAGTCAATCAAGCTGAAATGAACAATACATTCCATGCATATATACTTGCAACATTCAAGATTGTGGCCATCATTATTTAGGGTGATTTCTCTTAAAAATCACAATTAGTCTTATATTTAATACGTTTAACATATACATGAAAAATGTATTCCATTATCTTCTTTTACCAAAATTTCCAAAGCACTTGCAATCTACTTTCCATACTGCAAGGAAACCAGTGATGTGCAAACCACACTTAAAAATGATGCAGGTTTATTGATACTAAAATAAAACACCAATGGGTTTATTTTAACTTAGTAAAGTGATATTAATATTCTGTGAGAAATTTGATAGCAACATTATTGTAAAAGGAATAATAAATAGGGCACACTATATGATATGACAATTATATCATATCTATAATCATTAAAATATGTTAATGGTACAAGATTCTACAGAAAGATGAATGGAACAGAACAATCAAGAAATAAACCTTTTTATACTTAAGAATTTAATATATGATTTAGATATTATTACATATCTATGGCAAATTGAAGGATTACCCATTAAAGTGTGATAGGAAAATTACAAAAATTGATAACAAAATTTAATATCTGTAATATAAAAAAAACTCATTTACCGTGATAAGGAAAAATGAGGTTAAAACACCCAAAATAGTTGTAAAGGAGGTGAAAGGTATTAATAGAAGGAAAAATGTGAATACTAATTACTATAAAAAATTATCAGCCTTAGTGATAGTTACATTCTAATAAATGCCATATCTCTCATAAAATTAAGAGTTAGTTGTGAAAATAAAAAAGCCTAGTGTCTTTTTAGAAGTATCAATTTAGAAAAAAAATTAAAACCCTAAAAATATTTATTCTAATTGAGCAAAAATTTATCTAGGAATTTATCAGACATGAAAAGAGATTTACAAACAAGCATTGCTTTAATAACAATAGGATGGAGTTAAATAAAATATAATATACCTATGTGATAAAATATCCAACCATTAAAAATTGTATACGATGAAGTTATAATGACATGAGTGAGATTCATAACATTCATAACACAAAAATGTGAAATACAAAATTATGCATAGGTATATGGAGTAGAGCTGAAATGGATAGATGCATGTTTATGTGTGTGTGTCTGGCTGTTTATATAGCTTCTATTTTTCTTATTTACACCATTATGTAATATTTCACAATGAATATGTTTTAGATAAATTACATAAAAAGGTAACACTAAAAATTCTATTAAGAGAGAAACTTTCTGATTCCAGAGTACATTGAAGATTAGGGAGAAAAAGTTTTGCAAACTGAAGAGTGCATGCCATGAGGATAAATAAGAACAAAAGGAAAACTTTCCCAGAAACAGACGCACTAAAAGCAGTGATAGTGACAGAGACAGACTTAAAAAGAGGGTTATTCTTTTTTATTTGCTTTTTGTTTTTTTCTAAAGGTTTACACACAATAAAGAGATTCAAAGACATTGTAATTTACAGGGTGTTTATTGTATATGTAAACTCAAGTTATCCAAATGATTTTCAGAGTTCATTTGAACAAAAAAACTAAAGTTTAAATAAGTAAAGTTTGATAGTAAATAATTATTGTTGGTACATAAAATGTAATGCTATGAAGGCTTATTGTATTCACTAAGAGAGGAAGGAAAAATGTGATTGTGGGTATTAGAGACAGAGGGTGTGAAGGAGCCATTCTTTGTAATATGAAGGTTGGATGATGAACTTTCAAACAGGCATTCAGTATGAGGATCAGATGTGCTTAATTTTATTTTTCTTGAGACTTTGAGAAAATATAAATAAGACCCAAATGCAGTCAAGAAATCAGTCAAGGTTCTACCAGATATGTATATGAAATCATATATATACAGTGGGTCCTACGTATTTGTGAGTTCAACATCTACAGATTCAACCAACTGCAGATCAAAAATATTTGGGAAAAAAAACTGTCTGTATTGAACACATATAGACTTTTTTCTTGTCATTATTTCTTAAATAATACAGTATAACAACTACTTACATAATCATTGTCTTTTTTATTATAAGTAATCTAGAGATGATTTAAACTTTATGAGAGGACGTGCATAGGTAATATGCAAAAACTACCCTATTTTATATCAAGACTTGAGCATCCTCAGATTTCGGTATCTATAAGGAGGTCCTGAATCCAACCCCTGTGGATACCAGAGGATGACTATATACATACTTAAATATGTATATGATTTAAAACACATAAGTCATATAAATTGCACATATACAGCCATGTTTTATTGCAGGGAATTGGCTTAAGCTGTTATAGGGACTAGCTTACTAAACCCAGTATCAGTAGGGCAGACTTTCAGAAAGGGTACAGGCAGGATTCCTTCTTATCAGAAAAATCATGTTCTGTTCTTAAGGCCTTTCTACTGTTTGGATCAGGCCCAGAAGATTATCAAGAACTTGAGGTCACTGATTGTAGATATTAGTCACATCTGCAAAATACCTTCACAGCAACACTTTGATTAGTGTTTGATTATATAACTGGGGACTACAGTCCAGCCAAGTTGACACATAAAACTGACCATTGCAAGCCATGTGCGACATGAAAAGGTGCACTTGAACAAGAAGAGTTGTAGAAAATGCTGCATATTGAATCCTCTAACTTGATGTAAATACACAAACCAAAACATTTTAGGTCTATCCAAACATGGTGGAAAATTTATATTTTCTATATGATATCCTATGATTACAAACTTATATGTCTACCACATTGCTGAGTCTCTTTGTCCAAAAGCATAAATTCAAAATAACAATTCTCACAGACCAAAGAGAGGACAGAGTAGTTTCATATCTCATGAAGCTGGCCCAATATATTAGAGCATATACATCATGAAGTCTTTGGACAGGTTAGAAGATTCAAGGTGAAATGTGTGTCCTGCCAGAAAAGGTGTAAGGCAGTGACAGATCAGAGGTCCATCACAGGGTAGACCAGAAGGAATTCTCCTTAGATATAAAGCTATAAGAGTGAACTGAACATAACTCTGAAGCTAAAATATCCCTGAAAAAGTTATAATGTAGAAAAATATATTTATCAGATTATACTTCAGGGAGATATGGGGTGTGGTTGGAGGCAGTATTTTGATAATTTATATGGGGCTGGTGTAAGCAAACTAATACATGTGCTCAATTAGTATTTGTTAGTCTGTAAGCTGCTTTGAAACTGGGATGGGTCCACTTCTATTTTGCCTGGTAACAATGTGTAATATTTGAAGCCATCACTGAAATGCTCAAGATATTTGAAAAACACCTTAGCACTGCAACCATGGCTGTACTTGACTGCCCTTCCTCCACACAGTGTTCAGACTTTCCATAAAATAAGTATTGGAATAAAAAGCGCAAAACGTTCAAGAACAACAAGTATTTTCTGATATTAATATAACCACTGTTGCTACATATTTACTTCCATGGTTTTTTTGTTGTTGTTGTTGTTGTTGTTTTGGTTTGATTTTGTTTTTTGTTTTTTGTTTACTTTCAATCCATCTATATCCTTATATTCGAAGTATACTTCTTGTAGACAGAATATAGTTGGGTCATGTGTTTTAATCTACTTTCTCAATTTTTGTCTTTTAATTCACATCTAGTGTAATTATTGATGTCTTAGGGCTTAAGTTTGCCATTTTATTTTTGTTTTCTCATTGTGTTTTTTCTTTTTTAATTTCTATGTAATTTTTTTTTCTTACTGTGGGCTACTTGAATTTTTTTTTAATTCCATTTTGATTTTATACTATTGTTTTTGAGAGTATCCTCTGGTATAGCTGTTTTAGTGGTTGCTCTAGATATAATATTGCATACAAATAGCATTACAGTTCACTGGTGCTCTTATTTTATTTTATTTTATTTTATTTTTTATTTTATTTTTTTTTAAAATTTTATTTTGTAGATATACATTGTGGCTGATTATTGCTCCCCATCACCAAAACGGCCCTCCCTTCTCCCTCCCCCCCCCCCCGACAATGTCCTTTCTGTTTGCTTGTCGTATCAACTTCAAATAATTGTGGTTGTTATATCTTCTTCCCCCCCCATCCCTGGTTTGTGTGTGTGTGTGTGTGTGTGTGAATTTATATATTAATTTTTAGCTCCCACCAATAAGTGAGAACATGTGGTATTTCTCTTTCTGTGCCTGACTTGTTTCACTTAATATAATTCTCTCAAGGTCCATCCATGTTGTTGCAAATGGCAGTATTTCATTCGTTTTTATAGCTGAGTAGTATTCCATTGTGCAGATGTACCACATTTTCCATATCCACTCATCCGATGATGGGCATTTGGGCTGGTTCCAACTCTTGGCTATTGTAAAGAGTGCTGCGATAAACATTGGGAAACAGGTATACCTTCGACTTGATGATTTCCATTCCTCTGGGTATATTCCCAACAGTGGGATAGCTGGGTCGTATGGTAGATCTATCTGCAATTGTTTGAGGAACCTCCATACCATTTTCCATAGAGGCTGCACCATTTTGCAGTCCCACCAACAATGTATGAGAGTTCCTTTTTCTCCGCAGCCTCGCCAGCATTTATCGTTCATAGTCTTTTGGATTTTAGCCATCCTAACTGGGGTTAGATGGTATCTCAATGTGGTTTTGATTTGCATTTCCCGGATGCTGAGTGATGTTGAGCATTTTTTCATATGTCTGTTGGCCATTTGTATATCTTCCTTAGAGAAATGCCTACAGTAGCATTTCTTTTCTCCAATAGTGAACATGCAGAAAGAGAAGTTAAGAAAGCCTGCCCATTTACAATAGCCACCAAAAAAATAAAATACTTAGGAATTGAGTTAACCAAGGATGTGAAAAATCTCTATAATGAGAACTACAAACCACTGCTGAGAGAAATTAGAGAGGATACAAGAAGATGGAAAGATATCCCATGCTCTTGGATTGGAAGAATCAACATAGTGAAAATGTCCATACTACCCAAAGTGATATACAAATTCAATGCAATCCCCATCAAAATTCCAAAGACATTTTTCTCAGAAATGGAAAAAACTATCCAGACATTTATATGGAACAATAAAAGACCACGCATAGCCAAAGCAATGCTGAGCAAAAAAAATAAAGCTGGAGGCATAACACTACCTGACTTTAAGCTATACTACAAAGCTATAATAACCAAAACAGTATGGTACTAGCATAAAAACAGACACACTGACCAATGGAATAGAATAGAGAATCCAGAAATCAACCCACACACTTACTGTCAGCTGATCTTTGACAAAGGCACCAAGCCTATTCAGTGGCGAAGGGACTGCCTCTTCAGCAAATGGTGCTGGGATAACTGGATATCCATATGCAGGAGAATGAAACTAGATCCATACCTCTCGCCATATACTAAAATCAACTCAAAATGGATTAAGGATTTAAATATACACCCTGAAACAATAAAACTTCTTAAAGAAAACATAGGAGAAACACTTCAGGAAATAGGACTGGGCACAGACTTCATGAATACGACCCCAAAAGCACGGGCAACCAAAGGAAAAATAAACAAATGGGATTATATCAAACTAAAAAGCTTCTGCACAGCAAAAGAAACAATTAAAAGAGTTAAAAGACAACCAACAGAGTGGGAGAAAATATTTGCAAAATATATATCTGACAAAGGATTAATTTCCAGAATATATAAGGTGCTCTTATTTTATCAGTGCAAGTAAGGTACAGAAAATCCTTTCTGACTTTGTACCTTCCCTAATTTATAATATAGTTTTCTTAACTATTTCGCTATGTAGATTGAGAACAACATCTGATATTGTTATAATTTTTGCTTCAACTGCTAATATAATTAAGAAAACTCAAAGGAAAAAAATAACACTTCTTAGGTTTTTAAGTAGAAAAATGATTATCCTTGAAGAAGACAATTGCAACAAAACGGCTAGAGTCAACTTTAAAGTATAATAACTTTTTAAGATCTGTTAGGTAAAATTATGAATTTATCAGTTGTTAGGTGAGGTAAGTCTATATATTTAATTATTTCAAAATTTGAAGAAAGCCCATGAAATGTTTTATGTTTTTAACCCAAACAGATTCCTGTTAGACAAACTGACTTGTTTGTTTTCCCAAATTACAGTGTTACAAAAGTGGATTGCTGGCTCACTGTATTCTGTTCTTAATAACTAGTCATTTGAACCTAGTTGACACTGATGTGGGAGATACTAATCCTGTTTTGGTTTTGTTTTCTTTTGATAGTAGAGTCCTTCTGAGCACATATTTAGTACATGAAGGTATTGTTCTTAATACTCCTAATTCACCTGAAGAAATTTTATAAAGACGTTATAAAAACTAGCTGTTTCTACATGATTATTGTTGCTAAGGAATGTACTCCATGGGATATGTATACTCAGTACATATGTCTCATTTTGTTAAAACTCATTGAGACAGCATCATGGTGTGACATTGGCAAGAATATAATTCATTGACTTTATTTCAGAAACAGTGTCTTGAAAAAAAAAAACATTGTATAGTTTGTTGTATGGGTTTAAGAGTAGACTCTATATTATAAATCTGAGTTACAAAGCCCAGGTATATGCAGAAACAAATATTCACTAATGCTCCAGGATTCCAGAATTAAACCCTAAAAACAACAACCTGTAATTTCTAAGGCGCACTAATGGGGCTGTTGGGGCAAGTGTGCACGCACACACACACACACACACACACACACGCACACACACACACGTAAATGTCTGCTGTATTTATATAACATTTTACTCCTTGTATGGTATTGAAGATAAACTTCTGCATTAATCAGGATGATTAAGTTTTAAAACAAAATCTATTTTGTAATTTGTTTCCTGTTAGGCTATAGAAGACACTAGGTCAGATAAACTTGAAAAATAATGAGTAGGATCTGTTAACTGAAATTCCACAAAGGAGATAGCAGCTATGAAGCAGAGTATATATGCTGCAGTGTAACTAATTAGGCAGCCATCTGGCACCATTTAGAGCAGGGCAAGAAGGCCTCCACCTCTTAATAGTCCTTTAAGGCATCACTCTCCTGCTGCAGGGTGCTAAATGATACTCACATGAAGGCCCTGAGTTAGAAGAGAGGTGGTAAATTATGCTCTGCACACTCTGATTAGGATAATTAACAAAATACACTGTAGGAAGATGTCAAACAAAATGGTAAATGTTTCCAAAAATTTCGATCATTATAAAAGTGATATTGCAAGAAAAAGGTTTTTATATCAAGTGGTTTATTCTCTTGATATTCTAGTTAGATGAATGGAGGACATCGTACAAAAATGCTGTTTTAAAAATGATTTCATCAAAAATATCACCCCCAGCCTCCTTTTCCATTCCACTTTTTTATGTGTCTTGAAAAGTTTAATAACTTAAGAAATATCATGCTGTATCAAACTATATTATACAGGAAAAATGTGGAAGACACCTGAATTTTCTTTTTTATTGATTGTATAGAGTTGTAGATGGGTCTACAAGGTAAAAGAAAACTGATAATGTGACGGAAAGTGCCCTTCATGTCTACAGCTAACTTTGGAATTTTGGTACAACCTTCCAGAACTCATGTATTATACTTACGATATGAGACCTACCTTTCTTCAGGAACACATGGTTTCCTAGTAGATCCCAGGTATCTCATGGATTTTTCTATTTTCTGCTGTATCTGTCTTTCAGTCATTATTGGGAATTTCAAGAGGCAAAAGATGTATTTTTAAATACAAACACAAAAAAAATTGTTCAGGAAACTACATATCCAATTACTTAATAGAAAAACTCTAAAATATCTAAAATATCCAGTCATGGTAATGCAAAATGTGCTTCTCTCTATGAGACATAGACTGACTTTCCTTTTCCTCCAAGTCCTTTGGGGACTATTTATCTGTGGCACTTGTCTAGCAGGCGGTTCTTTAGCTAGCCTATGTGACTAACTTCCACACTTTCCCCTGAGGATTACACAGACATGACATTTCTATCAGATTGCTTTCAAAGGATTTAGTTGCTTTAAAAATGACTTGTGACCAGTAAAGTGTGGAGGTGGTCAATCCACATGCTCTAAATCTTTGAAAGATTATTTTTAAAGCAAATCTTTTAAAACTGCTTTAGAATGAACTCTTTTATTTAGAATGATGGGAGAGACAACGGAAAAAAACAGAAGGATCACCTTTCCAATAAACTAAAGAAATATGGCTTTTTCTCAAGCTGTAGATAATGCACCATTTTTTTAAGGATAACATTTTAATGTAAAAAATAAAGTACTAAATATATTCATTCTGTACAACTGAAAATCACCACAAAAATTCCATGTTTAAAACATGTATTATTTAGACAGAACGTGCAAAGTACTAGGTTTACATCACAGCTCTTAATTCTTGAGCCCTGTGTTGAGGTTAATGTTTCTCTTTCAGATTTTCTTTGAAAGTAGAGAAAAATAACTAAATATATTTATAGCTAGCACTGACAACTATCCTTAGCTGAAGATCTAATTTGTTTCTTACAGTTGTAAATCTTTTAGTTCAAGTATTTTTATTTGAGAAAGGTGGTGAACTTTTTCTAACTAGTTTTGCAGGAGATATTGCCTATATCTTAATCAATTCTATGGATGACCGATTATTGGAAAACTATTTTAAAAACCTCTCTCCAGTGTATAACTTGGCTATTTTAATTTTTTCCCTCATTGCCATTTGGTTTTTATCTAACAGAAATGTTACCACATGTTTATTGGCATGCATTTGTTAATCCAGGGTACACTTACTCATCTTACAGTATATAATGTCTTTTAAACTCTATACATATTTAGTGTATATGACTTTTATTTCTGAAACAATGGCCTGAATTCTCAATAAAATTGCAATTTGTGGCAATGGGAATGCTGAGAGTACTGATCTGATCATCACATCTTGGGCACAGGTGGTGATGGTCAGCATTGTGTTCATGAATATGCAAAATCAATAACATAATAATAATAATAATAAATCAGACAGATATTCTTTCATTTTCTTCCAGCTTTGACTGCTGCCTTGTAGAGAACAGAATCAAAATGATTTTTTCCTCCTTTCATTGGTAACTTTCCCATTAAGGAATGGTTGGTTAATCTTCAATGTTCAACAATTCATATGTATGTGTTAATAAAGATCTTTTTATTTCATTATGTATTCTAATACATTATATATTTGTTATATAGTCAGTATATGTTTGTAAATGTTTATGTGTATATTGTTTATGTAAATATATAAATAACATTGCTAAACAAATGAGAAAAATGTTAAGTAGCTTTCTCTCTTACATCTTACACCGAATACATTTCGATGGAATGGAAATTGTATATAGTAAAAGAAAACATAGGTGTTACCTTGGAAGGATAATGTTCTAGTTTTGTGCTCTTAACTTGTTAGCACACTCTCAACATTAAAATCTTACTCCATCCTATGTCTTGCACCAGAATCCAGATTTTTGTTCCCAAGAGCTACTTACAAACTGCATTCTAGAATATTATTTAGCTTTAAAAACCTATGAAAATTTCTCATATATATATATTTATAAGAAAAAAATAATGTATTAAATTGCTGTTTTGTTACTAAGAGCATATTAGTAAATCACTTACTAGTAAAGAATATATATATGTATATGTATAAACAATAGCATGAAAGGTGAAAGTGATAAACAATTAAAATTAAGATCAATTGGGAAATTAATGAAAGTGGAAGAAAGCACAGAAAATAGCTTCAAACTAACATTCTTTTGTTTTATTAATAAATAAATAAATTTTATTTTCTATTTTTATAAAAGAACAAATGTTCTAATATTAAATTTTTTAGTGTTAAATATTGCATTTATATTTTTATTTAATGGAACTCAATTATAATTTCTGTATTTAAAAGTAAATTTTATCCCATTATTTTCCAATCGAATTGCATTTATGATTTTCTATACACAATGTAGATATATTTTGAATTTTTTTTAAAGCAAAGCACATTGTAGTTTGCTTTATGAGTGAGATAGAATCTAGTAAAATAATATCAATCTCTTTATAGACTTCCATCATATGTCTTTCTGTACTTTATATTTGAGCCTTTAAACTAGTTGATTCTTTTCCTGAAAAGTTAAGTTAAAAAGTTAAATTCAAGTTCAAACTAATTCCAGAAATATGATCTTTAAATATATGATTTATTGAATCTAGGAGAGATTTAGATGTAATTGTGTAGAAGTGAAATTGTAGTAGACCCTGATGTGAAAAAAGAAAATTAATTGCTCATTAGAGGCCCAAAAAATCTAGTGCTCTTTCCTAAGTGACCAAATTACTGTTGGATACGAGCATAGATTTTGAAGAGAGCTGAGGTTAGTCACTTGACAAAATGCAAAATAACATACCATCATAAGACTAGATAAGTTTTACAAATGTGTTATAATTTTAGAAGCAATCATTCATATCTTTGGAGTGACTGTTTATTCCTGAATTTTTTCAATCAATTATGAAACAAGATGAGTAATAATGAAATATAGGCTTACAGTGCAATATTCAATACAACACAGCCTTCTATCAAAATTACTATATTTTCATGCTGTCTGTCAACTTTACTACATTCATCAAATGCCAAACCTGATTTTTAACATGAGAACCTTCAGCACCTATATACTTACTTTTTATGTTAACATCTGAAATCTGTTTATTTTAATGCAATGGATCATTTTGCAACACAAGCACTTTCATAATTTCTGCTTGGGGAAAATTTGAGAAAGAATACATTTACATAGTCTAAGAGGAGTTTTCCTCTGTAAGAAGGTCATGCATTGAGTTATGTATTGCTGCACTATTTAGTTCAAAGGGAATTTTTCAGAAACTTAAGTATTTGCACAACACTAATCAGTAGAGGGAAAACATGAAGTACAAATGATCAGACATGTGGAAAAGTAAATTATTCATTTCCTACAAGGAGTGAGCCCTTCCATTTCAAATTTCTAAGCTGTGCTTGAATCACCATCTGTCAGGGTTTGTGGATAGATTACCGTGGTAGTATCAGTGGAAAAGCCCTGCCTCTTTCTCTCTCTCTAACTTAATAGACTTAATCTCTTAGAGCAGCCTAGATTTACAGAAAGTACAGTGAGTTCTCGCATACCACCTCTTCCATACTCCTCACAGTTTTCCATATTGTTAACATCTTGCATTGATGGTTGTATTAGTCCATTTCTATTGCTTTTAACAAGATACCTGTAACTGGGTAATTTGTAAGAAAATGAAATTTATTGCTCAAAGTTTCTAAGGCTGGGAAGTCCAAAGTCCAGGGAACACATATGGTGAGAGCGCTGATGGTGGCAACAGTGATGGCAGGGTATCACTTGCACAATGTTGGAGCAGAAAGAGACTAACCTTATCAGTCACTCTCCATTCAAAGCCATCCAAACCATGCCCCTGACCACCATTTTTAATCCATTTACTACGGCATGGTCCTACAATCTAATCACCTCTGTAAGGCCCCATCTTTCAATTACCATAGTACGGTTTCTCACCCTCCCACCAGTCACAGTGGGGGCCAAGTTTCTAGTACATAAAACATGAGGGACACAATACAAGCTTTAATGAATTTGGGGGGATAGTCAATCCACTACAATGTTACATTTGTTACAATTATTGAACCAATATTGATACGTTATTCTTAATGAAAATCCATACTTAACATTGGGTTCACTTGTGTTGTTCAGTTCTATGGGTTTTTCCAAATGCATAATGTCATGTATCTATCATTACAGTTTCATATGAATAGTTTCACTGCTCTAAAACTCTCCTGTACTCTACCCATTCATTCCTCCTTGCTTGCACACCAACTCAAATCCCTGGCAACCATTGATCTTTTTACTGTTTCTATAGTTTTGCCAAAAATGTTCCCTTTTATGATTCAACATTATTTTGCTTTTCAGTTTAAATACTTACAGAGATCATACATATTCAATAAGTTTAAGCAGAAAAGCATATGTGGAAGTAGAGCCTATGTGTGTTCCGTTCAAGATTCTATCCTCAGTCTGGAAATTCTTAAAAATGGATTTATCAGCTATAATATATGTAGCAGAATTAATCACCTGTAATGTACGTATCAGAAGCTGTGAAATAAAAATTTCCATAGCTGGAAAGTTTTGAGATACCTAGAATGGAAAGTACAGAGACACTTTCTATAATTCTGTTAATTTCTTATTACAAGTAGCAGGTGATCCACCCATGAAAAAGAAACCCTGTTGAAATAACTTCTGTACTGTGGAGGGAGGTCACTAAGGCTTATTATGTATGTCTACTCTACTGTTTTGATGCAAGTTTTAACTTTCGTTTAGGTTCAAACAATTCATTGGTAAAAGAAACCACTCATCACACTAATAAGCCAATTTATGATATTTATTAAGACACAGCGATAAGCAAGTAAACAAAGGTAGATTATGCAGGCATACTTTTTAAAAAGGGAGAGAAAAAAGAATTAGGCAGTGTTTACATCACCAAATTGGGGAAACACCTGCAAACAGATCCAAGCAGTGCTGGGAAGTCCTGTGAACAGTGATCTGGAGTCCCAATTGGGATTGTCCCAGGCGGAGCGTCCACTCCATGGCTGAGACTTCCGAGACTGGTTTGGTGAAATCCTGCTTATTTCACTAATGCTGATAACATTAGTCGATGTGCAAACATGCAGCTGTAGTTATTTTATTAACACTTGGATCTTTTCTCACATGTCTTGTGGATGTTCTTCAGCCTTGGGAACTGGCCAGGTTCCCAAGGTCCATGAAGCTCCAGGACTTACTTTTTATCCTATCTGATGATTACCAAGCACCTATCCCGCAGGCCGGCACAAAGTTTCTGAGAGTCTGCCACATAGCCTCTGCAGGGTCATTCTTCAGTCAGAGGCCTAGCAATGCCTCTGATGCCTGAACAAGACTATAAATCTTAATTTTCCCAACATCTAGATACCACAAACTTGATCATCAAATATTATTTATAAGAAACTTTCAAGGTATGATTTAAATTGAAATGTTATAAAGATAAAAGAGAATCTCATTGAAAATAACTAAAGCTGTAATAGTAAAAGCTTTACTCATTTAGCTATAGTCAATTTAAACGTAATGTGTACAGTGACTTGAGTTTAACAAGTAATAGATTTCTGATATATTCACATTTCTGTCCTCACTAGGATAATGTTGAAAACTTCAACACAGTGAGGTTTAAGAGAAGAGTCTTTATACTGGTTAGGGCTAAATTCTCCTTCTTATATCTTTCAAATTCTCAGATTCCTTCCTGCATTTGCTCTGCAGTTCTTTTTTCTATCTCGGCCAGAACAGATTTGTTGCTTTCTTGTACCAGGGACGTTATTTTACCCAAACATACATCATTTATAGCAGTGGATGTATTTTTTAAAATGAGAGCTCACATTGACTCTGAGGGTCAACACGACCCTCATTTGTTTGTGGCATATACAAATTATCTAAAGAGAGTCAATTAGGAAAACAAGTCTTTTGCAGATACTACTACATTAAAAAAATAAAAATAAAAAATAAATAAATAAGCTTTCTGTCTTCTTTTATACAGGAAACCACGGAGTTTGGAGGTGAGGTCTGCAATTGCAACAGTCATTTTGAGAGCATTAGGGAGAGAGCCTAGAGCTGCTCATATACCCTGTGTAGTCTCTAAATTTTGCTGATACTATGAAAGAGACAGAAAAATTGTTAGTGATGTTTTTTTTAGAGGCACTTAATCAAACCTCACTTGAAATTTCGAAATATCATCTGGACTTCCTAGTTACACGGGCCAAAAAAGTTCTATCATTTTAAAGTTAATCAGAATTGGGTTTTCTGTCTTCTCTACCATGGTGCAGTAATGGATACATGTTCAGGATCATCATTAATAAAGGTTACATTTCATGGTTACATTTCATGAGGAGCCTAGGAGTGGGGACTGCGCATAGGTAAGAATAAAAATTTCACATTTTCTTGCATTCTTTATATTTTTTTAATATTGTTTGACAGTTGTGCCATTTATAAAATAAATGTCAAATAAACTTTTTTTTTAAACCCTCCTATATATTTAAATGGGCTCGGCTAACTTTAGATATTTTTTACCACTGTTGCTTGAGTCTGGTACTTAAAAAACAAACAAACAAACAAAGGATTGCAATCCTGTTTTTATATGGTATCAGAAGTCTTTTGCCAAGTTTGTGTTTGCGCCTTAAATGTGAAATTTTACTCCTTATGTGAAATATTATATTGTTATTGTCAACCTTCACTTTTCTACTACTAAGCCCCGGATTAATTTTGTACCAGATATTATCTAGCCAGTCCATTTTCCAGCCTGTTATATCCAAGTTTTGATAGCAAAGAGAGTACATAGTTCTGTGTGGCAGCTTAAAAATTAAGCACCCATGCTGTAAACATACAGCTAAAAGATACACCCCACAGGGCTGTCAAAAGTGAAGATGGACAAATGATTTTCTTAATCTACTTCATGCCGGGAGGTTTGCTTTATGCCATACCATACAGAACAATAAACTATCAATTGTTTCTCACAGTCAAGTTTTACCGTCCTTGAATTAAGTATATTTCCTCCCAGATGGATGCAAAGGGTTGATGTGTCTCAACCGAAGATTATGTAATGTGAAAAGAAATGCTACTGATTTTTGTGTGTTGATTTTGTATCCTGCTACTGTGCTGAAATCATTTATCAATTCCAGCCGTTTTTTTGTAGAGGTTTTAGGCTGTTCGATATATAGATTCATGTCATCTGCAAACAGGGACAGTTTGACTTCATCTTTTCCAATCTGGATGCCCTTTATTTCCTTCTCTTCTCTGATTGCTCTGGCTAGTACTTCCAACACTATGTTGAATAAGAGTGGTGAGAGTGGGCATCCTTGTCTAGTTACTGTTCTTAAAGGAAAAGCTTTCAGCTTTTCCCCATTCAGGATGATATTGGCTGTGGGTTTGGCATATATGGCTTTAATTATGTTGAGATACTTTCCCTCTATACCTAACTTATAGAGGGTCTTTGTCATGAATGAGTGCTGAACTTTATCAAATGCTTTTTCAGCATCTATAGAGATGATCATATGGTCCAATAGTGAACATGCAGAAAGAGAAGTCAAGAAAGCCTGCCCATTTACAATAGCCACCAAAAAAATAAAATACTTAGGAATTGAGTTAACCAAGGAGGTGAAAAATCTCTATAATGAGAACTACAAACCACTGCTGAGAGAAATTAGAGAGGATACAAGAAGATGGAAAGATATCCCATGCTCTTGGATTGGAAGAATCAACATAGTGAAAATGTCCATACTACCCAAAGTGATATACAAATTCAATGCAATCCCCATCAAAATTCCAAAGACATTTTTCTCAGAAATGGAAAAAACTATCCAGACATTTATATGGAACAATAAAAGACCACGCATAGCCAAAGCAATGCTGAGCAAAAAAAAAAATAAAGCTGGAGGCATAACACTACCTGACTTTAAGCTATACTACAAAGCTATAATAACCAAAACAGTATGGTACTGGCATAAAAACAGACACACTGACCAATGGAATAGAATAGAGAATCCAGAAATCAACCCACATACTTACTGTCAGCTGATCTTTGACAAAGGCACCAAGCCTATTCAGTGGCGAAGGGACTGCCTCTTCAGCAAATGGTGCTGGGATAACTGGTTATCCATATGCAGGAGAATGAAACTAGATCCATACCTCTCGCCGTATACTAAAATCAACTCAAAATGGATTAAGGATTTAAATATACACCCTGAAACAATAAAACTTCTTAAAGAAAACATAGGAGAAACACTTCAGGAAATAGGACTGGGCACAGACTTCATGAATACGACCCCAAAAGCATGGGCAACCAAAGGAAAAATAAACAAATGGGATTATATCAAACTAAAAAGCTTCTGCACAGCAAAAGAAACAATTAAAAGAGTTAAAAGACAACCAACAGAGTGGGAGAAAATATTTGCAAAATATATATCTGACAAAGGATTAATATCCAGAATATATAAGGAACTCAAACAACTGTACAAGAAGAAAACAAGCAACCCGATTAAAAAATGGGCAAAAGAGCTAAGTAGGCATTTCTCTAAGCAAGATATACAAATGGCCAACAGACATATGAAAAAATGCTCAACATCACTCAGTATTCGGGAAATGCAAATCAAAACCACATTGAGATACCATCTAACCCCAGTTAGGATGGCTAAAATCCAAAAGACTATGAACGATAAATGCTGGCGAGGCTGCGGAGGAAAAGGAACTCTCATACATTGTTGGTGGGACTGCAAAATGGTGCAGCCTCTATGGAAAATGGTATGGAGGTTCCTTAAACAATTGCAAATAGATCTACCATACGACCCAGCCATCCCACTGTTGGGAATATACCCAGAGGAATGGAAATCATCAAGTCGAAGGTATACCTGTTCCCCAATGTTCATCGCAGCACTCTTTACAATAGCCAAGAGTTGGAACCAGCCCAAATGCCCATCATCGGATGAGTGGATATGGAAAATGTGGTATATCTACACAATGGAATACTACTCAGCTATAAAAACGAATGAAATACTGCCATTTGCAACAACATGGATGGACCTTGAGAGAATTATATTAAGTGAAACAAGTCAGGCACAGAAAGAGAAATACCACATGTTCTCACTTATTGGTGGGAGCTAAAAATTAATATATAGTCACACACACACACACACACACACACACACAAACCGGGGATGGGGGGGGAAGAAGATATAACAACCACAATTATTTGAAGTTGATACGACAAGCAAACATAAAGGACATTGTTGGGGGGGAGGGGGGGAGGGAGAAGGGAGGGAGGTTTTGGTGATGGGGAGCAATAATCAGCCACAATGTATATCGACAAAATAAAATTTAAAAAAAAAAAAAAAAAAAAGATTATGTAATGCGCTTTTTCCTTTTTCTCTGACTTCATAGATTCTATTGGAATTTAGAGAAGCTACATTTTCAAACATGATATTTTTAAAGCAAATTATTAGTTTCTAAGCGTAATTTTAATAATACTAGAAAAGGCTTGCTCTTTGAAAAAATATCTACAGGAAATAACTGTTGTCAATCTAATTGTAAATTATGGGATTGTGATAGATGTACATTTAAAATGTCAAAATTCCTCTTTAGGATTTAAAAATAAAAGTGAGCTGTGGTCTTCCTACTTTTCGTGATTTTTATGTCTTTTCTAAATAAAAGCACACCATATATTATGAATATAAATTTAGTTTTCCAAATGGCATCTACTAAAAGTTGTAACAAATAATGCTATATGCTTTGTGTTTACTTGGCTTATAATGGTCTTTGACAGGGGAAGAATTTTGATGCATATAGAACTCAAAAACAATTCCTGTAGTGGAAGCTCCATATGCATAATCTTGATCTGCACTTCCATCCTGACTTTCAAAATTATGACCTCAGACATGGAAAACAATGAACATCATTGCTTCTACCGTGGGGTAATATAAATATTTTTAAAGTGCTTAGAATGAACCCAAAAAAAAAAAAAAATAAAAAAATAAAGTGCTTAGAATGAAAGAGTGAAAATCAAGGCATTTCCTGTAGTGATCTCAGGAAGACACTCAAGTGGATTTTGAATGCCATGTAAATTTAAGATGGCTAACGACTGCAACAATGTGAATGCACAGAAGGATAAAAATGACCATTATACTGTAAGAATTTCAGGAATATAAGGTTGTTTAACAGTATAACAATATTCTGTAGTATTCCAGACAAAATTTCATCTACAATCAGTGCTAACCATGTCTAGTCATAAAATATATGAGCATAAGTCAGTCCCTTAAGTCTGCTCCATACTACATTTGTGTTTTGTTTTATAATTCACAAATAAAAATTGTATATATTTATTGTACATTATGTTGTTTCAAAATGTGAGTGCACTGTGGAATGGATAAATCAAGCTAATTATCATATCATTACCTCACATACTTATCAGTTTTGTGGTGAGAACACTTAAAATCCATTCTGAGCAATTTTCAAGAAACACATTTATGGTCTTAATACATGCAGGTCTGGACATTTTCACTACATTGATTCTTCCAATCCATGAACAAGGAATGTCTTTCCATCTTTTGGTGTCATCTTTAAATTCTTTTTAACAGTGATTTGTAGTTCTCATTGCAGAGATCATTTACCTCTTTGGTTAAATTTATTCCTAGATATTTTAAATGCCCATTGATGGCTGACTTGATAAGGAAAATGTGGTAAATATACACAATGGAATACTACTCAATCATAAAAAAGAATGAAATTCTCAGTAACATGGATGAGCCTAAAAAAAGTTACACTAAGTGAAACAAACCAGGTGCAGAAAGAGAAATACAGCCTGTACTCACTCGTTAAGTGGGAGCTGAATTCATAAAAAAAACAAATGAACAATAAAAAGAGAGAGAAAGAGAGAGAAAGAAACAATAATCACAATAGTACACTGTGACAATAATACACAATAATACATAGAACTGTGATTACTAGAGGCAGAAAAGGGGAAGGAGAGGGAGAGGAAGAGAAGTTAATGAGAAATTGGTTAACTGATACAAAGAATCATTAGGTATTGCAATGATCAATAAGCTAACTATTCTGATACAACTGGCACACATTGTACACAACTATTGATAGTCAACATTGTACACCACAAATATGTATAATAAAAATGAATAAATAAATAAGTAAATAAATAAAATGCAGGTCAAACTTCTCGTGCATGATGCGTTTATTTAAAACATGTTAGATAACATGAAAAAATGTGCAGTTTAAATCTTAAGACTAAGAGTATCACAAGTTATCAATTTTCATCCATTTTAAGAATATTGAAATTTCACTTACAGTCTGAGTTTTCCAGTTTTGAAGTGGGAAGGAGCCAGGCTTCTTAAATCAAGACAAGACCTTGGCCAGAACATCTAACTTATTAATAGGGACAGACAATATTTGATCACCAATCTGGGGCAGGACTGGGACAAACGTGTTTGCTTTTGGTTGAGAGAAGAACCAGGCATATTAATAAGGTAAAATATGTGTGAAGTACATTTTCTAACACTTATAGTAATACTTGCTTCTGCATTGAGAACACTGGGTGGTTCTGCTGATTTAATGCAAATCCACCATTTACAGAGGAATGCATGCAGGGAGAAACAAGCTATGGAATATCAATACATTCATGAAGGAGATAGAATTGGTAAAGGAGATGAGGAAAAAACCCTCCTAACTGAAACTTGTACCCTTTCAACATCATTGCCCTACCCCCAGCCTCTGATAACCGTCATTCTACTTTCTACTCCTATGAGTTCTACTTTTTAAAATTCTATGTATAAGTGAAATCGTGGCATCTGTATCTGGCTTATTTCACTTAACATGACATCCTCCAGATTCATCCATGTTATAACAAATGACAGAATTTCCTTCTTTAAAGCTAAATAGTATTTCATTGCGTAGATATACCATTTAAAAAATGCAATCATCTGATGATGGAGGAATAAGTTCTCATGTTGATGAGCACTTACTGATTCATCTATCAATGGAGGAATTAGTTCTGGTATTTACTACATGGCATAGTAAGCATAGTTAATAATAATATACTGTATATTTCAAAATTGCTAAAAGAGCAAATTTTAAATGTTCATGCCACAAAGAAATACGTATGTGAGAAATATCTGTTCAGCTCCTTTGCCATTTGTTAATCAGGTTACTTGGGATTTTTTACTGTTAAGTTGTATGACTTCCTTATACATTCTGGATATTAATCCCTTATTGGATGCATAGTTTGTGAACATTTTCTCTCACTCTGTAGGTTATCTTTTTGCCCTGTTGAGTTTTTCTTTTGCTGTGCAGAACTGTTTTGGTTTATATAATCCCATTATTTATTTTTTATTTTGTTTCTTGTGCTTTGGGGGTTTTATTCAGAAAGTCTTTACCCAGACCTACACCCTGAAGTGCTTTCCCTATGTTTTCTTTTAGTAGTTTTTATAGTTTCAGATCTCATACATGTTTTTAATCCACTTTGAGTTGATTTTGGCATATGATGGGAAGAATGGGTCTAGTTTCATTCTTCTGTGCATGATTGTCCAGTTCTCCCAGCACCATTTACTGAAGAGGCAGTCCTTTCCGCAATGTATGCTCCTGTTGCCCTTGTCAAATATCAGTTGGCTGTAATTATGTATGTTTATTTCTGGGCTCTCTATTCTGTTCCATTGGTCTGAGTGTCTGTTTTTATGCCAATACCATGCTGTTTTGGTTATTATAACTTTGTAGTATAATTTGAAGTCAGGTAGCATAATGCCTTTTGCTTTATTTATTTATTTTTGCTCAGGATTGCTTTGACTGTGGGGGTCTTTTTTTTTGTTCCATATGAATCTTAGTTTTGTTTTGTTTTGTTTTTTCTATTTCTGTGAAAAAAATTCTTGGTAATTTGATGGGGTTTGCATTGAATCTGTAGATTGCTTTGTGTACTAGGGGCATTTTTACAATGTCAGTTATCCCAATCCAAGAGCATGGAGTGTCTTTCCATTTTTTTGTGTCCTCTTTAATTCTTTCAAAAGTGATTTGTAGTTCTCATTGTAGAGATCTTTCACCTCCTTGGTTAAATTGATTGCTAGATATTTTAATTTTTTGGTGACTATTATAAATGAGTTTGATTTCTTGATTTCTTTTTCTGCTAGTTTGTTGTTCAAGTATAAAAGCACTACTGATTTTTCCATGTTGATTTTGTATTCTGCAACTTTACTGAAATCGTTTATCTGCTCTAAGAGTTTTCTGGTAGAGTCTTTAGGTTTTCCTATATATGTGATCATGTCATCTGCAAACAGGAACAGTTTGACTTTGTCTTTTCCTATCTGGAGTCCTTTATTTCTTTTTCTTGCATGATTACTCTGGTTAGTACTTCTAAAGCTATGTTAAATAGTAGTGGTGAGAGTAGACAGTCTTGTCTTGTTCCTGTTCTTAAAGGAAAAGCTGAAAGTTTTCCCCCATTTAGGATGATATTGGTGGTGATTTTGTCATACATGGTTTTATTGTGTTGAGATACTTTATTTCTATACATAATTTTTTGAGAGTCTTTATCATGAAGGATATTGAATTTTGTCAGATGCTTTTCCTGCATCTATTGAGATAATCATATGGTTTTTATCCTTGATTTTGTTGATGTGGAATATCACATTTATTGACTTGCTTATACTGAATGATCCTTGCATTCCTGGTATGGATCCTACCTGATCATGATATATAATTTTTTGATATGTTGCTGTATTTTGATTGCTAATATTTTGTTGAAGATTTTTATGTCTATGCCCATCAGAGTTATTGGCCTGCAGGCATTTCTCAAAGGAAGATATATATACAAATGGCCAACAGACACATGAAGAATGCTCTACACCACTAAGAATCAAGGAAATGTAAATCAAAACAACATTGAGATGTCATCTTAGCCAGTTAGATTGCCCATTATCAAAAAGACAAAGAATAACAGATGCTGGATAGGATGCAGATAAATGGGAACCCTTGTACACTTGTGGAAGTACTGTAAATTAGTGCAGCTAGTATGGAAAACAGTCTGTAAGCTCCTCAAACAACTGCAGATAGAACTGCTATATGAGCCAGCAATTCTACTGCTGGGTGTATACCCAAAGTAATGGAAATCATCATTTTGAAGGAATATCTGCACCCCCATGTTTATTGCATCTATATTTACAATAGCTAAGAGTTGGAACCAACCTAAGTGTCCACTGGCAGATGATTGGATAAAGAAGATATGGCAAATATACACAATGGAATACTATTATGCCACAAAAAGGAATTAAATTCTGCCATTTGCAGCAACATGGATGAACTTAGAGAAAATTATGTTAAGTGAAATAAGCCAGGAACAGGAAGAGAAATATTGCATTTCCTCACTCATAATTGGGAGATAAAAACTTTTTTTAATAATAAATAAATAAATGAAAAAGAAAGAAAAATGATACAATAATCACAACATGGTGAACATTCAGAAGGAGACAATGGAACTCAGACCACAAAAGGTGGGAAAGGAGGAAGGGCAGGAAGGATAAAAAAGAAAACAAACTCAATGCATGACTTAGTTCAAAAGAATTTAGTGTACCAACCCTTAGATTCTGATACTTTTCCTTGTATAAAATCATTATTTTCTGGAAAAAAATTAAATTAAAAATACATAAATTATAGAAAAAATAAAAGAAATAATTATGTGAAGTGTTGGATATGTTAATTAACCCAATTTGTTTATTCCATCATGTGTACATGCATCAAAACATCATATTGTATCCCATTAATATAAACAATTATTATTTGCCAATTAAAAATAAAATAACATTTTAAAAAAGAAGAAATACTCAAGGGATAAAGAAGCAATAACAGGAGACTCTGGTTTCAGAGAAGCCAGGGTGAATACAATACAAAGAAAAATATGTCCCTTGGATTTACCTACTTGGAGGTCATCAATAATCATGTAGTAGAAGCTTTGCTGAAATGTATGTTCAGAATCAGAAGATTGAAGCATAAATCAAAGGTAAAGATGTGTAAACATTTCAGATGGGGAAGAGGGGAAGTTTAATGTACCAATTGGTAGGATATTTGAGGATTGAAGGATATTGTTATGATGCAAAATATCACACAAGATATTATACTCTGTTTATTTGCTGTATGTATTCAGAAAACAGTAAACTATTAATAATTCAGGATAAAGGTAAAATAACAAAAGGAGCTTAGTCCTTGAGAAGATCTAAAAGGTGTGCAGATCATGCTTTTTGATGGAAGAAGGAACTTTCCTAGCTCATATACAAAAAACGAAAAGAGGCCATACAAGTATGTCATTTTTAGAGAACTCAATAGAAATATCTAACCTAATCTGGTGACTCAGAAAGAACTATTTTGTTTTGAGATGAGATGTATGAGAACATTTAAATTAATTAGAAAGAATAGTAAAATATCAGAAGAGTACAAATATAGAGTTATAAATAAACACCATTGTGAGAATAGTTTTTGAGATGTTAATGTAAAAGAAAAAGTTATTTAAAAATGCTTGTTAAAGCATGGTAAGGAATACTATTCAGGATCGTTGTTATGGGTATAGGGACTGTGGTGGTAGAATTTTGCAGTGGGAGAGAGTGGGCTAAACTCCAAATACATTATGGGCAAGTGGGAATTTGCAGCCAAAGAGCAGTGTGGGGGGTCAGTGGATAAAAAATTACAAAGAGGAAACATCAAAGGAAAGGGAGATTCTGGCTAAACCTATCTAACAAGATTCTCACTAAAGTTGGGCCAGGGTTATCAGACATCACCTGGAGATGATGTAGGTTGAGAAAGCTGTTGAGAGTGATCAGCTATCAAGGTGGCAGGATTCTTACTAAACTAACTTATCAGGTGTCTACTAATACTGAATTTGATGAGAAAGTGTACAGTGGACCTAGGAGAAGGTACAGGAGCCTTACTAAAGTTTGGCTAAGCATAGAATCTTCATAGGCCCTTCCTCTTACTCAAGGAAAAGAGAGACATTCTTTCCTTTGAACAATAGAAGTCCATTTCCTCATTTGGCTGCCTTCTGTTCACTAAGAATCAGCTGACTCATCTGTTAGGACTTCACAGTAGACTATATTTTCTGGATGGTGCTAGCAGTCATACATTTAACGAAGGAAATTTTTATGAAAATATAGAAAAACAAAAATAAATTGTTGGAAACCCAGTTTCTGAGTCCAGATGGCAACCAGCTGAGATTTAGGGAGGGGTAGATGTGGGACTCAGTGCATCTGCATCTTTGGGTGGAAGAGTGAGGACAGAGTGGTCACTTGATAAATTTTCACTTGGTAAATTTTCTGGTCTGCAATTTAAATGTCTCTGGTGACGGTGCTGGCTGTTCCTGTGAATTTCCTGAGTGGCCCACATAGCAGCAGACATAAAAGTTGTCTAACATGATCTGTTGTGGGATTTCTTTAAAGTTTACATCAAGTCATCAAGCTTCAGCTTGCAGAGCTTCAGGAAAAAGAGCCATTTTAATTTTTAGTGATTCCAAGCCAGTAGAATAAAAATTGAAAAAATTAATTTGGATGATAGTAGCCATATATTGAAGGAAACTAGAATTCATAATCCAATCCAGTTTTAAGATAGATTAAAAGTACCTTAAAAAAAAAGAATAAAACTAGAATTTAATACCCATAAGAATGTGCTAATAATTTTTCAATGAAATTTATTTTTCTCTACAATGACCCCCATTTCTTTCTAAGATAATCAAAATTAGACTAATTTGTTTGCAAAATAATTCTAGTCTCATTGAACTTGCCTTGTTTATTACATAAGTGCAGCAAGAAGAGTGATTGACCAGATAGCCTTTTTTAGTTTGTTTTGCTGGAACTTTTCTTAAGGAATCTCAAATTTGATTTTCAAACGCCTCTGAAGGCTAAGAAGCCAAGCCAAGGACTTGACATCAGACTTTGCCTTCAATATCAATAGATTTGGGTGAATGTCTCTCTTCTCGAGGTCCCCAGAATACCCTAAAGTTCCTAGGCCTTCCAGGAAGTAACCTTCCTTACTTATCTCTAAGGCCAGGAACACTTCAAAGCCAGGTTTCAGGCTAATATTTCAAAGGGGGATTTGATAAGCATTAGCTCCTTAAAGTCAAACTTTAGTTCCTTAAAGCTGTCTGGTAATATTTAATTTTGTGTTTCATTCTTAAATATGATATTCCTGTCAAAGCCTTGGTAATATAACCTATGCGTCTCTTTGTTTGTTACTACAAACAAAAAAACCAACAAAAAAACCCAAAAAGCAGATTCTTATTGAATTTATGCAAATAACTATACGGCCATGAAAATAAGAATACTCACCAGTTTCTGAATTCTCAAGAGATCAAGTAGAAAGGAAAGTAATTGCTTTATCTTTGTTCACACAATGATATACTTTATCAAATTGCTGTATGTTATTATTTTAAAAAAGAAAAAAGTTTCCTTAAATCTGAAAAACAAAACATTAGAGAACTAGAAATCTTTCAGACAAAAAGTGATAAGCATTATAATCATTCTCATATGTCCCATGTAATTAATTCTTGTTCTGCTTGATCTTGGGATAGCAGTTTTATGAACCTATCAATTTCTTCATAAAAGTTCTGTAAATTTTTACCCAACACAATGGTATGATCTTAAAGTTATCAGAAATCTGAATTCCAGAGAAACTGTCAGAGTATTTTCATGAATCTACTTGACGAAAAAGCAGTTTTGGACTATACTTGATTGTAAACACTTACAGAGAAGAATCAGAGTGAAATAACAACCGTGAATGAGAAAAAAGCCAAACAGTAATAATGATGGATGTAGAGAATGATGGGTAAGAAAGAGCAAAGCATTTGTATTATGAAAGCTAGAATTTTTTTGCCACTGACAAGTAGCCCATTATTCGATCTTTCTCAGAAGCTCTGAAAAAGACTTAGGGAATCCCATGTAAAAAAATATCTTTGTTTCACTAGCTGAATGCCTGTTACCAGCACAGGGTAACTACAACCCTCCCCCAACCCAGGCTTCAATAAGATCAAAGGGGTTTATCTCTACATCTTTTTCCATTGAATAAATAGAATATTAAGCAAGTAGAACACAAGTAAAATTGAAGTAAAAAAATTGCCTTATTAAATTTATGGATTCAAACACCTTTATAAGTAAATAGTGATATCATATGATTGTACAAAAAAAATATTATGATGATGATGCTATATTTATTTTGCTTAATTGAAATATATTTGTTTAAAAAAAGGAGTGTTCTGAGGTTGTTGCCCAGGAAAAGAACCAAACAATTAGTAATTTTAACAGTCTTTATTAGCTAGCCAGCAAACTGCCTCCCCTAGGTATTTTGAGAGAACAGCAGCTAGCCTTGGTCTGCTGGACTTTATAAAGGCAAAAACCACATCTCGTTGGCACACGGGTTTATCCAAGTGCACAATGCAAGCTAGGTCACAGAAGCCAAAAGTGAGCACTTAAAGCAATCAAGCATAAAATTTTCATTGTATATGATTTCTGTTTCTATGAAACGGGTTTCTGTTTTCAATGGTTTCTCACACAGGGGATGTCTAGTCTGTTATAGCTCCCGTTTGTATGAGAAGGTCAATGGTTTCTCATGTGGAGGGGGTTTTAGTTTGTGCCTACCTAAGATCTAAGATGGTATTGGTATTGTTCAGAATTCTCTGGTACAGGAGTTATGACAAAACCAAAATTATTATGGATTTAGAAGCTAGTTCTTGCAAAAACATGTTGTATCCTAGAAAAGATGCCTGACTTATTTATCTTTGTACTTTTCATATTAACTGTTAAAATGTTTCAAACTTTCAGGTCGCAGAAATACGAAATTGCTTCCCCAAGCCACCCAGCTTATTCATTTTATTTATTATAAAAATTTATTTCAATTGGTCAAATATTGTGCTTGATACATGAAAATCAGTAAGTACATTATTAGTGCTACAAAGTGTTAGGGCAAAATAGTTGTAATTTCTTTAACTTTTTCTTTTTCTGGAGTATATCAGTAAACTTTTCTAAGTGCTTACTCAGCAATCACCTGGAGAGAAACACACACACACACCCACATGCAGGCATGCATGCATGCGCATTATTATTGGCCAGATAAACAATATATTGAAAGTTTAATCTCAATTGCCTAATGTATTCCATATACATTATTTACTTCCATTCTTTTGTCTTTTTATTATTTCAAAAGGGAATATTTAAAGTCATTTCATATTTAATTGTACTATATTTCCTTTAGTCTAATATGGATGAGTTTTAACTTATCTCAATGATTCAACAAACTACTAAACTTTACAACTTCTCTTCAATTAAGTACTTGAACAAGAATAAAAAAATGCCCAGAATATACCTTGTAATAATGCACGTTTTTATTTCTTTCTAGTAGAAGATTCTGGATTTTTGTAAGAAAATTAATTTTGTTCTTGGAAAAGAGCATTAACTTTATAGGCCAGTTAAGAAATGTTGAATATTGCCACTTATAAAGTTCTGTGTACTGCCATTGAGGCATTCAATAAGTACAATAACTTACTGAATAGGGTTTTAATGATATAAAATAACTAATGTTATTTCTAAGTAGCTTACCTAACCACTAGATCTAAATCAGTCTTTAAAAAATCTGGTATTAAAAATTCTTAAATATTTTTTTATGCAGTAGTATTATATCAGAAGGCAACATTCAGAAAACCTTGACATAACAGGCCAATGGATCCACATTTTAAAAGCATGGTATTCCCATAATGCTTCATTTTCTTTTCCGATGAAGAGAATATAGCTTCACCAACTTTGGAAATTGTTCAAAAGCCTTATGGCTGGTTTATTGGCTTGAATAAGCATCATAAGAGGCTTTATATATTTTTCATTAGTGCCTCTCAAAAAAATATGTTAGAGTTGGGGTTTCCAATGTACCTAATCTGTAAACTTTCTCTAAACATCTATGTTTAATACAGCCTTAATTCCTGTAGAAATCAATTGTTACCATAGCTTTTAATCATGGCTTTTTCAAATATTGGGGATTTTAATAGATTTTTGGCAGTAAAACTCCTTTGTTCACCTTTTTCTGCTTTTTGGATCTTCAAAGAATCAGACATCATTAAAAAATCAGTGAAACAGGAAATTACAGTATTTCATGGACTGGGAAGACATCTGATAATCCCTAAGATGTGGATTCTTCGGCAAAGTAGATATAGAGAGTGACATTTAAATCTAAAACTAAAGTAGGGTGTCATGAGAGTATGAGAAGCTTCACACATGCCTTCTCAGTGAAACTGGTGAATATTTTTTAAAATTAAAAAAAAAAAGGTGGGTGCTGCAATCTTCTTTATAGCTCCCATTGATGGGACAGAGGCTCTACCTCAGGTGCAGTGTCACTGAGAATACTGGGGGCCCATTTCTCCTTTGTTTCATTTGTGGAGTAAAGGTTTTACACAAAGAGGTAAGCCTAAGTGTCTTGGGCTGTGTCATCACCAAGTACTGAGCACTAAGCTCTACCAGCAGAAAGCACAGCATTACCCTTATTCCCACACCAGAGCTATGGCAAAGAGATTTTTTTTTCCCAAAGGGAGAAGCAGGTTACAGAACAGAGAGCTCCAATTTCTCCCCTAAGGAACCGACTTCATTTGCAAAACAGTGTGGAAAGTTCAATCTAAGGGCGTTCTCAAATACAGTGAAAGTTGTAGTAAAAAGCAATTTGGAAATGATTGATTGATTAATTGTCATTATAAGCTAACTGTTGGCTGTCTAACTTGAAAAAAGCATCTGTGAAGGCCCTCCTGGAGTCAGAAAAAAATATCAATACTGACCTCAGAAACTATTCCTTCAAAGGAGACTGGATTTCATTAAATTAGTCCATAATACAATTTAAGCACCAGGACATTGTTGAAAATAATGTAGCAACCAGTTAACAATTAATGCATCTTGACAACTGGATTGGTCAGGTAAATAGACAGAAAAAGAGAACTCTTTCAAGACCACTGCCGTCCCAGGGTTACTGTGGGCATACCCAAGACTGTCCTGCATAGGCAGCAATATCAGAGGCTTCACACTGTGAGGAAAAATAGATTAGACTAAGATAAAGCAGTCAATTATTAATCTAGTAATCAAGCAAATGGCAAAAGCAAGCTCAGAAAATTGAGAAGAGAGAGGGAGAAGGTCACTACAATGATTATCTAAACTGTCTAATCTGTTAAAACAAAATGAAATGCAGATAAACAGGAAAGTATTACCTATATACTGGATAAAGCAGGCAACAGAAACTGCTTTTGAGGGTACCAGATGTTGGATTTAACAGACAAAGATTTCAAAGCAGACATTATAGATAAATTCAATGAATGAAAAAAAAAAACCATAACTAAAGAATTAAAGGAAGGCACAAAAGCATTGGAATATCAAATATATAATGCCAATAAAAAAAATAAATTATAAAAAAGAGACAAATGGATATTCTAGAGTTGAAAAGTAAAACAATTGAAATGATTATTATAATAAAAAGACCAATCATTATAAATATATAACAAACATATATATAATGTATAATCTAACAGAGCCCCAAAATACATGAAGCAAAAACTGACAGAAATAGTGACAAATGGACAAAACAACAATTAAAAAAGTTTTCAATACTTTCAATAATAGAACAACTAGACAGAAGAACAACAAAGAAATAGAAGATTTGAACAACATTACAAACCAACTATTCCTAACAGTTATTTATAAAACACTCCACTCTAAAACAGCAAAATATATATTCTTTACAAGAATTCGTGGGACATTCTCCAAAATAGACCATATGCTCGGTAATAAGACAAACCTCAATAAATCTAAAACAATAGAAATAAAACAATATATTTTTCCTAAGAAAAATGGAATAAATTTAGAAATAAATAATAAAAAATGTGATACTCATAAATATGTGTAAATTAAACAACATATTTTAAAATAACCAATAGTCAAAATAAGAAATCAAAAAGAAAACCAGAAAATACTTTGAGATTAATGAAAACAAAACACAACATATGAAATTTATAGGACGAAGCTAGAGTAGTGTTTAGAGAGAAAATTATATATGTAAATGCCAATATTAACAAAGACATGTCAATAACTTAACCTTTGACCTTAAGACACAGGAAAAAGAGCAAACTAAACTTAAAGCAAGCAAAAAGAAGAAAATTATAAATATTACAGTGGAAATTAATGACAAAGAGAATAGAAAAACAATAGGAGAGAATCGATGAAACCAAAAGAGAGTTCCTTGAAAAAGTTAACAAAATTGGCAAACCTTTAGCTAGATTGTATAGCAAAACGTATAAATTCTAGCACCCATTTAAAGAGTTAATATCAATTCCTCACAAAGCCTTCCCAAAATTAGAAGAGGAGGGTACACTTCTAAACATATTACATGAAGTCCAGTATTAGTTGGATACCAAAACCAGGCAAAGATATCATAAGGAAAGCAAAGTACAAATCAGTATCATTTATGAATATGGATGCAGAAATCCTCAAAAAATGCTAGCAAACCACATCTGGCAACATATAAAAATAATTACATATTATGATCAATTGAAAAATATTATAGGAATGTGAGGCTAATTTAATATTAATATTATACTAAGTTAGTGTACTATATAAATAGAATGAAAAACAAAAATAATATGAATCTCTCAATATATGGCCCAAAAGCATTTGACACAATTCAAGAATCCTTCATGATAAAAACTCTCACTAAACTAGGAATAGAAGGGGACTTCCTCGACTTGATAAAGGGAATCTACTAAAAACCACCACCTAATATTACACTTAGTCATGAGACACTGAATACTTTGCCTTTCAGATCAGAAAAAGGCAATGATGTTTGTTCTTGCTACTTCTTTTCAACAGTGTCTTGGAGATACTAGCCATTACTTGGGCAAGAAAAGAAATAAAAGACATATAGATTGGAAAGAAAGAATTATTTCTATTTGTAGATAATATGACCTTGTATATAGAAAATTCTGAGGTTTCACTAAAAAATATTTATATCTAGTAAATAAATTCATCAGAGTTGCAGGATACAACATTGATGTGCAAAAATTAATTGTATTTCTATATTTTTACAATAATCAATTGCAAAATGAAATTTTAAAATTTCCATTTGTTAGCATCAAAATTAATACATTGAGGGATACATTTAACAAAGGTAGTACAATACTTATTCTCTAAAAACTACAAAACATTTTTGAAAAAAATAGAGATCTAAAGAAATGGAAAAGCACCCCCTGTTCATAAATCAGAAGACTTAATATTAAAATGGATATATTCCCCAAATTTATCTACAGATTCAATACACGTGTATCAGAATCCCAATGATTTCTTTGTAGATTTGTATAAGCTGGTTCGAAAATTAATCTGGAATTACAAGGGACACAAAATAGTCTAAAATATCTTGAAAAAAATAAAGTTGGAGCACTCACAGTTCCTGATTTTAAAACTCAGTCAAAAGCAACAGTAATCAAGAGAGTGTGGTATTGGCACAAGGATAGACATGTTGAATCAATGAAATAGAATTAAAAATCCAGAAGTAAGTCTTTGTATTTTGGTCAACTGATTTTTGACAAGGATGCCAAGACCATTCAGAGGGGAATGAATAGTGTTTCAACAATGAAGCTGGGACAACCAGATAGTCAAATGCAAAAGAATGAAACAGATCCCTTACCTGACACCAGACACAAAATGCTAACTCAAAGCAGATCAAAGGCCTAAACGTGAGACCTAAAACTACAAAATTCTTAGAAGACAACACGGGGTAAATCTACATTGCTGTGGATTTGGCAATAAATTCTTGCATGTGGTATTGAAAGCACAAGCAACAACAACAAAAATAAATTCTACTTTATCCAAATTCAATTATCTAATTATCTATGCTTCAAATGACCCTATGAAGAAAGTGAAAGGACAAACCAGGGGAGAAAATATTTTCAAACCATACATCTGATGATGGACTTGTATCTAGAATAAATTTTAAAAAATCCTACAACTCAGTAATGAAAAGTTTTTCCCAACATATATTCAGGCATCACTACATCATTTTGTATCTGTAGCAAGTGGAACATGTCTCCAAAATCATAATGGCAGAGAAAGAAGAACTAGAGAATGACACATGAGTTTTTAAGGGTCATGCCTGTAACTAGCTTCATCACTTCCTGTAGTAACCCGTTCATCAGAAATTACTCACATGGCCCCAATAAAACCAAAAGGCAGCTGAGAAAATTAGTAAGACAATATGAATATTTTAAGGCAATCTAACAATGTTGGCTACATCTTACCAGAGAAAATATTTTAAAATCTTAAATCCCTAATTTGAGAATCATGAATTTCCAGCGATTATTGAATTCCCAAGGAGAACCTAACAAACAAAAAACTATATTCTTCTTACTTATGAATTAAAGATCTAATAAATTAAAGTCTCTAATTTTTCTCTTCTAAATTTCTTATTTTACTTAGTCTGAAATGAAAAGCAACATTTACATACATAGATAGAATTGAGGGCTCTTCAGCAATTGAAAGCTGTGTCATATTGTGTTGAGAAAGGCATAGCTATTTCACGAACTTAAATGAATCCAGTATTCTGTATCTCATTCCACTTTTTCACAGGGTCAGTTAGATATATACTAATGTTATAAACCTTGCTATACACACATAAAATGTTCAACCCAGCCTGAATTCTGTAGCAATGTAAATGTAGCAATGTAGTAATTTTCCAAGCATGCAAAATACTGTCCAATGGACGAGTGGGTAAGGAAAATGTAGTGTATTCACACATTGGAATACTACTCTGCCATAAAAAGAATGAAATACTTCTATTCTCAGCAGCATGGATGAACTTAAAGAAAATTATGTTAAGCAAAATAAGTAAAATAAGCCACAGAAAGAGAAATACTGCATGTCCCCATTTATAGGTGGGAGCTATAAAAAAAAAATAAGAATAAAAAGGTATTTTACAATGAGATACCATATTGCTGTTGCTAAAAATCAAACAACAGAAAATTTTCGTATAATAATAGTAAATGTTGAGTACTTAAAACACGTTATATACGTGATTGGACAATATACACATGATACTCTATATATTCATATAAAATAAGTGTGGGTCATAATTCACTTTGTACAAGAAGGTAAGGAGATAAGTACTATCTTATATGAGAAAATTAAAGCATGAAGAGGTTAACTAAATTATTCAACTTCACATTACTAGCAAGCGGTATTGTTTAACTTTAAACCCAATCAATCTAGCTATAGAAAACTACTTTAGGGAAGTGTAAATGTTTACCGTAGCTGTTAAAACTATAATATTATAGTTAAGGCTATTAGTTGAAGAAAGGTACACAGCAAAAGACTATTCTGGATTACAAATATGTAAACACAAGTGTGAGAACAGGTAGAGAAATCCACTTAGCATTCATCTTTAAGTCAATAAATCTGTAGCTGCATCTCCATCTGAATATTTCCCGTGTCTCAAGTGCAAAATATCCAAAACTGAGCTAATTGATTTCACCTGTAAGCATGCTTGTTGTATTATATTCGTCTCTTTCTGTGACTAGTATCATCACCTAAATGGTTGCCCAAGTCAAAACCCTCAGTGTTGCTTCTGAATTCTATTTCTACTTCACAAGAAACATCCAGCAGTCAAATGGTCCTGCCACTAAAATTGGTACAACCCTTCTTCTCTAAATCTATTGCCAATTTCAGGTGCTAATTTTTTTTTTTTTTAATCTGAGAAATTACAAATATCTCATACCCAATATTCTTATCCCTCTATAATTTATCCTTCACCCTCCTCCTGAAATCTACTTAAAATCAATGTCTGTTTAGCTTATCTTCAAATCAGTCAACAGAACAAAATGAAATATTTATTATTGCATAAAACATAATTCTGTAAATCTGAAAAATATAGCAGACTGACTTGTTAAATCAAACACACATAAGAGGTCTTACTTAATATTAAATTTTATTAATATTTTCACCAACACAAGAATCCCAAGGATTTCCCAGAAATATCCACCAGTAGAGGAAGAAAACAGATTAGATTGCAGCTGGTAAATCTCTCCTTTGTCAGCTTCCAGTCTACCTACCTTTTTTGAAGTTTATTTTTAATTGTACATATTTATGGGGAACAGTGTATTGTTTCAATCCATGAATGTATACTACAATGATTAATTTAGGGTAATGGCATATCTATCACCTGAACATGTATCTGTTCTTTACGATGATTACAATCAAGATCTTTTCTAGCTCTTTAGAAATATACATTGTAATATTATTATTACAATCAGCCTAGAACACCAGAACTTACTTGTCCTCTCTCTGTGTAACTTTGTACCTGTTTATGTACATCTTCCGTTCTCCCCTACCTCTTTCCCTTATTCTACACTCTATCTTTGTGAGAAAGACCACTTTTTTTCCCCTCCCTTTTCTGCATATCAGTGAGATCCCACAGTATTCACCTTTCTGTAACTGGCTTACTTTACTTAACATGATTGTCTCCAGTTACATCCATGTTGCTGTAAGTGACAAGATTTTATTTTATTTATAGCTGAATAATATTCCATTGTGTAAATATACCACAGCTTTTTAACCACTAACCCATTGGTGGACCTTGTGGTTGAGTCCATCATCGTGCTACAATGAACGTGGGGTGCAGGTGTTCCTTTGATATATTGATTTTATTTCCTTTGGGTACATAGCCAGTACTGGGAACGCTGGATAATAAAATAGTTCTATTTTGAATTTTTTGAGGAACCTCCATACTGTTTTCCACAAAGGATGCATTAATTTAAATTTCCATCAACAATGTAGAAGGGTTCCCCTTTTTCCCCATTCTCACCACCATTTGTTATTGTGTCTTTTTGAAAATATTCATTTTAAACTGGAGTAAAACAATATCTCATTGTGGTTTTAATTTGAAATTCCCTTATAATTAGAAATGCTGAGCATGTTTTCATATACCTGTTGGCCTTTTTTATGTCATCTTTTGAGAAATGGATGCAGGGTATTTGCCCATTTTTTAAAAAAATGGGTTATTTGTTTTTGCTGTTGAATTATTTGAGTTTCTTATGTATTCTGGATATTAGCCCCTTGTCATATGCATAGTTTGCAGACACTTTCTCCATTTTGTAGATTGTCTCTTCACTTCATTGTTCCCTTTGCTGTGCACAAGCTTCTAGTTTGATGTAGTTTCTGTTGTCTATTTTTGCTTTTGTTGCCTGTGCCTTTGTAATCTTTTTCAAAAAGTGCTGCTCAATCCAAGTTACTGTCACAATTCTCCTATGTTTTTTTTTTTTTTTTTTTTTTTTTTTTTAGTAGTTTCAAAGTTTGGGTCTTAAATTTAGGTTTTCAATCCATTCTGAGTTAAATTTTGTGTATGCTGAGAGGGGTCTAGTTTCAATCTTCTGCAAGTGGATATCCAGTTTTCCCAGCACCATTTGTTGAAGAGGCAGTTCTTTCCCTCATGCATATTCTTGGCATCTTTGTCAAAATTAGCCAGCTGTAAATGCTTGAGTTTATTTCTGGACTCTCAGTTCTCTTTCATTGTCTGTTTATATGCCATTACCATGCTCTTTTGTTTACTGTAGCTTTTTAGTACCTTTTGAATTCAGGTAGTGTGATGCCTCCAGCTTTCTTCTTTTAGTTGAAGATTCCTTTGGCTATACAGGGTCTTTTCTTGTTCCAAACAAATGTTAAAATAGTTTTTTCTATTTCTGAGAAGAATGTCATTGGTATTTTGATAGGAATTGCATTGAATCTATAGATTTGGGTAGTACAGACATTTTGATGACAGTAATTCTTCCAACCCATGAACACAGATATCTTTTCATTTATTTGTTGTCTTTCTGAAGTTCCTTCAATAGTGTTTTTTAGTTTTCACTGTACAGATCTTTTACCCCCTTGGTGAAATTTACTCCCACATATTCTTTCTTTCTCTTTGATTTTTGATAATTTGATTATGATGTGCATTGGTATGTTCCTCTTGGATTAAGTTTGATTAGTGACCTCTGAGCTTGCTGTTCCTAAGTGCTATCATCTTGTGCCATACATTGGAATATTTCAGCCATTATTTTCTTAAATATGCTTCTTATATATCTTCCTTTTTCATCTCTTTTGGGTACTCTGACTAAGTGTAGGTTATTTCACTTGACGGTGCTCCATATTTCCTGCAATCTTGTTTCATTTTTTCATTGTCTTTTTTATTTTTGCTTCTCTGGGTAGTTTTGTATGTGCTGTTTTTGAGCTCACTGAGGCCTTCTTTTGTTTGATCAAGTCTGCTCGTGGAGCTTTCTATCAAGGTTTTGAGTTTGGATAACATATTCTTTAAGTCACTTCTCTCATGTGATGGAGATGCAAAGATTACTCAAAGCTCAAATATAAAGAACAATGGGAAGCCCAAAGGGACTGCAATGAGAAAACTCCCTCAAGAAGGAAGAAACAAGGTGCAGCCCCGAGTCAGTATTTGCTTCAGTTTTTATTGTAAAGACGAGGAAATACAAGAGAAAAATCACCTTAATCAATCATTTATCAAAGGAATGAAAAGAAATTGGCTGTGAGGCATTCTCTGGAAAACATCTTGAGAAACAAAGGAAAGGGAGCCAAGCTGGATAAGAAATGACCTTAATGTTCTTATCTAGTCTAGCAGAAACTGTTTGCTGCTTCCAGCATGTGCTGTTTTTGGCACTTTGGTTTTGCACAGGTGCATTTAGGACCTTGGCCCTTGGTGCACTCCCTGTTCTTTGTTAAGCCTATGTGCTCCCACACTTTATTTCAATAATTTCTATTTAAAAATCAAGATTCTATTTCTTCACCAAGTTTCTTGTTCTGCTCCTAAATTGTTTTCCAAATATTCTTTGATTTTTTATCTGTATTTTCTTGTGACTCCCTGAATGAATTCTCTTTAAGTCAATTTATCAATCTGCTGTGCCTCTGGTTTAATTGCTGACACATTGTTGGTCTCTTGTGGTGGTGTCATATTTTGCTATTCTCCTATCTTTGTTTCTTTATTTTGATTCCTGTGCTTTTGAGGAAATGGCTACTTCATCCAGGTTTTGTAGTTTTTTTTTCTATTTTTCCTAGTATTATTAGTATTTTATTCGTATTTAGTAGTTTTATTTAGTATTATTTTTCTAGTGCATCACTTTAGTGACCTCACTTTCCAACGAGAACCCAAGCTACCATTCTAGTTTATCTCATCACATTCTCTTCTCTTATATATACTCTTCAGCCTATACTTCATACAATACCCTCAACATTCAATGTCCCTTTTTATTAATTACTACTTAGGCTTCTCCTAATTCGAAATATACATTCTGCTTTCTTACTAGATTTTTAAACTTACCACTAAATTCCAAGTTCTCCTTTTCCAAATATGTCTCAATACTCTCTCATGATGAAATATTTTCTCCCATTTAACCCTACTTGTCATACTTTGCATATGATATTGTACTTGTTACCTGACTGTGGCACCATATAGTTTTCAAGTTCATCATATGTGTATGGCACATTTTATCTCATTTTTAACACTTCAAGCCAGCTCAAATAACTGACACACGATAAAATCTATTAGAAATTTGCAATAGTATCAGTAGTTTTAATGTTCTTAAAAAAGACTAAGTGTGTTTTACTTCTTGAAGAATAATTAGGTAAAAATAAAATTTAGTTCTTTAGACGATGAGAGACATTTTATTATGAATTAGGAATTAGAGAAATAAGCTATCATTAGAAATTAGGCAATTCTTAAGCTCTGAGTTAGTGTTCTACTGCTCTTCATGTTTATTTCTTTGTCCTTGAATTAATAGTGCTTTCTTAGATTTTTCTTAGAAAGTCAAAAAATATGACTTGGGAAAATTCATTCATTTCCTATTGCCATGATTAGTGAGCTTTAAAAAAAAATTCTCAGGTGAAATAAGTATCTGTTGGTGCTAACAATATATAATATAATTTTCTCCATTCTGGGCCAGATGCCATTATCTACAGTTTTAAAAAATTCTATGGATGGTGTTCCACAGCTAAAACTTTAACTACCATTTTTTTTCTTTATTGTCATTATTAAAATTAATTGGCTGTCAGTGATGGCCTTTAAGTTCTTTACGTAGGAAAATAATAAATTACTCTTCCTAATGTTCAAAGTATTTCTCATTATCTTATAGAAAAATTATTATATTTCTTTATAAAACTACCAGAGAAATCTTGCATTAGATGAAAATCAGTTATGAATCTTAACACATAGCTGGTAATATTTCTTCAAATATGTATGATAGATAAAAATATTTTCCTACCACGTTGCAACAATAATCGCTCTCTGTCCTCATTTATTCTATAATAATTTCAATGAGAGGACTATATAATGATGATCTTCCAGTTTGATAAACAGCGTAGAACTTTATAAATATTGTTTTCCTAATGAATACTATCATTGTTATTTTACAAATTACTATATCAGAGACATTTTATCAAAATAACATGTAGCTCCCATAAAAATGCATGCAAGTGTTAAGTCTGTAGATCTGTCACATGACTTTATATATGCATAATTTGTTTATATCTATTTCATTGTTTTTTAAAGTATGATACAAAAAAAACCATACAGAAAACGTACATCATAAATGTTGCACTTGGAATGAATTTAGCTATAGACATAAAAAAGATATACTAATCATTGCATGTATTTTAGAAGTGATTAACTTTTAATGTTTTATGAGTAAAAAATATTTTTTGAATAGGTTTGGCTCTCCTTTTATGTCTAAACTTTTCAAAGAAATTGTAAGAAAAAGTTATTTAAAAATGACAGATGATTTGTTAGATTGCAACAAAAGACTATGGCAGATATATAAAGAAGTATTATATTAAAAGAAAAAATATTGCATATTAATTTGTAACTTAGAAGGCCTTTGAAGAATTAACTGTAAATAAATAAATAAATATATATATATATATATATATATATATATATATATAAACCCTTAAATAAAAGGCAAACCAATAATAATTTACTTATTAAAATTATCTTTACTGGTATTTTAAGTAAATGGTAAATATTTTATAGTAATCCTTTAATATACAGTTTCAACAATTATGCTGTAAAAATTTAATTTGTCTACATTGTTGTAAGTACTATCCTCCCTTTCATTCATTCTTCCTTCTACTTCCTTTGTTGCAGCAGTGGAGTACAAACACAAACCAATATAAGCATAAAGTTCAATAACTATAATCAGAATTTTCTCTAGAACATTCTCAGAATAAGCTTTCTTTCTTGCCAAAATTCAACTTGCACTGTTCCTACAAAATGAAATTTGTCTTTATTTTTTAGGTATCCATTGCTTTCAAAGAGGAATCAAATGCAGTTAAATCTTGGATGTCATACTAAATAAAAAAAAAATTTGTGCCTAATCCAAAAAAATATGTAATCAGGAAGGAGAGAAAACGTGGTAAATCCAAGGGATGAGAAGAGAAAATATGTTCAGCCAGGACTGAACAAATACCACTGAGCAATGGAAAATTGTTCTGTTCTGTAGCAACAAAAAATTGCAAAGCAACGTGAGAAATAAAGCAACATGTACAGGGGAGGAAGAGTCAGGAGAATGCTTTCTAAGTTTCTTTGTGTAAAGGCTACACTTAAGGATTGTAAATGGAATGATAATAACATGAATTGTGGATGTACACCAGTACTGGTATCTTTGTGGCAGCTTGTTAAGAATTTTTTTGAGTCTTTCTCAACATTTACCCTTTTGTATTTTCTGGAGTTATACAAAAGAGAGAGGCCTACATATTTAGGGTTCTTTCCTAGGAGAAATACATAATCTTACTGAGAAGACAATTTTTCCATACAGAAACACAGAAATATTCAAAAGAGAATATAATCAAATACTAAACTGTGTAGTTTTTATTGCAGATAGTTTTAGTTTAGAGAAAAACAATTTTGATATGGGAATTTAAGAGAGGTGCTGAACAGTTCTATCAGTTTGAATGTTGGAATAAAGGAGAAAAAGTTACGGATGGCATCAATAATTTGAGACATGTGTTTTTCTTTTCTGTATGGAGTGACTCATCACTCATGTGTCTCTGTATTAGTTTTCTATTGCTTCCATAACAAATTACCACATAGTTAGCACCTTAGAACAACACAAATTATCTTTCTGCTCACCCAGAAGTATGGGTGAATTCAACTGGTTCCTGTTTCATGTATCTCAAGGCCAAGATCAATTCATTGGCCAGTCTGGGGTCTTTTCTGGAAGCTCTGAGAGAGAGTCGCCTCCAAGCTCTTTCAGGTTGTTGGCTGAATCCAGGTACTGGGGTTGTAGGGCTGAGATCGTGCTGCTTGGTGACTGTTGTCAAGGAGCCTCTCTCAGTGCCTATTGTCTCCCACATTCCTTGGCCCCATTTATCTTTAAACCCTTCAATGGAAGACTGAATTCTCCTCACACTTGAATCTCTCTTACCTCACATCTTGGCTCCAGCCTGAGAATTTGTATTTGCTTTTAATGGGCTCCTGGGATTATATTGGACCCAACTAATTGATCCAGGATAATCTCTGTATTTTCATCTGTATAACCTTGATTACATCTACAAAGTCCCCTTTACCATGTAACGTAACCTAGTCAGAGGCTACAAAGATTAGGGCGTGGATATTTTGGGAGGACTTTCATTATCTTTTGAGAATATGCTGATAGAGCTATCAGTAACTTCACCCATTTGCTGGAGGAGATTTTCTGCCTGCCAGAATCTGTTAACCCAGTGTGTAATGTGGCCAAAATGTGGTAGCAAACGAACACTCCATAGCATCAACCCACAAAAATGACTTAAGGAGTTAGTTTGCAAAAAACCCAGCTCCCTTGTACCTCAAGCTTCTAATGTATCTAATATATCTGTTTTAAATAATTTTCCATGATTTCTCAGCAAGAACAAGGTCCAATTATCAACAGAAATAACTTGTTTGAAAGTGAACTTTTTATCTGCCTTCTTCTGTTTTCTCTCACAATTGTATTCTTATCAATGTTTCCTGGGAGAGATTAATTCCTGTTTTATTGTTCAGAATGTTCTTTAGCATGCAAAACAGTAACAACAGAAATACATTTTAAGTATTTAGAAAAATATCTTCATACCGTTTTGCTAGTTAATACTTCTAACAACTCTGTGAAATGGGAATTTTTCCATAGCTCATTTTTAAAATGAATAAATTAAAATTGCAGAGATTGGGTAATTGAGGGAAATTATAGATTATCCTAACTCAGATCTACTGACATCAAATTCTGTGTTTTTTCTTCTATACTGTATACATTGAAGTAAGCATGGTAAGTATTCCCAATTTTACCTAAATGATTTGCATTAAAAAAAAATGTACAGAGGGCTTATATAATTTGGCTAAGCTTATAAGGCAAGTAAGGAACATAAGAAGGACTAACTAGAATTGATGTGTTCTTACTCCTGATCATGTTCTTCCTACTGTATTACAAGACAATGATGTTTAAGTAGGCTGAGGCCAATTTGCTGAAGGTCTTTAGAGTTGGCCAAAAGGGTTTGGAAATAATCATTTTGGTAATAATATAATAATGTAGATGTTATTTTATATTGACTTGTTTTATTGCTTTCGGCCAAAGTTTTTGAAAATAGTGTTTTGAGAAAAATTAATTTGTTGAAGGTATGCAAGATGATTTGGAGAAGTATGAGACTGACGGCAGAAAATTTAAAGAAGGGTACATTTTAGTAATCCAGGCGTGAGGTGATAAGGACCTGAATGGGGTAGTGTCAAGGAGACTAGAAATGAACAAGTTATTAGAGACAGTTATGGAAAAATTGATAGAAGGAAGAGGATGATTACATTAAAAATATGACACTATGTTATCATGATAGTATTTGTGAATTTTTCCCCTTTAAAATATGGAAAACTAATCCATTTGCCTATGATGACAAATATTTGTGTGTGTGTGTGTGTGTGTGTGTGTGTGTGTGTGTGTGTGTGTGTGCGCCTTTCTAACCCATGGTAGAAAAGTGAAAATGGGATTTTACTCAAAGCTTTTGAGTAATGTAAATCATCAACTACCCATCACTGAATGATTCTCTTTCCACACAAATATTATACAGGCCTAGGGGTCTATTTGCTAAAGAGAACAAGATTATAAAAAAGTCTACTTAAAAAAAAATATATGGCTATTAACATTGTTAAAACACTTACAATGGCTAGTTACACACCTGGACTGTGAAAAGAAAACCCAAACTTTTATGGTATTATCTAATTCCCTAGTAAGGCCAGAAGACCTACACAGTGCCAGATTCTTGAGCCTGGATCTCTGTTGTTTTGTATATAGTTTACAAGTACACACGTTTTTTGTACATAGTACAAACTTTGTATGTAGTTGTAGAATGTTATAACTCACAATAATTTATCATAAGCATCACAGTAATATTTTCATAATCAAAGGAGAGAGATGACCTGATAGATTTACCTGCAATGCACTGTTTTATCTCTTCTGGATGCGTTTCCCAGCTTCCATTTTACCTGTTTCTCTGTCTCTCATAGTCCATTTTCAAATTACAGCAGCTGGAGAGAACTTAAAAGTAGAATTATCTTAAATGACTTCACATGATGTCTCCATTTCAGATACTCCAATGGCTTCTCTGTGCAATTACAACGAAATCCAAATTCTTTATCATGATGAAGTCATTCTCTTCACACTCTGTGTATCCACATATATGACTCTGTCTACCACTCTCCCCTTCATCAAATTTTAGCTTCATTGGCATTTTTTTTCTGCCTTTTGGAGCTTATTTCACCAATTCCGGTTACTTTTTTAAAAATTTATTTTACTTTTAATTAAGTCATAATTGTATCATATTTATGGAATACAATGTGATGTGCCTGAAACATTCTTCTCAAAGGAATTCACATAGTTGATTTTCTTGATAATTCAGGTCTAAAATCCATATTGCCTCCTCAGTGATACTATTGCTGACCAGTCAATCTAAAGTAGACCTTGCATAGCTCTTTTATCTATGAGAGTTATTTTTTTCTGATTGCTATCGTTTCCTTCTCACTGCTGAAATGTAGGCTCTATGATATACATGGTCATAATATTGCCAATCACACAGTGAGCACTTATTATACAACTGTCAAATTATTTGATTGATTAATAGCAGGCATGAAACAATAAATGACAATATAATTTTGTACTTAAGTCTTACAAATAAACTTCTAGGTAGATATTTTAATATCTGAAGAACTTAGATATAGACTGTGTCTCTTTTTTATGTGATCATTGATAGAAGCTGATATTCTGAAAACCATGGAATGGTTACCTCAACATCAAATATTCTACTCATATTCTAATTATTATACTGCAAACCTTGTAGAATATTATTTGATTTTCTAATAATTTGTACTTAAATAGCTATTAATGAAAGACAGATAAAAGAATACATATTGTTTTAATTAAAATGTGTTAATATTTATAATGTATGATATATTTCTCAAATTAATTTAAATTATGATAAGCAAGAAACAATGAGATAAAATAAAAAAAGGAAGAGGGAGGAGGAAGAAGAGAGAAAAGGAAGTGTTGGAGGGAAAGACAAAGGGGAAGGAGGAATAGGGTTAATGGGTATTATAAAGCAAGACTACTACTAACCCAGCATTCTCACTTAAATAAAAGATTAATTAATTTAAAGACAACATTAACCAGTATAGTTTAATCAATTTCAGCACAAATTGTTCTGAAATAGCACTATTGAGATTGGTTCAAACTATTAAAAAGATAAATATGAAATAAACCACCGAGGCTCTTGTTTTATTGGAACTGGGTGGCTGAAATTAATTGTGACAGCAATCACTTAGGTTATAACGGCATGTAAGTAGTACTGTAAAAAGGTCAGTTCAGTCATCTACCTAGTCAGCAGCAAGGCTTGTCCAGTTACCTAGGTCTGGTTTTGGCTAGAACAATTGATATGGCTATGTTTTTCCACAGGATTTACTCAAATTACATTTGTCACTTAACATATGGGATTTACTCATGTTACATTTGTCACTTAAAAAGTTCATATGTACATCTACACACACATACCACACATTGGAAGACACACAACACGCATAGACTGTGAACTTCTTATCCACTATTTTAGATGTTCTCAGATGTATATTAACATTTACATGTGGATTTATATTTAAGATGCCAAAGAAAAAATTGGGCTGGGTGGCATAAAATATCAGAAGTTTACTTTTTCATATTTCTTTAGGTTAGAAGTTCAAAATCAAGGTGCTAGTTTTTTCTTTCCAAAGGCTCGGAGGAAGACAATGTCTCATGCTTATGGTAGTTGTAGGCAATCCCTAAAATCCTGTAACTTAAATAAAATGCCACAAAGTTTATTATTAATAAACATTGCATTAGCTGATAAAGAGATACAAGAGGAAAGAAAAGAAACCAAATATATTCTTATTGAAGTATTTATATATTTATTTATTCATAACAAATAGAGAAAATTACAGTAATTAGAATTCCCATTTCTGCAACTGGTTGTGTGGTGATAGCTGGTATTCACAGCTACCCTTCTCTACCACCCATTTCATATTCCCTTTGCTTTCAGCAAGCACTTCCATTTCTCATGGTTCTTTGCCTGATAAGTTGACCCACACATTCATTCCTGAAGGTCCTGGGCCATCAGTAGTTGTAGGAATGCTGGTCAGAACACACTCAATACTCATGGCCTTGGGGGCTCTGGCTTAAATTTTTTTTTCCCTGCACAAGTCACTTAGTAACTGAGGGAGGGACAGGTACAGAGCAGTTATGCTTGTAAGATAAGGGAAGTGACATCAGCAACCCCAATGATAAGCAACAAGAGGCTGTAGAGTGCCTGGGAATCTTGCACTTCCATAGCCTTTCTTTCTCTAGCATATCATATCTGCACTTTTGTGTGTGGAGCAAGCAGCTGCACAGCCTGCCTGTGATCCCTGTAAGTAACCACCCTCAGTAATAATAATAGTAATAATAATGATAAGCTCCTATAAACCATATGGAGTTGCCTGCTTAGTTCTTTGGTCCCAGGATACCTTCCAGTTTGGTTGGCATTGTACTGTTTCAGTCTGGTAGACTCATGCTCACACAGTAGTTCTGCCTAAATAGGGTTGTTGTAGTTTTCCACTGACTTTAATCACAAAGTATGGTAGTAATAAGTTACCCTAAGGAATCCCCTACATTCAAACATACTCCACATTACCTCTATTGTGCAGTAATAGCTCAATTTATCTTTGGCAATAAGTATCAATTACCCCAGCTAATGTAGAAACTCCTTTATTTGCCTGTTGATTCAGAGGCATGAGGGACACAAAGCGTCTTGGTGGAAGTCTTAACTTCCAGTCATTATTGTGTCTCCTGTTGGAAGTATTCCTTTATTTGGAACTAAAACCTATAAACCAGCAGAACGTAAGTTCACTGGAACACAAAGTAAATATTTTGCTGGGGGATCACTAGGGGTAAAGTAAGTGTTGCTATTCCAATTTTCACCCTTGATTCACAGGCCTGTGAGTCCTGGCAATGGGAGAAACATCACCATATATGTATTGGATGCTGATTAAGAACATATACAACCTCCTGGATAAAAATGTTCCAACTCTGCAAAATATTGTCACCTAGCTGGCACTGTATTGTGTCTCCAAAAGACCTTTCAAGATGATAGGCAACATGGTAAGACCAGTGAATTTCACAAGCACAGGCGCCGTGCCACAATTAATTTGCTGTGAAGTGAATTCATTGATCAGAAGCAATGCTGTGTAGGATGCCATGATAGATAACACATTTCATAAGAAAGTGAATGCTAATTTTTCCAGAAGCATTGCATACAAGAGGCAAATCTATATTCAAGATAAGTGTCCATTCCAATAAGAACAAAGGGTTACCCTTTCCCTGACGGAAGTGATCCAGTGCAACCAACCTGTCTGCAGGTAGCTGGATGATCACTCAGGGAAATGGTGTCATATCAGGAACTTTGAGCTGTTTCCTGTTGCTGGCAGATTGAGCACTCAGTAGTGGCTGTACTCTGGTTGGCCTTATTTTAGAAGTCCATGTTGCTGAGCTCATGCAAAATGACCAGCACTGCTGCCATCATCACATTGTTCGTGGGTTCAGTGAGCAATGGCAAGAAATGATAGAGAAAGAGGCTGATGGTTACCCACACAGTAGGCCATACTATCCACTTTATTTTTATGATCCTGTTCTGCTGAGATCTACCATTGGTGAGCATTCACATGGGATGTGGACATCTTCAAGTTTTCTGCCTGTTCAGGGAGGCATGTCCACATAGTTTTCCCCAGACCTCTTTGTCATCAATTCTTCAATCATGTTCCTTCTAAGTCACTGTCCAACCAGCCAAACCATTGGCCATAGCCCACATATCAGTATATAATTGCATGTCTGGCTATTTATGATTTTAAGCAGAATAAACTCAGTGCAGTGCTTGAAGTTTTGCCCACTCGGAGAATTTTTCTTCATCACTATTCTTCAAGAAACTATAATTAACAATGATCTGTTGTATGTTGTCGGATGGCTAAAAGAGAAATTTAAATGTTCTCATCACATAGAAATGATAAGTCATTTGCAATAATGAATTTGCAATCTATCCTGACTTGGGCACTACACATTGTATACATTTTTGAAATATAACTATGTACCTCATATGTGTGTACAATCATTACTTTTCAATTAAATTTTTTAAAAAAGAAGAGAAGAGGAGAGAGAGAGAGAGAGAGAGAGAGAGAGAGAGAGACTTTCCCAGAAAGACTGCAGTGGTACAGCTGTTCACTTTTAGATTCTGCACATCATACAGAACTATCTGTAAACTAGATCTGGTTTTTCTCTTCCTCCATCAACTGATCATAAGGAATTACCCATGAGACTATAGGTATAGAGTGAGAGAGAGAAGAGAACATTAACACGAGTGGAGACCATTGACATCTGGCCACTTCCTCATGTGACTAACTTGAGTGCTGCTGTTCATGCACAACTTTGTACTTCGTGGGTCAGGAAACACCCAGTTCATGATGGATAGCTCAAATTACATGGTAACTTGGTGGCCTATTTTTAAGCATGCAATCTATTAAAGCCCAGCAGCAAGCCAAAAGCTGTTTCTCAAATAGAGAATAGTTATCCTCACGTGTCAGAGATTTGCCCTGATTCCCTAAGAGGTAGGGGCCAAAGGCTTCAGACAGCATTTCTGTTTGCCACTGGCACTCTAAACACCTTCAAATTTGCTGGGTCGTATAGCCCAAGAGCAACTTTCATGAACAAATAATGTTTTTATTATTATTTATGTATTGTTATTTGTTAATGATAATGTAAAGCTAATTGTTAATAATAAATCTTCTGTTAGATGATAAAGGAATGAGAAGAAAACTAAGATATATTTTATAAATTTATGTATTATCAAATAAGAAAAAATACTTAATATTGCAACTGGTCACATGATGCCCCAAACTGCTGGACCTCAAGAAATTTCACTGAGATAAAAGGCCCCTGACATTTTGTGAGATTTATTTTCATCCTCTGACGTACAAAGTTCTAATCAATACGTCTAGAGTAATTTTTATTTTTTGATTGCAAGTTCCAATAAGCATACAATAATCAATGTACTAAACCAATGTGATGTCTGGTGGAAGAAAAAGGTGATCAGGCCCCCTGTGGGCTGTACCCCTGAGGTAGGACAGTGAAGGTGTGTTACTGCCTTCACCAGCCGAAGTCAAGATGTCTGGTTGTATTTGCTAACAGGTACCTAGAACACACATATGCTAGATTAATAGCTGCATACTAGGTACGAGGGTAAGTATTAATTTGATCAAGCAACAAAACTATATCTTGAACAGAAGTTGCATTTGGATTCATAACCTGGTTGAGTTAATGATCATTCACATTCATTCATGGAGATCTATTTGTTTTGTGCACAGGCCGAATAAACAAGTTGAAGGATGGTGTAATTAATCTCTTCAACCCCTCCAGCAACATGGTATTGCTTTTGGTTAGGTCTTTTCCTGGAGAGAGGCAGTTCCAATGGCTTTCACTTTCCTACTATAACAGGCTTTGCTCCACAGGTCTGGGAACAAATGTGGGAAATCTGCCAAAGGTCTATTCCAATTATGCATTCCAAAAATGAGGAAATTACCACATGGATCCAGGAACTCAGTTTTCCGAAAGTCCATAATTTTTTAAATGATAGTTCTTGCTCTCATGTGTTTGAATCTTTCTAGGGACATGGAGAAATCAGAAAACTCATATTAATGTCTGTATTAGGAATCAATTGTCATTAATTTGTAGTATCTATCACTGGATGGTTGCTAAGCTTGTGAACCTATAAATGGTGATGAATAGAATTTCTGAAGTATTGATGAAAAAATCTTAATTTTAGTAGACATTATTAACATATGCATAGCAGTACTTTTCTACTTATATTTATTCAAACATTCATCTCTAAGGCTGTAGAAGTATTCTCCAGTATTATTTCATAAAAGTAGGTGCATTATTAGAGTGGTATTAAGTGTTATTATAATTTTCTTTAAAAGAATATAGCATCTGCTCAACTCAGAGTAATTCGCTGTTTGAAAGACAGAAGGAAATTTTCAGGTAGAGTAAACTATAACCAAATGGAAGTTATCGATGCTGTGAAAATTTGATTTCAACACAAAACTTATGTGTAAAATCAACAATATTTAATAATTGTAATAATTATAGTCAGATTATATTGTATGCCTATAACATGTGAGACTACAATTTTTATGCATTGTCTTATTTGTGTCATATATTAACTTATGAGTTAAATACTATTTGTATCCACAGTCATGTTAGAAGATACTGAGATTTGGATAGTAACATGATATGCCCCATATTATACACCAATTGTTGACTTGAACACAGTATTTGAACCCAGGTACTCTACTGACACAGTCTTTACTCTTAATCTCTACAGTATGTAAAGAGGGATGTCATCCATTGAAGGAGTTAGGCTTGTTCATTATAAAAGTTAGTAATGACCGATATTTAATCAATCACCAAATAATATGTGTTGACTGTCATATAGCTCCTGATATGCATATGACTTGTTCCCACATCCAATTCAAATTTTTGCTTAAATTCTCCTTTGCAATGAGGCAAACCTTACCACCCTATGTAATGTCGCTATTTCCATATTTCTATTCCCCATCCTGTATTCTCTTTAGAAAGCAAGCTACTTATGGTTAGAGTTTTGGTAGGTTTTGCTTCCTCCCTTCCTTCCTTCCTCTCTTTCTTTCTTTCATTCTTTCTTTCTGTCTGTCTGTCCGTCTCCCTCTTCCCCTCCTCTTTCCCCTCTCCTCCTTTCCTTCTTCCCCTCTCATTTTCCCTTCCTCTCTTCCTTCCTCTGTTCTCCTTCCTTCCATCTTTCTTTCTTTCTTTCTCTTTCTTTCTTTCTTTCTTTCTTTCTTTCTTTCTTTCTTTCTTTCTTTCTTTCTTTCTTTCTTTCTTTTTCTTTCTTTCTTTCTTTCTATCTTTCTTCTTTCCTTTTGTTCTTCACTGTTGTACTCTCAGTATCTAGAACATTGTGTGTAACCTGGTCCCTGATACATACTTGTTAAATGAATAAATAAACTGAATTGTTTATTAAACTGTTTGTTTTTGAATTGTATTAATTTTTAACAGAAATGCAAAAAGCCAAATTAGAGGTCATCAGGCAAGGCAACAAGTAGTTAGTATCTACTGTAGTTTTCGCTCAAGAACCTTATGAGGTTTCTCATAGAAGACTGTGTTCTGTGTTCCAACAGATATAAAACCAATGAGCACATTCCATTCCATTACTACAAGGTTGAAAGTTTCTTCATTGGAGATCAAAGTTTATGTATTTTATTTTTTATTACTCTGTGGATGTAGTCAGTGCTGGAAAACATTTCGTCATATTCTGTTGTAATATTTGAACATGTTTTCAAGGTATGTCCAATAACATGCAATTATTTTCTTTATCTGGCAAATAAAACAAACATCGGGTATCAGGTAATATTCAAACTTTCATCACTGAAGCTGCTTGCATAATCTTCAGAGATTATCTTAAATTAAACAATATTTTGGCCATGAAGTGAGAGGTTAAGGTTATTCACAATTTTAAAAATGTCATTTAGACATGCAAGTGTAATGCTTTAAAAGTGCATGCTTTAAAAAAATACAAAAATACTTAAAAAGTTTCAAAAATGGTTAAAATCACTATTCTGTCATTATCTGCATCATACATGTATACTTTGAGTTTCTCTTTTCAGGAACTCACTGGAGCAGTGTTATATATAACAATAAATATATTTCATAATATCAAAGCAGGCTCTTTTACTTAATTCTCAATTTTTAATAAAATATGCTTAAAATACTTAGTGATTGTGAAGTGGTCATAATCATTATTATTACTGTTTATTTCAAAATGAATAAACAATAGTAGAACATTGTTGCCAGCAGACTATTTTTCTGTGACTAAAGCAAACGTGTATTAGCATTTTAGACCAACCCATTTTTGGCTAAGCACAGAGAATGTACTCTGTAAAGATTAATCTTTTTTATGGTTTAAAACATGATGCACACAACAACCATTAAGTACTTGAAAATCTTTTTTTCTGACTATCATTGAATTTAGGGAAAATAAAATAAAAACCTAAGCACATTTTCTTCTCATGTGAACTACTCCCATGCCAAGGGCTAATTTATAATCTCTAAATCAGTGTTTTTGTTAAAATGCAAATTAAACAATCTTCTGGCATTCATATGTAATAATAATTGCTTTTCTATTTTAGATTCATTAATATTATATGAAGTTTGTCATTTGATGGAGGAATTTTGCTGAAAGCTCAGTCTGCTTTCTCTTTGAAAATAATATTTTCATTAATATTATATCTGATTTTACTAACTCCTCAGAATTAGCTTGACTTCGACATGGTTTTGCTACAAGTGGGACAACTTTAAAGATGTTTCTGTTCTGGGGCATCCACTTGCCTTTAGCAACAAAATTAATCAATTTTGAATGGGTGAGCATTATTTTGTTTTTCTTCTGGAAAATACATTGTTTGTTTCCTGAGCTATTCTCTTTGCTTTATTTAAAAAAGAAAGTTCACATGTTTGATGTTTCATAATGCTATTTGAAGAGGTGTAAATAAAAGAAAACCTACTGGGTAATAGTAGGTATAAGTCTGATAAATTTCATATTTTGGATATTCATCTTCACACTTCCAATGCTCACTTTTTTTTGTTTTTGTTTGGTTGTTTGTTCAATAACATCACATTAACAGACTCACTTCTCTCACAACTCTAGATAAAAAGTTCTATATTAAATCTTGATTTACTCCTTAATTTAATAATATGATCATAAATTATGTTTATTTTCAGTATTAGCATTTTATGAAATGCTGGCCTAATTAGATTGTCTCTCAGAACAAGAAAAAAAACAGAAGATTTTATGAACTTTGTCCTAGCAAAAATAGGAAAATATGTGCTTTAAAGAAAGAAAAAAAATTATGCTAACTAAATATTAGTTGAGGCAAACTAATGATCTTTTTCCATATTTTGCGTTAATGAGTTTATATTCATGTTTTAAAGGAACTGTGGCATTTTGATATAAGTTGTAACTCAACATATATTTTAAATTTGTGAAATGTTTATTGATAAAAGTGTTTAATTGCTTTTGTCTTTTGAAACTACCAAGTAGCCTGAGAACCATTCATTAGATAGGGTGACCACAAGTGATTCTCAAACTAAATTTTTCAGTGGCTGCCCTAATCATGAATATTTTGATCTTACTACATTAAATCTAGTACTATTTTGTGAATTAAAAATATTTATTGAATCACATTTGCACTAGGCTATGCACCTGGATCTTGTGATACAAAGATAAGTAAAATAAGTGCATTGCAGTTAAACATGGTAAGTTGAGCAGTTACATTTACCTCCATGCCCCTCCAAAATCACATCAAATTGGTTTTAAAGAATAAAAAGGGTACTCATTAATAATAAAAAATAGTACAGGAGAGGAGATAACACAAATTACAGCTTGGATGCTGGAAAATAGATGGAGAAGAAATGAATTAGGGGTCTACTTAAAGCTGAAATAAAATTAACAGGTAAATCAAGAAGCAGTCTAATTTATACTGTAGCAGTACAGGAAGGATTGCAAGGTAGAGATAATGATAATCTAAAAGTGTCATTTGAAATGAAACTAAATAAAAGAAAATTGGTCAAAATATGTATTAAAAGTAATTAGACATTAAAATGTCCACCTTTTTTTGTCACACAGATGATTTCTCCTTAATCTCTCTAACAAAAGATCAGAGATTTAATCTCTAAAGGGGTTGAGACTTTGGACTTGGAAAAAACAAACAAGACTGGTGGGCAGGAGCACTGTAGTGAATAGTGTCTTCTTTCACTAAATTCCTAGAATATTGGCAAGCAGGTTTATACCCCGACTCTGGAATTTAGAAAAGTCCATTCTCAGAAAGCAAACTATTTTATGCGGAAAAGAAATCAACCATAAAAGCAATAAAAATTTCTACAATAACATAGTTCTGATGAATCCACTAGCATAAATCATCCCTCATCCAGACATCCCAAGTATTGAATCACTAGAACTTCAATTATCTTTCTGATGCCTCATTAAATATAGACAATATTCAATGTAGAGCAAATATTTAATAAAAATGAGAGAAAAAAATTAAATCTGAGGAAAGTAAACATTCCCAGGTTATAGAAGAAAACTATGTAAAGAGGTAAAAAGAGTGCCAGTTTATTTGCTGTTCTTATATCACCAAACAAAACTTAGAAAACAAACTTCAAAAAGATTTAACCATTTCCAAGTAGCTTTACTGAAATACAGATGAAATCTTAAGTATATTAATCGAAGTACAAAAATATCCAGGATCCAACAATATAAAATTCACAATGTTATGCATTCAATCAAAAAGCAGCAGGCCTGCAATGAAGCAGGCAAATATACCCAATAATAGGGAGAAAAATCAATCAATAGAAAGAGACTGATATGACCACATGATAGAATTAGTCAACAAGAACCATGAAAATGTTATAACTGTAAAGTAACTATAATAGTATAACCTTATGATAGCTATATTATTTCAACTGTTTTATGAAAGTAAAGATTAGCATGGTATCAGAAAAATTAAAGCTATAAAAAGACCCAGATTAACCTTATAGAGACAAAATATACAATATCTGTGAAAAAAAAGTATACTGGATGAGAATACTAGCATATTGGAATACTGCGTAAGAAAAGATAGTAAACTTGGACATAGCAACAGAAACTATTTAAAATAAAACACAGGAGAAAATAAAAAAGATTAACAGATCATCATTAGCTATGGGATAAGCTCATTCAGCCTAATATTTATGTAACTAGAGTCCCCGAGGAAAAGAAAATATACTTTTTTAAAAAATGAACAATTTTCCAATTTTAATTAAGACTACATGCAAGATTAATAATCCTTGATTATAAAAAATATGAAGAAAAAGCTTCATTATAATTAAGGTACATAAAACCAATCTTAAAAGCAGCTGTTGGGGGAGGGGGAGGGGAGACCATCTAAAGAGGTATTAAAATAAGGATGACAGCAAACCTCTAAGAAAGAAATAACACAAGCCAAAAGATAATGGAGAAACATCTTGAAATTACTGAAGGGGAATGAAAAGGACCTGCCAGCCTACAGTTAAATACCTAGCAAAAATATCTTCAAAAACAAAGGTAAAATAAAGACTTTCAGGCTACAGAAGATTAAAAAAAAAAAAAAAGATTAATAGCAGAATAATACTAAAGAAACATTAAAGGAAATCATCAAAACAGATAGAAATATGTATCTCAAGAATACCTGAACTGTTTACTTTTGTGTCAATTAAACCTCAATTTGGCTGCATTTATATAAATGTAAAGAAGTGACAGCATAAGTGCACCAGAAAATGTACATTAAATGTACATCAGAACCAGAATATTTCTTAAAAACTGGAAATAGTGTAACTGTCAGTCACCAGAATAATGGATAAATAAATCGGGGTATGATCATAAAATTAAACTACTTCTACATAAAATTGATGAATCTTACAAACGTAGTATTAAACAAATGATACTATAGACAAAATGTGCATATATTTTCCTTTTTATTTGTATGAACTTTAAAACTGTCAAAAGTTTTATGGCTTAAAATGTGAAAATAATGGTTTACCTCCCGGGTATTTGAAGGGTAGTGGTTGGAAGGGGTCATAATGAATTTTTTGGATTCATGGCTGTTCTGTTTTATAATCCAGGTACAGATTACAAGGCAAATTAATTCTGTGCTTATTATATGGACAATTGCTATATTTTGATTGTGATTATATAGTTTAAAGGATTCTGTTATATTTATTTTTTTTTTTAAATTTTATTTTGTCGATATACATTGCAGTTGATTATTGCTCCCCATCACCAAGACCTCCCTCCCTTCTCCCTCCCCCCCTCCCCCCCAACAATATCCTTTCTGTTTGCTTGTCGTATCAACTTCAAATAATTGTGGTTGTTATATCTTCTTCCCCCCCCCGGTTTTTTTTTTTTTTTGTGTGTGTGTGTGTGTGTGTGTGTGTGTGTGTGTGTGAATTTATATATTAATTTTTAGCTCCCACCTATAAGTGAGAACATGTGGTATTTCTCTTTCTGTGCCTGACTTGTTTCACTTAATATAATTCTCTCAAGGTCCATCCATGTTGTTGCAAATGGCAGTATTTCATTCGTTTTTATAGCTGAGTAGTATTCCATTGTGTAGATGTACCACATTTTCCGTATCCACTCATCTGATGATGGGCATTTGGGCTGGTTCCAACTCTTGGCTATTGTAAAGAGTGCTGCGATGAACATTGGGGAACAGGTATACCTTCGACTTGATGATTTCCATTCCTCTGGGTATATTCCCAACAGTGGGATAGCTGGGTCGTATGGTAGATCTATCTGCAATTGTTTGAGGAACCTCCATACCATTTTCCATAGAGGCTGCACCATTTTGCAGTCCCACCAACAATGTATGAGAGTTCCTTTTTCTCCGCAGCCTCGCCAGCATTTATCGTTCAGAGTCTTTTGGATTTTAGCCATCCTAACTGGGGTTAGATGGTATCTCAATGTGGTTTTGATTTGCATTTCCCGGATGCTGAGTGATGTTGAGCATTTTTTCATATGTCTGTTGGCCATTTGTATATCTTCCTTAGAGAAATGCCTACTTAGCTCTTTTGCCCATTTTTTAATTGGGTTGCTTGTTTTCTTCTTGTAAAGTTGTTTGAGTTCCTTATATATTCTGGATATTAATCCTTTGTCAGATGTATATTTTGCAAATATTTTCTCCCACTCTGTTGGTTGTCTTTTAACTCTTTTAATTGTTTCTTTTGCTGTGCAGAAGCTTTTTAGTTTGATATAATCCCATTTGTTTATTTTTCCTTTGGTTGCCCGTGCTTTTGGGGTCGTATTCATGAAGTCTGTGCCCAGTCCTATTTCCTGAAGTGTTTCTCCTATGTTTTCTTTAAGAAGTTTTATTGTTTCAGGGTGTATATTTAAATCCTTAATCCATTTTGAGTTGATTTTAGTATACGGTGAGAGGTATGGATCTAGTTTCATTCTCCTGCATATGGATATCCAGTTCTCCCAGCACCATTTGCTGAAGAGGCAGTCCCTTCGCCACTGAATAGGCTTGGTGCCTTTGTCAAAGATCAGATGGCAGTAAGTGTGTGGGTTGATTTCTGGATTCTCTATTTTATTCCATTTGTCAGTGTGTCTGTTTTTATGCCAGTACCATACTGTTTTGGTTATTATAGCTTTGTAGTGTAGCTTAAAGTCAGGTAGTGTTATGCCTCCAGCTTTATTTTTTTTGCTCAGCATTGCTTTGGCTATGCGTGGTCTTTTATTGTTCCATATAAATGTCTGGATAGTTTTTTTCCATTTCTGAGAAAAATGTCTTTGGAATTTTGATGGGGATTTATCTGAAGAAGATCAAGGAGAAATAAATATATATTGTGTTGGAAAGCATAACACAATAGAACTTAAATAGGTACTATTCACAGCTAATATATTTTTTAAAAAGCAATGCTAATTTTTAGGGATATGTGTGTAAATACTAAAAAAAAAAAAGAGCAGTTAAACAATTGCAAGTGTTTTTCCTCTCTGGAACAGTAAAAGGGAAAAGTCATGGTGGAGCAGGGAACTCATATTTTTAAATATAATCTAATATTTTTTGACTTTCACATGGTAATTATATATGTATATACAGACACACACATATATATGTATGTATGTATGTATGTATGTATATGTGAGGGTACTTCAAAACATCTGTGGAAAAACAAAACTAAAAGACATCATAACTCTTTCCATGAACTTTTCGAAGTACTCAAGTGTGTGTGTGTACGTACATACAAGTGCTTAGTTTTTAAGGACCTCAAAATATATAGGAGAATACATTTTGAATACACTTCATATTTCTTCATAATAGGTTTTATTATATTATTTATTTATTTTCTCCTTTCTCTAAAGTATATGCTACATTAGATCAGGAATGTATATTGTTCTTTTGTTTTATGTGAAGAACCCAGAATGATACCTGGCATATAATGGCATGCTATAAATATTTATGAAATGAATATATAAATAAATGCATTATGAATAGATATCAGCATATAAATTTCGGAATAATTTATGTCATGGCAATGTAGGAAAAATATGGGTGAAAATAATTGAGAGGCAAAGCTTCAGCTCAGAGATTTTTAAAAAGAATAATCAATGTGGGGAATTCTAAATAAATCTGACCAAAAAAATCAATGACCACAAAATTATGTGTTTTTTATCTTTCTTGGGCAATCTTGACAACATTGGCCACCTTGACAACTTTAAGCTTTTACTAATTTTATTTATCTCTTTATTTATTCCATCATCTGAGAACTCGATAATTCCTTAAATTTGACCCGCCCAAGTGGTTTTCAGTTACACAAAATAACTTTCAGTTAAAATCCCATTGGCAACTCAAGGTCACTTAAAACAACACAAATTTCTTAGTTTTCAAAATTATTTCTATCATTCCAATGTCTCCATCAGTTCTACATTATTTGTAAAACCAATGTGTCAGTCAGTCAGATATGGCTGTTATTCTAGAATTACAAATTTATTAAGCTCATGTTTTCTTCAGGAATTCAACTTTTTTCATTGCCAGTGCATTAACATTTGCCACTACATAAAATAATTTCTAAATGAGTAACATAATGGCAGATATCCAAATTCATTAATAAATCTAAATGGTAAATGGTTAAAGTTGTTCAGCAATGTTTGGATATCCCCAATGTTTATTCATTATACTTGTATTTAATAGTAGAGAAAATTTGTTGTGGGGCAATTAAGCATCAGGAGAGCAGCTATTTTGTTGCATGATATTTTTGTTACTGAGTTTTGCAGTCACATACATACCACACTGTATGATTTGAATTTCTAACTCCACATTTAAATTGCATTATGCCATCATATATGAGGGAGATCAACAGAAAATATGATCACATTTTAAAATATATTGTGAAAATTATATGCTACTCCTCCTGACATTTCCTAATTGCAGATTCATAATCTCTTTTTACTTCAGCATAATGTTTTTTTAATATGATAATAAAAAACTTTCCATGAAAATTTGGATTAGAAATAACATGGGTGTTGAAGTTTCAATAATTCCATTCAATCTCTTATCTGTCCTTTCCTTAGTTTATGCCTTTTTAGGGCACTGAAATTCTAAAATCACTCAACAGAAACCATCTGATTTGTTCAATATGGCTTGCCTATGATATAAAACTAAAAACAAAACAAAACAAAAAACCCAAAAACTTAAATTGTTACAAATGAATTAAGTTCTAGAAAAATGTATGTATTCATATTTCATCAAGATCACACTACAGATAGAAAAAATAACTGCAATATGTCTAACCTATAGTAAAGAAAAAGTTGTTGCCAAATAGGGACTTGATATAAAGATTATAGCTTTGAATTTATTTCTGGTATAATTTAGTCAATTTAGTCTAACAATATATATTTATTAAATACTCACAGGATTTATGCTTTGCTAAACTCAATACATATCAATCAATAGAAAACAAAGCAAACAAACAGACCAGCAGGAAACATAATTATTTTCTCCTAGTTTTAATTATTGTAGTTGTTGATAACTAATATTTTAGTATACAGTCAAGTTAACTGATTTTGTTTTTACATTACTCTTTTGTCTTTTGTCATGCAATCATTACATAAATTTTCATAAAAATTTGTAATTGCTTAGCAAGTTGACCTACTTTTTAACTATCCTTCAGAATCTCTAAAAATCACATTAAATGGTGTATATTTACCACAGTTTCCTTATCCAATCATCCATCGATGGACATTTAGGTTGGTTCCATGTCTTGGCTATTGTAAACAGAGCTGTGATGAACATGGGAGTGCAGGTATCCCTTCGACATGATGATATATGCACCATGGAATACTACTCTGTCATAAAAAAGAATGAAATACTCCTATATGCAACAACATGGATGAGCCTGGAGAAACTTACGTTGAGTGAAATAAGCAAAGCACAGAGGGATAAATACTGCATGTACTCACTCATATGTGGGAGCTAAGAGAGAAAGAAGGAAGGAAAGAAAGACCACAGTAGTGCATTGAACTTGCAGAGGGAGAGAACATTCCTTGGGCTACAAAGTGGAGTGGGGGGGAAAGGGGAAGTGAGAGGGAAGTTGGGCGTAACTGAGTGGGGGACACGAAGTACAAATGCAATTTGTGGTAATGGGTATGCTGCCAGTATGAATCTGGCCCTCACATCATGGGCATGAGGGATGACAATCAGCTTTGTATCTCATGAATATTCATAACCAAAAAAAATTCACATTAAATTTTACCATGAAAAATAATAAGAATTTTACTAGCTAATCAGTTACACAAGTATTCTTTTTCGACTTGCTAAGAAATTCTCACTAAAATTTAAGACTTTTATTCAGTAAGGTTAAGGTTAAATCTTCTGTACTCATTAAGTTGTTTTCTAATTTTTATTTGTGGTTCAATGTTTATTTGCCTTAAAACATTTTTATAGCAACATCTAAATGAATTATCAGGTAACATATGTCTTATGTATTTAGAGCAGTTTCCCACACTTTCCTTATCTCAAATTTGTCTGAAACTAAAATGGATCTAAAACAGCAATGTCTTCATGAATTTCAGCAGAATTAAATGTAGCTCAGCATTTAGCTTGTGTTTATAGAGTCAGCAAAGCACAAACTTCCTGATATAGCTTTCACTTTTCCAACAATTTTACCTGAACATCTCTCTTCCAGTATACTATACTGCTTAACCCCTTCAAATACCCTATGCTTGTACCCTAGTCAGATTTAATTTTTACATTTCTCTGTCTTTGCTTATTGCATTTACTTTCCTAATTATATTGTTTCCTTACCTTTTCAAGGTGTAGCAATGTGTCATAAAATATTCCTTTGCTACCCAAGTTAAACTTAAATTCTTTTTCTACGGGTAAATTTGTACTTGTTAACACACTCTGACCTTTATAAAAGTATTAAATTCTACTTGAAACTATGGAATGTTTACGTATGTTAGTTTATTGATTCCTTGGAGCCATATCCTTGTTTTATTACTTAATAAAAATGTGTTGTATATCATTTTAGCCCTTACCCTTTTCCCCAAACCTATCCTTGACTATAAAGCTAATTTCTTATGTCATTTTTATATTAAGGAACAGTACATAATGTAATTCTTTCTATTTCCAGTATAATTTAAATTTACCCCTATATTGCTTACTGTCTTTCAAATAGTAGATTTTGGTTCCGATAGAGTTTGGATGTTACTGCCCCCCTGCCCCCGTCCCCACAAGCTCATGTGGAAATCTGATCTCCAAAGTGACAGTGTTGGGAGCTGTTTGGGTCATGGAGGCAGATCCCTCATGAATAGATTAATGATCTCCTTGGGGGTGTATAGTAGGTGAGTTCTCAATCTATTAGTTCCTGTAAGAGCTGACTTAAAGCATGCTCGCTCCTGCCCTCTCTCTCTCTCTTGATTCCTCTTGCTGTGTGATCTGCTTTTAGGGCTGGCCTTCCATTTTCCACCATGAGTAGAAGGAGCCTGAAGCCTGTACCAGATGCAGCTGTCCCAGAAACGGAAGCCAAATAAACCTCTATTCTTTATAAATTACCCAGTCTCAGGTATTCTATTATAGCAACACAAAAATGGACCAACACAGGGCCTCTCGCATTTTTTTCTTTCATTAATGTTACTCCCTAGAGTATATATTCTAGATTTTCTTATCTTCTCCCTTTGCTCATGTTCCCGAGTGAGCTTATCATCTCTTTCTTAGAGGTTTCAACTTCCATTCATAGCCTTGTTGCCAACTTATATCTCTCAAGCTTCTGAAATTATACCTAAAGGCCAATTACCTTCTGGAGAGCTTTGAATGGATATCACAGAGACAGATAAATTATGCCTGAAATGAATCCTCTCTCTGCCTGGTGGGCTCCCGTCCTCTATTAAGTACCTTGTTAAGACTATCTTATGCTGGTTCACTCTGATCAAAGATGGGTTTTTAATTGTCACTTCACCCTTCATGGAAAATCAGGCTCCATGTGCTATGAAGGCAGTATCATGGATATCTCCCAAATCTTCTCATGTCTTTATTCCCCATTCATGACCTTAGTGCCACCTTATACCTTTTAAAAATGGCTTCTATGCTAGCACTTTATTTGTCATTGATTTGGCTTCCAGGTTTTTTTTTTTTTTTCCTTTTTATTTTTAAACTCCAATTTTGGAATAATTTTAGATTTTATGCAAAAGTTTCAAAGATAGTGCAGAGTATTCTTATATCCTTAACTTAGTTTCACCGAATATTAACATCTTAAATAAACATCATGCATAATTCCCTAGCTAAAACTAAGAAATTAACATTGACACATGGCTATTAATTGGACTTTATTAGGATTTCACACATTTTTCTATTAATGTTATCTTTTTGTTATAGGATCCTAACCAGGGTAGCACATTGCTTTTAGCCATTAAGTTTGTTATCCTCCACTGGTTTGTGACAGTGTCTCAGACAATCTTTCCTTATTTATCATGAGGTTGACAGTTGACAGTTGACAGTTTTAAAAAATCATAATGAGGTATTTTTTTAGGATGTCCATCATTTTTTTTTTCTTTTTTATGTTTTGTCATGATTAGATTTGGGTATGCTTTTTAAAAACAGTACAAAGGAGCTGAAATGGCCTTCTCATTGTAACACATCATAAGGCAAATAACATAAATTGTCCACTGCGATATTAACCTTGATCACTTTTTTAAGGTTATATATGCCAGTTTGATGATTTTCTTCTTTGCCATAGTCTGTTCTTTGCAAACAATCACTAAGTCCATCCCGCTCTCAAAAGTAGAGGAATTAAGTTCCATCCTTTGGAGGAGAAAGTACCTACATATGTTATTTGGAATGCTGTAAGGAAAACGTATCCTTTCTAACCCTCACGTTTTAATTAATCATTGATTATTTTCTATAGTCTGTAGTACAAGTACAATAGAATGATAAACAAAGATTTCTTTAATCAGGCACTTGCTTGACTGGCTAACTTCACTTTTTAATCCAGAAATAAAATAAAATCCAGAAGTGACTCTAGCAACCTGTGAGGACCAACTACAGTTTTGTGTGAGTGTGTCATGACGTTCCAAACCACGTTTTTGCTTATATTCATCGTGGAATGATGATCTGCCTTCCTTGTGACATTAACTATAACACATACAACTTTTTTTTTTAACTCATTTAGAACAACATTCAATCCTGTAAGTTTCTTGGACACTGAAGGTATTTTTATTCATATTTTCATTGCCAGATCCCTGATTTCCTTTCAAAATTATACTTCATGAATGTTGGCTTAATGAGCAAACAGACTGATGTCACAATCAATTGTCAAATGTAATTTAACGTAATTGTCACATACTCCTGAATAAAGTGTACAGCATGCATTACAAGATAAGGACAGTGATGAAGAAGGGAGGAAAAGGAGAGGGAGAAAAATAAAAGAAAGAAGTGAAGGTGGAAGGAGAGCAGAAGGATGGGAGGGAAAGTCGGAGGAAGGGTGGGAGGAAAGGAGGTAGGGATGTAGGAAAAATTAATGTCCCCCAAAATCAAATTCTGTCTTTCTGAGTGATAAAAACTTAAAATCCCCAGGAACTTTCATTTGGTTTATCCTGGTTTTTCTGTGTTATTTTCTATCTACTGCTCCACTCTAAGCAAGTATTCCATTTATAAAAATTGCCTCTGCCAAAATTCCATTTACAATTGAATAAGTCAAGTGTAGAGGATTGAGCCCAGAGCATTTTTCATTAGCATTTATGTTTGAGGATATTTGTGACTTTCGCTTTCAAGGCTTTTCTGGACCTCATATTGTCTGTGTCAGAATTTTCCCTTATTTCTTTGTAGTATGCATAACGCTGATTATTAACTTGAGAAAATCATTGTACTGGGGTTTCCTTGTAATCAAATAATGCATTTTTTCAATACTATGAGAAATATCACTACCATTATGTCTCTCTCCAACTTATTTTACAGTTCTTAGTGTGTATATACATATATCTCTTCTCTAATTCTGTAGTAATATTTGTTAGACTCTTGGGACAATGTGTTTTGCTTGTGAAGGCAGCATTCATGTTTGTCACACAATATTCTTCTATACATTTTTACAGCTTACTTGAAGGGATTTTAAAGATAACTCTTTGATAATGTGTTGCTCTAGCTTACTGTGTATCATACTAATTGATCATTTTGTTTCAATGGCATTTTAATTGTTTTGAAAACCTATTGCTACATTGGTATGTATATTTGACTGATTCAATTAAAAGATGATACAAATGAACATTCATTTTATAATAATTGGTTATAAAACAACATCAATATAACAGTTACTTAAAAGAAAATTTATATAACATATGAATCCAAATGTTCAGATGTGCTGTTTCCAAAATGTCTCTAATTAACCCATTCATTTCCTCGTAATTTGTGTAATTCTGCAGCTCATTTTGCATATTCCTGTAGGTAGATGCCTTTAGATTATTCTATTATTATGCATTTATATTCAAATTGCAAATTCACTCTTTTATAAATTATAAAAATATTCCTAATGATTATGCTCAATTTCCACTCACTAGAACCACAAAGTAGTATAAGAACTGTAATTTTATATATGAAATAAGACATTTCCACATATGCAATTAGTAGAATAGGTGTCATTTCAATGTTTATAAAAAGTAGTTGAAACTTTAGAGAATGATATGTAAGCATTCCTGATGAGATAAACATTTAAATATATTTACTTGGTGAAATGGTGCTTATGAACCTTTAGACTTAATGAACCCTCTTTCTCTTCTCTAATACATTGATGTCTATCTATCTACCTATGTTATCTATTTATATTAAAATGCAAGAAGTCACAAAATTTCACAGGGCTTATGTCATGGCCTCCCAAAATTTTATTTTACTTTTGTTGTCACAAGGAAATTGCATACTTTTATGAAATTCACTATCACAGGGCTTATGTCATGGCCTCCTAAATGATTTTTGCTTAACAGAAAAAAAAATAGCATATTTGGTTTAATTCTTAAAACTCGTAATTCTTAATAACAATAAATTACCAGTTATAATGGTCAAAGATAAATATGAATTATTTTCCTCAATATTATATTGTCAGACATCCATATTGTTGTATGTGGTTTTGCATTTCTGTATGGTATTTCACTGCATGTGTATACTAAATCCTACTATTGATAGGATTTTTGTTTATTTTGAGTTTGAGACAATTATGAATAGTGCTTCTCCATATTTTGCTTATGACTTTGATTAATCTGTGTGTGTGCTTTTGATGTATATATACAGATATGTATTAATAGCTGAATCATAGAGTATGCATATCATTTAAATTTAGTAGAAATTGTCAAAAAGTTTTCAATGTTGAAAGAAAAAAATCAAACACAGAAGAATACATACAATATGATTAAATTGATATAAAAAGCTAAAGTATTAGAAGTCAGAACATTATTTATCCTGAGATAGGGAGGGTAGTGATTGTAAAAAGGAAAAAATGGTCCCATGAGATTCTGGTAGTCTGTCTCTTTATTTGGATTCTGATTAATGGGTATATTCACATTTAAAAATTCATTAAAATTAGTAAATTTGCATGCCTTTATGATTTGTGCACTATTTTATATGTATATCATAATTTTAAAATATTTAACATTAAAAATAAAACATGGCAATTTGTTTCCAGAAAAATGAGAACGGTTCCGTAGACACTGGTAAGCTTCTTTTAACTATTCCATATGCCAAAATGATTGCTAGCATTACTACCATATTAATAAATGCATATAAAAACAACTCATTTTGCACTGTGTTGAATACATCAGAGTTTACAATTTTATATACACTACATTCATTCAAAATATTTATTGAGAAGCAACTATGCGCTAAATACTAAAATACAAATAATGATCAGACATAGTATCTACTGTGAAGAACAATCATTAATAGGAAAAGTAGGCCAACCAAGTAATTCACTGCTTCATGATATCTGGTATAATCATACTGACCATATATCCCAGTTCACCTGAGACTGCTCTGATTTAATTATAGTTTGAAGGTGCACATGTGTCTTACTTTAAGCAATGAGAAGTTGCTTATGCTTAATATAAAATATTTGGCCTAATCATTTGTTTCTTTGCTTTTAGTAATGATAGCTCTTTCACCTATGGGACAGATCAATTAGAATGTGAGGAAAATGGATGTCTAGGCAATATGAAAGAAGAATCCCATACAAAACCCCCCAAAAGTGATAGTGATTACTTGACCTCACAGTGGCAGTGGCTCTGGGGAGAAAATAACCAAATTAGAAGTCAGTTCTCATATAGAATTTTTGAAATAAATACCATGTGAGATTGAGGAGGTGTAGGAGAATGTGGTAAGTCATGTAAGGGGAAGGAGGTGTCAATAATGACTGCTGTTTGTAGCTTTGTAGTACTCCACAGTAGTGACCTTCAAACTGGATTGTTTATGCCCCAGAGGTATTTAAAATCTTTTCATAAATAATTTTAAGCTAATTATTTTCTAGATTTCAAAATCTGTTTGTACTATATCCTAAAATGGATCTGCTTGAGAATGTACATAAGCCCCCTTTTTTTCCTCCGGTTTTAGGGAGGAGGAATCATAACTACCTCTCACCCATTAGGAGATTACACTGACACATTGCCCAGCTTGTAAAAAGCTCTTGTTGCAAACACAAAGAGGGCAAATATAAAGATTGTTGCCTGACTGGCTTCTAATATCAATATAAAATATGTTTTAGTTGGAGATTTTCAATACTTCATGCTCAACAATATTAAAAAAGGAATTATGGAGTAATAAATAATTTAAAATATTTTAATGACAACCATTATATAAGTTGTAAAATAAACTTAAAATAAATTTAAATATCAAGTTCAATTTCTCTAAGATTTCTTTTTCCATTCTTTTTTATTTATTTATGTAAATATTTCTTAATATTTTATATAAAAAACAAAGATAGAAATAGAAAAGCCACTTCTTTCTAGCATTAAGCAAAATTTATCCATGAAGACATAAGCCTATAGAATAAAAAAAACAGACCCGTCTAAATATTTAGATTACAAACTTCAATTAAATATGTATTACCTGCATTTAAAAGTTGTCAATACATTTGTTACATATTGTTGTTTTGATCCATGGCGTAATACTAAAAAATGATTACCTAATCCAGAAGAAAATTTTAATGCTTAGATTTTTATAGTTCCACACTGCATTTAAAAAATGTAACTTCTTAATACATGCAATTTTTGATGCAAAGAAGTATGAAAAAATGAGCAATAAAAGACTTTCAAGCATAAAATTTATTACATTAAGAAAAAGTGTATGAGGAAATTGGAATGGAAATCTCAGTTCAAGATGGAAATAATCTAAATCACTTACAATGATCTAAAGTTCTGTCCATTAAACAAGAACTTTTTCACATATTTTAAAATAATTATGACAATGATCATAATACCTACCACTTATAAAGAACTTACTTTGTGCCAGGGAGCTAAGTGCCGCGTTTTCTAAGTGCTTCACTTATACTCGTCTGAGTTATTTTAATCCTCACAATACTTCAACAAGCTATGTACCATTATTTTTTTTATTTAAGGAAAAGAAAACTGAGCCACAGAGGATTTATGTCACTTGCTTATAGTCACACTAATGATTAGCAGAAGAGCTAAGTGTAAATCCAAGCAGTTTGGCCAGATACTCATTTCTGCTAACCACCGTGCAAATGACCAGAGCACCAAATTAATGTGATTTTTACGTTCATTTGAATAAAAATGTTCTTTTAATATTGTTGTTTTTCAAAAACAAATAGTTGCAGAAATTGCCAGAATCATGTAATTTTCACTTATTCAAAATTATGAAATATTTGTTAGCTTAAATATGTGTAAAGGAGTAATGCTTTTCTAAATTATTCATGGCACATATAGGGAAAAATACTTGAATTCCTCTGACTTACAGCATGTGGTTAAGCATGTATGATTTGAAGTTAGACTTAAAGTGTAGGATTTGTCACTCGGTTTATGCACAAGACTAGGTGCTTGCTACTATGAGTCTATTGACAATCAATAGTCCCTTAGAGGAAAAAAGAAAAGAAAAAAATGATTTGTTTGAAAATATGAGCTCAAATTTAGATATATCTTATTTGAGATGCCTGAAGGATATCCCAATAAAATATCCCTAATGTATTTGCTAAAATGGATCTGGACCACTGGAGACTGGTTGCTTCTAGCGCCATTCAGATGTCACACTGTCAGGATTCCTCTTCCTACCCATATATGTCTTAGTTTAGCTTTCCTCTCATTGTCAACACATCCTAATATCTTTTACACTGAATTGTTATTATTCATTTAACCCTTACCTTAAACCTAGTGAGTCCCTTAAGGACAGGAAGGGTATCTTGACTGATCTTTACAACCTCTGTTTCTGACACAGGCATGATCAGAAATTAGCACCTCCAGAATTTGTGTTAATTGGTTAATCAGCTTACAAATCCTGTTCATCTACAGGGTTCTATGACTTTACCCAGTGGAACACTATGGAGTCCAGAATTAAAGAAAGAACCAACAATTCTATCTGAGTAAACCTCGTATGCACTTTCAAGCTTATGTGCTAAATGCATAAAAATCACAACAGATATTTTCAGCTTTTCACAATATTAGTCCAATTGTAATAGTATCACTTTCTATTGGTACTTCAACCCTGCCTTTATTTATAATAGGGAAATCATAATTTAACATTAGACTTGTATATGAAAATGACAACTCATAGGAACAGCTGATGATAGCTTACAGAGGTAGCACAGGAGCAGTTAAGAGCAGAAATCTGACTTCAAATTTACACACCACTTTCTCCAAACTGTGCGACTTTGACAAAGTTATGTTAATCTTTCCATTCTGGAGTTTATTGTTTTTAAACTGGAATCCTAATAGTACAGAGTTCACAAGAAGAGTGAAAGGATTAAATAAGATATGTGTAAAAGTGTAGAAAAAGGAGGCAGACACACAATAAGTACTTGTTATTGTCCACAAATTTGAAAACTTGCAGAAAGGAAGAAAAAAAAAATGATGCAAAAACTTCTACTAGGTTCTATTTCAACATATACTGGTGGTGATACTAGTTAAATGATTACTTGGTACCACACATGCTAAACTCCAAGAATTTTCTAAACTCCGTTGCTTTGAATTCCTTGCCTTTCAGTGAAAACAGCTTGTGATTGCAAATTCTCAAGTCCCAAATTTATAAAATATCTACTAGTATTCAGTTCTTCAGTGTTTTTTTTTTTTTAGGTTTATTGATTGCACACTTCACTCAAATCAGTAAACTGCAGGTATAGGCATATTTCTTTAATATGTATAGATCAGCACTGCATCATTTGGCAAGAATTGAACTTCTTCGGGAAGATTATCTTGCTTTAGAATTGCTGTCCGTGTGACCTCCATGGACTGTCTATGCAGCTACAAACCCAATAGTGTGAAGAGATGAAACACAATTATTTAGTGCTACTATCTACATTGCTCAGGAAGATTAGTGTTTTAAATCAGAGTTAGGTTCACAGTAATTTATGCTGTCAGTGACCAACAAGAAGCAACCTTTTACTCTACAACTGATTAGAAAATTATTATGAACCAGATTCACTTCTTAACGTGGTCACTCAATAAAATATATATGAATGTGTGTGTGTGTGTGTGTATATATATATATATTTTAGTGATAGTTTTTCTTTTCTCATAAACATAGCTAAAGTGATATTTGTTAATTTTAGCTTATTCTTTAATAATATTTATTCACCCAGTCTTCCTTTGAAACATAAGGTGAATATTAAGGGGCATAGAAGATAAATTTTCTTCTCATACACAGTAAAACTTCTTCTATTTGAGAGACATGAAATATTAATTTGGAATTTATTATAATTTAGATAGGTAATAAGTTAACCTTTTTTTTAATGCTAGTACTGAAAGGGTGAATAAGTGTCTACACCCTGAAACTATGCTAAATATCTGGAATCACACGTTTTTCTGAAAAAATAATGTTATAAAATATTATTATAGAGTGTAGTTAAGCAACATAAAGGTTTTTAAAAACCTTTATTTTTTATGTATGATTATATAAAATTAGAAATAGCACTTTATATATTTATAATGATAATATTTTACATTGAGCATGTATTATGTTAGACATTGTGCTTGTGGTTTTTTGTGATTACCTTATTTAATCCTCCCCCAAATGAGCTATTTTTCATTTACCAGGCAGTAAGCTACATGAAGGCCAGGACTGTATTTGTATTCATCACCGTACTCCCATCCAAACTTAGTACTTAATTTTTTATTGAATAAAACATTATACTTCCTAATATTTCAAAATAGTGAGTAACAGAGACGGCCAAATTATAAGCTTGCCCAAGATCATACTGCTTATAAAATAATTTGAATTTGCCCCAAGCAATCTGACCAAAGAGCCTGAACTATTAACTATTTAAATAAAACAAAACATTGACACCTATACATGCTATTCATTTATTTCCCTGTATAATTTATCCTTATTTTAATATGAAAAGGTCCATTAACCAAACTCTTAGGGAGAGGAGGTAATCTTGGAATGAGGGAATTATTATTTATGCTCTTCTTACTTTAGCTGGAGTTAAACTAGGATTTGTTACATACAAATTGCAGAGAGAAACCTTAAAGAATATTCAGACTCTCATCATGCAAAATAGTTATGTCACAGGATGGTTATCTCCAAGCTACACTGTTTGTCTTGATCAATAATATTCTAAATTTTTAACCCCTTCCCACCAGCCATGTATGGATAATCTACTCTGCATAGTTTGTCCATCATAGAGAATATTTCTGCTTTTGCTAATGATTGTTGTAAATGCTCTATGTTTTAGAAAGATATATGTTAAGAAAAAATTATCTAAAATGTGGAAATCAATAAAGGGTACAGCACGCCATTTTAACATTACCTTGAAACTCTGTTTAGCTGTTTAGCAAGCTCATCTCAAAATTATTTCTTATTCTAGGAAATTTTATAGGTTATTTGTTTTGTAATTAACATTTGAATGAACTGTAAATATATACGATAATGTGTAGATTTCTGCTCAGTAGAAACTATATCTCCAAAAGATTTTGTTTTGTTTTGTTGTTTTTGCCTTCTACAGGACCAGTTTTGCATTTAACTATTGTTTTCTAATGATTTCCTTTTTTTTTTCAGAATGAGTATAGTCAGTTCCTCAAAACGTTTTCTTTGTAAACAGCTTCATTACCTCCTACTTCCCTTGTTAATTAAAAGAGTAAATACAATCTTTGACAAGTGTTTGTTTATTCATATTTTTATTTATGAATGTGAGTCATATTTTTAACTTTTGAGTACTATACTTTGATAGACACATGAGATGTGCCAATGATCTTTAGTCAACATGTTGGATTTATTATTTGCTGCAATGAGGGAAGATGTATCCCCTGGGTAATTGTGGGGCATTTCAATGAGAGAGTGGTAAAAATGACTTGTTATAGGATTTGAGCTTTTGTTAGGTGAATTTGGAAGTTATAAGAGAGCAGGACTATACTCTGGATTGGATGCTGTTAGGAAGCAGGGGTAATTTTATGATTGGGATACCTACGGAATGGTAAAAATAGAACGAGGCTAAAACTATAATTGGGAAAGAAGCAGTTTTTCATATTAGCCTGGTTGTAATATATTTGGAATTGTTTGTTGTTTTGTACAATGACTGTTTTTGTTTATGCTTGGAAAATATTTTGGAATGGTTTGATTTTTTTTTTTCTCTCTCACTTTATCCTGGTCTCAGAGTGACTTTGTACACTGTTCTTCTGTGAGACTGCTTTTGCTCAACAGGAAAATGCTTAGCTGTGAGTACCATGTCAGCTCTTAACGACGTGAAGCTAGACTAATTTGTGGATGACAGGGGATGCTTTTCTTTTTTTCAAAAGAAAAACAAAACAAACAAACAAAAAAACAACAAATCACCATCACCAACAGATGCTTTCTGAAATAAAAGGAAGAGGGGTCTGTGATAGAGGAAGTCAGATGTATCATTCCCAGGTTACCTGTAGAGGGGGTTTGTCACATTCAGACAGAAGTCAGGCAGTTCACACCTTGGCTATGTTATTTTGTGTCTCCAATATGTGGCTGAAAAGTTTACAAAACTGGAGTTATTACATGGAAGGGGTTTCTCTGCACTGAGTACAGGGGAACAGATGCCCTGTGAGTCACAGCAGTCCTCAGTGGGAGATGAGGTGAGAATGCGTTAGCCAAGGATTGCTAATAAGTTCTCAGCCAATCTAAGACCTGATCATGAATCTCATTAGCCACAGATTCAGATCCCATCTATCGATGTCACTCAGCACTTTTTTAAAAAAAAAATTTATATATGTTAATTTATGAATCTCTGGCTAATTCTTTTAAATTAAAATACAATATTCCTTTTCATAACATTGCAACTTTCTTACACATTCTCCTGCTAATGGACATTTAGATTGCTTTTGCGATTGGCTATTACAAATGATTTGTAATATACTTTCTTAGATATTTCTCCTTGTTCCCCCCAAAAAGAGATTTTCCCAGATTTTATACACACACACACACACACACACACACACACACACACGCACACACACACAAGCACACACACATATATACACACACACTCAAGGGCAAAAAGTTCATGGAAAGATTTATATTATCTAGAATTCAATTTTTTCACAGACTTTTTGAAGTACCTTTGTAAATATTAATTAGGTTGTAGAGAATTCATGCATGTCTTCGAATAGACTAGAAATGGCCCAAATTACTTTCTTTTCCTTTTGGATTTGTCAATTAGTCTGATTTAATCATTTCACATTGTAAGCATTTATCAAAACGTCCCATTGTACTGCATAAATAGATACAATCATTTTTTGTCAATTAAAAATAAAATAAAAAAAAATGAAACAATGCCAAGCCCACAGTAAGTATTCCATGTTTCCTGCTTCCCTAGGACCCAGGCAGAAGCACAGGCAGACTCAACACCTCTCCCGGATCCTGGCACTTAGCCTTTTAGTGTTCTTTCCATCACACCCAGCTTCTGTTGGACCAAATTCTCACAGAGAAATGGAAGCTGTCCAGGACCACGGTGCTGCCAAATGCTACGGGCAGGAGTCAGGTGAGCAGAGCAGCTCCTCATCCACAGGGAAAGCTCTATTCCTGCGTCAGACTCCAGCTGGTAGCCACATGCCCCAGGAGAAGCCAGACTAACGAAGGCACAGACCACAGTCATAGTGGGAGCTGGCTACAGCTTGACCTTCTTGAATAATGGCAGTTGCCACAGCAGGAGGTCATGGGTGGGGCAGGGTAGGGCTGCATTCTTACCAAGAAGACACACATGGCCAAGAGGTTGGCAGAGGGCTGGATGGCATAGTCAGGATGCAGATGAAGAGAACTGCCCACCTGAAGATTTTTATTATTATTATTATTTTTTAATTTTAACATTTACTTGTACATACTTGTGGGGTACAGTGTGTCGTTTCAGTACATGCATCTACTGCACAATGATTCACATAGGGTAGACAGCATCATGTTGTACCCATTAGTCCACCACTTCTCCTCTTTACCCCACGCCCCTCCCCTGGCCTCTGGTAACCATTATCCTACTCTCTATGAAAGTACTCTTATAATTTTGAATCCCATTACTGTATTATAGTTTCTATTTCCCATATTTCATATTACCGGATGTTTGATTTTTTAATCTGATGATATCTTAGTGTTTTTCTTTCCTTTTAAAGCCTCTACAGAAAGTCCCCTTTACCACGCCTGGATATGAAGAAAAATAATACAAATGGATGCACTTCATCCACCTTTGTTTCACAGTCTAAGAGCAGGTCCTTTCATGGGCCACCTCTTTCTCAGCTTGAATTCAAGCCAAACTATTTTTATCCTGATGTTACAAGGTCATGGGCACTCTCTGAAACAATCTGTGTAGCTCAAAACAAAATAAACAACTTTGTTTTGTTTTCTATGTGAGGTGAGGTTAGTTGTACTTTTCATCCCCAAAAGAAATGAAACAACAAAAAAGATGTAAATGTTGCTGAAACCTAAAAATGAAAGACATAAAACCACTTGAAATATCAAATTCAAAGAGAAAAATGTTTAAAACACCTGTTAGCAGATTTTTACATTTTCTCAGGCATAATTACCTGTAATTTGTTATCTTTAAAATAATGAAAATCATGATATTAAATTCAGTTCCATTTGTTTTGCCATAATGTTGTTCAAAGTACCTGATTAAAAATACTTTTCACTGACAAAACAAGATAATCTATTACTGGATATGAAGGAAAGCAGGATATGGTAGCCAATTTTGCTTGGGAAGGATGATGAAAAAGATTGTCTTCTTGTATTATTCATTTATTTCACCTTTGATATGCTGTTTATTTAAAATGGAACAACTTGAGTTTCCCAGTGAAAGTAATCTCTGGAAATGGCAACCATAGTTCTATGATGTTTGGATTTTTAAAAACTTTCAGAAATTTTTCATATTACATAGAAGAAAATCCAAACTCCTTAACACGTGCTGTAGGGCTCTGCTTAATCTGGCCTCTGCTTGCTTCTCAGACCTCAATTCGTACATTCTTCTCCTGTTCATAAAATGCTCCAGACACATTCTATGGTTTTAAACAGTTTTCAATTTCTCAACTATGACAATATTTCTTCCAGTATAGGCCCGTTGCATGTATTGTACATGTCTGCAAATGCTCTCCTATTCAGCTTTTTCATAACTATCTCCCCCATTTTTTTATTTGAACCTTTGGAAAAACATTGTTTCCTAATAGAGATACTCTCTGTCCACTCCAGACACAGATACAGTCACCCTTTAGCACACACCTTCGTTATTTTTGTCGTGGCATGACATATTGTATTGATCCTAGAATGCTAATGATTGTAAGATACACTTTTATTTTACAAAACACTGAGAAAGAAAAAAAATGACTGCCAATTTATAACACAATGCTATCTTATCACTTAGACATTTTATTTTTTAAATAGCTTTCTTAGAAATACTTATAGATTTTTTTCACATATAATATATACTTTTTTCCCATTCTTAGATAGTAGAATGAAATTTATACTCTGTGCATTCAATACCAGCACTGTACATAGCTTAATGAAGTTACAACACAAACAGCTATGATCAAATTCATACGTGTGTGCAGTTTGAACCAAATGATAATGGCTGCCTGATCAACAGAGATTTAGAGACAGCATCTCCTACAAGACACATCCCAATTTCAGAGAAAAGAAAATGTAGCAGAAAGTTTAAATTTATGAAATACTGTATACCACTATCTGATATTATTTATTTATTTATTTTTACTTTTATTTTGTCTGTTTCTCACATAATCTAATCAAGAGAAAGGATGTCGTCCCTTTTTTTGTTGTTTGAAGTGCCTAAAAATTCTATGGGCTATAATAGAAAGTTAATAAATATATTTAAGTGAACTGATATAAACATTCTTCTGTTTCATTGGGACATGTTTTACTTCTTATGGCAATCTTGGAAAATATCCACCAAAAGTTTATTTCTCTGAGCTGGTTTCTTTGCAGGTTTCTTAACACTTAAAATAACAATTGAAGCTCCTCGCCCGGCTTGGCTCCTCACTGAGCCTTCCCACTTGCTTGCCCCGGTGTGGGGCTTCTCGGGGCCTGCGGGACGGCCTCCCCTCCCACTCCCTCCGCGGTTCTCTGGCGGGGCTGGTGGCGTGGGGTGTCCGTCCCCGGCCAGCATCAGCAGGGCAAGGAAGTACGGGCGGGGCGACCGTCACTCCACCACACCCTGGACTCCGGCCCCAGGTAAACTTCCTGTTACTGGGAGGCAGATACCATCACTGCGGCCACCAGTTCGGAAAAATGCCTAACCAATTTCTGGTTAGAAATAGTGTGGTAGCGGGCCGAGCCCGTGGCGCACTCGGTAGAGTGCTGCGCTGGGAGCGCGGCGACGCTCCCGCCGCGGATTCGGATCCTATATAAGGATGACCAGTGCACTCACTGGCTGAGAGCCGGTCACGAAAAAACGACAAAAAAAAAAAAAAAAGAAATAGTGTGGTAGGAGAGTTCCCATGTCCGCTTGAACCTGCCGGAGAGCTGACTGCAGGCGGGCACCGGACTCGGTCCCTGCCGGGGGGATACAAAGGTGAACCGTGTACTGCAGGCTCCTTCCCCAAGGAGCTCACGCTCTGGTGTGGGAGATAAAACAAGTACACAAATAACTGCGATACCAGGAGGACGGTGATAAGTCCCGAGAAAGATCTACACAATGCTACAAAGGCACCCAGAGCGACCGGATGTCTGTGCCTAGCAGAAACCTGGTAGACTTCCTGGACGAGGCCGTGCTGAGCAGGGTCTTGAAGGCCCAGCTGATACATGAGGGTTGCAGAAGACACATCCCAGCCCAGCCCAGTGCGCACAGAGCGAGGAGACGTCTGGCCAGAGAGGCGGAGACTGGACAGAAACCACACACCCTGTGGGGTCACCACTGCACGATCCAATAGCCCGGGCCAGAGCACATGGAACAGGGAGAAGTCCTGCACGGGAAGTGAAAGCTCAGCAGAGATCACACACCCTGTGGTACATGATCCAGCAGCCCAGCAGAGTCCAAGCTGACCAGAGAGGTGGCTCCGCGGAGAGGCCCAAGACCTGAAGCAACCATACACACAAGGCACTAGAGGCCAACTGATCAGTCACGGAGGTAGCCATACCAAATTGGCAACCACAGCAACATCTTAGTTTGTCAATAGTCTCAAACTGGTGAACTGTGAAACCCCCTGCCACAATGAATAAACATCAAAAAAAAGATACCAGAAATACAAAAAATCAAGAAAGTACACCACCAAAAGTTAATAAATCTCAAACTCTAGATCCTATAGAACAAGAAGCCCTTGAAATGACTGACAAGGAATTTCGAGTGATAATTCTAAGGAAACTGAATGAGATACAAGAAAATTCAGCTAGACATCATGATGAAATCAGTAAAAAGTATACAGGACCTGAAAGAGGAAATGTACAAGGAAATCGATGTCCTGAAAAAAAATGTAGCAGAACTTGCCGAACTGAAGAAGTTATTCAGTGAAATAAAAAACACAACGGAGAGTTTAACCAGCAGGCTTGTTCAAGTTGAAGAGAGAACCTCTGAACTTAAAGATGGGCTGTTTGAAATAACACAAGCAGACAAAAAGAAAGAAAAAAAAAATCAAAGACATTGAAGAAAATCTGAGAGAGATATCAGACAACCTTAAGCGCTCAAATATCCGAGTCATGGGTATTCCAGAAGGGGAGGAAAACGGAGATTGCATTGAAAACATATTCAACAAAATACTGACAGAAAACTTCCCAGGTATATGAAAAATCACAGATCTTCAGAATCAGGAAGCTCAACGATCTCCAAATGTATTCAACCCAAAAAGGCCTTCCCCAAGACATGTCATAGTCAAATCGGTAAAACTCAGAGACAAAGAGAGAATCTTAAAAGCTGCAAGAGAGAAGCGTCAAATCACCTATAAGGGAGCCCCAATCAGGCTAACATCAGACTTCTCATCACAAACCCTAAAAGCTAGAAAGGAATGGGATGGTATTTTCAAAATACTAAAAGACAAAGATTGCCAGCCAAGAATAGTCTACCCTGCAAGGCTATCCTTCCAAAATGAAGGGCAAATAGTATATTTCTCAGACAAACAAAAACTGCGGGAGTTCACTACCACACGACCACCCTCACAAGAAATCCTCAAGGGAGTACTGGGTTTGGTTCCTGAAAAAAAAACTACCACTGCCATAAAAACCCAAGAAAAAACAAAACCCACTAGTATAATAAAAATGGCATTCATGAAGAGAAAACAAACAAACAAAAAGGCTATCTACAACCCAAGGAACCAATGAATACAGAAAACAAGCAGTAAATCAGAAAGAAAGGAACAAAAGACACTTAAGATATCCAAACAAACATCAATAAGATGCTAAGAGTAAATCAACACTTTTCAATAAGAACTCTTAATGTAAAAGGATTAAATCCCCCAATCAAAAGACACACACTGGCTGACTGGATTAAAAATGAGGACCCAACTTTATGCTGAATTCAAGAGACCCACCTCACCTATAAAGACTCACATAGACTAAGAGTGAAAGGAAGAAAAAAGATTTACCATGCAAACAGAAATGAAAAACGACCTGGAGTAGCTATTCTTATATCTGATAAGAGAGACTTTAAACTAAAAACCATAAAAAGGGATAATAAGGGCCACTTCATAATGATAAAAGGATTGATCCATCAAGAATACATAACAATCATAAATATATATGCACCCAATGTTGGAGCAGCCAGATTTAAAAAGTAAACTCTATTAAACCTAAAGAAGGAAATGGACACTAATACCATAATGACAGGGAACCTGAACACCCCACTATCAATATTGGACAGATCATCTAGGCAAAGAATCAGCAGAGAAACCCAAGATCTAAACAACACTCTAAACGAATTGGACTTGGCAGATATCTACAGAACATTCCATCCAACAACCTCAGAATATTCATTCTTCTCATCAGCACATGGATCATTCTCCAGGAAAGATCACATATTAGGTCACAAATCAAGTCTCAAAAAATTCAAAAAAATTGGAATTATCCCATGTATTTTCTCAGAACACAATGGATTAAAACTAGAAATTAATAACAAACGAAACTCTGGAAACTATACAAACACATGGAAATTAAACAGCATTCTACTTAATGACATATGGGTCCAAGAAGAAATCAAGCAGGAAATCAAAACATTTATTGAAACTAATGAAAATAATGATACATCATACCAAAACCTGTGGGATACTGCAAAAGCAGTATTAAGGGGGAAATTTATTGCATTAAATGCTCACCTCAGAAGAATAGAAAGATGGCAAGTGAACAACCTAACACTTCACCTTAAAGAACTAGAAAAACAAGAAAAATCCAAACCTAAAGTTAGCAGACAGAAAGAATTCATTAAGATCAGAGCAGAACTGAATGAAATTGAAACCCAAAAACAATTCAAAAGATCAATGAATCAAAAAGTTGGGTTTTTGAAAAGATAAATAAAATTGACAAACCATTAGCATGGCTAACAAAAAAAAGAAGAGTGAAGACTCAAATTAAAAAAATTAGAAATGAAAAAGGCGATATTACAACTGATTCATCTGAAATACAAGGAATCATTCGAGACTACTATAAACAACTATATGCCAACAAATTCGAAAATCTGGAGGAAATGGATAAATTTCTGACACACAAGCTCCCAAAACTGAACCATGAAGACGTCGAAAATTTGAACAGACCAATAACAATAAAGGAGATTGAAGCTGTTATCAGAAGGCTCCCAACAAAGAAAAGCCCAGGACCAGATGGATTCACAGCAGAATTTTACCAAATATTTAAAGAAGAATTGACACCGATTCTTTACAAACTATTCCAAAAGATTGAAACAGATGAAAATCTCCCAAACTCATTCTATGAAGCAAACATCATCCTGATACCAAAACCAGGTAAAGATATAACCAAAAAAGAAAACTACAGGCTGATATCCTTGATGAATATAGAAGCAAAGATCATGACTAAAATACTAGCAAGCAGAATACAGCAACACATACGTAAAATTATTCACCACGATCAAGTGGGATTCATCCCAGGGATGCAAGGTTGGTTCAACATACGCAAATCAATAAATGTAATACACCATATTAATAAACTCAAACACAAGGACCATATGATCATGTCTATAGATGCTGAAAAAGCTCAGCACTCATTCATGACAGAGACCCTCTATAAGTTAGGTATAGAGGGAAAGTATCTCAACATAATTAAAGCCATATAAGCCAAACCCACTGCCAATATCATCCTGAATGGGGAAAAGCAGAAAGCTTTTCCTTTAAGAACAGGAACTAGACAAGGATGCCCACTCTCACCACTCCTATTCAACATAGTGTTGGAAGTACTAGCCAGAGCAATCAGAGAAGAGAAGGAAATAAAGGCATCCAGAATGGAAAAGATGAAGTCAAACTGTCCCTGTTTGCAGATGACATGATCCTATATATCGAACAGCCTAAAACCTCTACAAAAAAACTCTTGGAATTGATAAATGATTTCAGCACAGTAGCAGGATACAAAATCAACACATAAAAATCAGTAGCATTTCTTTTCTCCAATAGTGAACATGCAGAACGAGAAATCAAGAAAGCCTGCCCATTTACAATAGCCACCAAAAAAATAAAATACTTAGGAATTGAGTTAACCAAGGAGGTGAAAAATCTCTATAATGAGAACTACAAACCACTGTTGAGAGAAATTAGAGAGGATACAAGAAGACGGAAATATATCCCATGCTCTTGGATTGGAAGAATCAACATAGTGAAAATGTCCATACTACCCATAGTGATATAAAAATTCAATGCAATCCCCATCAAAATTCCAAAGACATTTTTCTCAGAAATGGAAAGAACTCTCCAGACATTTATATGGAATAATAAAAGACCACGCATAGCCAAAGCAATGCTGAGCAAAAAAAAATAAAACTGGAGGCATAACACTACCTGACTTTAAGCTATACTACAAAGCTATAATAACCAAAACAGTATGGTACTGGCATAAAAACAGACACACTGACCAATGGAATAGAATAGAGAATCCAGAAATCACCCCACACACTTACTGCCATCTGATCTTTGACAAAGGCACCAAGCCTATTCAGTGGCAAAGGGACTGCCTCTTCAGCAAATGGTGCTGGGATAACTGGATATCCATATGCAGGAGAATGAAACTAGATCCATACCTCTCACCGTATACTAAAATCAACTCAAAATGGATTAAGGATTTAAATATACACCCTGAAACAATAAAACTTCTTAAAGAAAACATAGGAGAAACACTTCAGGAAATAGGACTGGACACAGACTTCATGAATACAACACCAAAAGCACGGGCAACCAAAGGAAAAATAAACAAATGGAATTATATCAAACTAAAAAGCTTCTGCACAGCAAAAGAAACAATTAACAGAGTTAAAAGACAACCAACAGAGTGGGAGAAAATATTTGCAAAATATACATCTGACAAAGGATTAATATCCAGAATATATAAGGAACTCAAACAACTTTACAAGAAGAAAACAAGCAACCCAATTAAAAAATGGGCAAAAGAGCTAAGTAGGCATTTCTCTAAGGAAGATATACAAATGGCCAACAGACATATGAAAAAATGCTCAACATCACTCAGCATCCGGGAAATGCAAATCAAATCCACACTGAGATACCATCTAACCCCAGTTAGGATGGCTAAAATCCAGAAGACTCTGAACGATAAATGCTGGCGAGGTTGCGGAGGAAAAGGAACTCTCATACACTGTTGGTGGGACTGCAAAATGGTGCAGCCTCTATGGAAAATGGTATGGAGGTTCCTCAAACAATTGCAGATAGATCTACCATACGACCCAGCTATCCCACTGTTGGGAATATACCCAGAGGAATGGAAATCATCAAGTCGAAGGTATACCTGTTCCCCAATGTTCATCGCAGCACTCTCTACAATAGCCAAGAGTTGGAACCAGCCCAAATGTCCATCATCAGATGAGTGGATATGGAAAATGTGGTACATCTACACAATGGAACAGTACTCAGCTATAAAAACGAATGAAATTCTGCCATTTGCAACAACATGGATGGACCTTGAGAGAATTATATTAAGTGAAACAAGTCAGGCACAGAAAGAGAAATACCACATGTTCTCACTTATTGGTGGGAGCTAAAAATTAATATATAATTCACACACACACACACACACACACACACACACACACACACAAAAAAAAAAAAAAAAAAACGGGGGGGGAGAAGAAGATATAACAACCACAATTACTTGAAATTGATACGACAAGCAAACAGAAATTGATACGACAAGCAAACAGAAAGGACATTGTTGGGGGGGGGTTGCGGGAAGGGGGTGCGAGTGGTTTTGGTATGGGGCAACAATAATCAACCACAATGTATATCGACAAAATAAAATGAATTAATTAATTAATTAATTAATTAATTAATTAATTAATTAAAAAATATATATATACACCAAGATATCTAATTAAAAGTTGTTGAGAACATAAAAAAAAAAAAATTGAAAAAGACTATTAAGAGAAAGGAACAAAAATACATGTAACAAAGTCCTATAAAGATTTGTTCATGTGCTTCTCAACTATACATATAGTTAATCTTTCAAAGAAAGCAGCACATTTAAGTTAATGGTAACTACTATAATATGCAAACCCTGGACTATCCTTGGTTTAACACAATAGAAGTTTTATTTCTCATTCACGGAAATATTAATTGTGAGACTTAGTGTGAGAGAGTGCAGGTGAAATCTGTAGAAGGTTTTGCCCTCTGCAAATGTAGCCTCCAGGGTCTCCTTGAGTTTCAATAATCATCTAGATTACTGAAAACTGAGAGAGAAGAACTGCCCTGGATGCTGTATGGGCCAGGCCTAGGAGAGTTGTTGATAAGACAGAACCCAACATTAATTCTTCCAATCCATGAACATGGATTGGAAAAATGTCTTTCCATCTTTTGGCGTCCTCTTTAATTTCTTGCTGAAGTTATTTGTAGTTCTCATTGTAGAGATCTTTCACAACCTTAGTTAAATTTATTCCAAAGTACATTATTTTTTTTGGTATCTATTGTGAATGGTCTTGCTTTCTTGATTTCATTTTCTGCTAGCTCATTCTTGGAGTATAAAAATGCAATTGATTTTTGTATATTGATTTTGTACCCTGAAAATTTACTGAATTTGTTTATCAGCTCTAGCAGTTTTTTGGTAGAGTCTTTAGATTTTTCTATATACAGGTTCATATTTAGATGAAGTGAACATACACTTCATCTTTTCCAATTTGGATGCCATTTATTTCTTTCTCTTGCCTGATTGCTCTGGCTAGGACTTCCAATGCTATGTTAAGTAGGAGTGGTGAGAGTGGACATCCTTGCCTTGTTCCTGTTCTCAAAGGAAAAGCTTTTGGCTTCTCCCCACTCAGAATGATGTTGATGGTAGGTTTCTCATATGTGGCTTTTATAGTGTTGAGATGCTTTCCTTCTATATCTAAGTTTTTGAAAGTTGTTATCATGAAGGGATGTTGTATTTTGTCAAATAATTTTTTTGTATCTATTGAGATAATCACATGGTTTTGTCCTTAAATTTGTTGATGTGATATGAAAATGCCCATTTTACCAAAAGATATCTACAGATTCAATGCAATCTCCACCAAAATACCAATGACATTTTTCACAGAAATAGAAAAGATAATCCTAACATTCACGTAGAACAACAAAAGACTCTGAATAGCCAAAGCAATCCTGTGCAAAAAAATAAAGCCAGAGTCATTACACTACATGACTTCAAATTATACAACAAAGCTATTAGTAACCAAAACAGCATGGCATAAAAACAGACATACAGACAAATGGAACAGAATAGAGGACTCAGAAATCAAAGTCAACTGATCTTTGGCACCAAGAACATATATTGGGGAAAGGACAGCCTCTTCAATAAATGGTGTTGGGAAAACTGAATACCTATATGAAGAAGAATTAACTCAAAATAGATTAAAGACTTAAATATAATATCTGAAACTATAAAACTCCTAGAAGGACATATAGAGAAAACACTTCAGTGTGTAGGACTGGACAAACACTTTATGAATAAGACCTCGCAAACATAGGAAACAATAGAAAAAATAAACAAAAGGGATTATATGAAACTAAAAAGCTTCCGCACAGTAAAGGAAACAATCAGCAGAGTGAAAAGACAATCTAAAGATTGGGAGAAAATTGAAAACTATAAGGAATTAGTATCAATAAGATACAAGGAACTCAAACTAGTTGACAGTAGAGAAACAAAAATCAGATTAAAAACGAGCAAGGAAGCTGAGTAGACATTTCTCAAATGAAAACATACAAATGGCCATCAGGCACATGAAAAAATGTTCAACCTCACTAATCATCAGGGAAATACAAATCAAAACTACATTGAGATACTATCTCACCCCAGTTAGACTGGCTATTATAAAAAAGACAGAGAATGACAAACTCTGGTGAGGATGTGGAGAAAGGAGAAAGGGGAACACACTTCTGTACTGTTGGTGGGACTGTAAATTAACGCAGCCTTTATGGAAAACAGTATGAAGTTTTCTCAACCACTACAGATAGAATCACCATAGAATCTAGCAATCCCACTTCTAGGCACACACCAGAGGAAAGGAAATCATCCTGTCAAAGGGATACCTGTGTTTCTGTGTTTATTGCAGCTCTAATGGAACCAACTTAAATGTCCATTTATGGATGACTGGATAAAGAAAATGTGGTATATATACAGAATGGAACACTACTCAGCCATAAAAAAGAATGAATTTCTGCCATTCATAGCAATATAAAGGAACTTGGAGAAAATTATGTTAAGTGAAATAAGCCAGGCACAGAAAGAGAAATATTGCATGTCCTCACTCATAAGTGAGAGGTAAAAAAGGAAAGAAGGAAGAAAGGAAGGAAAGACAAAGAAACAGAAAGAAACAACAAACCCAATAATACACTGAACTTTCAGAATAAGAGAACAGAACTGTGGTTGCGGGGGGTGAGGGTGTCGGGGAAGGGAGCAGCAGGGTTAGGGAGAAATTGGTTAATGAACACAAAGATTGAGTACATTCTGTAATGACGAATATGCCAACTATCCTGATTTTATCATCAATTTTTATGCAAATACTTATAGTCAACTCTGTACCCCACTAATATGTAAAACCAATTATGTTTCAATAAAAACATAAAAATTAAAACAAAATAAATTCTGGAACCCCACGTATATGACTGTGAATATAAAAACAGAGTCCTTGGGTGGGCTGCATTTCCCTAGGACATCTCAGAAAGGAGGATAAACACTTGGTGAACAGCTAGGCATATGTGCCACAAAATCATAATATGTATCACTGAGATTTTATTTAAAATGATAGGTATGCACAGCAAGCTGATACACACTGTCCTATAGTTGAAAAAAGTATTAATTTATTTGAAAGTTTTCTTTTGTGTTTTCTGTATCTGTTATTATCATAAACTTTTAATAGTCAAGGTTAGGCCAATCTTTTAAAATAATTAAATATACAATTTTGCTCACGTACATGATTTATTGATACATCACATTTACTGTAATATAGATTAAATTCTTATATAAAAGGAATAATCCACAGTCTGACTTTTGTTATAAAGAGTGAAGTATTCTCTCCTTACTTTGTGTGAAAGGAAGGACATGGTAACACAAAAAGTGTTAGCAAGAATCATTCTTTTAAGTCAGTTATTTTCAGCTTCTTTATGTCCCACTAACAGCGTAGGTACAGTGAAGCTTTTGAATTTCTCCAGAAACGCATAACTAAGTGCAAGACAGATCTACATAATTTCAAAACCTATGATTTTTTTTTTAATAAGGTACCTTTCTGGGGATAATTTCATGTATGTACAATTGTGTTTATGTGTGTTTGAGTTTGTACCTATGCACATGTGTGTATGGTTTAACTGATGAAAATATCCTCTTTCATTCTGATTAAACACAATTTGAAATTAAATATGCTCACAGGTGGATGTTTAATTCCTTCCTTTGTTTTTTACCTGCCCTTCGTCTTGCAATTCTTTCACTTTCTTCTAGCAATGTCTACTGAATACTTATTAGTCATCAAGCACTGAATAGATTCTTCGGTATTGAAAAAATACAAAAGTTTGGCCTGAGAAGTACATACAGAAAACAATGCCATAAGGAAAATACTGCCCTTATTCCAATCACCATTACTGTCATCTTGTGATTGATAGTTTACAGTCTTCATTTTAATCTTTCATTTACTCACCTAAGAAAAAGTCTGTGTAATCACCCCATTATTTACTATAATGGGAGATTTCAAGCTCCACTTGTGCAATTTTTGGGGGTGTGTGTGGCAAGATTCTGCTGATACAGTTCCTCCACTGCTTCAGTTCTAAATTAATTTCATCTGCTACATTTCAACAAACCAATCTTTAAGACAATGTTCTGAGTATTGTTGCTGAGTATGTGATGTTCTAGACTTTCCTAGTTCATAGGCATTATGATTGTATATTACTGATTGAAAAATCTGAAATCTTTAATCTTAAATGGTTAAACATTTTTTCTTTTTTTATTAATATATTCTACATTTCGACCCCTCATTCATATGGCAATGGAATTGTGATTCTTACTTTATTCCATGTGCAGCATTACAAAATACTATGAGCAGAATCAATAGCACTTATGAACTGGGAAACTATTCTGTCATAATAAGTAAGGGTTTGTGTGTATTACAGAAAAAAATGAATGGCCCAAAAGACAAAGGGAAAAGAGCTCAAAAGAAGAATAATATTATACTCAAAGATTTTTGTGAACTTGTGGGATTATTATCTTTATGATTAATAATCCTTTCTGTGAACATGCACAGTCACTGCTCTTGAATAAATACCTAAAAGTGAAATGCCTGGATTATAAGGATTAACATCAACTTAACATTAGAAATAACTTCCAGTTATCCAGCATGGTGCTGTGTACGCTGCAAACAAGAATGTGTACAAGTGTTTTGGTGGTTCCATATAATCTCCAAAATTTGAATGTATCATTGTTTTTAATTTGAGATTTCCACAGTTTATATAGTGGTATCACATTTTGGTACTGATTTGCATTTCCCCAGGACTGCTGATGATGAGTACATTTTCTTATGCTTATTGACAACTTAATTATCTTTGAGCCCTTTGTTCAGTTGTTTGTCTTTTATATCATTTAGTTGCAGGAGTTCTTATATATTCTGGATGCAAGTTGTTTGAAATATACATATAGATACACATGTACACACACATACACACATACGTATATACACATATGTATTGAATATATATAGAAAATATTTTATATCAATCTGTGCCTTCTTATTCATTTTATTTACTATAGCTATACATGAACAAAGGTTTTTCATTTTAATAAAATCAAATTTATCTTTTGTTTTCCTTTAACTTTTATGCATAGTGCTTTTTCTGTTCTCTCAAGTAAATATTTCAATCCAATGCTCTGTTACTTCAGAAAGTTCACCAAAAGATTGATATTGTCTTTTAATTCTATTTTTCCATACACGTTTTGAAGTACCATCATATTATGAAGATAATATACTTTATACTAGAATTTTGTTTTAGTTATTATTTTAGGTCTATGATCCATCTAAAATTAATTTTGGAAATTGTATGATGTATGGATCAGAAATCACATTTTTTCCATATGGATATTCCACCTTTTCAGCACATTTACTAAAAAGAAATTATTTTTAATATTGAATTGTTCTAGTTCTGTTTTTGAACATCAGTTGAGATTAAATGTGTATGTCCATTTGTGGATTCTATTCTGTTTAGTTGACTTTATATGTGTATCTTCAAGTGAAAATCACAATATCTTGATTACCATTCTTTATAAAAAATATAATGAACTAAATTATACCTCTAAATTTGTTCTTTTTCAAGGTTGTTTGGCCTTCTAGATTATTTTATTTTAGAAGCAGAGTTTGTCAATTTCTGGAAAAAAAATCCACTGAGATTCTAATTGGAATTGCATTGAAGTTAAAGATCAATTTGTGGAGAAGTAATATGTTAACAATATTGAGATTTCCAAACCATGGGTTTGCTATACATCTTCATTTATTTAGGTTTTTTAAATATCCCTAGATTTTAACGGTGATTGGCACAGAAATATTGTTTTTGTTGTTGTTGTTTGTTTGGTTGGTTTTTTGTTTTGTTTTGTTTTGTTTTGTTGTCAAATAACCTCATCCTTTACATCTCTGCTCAAATGTGAGCTTGTCAATGAAGCCTACACATGTACCACTGTATTTATAATTAAACTCTCATTTTCCTCTTTTTTTCCACTGACCTTTCCCTGATGGTTCTAGAGCATTTATACATATTCTAATAAACTATGAACATATGAAAAAAAGGATGAATATTTTCAAAATCATTGGGGGAATGTACTTACCTGAAATCTGTAATAGCACTCTTTCCTGACTATACATTTTCCCATGTAAATCTTGAAACAAAAACTTATCTAATGAAGGACATTTACAAAAGAATTTTAAATGTATTGCCAAATAGCATTTTTATATTTGTCACAGAAAAATGTTTAAAAAAAATACATACACAGTGGAGAGTGCAGATTTACATCAGGCTTTAGATTAGAATGTTTATGTTAGTATTCTGACTCTATCACTTACAGTAGACCCCACATATGTTACTTGATGAAATTAGCACCTATCTCTTATACAAGGGTACTTCAAAAAGTTTGTGGAAAAATAGAATTGAAAGACCCCATATATTTGTTTGTGATGATTAATGACAGAACACGCTCAATGTACTTAACACAGCGGCAAACAGTTACTATTATGTTTCATATTTTTAATAATTTGAGATAAGAATGCAAAATAGTGACAAATTTTATTTTTGTGTATAAAATATGTTGTTATATTTTGAAATAAATATTTTAGAGTGTTAGGGCTTTTGTTCTTTAATATTTATTTTAATGTCTGAAAATTATCTATTGGAAATAACAAAAGATCACCATCTAGTGGCCATTATTATAAATTACAGACACATGGTCCCTGAAAAACCTGAAAAGCCCTTAGAAATACCAAACTCAGTCACTGTTTGTAGAAGGACGAAACTTACTATGCATAATTAAATCTGAAAAAATAAAGGTGTGTTTAAAGCGGACCCAATTGGCATCATGATTTACTAAATCAGTATAGCACGGCCATTACATTTACAAAGCTAGCATGTCATACAACTTCGTCAAAATCACTTTCAAAAAGATAAATACTCATACAAATTGCAACATATTTGAGGAAGTATATAGGAGGCAACCTCCATAACAAAAGTCAAATATAATATAGAGTATGACATAAATAACCACATATTTTAGAGTAGAGACAAGGCACACAGGCTCTGATTTTAACCAGATTCTTTATAAATCCCAGCTCTGCCACTCTCTGTGGGACCTTAGGCAACAAGATATTTAACCTCGTTATTTAATTAGTTATTTAAACTAACCCTCAGATTCATATATTTCTAAATTATAGCAGTATATGTGGATATCTGAGATAATGCACACACTATATTTAGCAGCACACAGCAAGCTCTCAATATTTTTTTTTATTACTTCAATACCATTACCGATTCTGCAAATAACACAACCACAATAATTATTCTAGTATTTATCATCCTACTGATTATAAATATATTGGATATTTTGCATATAACTTAAGAAAATTATCTAAAGAATGTGATGGTTTGATTAAACTTTTTTAAGTATTTATTATTAATCAAGGTAGTAAAATATGTCATGTCATTTACTTAAAATTTATTTGTTCAATAATATTTACCGTCAAATTTATTTAAGGATAACAATTGCAACATAAAAGTTAATATAATGTTTGTACATAGAAATCAAATACAGTATATTTTAATTCAATAAAATATTGTTATAGGATAATTTGAAATCTACCAAGCAGGCACATGTTTGCTTTATTAAATTTTATATTTTTATGTAACATGTTTCGTTTATTCACAATTTTTGACTATTTTGTTAGAACGTTATTTTTAATTTTTTTCTTTTTTAAAAAGTTATTTTATTTTTATATGTTGAAACCAGCACTAAACCAGCACAACTCAAAAAGCACTAAGAGGTTTCATGGAAACATTGAAGCTGATTTTTACAAATAGAAAACTTATGCTACAAGTAATAACGTCCAGGGAATCTTTTGTCCTTGAACATTGCACGTGAGTATGGACATGTGATATAAATTAAATTGGCATATGAAGATGGAAATATCATATCTTCTTGAGCACAGTTCTGCATTTTTTTGTTTAATTGTGCATATCTGTTTGAAATCACGAAGCTTTTATCATCACTAGAGACATTTTTTCTAAATTATATTCATTATGAACTAGTCTATGTAAACCATAAGTGTACCATTAGAATCTTATGTTCTCCCTAGATTGCATTTTTGAAAATCTGCTTCAGGTGGTAGAAACAATAAACTGTTCTGATTTTTAAAAACAACAACAAAAGAGAAAGAAAGAGAGATCTAACTACTGAGTATAATTATGGAAAAAGCTCAAAGTTTCAAATCAGAATATAGATAGGATTAACAGAGCATATATCAGTTAACAGAAGAGTTGGGTAAATCTGTAAATTTGGAAGCAATTGTCTCTCAGGTTTTTTTAAAGTACCCATTAGCCTAGCAAAACATTTGTCATGAAAAAGCTATTCTTTATTCTAGGGACTACTTTCCAAAGCACAGTACAAGGAGGTAGAAGACTGAATTTTAGTTCCCACTGATGTCCGAGGTAGGATCCAGGGCCCTGATAGCCAGCCTCAACCCACCTCATCCTCATACCAGGTTCTTGACTCTGCCACAGGAAAGAATATAAGAGCAAAATCACAGAAAATGAGAGCAAGTTTTTATAGTGAAAAAGAGATACAGATCTCACAGAAGCAGTGCAGCATAGCTCCAGCGACTGAGCAGGGTCCACACCAAGTTTAGTACACAAGTAACAAATACATACTTAAAGTTCAGTACAGAGTGCAGGCTGGCTCAAGAGAATGAATGAGCAGCTTCTTGCCAAAAGTAAGTTTGACACAAAATGAAAGAAATACACACCCCACAGGAAGAGTGTGGGCTGGCTCCAGGAGACTGAGGAACGATCCGCCTTCTGCAGGGACTGGGCTTTTATAGTTTCTCTATCTCACGAATATTCAATTAACAGCGTGGTTCCCAGTTATGGAGCACAGTCTTGCACATGCTCAGTTGACCCCCCTTGGAGCATGTTCATTGGTCACACCTATCACAGGGACCAGGTATATTCAAGAATATTCTGTGCTCTCCAGCATCCCTAGTGGAAGGTCATTCAGATACCAGGGTTATATAACCTTCTCTACTGAGCATAAACAGACACTAGATTGCCTAAGCCAGCCCTTTATGGTCTCATTTTCCCCCTGTTGGTTCTAAAAATAAATCTAACTGGCAACAGTAACCTTCCTTTAGAGGAAAGACCAAGCTCCCAGAGTGGCTTGAAACCCAGAGGTGAAACTCAATCTCAGGGAACTGAGCACCTCCTGTATCACAACTATAGTATTAATTGGCTATTTGACTTTGAACAAAATGGTCAATTTTGATGAAATCTGTTAATCTTGCATTGCCACATATTAGGGATATTCTGAATTTTCTGTTTGTTACCAATTTTCAATACATTGCAAATAATATATAGTTCTTTATTTATTTGACTGGAATCACTTAAAACAATAAAATTCACACAGACTGTTCCAGCTTGTATACATTTGCACAGAAATGCAGCTTTTGTGGTTCACACAGTATCCACAATTTAAATTAGAAACTTCCTTTAAATTTGAACCACTTCAAGCCTTTGCAACTCCCAACTCAGATTAACCAAGCACATAAATTTCAGTTGAATCTGGTAGTCTGTGAACAAGCTATCCTATTATGCAATGATCTCATACATGACTATAGAGTTGGGAAAATTTTATTTTAAATTATAAAAGGAAGAAAGAAAAGAACAAAGAAAGAGGGGGAAAAAGTATAACTATGAATTTCTGTTACTGTGTAGAAAGCTTTTAACCTTGTCTCTAAGTATATTGGGCTTTGTCTTAGCATTATAACACCCCGAATATCACTATTTTTTTCTTATATCACAATTTTATATTTATAGGTTTCAGTCTTTCTCATATTGCCGTAGTCTGAATGTATGTATCCCTCCAAGGTTCGTATAGTGGAACTTAACCTCCAAGGTGATGTTATTAAGAGTTGGGGACTTTGGGAGGTGGTTGGGCCATGAGAGCTCCTACCTCATGAATGGGACTAGTATCCTTATAAAAGGGCTTGAGGAAGAGAATTTGTATCTTTTTCCTTCTGTCATGTGAGAAGCAGCTACAAGGCATCATCTTTGAAGGAGAGAACCTTCACCACTCACTGAATCTGCTGGATCCTTGATCTTGGACTTCCCAACCCCCAAAACTGTGAGAAATATATTTCTGTGGTTGATAAATTACTTAGTCTAAAATATTATTGTTAGAGTAGCAGGAACAGACTAAGATACTGCATACGATTGTGAACTATTTTGGAAGCAAAATCTTTGTTCTGAGAAACCATACCAATATCTGGGGTGCAATTGATATTAAATGCTAACTACCTAAATAAATTTATAGATGAATGAATAAATTGATTAATTCTATAGTATTAAACTGTAATAATGCAAATCTTTATGAATTCTTTGCTGTTGCAATGCTTTGCATGAAACTGACACCATTAGAATAATATAAATTTAAAATGCTCAGGGAATAGTGTTTATTGTCTATGGACATTTATATAGGCAATAAACTATAAAAATGGATTTTGGGCAAGGTACACTGACTTCAACAAAATTGTTGGCAACATATAGGAATGAAATAAAGAAGAGATGTAATGTTAGGCATTAGCTTATTTTGACTAATTTCAAGAGCATGTTAACTATTACTTGAAGAAATGTTAATTATTATTTGTCTTATAAAAGATTTCAGGAGGAATATTTATATAGCATATTATCTGTTTTTAAAGTTGTTTTAGGAAATTTTAAATGGTATCCTACTTTTCTTTTTAGAAACATTCTTTTAAGAACTTTCTGAGTAGGCCCATTGACCATTCATTTTCAAAAACGGGCATTGTTGCATTTAAATCACTAAGGATTTGGGTTCAGGAAGGTAGACAGGCAAGGCTCCTCCTCTTGATTTTCTTTTCTTTCCTTCTTATCTCTGACCTTATAGCAATCAAGAGAAAGTTAATGAGAAAGATTTAACAAATTGAAGCTCAAGATATGTGGAACAAAAAAAAATTTTTGAGAGACAACCAAAAAGCTTTGCTTTATTGAATTCGATCAATATTTATTTGCTTAGTATTGTGAGAAATGCCCTCACCCGTCCAAGGCCAAAAGATGGACACAGAGACACAAGGTACAGCAAAATGAGACTTTAATTATGGCCTTGCAAGTTTTGGGTGTCTGATGGGCAGGCACATGGAAAAGGGCTGTAGCAAGCAATTTATTCCCTAGTGTGCAAGTCCCTGACCCTGCCTCCTCATTGGTCGGGGTGCACAATCATCCTGGTTGACGTTTGTGACTACCGGATTTATTACCTGCTTGTAAGAAATTTCTTTGTCTGAGGGTTCAGGACAAGCCCATGAAAAAGGCCCACTGAAGCCTGTGAAAGGAGAAACATTAGGAAATGAAGAGAACAAAAAAGGGCTTTTAACTCATTACCATCTCAAGGAGAACTTTATCTATTCAGAGACACCCCCCCCACCCCCCACCCCAGGAATAGGCTGGACCAGTCAGAGAACTTTCAGGCTGAGCCTGAATTACTTCTGAAAATGAATCACTTAGATTATTTTATTACACTCTTGACTATCAGTATCATTAAGTTCTTCAAAACTATCATGGAGCAATTTACCATACCCCCTACCCATTTCTCTGAGTAAATTGCAAGGTCCTTATAAGAGAAATTTTGCAATTCTGCTTCTGAAACTAAATGTGTAGATATGATCAAAAGTAAATTATAGGTGCTAATTTTTTAAATGACATCTTCAGTACATTAAAAACTATATTGCAGAAAGTTTTCCAAAAGAGAAACCAATAATTTTAGTGACTATATAAACACTTAAATATTGAAATATATATTTTAGTTTAAATCTCAATAATATTTTTGTTTGATTAATTACTAATTTCTTGTAATGATCAATTGTCTCCTTAATTTACAGCCTCATTTCATCAGAAAACCTGCAAATCATTATGTTGACCCATTGGCCAGGGGAGGAGGATAAAAGTTATTTAAGGTTTTTTCTTTGTAGATTTATATATATTTATGATAATATATGTGTATGCATATAATTTTTAAGTTTTTGATATTATATGTAAGCCTCAAATAGCATAAATTTGTGACAGAGCACCTCCTACCCACACTTGTTCAGTACTCATATATGCACTATGCAAGGGGTCGGTCGGAGGGCTAGAGGAGGCTGACTTTTGCTTGGCCTTAATTTGCCAAAAACTGTGTGCTGGTACTGAGGCAAGTTAGCCTGGAAGAACATGTGAGGTTTTGTAACTCATGTGTCTTTTTTGTAATTTGCACAAAAGTACCTTGGTGTATTCCGGAATCAATGAGGAGCAGCCAAATCTGACAGTAGAGAGAGTTCTATCTGAATAAATAGTAAAAGTTGTCATAAGGTTTGTTGGAGCTAAGCTATATTGATTCCAAGCTAATGAGGCCCTGTTGCATTCAAGACCTAGCTTAGGGTAGCAGAGTATTTATTAAAATATTGTTGATCCATTCCCAATAAATTACTGCATTTTTAAAGTACTAAAAGTTATATATTTATATGGAAACCATTCTCTTTATCAAAATATCTAATTATTGTTAAGCTATATAGATGAGTTCCAGCAAGGTGCTATGGTCCCAATTTCCATATGCCCGAGCTTTTTAAAATACTTACTTGATTACTTTAGGAATAATAAAAAGTTCCATTAATTTTCTAATAAATGTATAAGTTTGTAGATGAAAAATGTTTCACTAAACGTCTTAAATAAGTATTTACTAAAATGTATTTAATAGTTTTTATTTTAATGTGCTTTATGTGTAAGAGATGATGGCTAAAATGAAATTCTTAGGCCAAGTTTGAGATAACCAGTGTTTAGGGATATAAAACCAACCTGCGGAAAAGGGACACAATATAAATGGTTCTATTAACTTTAGAAATGGACCTGAAAATACAACAAAAGAAATCAGTATTGAAAGTCATGAGAAATCTGTCCTCTGCCTGATAAAATATTATAACACAGGGTCATGTTGTGTTGGGTCAGCATCAGCATGCTGATTTATGATCATCACTGGGTAAAACGCAACATGGCTGTGTTTATACACACTGATTCTGATTTAGAGTTACCAGATGTTGATGGTACCTTTCACCAAGAGATTTGGTTCATTTAGTCAAAACGATTAGTAGGAAAGCACATGCTAGGATGAGTCTACTATCCTGTAAGCAAAGCTGAGGCAGTGATGGAGCAAAATAGCTTATCCGTAGCAAGTCAGCGGGAAGTTTTATTCTGTCACCTCTCTTCATTAATCTGTACACATGACTGCTTAGACTAAAGACAGTGAGTTGATTAGGTCTGCAGCACCATCAGCATGCAGACACTTATCACGACTTCTCATTTTCATATGACCCAGATGGTGTAGCTGCTTGACTGCAATTTTCCTTTATATGTGTTTTTAATAGGTTCCTTTTTTAGATATTGACTTTGCATCCTCTTATGGATATTTAAAACCAAACTAAATTCACTTCTCTTTTAGTAACAACTAGAAGTAACCATATATGGGGGTGGGGGGGCCTCGTACATAATAGTACAAAAATATATATTTGCTAATTATCCTATGCCTAAAGGAAACTCGTGTCAAAAATTATTAGTTAACTGGTTTCTGCAAAGTATTAAGGAAGTATAACTGGCATATGTTTCCAGTATACAGCTGATGAAATGGAAGCAAAAGTCACTTCAAGGAGGAGTCAAAAAAATAAAATTGAATCTTAGACAGGATTTTACTATTAATATGATCAAGCTAACAAGGTTTATACATGAGGATGCAGAAGTGAGGAGAATTTAAACTTTGTGACTGAGGTTACACAGCGAGTATGCTAGAATGCTTGAATTATGTTTCTGCCTTACCTCATTACCCAAAATGCAGTATTGTATATTCAAGATGTCAGCTGGGACACTTTATGCCTTGAAACTTAGCTGTAATCACCTTGAAGCCACTCATGTGGCAAATCCATTGCCTTCTTTATAAAATCTGCAAATTTCCAAAGGTAAGTCCACCCCTAGAATATTTGTCTCTCCAGGCAAATATTTTTTGTGGGACACTTGTTCATATAACCAACTTATTTAAAATATATTGCAAAATTCAGAGGCCCATCTGAGATATACTGATTTATTGATAAAGATTTAGAATAATGGGTAGATAAGAGATATGTAAACATTTGCTTATTCTCCGGTCAGTGCATATGATGATTCTTCATACTGCTCAGGCAACATTTTGTTCCTGCACATGTCCAAGAGATATTTCTTCATGTTCTTTCTTGTTAAAGGTTTACTGAATTTCTCCCATTATAAGGAAAAGAGTAAGATACTGTTACTATTCACAATGCCATGGCTCTTTAGAATTTATCTGTGTTGAAACATGGTACAAATATTGGCCTCTGCAGTTTCCTAATTCCATTTATTTAATGGCAATTGCACCATTATTATGATGCTTCACCACTTATGCTGTCTGTGAATACTGACTTTCAATGACTCTCTCAAAGATTGCTACTGTGCTTCATTGACAATGACCGTAAATGCGAAAAGAAACGTGAATAATAATTGTTTTCTGGTCTTAGAATAGTACATCTTCTCACCATGACTTCTCTGGAATTTTTAAGGCTATTTTTGTTTCTAGAATTTATTTTATTTTTTTTTTAATGTTAATAGCATACCAGACTTACACATAAGGTTAGGTGACAAGCCAATGGGAAGAGCAAGAAGATAAGTTGCATTCTGTTGGTGTCTCTCCTGGCATGGTATAAGATTAACTTAGGAGAACACAGCATCGCCACATCAATTGACATCAATTGGAGATGAGAAGGAATTCATCAGAAGAGTTCTTTAGCACTGCAGAGCTTTCATAAGAAATAGGTCCAGTCACTCCTGGACTACTTCCTCAGACATGGCAAGGAGTATACTTAGAGGAAGAGGGTGACTATCCTGGGTGCTGACTGTGGGGATTTAGGGTAAATTATGCCCAACCACTTTGGGGTACTATAGACTACAATTTGGCACCACAGTCAAAATACTGACAGGCAAGTCTATGCATGTAGTTCAAACCCCAGGGTCAGCATTGCACCATTGTTAGACAGCAGCACTGAATTTTTTCTCTGTTTGACATGAGCAAAAGTCACCAAAAATAATACATAAGTATCATTTGGACAGCCCAATCTTGGGCAATGTTGTAAAAGAGATACCACATTGGACAGTAGAAAATCTCCACTCACTAGACTATTCACCAGAACTGATGTTTAAACACCTGAAAGGGAGGGCTAGGAGTCAGAAAACTGCAGAACTTAGAGAGTTTTGACAAAGATGTGGCAAAGCACACTGGGGCCCCATAAGACATGAAGCCCGAGATGAAGGTCCTGCTTGCTAATGTCTAATGACAATATTTGTACTAGCTATCTCTGTGTCTTGCTTAAAATTTCTGCTGTTGCAGAAGACTTGATATACAAATATGCATGTCCACAGTTCTTTTCATCACATTCACATATATCATTCACAATGCCCCATTAACACAGAATTCCAGTGGACTTAATAAAACAGCAAGTCTGGAAGGAAATATGAGGCTGAACTGAAACTTCTATGCCTGAGGAAGTGGGGCTATGTTTTCTGCTCAAATCAGAACTTGCTTCAAATTCAGAAAGCAAAGGTATTCTAAAAAACAAAAGCAAACATGCAATTTTATCATATCTTTCTTACTTCTGATGATTACTGTATGTGCCAACTTGGCTGTGCCACAGGATACCCAGATATTTGGTTAAACATCATTCTGGGTGTGTCTATGAGGATATATCTGGATGAGATTAACCTTTGAATTGGTAGACTGAGTAAAGCAAATTGCCCTCCCCAGGGTGAATGGGCCTCATCTAATCTGTTGAAGGCCTGAATAGATCTAAAAGGCCAAGTAAAAGAGAATTCAGTCTCTTTGCCTAAAGGCCTTGGGCCTAGAATATTGGTCTTCCACTGTGTTCTGATCATACTTGGATTGAAACTACACCATCAGCTCTGCTGGTTCTCTAGCTTACTGACATGACAGCAGATCCTAGATCCTGGGAGTTCTCAGACTTCATTATAATGTGAGCCATTTTTTTTTAAAGAATAAATCTCTCTCTATCTCTCTGTCATTGACTATGTCTCTCTCTCTCTCTCTCTCTCTCTCTCTCTCTCTCTCTCTGTCTCTGTCTCTGGATATCTAGTTATCTATATATTTTTCTATATGGATGGATGCAGCTATACATATATAGATAGCTATATACTGTATGTATATATGCACACACCCTGTTGGTTCTATTTCTCTGTAGAACCCAGAGTAACACATTTCCCATTTTATTTCTCTCTATTAACCACCTATTTATCTGAAAATGATGTCATAGAAAGGAAAAAGAAAAAAGAAGGCAATCAATAACTCCTTTTCCTTTTTCTCTTCCCTTACTCATTGGTAACTTGACTGTAGAGAGTGTGATAGGATGGAAGCACATCAAAAAGTAAAATAAACAGTTGAATTAATTTTCTTCAGTATTTCCACTGTTCTGGTAAGAATGAAATATGTATCTATGTACAGGCTGTAAAATATCAATTGTGTTATTTTGGTGCATACGATTTAATGCTCTTATATTTACACAGAATGTGGCATTGCATGATATAAAGATGGACAGTAAAATTTATGCAATAATTAAATTTTTAATTATTACTTACTTGGAATTATGTTAATTAACAAATAAAATGTTATAAGTTGAGAGACTGGCTGAAGAAAAAAAGATGTTTCATATTTAAGAATCTTTAATGACATTTTCTTCCTGATTTTGAAAGAAAGGGCCTCATATTTTCATTTTGCTCTGGTCCCCACAAATTAAGTAGCTAGTCATGCTTAAAACTTAGAACCTTTCAGGCCTTATGAAACTTTTAATTAATTGCATTAAATTTTACTTTTATTCTGAGATTATTATACATTTTTTAAAAAAGGAAATGACATAATCTGTCTTATGTTTTAAGAAAAACTTTGGTCTACTGAAAATTATTTTTATAGGGGTAAGAATAATATCAGGCAGACCATTTAGGAAGCTCTTGCAGTAATTCAGACAAATAATGATGGTGGCCAAAATTGGGTGATATGAAAAATAGTGAGAGGTTGTCAGAATTTCTGTGTGTATTGTATATAGTCAATATTATTGGCTATCCAGTTTGATGTAGAAGTCAAAAAAAAAAATCCAATAAACTTCAAAAATGTTGACCTTATCTACTGGAAGCATACAGGTACAAATTACTGATAATTAGAAAAATACTAGAGACGTGAATTTTATTTTTATATATTGTGTGGAGTGGGATGTCAGCAACTCTTTCGTAAATATTTTAAGTTTGATATCTGCTGGACATCCATGAGAAAATATCTCCTAAACAGGTGAATACTGAGTCCAGATTTGAGGGTAGAGGTAAGGGCTGGAGATGTATGTTTGTGAGCTGTTAGCTCACAGATTGTGTTTAATGCCACAGGACTGGAGAAAATTACCAAAAAGTGAGTGTATGTTCAAAAGACAAGAAATCTAAGGACTAAGCCTGGGCCACTCTAATGTTTAACGGTCAGGCAGGTAAAGAAGAAACAGCTAGAAATACAAAGACGTTGATGTCTCTAAAGCTAATGCAAAAAGTGATTTATTTGTTTTTATGTTTCTCTTCACCTCAGGTACAACAAGGTTTAATCACATTCATCAGTTAATGGCACATTATCATGACAGGTCTTTGCAATGTCCACTTGTTTATGAGTTCATTTGTTTATTACTCTTATTACCTCACTCCCATTCCTCTGCTCCAGAAGTATATGTATACATATTGTTGTTTTTGTATATTTTTACAAAGAGGTTGTTATCTATTTTCATGTATTTTTTATGTGAACAACATTATTTAAGCGAGTCATACATTTTATTCAGTTTCCTCCATTTTCCAGTAATCTTTGTACTTTAAAGACATAGCAATCTTAAAGGTACATCTTGTTCATTGTTCCCAACTGCTGCATAATACCCCACAGTCTGTGTGGTTAAAGAAAAATTACACCAGCTGGAGTTGAACAGGCAAGAAAGGCTTTATTTAGTGCTATTGTGCTAGAGATCAAGACTATTGTATTAGTTGAGAGAGATAACCTCAACTTCACCAAAACAAGAGACAAGAGAATTTTAAAGATCTTGAGTGAGTTACAAGAAAAGTACCGGAAGACATAACAGAAGAGGTTGATCATTTGATTAGGCCATCTGTGTTTGCTAATTGTTTCTTATCTAAGTTAGGCTCCTATGCTCCTGCAAGGACTGGGAGATAGGGGCCCTGTCTTCTGTGATAATTACACTTCAAAGGAATCACTCCCAGTTCCTTGAGAAAAATATTCTTGGGTTTTAAAACTGGTAAAAGTCTCAAAGAAGATTTATATCTTGAAATAGCAGATAAAGAATTTATAATTGCAAGTTTTCCAAAGTAAATAATTCAAAAAAGGGAAGGTAAGGGGACTATAGTGAGGAAGAAATCTGTCTAAAGCTTAGTCAACTAAGGGGGGATATTAAGGCCATCTTGGTCAGAATCCACCATATTTTAGCTATTAATATTTAAGCGGTGAACACCAACCTTCCTTCCAACTTTCTTCTACTACAAGTTATGCTGTCGCAAACATACTCGATTTCTCATGTATACTTTCCAGCAGTGCATGAGAATTCCTCCAACTTTACATCTCTAACACTTTCCATTACCCAGTTTCTATTTTAAAAGTGCTAGCTCATTGTTTTGTAAACCTGTACTTATTTGTTTACTAATGATTTTAGCATCTTTTGGCATGTATGCTAGCTTTTCATAGTTTCTCTTCTAGAAATTATTTGTCATAATTTTTTTCCCATTTTGTTTACTGTAGGGGTGACTTTGTTGTTGCTATTGTTGAAAATCTTCAGTTCTTTTAACTTCTAGAATAACATTGGCATTTTAGAAGTAACAAATACTGTATCTTCCATATCCTTTTTTCTTGTTACTGATTTTGACTCTGGTGTCTGTATTACACAGAAATTTTTAAATTTGCTACAATCAATCACAAATAATATATTTGTCTTGACGTGTTTTTTTTTAGATTTTTATATAAAGCCCTTCCCCACACCTAGGTCACCAAAATATTCTTCTACATTTTTTTCTGTTAGTTTTAAAATATCTCCTTTAATCTTTTGTTCTTTAATCCACCTAGAGTATAATAGTATTATGGGGAAAATCCAAATTTATTTTTCTCTATATAGTGTTACTTATTCTATACTATTACTACTAAATCAACCAGTCTTTCCCTCCCATTGTGTGTTTTATTATACATCAGGTTCATACATTTTTATGAATTTGTCTTCTAGTTCTTTTTACAATTCAATTGCCTTCTTGCTTTGATTCCTTATTTGTAATACAAAAATTTGTTCTATATTTTAATATCTAGTAGAACATAACTCCTGTTTATTCAATTTTTTATTGACTTGGCTATTTGAGGACTTTAAATTCTTCATATATAAACTTTAAAGTAAGTTCATAGAACCTCTCAAAAATTACACAATCTCCCTCTGTTTGTCTTTCATGACCTCAGCACTCTTCAAAAGAGGAGTGATTGTTTATTTCATAAAATGTCCCTCAGTTGTATTTGTCCACTGCTTTCTTATAATTAGAGTCAGATTCTGCATTTTGACATGAATACCACATAGATGAGGATGGGCTCAAGTGCATCATACTGAGAGTTTTATGACATTGAGTTTTCTTATTACTCGTGATATTTACGTTGATCATTTGGTTAGGTAGCTGTCCGCCACTGTAAATTTACTATATTTCCCTTTGTAATTGATAATTATCTTGTGGAAGATACTTTGAGACTATATAATTCCTGTTTCTCCTCAAACTTCCAGCCACTAATCTTAGCATCCAGTAATGGATATTGTCAACCACATTTATTGCTGTGAAATTTCTCTAGTGATGATAATTTCTTCTTGATAATTTTACTACAGTTCTGTAAGATGTTAACATTGGGGAAGCGGGGTGAAGACTATAAGGAAATTGTGCAATTTTGGCAACTTTTCTGACAGTAAAGGAAACAATCAACAGAGTGAAATGACAAACTACAAAGTGGGAAAAATTTTTTGCTAACTATGCATCTGACAAAGGATTAATATCCATAATATACAAGGAACACAAGCAACTGTACAGTAAGAAAAACAAATAACCCAATAAAAAAATGGGCAAAGGAACTGAATAGACATTTTTCAAAGGAAGACATTCAAATGGCCAAAAGGCCCATGAAAAAATGCTCAACATCTCTAGTCATCAGGGAAATGCAAATTAAAACCACATCAAGATATCATCTCACCCCAGTTAGACTGACTATAATCAAAAAGATGGTGAATAACAAATGTTGGTGAGGGTGTGGAGAGAAGGGAATGCTCCTACACTGTTGGTGGGACTTTAAATTAGTACAATCACATGAAAAACAGTATGTAGGTTTCTCAAACAAATATGAACCAGCAATCCCACTTCTGGGTATATACCCAAAGGAATGGAAGTCATCATGGCGAAGGGATGCCTACACTCCCATGTTCATCACAGCTTTGTTAACAATAGCCAAGATATGGAACCAACCTAAATGTCCACCAATGGGTGATTGGATAAGGAAAATGTGGTATATATATATATATATATATATGTATATATATATATATATATATATATATATACATACCATGGAATACTACTCTGCCATAAAAAAAGAATGAAATTCTCCCATTTGCAACAATATGGCTGAGCTTGGGGAAACTTAAGTTGAGTGAAATAAGCAAAGCACAGAGGGATAAATACCTTATGTACTCTCTCATAAGTGGGAGGTAAGAGATAAAGAAGAAAGGAAAGAAAGACCACAGTGACACATTGGACTTGCAGAGTGAGAGAACATACTGAAGGATACGAAGTGGAGTGGGGAAAAGTAGATGGGGAGGGAGGTTGGGGATAATTGAGGGGATAATTGAGTGGGGGACATGTAGTAGAATCACAATTTGTGGTAATGGACATGCTGCCAGTATGTATCTGGCCATCACATCGTAGGCACGAGTGGTGACAATTTGCTTTGTACCCCATGAATATTCATAACCAATAAAAATAAAACAAAACATTAAAAAATAAAAATATAATAAAATTAGTTCCAAAAAATTAGAACAAATATAAAATACAGGATACTGGAGTTTTATTTGAGATTATGTTGAATATGGGTTAACTGTTGGTTAATTTGAGGACAATTAACATAGTTCAGCTGCCATCTAACACCATGGACATTTGGTTGTCCCATCCAACAGCGTGATCCAACCATCTTTTATGAGCAAAGAGTTCCATAAATAAGAAAACGATAAACTTTGTCAAATGCTGCTTCTATGTCAAAACAGGTGAGAATTTAGGTTTGGGAATTTTATGAGAATTTTATTTAATAATACGGAGTTTATTAGTGACCTTTCTAAGAGAAGATTTGGTGGAAGAATAGGATTGAAGCCTGACCAGAACACATACTGGAGAACAGGGAAAGAAAAACAGAAGGCAGCGCACACAGACAACTATTTCAAGAACATTTTGTAGAAGGAAAGGAGAGTTACAGATCAGCAGCTAGAAAGATAAATGGATTTAAAGTTTTCATTTTCATTTTTTTTAGCACAGAAAAAATATGACATGCTTGTAAGCTCGTGGTGATCATCCACTGGGTGGTTATCATCTGCTAGAGACGTGCGATTTGATAAGGGATATGAAGGGCAGAATTAGTTGAAGCAATTTTTTAAGAAGTGCAATAAAATATAACAGGGTTCAAATTCTTGAGAGTAAATGTCAGTGAGTAATTATAATGGTTCACTGAAAAATTTAAGCTGGAAGATGAGAAGTGAGAACACAGCATTTGGGGCCAGTGAAAAATTGGTGAAACCAATTGTGTTATAAATCCCATTAAAGTCAAAGATGTGTGGCAATTGGAGTATGGGAGAGAGGTAGCTTTCCATATCTCAAGACATTTTTCTTTTTTTTATTTACGGAGTTTTATTTCCCCAATCATATGAACTAAGACCCTGCCTAGGAATGTAGAATCAACTGAAATTAGTTTTAGTTTTCAACAGCACATTTTTTTCAAGATATAATACCATTATATTTCTTTTGCAAAGCCAGCCTTTTCAGTAGATAAAGATGTTAGAGATAGGAAGAGATAGATACATATACATAGATAGAATTTATAGATAATATGTATCACATCACCTATATTTAAAATATTACAGAAAAAATGCTTATTTGTTCTTAACTTTCAGTTTATTTATATATAATACCTTCTGTCTAGGTTCTCTATTATGGAAGGAAGGTGTTTTATGTAATTACAGATAATTATTAATTGATCAAGTTTTTATTTCTTGTGTGTCAGAAGAGAATTATAATTTGATTATTACACATACACATTTTGTAAGATACAGCTTCTCAGATGTAAATTTCTCTAGAATCATCCTAAAACACCTGTTTTTACTGCATGCTGTCATAATAATGTTTTCACATCTCTAGCATTGTTATTACTGCCTTGCATTTTAATTATCTACTTAGATATCTCCTGCTGCCCCTCCCACTCTGGCATGAATTATATCTTCCTGTTTATAATTCCAGCTTCATGCCAGTGCTGGGCACATGTGAGGGCAAATGCATATGTGAATAACATGAATCAGTAGAAAAAGAGAACCCAAGAAATATCCTGAAGAAATACCCTAAAAATATTAAGTATCTTATACTTGTAGAAGATTCAAGTATAATGAAGTGAAAATGGCCTTTGTCTTACTAAATTAATAACCTTTATTAAAGCTACAGCTAGTGTAGTTAAACAATAGTCTTCATGAACTCTGAGAAGTCATTCTTTATTTGGGAAAGTATCAAAGTGACAATTAGAAATCTGTTAGGTACAGTCATTTTTGGTCTTTGCTGGTCCTTGTGCTACTTAATTCTTAATGTGAGAGAGTGTTTTTTATTTATTTTATTTTATTTTTATTTTGAGAGGATTTTTTTATTGGTTATGAATATTCATGAGATACAAAGTTGATTGTCACCCTTCATGCCCTGGATGTGAAAGCCAGATCCATACTGGCAGCATGCCCATTACCACAAATTGCAATTGTACCCCATGTCCCTTCCCAATTATCCCCAATCTCCCTGCCCATCCCCTTTCCCCCTCTCCACTCTGTATCCTTAGGTATGTTCTCTCCCTCTGCAAGTCCAATCACCACTGTGGTCTTTCTTTCCTTCCTTCTTTCTCTCTTAGCTTCCACATATGAGAGAGCACATGTGGTGTTTATCCCTCTGTGCCTTGCTTATTTCACTCAACGTAAGTTTCTCTAGACTTATCCATATTGTTGCGAATAGGAGAATTTCACTCTTTTTTGTGGCACAGTAGTATTCCATGGTGTATATAAACCACAGTTTCCTTATCCAGTCATCCACTGGTGAACATTTAGGTTGATTCCATGTCTTGGCTATTGTAAACAGAGCTGCGATGAACATGGGAGTGCAGGTATCCCTTCAACATGATGATTCCCATTCCTCTTGGTATATACCCAGAAGTGGGATTGCTGGATTGTATGGAGGATCTATCTGTAGTTATTTGAGAAACCACCATACTGTTTTCCATAGTTGATGTACTAATTTACGGTCCCACCAACAGTGTAGGAGTGTTCCCCTCTCTCCACATCCTCACCAGCCTTTGCTATTCTTTGTCTTTTTGATTATAGTCAGTCTAACTGGGGTAAAATGTGGAGGGATGTGGTTTTAATTTGCATTTCCCTGATGCCTTTGATTCTTTACGTATTGAATTCTCAGATTTTTTGTAAATACACATGCAATATTCCATATCCTAAAATTTTCTTAATCTGGATGTCCAAAGCTTCCTTCCTTGTTTATTTGTTTTTCAGCTTCATATCTTAAAATTCCAGCAAGAAAAATCACCAAGTTACTTATGTCTGTATATTGTAAACTACTTAAAATGATTTTTTGTCACCATCATTTTAAAAGTCTATTGTTCTTCTAGGCTATAACTGAGGGGTATATTTCTCAGAAATTTATCCTGCTTTTACTTTGAACCACTCTCATAATATTTATTTATCTTTATCTTGGCATTTTAACTATCCACTGACATATCTCGCCATGCTTCTTCCATCCTTATTAATGGCATAAGTTGTAACTTATTACGTGTAACCACAGCATTTAGGATTGCACTGGACATGTGGCAGGCACTGAATACATATTCGATGGATGGAAAGAGTAAACCCAAGAAATATCTTGTGCAAAAACGCTAAAAAATAAAATAAAGCATCTTACAATTGTAAAATGCAAAGGTATAAATAAATTAATAACCTGTCTTGACTAAAGTTTGTTTTTGTCAGTGAAAGGAAACAATCAACTTCATGGTTTATTTCAGATCTACAATATATGAATGGAAAGTGGCTACAAGTCAACTTTATAGAAAGGGAGGGAACATGCAAGCAAAAGCTAAGGAGGAAATTTTAAAAATCTATCTTCAGCATCATCTCTGATCCTGGGAGAAGTAAATTCCATGAAAAGGGAAGGAATGTGGCATGCCTGATTTTTTTTTTCTTTCTTTCTTGTATTCAGATGTTCTATGTCATTAGGCATATAAACGAAAGGTCCTGGTGGATAGAGTAACAAACCAAAATCATTTCTGTGAACAAAGCATCACTTAGCATAGTGCATTGAATTAAGTTCCTCCAAAACTTATTCTTGAATTGTGTCCCCCAAGTTTTATGTATTAGAAACTTAGCCCCAATGTGACTGTTAAGATGGTGGGAAATCCTATTATGGTAACTGAAAGGTGGAGCCTTGAAGAGGTGATTGGATTGTAGGACCTTTCAGTAGTGAATGGATTAAAAATGGTGGTCAGGGGTGTGGTTCTAAGGGCTATAAGAGAAGAGAGAAGACAGACTTTTTTGCTCTCTCTCTCTGCTTCCACCATCTTGCAATGTGAGACCTCTGAGTCACTGTCATCACCACCAGATGGACTTTGGACTTCCCAGCCTCAGAAACTATAAGCAATAAATTTCATTTTACTTATAAATCACCCAGTTCTGTGTATTTTGTTATAAGCAACAGAAACAGACTAATACACTTAGGAATATGAAGTTGGAAGAAAAAATAAAAAGCAACAGGGGAAGAATGAAGGAACTCAAGGGAAGGAAAATAAGCTGTTTTAATAGCCAAAAGCAGCTTCTGTTCAAAGTGACTGTCAGGGTAATAGGCTATCAGTTCAAGAATTCTGTTGTTCTAACCACTCCTATGGAGCCACCGGCCACATGGCTCACTGAGGAGCAGCTGTCCATTTGAGAATGGGCTGCATGATTAGGTATAGATTTCTTGTTATGTTAATTAAATCAACTCCCTTGTTTCTCAGCTCTCTTTCCAAATGCACTCTTGGCAAAAGAATGGGGGTGGATATTTAATGCAGGTTAAAATTTTCTTTGCTCTTCCTGAAAATAATACTAAACATCAAAGCATTTTCATTTTGTGTAGTGCCAAAGTGAGACATGATTCTGAAAACTGATGTATTGTTCAAATTACATTAAGATTTTAATTGTTTGCATCAAAATGTTTTTAGCAGTGATTATGTTGGTGGGGGATAATGGCTGATGGTCAATAAATGCTGTAATAGTTGTGTGGTCAAGGTCAAAGAAAGGCATTTACCTCACCCAGGGAAAGGTTTGGTAGGGATGATAGTTCAAATCATTGACTAAACAACAGAGTTCATGCTAGACACCATTCTAAACAATACAACTGAGATAGGGACTTACATAGAGCAAATAAAACCAGGATGGAATTACTCTCTTACTGGGTATTTTGCCTTAATCGGAGACTTTTTGATTTAGGATCTTTGCATTTAATGCTCAATCTTTCAGGAATGCTCTCTCCCCTGATATAGGTATAGAATCATTATTTCATCCATGTTTCTGCTCAAATGTCGTATGGTAGAAGAAGACCTTCCTAACTATTGTAAACTCTTTGTAAATGTGATTTTTACATTATAAATTATATGTATTTGCATAAATATCAATGGCAATATTCACAATTTCTCTTGCTTTGATGCTGCAATGAGTATTTTAATAGTTTGTTCTGATTTTATATTATTTCTTTAGTCTTAGATATATAAATCAAGATATGCTTTCTTCTTTGCATACTTTAAAGTTTTTCATACTAGATTTAAGCATATCACTACTATGTGTATAAATAATTTGACCACAACTATGCTAACCTGTATAATTTTCAATTTCCATGAGTTTTTAGCAGATTGCTTTCTACACTCCTTTTGGCTTTCCTGTTTAATTTCACCAGCAGTAGTCATTTTAAAAATCATTGTCAGTTTTCTTCTTGATCAAGGAATCATTTAAATTCAGCTTATTTTATTTTAATATTAAGAGTGGGCTCAAATAATTAGAAATCATGATTGTAATATATGTATGTACACTATATACAATATACTATACTATATACACATATATTAATATGTGTGCATATAAATATTATTGAATGCATTTATTGTGTATGTATATATATATAGACTTAGTGTAGTGAGTTTATCTATCTATCTATCTATCTATCTATCTATCTATTGAATATTTCTTGAAGGGTCACAGTTTGTCATCATAAATTTATTTCCTTTATATTAATTAGCAATCAAGTTTTGTCCTTACCTGACAATACCTCATGACCTTCAGTCTTCATGAATTCTTCAGTCTTATTTTAGTCTTTACTATCTGAGTGACTTGTAAGTCAAAGTTTCAAAATTATTAAAGTTAAATTAATTAAATTACTCAGCTTTCACTAGGTTATGCTATTAAAACAAGCAACCCCAAATCGTGGTGACTTATACCCACAGACTTTATTTCTCATCAACATTACATGTTGGATACAGGTCTTCCTTTCTATGTGTCTTCTCAAATCTAGGAAGGAGTCAGAGGTTCCCATGACAGAGCAGAAGCAAAATTGCAAAAACATGTGAGGTCTTTCAAGCTTCTGCTCAGAAGTGGCACCCATGAATTCTGTTCATATTTTATCGGCCAAAGCTAGTCAGATGGTGAAGGCTAATATCAATGGGGTACAGAACAATCCTCTTACAGGATGATAACAGTATGTAAATCAATAAAATCTATTACAAAAACTTATACCAAATTAAAAATATATATAAATAATTGTCTTTTATCTGATAAATAAAAATTTAATTAACCCTAGTATTTCAATTATTTACTAAATCAGGGTATTTTAAAAATAAGCCATACTATCTCTTTAGTTATTATAAAAAATAGTTAATATATAAAAATGTAAAGCCTATTCTATCTTTAAGATTCTCATAAACTATAAAATTACTTTCTATAACAAAGATACATATAAAAAATTTTGAAAATATAAGTAAAATCATATATACCTAAAAAACAATCATAACTTTGGAAATTGTTTATCATCATTTTGATATTTCATTTGGCAATTGTTCTATTTTAAACTTATGTTTCTTGTTTTTTCACATTCTTCCAGTTGCTTTTTCAAAAATTCAATCTATTTGTTTGTTTGTATGTTTGTTTGTTTATTGCATTATCCCAAAGCACATGCATGGTGGGCATCTATTTAGGTATTTAATTCTCTTAAACATCTAAGTTTAATTAGAACAGCTGAAATCTAAAGAGTTCTGTGCTCTCAATTCTTCCCAGAAAAGAAACTTTTATAATAAAACCCAAATGCATTATTACCAAAAAGCCATTGTGCAGAATGTTTTCTATTTGCACCTTGAGATCCTGTCTTCTCCACCCTGATTTCTGCTCCAGGATCTTGACCAGAAATAAGTGCATTAATGTCTTCCTAGCCTTCTAATTTCCCCTTAGGTTCAACCGGTGAGAAACAATGATCAAGAAATCAGAGGTCACAAGTGAAGCTGCCTTCATTTCTTCTGGAATCCTTTCCTGTTTTGTTCCTGGTCCATCCCTGTCAAAGTCAGCAACTCCTGTAAGATTGTCTTTGCTAAACAGCCCTTTCTATCTCCTAGAAACCATTCTCCTTTTCCAGATTCTGGCATTCATAATGGTGGTAATATCTACCAACTATGGCTAGCTCTGGAGTCCTCCATGATCTCATGTTAGTAGTTTCTCTTCACCCTGTCCACATAGTTGTAGAATAATACTTTATTAAATTTTCCTCAATCACCACTTTTGACTGTACCTTCTGTTCCCTGCCAGGATCCAAACTGACACATTCATTAAAAATAGAATGATCCACTACTTTTTAAAAATAGCTATACATAGTCATAAAAAGAAGAAAACCAGAATCTATTATTGGAAATCTACCCTCCATCTTTCTTATTTCCGTTATTCCAATCCCAGCCAATGTTCACTAATACACTCTGCCAAGAGTGTATAAAAATGTAACAATCAGCACTGAGAATCTACAGTAGGTTTTATTATTCATCTGTGGATAGCCATGTGCTTCTTTCTCAGAGACATGCTATAAACATGTCAGTAAACGCTCTTTGCTCATTATGTGGGGTGAAAAAAGGAGAAATCAATGAGAAGGAAAAGATGCTTATGGAGTACATAGTATGTATTAGGCACTGTGCTTGACACTTTTCAAATGTTATTTTATTAGTCCATACTTTTCACGGGGACATCTTTATTCAGCAAGCACAACCTACTTCTGAAAGTGAGGGAAAATACAAAGAAAAAGGATTAATTTGTTTATTGATCTCACTTAAAGTAATAAAAAGACCTTCAAACCTTATGGGATATCCTTGTTGAAGCTACGCTAGAAATGGACCATCAGGCACAATTATTACTCTTATTCCTATTGACATGCACCATCAAGAAGAGTAATTTAGGACACCCTCAAGATCACTAAGAAAGAGAATGATTTCATTAAAGCTATCAAAGTTATCTTAGCCATTGTGTTTTTCATTACACTCTAACTCAAGCTTCTTTAATGGAAATGAAACTGAAATTTGAATTAACTCTCAATGTGTTTACCAGCAGATACTTCTCAGGAAATGCAACCAAAACACAGTAGTTTTCCAAATACACCATAATATGTGAAAGACAAGTACAATTATGAAAATGGATAAAATTAAGGAAAGATAGCATGGTTCATAGAATATTTCTCATTTTTTAATTTCTCATAAAATTTGAGAAAATGATATTAAATGTTACATATTCTTATCTCACTATATGGTTTTTAATTATACAAGAGAAGAGAGTTAGACCATCAAAAATAGATTTCTCAATTAAACTTAAAGTGAATCTGGTTGAAACTATAGAAAAAGAAGAGCAAAATAGAAAAGTGTTCATTATTGACTGAATTATCCCTTTCATAGACACATTTGTAATATTAAAAAAAAATTTTTTTCTGGTACTTTTATTTTTATTTAATTGTTTTTACAGTTTATTTTTATCGAAAGATATTTGATTATCTATATTTGTGAGGCACAGAATCGAATATCAATACATGTGCACAATATGTGGTGTTCAAATCAGGATAATTAGTATACTCATGTTTACAAAATGTCATCAATCTTTGTGACCCTGAACTAGTTTCTCGCCAATCCCCCTCCCACTTCCTCTTTCCCACCTCTGATAGACACAGTTCTGCTTTCTGTCCTTTTTTTTGTTGTTGAAAGTTTAATGTATTATTGTGATTGTTTATCTGTTTGTTTCTTTTTTTCTTTATTTTAGCTCACACTTATGACTGAGGACATGCTGTATTTATCTTTCTGTGTCTGGCTTATTTCACTTAACATTGGCATTTATTTTAATTTTGAAAATTTAGCTTCTTTTATTATTACTTCAAGTATCTTTTAAAATACAAATATGACATAATTGCAAAATGCAAAGGAAAATTCCATATACCTAGCTTATATCAGGAAATCCCTGAAGGGTGTCTGGCGAATTGGCTGCTATGGTCTTTCCTAGTAAGAGCAGTTTTAAAACAAGAAATAATTCCTGGGTGATCTATCTTCAGAATTTTTTTTTGTATTATGAAACAGAAGGTGTAAACTGCAGAGTTAGGATGAAACACTGGCTGAGAGTAAACTCTCAGGCTGAAGACCTACAGAAACCAGATGTTGTTTGTGACTTGTGCTTGAGTCCTTAAAAACAGACTTACTTTTATGCATATAAAGGTACCTACTGTTTAATCTTCATGTACAGTGGAACAAAACAAGTGGAAATAAAATAATGAAACACAATAAATCCAAATATAACTGAAGACAGACTTCATTATGCAGTTCAAAATGTCTTATTCTTGAACATGCAAACAAAAGAAACTAAAATAAACATTGCTTTCGAAGTGTATAAATGGACAAAGGAGCAATATAGTTATGTGATAGCTTGGAAGACAGATGATATTCCCAAAGAATGTATAGCATTAGGTGACAAAATGTTAAAAAAAAAAAAATTCTGGTACCTTTAATTATTTCTTTTGACTTCCTTTAATAAGATGCTATACTTTTGACTTCCTTTAATAAGATGCTATAAGAAAGAGGATAACACAAAAGATAATTTATGAATAAAATTGCTAAAATTAAAGTGAGTAAGTGTTGTTTTTCCTTTTATATATGATGGCTTCTAGTTGACAAGAATTAGGTCTAGAGAGAGTAAATGTTTTGGAAAAAATTTGTGCATGTGTCTATCAGTGAAGGAAACAGACTGAAATTGTTGAAATTGCATAGATATAAAGCTAATTAAATTTTTGAGAGTTCTGTATTGACCGCTATAAGAGCCTAAATCTTTGACTAAACCTATTATTTGGAGAAAGAAAAGGAGATCTAATCAAGACTCCTCAGTCCTAAGGTAGGGAACCCTTGTAACATCTGCCAAGTAGGATTTCAGAGTTGCTATGAATGACTACAATACCTAATTTATGTCACTCATTAACCCCTTTCCAAATGTGAAATCAATTGCAATTATTTTTTATTGTTTCTCATTTGGGCTTAGTTGACATGGGGGAAGTAACTTGCAAAAAATTTACAGGCCCCAGAGCAAAATGAGTTATGTTCAGATATAATCTAGAGATAATGAGATCCTGGATGTGTGCTTATTGTCCAGATTGTATGGAATATTTAGGTGCCTTTCTTCAGGAGTGGTTGAGCTTGTTTTACATGTGAAATAAAAAACGAATATCTGTGATCCGGGAGGAAACTGTAATTGATTTTATTCTTGCTCAAAATATTTGTTCAGCCCATGTACACTTTATGTCACATCACGATTGACATAAAGTGTACCTCATTTGTGGAGTCATACTACTCTGTCCATTTTAAGTAACACTTAGCTGTGCGACTTGTTCTGACCAATGAAGTGTGAATCGAAGTAATGCTTGTCAGTTACAAGAAGAGATTTAAAGACCCGTTATGTGGCTCCACCCTGATCCATCTTTTCTCTGTCATAAGATCAGTTATTTAGCCTTGATGACTCTATGAAAACATAGAGAAGTTAACATTTAACCTGAAGTAAATATGTAACATGAGTCAAATCCTTGTGGAAGCCACAAACACATTGGGATTGTTTGTTACCACAGTGTAACTTAGCCTGGTTATAACTTATGCTGGTATAAGTTATATATAACTTATGCTGGTTAATACAATTTGCTGATCACTGAAATTGGTATTTAAAATATAGAGATTTTAAATCTAGAAATCAAACTCAGTGCAAATACCAACACTGTTTTTCTTGACTTTATCATAAAAGTGATAGTAGAATATATTCTTTGCTATAATTACAAATAAATATTTATTTTAATGGTTAGTTGCAAAATTAATAAATATGAACCAGAAAGGGAATTGTTATTTAAATTTGTCCCAAGTGAATTTTATAAGATAGTGTAAAAATAGATATTAAAAAAAATATTTTAGCTGCCTACAGTTTTTAAGTCATGCTTAATTTGGAAGAAAAAAGATAGAATATAAGGTGTAGCAATTTAATGGCTTTCTAGTCTATAAATATCCAAAAAACTTTATGGCAATAACAGCAAGGCTTTCCCAGTCAATATGTTTATCCCTGTCATTGCCTCTGCCAATAATAACATCAATTTTATACCTTCAAGATTTGACCCCTAAATTTATAGCCATCATTTTCAGGTTATTAGAAAAATCAAAAATTTTGTAGCTGTTACCAGACACCATTTATATTTTCAGTGGAGACAGCAGGGAATGATCCATTATGTTTTTCTCAACATAAAGAGTGTTCAGTTGACATTCTGTCTGACCATCGGTAGAGACGATGTAGTACCACTTTTACTGCAATCATAAAACAAGTTTAAGTCCACAATGATCAGTTTAGGTTTGAAATTTCTAAAATTTTGGAAAATTTAGAAATTTTCCATGGAACATGATTGAAATACAGTTTAATACTAGTTTATCCTGTATACTCTACAACCTAATCCAATGACAACGTTACATCTATCTAATTTTACTTCTGTTCTATCACTTTTTTATTAATGAACTGAAAAAGTTTTTATCGTTGTCATTAAAATATATTTATTTCCCCAAATGAGAATGTAATTTTATGTGCTGTCACCTTCTCTGAATAGTTTTACAAAAAATAAAGAAAAATGCAAATGATACCTCTCATTTATTGTAAAGAAAATATAAAATTGTATACATGTTTTTATGTTCAGCACACAAATTGGTAACACCATAAGATTTTCACAGTCCCAATAAATGAGGATTTTTGGAAATGTTATTAGCATCCATGTTTGACATTGACACATCTTCTGGGCATTCTTCCAAAGCATTTTCCAAAAGATAATTGCTCCTCTCTCACATATTTAAAGTGTTGGGACTGGCCAATCAGAAATCACTTGGGCTGGCTGGTTTGCTTATTTGGGAGAGATGGTGCTGTAAACATGAAGGTCAAGGATTTGGACCCCTGTACTGGCCAGCCCCCAGGAAGAAAAAGAGAGAGAGAGAAAAGAAAAAAGACAGAAAGAAAAGAAGTTTGCTCTGCCACTAACTACACAGTGATTATGCATTTTTAAAAACCTGGATTAATCATAGTACCTGTACCTCTAAACACAGTGATGACTAAGGAAATAGGCATGTGACCTGAACAAGCACAATCAAAACTCTACTCTGGGACTCTTGATATTGATGCAGTCAGTAAAGCATAAAGGCTTTACTCTTCATTACGGTTCTAGAAGCCTGTAACTAAAATTTAGTAGAAAAACCCTTTTATACTATGTTTCAAGAAAATAATATATCAACACTCTCAGTGGCTGAATTCCTCTGAGTTCGTTCAACCATTTGTTTCCAGTAAGAAAAAAATATTCCATTTTTTTTTCCTTTAAGGAAGTTTGAAACTATGATTGGTGTTTGTTAAATTTCTTAAAATATTTTAATTTCAATAGTTGGCAGTCTATAGCTTTTTTAAAACAGCTTTACTAAAATATAATTTACATACATAAAATTCACCTGTTTTAAGTGTACCATGACAACTTTTTCATTAAGTTTTTACCTGCTATATATTGAAAACTATAAAGATTCATTTGTCTTAAAAAATATTTTTAGAATTTATACTTTTTAAACTTGTTTGGTGAGAAAATATATTTTGACTACCTTATTTTTCTCTAACAATTTACTTTTATTTATACTCTTTATATTCACAAGTAAATATGTCTGATAGGAAATGATATATTGGAGTTGGTTTTTCTTCTAATTAAACTAAATTGAGGTAGTAAAGCTGACATTTTAATTTTAATTATTTCTCAAAATATCTGAATAATTCCATATATAATTGTTTCTTGAAATATTCATGAATAATGATGTTAAAACACTAGAAAATAAACATAGATCTTTAAGACTATTTAAATAATAATAATTCTAATGCCCCAAATAATTATACCACAATTAGAATTGTATTCTAACCTAATATATATTCTTCTGCATTTAATATTTAATAACTTTTTATAAACATTTACATAAAGATACAATAAAGATATTGAACACTTTCTTTTATGTTTTTCTTTACTATAAATTCATTTACACGTTCACAGTAATTATTTGAAAGGCCTTAATAATGACCACATATAAAAGTAACTACTTTCACAAACATCATTAATGATTACATATTGTTTCTTGAAGTAATAAATAAACATTTAGACATTCAACTGCTTAATAGAATTTCACCATAATCAATAAGGTATTTTTTATTCCAACTTATGTCTAATTTTTTTCTTAAAATTGAAAATGAATACATATGTTGACAACAATGTAAATAGTATGCCTTGTGTTCATACTGACTGCTAGAATATGTAACAGTAATCTAAAAGATCACACAGTCATTGATGATCCATTGACTGAAAGCTGCCAGAAATAATGTTAAAATGAACATCCATCCGTTTGGTTTTGTAAATATCGAGGGCAAAGTAAACACCAAATAATAGATTTAGTGTAATGAAAAGGTGAAAACTCAACTTCATATTCCATATCAACAATTCTATTTTCTGTGCCATTACTTCTACTTTATCTTGCTTCTCAGAGAGCTTATGTTCTACTGGGTACTTTTTATTTCTATTGTTTGCCTTTCTCCTAATTCTTCAAACAGCTTTCATTACATTTGTTTATTTTATTAGTTTATCTCCTGTTTATTTTTTTCAAATTCACATCAACTTCAGTTTTATTGAGACTATAAGATAGCTTCGTACTATATTATTTTCACTAATTTTCCTAACTGCATTTTCATTGCCATTTTATACAATCATTTGAAGATACAATTTTTTTTTTAATTTCCTCATTTTTTAATGGTATTTCAGGTCTCAGCCTCTAGTTTGCTTGTAAACTGGAGAAGATTCTACTTTCTTTCCTTCACTGAGCTCCAGATAGCTATGCAAAGCTTTCTTTCAGAATTTAATGTGGATATTTATTTAAAGTAATTAGAATTACCTGCTAAGCATACCTGAGGGGAATGTGGAGAAGTTTGGAACTATGAAGAATCCTACTTACAGAACTTAATTTCTGTGATTTTTTTTTTTTTTTAATTTTTGGACCAGATTATGTCCAGTCTCTTTATCAGGTGTGGCTCTATTTCACAATGGAAAGAATTCCCACATCATGGAGAAATTCCACTTCATTGACACCATTAAATTTTATATACCAACTGGGATTTCTCATCATGGTTAATTTTTGGCATTATTCTTCAACAATAATATTTGGATCATTCTCTACCAGTCTCCCAGCTTTTCCCACTTCAGCCAAAATAATTAATAGATAAATAAGTAGAGTTCATTTTAAATATCACAACACTGATGTTTAATTTCTCAATCCAAAGCTTTCCAGTAGGTGTTTGGCTATTTGCTGGTGTATCACAATTGTGTCACAGTGTGCTAAGATATTGATTCATTATATCCTTGGCAGCCAGAGTCCCTGGCCAAGGTGTCTCCACTCAAGGATTTTCTCAGTTTTCCCTTCTGTGTTATATAATATTATCACATTCTTATTTGTTAAGATTTTGAAAAAGTTGGAAGAACTGTTTCAGATTACTGTCATGAGATTATTCTGCAAGCTATGAGACACATGTTTCTATAGTTACAAATTGAATTAAAGTTAGAATCAATGTCATATATAGCAAGTTTTCTTTTTGATGTTTAAGGAATTTATGTTTTAATTGAAACTTACTGATTGTACATATTTATGGGTCACAGAGATATATTTCAACACATACATACAATGTGTGGTGATCAAGGTAATTAGCATATTCATCATTTTAAAACTTTATCATTTCTTGGGATTGAGAACACTTGATTTCCTCTCTTCTAGTCATTTGAGAACTTACAATAAACTGTTGTTTATTGTAGATGCTTAGTACTACTGTAGCCCACTGGAACTTATTTTTCCTATCTAGCTATAGTTTTGTGTCCATTCCCCGACTTTCCCTGTTCTTCCCCCACCCCCTTCTCAGCCTCTACTGAGAAGTTCTACTCTCTACTTCTAAAAGTTCAACTTATTTTTTAAGTGCCACATGAGTGAGAACATGTGGTATTTATCTTCCTGTGCCTGACTTACTTCACTTAACCAAATGATTTCCAGGCTCATACAAGCTGCCACAAATGACAGGACTTAATTTATTTTCTGGCTAAGCAGTATTCTATTGTGTATACATGCCATTCTCTTCATCCATTCATCTGTCAGTGAACACCTAGGGTGATTCTATATCTTGGCTATTGCAAATAGTGATGCAATAAACATGCAGGTGCAGATATCTCTTCACTATGCTTTCCATTGAATAAATACTCAGCAATGGGATTGCTGGATCATATGGTAGTTCTGTAATTTAGTTATTTGAAGAATCTCCATAATGTTTTCCATAATGGTTGTACTAATTTGTGTTTTCACCAACAGAATATAAGAGTTCCCTTTTCTGCACATCCTCACCAGCATTTGTTATTTATTGTCATTTTGATATTAGCCATTCTAACTGGGGTGAGATGATATTTCATTGTGGTTTTGTTTTTTTCATTTCCCTGATGTTGAGTGTTTTTTTATATAACTGTTGGCTATTTTATGTCTTCTTTTGAGAAATGTCTACTCAGGTCACTTGCCCTTTTTAAAATCATATGTACATAGATAGATAGATTGATAGATGGATAGATAGGTAGAATTATTTATTTATTTATTTGTTTGTTTGTTTGTTTGTTTGTTTATTTATTCATTATTTATTTATTTATTTGCTGTTGTGTTGTTAAAGTTTCCTCTATATTCCAAATATTAATTCTTTGTCACAAGAATAGTTTATAAATATTTTCTTTCATTATGCTGGTTGTTTCTCCACTCTGTTAACTGTTTCCTTTGCTGTGCAGAAGCTTTTTAGTTTGATGTAATCCTATTTGTCTATTTTTGCTTTTGCTACCTGTGCTTTAGAAGTTTTCTCCATAGAATTTTTGCCGAGACCAATGTCTTGGAGCATTTTCCCTATGTTTCTCCTAGTAATCTTATAGTTTCAGGTCTTACATTTAAGTCTTTAATCCATCTTGAGTTGACATTTTGTATATGGTGAGAGTCAGGTCTCTAGTTTTTTGTTTTTTTGTTTTTTCTTCTCGTATGGATACCCAGTTTTCCTTTTCCCAATGTATGTTCTTGGTGCCTTTGCCAAAGATCAATTGTCTGTAGATACATGGATTGATTCTGAGTTCTCTATTTCCACTTCATTGGTCCATATGTCTGTTTTTATGCCAGTAGTATGCTGTTTGGATTACTATAGATTTGTAGTATATTTGGGAAGTCAGGTAGTGTGATGCTTCCAGCTTAGTTCTTTTTACTTTGAATTCCTTTGGCTACGCAGGGTCTTTTGCGGCTTCATATGAATCTTAGTATTGTTTATTCTATTTCTGTGGAGAATGTCCTTAGCAGTTTTACACAAATTGCATTCAATCTGTAGATCACTTTGGGTAGTATGGTCATTTTCACAATATTAATTCTTTTAATCTATGAACATGGATTGTCTTTCTTTCTTTTTTTTTTTTTTTTGTTGTTGTTTGTTTCCTCTTACTTTCTTTCATCAGTATTTTGTAGTTTATATTGTACAGATATTTACTTCCTTGATTAAATTTTTACCTAGATATTTCATTTCACTGGTCGCTATGGTAAATGGGATAGCTTTCTTGTCTCCTTTTTCTACTAGTTCATTTGTTGGTGTATGAAACACATATGTGATTTAAGTATGTTGATTTTATATCCTGAAACTACAGAATTTGTTCATAGTTCTAAGGGTTTTTCAGAATATCTGGAGTATCTAGGTTTTTCTATATATAAGATAATGTTATCTGCAAACAGAGATAATTTGATTTCCTCTTTTCCTATTTGACTGCCGTTTATTTTTTTCTCTTGCCTGATTGCTCCAGCTAGAACTTCCAACGCTGTGTTGAACAGGATTGGTGAGAGTGGGCATCTTTGTCTTGTTCTTGTTCTTAAAGGAAAAGCTTTCAACTTTTCCCTGTTCAGGATTATGGTAGTTGTGGGTTTGTTATACATGGTTTTTATTCTGTTGAGATACTTTCCTTCTATATTTGATTTGTTGAGAAATTTCTCACAAAAGAATGATGGATTTTATCAAATACTTTTTCTGCATCTATTGTGATGATCATATGATTTTTGTCCTTCATTTTATTGATGGGGTATATAAATTTATTGATTTGCATATGCCCATCCTCACATCTCTGAGATAAATCTCACTTGATTGTGATGTATAATCTTTCAGATGTGTTATTGAATTCATTTTTCTATTATTTTTTTGAAAATTTTTTTTTATCAATGCTTATCAGGGATATTTGTCTGTAACTTTTTGTTTCATTTTTGTCATCGCATCTTCGTTTGATTTTGGTATCAAGATGATGCTTGCCTCCTGGAACTTATGGAGATTTGAGGGAGTAGTTTGAGAAGTATTGGCATTAATTCTTCTTTAAAGTTTGGTGGAATTCAGCAGCGATGCCATCCAGTCCTGAGTTTTTCTTTGTTGGAATACTCTCAGTACTGATTCAATCTCATTACTCATTATTGGTCTGTTCAAGTTTTCCATTTCTTCTTGGTTCAGTATTGGTAGGTTGCATGTCTCTAGAAATTTAACCATTTCCTCTAGGAGAGCACATGAGGAGCTATCTCCCTCTCTCTGTTCGTGCCTTTCTCAAAATGTGATACCCTGCCGAACCAACAAAGAAGACCCTCACCAGATGCATTCCATGGACTTTGGACTTCCCAGCTTCTGAAACTATATGTAATAAATTTTGTCTTTTTACAAGTTACCCAGTTCCAAGTATTTTTGTTATAAGCAACAGAAAGGGACAAATACACTCACATTTGGTCTTTAAGCTTATATTAGTATTCATCAATGTTAAATAATTTTTAGAATTTTGGCTACTATATTTGAATATGTAAGAATTCTCAGTGAGGTAGTTAGCTCACTAAGATTATTTGTAATTGAAAATCTGATTCTCTCTATTGATGAATAGGACAGTGCTAGCTGGTCAGAATATCAGGGTCACTAACTCAATTTCCTTGGGTAAAGGGCCAGATTACTAGTTGCTCTGAAATTTAGTTAAACAGACATTAAAGGTTCACTACCATTCCTTTTCTGAAATAAATAAAGGGATAAATAAATAAATAAATAAATGAAAACACTGATATATACAAAAATGGTATTTTAAAAGACATTTATCTTTAGCCTTAGGGTGATTTAGATTTTAAAAAGTTTTCTCGTTTTCAATAAAGTCAAATAAAATTTATTTTTCCACAAGAATACCTTTTAGGTCACATACTCTCTGGAGAGTTGAAATAGTTCACAAGTTAAAATTTAACCTAACATACTTCAAGCATTTCCTATTGTTTGGAATGTATATAGGTGTAACTTTAGAATTATAATGTGCATCAAATTAAAATTCTTCAACCTTAAAAAAACTTTAATATATTATACTCTCTTATATATCATAAAAACTTTACTCTATTATAAAAACTTTAATAAGTTATACCAGCTACTTTCTAAGAAACTGGGGGAAACTTAATGGTCTAAAATTAAATGACTAAAATTTAAAAGAAAGAAGAATTACTCCAACAGGATTTAAGAGACTTAGTGTTATTAGGCATTTTGGATGGGCAAATTAACAATTTTATGATCTAAATATGATCTTATTTTTTACTGTGGTGTTTAGTATTTATTGCATGACACACAGACCAAAAACAGGTGCATTCGTCTGTGAAGAATTTCTGACAAAAGTTATTTTAAATGTTATTACATGAATATGTGTTTAAAACACATGGGATATCATAGTATATAATGACTCCAACTACATTTTATAAAAGATGTAAAAGCACACCATATACATAGTAAACTAATTTATCGATTCCTGTGCAAAGGCTGAAGAAAATAAAATATATGGAAGGTATTTCCGAAAATACCAAGAGCTCAATTTTAAGTCAGATTTATATATGTGTCTACGAAATAACTAACAATACATGATTAATCACAAAATGCTAGCATAATGAAAAAGTCATCATGCAATATACATTTAAAATTCCTTATTCTATTTTGGAATTTGGCTATGTCTACTTTTTAAATCAAGACTGAAAACAAATCAGTTAATCAATAGCAAAGGAATGTCTAAAGTCTATTTTTTTTGTTTTTATTGTTATGTGGATCAGTTCATAAATTTCTCTTCCCAGAAATGTCTTATAAACATCCTATGAATTTATCTTTGCTTCAGAAATTTTACTCACATTCAGTTATACGACTCAGAGTCCTAGTTCAATTGCTATTGACCTGTATAGGTAATCAGTATTCTAAGTATTTGGAAAATAAAACTTTTTAATGTAATATTGCTGAACTATTAGCATCTCAAGAATAATATGTTTAATGTGATGCATCTCCTTATAAAATATATATTATTAATCCAAATGAAATAGCATATTATATGGCAACATCAAACTGAGAATCCACATTGAAATCTTAAACGATTTTGCTAATCTTTATTGTAATCACCTATTTATTAATTGTGTAAAGATAAAAAATAAAATAATGTCTATGAAATTGCCTAGAGTAGTACCTTTCCCATAGTAGAATTGTAATAAGCTTTGCTTGAATCTACATAAAACTTTGCCTAGAAATTAGAGGTAGAAAGTACATAAGCACTTCTTTTCTGAGTGACAATTTAATCAAGCAAAATATATTAATAAATTTAAAATAGTTACTGACGTAAATGACTTTATACTATATGGACCATACTGAAGGAAATTCTGCTTTCTTAGAAGTATTACAGCACTTTTTTGTGCCCTCTTTATATTATTTGTCATATATCTGACATCATAAATAGGTAGATAGAAAGATATTCTGTTTTAGAACCTCTTCACAAATACATGGCATAAACTTAATACTCTACATATTCTGTGTGATGTTTGTTATACAGCTTCTCAGTGATAATAACATAGATAGAAAAAAGGTGATTAGAGAAAGTGATAAAGGCTTAGTACAGGAGCTTGAGTTGGGCCACGGGGACTAGGTATCACTGAGTAAAAGAAAATCAGAGGCTAAGGGAAAAAGCATACAAAGAATAAAGGCAGCATGACAGGAGAATAGAAGCAGGTGTACACACAGCCTGCTTGGGAAACAGTGATTACAGAAATTTGGATGAAACTATGAGCACACAATGTTAAACTGGGAGAAGTATTTCTGTTTATAACACTAACACAAATGTAAGCTGTTAAATGATCATATTATGAATAAAATGTATAGAGGGAAGATGCAGTATATGTATATGAGGAGGGTGCAGTCTAGATTGGCAGAGCTGCTCATAACAGGAATTAAATCAACTAAGCAATTGAATTCACTTATTAATTCCCCACCAGTCTTTCTGGCATGCATTAGAAAATACAATGATTATGTAACCCTATAATGTTAAACACTGACAGCTCTCCCAGAAGTCTTTCTGGTACTGTATTTTAAAATGATTCTGCTTTACCAGCTGGCAAAGGTATCAGAAATCTCTCTAAAATATAATCATTCTCATCTTTTCAAGTTATTAGTTTTTTGGTGGAAGTCATAGCAAGCTCAGACACCATGCTGAGGACGTCTGTATCTGAATATCATAAAGCAGCCTTGAACCTACTGCAAACCTTAGTACAAAATTGGCTCCCACATTGATTTAAATGTGAGTGCACAGCATTGGTTTTCTTTTTTCTTTTTCTTTTTTCTTTTTATCTCCAAATAACTTGATCAATGGTTGTTGCATGCCATATTACAAAGTCAATAAAACATGATTATTCATATAGAAAAATGTAAAAACGAAATTAATAAATAAAATAGAGTGAGATAGAGGGAGACAAACTTCACATAATTTCTCCCTGTTCATTTAGCTCATCTATAATGCAACAGCAATTTTATAAAAAATGTTACAGCATGTGAAGAGAGAAAAGAATGCTAAAATAAACTTGGAAGTTTATTTATTTATTTTTAATGTTGATCAAATCAATATTATTAGCATATGTATTATTACAAATCATACTTATTCTTTATGTCCCTTATCCAATCTCTCCCCATCCCCTTTTGTCCCCCCTCCCACCTCTGATAACCCTAGATTTCTTCTCTCCTTTTGAAAGAATAATGGTTTGTTGCCTAGATGATCTGTCCAATGCTGAGAGAGGTGTGTTCAGGTCCCTCAATATTATCATAAAGTAGATGCTTCTTCTGTCATTCTGGAATGAGCTTTGTGGACAGAGACATCCTCTTCTTTTCTTTGGTCTCCACTGGTGACTCTCCTTGTGTCAATGCACTTGAGTGGCTGGCAGACCATCTGCATGGTGTTTGTAGCATCTAGCTGCTTTTGCGGCTGCCATGGCTATTGTGGTGGCTGTGGTCACATGGAAGTGGTGTCATTGGCATGCTCCTTGCCTGGTTGTGGGAGGAAGGGTCAGTTCCCAGCTCCATCTGTTTTTACATTCTGAGATGTTGTTGCAGAGCATTTGGGAGGGAGGGGGAGAGAGGAAGGAGGAAGGAAATAGAGTGGGAGAAGGAAGAAAGAGGAGTGGCATGGTTGAGGCCTGTGGCATCCCCCTCATTTTTGCAGGGGAGACTAGGGGGTCATCCATTGGTAGCTTGGTCATTGCTGGGCTCAATGCAGACATCAGGAGGGTGTGGCCGAGTCCCTCAGCCCCCCACTGCCCTGGCTCGGGAGCACAGGGTCTTTTCTGCGTTGGTTTGGTAGCCATTGCTGGGCTGGTTGTGGGTGTCAGGGGGCGTGGCTGAGGCCCCTGGCCCTCCCCACTACCTGGCTTGGAGGCCCAGAAGGCTTCTGGTCTTCCTAGGTTTTATGTGTTCTTTAGTGAAGTGAAAGCTTAAAGTTAACATCATGTGTTGAGTCATAAGTTATATATCTGAATATCAAGCATGTGGATATCTTCTCCTTTCTTGCTTATAAAGTATAAAAATTATAAAAATATAAAAATTATTGGAGAAATTTTACATCCTAAAACTATTCTCTATAGAGATAGTTTTGTCCTTTTTCCAGACTGAAAAATGTTTCAAATCTATAAGCCTTCATAGCACTCTGGATCTTTTTTTTTTTATCACTTTTTACAGAAAATTTAATGAGAGTTTCCCCACTAGAAACTAAGCTCTATAAAGATAGGGGCATCATCTTTTTTTTTTTTTTTTTTTTTCTTTCTCTTTTTTTAAATTTTGGGAACTTTTATTATTTATAAAGTTCTGGTCACTATGCATTCAGTTGAGTAAACGTTTGTGGGTTTTGTGTGGTTTTTTTTTTTTTTTCTGTTCTTTTCCTCTTTATTTCCACATTTCATTTTTCTTTCTTTTTTTAAAAATTTAATTTAATTTTATCAATATATAATGTGGTTGATTGTTGTGGCCCATTACCGAAACCTCCCTCCTCCTTCCCTTTTCCCCCTCCCTCCCAACAACCTCATATCTGTTCGCTTATTGTATTAACTTCAAGGAATTGTAATGGTTATGTCTTCTTCCCTCCACCCCCAGTTTATTTGTGTATTTATTTATTTATTTATTTTTAGCTCCCACAAATAAGTGAGAACATGTGATATTTCTCTTTCTGGGCCTGACTCATTTCACTTAATGTAATTCTCCCTAGGTCCATCCATGTTGTTGCAAATGGCAGTATTTCATTCTTTTTTTTATAGCAGAGTAATATTCCATTGTGTAGATATACCACATTTTCTGTATCCACTCATCTGATGATGGACATTTGGTCTGGTTCCAACTCTTAGCTATTGTAAGTAGTGCTGCAATGAACATTGGAGAACAGGTTTACCTTCGACTTGATGATTTCCATTCCTCTGGGTATATTCCCAGCAGTAGGATAGCTGAGCCTTATGGTAGATCTATTTGCAATTGTTTGAAGAACCTCCATACCATTTTCCATAGAGGCTGCACCATTTTACAGTCCCACCAACAAGTATGAGAGTTCCTTTTTCTCTGCAACCTCGCCAGCATTTATCGTTCACAGTCTTTTGGATATTAACCATCCTAATTGGGGTGAGATGGGATCTCAGTGTGGATTTGATTTGCATTTCCCGAATGCTGAGTGATGTTGAGCATTTTTTCATATGTCGGTTGGCCATTTGTATGTCTTCCTTTGAGAAATGCCTATTTAGTTCCTTTGCCCATTTTTTAATTGGATTGCTTGTTTTTTTTTGTCGTAAAGTTGTTTCGGTTCCTTATATATTCTGTATATTAATCCTTTGTCAGATGTATATTTTGCAAATATTTTCTCCCACTCTGTTGGTTGTCTTTTAACTCTGTTAATTGTTTCTTTCGCTGTGCAGAAGCTTTTTAGCTTGATATAATCCCATTTGTTTATTTTTCCTTTGGTTGCCCATGTTTTTGGAGTCATATTCATGAAGTCTGTGCCCAGTCTCACTTCCGAGAGTGTTTGCTCTAAGTTTTCTTTAAGAAGTTTTATTGTTTGCAGGTGTATATTTAATTCTTTAATCCACTTTGAGTTGATTTTGGTATATGGTGAGCAGTAGGGGTCTAGTTTCATTCTCCTGCATATGGATATCCAGTTATCCCAGCACCATTTGCTGAAGAGGCAGTCTCTTCTCCCAGTGTATAGGCTTGGTGCCTTAGTCAAAGATCAGATGGCTGTAGGTGTGTGGGTTGATTTCTGGATTCTCTATTCTATGGCTCATTTCATTGTGTTGTCTAGCTGAGTTTTCTTGTATCTCATTTAGTTTCCTTAGAATTGTCACTAATAATTCCTTATCAGACATTTCAAGGGCTTGTCCTTCTATAGGATCAAGAGCTTGAGATTTATTACCCTTTGGTTGTGTACTTTCTTGATTTTTCATATTTCTGGTATCTTTCCTTTGGGGTTTCATTGTGGCAAGGGATTTCATGGTCCACTGGTTCAACACTATTGTCTGGCTAGGATCCTGCCAGTACTGCCAATTTGGCACGGCTGCCTCAGTGCCTGTGGGCAGAAGGTTTGGGCATCTCTTGTCAGCACCCACTTGCCCAGGCTAGGGATGGGGACCGGTGGTGGCGAGGTTTACCTGCTCAGTCGTGCTGGTGCCTCTGAGGCATCTTCTTGTTGGATCATGACCTTGTGTCAGCATAAAGAGCACAAACATAAATATTTATTCAATGAATGCACCTGTTAAGTAGTTGCAAAAATACTCAGTGTAGGAATGTGGGCTGTGGGTACAGTTGGACCTATCTGAAGTTACACTTAAACTGAGATTTGAAATATGAATATGGATTTGCTGTGAAGGCAGAAGAGATTGTTGGAACATAGAGAAGAGCCTTCTAGGCTGAGGAAGCTGTTACACATTCAATAATTTCTGAATCACTATGGCCTGTATATGTGTATGTATGTGTGTGTGTATGTCTCTAAATATACATATATATGAAATAATGTATGTGTATAAACATTTTATTCATATAATCTATAGATAATGCTTAGGAATATGAGAACTTCTATTATTTCTTTGTCCTGCCTTCTCTAGGATCTTCAGTCCACCATTTGGGAAGTATTGTAAACAGTAAGTCTTAAAGATAACTCTAAAGACATCACAAATTAGATGGAGTCATAGAAGTTGAATTTGCACCACTCAATTTTAGTGAATATTTTTTTCTGAAACTTTTCTACTCTAGCTAACAGGATAGTAGTGTTTTCTCCGACTTATCTATTTTTTCTATGTCTTTATTCCTGGCATTTCTTCTACTTCGGCTCTCTCAAATGGAGACATCTCTGGACAAATTTGGAACTATGTTTTTTGTCTTTAGGTAGATATGCTTGTGCCCCTTCTCTCTTCTATATTTTTAAAAACCCATCTCTTTAATTTCTTCTCCTCCATTTCTACTGTCCCAACTATCAACTCTGAGTCGTGATTTAAAAAAAAAATTAATATCTAAATCTCTATTCTCATTTTAAAGCTTCAATTCTGAGTTTCAAAATTATCAGTAGACATTTCTACTTCAATTAAATGTCATTGTGTTAAATCCAATGGTTAAGAAAAAATTAAAGGTACCAGGGAGAGTATGTAGAATATAAATAGAATAGGGCAGAAGCAAGAATTCTGGAGATTGTCAACGTTTATACATTGGGAAAGTATAAACTGTAAAGGAGCCTAAAATGAACTAATAGAGAATAATATGGAAAATCTGTAGAGTCATGTCACGAAGGGAAGAGAGAAGGTGGTTACTGGAAAGAGCAGGTGATGCCAAACAGTGTCAAATGCTGTATCTATGTATTTACTTTTTAAATCAAGAATAATGTCCAATCGTTATCAGTTTTAGCAAGTAGGACCTTGAGGAGATCTTCTAATCAAAGATTGGTAAGTATGGAATCAGAACTTAACAAACTATAAAGGGAATGGATGGAAAGATGTGGAAACAGTGAATAGATCTATTATTTTAGGATGGGTGGCTTTGAGGATGTCATTGATGCAATTTTAAACAAAAACATCAAGGTGAAATAAATTCAGCCTCAGATATCAGGAGGCTTCCTAAAGTGGGGCAAGTGAATTGAGTATTAAAGGACATAGTGTGTCTTAAAGATACCAGTGATGATAAGAGTGCATTCTTGAGCAAAATAACAAAAACATGAGACATCACTGAGAAATTACAGTAGAGCACAGCAGGACCAATTCCATATGCAGGCAGAGATAAGAATGGAAAGAAAATAAAGGGCTCGTTTATAAATGGTCTTATGTACCTTATTAAGAAACTTTAACTGAACAATATAAATGTTAGTATTAGTCACCATATAGTTAGTTTGTATAAGACGCTATTTTAATTTTTTTAACCTAGACTATTTATTTATTTACTTCTTCAAAAAGTGTTATATCATGTACATTAAGAATATGACCTTTGGAAACAGACTTCCTGGACAAGTTACTAAAACTAAAGTCATATATCTACTTCATAAGTTTAATGTAAGATTTATTTCAAAAAAGTGCATGTAAAGTACTTAGAAAAGCATCTGTCTGATAGTAAGCACTCAAATATCTACTGTTAGAAATATTCAAAAATTAAAAATTAATTGTGTATATTAATTAATTAATTGACAAACAAATATTTAGAAAGTAGCTTGCAGAGCATGGATAAAAGCATGTCTAGTCCCAGAGTCCATATTGTTAGCATTTGAAATTCATATAAAAATAAGAAATATAAGAAGAAGCATGTCTCCAAAGAAATTACAAATTACTTTGTTTTGGACACAGTAATTTTGAGATATCTCTGTGACTTCTACAAAGTATAGTCTGGTACACAGGTCTGCTATTCACTGCAGTGATCTGGAACATGAACAGAGACTTTAGAATTGTCAGCATATAGTTGGCATTGTTATTGAATATACGTTCTAGGTAAGATTGTTCAAAGACTTTACGTAGCACTAATGAGAATTAGGTCAGAAATGGACACTCATGGAACATCAACATGGTAAAAGGAAGAAAAGACACCATAAAGAGCCCAAGAAGAGCCCCAACCTTTGAGGTAGTCTTGTCAAATATTCTAATCTGAGTTTGATTGTGTCTCTAAATTCAACCAACCATTTATAGAAAATACAGAATGCTATTCTGTGTGGAGTGTACTAACATTTATAAAGCAAATGTATTTTGCAGGGCCTAGTTTCCAAACCCCTGTAGTTTCAGGTATAACCTAACTTTTAAAATTACGTATAGAAATGTTAAGCTTGCAAAAGACAGAAAAATTTCCCCAGGCTAAAGTCTCTGTTGTAGATAAAGAATTGTAATGCAGCAAAGTTGTTGGCTCAAGGACAGATGCCCTTGGAGCAGGTTAACCTAAAGTTACTTTATTGTTATGTAAAAATACTGAAGAAACTGCTGTAGAAAAAGACAGTATTTGCTAAGGACAAGCTTTTGTTGATGGATCGACTTAACCTTTTGCAAATTGCATTATGGAATGTCACTTTGTTATTTCACTGATGCTACCAGACTCTATTGTTAAACTATACTTAGCCATAACTCCACCTATGTTCCTTTTCTGTAACTTTCTGGCCTGGAGAATAAATACTGAGACAGAATCCCAGTCCAGTGTTAATTTCCCGAGGAGGAATGCCTCTCTCTTGAGGGTTCCAGGAGATTAACCCCTTTGGGGTTTCTCACTGCACTGAAGAAATGGGCTTTGAGTAATCCTTTCCATCTCCATCACCCAGGGGGAGAGAAGTGACAAAAGATAGTGCAGCAATTCTATATGATTCTGAATAATAGAGAATGCTGTAAGCAAAACTTAGCCTGCAGAATACTAATGATGATTCTTCCAGTTACCTTTTCAAATTAATCGCTATGGTCAGTATGGTGCAAGACAGAAAGATACAAAGCAGAAAGACTAGAGATTAAAGAACCTAAAAGATACAGTAACTGATGACAGACTACAAACGTTTTTTTGGCTTCAGCTTCAAGAACATGTTTGTAATTTTTTAAATAAAATTTATAGGACAATTGGAAATGTGACAACTGGCTGAAGATGCTGATATAAAATAATTATTGTTAATTTATAGATGTTAAAATTATTTTGTTATTATGTATTATTTTTCAGGAACATTTATCTTTCAGAGATATATGTTTATAAAATGCTACCTGATATATGGAATTTTCTTTAAAATAATAGTTTGCTAGGAAACTTGGGGATATTAAAAAATAAGATTGGCTGTGTTGACTATGGAAGCTGGATGTTGTATGCATGGAGATCAATTATATTATTGTTGATTTTCTTTTTTTTTAAAGATGACCGGTAAGGGGATCTTAACCCTTGACTTGGTGTTGTCAGCACCACGCTCAGCCAGTGAGCGAACCGGCCATCCGTATATGGGATCCGAACCTGAGGCCTTGGTGTTCTGAGCACCGCACTCTCCCGAGTGAGCCACGGGCCAGCCCTATTGTTGATTTTCGATATGTTTACTTAATGTACATTTTATATGTGTGTGCAATGTAATGTTCATATGTAATATGTGCTTAATGTAATACTTTTAAAGCAAAAAGTAAAACAAAATATCAAAGAAGAAACCTTTTTTGAGAAATAAAAGTATAACTCAAAACATAAGCTAAGGGAGGAAGAGTTTCACAAAAACAAACAAGGCTGTATAAGAGTCAAGTATGAGTAAAATATGGGTGGCTAGAATTCAGTAAATTTAACAATATTGAAACGTTTGATGACTTCGATTATTATTATTATTAACACAATATTCCCAGTCACATAATCGCACATTCTTGTCATAGTCTTTGATTTCTAATTCCCTCTCAAATCCCATATTCATTTCTGCCTCCCACAAATTGAAAGTTTTATGGGGGCTCACTCCCCTTTAACACATCTCACACATTTCAGAATGTTCTTTTCTTTCATGCATCATCTTTTCTTAGTGTTGTAATTGACATTATATCATGATTTCCCTATTGTAAAAGCATGATAATTTATCTTCTTTTCTTAAACCTTGTCCACCTTCATTGTATCCTGCAGTAGCCCTACCTAGTAGACACAGCATTTGTTATTTAACTTTTGGGAATCAAGCCCCTTCTTCTCTCTCTTGCTAGTGATTCCTCTAAGAGAAAGCATTTATGGATATGGAATGTGCCTTCCCCATCCACATTCTTCTGTGACTTTTCAGTCATATTCTAAACATATTTAAACCCAGATATGTGTGAATAAAATGATTTATTAAGGCACAATTTTTTTCCTTTAAATTTTGCTAGAGAATAATTCAAATCATTAGTTTATGAGAGTCATCAATCCATATACCAATAAATCTCTTTGCTGTGGAACCATTTCCATCCCTACACTCTCCAAAATTGAGACCTCCCTAATATCAACTTATTGATTTCTTCCTAACACAGATAAAAAAAATTCTGCTGTGATATAAAAAATGTAAATTAAAAATGCATTTTTTTTAAGTTCAAAGGCAACATAAATTTTAAAATGCTACAAAGGGTAGTACTTTACTAGAAATCACATGAATTTTATTATGCATTCTTGAATCGATTTAAATATTTTTGGACTTTGTATTTACAGTCTATGGTAATTTAATATGTATTGCACATAGACAACTTTTCTATGCCTCATTTTACAAGTTTACAGCAGAACATTCTACACAGATTTTTCACCAGCTCTGAGCCATGGGATTTTGACTGTTTAGGTAGCCCAAGTATATTGCTGCAGCAGTAACTGAAGGTTGTTTTAATTGATGATATGTGTTTTTCAATTCAGTAACATCACATTTCTGAGTTTCTCCTTCGAGTGCCCCATATCTTTCTTGCTGACACATTGCTTTCTAAGTTTTACCACACTTACACATATACTTAAATTCTTAAAACTGTTTCATCTTCTGTGAAATGGAGTTAATTCTGATGACTTCATCAATGAGTTGATATGAGCATAACTGGTTAGCACATATTATATTTACAATTGTGGCTTTTATTATTATTGATGTTCATTGATATCTGCCCTTAATTTGCCAAGTATGTTATTATACAGTTTTGGCAGCCAGAAATCTGAAAAGTCTTTATTGAACTAATATCAACATGTAATCAGGACTGCATTCCTTTCTGCAGGCTATAGTGGTAAATCCATTCCCTTGCCTTTTCCAGCTTTTAGAGACCACCTGCCATTCCTTGATTAACAGCCCCAGTCCTCCATCCATGGCCCTGTTCTGAATCTAGCACTGGAGTGTCTTCAACTCTCACTCTGACTCTGACATTCCTTTTCCGCTCTTTCAGTTATAAGAAGCCTGGGGATTACATTGTGTCCACCTGGCTAATCCAGGATAATTCCCCATCTCAAAATTCTAACTTAATCACATCTGCAAAGTCCCTTTTGTTATGTAAGTAACACATTCACAGATTTGTAGAATTAGAGTTTAGACATTTTGGGGAGCCATTATTCTGCCTACTACATTAGTTTTTCCTTTAATAATGCACAAAACTACTGACTACTTTGTTGCCTTCTTAGTCATGTATCTAGATTATTGTTTCTTAAGAGTCTTTCTACCTACATATTTTAGTTTATCTGAGTTCTCTCTGCATGTTGCATTCTTTATCATTGTAATGCTTTTCTCATGTAGAGGCAATATGGTGGCATGGTTAATTCTACTCAGTCACTTAATAGCTATTTGACATAATGCAAATGACAACTTGTCAAAGTCTCATTCTACTCATATGCAAAATAGAAAAAAGACTGTTAGTGTAATACATGTAAAATGATTATAATGCCTAGCAAGAGAAATGCTTAATAATAGTTAGATATTAAAATTATTATTGTTATTATTAGATTGTGGTAGGTAAATAGGTTTCTCTATTGTTCAATTCCATTAAACTTACTATGCAGGAAAATTAAATATTCCCTTGGCCCCAGGAGTATTATTGATTTTCTACTTTATGTCCATTTTATTTGAGCCACAATCTTCCATGCCTTACAAATAAAAGAACATTTTATTTTTCCTTGAAGAAAAAGTATTTAAATCAATTTATAATTAGGGTAGAGTCAGAATTGAGTTAGATAATTTTTCAAGCTCTACCTATACAGAGTTATATCTGGAATATATTCATATAATTTATATATCCACCACTCCCCAGTGACAGGTTTTTTTTTCATAATTGTCATCATCATCTACATCATCTACAACTAAATTTGTCTAAGTGTCATGAGACACGTTGACAACTTCCAAGATACCAAAGTGATAATATGGGCCACTTAGATAACATTATTTCATTATATTTACTACTTCAATATAGTGTCTATAGTATCTTACATAATAACTCCTTAAATGAATGTATGGATTTTCTTGTGAAGAAAATTGGATGATTGCAGGATAAGAAAAAAAATTAAAGAATCTGGTATAGGATCAGTGAGAATGTTAAGAAAAACACCAAAATGTGCTTAATACGTACTGGACACTGAATATATACTACGTGCTGCTAAGTCCTTTACTTATCAACATCAGCTTTTTTAATCCTCATCATATCCTTCATCCATCCTTCACTTCTTCATCAGCCCATCCCTTCCTCCTATCCTGGAGCTAAACTTTCATCTCCAACACACGTTATCTGTGTGATCTTGGCTAATTTATTTAAACTTGAGGAAGGTATGAAAATTATGGGTGAAAACCCTCATCTCAAACATAATCTTATAAAAACTAAATGGGATACAGTATGTACACCACTTCTATCACAATGCCTGGCATCGTTATCCATTACTTTTTTTTACTCATCTTATTTAAATTTGACCAATATAATTTTGAAAAGCTGCTGGAAGTGGTATGAGTTTTAAGAAAGATTGTGCCACTATGTACAAAGACTACTAAAAAGTAATAACAACCAATATGTATTAAATCATGATGATGTACCAAGTAGTTTCCTAAGTGCTTAATGTGTTCTCTATCAATCCTAAAAACAAACTCTTTGAGATATTCAAGGTGAAATGAGGGGTGCATGACTAAACAGCTCATAAATGGCAGAGATGAATTCTGATCTCACATGTTCTAGTCAAGAGCTTTTAACTACCATGTACCAGATCAGTGCTGATACAGAAACCTAATATTATTTAAAACTCTTACTAGATATTATTTGTTGAGATTACATTCAAGCATGCAGCATTAGTATTTGTGCTAACTTTTTAATGCTTAATGTTTATGCAAATTATTTTTTAAAAAGTAAAATAAAATGCCTATAAAAATCCTAACGATACTATATAACCCATGACATTTCCAAACTATACTTTCTAATGTATTAAATCAAAGAGAACATACTTGAATTTCTTAGAAACATAAAAGTTAATTTAAGTAACTCTGGGAAATTTTACATGGATCAACCACGAGTGGTTGTTTTAATATATTATTTTAAATTATTAAAAAAAATAATTCCTGGTGGGCCAAAAAGTTTATTCTGGCTGGGTTATTCATATCCTTAAAGTCCCCATATCACATTAGTATATAACCAAAGTAATACATATTTTGTCATAAATTAATTTTGTGTTGGTTGAAGATTCTATGTAGAAATATTTCTGTCACAATATAGAAGATAATTTCCCATTTTTTTTTTTTTTTTAATTTTGATCGCAACCCTCGGTACAGTGTGGTCTGCACCGTGCTCAGCTCAGCCAGTGAGCACACCGGCCATCCCTATATAGGATCCAAACCGTGGCCTCGGTGCTACCAACGCTGCACTCTCCCAAGTGAGCCACGGGGCCGGCCCTCCCATTTTTATTGTTATAGAAATGTAAAATACATTATACTTCACAACTGTATAGCTTGGGTGTAATTTGATTACTACATATTTATAATTACTGCAATATGATTTTAAAACCTTTTAGTAGATTTTATTTTTTAGAGCAGTTTTAGGTTCACATCAAAATTGATAAGAAGGTTCAGAGATTTCCCCTAACCCTACACATGTGTAGCCTCCCCCATTATTAACATATCCCACTAGAGTGGTGCATTTGTTACAGTTGATGAGCCTACATTGACATACCATTACCATCCGAAGTCCACAGTTTGCCTATGGGTATGGACAAATTAATGATGATATGTATCCAGCTCTGTAATATTACACAGAGTAAGTTTTTTGCCCTAAAAGTTCTCCATGCTCTGACTGTCCATAACTTCCCTCCCCACCTCCACCAAATCTTGGCAACCACTATTCTTTTTAATATCTTCATAATTTTACCTTTTCTGGAATGTCATACAGTTGGACTTGTATAATGTACAGCCTTTTCAGATTGCTTTCTCTCACTTAGTAACATGCATTTAAGTATAAATTTAATATGCATTTAATATGCATTCAAGCCATATCCATGGCTTTCCATGGTTTGATATCTCATTTCTTTTTAGAAACGAATGATATTCCATTGTCTAGATGTACCACAGTTTGTTTATTCATTCACTTTTTGTAGGACATTTTGATTACTTCCAAGTTTTGCTGATTATAAATAAAGATGTTATGCTGTGGCAAAGGTATGTAAATGAGATAAGGCGGATCAAAATGTGAATTCAACTTTAAAAAATAAATAAATAAAGCTGTTATATAAGCATCTGTGTGCAGGATTCTTGTGTGGACCTACGTTTTCAGCTTCTTTGGGTAAATATTAAGGAGTGCAATTGCTGGATCATACAGTAAGAGGATTTTTAGTTTTGTAAGAAGTCGCTGAACTGTCTTCCAAAGTGGCTGTACCATTTTACATTCCTACAAGCAATGAGTGAGAGATCCTGTTTCTCCAAATCCTCATCTGCAATTGGTGTTTCAGTGTTCTGGATTCTGGCAATTCTAATAGGTATGAAGTGCTGTCTCATTTTAAAAGGCATTTCCCTGATGACATATGATGTGGAACATTTTTTCATATACTCATTTGTCATCTGAACATCTTCTTTGGTGTGGTGCCTGTTAAGGTCTTTTGCCCACTTTTTAATTGAGTTATTTATTTTTTAACTGTTGAGTTTTAAGAGTTCTTTGTATATTTTGGATAATGGCCCTTTATCAGATATGTCTTTTGCTTATATTTTCTCCCAGTCTGTGCCTTGTCTTTTTATGCTCTTGACAATGACTTTTGCAGAGCAAAATATGCTGATATATAATGAAGCTCAGTTCTTAATTCTTTCTTTCATTAATTGTGTCTTTGGTGTTGTACCTAAAATAATATGGCCAAACTTAAGCTCATCTGGACTTTCTCCTATTTTTTCAAAGAGTGTGACAGTTTTGCATTTTACATTTAAGTCTATGATTCAATTTGAGTTAATTTGTGTGAAGAGATGAAGGCTGTGTTTGGATTCTTTTTTTTTTTTTGCATGTAGATGTCCAGTTGTTCCAGGGTAATTGGTTGAAAAGATTATCTTTACTCCTTGGATTGCCTTTGCTTCTATGTCAATGATCAGTTTACTCTATTTACGTCTGTCTACTTCTAGGCTTTTAATTCTATTCTGTTGAACTAAGTGTCTATTAATTTGCCGGTGCCACACTGTCTTGATTACTGTAGCCCTATAAGACAACATAGGGTAGTATCCATCTTCTGATTTTACTCTTCTCCATCAATATTGTGTTGGAGAAGACAACTATTCTGAGTCTTTTGCACTTCTATATAAACTTTAAAATCATTTGTTGACATTCACAAAATAACTTGCCAAAATTTTGATAAGGATTACACAAAATTTTAGATCATATTGGAAAAAACTGACATCTTGATAATACTGAGTTTTCCTATCCATGAACATAAAATAGCTTTCCATTTATTTGGTTCTTTGATTTCTTTCATCAGAGTTTTATAGTTTTCCTCATATAGATCTAGCACATCTTTAGTTAGATTTTTCCATAATTATTTCATTTTGGGGGTGCTAATGTAAGTGGTATTGCATTTTTAATTACAAATTTCACTTGTTTGTTACTGTCATATAGGAATGTAATTGGCTTTTCTGTATCAACCTTACATTCTGCAACCTTGCTTCTTAGTTCCAGGATTTCTTATCCTGGGAATCACTTATTAATTCCAGGAATTATTTTGTTTATCCTTTGAAATCTTCTACATAGACAATCACGTTAACTGTGAACAAAGACAGCTTATTTCCTCCTTCCCGATCTGTATTCTTTTTCTTCTTCTTTTTATTTTTTGTCTTCTTCTATTACCTAGGCTTTTCAGTACATTGTTGAAAAGCAGTGCAGAGAGACTACAACCTTGCCTTATTCCTGATCTTAGTGGAAAAGCTTTGAGTTTCTCATCATCACGTAAGATGTTAGCTGTAGGTTTTGTTGATATTCTTTAACAAGTTGAGGAAGTTCCTCTCCTTTACTAGTTTGCTGAGAGGTTTTTTTTATGATATTTGTAGGTTGTGCAGTTTATGTCATCTTGCGTTTTTTCTTAGTAAGTCTGGTTATAGGTTTATTTATTTCAGTGATCTTTTCAAAGAACTGACTTTTGTTATTGTTGATTTTCTCCATTGATTTTCTGTTTTCAATTTAAATACATTCTGCTTAATCTTCCTTTTTCTTCTTTTGGATTTACTTTGCTCTTGTTTTTCTATTTTCCTAAGGTAGAGGCTTAGAGGATGGATTTTAGAACTTTCTTCCTTTCTAATATATGCATTCAATGCTATACATTTTACTGTATGCACTGCTTACACTGAATCTGTTTTTGAGTAGTGTTTTTGTTCTTATTTAGCTTAAAATATTTTAAATTCATCTTAAGATTTCTTCTTTGACCCCTCTGTTATTCACAAGTGCATTGTTAAATCTCCAATATTTTGGAACTTCCCAGCCATCTTTCTGTTATTGATTTCTAGTTTAATTCTATTGTGGTCTGAAAGCAGACATTGTATGATTTCTATTTTTAAAAATTTGTTAAGGCTTGTCTTATGGCCCAGAAAGGAGTTTGTCTTTTTGAATTTTCCGTGTGAGCTTGAGAAAAGTGTGTATTGTTCTGCTGTTAGAATGAAATAGTCTATAGATGTTTATTACAGCTAGTTGATTGATGGTGTTGTTGAATTCAACTCTGTATTTACTGTTCTTTCGCCTGCTGGATCTGTCCATTTCTGATAGAAGAGTATTGAAATCTCCAACTATAATACTGGATTAATCTATCTCTCCTTGTACTTCTACAAGTTTTTGCCTTATAAATTTTGTTGTTATGCACATACACATTAGGGATTGCTTTGTCTTCGGGAGAACCGACTCTTTTATCATTTCACAATGCCTTCTCTATCCCAGGTAGCTTCTCTTGCTCTGAAGTCTGCTGTGTCTGAAATTAATACAGCTACTTCTGCTTTTTATGGATTAGTGTTAACATGGTAGATTTTTCTCCATCCATTTACTTTTAATGTATACATGTTTTTATATTAAGTGGGTTTCCTTTAGGTAACATATAGTTGGGCTTTTAATTTTTTATGTACTTTGATAATCTATGCCTTTTAGTTGATGCATTTTGACCATTAACATTCAAAGTGATTATGAATATGGTGGATTAACATCTACCATATTTGTTATTACTTTCTTTTTCTATTTGTTATTACTTTCTATTTCTTGACCTTAATCTTTGTTCCTATTTTTATCTTTCACTCTTTTTTTCTGCCTTTTGTGGTTTTAATTGAGCATTTTATATAGTTATGGTCTATCAGTTATACATACATACATATATATATATATATATATATATATATATTTATTTATTTTAGTTCTTTTGGGATTGCTCTAGAGTTTGGAAGGTACAATTACAACTAATCCAAGTCCACTCTGAAGTAACACTATGCTGCTTCATGGATAGTGTGAATAACTCATAGTAACAAAAATAATCCTAATTCTTTTCTCATTTCCCTTTGTATCATTTGTATCATTCATTTTACTTATACAAAAGATAAATAAGCATATACATATACACATTAAAAATACATAATCAAATACATTGCTTCAATTGTTTTGAACAAACTGTTAACTATAAGATTGAGGATACAAAATGATGATTGTTGTGATTCTTTTAATTAATAGGCTTTATTTTTATACCAGTTGTACATTTACATAAAAAATGAGCAGTAAGTACAGACAGATCGCATACCCTTTCCACACACAATTTCTCCTATTATTAACACTTTACATTAGAGTAGAGCATTTGTTACAATTATAAACCCTTATTAATGCATTATTATTAGCTAAAGCTTACATTGGGATTCCCTCTTTGTGCTGTACAGTTCTATGGGTTTTGTCAAATACATAATGTCAAGTATTCTCCGTTATAAATCATACAGAATACTTACCACCATAAAAATGCTCTGTGATCTACCTGTTCATCCCTCCCTCCCTAATCTTCTAAAACCCTGGCAACCACTGATCTTCCCCCCCCCCATTACCTCAAATATTTATCATTTCTTTGTATTGGAAACATTTAAAATCCTCTTTTATAGGTAATTAAAAGGATTCAATAATTGTTTTTAATTAGAGTCACTATTTCTTCTCCATTGCTTTTCTTTTCTTTATGTATATCTGAGTTTTTGATCTATATGATTTTTCTTCTCTCTAAAAAACCTTCTTCCAAGATTTCTTACAAAGCAAGTATACTGGCAACAAATACCCTTAATTTGAAGGGTAATTCTATAGGATGCAGAATTCTAGGTTAATGATGTTTTTCTCTCAACCCTTTAAGTGTTTTACTCCATTCTTGTTTTTCCTACATGGTTTCTGAGAAGCCAAATGCAATTCTTATCTTTGCTCCTCTGTAGGTAATGTTTCTTTCCTCTGGCTTCTTTCAGGTTTCTTTCTTCCTTTTTTAAATCCCTGATTTTCTGTAGTTTGCAAATGACATGCTGAGGTGAAGTTTTTTGGCATTTATTCTGTTTGGTGTTCTCTGAGCTTCATGAATCTGTAATTTGGTGTCTAACATTAATTGAGGAAATTTTTGTTCGTTAATATTTCTTGTTTCTTCTGTTCATTTCTCTCTTTCTTATCTTTCTGGTATGCATATTGTACATATGCTATGCCTTTTGTGGTTGTCTCACAGTTTGTGGATATTCTATTTGTGGTGTTTTTTTCAGTCTTTGTTCTGTTTGCATTTTCATTTTGGAAATTGCTCTTGTGATATCCTCAATTTCAAATAGTCTTCTCAACCAAGTTCAGTCTACTAATAAGACTGTCAAAAGTATTCTACACTACTGTTGTAGTGTTCTTAATCTCTAGCATTATTTTTTAGTTCTATCTTAGAACTAAAGATATTTATTTCTCTCTATATGTTGTTCATTTGTCCTTGCTTGCTATCCACTTTATCCATTAGAGCCCTTAGCATATCCATCATAGTTGTTTTAAACTTCCAGTCTGTTATTTCCATTACCTCTGCTATATCTGAATCTAGCTGTGATGCTTTATCTGTCTCTTCAAATTATGTTGTTGTTGTTGTTGTTGGGTTTGTGTGTGTGTCTTTTATTTTGTGGTGCAATTTTTTCTTGATAGCTTGACATGATTTACTGGGTAAGAGGAAATGCTATAAATAGGCCTTTAGTAATGTGATGGTAAGTTGTGGTAGGGGCAGAAGAAGTAATTTTTAATCCTGTGATTAGGTCTCAGTCTTTTACTGAGCTTGTGCCTCTGGCTTGTGAACTTCACATATGCTTCTCAGCTTCTGTTGTGGTGGTGGTGGTGGTTGTTCTATGTTCTCCTAGGTCGGGCGGGATGGCTAGAGTGGGCTGGAGTATGGCATTTCCCTTCTCCTGTGTGGGAGGCTACAGGGAGCTGGAGTTCTGTATTTCCCTTCCCCAAGATTAAGTATGCTCTGACAAAACCCCAACATGTTAGGTTCTTCTTAAACAGTTTCTTCTGAGGGCAAGCCTTGTTAAGAACAGCAAACTGCTCTGGAGTATATTCAAATGGTTTCATTTACCATCCCATTGCTGTAAGCATGAATGAATTTTTCTCTGATATTCACTGTGAGAACTTGGTAAAGCTTCTGGAGGTAAAAGTCACAAATATGTGGGAACTCCAGATAACTGGGTCCCTCTGGAGTTCTTAGCTCTCAGACTCTTCGAACATGAGCCTCCAGCAATTTATCAATTATAGTGTAGGTTTCTGTAACCTGACACTTGTTCCTATGGAAGTTTCTGCCTATGGGTTTCTGTTCTGATCAGTTGTGAGCAATTTGATTGTTTTTTACTTTTAATATAAATGCCTCTACATGGGTAATACACCTGTACATTTGCTGTATTTTTAAATAAATTATATAGATACATGGGAACTATTCAGTTGTTTGCTCAAGCAATTTTCAGAGTGGAAGTTATAAGTACCATTTAGTCAATACCATGCACATTTTATTTATTTTCATGGTCAAATGGCTAGATGATTTGATATTCCTTTTTCCCTGTCCCTTTTTGTAGATCAAATTTAACAGATCTTTGGGATAAAGGTTGTACTTCAAATATTTGGTTACACAGGATGAGTCAAATAAACCAACGAATATGATCTTACTCAGCATGGAGATCCATTTTTTACAGTATCCACAATGGCAAAATCTTATAAAATTCCATTTCAAGGCTATCAAATTTAATCAACCAGGCACTTTTGAGCCAAAAACTTGTACTCTCTACATCTTAAGTAGGTCACGGGAATAGAATGCAGACTCTGTCTGTTTCCTTTTTTAAAAAAATCTTATTTTGGTCATATAAATAAGTGAAGCAAAAGATTACCCTGAGCCAGATTGCTTTTTTCTCTCACTCTTAAAGTGCCCTACTCATTTCTGTCTCCTGACTCTTCTCATATAATCCTGTCAATACACACACTTAACGTCAATTGAGTAAGAAAGTGTATGGTACCATTTTGATTTATATTTCTCTGAGGTAAACAAAAGACCTCATGTTTTACAGAAGCTGATAGGTATATGCAGTTTTTAGAAGGCTGGCTCCTTAATTTTCAGTCATTATTTATATTTTCTGTCATCTCTGTTTCTCTATTTCTCTCTCCTTTTCTTTCTCTTACACAACACAGATAATGCTAGAGTCAGACATTAGTCAGTTGAGATATCAGTTCTGCCACTCACTCGTGGTGAGACTGTAAAAAGTTATTTAAAAACTCTGAAGCTCATTTTCTTCATCAGTGAGTTAGGGATAAACACACTCATGTATATAGTTACTGTGAGTGTATAATGAAGGAACATCTGTAAAATCATATTATTTAGGCTTGCACAATATTGTATAGAAAGAACTATTATATATGACCATAGTTTCCAGATTATTAACCTTTATTTTATAGTACAGAATATTTTTGTTTAGTAGGTCTATAATTTATAAACATATATTTAAATCTCCACAAATATGTATTAACTACTACCAAAAAATTGGACTATTTAATCTGAGAAAGGAAGAGTTAAGAAAGGGGAAGGGCTAACAAGTAACTCACTGCAATTCTATTTGGGATTTGATGACTGAATAAATGACCTGAATAAATGACCTCAATGAGACCATGCAATTATCTTCAAACAAATTTCTTTACAAACATATTTATGACATTTACTAATGGAAAAAAAAGTGTTCTTATCTATAAAATAATTCAATAGGATCTTTCTGCTCAGATTAAATTGAGAATTGTAAATGAACTAGAATTTATGCATTTAGGGGGCATGGCTGGTCGAGAATAGAGGTAGCCACATAAACATGTTCTGTTTGATAATTAACAGTACATAAAATGCAAGAGTACCCAAACCAAAATTGCTCCATTTAATAAACTGTTTCTTTGGCAGATGACCTTAATCCAGATCCTCTATCTCTATTTTCTCAGTGACCTTGAACATGGCAAAGAACCTTTTGGAGCCTTTGGGATTTGTTCTGAGTATTCAAATGTACATATATGAAACATCGGCTTTATAATACATACTCAAAATAAAAACTGGTTGTTGTAATAAATTTTATTAAACTTAAACTGAAATATGTCCCGATGCAGTGAACAAAAAGGGATGTTTTGTTGGATGTTGCATGTCTGGGAATGATGTGTGATGTGTGTTTTTGGCTAGATAATTCAACCTTTTGTGTTAACATAGCATCTAATCTCGCTCTCTCTCTCTCTCTCTCTCTCTCTCTCTCTCTCTCTCATCTATCTATCTGTCATACCTTACCATAGGTTACTGCATATTACTGGCAGTAATATTTTTCCTTAACTTCTCTTTTTATTTTTATTAAAGTCACTGGGAAAATCAATGTTGTAATATTCAGATATTTCCACTTCATAATTCCACAAGTTATGAGCCTTTTCTTACAAAAAGAATCATCTGTAAACTGTTAAGTACCTGACAACTATTTTTTGAAAGAATCACATGACACATTTCCAAATAATGACTATCTTATTATGAAAGTTAAAAAAAATTTGCAGTGATGTACATATATCATACTAGGTTTTTGGTTTTTTTTATAGAAAAAAATGACTTAAAAAGCAAACCAAAAGTCTTCTTTCTTCCTTATTTTGACTGCTAAATTGTGTAAACTATTGAACTTTTCAATTGAACACAGCCTCCAGATGGACTCCTAAAGTAACAAGCTCTCTTACTATTTTGGTTTATGTTATAAAAGTCAATATATATTTTTAGCATAGGTAAGATTGTCCTTTCATATTATATATTATACTAGTGTGAGAGAAGGCAGAAGAGGGAGGAAAAGGAACTATAATATGTAGAGAACCTACTAGGTGCTAGACCTTCATTACCTAACGTGGTAGCAACTAGCCAGTTGAAGCTATTGAACAATTGAAATATAGCTACTGGCAAGTGTTTTGTAAAGATGAATATACTAATTATCCTGATTTGACCATCACTCACTGTAACTGGTATTGATATTTAACTCTGTACCCCACAAATATATATATGTGCAAATTATGTTTCAATTAAAAAACACATGAACAGGGCCGACCCCATGGCTCACTCGGGAGAGTGCGGCGCTGGGAGCGCAGCAGCGAAGTGCCCAGACAGCGGGTTCGGATCCTGTATAGAGATGGCCGGTGCGCTCACTGGCTGAGCGCAGTGCAGACACCAAGCCAAGGGTTACGATCTCCTTACTGGTCACACTCACACACACACAAAAACAAAAACAAATGAACAAACAAAAAATCAAATTGTGATATGCTGTAAATGCAGCACACACACTGAATTTTGAAGACAATATAAAAACAAACAGATGGAATGTATAACATTAATATTTTATATTTATTACATTTTGAAGTGATAATGTTTTGGATACATTAAGTTAAATGAAATATATTATTATAGTTACTTTTACCTGTTCCTTTTTACTCTTTTTGTTGTGTTTATTAAAAAATTATAAATTACATTTATGCTTTGAGTTTGTGATTCATATTTTATTTCTATTGGACAGAACTATGCTAGACACTTTACAATAACATCTTGAATTATGGATGAACATGTTTCCCTACTTGTATCATAGAGCTTGGGAATTTGGCAGTTAAGATTCTGCTTGCATTAGTTTTATACTGCTACATAACAAAATACCACAGACTTAGTGACTTAAACCACAACCCATTTATGACCTCACATTTCTGTATGTCACAAGTTCAGGTGTGGTTTGACTGGATTCTCTGCTCCAGGTCTCACTCTCAAGGTGTTACACCGGTGGTGCACTAATATAGAGGCTGTGAAGAAGAATCCACTTCAAGCTCATCCAGGTTGATGGCAGAATCCACTCTCCTGGAGGTCTATCTCAGATTCTAGAAGCCCACTGCTGCCATGTGACCCCAACATCTTCCAAGCCAGAAATGAGAAGTTGAATCTTTCCTGTATTTTGAGTCATGTTTTCTTCCTGTTTCTGACCTCTAAATCCAGATTTGAAGATTCATGTTACTAGGTCAGGTCCACCTGGGTAATCTCCCTTTTGATTAAATCAACGTCGACTTCTTAGTAGCCTAAATTACTTTTGCAAAGTTCTTTTTGCCATTTAATATAATCACAGGAATAATATCCCATTATATTGCAAGTCTTCTCACATTCAAAGGGAGGGAATTATGCAAAGATGAGAATCATTGCAGCTGTAGGGAGCATGTTAGAGATCTGCCTACCACATAGCTCATATTCATATTATACAATGTAGAAAAATAAGTCATATACGTGCATAAGAACAGGTTTTTCTTTTCTTTGTTGTATAATCCCTGTTTTGAAAAATTTTTTTAAGGGTTTAATGTCTTTATTCTACTTAACTCACTCTACCTATATTGACAATTTCTACATGCGTTCACTATCATTGTACCATTTTGCACAGAAGAAATTAAATGACATTAGCTCGGATTCCAAAATACCAGTTTATAAACTGAACACTTGAAAAACAGCAACAGAGAGAAAAGTGTGTGAGCCACTTCCAAAGTGGATAGAACTGTTGATCAAGTCATTTAAAGTGTGGTTGACTTTTCTCATGCTCTGTAGATTGTATGTAAAGGTTTTGAAGAAGAAAAGAAGTGGCTGTTGAGTGTGTGTGTCTAAACATACTTCATTTCAAAACAATTTTTAATTCACAGAGGAAATTGTATATTACTCACCATGATGTTTTCAAGTATGTAAACATTGTGGAATGACTAAATCTAGGTATTTAACATATGCATTACATCATATGGTTATCACTTTTGTGATGAGAACACTTTACACCCACTCTTTTACCATTTTTCAAAAATACAATATATTTTTAACTATAGATATCAAGTAGTACAATAGGTCTTTTGAATTTATTCCTCTTATGTAACCATAATTTTGTACCTTTTGACCAATCTCTTATCAAATTATCTCAACCCATCAATCACCCAAGCCCCTGATAAAGACCATTGTGTTCTCTATTACTGTGACATCAACTTTTTAAAATTTCACGTGAAAGCAATATCATGCACTATTTGTCTTCTCGTGCCTGGATTACCTCACTCAGCACAATGCCCTCTGGATTTATCCATGTTGTAGCAAATGACAGGATTTCCCTCTTTTTATGGCTAAATTTTCTTCTGTGATTATATATATATATATATATATATATATATATATATATATATATATACCATGTTTTCTTTATCCATTCATTCATTGATAAACACAGGTTGATTTCATATCTTGCCTACTGTGAATAATGCTGCAATAAACATGGAAATTCAAGTATCTCTTTGACACACTGATTTATTTTCCTTTGTATACATACCCAGTAGTGAGTTGGCTAGATCATATCGTAACTATAATTTTGTTTTTTTGAGAAACCTCTATACTGTTTTTTCATAATGACTGTCCTAATTTAGGAAATGACTTTTTGCCAAATCTTCAACATTCCCAAGGAAGAGGCAGGGACAGAATATGCTCCTATATCATTAATTTTTATTATAGTATGGCATACACTCTCATATATTCATCTAGGTCTTCTTTTTAATTAGGTTGCATACTTAAAAGTGTGGGTATAATAAAATAAAATTAGGTCAATTTACCCTGGAACCTTTCTTAAAAAGAGATATTTGTGAACAACAGATACATTTGTTTCCATTTCTCTTTCCATTGTCTGGCTTAATAATGGCAAAACATCCTAAATTTTGTTTTACCAATAAACCCATGCATATGGCCTTGGCATACACTATTACAGTGTTTGTCTCCAAAGAGCTGATTATACGGTTTATTCTTTTTGTTACCACTGCCTATAATCCATGCCTCACACAATTTTGCACATCTAGTCTCATCTTATTCAGGTTTAAGAAGAACTACTCATTCTGGTTTGCTCCTAACTTTCCCAGTTCTAGAACTAGAAGTCCTGCCTTTTGTGAAACCCCACAGTCATGGGGAAACTGGACAGTTAGCCTCACGAAGTCTCCATCAAATGACATGTCCTGAGAGAGAAATTCCCCTTTCCTCTGACCAAAGTAGTTATCCCACTCCAAAGTCAGTCTCTATCATAAGCTTGTTTCATTCTACTCAACGAAACTATCATTATGCGACATTAATTTGCTTAGGTAGTTATGCATATGCTGAGTAGTATTTCATTGTGTATATATACCACACATATTTTTTAAAAAGACACAAAGAAGTGGTATGGACCAAAGTAAAACAGGGCAAGTTGAATAGGGAATACCAAAATAGGGAGTTGCTATTTTAAAAAGTCTCAGGAGAACTTCCTCAGTAAGGTTGACATTTGAGTAGAGACCCAAAAGGAGTGAGAATATGATTCATGTAGGTACATGGAGAAAGAATATAATAAGCAAAGGAAAATGAACAAAGTAAAGAAAAAGTCTTACGCATTTTCTAGATATTGAGCAAACAGCAACATGAATGGAAATAAATAAGCATTTATTGTAGTAGGAGAAGAAGAATTAAGAGAGTTAGGACTATTGCTATGATGCAAAGTTATTGGAGAAGTGACCTGAGGGATTTGTCATTATATCCCCTGGGTAGCTTATCTTTTATTTATTATTTTATTAAAATGTGTTATTTATTATGTGATTAGGAAGAAAAATGAAATATACAGTAAAGTTGAGATATAAGAAATACTGACCTGTAAAATATACTGACCTACAAATCCAGTGATAAGAACTGTACATATGCTGTATATGTATTTCTTTCTTGTGAGTTGTATTTTTATTAATATGATTAATTATGTATCTATGAGTTTACATGTAAAATATATAAATTGGGTTTGTATTCCCTCTACAATTTGTATAAAGCTTGTTTTTGCACTAAAATTCAGTGTAGTAAAATTTCCATTACAGTCGATTGATTTTGACAGCATATATTTTAATACTCCTTATTAACAACCCCTTATGATTTGCATATATGATGGTTTAGAGTATTCAATGTAATAAATAATGTAAGTAAAAGCAAAAGCTTGTCTGTATATACACACATAGTGAATATTTTAAATTACTTCTTTAGCATAGATTAAAAGAAACTGTTTCACCTCTGGTAGAATAACAATGTTGATGCTCCCAATTCTCTAGTTACTTTGTACAATTTGAATGCCTACTAGCATTGGCGAATACCTTAATTACCTTATACATATCTACACTATGTCAAATTCCAATCTCTGATTTCTCTAAGCACTAAATTTCATGCTCAAATTTAAAGGGCTCAGGTGACTAGGCCAGGCCCATCTGAATACTCTGAATGTAACCAGATTTGGGACCTTAATTACATCTTAATTACATTTTCAAAGTCCCTTCCAACAACGCCTATATTAGTGATGGATAGAATAAACAGGAGAAAGTATGCATATACCAGGGGCTGTAAATTTTGGAGTCATTTTAGAATTCTGCCTACCAAAGATATATTTTGATGCATGTATAGATATGCATTCATATGTAGGTATCACCACATTCAGGATAGTTAATATATAGATTAAAAGCTTCCTCTTTGTAGACCTACTTTGTAATTCCTTACTCCTGCCCCTTCCTGACCACTCTACGTGTTCCAACCCTATGAAACTACTGATATGCTTTTTTGTCACTATGGTTAATTTGTTTTGTCTAGAATTTTACGTAAATGGAATCATACAATATGTGCTTTTTTTGGTCTAATCTTTCTCACCTAGAATATCTAATTTAAGATTCATATATGTTATATGTATTAATAGTTTTTTGTAGCTGAATTGATTTAACTTCTATATTTTAGGAAAATAATCATTTTGAGTTAATTTTGAATATGATGTGAGGTATGAATTGAAGTTTATTTGTTTTAGCATATGGATATCCAACTGTTTTAGCATAGCGGGACTGTCCTATCTCCACCAATTCCTTTGCATCTTTATCGAAAATCTGTTGAATATATGTGAACAAGTCTATTTATGTACAGTCTATTCTGTTCCACTGATCTACTCCTCTGTCTTTACACCATTGCCATACTGTCTTAATTATCATAGCTTTGTGGTAATTCTTGAAGTCAGATAAAATATACCCTCTAAATTTATTTTTTTAAAGCTGTTTTCTTTTTAAAGCCTATTAATATCTTCAAACAAGCCTGTTATAATTTCAATTGAGTTTGTGTTGAACCTGTAGATCAATTATAGGAATATTAAAATCCTCTTAATATTGAGCCCTCGGATCTATGAAAACTGTCTCTCTATTTTTGTCTTTTTAATTTGAGTCAGGTTTATTTTTGTAGTTTTCAGTATATACAGTTCTTTCAAATTTTTGAGTTTTAGTCCCTAGGAATATTGTACTTCCATTGCTATAGTAAGTGGTAGTTTTATTTTAATTCTGATTGAATTAAATTGAATTAAATTACAACTAAATTTTTTTTATTGATTTTGTATCTTGCAACTAAATTAAATAATTAGTTCTAGAAGATTTTTTAAAATGTAGAATCATAGGATTTTCTACATATATGATAATGTCACCTGTGATAAAACTTTACCTCCTTTCTAATATGATGCCTTTTATATTTTTTCTTGCCTTATTACACTGATTATAACCTTCATTATCATGATGAATGGAAGCGGTAAGAGAAGACATTCTTGATTTGTGGCTTCTGTTAAACATTTGGTTTAGGATTAACTATGAGGTTAGCCAAAGGTTTCTCTGAAATTTCCTTTCTCAGAATGAGGAAACTCCCAGCTAGTCCTAGCATGCAGAGATTATTTATCAGGAATGGACCTTGGAATTTCTAAATATTTCTTCTTCATCTATTGAAATGATCATAGTACTTATTTTCCCGCTATGAGTTTGTAAAATATGATGATATATAAATTTTCAAATGTTAGAACAGCCTTACTTTTCTGTAATAAACCCACTTTGTCATGGTGTATTAACATTTGATTTTGTCAAAGGACTAAATTTTGGTTTTGTTAATTTCTATTGTTAGTATTACTATTAATCTATTGTTTTTCTATTTTTCTTTTTACTGATTTTGTTAACCTTTATTAACATTCTCTATCACTGATTTTAAGGAATTTAACATTTATGTGATTTTGTGTAGTTTTTTTCATGTTTCTTGTACTTGGGCTTTGCTGAAATTTTGGCTCTGTTGGTTAAGCGTTTTTAATAAGACATGGAAAGATTACAACCATTATTTCTCAAATATTTCTCTGCCTCTCCTTTCTATTCTCCTTTGTAAGCCCAAATTATATATATACTATGTATGATCACGTAAAGATGTCCCACGACTCACTAATAATCAGTTTATTAATTTTCAGGCTTTTCTTTTTATCTATAGTTTATTTTAGATAGTTTCTGTTGCTTTAACTTTAGGTTGACTCATTTTATTGTGGCTTTAGTTTTTGTTTTGTTTCCTGCAGTTTTTAATCTTCTATTTATTTCACAGATTGTATATTTTTTGTATCTTGCATTTTTTATCTTTAGAAGTTTAATTTGGCCTTTTTAATACCTTTGTATCTACTCATATGCTCAATTTTTCATCTACCTTGTTGAACATATGAATTCTAATTATAACAAGTCTTCTGATATCTCTACCAAGTCTACAATGTTATTTCTAGGTATAATTCTGTTGATTTTTCTCCTTGTCAGTGGTCATATTTCTCTGCTTTTGAATGCCTGTTTAATTTTAATCAGAGGTCATATATTGTGGCTTTCCTTATTTTCACCTGCTAGCTGCTGGATATTTATATATTCACAAGAGTATTATTGAGCTTTGTTTTGAGTCACAGATAAATTTCTTGGAAAAAGTTTGTTTCTTCCAAGGCTTATTTTTAAGCTTTGTTATACAGAACCCAAGAACCTATCAATCTGTTGCGAAGTTTTGCCACTACTGTGTCGATACCCTTCTGAATACTCTATTTGATGCCCTGTGATGTATGGTTTTCCATTCAAAGTGATAGGAACTGGGAAATTCTCCACTTTCTGGGAGCACAAGCGATTGTTTCCTCTGCTTCTTTTGAGGGGTATTTTCTCTGGTCTTGTATAGTTTTTTTCACACTGAGATGCTGGTCAGTTCTCAGCTAAAATCTTGACAGAGAACTGTGGATCTCTCTCCCTCTCTCTCTCCTTCTCCCCCCCATCCCTCCCTTCCTCTATTTTCTACTGTGCTTTTCCTGCAAGTACTATGTGACTTGTCAGATATCATTCTCAGCTTTTTCTCCTAAAGTAGAAAGATTCTTGGGCTCCACCTTGATTTCCTCTTCCTGAATTAAAGCCAAAAATCAATTTCCAGGTAGTATGCTGGGGACCATAACACATCCCTTCTGTTTCTTCTTTCCCAGGAAAAACTCTCCTGTATTTCCTAATATATAGTGTCTGAAATCTTAAGATCTAGTATTTTAGTTTGAAATTTTTTTCTGGATATTTAAGTGTTTCAAGCACAAGAATTCATTCAATTCCTGTTGTTCTATCTTGGCCTGTAAATCGAGTAGAAATACACTTCATGTGTAATCTTAAGAACTAAAGATAGAGGCATCAGCTGCTGCAGATTCTTTGTATTCATGGGCAAAGTAACAAAGTAAAACTGTTAATCATATCTCATGCTTACCATATCAATGATGTACCAGTATTCCACATAAAGTGTTATAATTAGTGGGTGTTTTATATATTACTCTTTAAACAATGCCACTGGATTCAAGCAGATGTGTACATGTAAGATGTAAAAGAAAACAAAAAAATATATATTACAATTTAAAAATATATCAGAAATTTAATCACCTGAAATTGGTCAATGTAAAACCAATTGAAATTATCAACAAATTTATTTGAAAATATAAACCAACATAACAGATGTCGAAGTTGGAAGGAACTTTGTTAAAACTCATCAGAGAAAATGGGAAGAAGAAAAGTTCACTTTAATTCCATTGGGTAACATAAAAATACATTTTTACTGTCAGATTATTTGCAAGTTATATTTAAAGAAACCATCTCTGTGAATATTTATGTGCTGTGAACATGATTCCTTTTCTAGTAGTCAGAAATTTGTGTTCAGCTGTCACTCACAGCGGCTACTTCAAGACTTCTTACTTTAAAAAAGTCATTGAAAGTTTTAGCATCTTTCTTCAAGGACAGCCTTTTGTAGGATGCCAAAGAGCAAGAGCACCCAGGAAAAACACACAACAGATCTTTATGTTCCATTTTTTGAGGAAAGTAACCTAATAACAACCCTTAAAATTTTGAATTATTACTTGCATGCTATGTTTTTGGGGGAGGGTGGGGTGAAGCTTGAATTTAGATAATATTTGAGAATATAGGGTATCACAAGAAGAAGCTTATATGGTTTTTTTGTTTAACACCAAGAAAATATTTAATATTTAAAAAATTAAATGAAAATTTCGTGTTGTCTTTTTTCTCAAGTTAAGGGGAGTTAGTTCATAAATCTGAGATTTAGATCTTTCATTTAAAATAAGTATTGTAAGTACCATATTGGATTTCTCTGACAATTTTTTAAGCATTTACTTTTTAAAAAAATTTTAGAATGGTTCTTGATTCACAGAAAAGTTACAGATATACAGAGTGTTTTTACACCCAACACCCAGTTTCCTTATTATTAGCATTTTAAATTAGTATGTTAATTACAGTTAATGAACCAAAACTAATACAGTCTTATTAACTAAAAGCCACACTATGTTCATATTTCCTTAGATTTTACCTAGTGTCAGTTTTACATACCAGGATCTCATTTAGGCTACCACATTATATTTAGTTATTATGTCTCTTTAGGCTAGTCTGTGACACTTTTTCAAGCATTTCTTGTTTTTGATCTTGACAGTTTTGAAGAGGACTGGTCATATATTTGCAGGTATCCTTCTTTTGGTAACTTTCTCATGTTTAGAGTGATTTTATGTTTTTTTTTTTCCTTTGGAGGAAGATAATAAAGTGATGACATTGTTATCACATCATTTCATGTACATTCCATCAACTTGACATCACTGCTGATCTTGACTTTGATCAACTGCCTGAGGTATTGTTTCTTAGGTTCCTCCACTGGAAATCTGTCATTTTCCCATCTTTTTATATTTACTCTTGGAAAGAAAGTCACTATGTGTAGCCCACATTTAAGGAGTGGCAGTTATGAACCATAACCTAGAATGACAGTATTTACATAAATAGTTTGGTATTCCTCCTCATGGGGATTTTTTCCTCCATATATATTTATATACTAAATTATTTATTATATCACTATGAAGTCATGATATTCATTTTACACTTTGGGCTGTAATTCATTATGGCATTATTTATTTTGCTACTCAAATTGTTGCAGCTTTTATCATTGGGAGCTCTTTCACCTTGTCCCTATGCACCTTTGTCATACCCCCATTATTGTGTGTGGTTTTTCTTTGTTGTTGTTTTTGTTTGTTTTATATATATATATATATATATATATATAGTTTGTTTGTTTGATTTGAATACTTTATTACTTTCTGAAAATGCAAGATTCTCCGGGCTTTTCTTGTGTATTTCATGGTCCAGTCCTTGAATCACCAGTTACTCCATGGAGCCATTCACTTTTTACTGGAGAAAAATATCAGAAATCAAAATCTGATGCTAGCTGTAGCTCATTGCTATGGGACAGCCAATGGTTCTAGGCCCTTTCAATTGACAAAGTAAGGAAATATATATGTTAATTCTAACTCACGTATATACACACTATCACCTATCTAAATGTACATAAAACTAAACATGAGTTGATACTGATAGCTCTAACTCTAATCTATTACTGCATAGATCATTCCAGTGTTCTTATCTTGCTGGTTTGTAACCTCTCACTGTAACAGGGAGAAAGCTGGATTGTATAGCATGACTGTGACCAGCTTTGAAAGAAACTTTCAAACCTATTTTTCAGTGTGGATGTATCAGGTACATAATTTACTAAATTATTCAACTCAAGTGTACATGACTAGTGGTTCCAGAATTGTTAACACATACACTGTTGGGATAAGTTATGTTCTTGTACAGTGTAGTGTCATGTACAGATTTTTTCTTTTAATCTTCCAGGCCCTACTCATCTCCAAAATTACTTAGGTCAGTACTATTTTCTGCATTGTCTTTGGGTAGGTTTCTTCGTGTGTTGGTAAATACAGTTAGATTCTTTATCACTCTCTGAATTTCATCCTGGAAACCCCTAACTTTCTTTTTAATTTTTTTTTTTTTTTGTATTTTGCATATGTCAGCATTCATACTCAGTGCTTCAAAGTGCTCTAGGTTTTGACAACTGCATAGTGCTATGTATCCACCAGTACTGTGTCATACTGAATAATTTCAATGCCCCCCAAAATATCCCTGTGCTTCATGGATCCAACCCCTATCTGAACCCCTGACAACCACTGTTTTATTTGTAGTTTCTATAGTTTTGCCAATAAATTGGAATCATGCAGTAGATATTCTTCATAGAATGTATTCTTTAACTTAGCAATATGCATTAAAGATTCATCCATGCCTTTGAATGACTTGATAGCTTATTCCTTTATATTGCTGAAGCTGAAATGCATTTTATTATGTGGATATACAACAATATATTTCTCCATTCCCTATTGAAGGGCATCTTAATTGTTACCAGTTTTTCGTGATGATGAATAAAGCTTCTGTAAATATCCACATGAAGATTTTGGCATGGAGATAATTTTTCAAATAACTAGGTAAATAAACAGGATCACAATGGCTGAATTTTATGATAAGACCACGTTCAGTGCTGGAATAAACTGTGAAGTCATTCCCAAACTGGATTTACCAGGTTACATTACAATCAGCAATGAATAAGATTTCTAGTTCTGCATCTTTGCAACAGTTGGTATTGTCTATCTTATCTTACTCTTCATTTTAGCCATTTTAATAGGTGTGTAGTTATCTCATTGTTTTGATATGCATTTTCAAATGACAAATAATGTTGACCATTTTTTCCTCTATGTATCTTCTTAGATGAGGTGTCTGTTCAGATATTCTGCCTATATTTTCTTTGGGTTATTTTCTTATTGTTGAGTTTTAGGTATTTATGTATTTTGGATATAAGTTCTTTGCAATTGTGTCCAGTTGAGAAGTCTGGCTCCTGGTGAAACACCTATGTGTGATTTTTCACACCTGACCATAGGTAATTATGAATTCTTTACCTGGCTGTCCTCATGAGAGTAAGCTCCTCTCTCTGCAGACTAGACTTGGTACACAGCCAAAGCATTACAGTCTCTGAAGGAAGTTGTAGTTAAAAACTCAGGGCCCACTGGCTATTTATACTCTTACCATATTTATATTTCTAGCACCTTTATTCTTAGAAATCTTTATCTGAGATCTTAGACAAGGAGGGCTTCTTCTGATACTTCCGCTGAGACCTACTTATGGAGAGGGAGAGAGGAACCTTGAAGACATACTTTTCCACTCCTAACCCTCTGCACTAACCTGGCCCCTGATCGCAGGGTTCATAAAACTGACTGAGCCTTTTGTTTAGGACTTCCTCAATGGGGAGATGATCCCTACATTTGTGCTAATTCATGAGATCCTCTATTGGTGTGCCATGCCATGGAGAAAATGGAACAGGCAGAGTTGGGGCCTCCTTTGGTTTTAGACTCCTGCTTATGGCCTCTTACTAAGTGATTAAAGGCTTAACTCCTTCATTTTTAGTTTGTTGCTTTAATTGGTTAATCTAACACTTGTCAGCTCAATAATAGCTACCAGCTCAGCTAAGCTCTTGACACTAGTCTTTCATTCTCTTTACAATGTATTTCAGACAGAAGTGGTTTTTGATTTTAATAAAGTCCAACTTATCAAAATTTTTTTTTTTCTCACAAGATTGTGCTTTCGGTGTTGTATGTAAAAACCTATGAACAAAACCAGGGTCATACAGATTTCCCCCTATGGTTTATCTTAGAAGTTTTGTAGTTTTGCATTTTGCATTTAGGTCCATGACCTATTTTGAGACAATTATTGTATATGTTCATTCCTTGTCTACGTTATATGGACAACCTATTGTTTCAGAAAAATTTGTTATACAGTCTGTTCTTTCTCCATTGAATTGCCATTGCATCTTTGTCAAAAATCAGTTGATGATATTGTATTGGTCTATTATTGGAAATTTATTTTGTTCAACTTATCTATGAGTCTCTTCTTTTGTCACTAATATTCTGTATTGTTTACTGTAACTGTGCAATAAATCTTGAAATCAGGTAGTGTGAGTGCTTTTATTTTTTTTTTAGCAGTATTATGTTGGCTATTCTAGGTCTTTTGTCTTTCTGAATAAAGTTTAGAGTCAGTTTATTAACAGCAACTAATAGTTTGCTAGGATATTGATTAGAATTACATTAAATGTAAAGATTAAGTTGAAAAGAATTGACATCTTAACAATATTGAATCTTTCAATTCATGAACATGGACTATTTCTCCATTTGTTTAGAGCTCTGTGGATCTTTTCACCAGTATTTTTCAGTTTTCTACATACAGATCCTGGACACATTCCATTAGACTTATGTAATAAGTTAGAACTTCCCTCCGCTTCTATGCTGGGTGAGTTTGTGTAAATTTAGTATTATTTCTTCCTTTATGTTTGTTAGAATTCTCCAGTGAAATTATATGTCTCTGGTGCTTTCTTTTTTGAAAAAAAAAATTGTAAATATTGCAATAATTTATTCAATTTCTTTACTATATTTTGTACTGTTCAGGATATCTATTTCTCCATTTGTCAGTTTTGGTAGTTTGTCTTTCAAGAAATTGTTTCTAAGACAGCAAAATTGTGGCTTTGAGTTGTTTGCTGTACTTTTTAATTATAATCTGAGTGTCCATCAGGTTGATTTGATGATCTGTCTCTTACTTTTAATGTTGGTAATTTGTATCATCTGTCATTTGTCCTTGGTTAGTCTGGCTAGAGGTTTTTAAATTTTTATTGGTCTTTAAAATAATGAGTTCTTATTTTTATATTGTTTTTCTGTTTTTAATTTCATGGATGTGTTCTCTAATTTTTATTTTAATTTTCTTCTTGCTGCCAGGTTAATTTGGTCTTCATTCTTCAGTTTCTTGTGGTAGGTTTCAGTTATTAATTAGAGATATGTCATATTTTCAAATGTATGTATTTGGTGCAATAAATTTTCCCTAAGCACTGTTTTTGCTTTATCCCACGACTTTTGAAAAATTTTGTTTTAATTTTTCTACGAGTGTATATTTGCAGTAGCAGAATTCTGTTCCAGGCAAGATCTGGCTCTAATTCTCTGAATTCATCTGTCTGTCCAGATACCAGGCTGGCAGTTTGCCCTGCCAATTCAATTCTTGGTTGAGTCAAAGAAAATTCATTAATTTTAAGTAGTTCCACCTTTGCCTTATTTTGAAGACAGAAGTGATGACTTCCAAGCTCTTTAAATGTTAGAGCTAAAACTGGAAGTCCACAATTGTATATTTTAGGAACATAAAATCTCTCCATCACTCTTATTACATAGTAGGTAATAGACAAATGTCAGTTAAACCTTCCTTCAATAAAAGTAAATTGGCATACAACCATTGAATTTCAGGTACTCAGGAAGGTGTCTGAGATCAGGAGGGACACAATGTTACCTTTGTCTTTTAGGAAGTTCTCATTAGTGCTGCAACTCATCTCTTCCTTTACACCAAATAGTTTTCACAACTGCAGAGAACTCACTCTTCAGCAATTAGGGTTGTTATATTCAAAAGATATTTGCACTCAGTGAGTAATTCAATCTTTTCACTCAGCTGTAGATGACAGCTACCAGAGCTACCAGCTAACAGTAGAAATAACATGAAGGAACAGTGAAAATTAGAAAAAGTTTCAACAAGCAAGGGTCAGAGTACAAAGAGTTGAACCAGAAGCTTCAGAATTTCTTTTAAATTATTCAATGTTATAGAAGAGTTCCTTTTTCATGTTAACTAAGCCCATTCTCTGAAACATATGTCACAGCACTTAATAATAGTTGCTTGTTTCTTGTGCATCTATAACTGGTTAACCTAAATATAGGAGTCATCATCTGGTGCAATTATACTATGGATTGCTACAAAGTTCACAGAAAATTCAAAAGAAGTCCTCAAAAATCTGTTATCATATGACCTGTGTTAGAATGATCTGGGTGTAGCTGGTGAAATTTGGTCTTCATAATTAATAGTTATTTGTAATATAATACATAAATATATTTTAATAGACAGAAATATATAGTGAGAAAAGTATGGAAATCTTCTTAAATATGCTGACATAAAATGTTCAGTTGAAAGAAAACAAAAACCTTTATAATTGATTTTGGAATGATATGGTCTGCGAGACAATTCATTCCACTGGCAAGTGTATTCAGTTTTTTTTTTCAAGAGTTGAACTTAAGTTAATTATGAGTCAAATAGCCCATTTACCTGTCATTTCTCAGAACCTCTAAAACTGTCTCACTTTCTACATCTATGCTTTCAATTAACAGGAAAAGTTTTCCTCTGAAGCAGAAAACACAATTCAGCTTTAAGTCCAGTTTTATTCTACTGTTTCTGACATCCAGAAGGAATTTGAGTTAAAACTTATTGTCAGGTTCTCTTTAGACCATTAGCTTAAAATAAGCTAATTCTTTTAGTTTCCTTTCTGAAACACTTCCAGCATCAACATGCATAATTGCATTTTGTTGTTTAAGTATATATGTGTGTACATATATTTGTGTGTGTGTGTATCCACACATATATAAATTTAAACAACAAAAAGTAATTATGAATGTTGGTGCTAGAAGTGTTTCAGAAGATAACATATACACATACATGCACACACATACACACACACACTGCCCTGGATTTGTAACATCTTTTCCTATGTATCTATGGAAGGTTTTGGAGGAGAAAAAGTATAGTTTAGCATGATTTTTTTTAAATAAAGTCATGAAAGAGGTACTTTAACCTTAGCTTTGGCTCACACCCATCCTTGATTTTCTCAATGAAAATGGTCTCCTTTTGCCTCTTATACAAGCTATTTCCTCTACCTCTGTTCCAAATCAATCTGCTCCTCTCTCTCTTGCTCACTCTTTCTCTCTCTTTCACTTTCTTTCTCTTCTTGGACCTTAACTTTTTATTTTTCCTTTTTACTCAAGCCTCTTGAGTTGCCTACATGTGCTTACTACTTCTGTTTATTTCTTCATCTCACATTTACTCTTCATCTGACTCTCACTAGTGTTTTTCCCAAAACACAAATTAATGTAATCCTCCAAGATTTCCAGTGGACTTTTTAATCTTTACCTTATTTTAAATTTCTGTAGTATTTTTCACTGTTTTCCATTAATTTTATTAGTGTGATGACAGACTTCTCCAGTTAGCATCATAGTAACCAAGATTTCACTTCAAGGATGACTCTTTCTTTGCCTTTTCTTTATATAATTGAGATACTCCTTATTAACTCTTTTTTCCTTCTCTCACAGCCCACTATCTTAGGGCAATATTACCCATATCTGTATCTTCAATGATTCCAAGATCTATATCTACATGACTCTATCTCCTTCTTAAGTTTAAGAGCTGTCTATGCAGATGTTCAAAGTGTTTTTCTGTGCCTAGATGCTTAACATTCATTACATTATGCTCCAATTTTTCAAAGCTGAACTTACCTTCTTCTTCAAATAACATATTTTTCCTTATAATTTCTGGCCCACATTTAGTGATGGCACTAAATTGTTAAGGTGAAAATCGCATTTGATTCTATCATTTCCATCACCATCCAAACATAAGTTTTAAAAAAATGTAGTTGATGGGAACTCTTTATTATAAAGTGATTCTATTCATTGCTCTCTGTCTCCCATAATTATCCCTTAGTTTTGGAGTACAGTAATTATAGCAGTAGCATTTATACTCATTTCTTGTTCTAGCTTTCCTTTTTCTGTAAGCCATTTTATACTTGAAAGCTCAGGCACGTTTGTTTAAGATGCAGATTTAGTCATATCACTATCCTCCTTCAAACACTACAATAATTTCCCCCTGCTTTCTTGATAAAGGCAAATTTTCGTAACCTGGGCTATGAATTATTTAAAGATCTGACCTTTCCTAACACTTAACATCAACACCTAACATCTCCTGAATAGTGTTCTGCTCCCTTAAAATAGTCCAGTCACATTGAGATGCTCTCAGTTCTCTAAAAGAGACATTTTTCATGTGTCCCTGCTTCTCTTTATCCCCATATTACAAAGCAAGTCTAGCCTAGGCTTTTGCTATTTGTGTTTGTTAGTTTCCTTTGCCCATACCTAATACTCAGACATCTTTATATATATATATATATATATATATATATATATATATATATACATATATATATGTATATATATATATATATATATATATTTTGCAATGAGTGTTTTAAAAACTTTTTAATTATTTATTTTCTTACTTATTTACTTATTTTATACTTTATTGTGGCAAAAAACTTAACATGAGATCTCTCCTCTGAAGAGATTTGTAAATGTACACTGTATTATTGCTATCTATAGGCACAATGTTGTAGAGCAGGTCTCTAGAACTTATTTGTCTTGCATAACTAAAATTTTATAGCTATTGATGAGCAACTTTCTATTTCACCCTACTCCCAGCCCCTGGCTATCACAATTCTATTCTATGCTTCCATAATTTTGATTATTATAGATACCTGAAAGAAGATAAAAAGACGAAAAACAAATGAAAGACATCTGTGCTCATGGACTGGAAGATTTAACATTGTTAAAATGTTCATAATACATAAGGCAACCCAAAGATTCCATGCAATTTCCATTAAAATTACAATGGCCTTTTTTACAGAAATAGAAAAAGCAATTGTAAAACTCATGTGAAACAACAAATGAGCCCAAATAACAATACCAGTTTTCCTCAAACTATTCCAAAAAATTCCAAAAAATTGAAACAGAAGCCACTCTCCCAAACTCATTCTACGAAGCCAACATAACTCTGATACCAAAACCAGGAAAACACAGAACAAAAATAAATTACAGGCCAATATCCTTGATGAACATAGATGCAAAAATCCTTAACAAAATATTAGCAATCAGAATACAGCAACATATAAAAAAAATTATACGCCATGATCAAGTGGTATTCATCCCAGGGATGCAAGGATGGTTCAACATATGGAAATCAAGAAATGTGATACATCACATCAACAAACTCAAGGACAAAAACCATATGATTATCTCAATAGAAAATGAAAAACATGACAAAATTCAACATCCCTTCATGATAAAGACTTTCAACAAATTAGGTATAAAAGGAAAGTATCTCGACACAATAAAAGCCATCTATGACAAGCCCACCACCAGTATCATTATGAATCGGGGAAAACTGAAGGTGTTTCCCTTAAGAACAGGAACAAGACATGGATGTCCACTCTCACCTCTTCTGTTTAACATAGTACTGGAGGTACTAGCCAGAGCAATCAGGCAAGAGAAAGAAATAAAGGGCATCCAGATTGGAAGAGATGAAGCCAAACTGTCCCTATTTGCAGATGACATGATACTATATATAGAAACACCTAAAAACTCTATCAGTCATGAAAAAGAAAAACAAAGCTGGATGTATTACACTTCCTGATTTTAATATATATTACAAAGGTACAGAATTAAACAAGTATGGTACTGATGTGAAGACAGACATATAAAACAATGGAACAGAATAGAGAGGCCAGAAATAAATCCACTCACATACGGTCAACTAATCATTGATAAGGGTTTCAAGAGTTTGCAGTGAGGAAACTATAATCTCTTCAACAAATGATGTTGGGCAAATTGGATATACACATTCAAAAGAATGAAATCGGACAGATCTCAAACTATACACAAAATGAAATCAAAATGGATTAAAGACCTAAAATAAGACATGAAACTATAAAGCTGCTAGAAACAAAATATGGAAAAAACGTCATGACATTGTTCTTGGCAATGATTTATTGGATATGACACCAAAAGCACATGCAACAAAAGCAACAAAAAGAAAAGTGGGACTACATCATACTTCACAGCAAAGACAACAATCAATAGAGTGAAAAGGTAACCTATGGAATGGGAGAAAATATTCATAAACCATATATCTGATAAGAGTTAATTTCCAAAATATATTAAAAACTCATAAAACTCAACAGCAAAAAGCTAACATCCCAGGCATCTTTTGCAATTCAGTATAGATATTGCTTTCTTCATAAAACTTTTTTATTTCAACTGAGTTACTTTTTGCCCACCTCCTAGACTTTTGACAATGTCTAGAGAGTTTCTTGGCTGTTACAACTGATGGAGTATAGAGGAGATGCTAATATCAACTAGTTGGTAGAGGCCAGGAGTTCTGCTAAAAATCCTACAATGTACAGGATAAACTCCCTTCTCTCCCACCAACACCAAAGAATTATCTGGCTCAAAATGTTAATTGTACCAAAGTTGAGAAACTCTGTGCCAGAGGGATCATTATTAAATATAAATTAATTTGTGTTGTTTATCTTTGTAAAATGGCCAGAAACATGTATTCTCTAGAACCTCTAGGATTTTGGGGAGATGCATCAAGCATTTTACTTCTCTTTACTGTTTAATAAATTGGTATTGTTATAAAAATGATTATTAATTGTCCCAAGTGTCTGTTTCTTCTTTTTGCTTTAGGTAATAGAAATTTTTTCACCTAACCATTAGGAGTACATGACTACACAATTGCAGACTATGTGTATTCCCACACGATTAGGTCTGGTCGACAGAATGTGAATTCGAGTAGTGTGTATAAAGCCACAGATTCTAGAATTTCTCTTCTCACCTTCTAGCTGGATGGCAACAACATTTAAGTCAACTTCGAGGATGACTGAACCAACATAATAATTATGGCTGCTTACCTTAAGACTATTAAGTCAAAAAAGAACTTTAACTGTGGCATCAGCAACTTGATTTATACTCTTAAAATATAGATAAAATATGTGCTTTTAGATAAAGTGACTATCTTTTAAAATATTTTGCACTAAAAGATGAAGCTTGATACCACAGCTTGGAATACAAGACACTTCATGACATAACCCCAGCTTGTAAATCTCACCCATCCTCTTTAAACATAGGTCTGCTACGTGACTTGAAATGCCAGGCGTAACAAACTCTCTTAACTCTGCCCTTTTCCATCTTATTCTTTAAACTTAAATTGTCCTATTGCTTCATCCTCATAGTTTCACTGCTTGCAGGACTCTAAAATAGAATATGAGGTCAACACATTTTTCTAAATAATTAGCTATTCTAGGTTTACAAGAGCATACAATGAATGGACCAACCACTACAATATCCAACAGTTTAGATACTCGAAAACATAAATGATTAGTATTTTTATCTTGGATTCTTGCCTTAGAAGGTGTCAGTGAATAAATAGTTAATTACATAGGTCAAATATGACATTATTTAATAACTGTTTATAAACACAACTTCAATTACAATATAAAGCTGGATATTGACTTCTATTTTACAGATTCCACATTCTATTTCTTTTCAGTCAACTAGTTACGGCAATTGATTTACTTATACTTTGATCTGGTGTCCAGATGCACAAACTTTTTTAGATCAAAACATTTTTAATCAGTTAGTTCTGGTAAGATGAGAAAGTGGTTAGAGTGCTACTCAAGATTTACTGTGAATAAGTTAGTCAAATAACTACTTTACTAGCACGGAGTATTTAATTAAGACATTAACTTTAATGCATTTCATTAATATGTTACTAAGTAGGTATATCACCTAAGTGAAAATTTTCACTTATCTCTTAAGTGAAAATTTTTATAGCAATAAAAAATGTAAGAAATAGGTTCATGATACCCGTACTCTAAGGGAAATTTGTTGGTCAGAAAAAAATTGTTAAAATAGTTAGAAAATAAAACCCTGTAAGGACATCACAGAAAGAAGAAAAATGAAAAGAAAAATGACATGTGTCTGATTAAGATCTTGGTATATATGATGAGCCTGTAAATGATCAAAAAGCTTGTATTTCTTCTAGGATTATTTTATAACTATTCTTATATTTCTGCAAGAAAGCCTTATGGTAGGTTAAAAAAATTTTTTTTTAAAAAAGAAAGAAAACAGAAAAGAAACCAAGCCCATAGATCTTGGTGTTACATATACCAGGCTGGAATCCCAGTTCTATTTACTCATCATATGGTCATTGCTAGGATATTCCACATCGCTCAGGTTCATTTTCCTCACTAAGAAAACAAGAAAAATAATATTTTCAGGGCTAATGTGAAAATAAAATTAGACTATATTATTAAAGGACCTGGAGCATAGTAAAATTTGACTAATTATTAATTTTCTTCTATTATGCAGTAATGAAAATAAGGTGATCATGTTTTCTTAATCAAAATTTAGGACACGTATTCTGACAACTTTTTCTCTTAATTTTGAATATATTCATACGGAGTCTTAAAAAAGGTGAAATGTTTTAAGTCATTATTGCAAAGTGACTCTTCTAAATTAATCATACACAACTACTAATTTTTTTAAGATATTGGTAGTTGTTAATTAATAGACGTAGGTTAGAGTTAGCCACTCCCCACTAACATCATTCCCAGTCTGAAAGACTCTCCGACTCTGTTCTGCCATGTTATAAACTTTCACTGAAGACAAGCAGTAACTATTTTATGCCTGCTTCTGTCATCTATAATAAATTCTAAGATTTTTTTTTTTTTTCTCTGTGGTGGTCTGAAATCACCCTCTTTGAAAAATTCGCCTGAGATATTTGATAAAAGTCTAGAAGTAGGATAGATAACCAGGTGATTAAAAAATATGCTTGGGATCAGTAGCTAAGCTCAGAACCTGTTAGAGATCAAGTCCAAGGTATTATCCTTGACTGTAAAGGATCAGGGCTTGTTTCATTCTTATGCCCTCACTATACAAGAAGGTTAGGGTTCTAGAAACTATTTTAAACAAAACAGATAGCTTAAACACTAATTTCATCAGTGGGGGTCCATTTCTGACATCCATTATGCTGATTAGTAAATCTTCTGATGGTGAGTCAAGATGTAGGCTGTGGAAATACTTGATGAAGCCACCTCTGGAGTATGGACCATATGATTTCAAATGCTAGCTGACTACCCACGGAGAATGAATATGTGATTAGGTCAACTCAGTGCACACAGTGTCTAACGCAAATGCACACACATTTATTTCACATACATGGTCATTTCTTAAATATGTTAATAAATATAGATTATGGATACTATGCAATTATTTCTTTATTTAATTATATTTTTAAAATAATAAAATTAGATGACCAGAACTGTCTTAAGAAATCCAGATTATAGGTCCATTGAATATACAAAATTTACAAATGAATAATTTATTAATCTTAATTTGGCCTCAAATTAAATGCCAGACTAGTCCAAACCTGGGAAAATGTAAACCTGGGAGCTAGAGTTCCTGCTCTGATCTTCCCTCATGATCACGATTGTTAAAATTGCAACAAAAAAAGTGCCAAATATAAACTACTATTTTACAGAAATAGTGTGGAAAATTATGATCTACCTGTTTGTGTCCACCAGTTGCATTTTTTTAAAAAATAGGTTCTTCATATGAAAGTAACAATAGCTAATAAAGTTGAAAGTTTGCTTATGTTAGATATTACTTTTTTTGAGTTTTACATGTATTAATTTACTCTTCCCTCAAAATAATGTTATAAATTTGATACTGTTATTATTATTTTGTACAGATAAAATCACTGAAGCAGAGAGCAGTTAAGCAACTTACACAGGGTCAAACAGATAGAATATACATAAAATAGAATTAAAACCTTGACATATGGCTCATGAGGCCATACCATATATTGACCATTACCATATATTGACTGTCATAGTGTGTCAATAGGTCTGGCTTCATGGACCTATGCACAGGACTCTGTGCTTAGAAGGACACCCACTGTTTATCTGATGTTGTGCTGTTGCCATTTTGAAATTTTTAATAATTTCTAAACAAGAAACCCCACATTTTCATTTTATATTGGGCCCCGCAAATTATTTAGCTTTTCCTGTGTATGATTGTTCTGAGCATGAAAGGGTACAGTTGATATGCAGAGATGATTCAAGGAAACTCCTTTCAGTTCCAGCTGTCAGAGTTCATAATTCAAACCAGTGGGGGAAAAAATAAAGCTATCACTAAATAAGAGATTAATCATACTATTATGTAGCAAAGAATGAACTGTTAATTAAAACAAATAAACATAAAGCAACTTATTTCAGACCGTTTTGTGAATATAAACCTAAGAATATATTAACTAGTCCTCATGCTTACAATAAAAGGTAAGATTCAAGAAATTCAAATATATTAAGACCTTTAAACACACTTCTGTAGTCAGAAGTGTTATTAGAAGAGTGAGAGTCTCTCATTGAAAACAGAAAAAAAGACATGGTGCTTAGCAATAAAATCGCAAATAAAATATAATTAGTGAATATGCTAATCATTCTTCTCACCTGTTAATATTAACAGGAAGGTGATATTGATAGTTTTAATAGCTGAAATAAATATCACTAACTTTGCATTATGATATCAAAAACCTGGGGCAGCATTATTAAACACAGCTTTTCATATGAGGGGTCTTCAAAAAGTTCATAGAAAAATCCTTATCTTTTAATTCTGTGTTTCCACACAGTTTCTAAAGTACCCTCATATATGTATGGAGAAAATACAAACATCACAGATTAGTGGCTTAAAGATTTAAGAAATAAACAAGTTCCTGAAATTAGAAACATCAGTACTGCAAAATCATAAATAAATGTTTCTTCATTGATAAGCAAAAATGAGCAAAATTTAATTCTTGGTGCAACAGTAGTAGATTTCTGGGAGAAAAAAAAGAATAGCAGAGATGTGAATGTGTTACACTTCTCACTGTAAAATGGACACACACACACACACACACAGAAAAAAAGATTACTCAAAGCAGCATTAATGCAATGAGAAGCCCAAAGGGACTGTATCTGAGTAACTCCTCTATTAGAAAGAGAAAACTGGGTACAGCCCCAATTCAAAGTTAGCTTCTGTTTTTTATTGTAAAGACAAGAAAGTTTCAAAAGAAAAATCAGTTGATTCAATCATTTCAAAAGGATACAAAGACATGGGCAATGTGACAAAAGTTATCTATAGCTAAGTATAGGTTTAACAATGGAAACTAGTAACATCATTAAGTTAACAAGGTGACATTACAAAGTACAATTTGTGAAGAGCTGAATTGATTAGACTGCAATCATTATCTAACCCAAAATATAACCTCTCCACAAATGATTTAAGCAAAAGTTACATTATTATGATAATTGTCTCTAAAGTTTCCACCAAAAAACAGCTTGTCCTTAGTAAACATTTTTTTTTCACATTTTTCACTACAGCAATTCCTTCAACATATTTTAACAACAATCAGTATGTTAAATAGTCAAAGTACATAATCCCACCCCTAAACAGTGATTAGAATTAATTAGATGGGCTTTTGCCATGCTATCTGTGGACACTGTCTCCTGGCTGGATACCTCTGTCTCATGCATGCATTTCCTAAAAACCCTATCTAAAATTCAAATAAGAATCAAGATTTCTACATGAACGTAGCTTCCACACCTCCCATAGGAGTTTTGCCCAGCAGTTTTGGAACAATTCTTGTATTTGATTGTCCTCATTTAAGCCATATAGGTTAGTAATACCGTCATTTAGAATGAATATATTTCCTTTACAAAAAAGCTAATACAGATTTTATGGGTGGATTATTTACATAATTTTTATGATACCTTGTATTTATTGAAGTTTTATTTGACTTTATGTGATGTATTTATGTATGATCACTTGAATTTTTATCTTCTAAGGTAATTCAACTTACATCATGTTGAGTTTCAATTTCTCAAAGTAAGAAGTATTTTGATTAATCATATTCCTGAAATACAGAAAGTCTATTTGGCATATGCAATTACTCATCTCAGACATTCTTTTAAATCTTAATCCAAAATTCATGAACAAAATTTTATAGAATAAGCCAAACTAACTCCCCATACATATTTAACATCACTTTCTATTTTTAAAAACTTTAACTAGTGTCACTAATTTTCATTTGCAGATGTGGAAAGGGACTGGAAAATCAAATAATTCCTTTCAGGATGTGCAGTTCAGTCAAGGTAAGCCCTGTTGAAGAACAGCATGAAACAGTGGTAGCTATAAATCACTCTATTAAATCTTCTTAGAGTCTAAGTGCTTTTCTTCTAATGGTACTCACATTGTAATTCTTACTGCATAACTCAAAATATTAAAATAATTGTAATGCTGTAGAATGCCAAATTCCATAGAAGTGTTCAAGTCTCATTAATTCTGACAGATTCCTATAATACAAGTCACAGTCTTAAGACTGCATTTGATTACCTTAGCTATTATTCCTAATGTAAACAATACTTTAATAATAATAATTATTATTTAATGGCAATTTGGAAAAGTAGAAAGTTAGTTTACATGAGGCATAAATTATATGCTTAGTACATTGGTAAAATTTTTAAAAATTCTGAAAAATTACTATATTGCAATTAAGAAACTATTAAAATTTATGAATAAATTAGTAAACAAGGCAAAGACTTACAACATGTTTTTATTTCAACAAAGGAGGAAAGAAGGACATAAATATTGGTATGGAATACTTAGAGATATGTCTAGATATTGGCTTCTCAATGTTTTTCCATCTTTTATTCCCTATTGTTATTTATTCCTTAAATTATTTAAATATCTAAAGAGAGTTTTCAAACATCCCTTAGAAGAGAAGATTTAAATAATTATTTTGTATAAATCTAAGAATATAGCTTTATGACCAACTCCTGTAAGTTATGGAGTTCCTGCTATAGTGAGAATAAGTGGAGATCAGTAATGCATTTCGGACGAGACCAGCACCGTTGCACACACAATAAACACAAAATTGCTGCCAGCCTTGTCTTCCACCCCAGCACCAAACCCCACCCCCCTTCCCTTTATGAGAAGCCTCCTGACTTAAACAGAAGCCCCTTTTGCTTCCACAAGGATGCAGTTCTCCGCCCCGATCCACATTAGCATAATGCCCCTCCTTGATTATATCACCCAGCCCTTGGCACCTTATATAAGCTCTACCACCCCCACATCTGGTTGCCTTCCATTTTGAGGGCAGCCCTGGGCTGCCCATCACTTTGAGCTCGGCCCTGCAGATTATTTTCCTTTAATAAAGCTTGATTGGTACCCAATGTCTCAGCTCAGTTTCTTTCAGTCAGAATCTATTTCATGTCTTGGGTTGGGTATGCAGAGTGGAGAGGTGGGGCTATCTCTGTTTCTCTATGAAAGTTCAGGTAGCTATGATGTTATGGGTCAACATTTTCTTGGGAAGACAACTTGAAAGTGAATAAATTCTTCCTAGCCCTAAAAATATTTAGAAAGAAATATAGGTAATGAACTAAACTAAACCAAAATTTTGATATTTTATGCATATTTCTAATCTTCAAATGAATACACTCATTGAGGTAACCTACGATACTTGTGATTCCAATTAAATTTTTAATTAAACAAATAAAATAGAGTTGTTAAGTTCAGCTTTCATAAATATATAAATATTATCACAATATTTAAGAATATCAAGGCCCCCTATAATTATAAATATAACTACTTGGGAAAGTTGTGGTAGTCAGACAATTGAAGCACATAAAAATTAAAATAGATTATATTTAAAACTTCAGTTTAAGTTGGATGATGAAAAATGATTAACTAGGTTGTAAAAACATCTTTAAGAATCTCAGATAAAATTTGCTATACATAATTAATATGATTTATAGATTAATATTAAAGCTTAGGAAAAACACTTTAAATTTATAATATTAATAAATCAAATATTAATATTTAAAACAAATTCCTTAGTGATTTTTATCATGCAAATGTTGCTCTCAAGAACACTCACAAGTTCACATTTTCATATAGGCCTGCTCAACATGGAACTCTAGCATTAAGTTGACCTTCCGCTTTACCTATGCCTTTTCTATTCCCTTTCCAAGAATTCTCCCATCAATATTCTATTTTTACCTATTGAAACAGTACTCAGACTTCAAGAACTAAGCTTAAATTCCACCACGTCCATAACTATTTTTCAGATCTCTCTTTTTAAAATGTCTTCTTTTTCTGTGTTTTTTTTTCTAATTTTACCCAATGATACTTCGTTATATTTTAAATGTTTGCCAATGTTATTCTCCTTCTCTATGTTGTGAGCTCCTTATATTAAAAGGACTGTTAAAAGTTTGCTTTGAATAGACAACTGCAACATTTGAATGTCAAAATCAGCAATCGTGCCCAGCCAGCTGATTAAGAAACACTTAACTTTAGTCATAACAGAAAGAATGTTTGGCATTTTAGGCGTATAAGTAAAAAGTTATCAATACTAAATAATGACTAAATGATTTGAATCCAAATTCTGCATTTAAATGCTTATAAATCAGTGGGTTTTTAAAAATAATTTCCATGATGAAAAAGTTATTCACTGACAAGTTGGGGATCTTTTTGTACAAAAGCTGATCCAGTAAATTTTATGTGTTAACTAACATTGACTGGAATTAGGAATGTAACTAGTAACTATAGAGTTTATAAACTGAACAGAAAATAAATTGAACTTTATATTTTCACATGTTCTATTTTAAGGCCTGTAATAGAAAGAGTCGAATATTTTTTCAATTCATTGAATAAAAGTAGTTTGCATAAATGACAAGGATTAAAGCTCATAATATAGCTTATGATATAATGTTATATTTGTTAAAATGTGCGTTTGAAAGGCTGCTTTATGCTTATAAAAAACTTAATATATACCTTACATGTTAGAATATTAAAAACACTAAATATTTTATATTAAAACATTCCACTCCCTCTGTTGTTGAAGAGCAGCATATTTAATAAAATTATTGGATCAAAAATACACATAACCTGCAGGATTTTATAAATTTCATAATCAGATATGACAGCAGTAGATGAGTTATTTTTTATTCTTGGAAATACAAATATAATTTATGTTTTTTATCATAATTCTCTTTCCACTAAAATTACAATGAGTTTTTTCTTCCTTCTTTTTTTATCTCTTTAGTCACAGCATCCTGCCATGTTACTCAAGCTTTTTGAAACACAGTCTAGAAATTTATCAGTTGTCATTCGCTGACACTGTTGCTGCTATAGTTGAGGACCATTTACTGCTAAAAGAATCAAGAGAGAATACACTGGGAAGAAATAAAATCACTTGATTGTGTTTAATCTTTTCCTGACTCCCTATTACTTCCTGTCTTTTTATCACCCGGAGATTTTTGATGTGTTTGTCCTAAGTCTTTGTGTGCATTAAGAACAGCAAAAGTTAAAAATTGAGAATGTCTACGTAAAATGGAGTAAGAACTAAAATGAAGAGTTTGGAGTTCTGGCCAAGATGGTGGAATAAACGGTCCCCAGCATCACTCCCTCCCACAGATCAACCAATTTACACCTATAAAAATGTAACAACAGCTAAGCTGGGGCCACTGGAGCTCAGGGGAAGAGGAGGAGAGACCTGCAGAGTTCATGAAGGCAGGAGAAGCCACAATGAAAGAAAAAAAACTGCTCAGAGTGTTTCAGGCCATGGCTGCTTTAAGGCTGGAACTGCTGGGCACATGGAGCAGGAGCTGGCAGAAGCCACAGCTGTGCCCTTCAGATGAAGTTGCTTGGAGGTGGCAGGGGAGAAGAGGGCTTTGGTGGCCCCCAGGACAGCACGACCTCTAATAAGATTCCTATGGACCCACGCAAGAGTGAGGAGCCAGAACAGCTGAAAAGGGGAGCCATTCAGAGGCTGGTGAGTCATCGCAAGAGAACAGCAAAGGGTCTGACCCTTGGGAAGTGTGGGAGATAGGCCCACTGGGGTAACACTGGGGCATGGCAAGGACAGCTGACCCACCCCCCAGTCAGTGCAGGATCACTCAGAGGAGACTGTTTGGGAATGCAGAATTGCATGGGGTGCAATTTGATGAACAAACTCAGGCCCAGATCAGAGTTTCTACACAACCCAGGTCTCTGGAGGGCTGGAAGAACCTATAAGGTCAACCATTAAGCTCGGAGCTACACAAAAAGCCTTCCCTAGGGAAACAGCAGCAAAGCAGCAATTTAGCTCAACCACACAACTCAAGTACTGGTTCCCACAGGAAGTTCCCCTGTTTTAGAAGTAAGCAAATGACAAAAAATTAGTTCTGGACCAGGCACAGGGACCTGCGGCCTGAAGTTGGGGACTGGACCCCTGCTCACAACCATGCACATAGCCAGCACCTTGGGGCCCTGCCTGGAGGCCCTGGGCATCAAGCTGGGGACCAGACCCCCCTGCCCACAACAAGGCACACTGCCAACACCTCAGGGCCCTCCAGGGGACCCAGAGCATAGAGCCAGGGACCAGAACCCCCCTACAACCAGGCACACCACCAGCAGCTAGGAGCATGCCAAAAACATCACCTCCGTGTGGGTGACCCACAACAACCACCACCGTAACCACAGTTGCTGCAAAAGTGGCTAGACATCACAACCACAATGCAGATGGTCCACCAGTCACTGGAGTGCATTGACACAAGGAGAATCTCCAGCAGACACCAAAGAAAAGAAAAGTCAGTCTCTCTCCACAAAGCCCATTCCAGACTGAAAGAAGAAGCAGCTGCTCTATGATAATATTGGGGGACCTGAACACACCTCTCAGCATTGGACAGATCATCTAGGCAACAAATCAACAAAATAACCATTACTCTTTCAGAGGGAGAGAAGAAATCTAGTGTCATCAGTGATGGAGGGGAGGGAGAGGGGATAGGGAGAGATCGGATGCGGGGCATAAAGAATAAGTACAATTTGTAACAATACAATACTAATAATGTTGATTTGATCAACATATGTCAACATTGAACCCCCAAAATATGTATAATCAATTATGATTCAATTAAAAAAAGAAAAAGAAAATGAAGAGTTTGTGTAGTAAGGATGTTGACAGATTCTAGCTTCATTTAGTGAAAACAGCCAGTAGTTAAGCCCTTATCCCGTGAAAAACATGTAGATAACTAGACTGCATATTTTGCCTCTAAATTAAGGAATTATCTACTGCCCACTGTAAAACATCATGCACACACATTAAATTCTTATTACGTACATTTATGGAACATAGATCAAAATATTTAAGAAATATTAAAAGGATAAACAACAAAAATGTAAGGTTATTTAAGATTCAACTTACATTTAGCTATTTATTTGGCTAGGAGTTTTTCAATACCAAGTGTTAACTATGGTATTATATCCTAGGAGTACTTGGCCTAAGGCAGGCCAAAACTTTGACAGGTGAAGTATAAAGGTAACCAATTATAAAACACTGTTTACATGCTCATAGAAAGATATTTACAAAAATGGTATGAAAGCACAAAGAAATAAGTGATCTATTTTAACTCTGTACTGGAAAAGAGAAATTAATGGTTTAAATAAGCTTTCTTGTAGAGTTGACATTTGAAAAGATCTTTCCAGGATCAGTAAATGTTGTCAGATAGAGAAGAGAGAATTAAATTTCAGAAAATAATAATGATATGAGCATTGCTGAAGTGGTACAACCAAGTATGGTATATTTAAGGAACTATGCACGGTCCAGAATAGTTATGATATAGGATGGCTGTGTTGAAAAGAGAGGAGTATACACAACTGTAAAAGCAGCTTTTACCATATTTGAAAAACAATATTAAATAATTTTGAGTGATATGGGCCACATTCTGTAAGCAATGGATAACCATTGAAAATAATTAGGCAGAGGAAAGTACTTTGGGAGAGAATTTCTAAAAACTCAAATTAATTACCTTAATAACATCTTCCTAGAAGGCACTGTGTCCAAAGTGTATTTAAGGCTAAGAAACAAAAAAGCAGAGATCTGTGGTTTCATTACAATATTGTTTGCCACCATTTCCTCAGAAAACAATAGAAATTTGAGAAGAGAAGAGATATAACCACTTACGTAGTTTTTGTCTCAAGTTTTAAAATAAAAAGACAAGGAAAAATGACATAACTAGTCTACAAGCTTTCTTGATCTTGCCCAACAAGTAAACACAAAAGAAAGTTCCTCCCAAAATTCCAGGATGGGTTACCTCTAAAGTGCCTCCACTTGAAGTGGCTTTCTCAAGTTTTGTTGTCTTCTTTGATTGGGCATAACATGATGCGTTAAGTGATTAGCAGAAGACAGATTGACAGAATAGTTGATGAATCTTTACATAAGACAGGGGAATTTTTTCCACTATCTGTCTATAGGTATTCTTGATTCATCTTCTCTTCCGCAGCTGTCTGTTTGAGAAATGAGGCTTCATATAGCAGGCTGTTCTCCACAGCTGGTAACCTCAATCTACAAATTAACACTTGAACCTTCACCAGAATGTATTACTGTGATAACCAAATAACTATTTTTAAAGTTCAACAATCCATAATCTTAAGGAATATTTTCAGAGTGCCTCTGGAATAAAGGAGACTTTGTTGCAGTGTTCTAGGTTAAAAAGCAGCGGTCCACTGTGAATCGGGTGGTCTCAGTTTCCTATAAACTGCACTGGCATGGTGCAATTTCTGTGTTAGAGATAATTTGAATGAAAGTGTGGAGTACAGATTAGAAAGAAAAGGAATCCAGGATCAAAAACGTAAAGTGGCAGAATTTGAGGATAGTAAAGACAAGTGTTAAAGTGACCTGAGCTGGAGACTGGAGGTTATTCATTAGAAGAGAAAAATCTTTTCATTTCCACATTTATTTTTCAACATGACATCTACCCTATTTGAAATATAATATGGAAGAACTTTGTAAAGAGAGAACAAAAGACATAAGGCACTGTGAGAAGGCAGGAATAAATAACCATTTTAAAAATAAAAGAAAAACACAAAGTCAAAACAAACAAAAAAATGCAAGTAAAAAGCATTTTACATAAATTCTATTTGTCATAGAGCTTACCAATTAGAAATAGAATTCCATAACATGGCTAAATTAAAAAATAATTATAATAATAAAGCAAACAAAAAGAAAACTAAATGCGGAAATGAAATGTACCCATTTCAATACCCTGACTTGGTAAACAGTGATACACACACACACACACACACACACACACACACACAGACAAATAAGTGCTGCATGCTGTAAATTTGGTTGATCATATATGAAAGAAAATACTATATTCAGGTCATTAACTTTCATTCCTTGGTAATAGAGGTGTGATTTACAATTGTGATTATTATTATGTCATAAATTCATTTGAAAATACTCTATTATAATATTCAGTTCATTGTCATTTCTGGTAGAGTTAAATTTCAATTATGTTACACTGGAATAAAGTCTGGGAGAACAATTTAAAAGTCAGTGAAATAGTCAGTCATTAAGACAGTCAAAATTGGCTTACATAATTTTTTTGAAGGACAGATATGCTTTAAAAGAGCTCACATAAATTGTGGTCAAATATAGAGAACATAATCTGTGTTAAATGAGAATATAACTGAAAATTGTAAGGCAAAATAATAGCAATGTTTTCTACAAACATCTACTTTTTAATATTAATTGTACAACATAAGAAAAACCCAATTAATAGATAAAAATCAGAATTTTTAAATATTTAGACCAGAATTTCTTCCCATTTTCCCACATTTGGTATTTTGTAAACATGACTATAGAGATAATAAAAGTAAAGAAAGATGGACATTTGATTTTCAATTGTAATTTACGATAATAAAATGTTGAGATAAAATTCTCCATGATGTTTCTACATATCTTGTATCATCTTTTGTTCTAGACTATTTTTAAAGGAGGTCTGTATAGCAAATGGTCTTGAAAAATATTCTCTCCCCCAAGGACAGAGGACAAATTTGTATCTTGAGCAGAAAAATAAATATAAGTATAATGTCTCCTTCTGGGATAAAGTTTTGAGAGGCTTACTAGCAACCCCCTTAGAATGTATATGTACAACACACACACACACACACACACACACACACACACACACACGCACACAGTATAGCAAGGAGTTTTCTAAGCTCAATGTCCCTCATATGTGACACAAGCCCACTGTTTATGTACCATCCACCTGGGATGCTACACCTGGCTCCCATGAGACTTGGGAAAGCAACAGAAACCAACATAAACATGAAGCTTATGTTGTCTGCTGTGTCATGAGTAACTAGCATCTTCTGTTTTTGTTCTAGGAATCTTGTGTACATGATATATTAGATTTGATATTTACATAATAGTTATATATTACCTAATATTTATATATTATATAATGGTTAAATATTATATAAACTTATATTATAAATATATATTAATAAGTATTATATTGATATGTAGTAGTATATAACATTAAAAATATGATATATAATATATGTAAGTATATGTGCATGTTTTAATTTAATGACATTGATTGTTATCCTGATTTTTATCTGTCTGATATCACTATTTTGAATCCTTTTTATTTTTAATTAACATTTACTAGTAAGACTTGGTACATTATAAAGCAAAGTTAGGTGTTATTTTGTTAGCCAATCTTAAAATGATTTACTTTTATAGGCAAGTTAAACCTATTTACATTTACTAATATATTGGATATATGTGACTTCAGTTCTGTTTTATTATTTTATGATATATTTATACATGTGACTATATAATACTTAAATACATAAATTAGTAAATTCAGCTTAATATAATATTTATTGTTTCTATAAATTCTATTGATATGGTTTCTTTTCTTTTTCTTTTTGTTTTGTTTTGTTTTAGAAATTCTTTGTTATTTAGAAAGTTTTATGTTGGTGTTAATAATTATCTTTATACCAGTATTTTCATATAATACCCTAATAATCATTTTTAAAAAATACTGTCTACTGTTTCCCTACAATAAGCAATAATGCATTATCTAGTAATTGTTCCTGCCCCTTTCTGGCAATATCTACTTTTAAGTAACATTCTTTTAACTTTCAATTAATACTCATAAAGCACTCAGCAAGCTTACATTCTCTTTCACTTTTTAACTTTTATATCTTCCTCATCAGCAAAAGCAAGGACAAAAACCATATGATTACCTCAATAGATGCAGAAAAAGCATTTCACAAAATTCAGCATCCATTCATGATAAAGACCCTCAACAAATTAGGTATAGAGGAAAGGATCCCAACACAATAAAAGTCATATATGACAAACCAACCACCAACATCATCCTGAATGGAGAAAAACTGAAATATTTTCCTTTAAAAACAAGAACAAGACAAGGATGCCCACTCTCATCACACCTATTCAACACAGGATTGGAAGTATTAGCCAGAGCAATCAGGCAAGAGAAAGAATTAAAGAAAATCCAAATTGGAAAAGTCAAATGGCCACTGTTCACAAATGACCTGATCCCATATAGAGAAAAAAACCATAACCTTTACCAAAAAATTTCTAGAGCTCACAAACATATTCAGTAACATTGCAGGATACAAAACCAATACACAAAAATCAGCAGTGATCTTATACACCAGCAATGAACAAGCAGAAAAAGAAATAAAGAAAGCAAGCTCATTTACAATAGCTATCAAAAGAATAAAATACTTTGGAATAAATTTAACCAAAGAGGAGAAAGATCTCTACATTTAGAACTACAAATCACTGCTGAAAGAAATTAAAGAGGACACCAAAAGATGGAAAGACATTCCATGCTTATGAATTGGAAGAATTAACATTGTAAAAATGACCATACTACCCAAAGTGATCTACTGATTCAGTGCAATACCCATCAAAATACCAATGACATTCCTCAATGAAATTGGGAAACAATCCTAAAATTCATATGGAACAGCAAAAGATCCTAAATAGCCAAAGCAATCCTGAGAAATAAAAATAAAGCCAGAGGCATTACACCACCTCACTTGAAGCTATACTACAAGGCTATAGTAGCCCAAACAGCATGGTAATGGTATAAAAGCAGAAACATGGACCAATGGAACAGAATAGAGAACCCAGAAATCAACCCAGGTACTTATAGCCAACTGATCTTCAACAAAGGCACCAAGAACATGTATTGCAGAAAGAACAGCCTCTTCAGTAAGTGAGTCTGGGAAAACTGGATATCCATGTGTAGAAGAATGAACCTAGATCTGTACCTCTTACCAGATACCAAAATCAGCTCAAAGTGGATTAAAGACTTACATATAAGACCTGAAACTATAAAACTCCTAGAAGAAAACATAGGGAAAACACTACAGGGTATAGGTCTGGGCAAAGACTTTATGAATAAAAACCCAGAAGTACAAGCAACAAAAGAAAAAAACATTGATCATGGATGTTCAAAGAATTTTTAAAATAGCTTTTTTAAAGGACAGTAATTGTACTAGTTTGTTAGTAGCCTACTATTCTTTGATATTTTGTGTGTGTGTGTGTGTGTGTGTAGCAGTTTTATTGTGTCAAATAAGACTTTTTAGGGGAGCTTTTTTAAAAATAATATTTTAGAATATTTGTTCTCTTATGCTTCTTCACTTTCCTACTTTATGAAATTTCATTTTCATATTGGACATACTGTGACTTTCTTAACTCACATTCTCTCAAATTTCAGCTGCATTTTTTTTTTTTTTTTTTTGCATTATTTTCACTCATCTCCATTTTGGTTTTTATGGCTTTTGTTTTAGTTTCCATATTTGACATCGTTTTCCTTCGATTTTACTTTTGACTTCTCATTTCTGTCAGATCTTTTTTCTCCGTATCCTTCTCTTATCTAACTCTTTTATTTTTTGAGCTATTCTAATTCTCATTTGAGCTTTTCATTCAAAGTTCTCAGTTTTTAACCTGGCTGCCTCTTACCTTGGTGATTTACAGGTTCAAAAGCCCATAGGAACTGCCCATATTTCTATATCTATTTACTGCTATCATTGCATAAGTGTTTATACTTTCTGCTGCTTCTGGGTGATTTGGTCATACTTTCCATAGTCTAGAATTTATGCTAATCCCTTATCCCTCAGTTTTTTGAAGATGTTATATATGGGATTATTTTTTCTTTTAGTTTCCCATTACTGTATTTGCTGCTTATTAAGGAATTTGGACATATTGTTTTTAAAAATCACTGTTTTTCCATATTCTTTGTAATAGGGATTCCTTAGTTATCCTTTAAAATGTTTAATATATTATTCCTATGCTCAAATTTATTCAATGGATTTCTTTCTCACTTAGAGTTAAAACCAAATTCTTCTAATGATCTACACAGCTGTATGTGACTTGGCAATATTACCTCCATGACATCTTATTCTCTCTATTTTCTCGCTTGCTCACTCCAATACATCAACACTGTTCTTTCTTGCTGTATCTTGAATATACAAGTCAAATTCTGCTAATGCCTTTCAAACTTTTATAATATTTGTCATCAATTAATTACTTTTTCATAATTTACTTGCAGAGAGTATTTCTTCTTGCAATGCCCTTCATTCATACATGCATGTATGTATATCCTCATGCTTTTGTTTATAAATATCTATTCTGAATGGTGGGAATTCATTCATTAATGAAATTGTGGAATAATGATTAAGCTATGACTAGCCATTTTATTTGCATACCTTTCATGATGCTATGGCATCAAATCTCTCAGCAAACCTCAAATGCCTCCTACCTCATAAACCCTTCCCTAATGTTTCAGTTAGGATTAACTACCTCCTTTCATCCCTTCACAGATTCAAATCATATTCAGGATTCATACAGCTACTATTTATATCTAGTTAGAAAAGCAATTGGCATATATACTGCCTTCCCTGAATTATAAGAAACAGGAAATACTAACAGGAATAATTATGAAAGAAATAATTTAAAAATACAAACTGTATTGACTGCAATTATAAGTAGGACTCAAAAAGACTCTTTAGTGTGTGGACCTATAAAAAGTGAAATTTCTCCAGCACAGAATGGCATAGGCCTGTGTCTTACATAAAAAGAAAATCAGTTGGTGCAAAATCAGAATTAAAGATGTTCTAAACCATAATCAGAACATGATTACCATTAAGTAATAGAAAGTGTTTTGGTATTCAAGATTGACAGATCTCACTTTCAATCATAATTTCTCTAAGTTTTGATTTCTTTACTTGTAGAATGGAAAAAAATACACCTTGCAAAGCTGTTTTGAAGCTTATAAATTATACATGAATAAATGTTGTGCATAGTGCTCCTACACAGCAGAATCTCAAAAACTGAGTGTTATGTTATCAGGTAATAATCTGTGGTAAAGTGTCTAAAATAACATTAATTTAGACATAATAAGATGTGCATATGACTCTACTCTTAAACTGAGATGGGTTACAGTCCTTCATTTCTGAGGCAGGAGAAGAGAGGACTGGGTAATGATGACCATGAAACATTTTGAAATTTCTCCTTTCTGCAGCACAAGAGAAGTCAATTGTATGTAGTGTAAATTTCACTATCATTACTTTTGGGCATTCTGAAGCAGTACATGCCAATAGAAAAATATTGGTTGTCATTAACTGAACTAAGTACCATATTTTAGGCTCTTGGATATTTTATACTATAGTTGTCATTTACTGGGAATACTTATGTAATTGATAGTGTGCATTTAGTTTTCATCCTTGAGCCATTTTCTTACTCAATTCTCAAAGTAAAACAACTCCTTAAATATTATGGAGATATATGAAGCAGTGTACAAAATTAATTTTTGTAGTCACTATACAGAGATTCAGAGTATGCACATCAAAAAACAGTACCTTTATAAAATTACACTCCTCACTTTGGAATTATACAATTGTGAATAATATATTTTTCATCCCTAATATTTAGTTATGCATTAAATAGAAGTGATTGAGCAATGGTTTTATACAGTGGAACTCCTCTCAAAATTTGTATTGGAAACTAATAATGTAAAGTAATCCTCCAGGAGTGGTAATTCTTTATGTAGCTGTGAACACTTCTATCAGATATTTTTCCATACATATGTGTGTATGTATGCATATAGGTACATGTATGCATATTTTATTTACGTTCATACACCACTTCATGTTACTATGAAGCACTCTAGGAAGTTTTTTTTATGAAATAGTGATTATAGATGATAGTTGATAAGCTTACCTTATATCAAATGAATTTTTTTTTTTCAATACCACAACTATTCTGGCATATCACATTTTTCAGTCATAGTGAAGAACTTTCCTTAGGAGGCTTAAAATGTTTGCATACTATGACCTAGATCGTACGTAAGTTGCTTATTGGTAGTATATAGTGAGATGAGATCAGAAGCTTTGCCCAAATCTGTATAGATGATATCTATGGCTTCTCTCTTATCTGAAAATCTTGTCATTTTGTCATAAATCAAATTAAATTGATCTGTCCTGTCTGGCTTTGCCCCAAACCTACATTACTGAATGTCTAGAATCGTGAGTTCTGACAGATAATTACAAACTCGTCACTTATTTAATGTCAAAAAATGTTAATCAGTTCTTCATCTGTGTTTCACAGGACATATTTGATCACTTATGGTATGCTATTATAGCTGTGTCTAATTTTTTATCCCCCTAGTAATTTTGTACAGGAAATGCAATGCAATGATGGTTTCTATTATTTTAATATTAATGCCAAGCAGTATATGCATCCTAACTTCTCGTTGCTTATTATTAATTTACCTGTAATTTGTTAGGTTTTTGTTGTTGTTGTTTTTTTGGAAGGAGATCATATTTTTGCATCCAGTCCTTGAAAATTTGTCCTGTTTTGTAAGGGCCCACAATAATAGAAAGATAACATATTATATGCAAGAGGTAAAACCAGTATGGTTTCAATCTTTTAACCACTTTTACTCTTTCTGATGATTAGTCATTTTCTCTCTCATTAAAGGTAACAACACTTCTGCTTTTTATCTGAATATTTATCTGCATTAAAAAAGTATATAAATCATTTTTTAATATCTCTCATTTGATTCTTATCCATCCATTGCTTTAATAAGAAAAGGAGAATTGAAAAATAATGTATCAGGTTTTGTTCTGTTGTAAGTGATATTCAATGAAATGAAAAGCCTTATGTTAAAATAATGAATCAATACAATTTCGAATTAAGAAGGAATCAGTAGATATTTTACATAAGAAATGTTTTTATAGGAGTAGTAACTTAAAATAAGAAGTATACAAAAACTTGAGAACCGTGATGTGCCTGTCCATTTTTCTGTCTGTCCAACAGGCATTAGGTAAAGGCTGCTTGCATGTGATCAGGCATGATATTTTTTCATCATCAAGTGAGTAGAAGAATGGTTTAAATTACTATATTCCTTCTTTTATTATATTTTATTCTATTTTATTATATTCTATTTTATTATATTCTATTAAGTAACATTTCATTTTTACTGGTCAATGTCATAGCATTTAGTTTATTCACCAAACTTGCTTGTTGTAATTGACAAATAATTCTTCTCCAAGTTAAGCCTTTGTATTCATTGGCATTCTTCCTTTCAATATACTCTCTTTTGTCTGCGCATTTTTGGTGACCTCCCTTGTTATCTGTAAGATTTATAATTTTTGTGGCTTCTTTAGTTTTCATTGCAGTGCTTGATAGTTTATTTTCCTCCAGACTCCCAATTTTCTTGATGCATACTCATGTGTCTGCATTCTAATTAAAGTTATGTATTGATGTACTCTTGGTTTCATTCAGCGGTACATCACTAAAGTGGGGAGGGAATTGGATTATGAATACTTCCAGAGTATTTGGTAAAATGTGTTGCTCTTCTATATGCCTTCATGTACAGCAATTTTATTTGTGCCAGTATTCTATATTAAAAACTGTAGAATACCTAGGCTTATAAAATGGAAATAATACTAACATCTACTAAATAAGTACAAATTAATCCCAGTAGTATTTTACAATATTCAAGAACGTATAGTTAGTTTTTTCCTACTATTTATTTATTTGTATTCATTTTAAAAATTTCCCCAGAATGTAGTTCCTAAATCTTTTTGTTTTCCTTAATATTGATTAGTCTATGCATTGATAAGAGTCAGATATGGAAATTTGTACAGATTGGATAAGTCCTGAACTATTTTCTGTTATCATTGCTCTATAGTAGTTACATTTGCTCTCACTTGAAAGATGCTGATGTTTACCATTAAATCATACTACATATACTTAAAATGGATTTGCTTTCCCTTGAAAGATGTAAGAAACTTCAGACATAGGGCTCTCTGTTTTCTCTCTCTCTCTCTCTCTCTCTCTCTCTCTCTCTCTCTCTCTCTCTCTCTGTGTGTGTGTGTGTGTGTGTGTGTGTGTGTGTGTGTGTGTGTGTGTGTGTGCGTGCACACGTGCATGCCTATGCAGTGTGGAGAGGATGAGGTGGTAGTTTGGCCCAGGATATAGAATTTCAAGCCTTTCCTTCAGAATTGCAATCAAAATGTGGCTATATTGTAAACTGATCATAAAATATTTGTACAATTATTCTGAAATTAAAATTTGGTAATTGCCTTACTTTATCTTAATTATAATTCACTGTAAATGTACAAGATATAACAGAGTTATATGCTGGAGAAACAAATGCCAAAAGTCAATGAGGCAGACGAACATTAATTAATTTAAAGATAAAATTCAGTACACAATAATAGAAGATTGTGTGCATATATGCGTGCATGCGCATTTATGAGGTGTATCATGTTTTTTTCATCCAAGTTCAGTGGAAATAAGAACAAACAAGTAAAGTAAGGATTAAGAAAGAATGACTTCTGCTGCATAACTAGAGAAAAGAAGATATGCTAATTTAAGGTTGGCAGAGAAATCCAAATTTATGGATGTAGAGGCCAGAATGTAGTATTTCAAAGAATGGATTGCTGAGCAAATAAAGATTGCTTAGTATACAGGTAAAGTCATGTTGAAGTTGAAGATTTGTGTTCTACTGTATACGGAGGCTTGAAAGTGGGATTGTATTAAATGCACACAGCCAAAATGACAGTGCAGTCAGTGACATTAAAATCTTAAATCTAGAATGAGTTTCAAGGAATTCCAAATGTGACCTGAGAATACTCTCCTCCTACCTACCTCTCATCCCATAAACTCCATTTTTCATTCATTGAAATCAATATTTTCCCCAAAATATACCTTACTCATTTTCAACTCTAAAAAGTGTCCCAATACTTCTTCTCCCATCTGTATTCCTCATATTCAAGTTCAAGCCACACTTCAAGTCCTAACTCTTCCACTAGCCTTCTTGAACCATTTTTACCTACAGTAGTAAATCCCTTCTCTAAACCACTAGAATATATCCACTCTAATTTTCGTTAAATAGTCAATTAGATGATACCATTTCTAGAGGAAAAATTATTGGCATTCCATACAATATCTTTTGTTGTCATAAATACAGAGTAAGTGTTCAAGTAACATGACGTTGATTGACTGGAAAGAAATGACAAGGATTAATACTATTGGATCAGCATTTTGTTTTATTTTATTTTTTTCTTTTTCTTTATATTGGTTGCTGGATGGTTCATGAAAAAACTATTTTTAATATATGTATTGTACATAATTATGTATATATTATTACAAATGTAGTGTTAGAAATGACCAAGACAAAAGCTTAACATGATACAGTAGCATCACCTATGAGTCATGATTGTTTTCATTCATCTATTTCTATTTAAGAATACCCCAACATAATTTATTTTACCACCAAATGCCTCTTTATTTGTTATGCTTAATATACTGAATTTGTTTACAAATAATTTCATCATCACCACCTTTACGTATATCTTAACAATGTTGATTACACATTACATTGACCAAAATGAGCTTTTCAGTAGAAACTGACAAATTATAGCAATCTTGTAAATTGTTTTTCTGAAAAAAGTTAGTATCTGTTCACTCCATGGTACGTTAAGTGAAACGTATCTTGCAGCTTTTTAGTAAGCAAAGAATGTGCTCATCCACATGTTTGGACTTTGAACTCCTCCCTGGACTTTCCACTCTTAGCCCTGCCTCCTTAAATAAATCCCGGGTTGCTGCTTCAATCCTTGTCTTTTTCTCCCTTTTATTTGACTTCAGCCATTTTTTTTTTTTCATTTCAGCTTTAAATACCTTCTTATTCAGACATACGACAAAATGCCTTTTATTCTCTTTAAAAAGTTTTTATCAAATCTGACTTTATTTTATGAGCTTTCTCTGATATCATTATTTCTTTTCATAAACAAACAAAAAGTATATTCACCTCTATGCTATATTTCTAAAACCTCCCTTTTCCTGAAGTAGGTCCTCATAGTAACTTATTAAATTGTCTACCATATTTCATGTTTTATTTTGATTATGTTAGGAAACTTTTATTAGTATAAATCAACATGGGATTTAAATGAATGCTGTGGAATATCTAAACAGCATCAATATAGCAAAATATACAGAAAAGAATAGTTTTTCATCTGGAAATGACATTGGCTAAAATGCATTGTTTTCTACTAGTTTTGTATGTTTTCTTTTTAGACTTGTTCACATCATACTCCCTATTAAATTAGCATTTTCACCTTTTCTAAAAAAGGAACACATAAACATGACTTTTGGTATTGAGGAAATCAGTTTCATGATGCGAATTTAATAAGAATAAAGATGAAATACACAGTACCACGGTACTAAATTCTGCAACACAAACAATGAGAACCTCTCCCCTACCTTAGTATCATGAGCTCATCCTTCTAACTAGAGCATTCTCTTTAAATTAAAACATGCTATTATTTTGCCAATCTTTAAAAAAAAAAAAAAAGTCATTTTATTCATTTCTTTTTCACATCACACCTGTAGTCCCAAATTTCCTTTCCCTTCACAGTGAACCCTTTTGAAAGAATTATCTAGATTTACTGTCTCTTACCCACTGACTCTTGAATTGCTCTAATCAGATTTACACAACCTTCACTCCATAGACTCTGCTTTTCCAAGGTAATCCATGACCTTCATCTTTCTAAATCCAGTCAATTCTTCCTCCTTACCTGGCTTTACCTTTCATCCGTATTTGACACAGTTGATATCTCCTCCATCATTAAACATTATTTTCATTTGACTTTCAGGACTCTTTGGGCTCCTGGCTCTTCTCCTTTTCAGTTGATTTCCCCTTTGAGTTTTTTCTACTAAGTTCTCATCATAACCACAAAGATCGCACCTCCTATTGCTGAAGTGACTAAGATCTCAGTCTTTGATCTTTCCTACTCTCTGTTGAATCAAATTTCCTTGATCTCATGTGGTTTAGGAGCTTTAAATAATATCTATATTCTGATAACTTCCAAGTTTATAACTGTAGCCTGGGTCCCTCTGAAATGTACATTCTGTTTTCAAATAGCTACTAAACAGCACCATTTGGAAATCTAAAAGGAATATCTAATATTTCATTCATAAAACCATGTTTATGATCCCCTCCCAGCATAACCTTCCTGCAGTGTTCCCCATGACAGAAAATAGTAACTCCACCTTTGTAGTTGACACAGCCTTAGAGTAACATTTATCTCTCATAGCAGAGACTGATTAACTATAAACAAAGCTTGTTTCCTTCAATTCCTTGTGTAGCATAAATTCCCCAATCTCCTTTGCAGTTATGTGTTACCATGTGTCTGAGCTCTAGTCAACTGAATGCAAATAAATGTGATACACATAATGTTTATGTCTGGTCTATAAGGATATCCCACGAGTTATCTTCTTTTTCTTCCTCCATCATCACAGCCATGAAAAGTGGCAATTTTTCACCAGCCTTTATCCCTGAACAACTGAATAGAGCAGCATCCCCTATCACGTCATCCAGACAAATCCACCACTCCAGTATGGATTATATATTTTTATGAAACTACAATCAAAATAATTCATTGAACTTTCAGAAGGACAGAATGAACTGTGTTTATTAGAGGTAGGAAAGGGAGGGGAATTATCGAGGAATTGGTTAACAGACACAAAGAATGATTATGTCTTGTAATCATGAATATGCTAATTATCCTGACTTGATCCTCACATATTGTACACAAGTATTGATTGTCAACTCTGTACCCCAAAATATGTATAATCAATTATGTTTCAATGAAAAAAAAAATGAAAGCAAACTTCTGCTTTGATAGGTCACCAAGATTTGGGGTTTTAAATAATTAGCAATTATCAGGAGAAAGTCTCCATGGATTTCTGTGTTTCTGAACTTCTTGTGAGCAGAAGTATCCACAGACTCATTTTAGACTAACTTTTCGAAGTTGTTTATACAGAGAACAGGCTTAGAAGATAGAGATAGTGTCTCCTCAAAGTGTGTGTTTATTTTCTGTCCAGTTTAATAAAGATAATGTCTCCATTAGTAACAATGGCTGGGCAGGGTTGCTTGCTTATCATCATAATATTTGCATTTTCCTAAGGTTAGGGTTCTTCGGCTGGGAACAAACACACAATGTGTGTGCAGCATCCATTAATAACCACCTGTATCACCCTTGTGGAATGGGCACAGACAGGAAGCTCATGCAGCTTGCTGTGTCATGAGTAATAGAATCTCTTATCTCTGATCCTGGAGTCTCATGTTTAATGGAACTGCAAAAGAGATAATACAATCCCCATTACACACGAGACATTCAGTGACGGTTGACTGGCTTATTTTGTCTATATTGTTCACTGCTGTATCATCCCTAGTTAGAAGGCAAGTTCTCTCCAGATGTATGCTTTATGAATGGGTGATGATGAGGATGACGGTGGTAATTATTACCATGGTTTTTTGGCTAACACTGAACTGGTTCAAATGTTATAGTTTTATTTTGGATTTTGCTTTTTGGTTAGCAAAAGCTCACTTTTTAATTTTTCTCTTTTTAAAGGTTTTCGTACCTACACAAAGTTAAATGTAAAGTTATTTTGTCATGATTAAAAAAAAAAATCTACTGGGGTTTTCAATTGAGATTGAATTCATAGACAGTTTAAATGATTTATCTGTACAACATTACATCTCTTGGTCCTTTTATAATTATTATTATTTTGTGATCTGCACATATTGTTTTATGTTAAAGAGTTTAATTTTTGTTTTTGTTTTTTTATCTTTTTATGTGCTCAAATTATTTCTTCATTCTCAAGTGAAGAGATTTGTTATCAGTAAAGGAATATAGAGTTCCTGTATTGGAATACTATCTATTTCTAAACTAATGAAACTTCTCAGATTTTATTTAGCATGTCTCTAAATAATTGTTAAAGCTTCTTTCTATAATTGTGACTTAATAGTATTGTGAACAGAATTTAATTACTTGGAATTTACTTGCCAGTCCAGTTTTAATTTGGCATAGATATCTAGGAAAATCTTTTTCTTATTTTTGTTTTGCTAAAGTCTTTATGATATATATGTATGGCATCAAACATCTGGTTTGTCAAATGTCACTTAGCTGTGTTCTCTGAAATATGTACCTTAATGGAATATTCTGAATTCTTTAAATTGAAAAAACAATTAACATATTGTTAAAAGACTCAATTCAAGAATCTCTCAAATTAGCTTTCATTTAAAAAATGTATACACTTTATGTTGATGTTCGATGAAAATAAACATAGATTCCTTCTTTATATGTATCTATGACACCTGGAACATTATATTCTTTATGTAATATTACATTTTATGATTAACTATTACTTATGTAACAACCTAAAATTTATAAACAATTTCAAATACATTATTTAATTGCATTTTTACAAATGGTATTAAGCATTTTATTTTATTTTTCTTTTACCTATGAGGCAGAAGGATCAAAAGGTTATCATCTAGACAAGAAAAGTTAAAATTTTCTGAGCTTATGGCTAGGATTTTTACCATCATATATCATGTCTATAATGCATTTAAGCGTAAATGACCTTAAAACTAAAAGAACAAGATACTAGACTTAATGATAAGATAAAAATTTTCATATTGGTTTTGCTTAAGATATCTAATGGTGGAACTTTTAATGATTTTGCTATTTACCCTGACAACTTGAACAATAAATCAGATTTGTTGCAGCTATGGTAATAAATATATATGGAGAGCAGGGATTTTTTATCATTATTAATTATTAAATAATCTGGTATTATTTTTATTTTTTAATTATAAGAAAATTGTGTTGTATCTATGCAGAAATCCACAAACTTTCAGGTATTAGCTGCTGTTCAACTCTACTTCCTTATTTAATTATTTTAATTACCTGTGGCCCCAAAGTTAATTAATTGGTATTTATTATTTTAACAAACCTTTAGAATGTGTCCTTATACAAGAATCTTCAGAATGTTACAGCGCTTATGTAAGTATAGACTTTGCAGATTGTATGTCAACATTATAAATAGTCCCAATATATTTTACTCTCCCATGAGTTTCCACACTGCTGAGGAAATTGAACTGATGCAGACCGTAAGTCTTGCATGGACAGCACTCTTTAATTGTAAATTGTGGACTCAGTTTTGAATTATTCTCTTACTAGATATTTTGTTTTGTTTGTATTTTTTCTATCATAAGTATGCAGTAAGAAATGCCTAAATAATATGTATTGCATCATGTTTTCAAAACAAATTCATACTATTAACTCATTAATAAACAATCTAACCCCAGGAAAACATCTAAAAATGTTAAGTGCATTATGACTAAATATTCCGTGAGTATATTTATAAAGTGTTTGGGTATAAATTTTAGAAAACTAGAGCCTTTATTAATACAAGTAACATGATTACAGTGTATATAAACAAAATGGGCTACTTCCATGTAACACTCCTGATACTGGAGGTAAGGGTGTGGGGAGGCCCAAGAACTGGACTCAGCCCACCCCATCCCCTTACCAGGTTCTTGACTCTGCCACAGGAAAGAATTCAAGAGCAGAGTCACAGTAGAAAGGAAAAACAGGTTTGGGCCGACTCCGTGGTTCACTCGGGAGAGTGCGGCGCTGGGAGGGCAGCAGCGCTCCCGCCGCGGGTTCGGGTCCTATATAGGGATGGCCGGTGCGCTCACTGGCTGAGCGCGGTCACAAAAAAGGACAAAAAAAAAAAAAAAAAAAAAAAAAAAAAAGAGATTTAACGCAGAGAATAAGTACAGACTTTGCAAAGAAAGTGTGGCTTAGCTCCAGAGACGGAGCTTGGCCCACACCACGTTCAATACAAAAGTCAAAAATACAGAAATTCATTGCCTTGGATGCCTTTGGGCAATTCTCTACCTTTAAATAGCACTTCATATATTATGAGTTATTCAAATTCATCCTAATCTTGACCAAGAGTCAATACAAGATTAAGGGCATCCTTGGAGACGAGCATAGCGTTGTCACTTCCTCTGTAAATTAACTCTTTTTTACACACGTACTATGTGTCATCTTCACTGACATTTTCAATAAAATTTTATATTTTTTTTATTAAAAGCAAAATCTGGTCATGATCCATTGCATTGATTTCATGACTGTTTCAAGCCTTAGTTTGAAAAAACACTGACCTAGGGAGTGAGGATAGAGGAAAAGAGAAGAACATAAAGACTGAGTCCCTGGAAACACCATCATATAAAGGTTGTAAAAAAGAAGAGAAAATAGGAAAAACTACTGATAAAAAGCTGAGATAGTATGAAATACAAGACATCTGTGGCATCCTGGACATTAAGAGAAGGAAAAAAATCTGGAAGCAAACTAAGAGAAGAAAAAAAAATTGTCCGGAAGGAGAGGTGATGGGCTGAGTCAAGTGTTACTGAGAGGCATCACGGGCTGAGAAAAGAGCACTGGCTTAGGTGAGAAGAATGTTGGTGAGAAGGGAACATGGTGTGAAAGAGCCAGAGAAGGCAAGAGAAAGTGTGGCACAGCAAACAAGAGGTCTTTTACCCTATACGGGAGCAAGCGCAGTCTATCCATTTCATTAGAAATCAGGCACAGTATATGGCAACAGATGGAAAAGATTAGTACAGTGGATGGTGTGAAAGTGAGGCAATTCTCTGGTGACTCAATTAATTTCACAGGTATGCTTATTCGATCAGAAAGACACAGTGGGTGGAGAGCATTAGAACTGAAGAGAGAGATAAGAATAAAAATATTTATCTGAGGGAATGGAAGAGTTAATTAATAGAGGAAAATTCTTGGTACACCAAGTTTCCCTGAGGGTCCACTTGGAACTTCTTAAAGTCAGAGCAGATGGCTGTGTGTTTTCTATAGCCATTTTCAACTGTGTGGTTGAAGGCAGAGAGTTAGTCAAAGGCTGTTCACAAATAAGGCTGACGGTCTGCTGGAGAAGTTTGGTAGAATAAGTTAAGAAAAGTGAAGAGTTGAAGGTGTAGACATGAAAATGAATAGAACTTTCTTATCTAGGTTGGGTAAGGAGGCACATGAATGTGGCGGTGGGAAATGAAAACAATGATACGGTACAAGTGTGGCTGAATAATATCAGGGGGAGGGGGTGTTAGAGCAAGTGAACTCCAAAGACAGAAGATGGGTAGAGTATAGGATTTTTCAAATATAGATATTTGGAGTTGGTAGTTAGGAATGATAGCAACCATAGTGTTACTATGAGAGTTGGTGGATGACATGAGTGAGGGAAAAGATGTAGAAGTGAGATAATTAAAACTTGAGAACACAGAGTATTAAAAAGATTGTCTACATGGATTGTGATGCCTCCACGAATGAAGACTGAGATTAGAAGGTGGCAGGCAAGCAGAAATATTTTCCCATATAGCAGTGGTGCACCCTGCTTTCTGTGGATTAGATGTGGGAAGTTGCCAGCCTCCAGCATGTGTACCTTCAGACTGTTGCCGGAAAATCTGCATTTGTGCTACTGGCATCTGAGATACTCAGCAGAAACAGTAGAAGTTTTCTTTGGTCTTCTACCCCCTTCTTTGCCGAGAGTTATCAAGATTCCCTTTACCATTTCTGTTCTAACTTCCAGTATAAACTTTGTGCCTCTTCAACACTTATGTTGAATTTCCTTTCCACTTTCACATACTGATAGGTGATCTTCATTTCATGGAAGTCCTCATCCCATGGAAAGAGCATCTTATGATTGCTTTTATACAGGTCGTTCACTCCTGTTCCCTGCATCCATGATGAAAATTTCCTGTGTGAAGTGATCAGAGCTCTTCTTGTTTTACAAAGCTTTCATAGAACTCTGTTTTCATGGAACTCCATTCATAAAATTGAAACTCCTTGAGTGGACATACAAGTTACATGATTTTTCATACCACTTTTTCACTATTAACTCACTTATATCCCTTCTACTTCATTCTTCTGATTCCCAGTCTGGTGAGGATCTGTCAACACTGATGATGTAACCACTTTATTATTCACTAGGCTGACTTACAGCTCCTCTCTTTTCTACTTATTTTTTCCTCCTAAAACATCCCTTCACTTTTAACCAATTTCTAGCTTTCTTTAATACCCAATTCAAATGTCATCTCATAAGTTAAGACTACATAAATTTCTCTATTCCCATTTCTCTATATATACCTAAAACTTTATTAATATTCCTGCTTTTTAAACTGATTTCATCATTATATATCAATTGACATATCTATCATTCTGCTTTGTAGTTTTATCAAAGACTGACTCTACTTGTCTTTTATTTGTTTTTCTGTTGCCTTTGAAATACGGGAAGTACTTGGTAAGATGTTGAATATGGTAATGACTCAATTAAATTATTATTTAGCTTTCTGACAAGTGTCATCTTGAAAGCATAATGTCATGGTTGTATAAACTTGAAAGACTTAAGTAACACATGTAAATGTGAGATCTTCTTTAAAACATGTGTTTGTCTCTATTTTTCAACAAGTGGTGTCAAATTCAATAAATAATCAGCTCTCAAACACAGTATTTAAAGGGACATAAGAAATTCAGTTGCCGTTCTTTTTACTAGGTTGAATCATATAAAATAGCTGTATTTGCTATTATAAATGTTCAGTACTAGGAATTTCATGTTTCAAACTAAATACAGAAACAACAAACAAATCTGTATGTGCACTAGCTCTTTAGCAAGCTCATGAAACTATTTAACTTCCTTAGCAAACTTTAAGTATACACATTTGATTTATGTCAAATATCCTTTTGGTAGGAATGATATATCCAATTACCTTTTTGATCAAATTTTGCATAGTAAGGATCTTGCATTTGAACGATGCTGAGGCAGCATATCAGTGTAATTACATTGACATCATAACAGTTCCTTGGCAGCAATTGTGCTCTCAATAATGCAAATACAGTGCATAATTAAGGTAGAGCATACCACCATGATCAGCAGAACGCCTCCTCTGGAGCCTATACAATGTCCCTGTATTATTGCTATGAGAGCAATGATTGCATCCTGTGCCTTGTGAGGACAGTGCATAATGGGCAATATGTATGAATCATAAATGATGGAAACTGACACGTGCAGCAGCTGTGTATCTTGTTTTCTTCAGATGTTTATTCATAAAATACATATTGCTCTTGTCAGTATGCTGCAGAAGAGTAGATTAGAGAACAAAATCAATTAAACAATTTGCTGTGTTTGAAATTGTTTCAAAGGAGAAACCATTTTTAGTCTTGTGAACTGTATGTCAATTTATAGTGCATAAAAATTGCAAACTATTTTATTAATGTTCTAAAGCCTTCTTTAATACTTTAATACTGCAAAGCAAATTCTGCCTCATACTTATTTATTGATAGTCGTTTTCTAAAGGACATATTCTAACAGTTATTTTTTTTTTAATGTTTCTGTTTTCTCATCCGTAAGCTGAGGGAAATGTACTGTGTAAGTAATATGAGTTTATTAGATTTAAATTAGATAATGCAAAATTATTTTGCTGAATTCCTGCCACAATGCAATTACTCAATAACTTTTATTTATTATTATTATTATTTGTCAATTCTGACCTCCCCTATTACAAATATACACAATTAAGTAATGTCAGTTCATTTAGCATATGTGTCAATATTTTAGACTGGAATATCTATAGGCAGAGACTTTGCCTGTATTGTTTATCATAGAATCTCCAATATCTAAAAGAGTTCCTTATTCACAAACGGTATTTATTTGATATCTGTTAAATGGGTTAATACATCTAGTTTAGCATGTGTAATTTTACCCAAAATCTCAAGAGTGATTTCCAATTTCTAATTATACCTACCTTTAATCTCTTGCATAAATAACGTTTAGGTGTAAGGAGCTCTATGAAATGACTGATTATATCTATATAAGACATATTTATAAAAAAATAATTTTGTTAATTTTTCTGGTCACCTGTTTATTAATTGTCTTCAATGACTTAAACATTAAGATCTCCTTAATCATATTTTTAAAAGATTGAAATAGGTGAAAAACTAAGACTTTCTATATCATACAGCATAATAGATTATAAAGAATCTGGCTATGTTTTCAGGTACAAAATTTCTGATAAATACTGTCCCTTCAAAGAATTGTATTATTATCACCATCATTATTTTTTTGAGTTAGTTCTGAAACACTGGATTAAAGGAGATTAGTTAGGGAATATAGTTGAATTATGATGGACCTGCGTGACCTGCTGGATCTTTTCCAAGCTTGAAATTAAAAATGAAGAAATATACATATCCATTTTGTATTTTACATGCAACAGAATTATCTTCTGTAGGTTTTTTTTTTTTTTTTTTGTATTCACGAGGTGACATTTGTATTGTAAAACAATAATGGTGAAGGAAATAAAAAGGCTTTTAGCATTAAAAAAAAAAATCCTAAAAGCAGTTCTTTCCTGTTCTGATATTTTAATGGTTCTATGAAATATTATTTATAACATTCTCATTTACCTTCTAACTTAGTCATTTATTTTTTATTTGATATTAAACATCATGATGTTTTAATGATGCTTTCGTTTATGTTTGTAAAATTTCTTGTTGATGAACAAGCGATTGTTTTTGAAAGGTACTAGCCAACATCAGGTGAAATGAAAAACCTAATATCACCTTTCGATGTATTGGAGGGCAGCAAATTTAACAGGTTTCTATTATGGCCAAATGCTTTACATAATATTGCTTATTAATCTTACCAACGATAAATCTTGTAAGCTAAATAATATGTTGTACAATATAAAACTGTCTACATTTGATCACTTGAAATTAAAATTTAACAAAATTCAACTGGTTATTACATCAGTATTAAAAATGAAAAATTGTGAAGCATTCCTCTTTTTTCTATGATCTGAGATACATTATAAAATAAGACATGTATGTTTTTAAAATTTAAAATAACTTTTAACAATGAATAAAATGAGTGTATGTCTTTATTAGCTTTTTTTCTTTTTCACAAGCAATTCCAATTCAATTACTAGGTTTGCCCAAAATTTCTCCACTAAATTTATATTTCAAATGTATTATGTGTCATGTCAATATATACTAGGAATGCTTTCTGGATTCTATGAACTTCCATTAATTTATCGTTCTATTATTTGTCAATTTTATTTATTTGTTTATATTTCTATAAAATTTGAATTTTGATTTTGATGCAATCATATGTACATTTATATATTTATTTTAATGTGCGCTATTTATTAATTTTATGTGATTTTCAAAACGGTACTGATTTTGTTTAAATTTAATTGAAATTAATCTTGACATTCTTGTTTTTCTATATTTAAGTATTTATATTTTTACTGAACTTTTTTTTAACATTGTATAGTAAAATGTTTAGAAAATCTAATTTGAGAATTTTAAATTGTATATGTTTTTCAGATTTATTGTGATAACCAGTAAATTTATTCTTACAGTTACTTTATCACCATTTTCATGAATCCTTTGGTTTATTTTAATATTTTTCTTAATTGATTACTCAGTGGCCTTTAATATAGCTTCTCTTTCAATCTGGAAACACTATCTTAATTTTTCCTCCAATATGTCTTATTCCTGGCTTTCCTCCTATTGTATTCTTTACATGTCTCTTTTGATGGCTTAACCTTTTCTTCACAAACTGTAAGTATCTGAGCATTTTAGGAATCAGAAATTATCCTTTCTACTTTATCTGTATTTATCCCTTAAATGATCTCATCCAGGCTGATGGCTTTAAACATCAACAGTATTCTGTTTATTTGAAATTTACATCTGTAATTCAGATTTTATCCTGAGTGCAATTTTTTAAATCCACAATTTCCTTCCTTTATAGCTATATGAATGCCTAGTTAGTATCTCAGAATGAACAAGTTCAAAGCAGAGTTATACCCATTACTTTCTTTCTATATTTTTAATCTTAGCAAATGGCTATATATTTATCAAGTCAGTTTTCTACAGAGCAACCCGTTACTAAACATGGAAATAATTGTCAGTTTTTGGCCCTTGATGTAAAAGCTGTCCAGTTCATTTGCTAAATGAAGATAATAACCAGAAAGGTCTACGAAAAGCAGCTTCAGATGCAACTACAAAAATGTTATAAAGATGCCTTCAGACCTCAGACTTGCAAAGAGTACAGCCATTTTCTATAGCATGATATGTGTGGGCATATTTCACTTCTAGAACCCTGCACATGTCAGGCTGTTGAAGAGAAAGCAGATTCAGAGGAGCAAGTGATTCTTCAACAGTGTTATCCACAGCTTTGCCCTGATGGTTAACAATTATGTGATAGATTTGCACTTCATATGAATGTCTGTGATCTTGAGAAATTGGTAAATACGTTAGCTATGCTTATTATTTAAAATTCAATTTGGGTTTTTTAACAAAACACATTTTCTTCATTTTGTGTGAATTAAATTCAAAGCTACGTAATGATATTAGGAAATATATGTGTGTGTGTGTGTGTATTTTTTTTTTTACAGGAACCACATCGTTGTGGACTATAGCCCTTCAGTATTGACAAATATAGGTGATAATCTTACCACTCTTCCCAACTCAGAACTCAGCCTTAAAGTTTATAGCAATTTTATTATTACAGGACATTTTTTTCCTCCTTCTAATGCCCTTTTTTCTCTTTCTGTTCTTATTTTCCTCTCCTCTTTTTTTCTTCCTCTTCCCCTTTCTCCCTCTAATGCTCCTCATTCTTATATTTCCCATTACTTCAAACTCCATGGTTTCACATTTTGCAGAAAATGGATTTAAGGTTCAGAAATTTAAGTGAGGTACCTAAATATATACAACGGCAAAATAAATGAAATAGTCAAGATTTTTAACATGTCTTTTGATTTCATATTTTATGTTTTGTCAGTATCGTGCTCCTGTTTATAGCTCTGTTAGCAACAGGAGGCTACTTTGGCAAAGAAAAACGTAGTTCTCAAGCTCTGGAAGAATTCAATAAAAATAGAATTCACAAAAGTAACAAAAGCTTAAAAGCCTACACACATTGATGCTACTTTTCATAATTTTGTGCAATAGCATTATTAAAAGGATACTTTGTCCAATGGTATTTATATTCCCAATTAAAATACTTCATGATTCTAGGGAGACTGTAATTAACCTGTGTAAATTGAGAGAGGCCCACCTCAAAGAGAGTTTTGTAATATGATTATATGCCACCAGACCTAAATTGAGTGAACATTTGTCAATTTGAGACATTCAGATTTCTCCTTATGTAAAATTTACCTGAAGTACCAAATAATATTGCACTCTGATAAAATATTCATTTGAAATACAAATACATTTAAAACTAAAGCTCTTTTAAAAATATTTTGAAAAAGTTTAAAAAGATAGAAATCATAATTGTGCCAGTATTTGAGAACATTTTCCTAAATAGATAATAAAAAAATGAAAAGGTAATATAACTATATGAAACTAATACTTTCAGTTTTGCATGATATGAAGATTTTTTTTTTTTTTTTTTTTTTTTGTCTTTTTGTGACCGGCGTACCGCGCTCAACCACTGAGTGCACCGGCCATCCTTATATAGGATCCAAACCCGCAGCGGGAGCACTGCTGCGCTCCCAGCGCCGCACTCTCCTGAGTGCACCACGGGGTCGGCCCTGAAGATTTTTAAAATGTCATTTAAACAAATAAATAAAATTCTACCAATTATGAATTACCTAAAGCACTATCAAATATTTATATTGGATATCTAGATATATATTTAGGTACATTATGATGCAATATAATGCTGTGCCAAAAATGTTATGATTAGAAGAATCTTCCAGAGGTGAGGAAAAAATAAACACATCTGCCTCACAGAAACCAAGGCTAGAAAGAGTGAAACATTAATGGTTTTAATTTTGAAAAATTGTAGATTTTAAAGCTAGAAACGAAAAAGTGAGAGAAAGAGCACATGGAAAGTTTTATTAATAGATGCCTCCCATTAGAAGCAGTAAATAAAAGTAAAAGGTGTTTATATGTTTTTTTTTTCTTTTGGCAGCTGGCTACTGTGGGGATCTGAACCCTTGACGTTGGTGCTATGACACTGTGCTCTAATCAGCTAGCCCAAATAAAAGGTTTTAACAATATTTTATGATAACAATTATCACTCTGGTATTTCTGAAAATATGAGCTTAGAGTTAGACTAGATTATTTCTTTGAGTGTTCAAATAGTCAAGATTAAATATTTGTGGACTGATTGAATACAATATGTAAATAAAGCCCTTGTAATCTAATAAAAACAAATTTGTTCAAATAGTTTCTATTATGAATTAACATCATGGGTCATCTTGGTGGATACTATCAAATGTAATTTTATTTATTATATTTTCTTAAATTTATTTTAATTAAATAAATAATACATTAACCAGTCTGATAAGAGATTCAAACACTACAAAGTGAAAACACTTCCAAGTTCCCTAACCACTCTCACCCAAAAAGGTAACCAGCTAATCATTATTATTAATGTAACTTTCTAGACATTGTTCTATGTATTCATACAAGTGCTTTGAACATAGCTTCCTGAATAGAATATTTTAGTTCTGAACCCTTTACACTGTGCAGTGTTGTAGAGGTGTATGGTTTGGGTTCTATTATATGCCTTTTAGCTTTTCAATTTTAATTTTAAATACTTATTTATTTAAATGAACCCCATCTTAGAAAGTCATGGCACTTGCAAGTATTTACAAACTACCGAATTCAATTTCCATGAATTAAGACATAGAGTGTAATTCTGTGTCCCTACTTTAAAAACTTTGAATTGCTTCCCATTGCCCTGGGAAGAAAATGGAAATGTTTTCCTGTGACGGCTGAGACCTTGCATTGAGCTGTCCTCGTTATTTTCTCAGCCTCTACTGCTTTCTTTTTATTCTCATTCAGAACAATCAAAGCGTAGGGGTCTCCTTGAGTTTATCCAATTTCGCAAACTTCTTTCTGTCACAAAGTATATGCAATTCCTTCGGCCTAGAATCATTTTCCCTTTTTCCCCCCACCTAATATCTATTTCCTTCAGCATTCAGCAACAATAGCTATTCCTTATAGAAATTCTCCCTGCCTGTATACCCCATCTCTCAATTTTGAACACATAATTCAATTTTTTCTTTGTGCCATGCATCACACTAGGAATTACAATTGCAAAATACTTGTGTTTTCCAGTATATTACAAGTTCCAAACACCTATGGGTCATGATTCGACTGTATAAGTTCTATCCTCACTTCATAGCAAAGATCCTGCCACATGGTATAATCCTAATAATTACTTTAACTGTATAAGTATATGAAAAACTCCATTCATACAGCAGTATTTTTAAAGTGGAAATGATCATATTTTCAGAGATTAAATAAGAACACTGAACAAAAAGAAATGGAGAAATAGCTTAAAGATTTAACCAGAAATGACATTATATTAAAGACTGAGAGAGAGTAAAAACATTGGGTAGCATTTTAAGATGCATGAATACTGTTATCTTTTTAAAACTGTCACACCTAAATTCTTTTACTGCCTTTGTGTAATGGAAAATATTTCTGCTGTCAAGCTTGTGACCAATTGAAGAATGTCATTGTTAAATTTGCTAATATAATTTTGAAGTTTTATGTTTCAGTATTAAACCAGTAATTGGACTAAAGTAACCTCTTTTTATAAGTTTGTGAACCTGGACAGTAGTTTGGAAAATCTGAAAAACAATTTTGATTTTATATGAACTTTATGACTCTATGTATAAGGGGAAGTACTTTCATAAATATAGCTTCCGCAAATTATTCTCCCTTAATAAAAATATTTTTGTGAAATGCAAATTTATGCAATAGTTATCTCCAAAAATATTAGTCTTCATGATATTAGCTATATAGGAAAAATGATTGGTTTTGTAAATGTAAACTCTATGTATATATTTGATTGTGTATGTGTAGGTGTATCTCAGTAGAAATATGGACTTCAAAATTTCATCATAAATACTAAGCTTATTTTATCCATTTGTCATAAAAATGTCCTTAAATACTCTATAGGTATACTCTTTTGTGAAGCTTCAATTGTTGGAAGTCTTGGTTCTCTAAATAATTTTCTTATTCTTTTGAAAATAAAAATAATTTTAGAGGAATTCAAGAAATTTTCTAGTAGTTACTCTAAAGTGATAAATCATAATAATGTTGCCCCATGTTAATTGAAATGAAATTGAAACATAGTGTCTTTCTTTACTATCTACTTGTCTCACTACCATTCTGGGGCAGGAAATTAAAATTGCTTGAATCTAATCCTAACAGATTAACCTAAATCTTGCAGCTTTAATTTTTTCTGCCACACATCTTCACCTTCTGCAATGGAAAACTTATTATTTGAATAGCATATTCATTAAATATTTCAATCACCCAGCAACTTTTAACTTTTTAACACTTGCATAAATGCACAGATGTAAACAAAGTCATAAATATATACTCTTCTATTCGCCATGCTCCTTTCATTAGACAATTTTGATTCTAATTGGTTGTGTATGGATTTTATTATCTAATTACAGTCTAATTTTGAAAAATAAGAACCATTGCATAAGGTATCTCCAGTCTTAATTATGGACATTAACATACTGTTCTTTGAAATTCAGTTTGACAGCCTCTTCAAATTCAGAAATTGGCTTACTGGAGACCTCCAAGGTCATGATCCTTCAAAGTACTGTTTGTCAAATTGCCCTGACACATTCCTGCTGGAAAAACTACTCTTTGATTATGAATGTGCAGTAGAAAAGTGACATAGTCTTGCATACTGATCTTATAATTCAAGAAAAAAAAAATACAGCAGATGGAAATACCTTAAGTTAAATCTCATATATCTGATAATGCCAAAGAAAAGTATGACTGGATATGTGAATATTTATTTATGAAAAAGCACATCTGAATTTCTAAATCATGTTGCAAATGTGTTAGAAATTAATACATGATATTCAAAGTCCTCAATATAAAACATATAAAACATCTGTATGCAGATTTTTGCCTTCACAATTGAGAATGATAATCAGTAGTATTTACAAAGAAAGAATTCTACATTCCTCTTCTACCTTGTGTCTCAAATTAACAAGATTCATTCACCTAGTATGTATTTTACATTAATAACTATTTTCAAAACTGCAGAGAATATGAAGCACAGACCTATAGAAGATTATATGTGTTCTATAGATGTAGCATATGTATATGGGTAAGTGTGTGTATGTATGTATATTCGCATACAAGTATATAATGCATATGGTTAATGATTTTTATTTTTATATCAGTTTTCATAATATTTTTTATAATTCTTTTATGAAATCAATTATGCAATAATACATTTCACCCAAAATATCCTGTATATGTGTGTATGATTTACAATAAAATCAATCCATTTGCAAGAGCAGAAGAATGGTAAGTCATAAGTAAGTCTTAATTGTATATTAGAACTTCTAAGGATAAGGTGATAATTCCAAAAATTGCAGAAAAGAAACAAAAATCAACTGAAATCTGATTTTTCATCAGTAAAACAACACAACAAAGGACTTTGGAAAAAGCCTTCCAAATCCTGTTGTAAGATAATTTTAATTCACCAATTTTATAGCCTAAAAATTATCTTTTAAGTATCAATCTAATATAAAATGTATTTTTTGATATGCAAGAACTCAAACAGGTTTCTCTCTCTTACAGTATTGCTTAGCTAGACACTTCCAGCCAAACATGGTGAACATTAAAAAGGACACCATGAATATAAGATATTTTATAATGTAAATGTTGCAACTCAGAATTTCCATTTAAATAAATCAATTAATTATAACATCAAGCCCATGAAGCAATCAGTCCAAATTTAAATTGGAGAGAGCAGGCTCAAGATGAATGTCTTTAAAAGAAAATGCCTCCAGAAGAGAGCTCAGAGGAGCCTGACTCAAGTCAAGGAGAAAGTCTTTGTCAATGGATAGAAAGGATCAAAGGAATAATTGATGACTTCGTTAAAACAGAAATTGTTGGTACTTTTCCAGGATCCATGTACTTCTCTGATCTCAAAGCTTCCACTAGGGGTAGGTTGAGGCCACATGACTGTGTATAGACAATGTAATTTCAGGGGTAGTGACTTGTGTCACAGTTGGGACAAGGCAGTTAAGAATCAGTGTACCTTAGTCTCTTTTGCCCTGTTGCAGGTGTAGGATGCTATAAGACGGAGTAGACAACCATGAATTTCACTGGACTTTGCCTGAATGAGAAATAAACCTTTGTTGTACTAAGAAAAAATTAAATTAAAAAATAAAAATAAAAGATTTACAGTGTTTTAAGTAAAAGGAATGAGAGATGTGTAATTTAATTACTAAAATTAGTAGTAGTAAGTAATAGATAAATATTTTTAAATATTTATGTAGATTAGATGGGAGAAGGTTATATGGCTGGTCCATTTTTACTCTTCTGAATATTGCTTGTCTGTTTTTTGTTTTGTTTTGTTTTGTTTTGTTTTTTCCTACATCTATGCTTCTGCCTACAATATTTTCCCATCTTTGTTTTTTTATTTTTTCTTGAATAGCTAATTTCTTTCAAAGCTGTCTCTTTCCCAAGTTACCACATTTTAATTACACAGGAAACATTAAGAAACACGATTCCCTGTCATTGCTTTGTAAACTCAATGATATTTTGTGTAGAAATAAATCAATAGGTGCTCTCTATATATTTGTTGCAGGAATGAATTATTCAGAGCATAAGCACTTAGAATAATGTTCTCACTGTTCCCATGAGTGATTAGTCATCAGCCAACCTGACAGAAGAATGAGCAAGACTATTGTTTTTTAACCTGACTTGATGCTGGGGGGGTGGAGTGTGGAAGGGAAATAGAAAGTAACAAAGGTAACTGTGTGTGCTTTTTTTAAAATTTGTATTTTACTGAAACTTAATTGATTATACATATTTGGGGGATAGAAAGTTGACTATCAATATTGTTCATCATTAAAATATGTATTCATTCTTTGTGTCCATTAACTAATTTCTTGCTGACCCTCCAACCCCCTCCTGCTCCCTCTTTCTCAATTCTAGTAACCACAGCTCTGTTATCTTCTTCTGAAAGTTCAATATATTATTGTAATTGTTGTTTCCTTTTCTCTGTCTTCTTCCTTTCTCCTTTCTTCTTTCTTATTTATTTGTTTAATGTTTAGCTCCCACTTATGAGTGAGGACATGCAGTATTTCTCTTTCTGTGCCTGGTTTATTTCACTTAATATAACTTTCTACAAGCAAATATTTCTCCTATTCTGTATGTTGTCTTTTCATTCTGTTGATTGTTTCCTTTGCTATGCAGAAGGTTTTTAGTTTGATATCCCATGTGTTTATTTTTTCTTTTGTTGCTTATGATTTTGGGGTTTTATTCAATAAGTCTATTCTCAGTCCTACATCCTGAAGTGTTTCCCTTATGTTTTTCTCTAAGAGTTTTATAATTTTAGGCCTTATATTTAAGTCTTTAATCCATTTTGAGTTAATTGTGGTATATGGTGAGAGGGATGGGTCTAGTTTCATTCTTCTACATATGGATATTCAATTTTCCCAGCACTATTTATTGAAGAGGCTCTCCTTTCCCCTATGGAAGTTCGTGGTACCTTCATCAAAGATTAGTCGTCTGTAAGTACATGGATTGATTTCAGAGTTCTCCATTCTGTACCACTGCTCAGTGTGTCTGCGTTTTTGCCAACACTATGCTGTTTTGATTACCACAGCTTTGCAATATAATTTGAAGTCAGGAAATGTAATGCCTCCAGCTTTACTTTTTATTTATTTATTTATTTTTTTGCTCAAGATTGCTTTGGCTATTTGGGGTCTTTTGTTCCATAGGAATGTTCGGATTGCTTTTTCTAAATGTGAAGAAAGTCAGTATTTTGATGAGGATCACATTTAATCTATAGATCACTTTCAGTAGTATAGACATTTTTACAATATTATTTCTTCCATATGAACATGGAATGTCCTTTTTTTCTTATCCTCTTTAATTTCTTTCAGTAGTGGTTTGTATTTCTCATTGTGGAGATCTTTCACCTCCTTTGTTAAATTTATTGCTACGTATTTAGTTTTTTTAGTGTTTATTGTAAATATGTTTGCTTTCATGATTTCTTTTTCTGCTAGTTTGTTGTTGGAGTATAAAGGCACTGCTGATTTTAATGTCGCAGGTAACTATGCTTTGCACCAAGAATTGATAGACTTTGGTATCAGAAATGAAAGTAGAGAAGTCTAAAGTAGGGAGAGCTGATTTGGATATTTGGAGGTAAAGGTTTTTGTTTCAATGTAAGATAAAATAGAAACACCAACATTCTATTCAGATAGGAATATCAATGTCATTATTATTAACACAACTGTATCTTTTCCTAGCCTCTGGAAGTATTGGAGATTCTTGTAGATTTTCACTCCTTGATGTTTTTTTCATAGCACCATGGGATTAAATTATTGCTGCTTAGTATTTAGCACATGAATTAATATTAATCTACTATATTCTAATTTCTCAAGAGCGAGAGATTATTTTCCTAAAGATGTATTTTAAATTGAACAAACAGGCCCAGAAAAAGATAAATATGCTTTTAACCTGGGAACCACTTTCAAAGCAGAGTTTGAATCAAGTGATATATATCCAAAAATCTTCAACTGTGGGCCAAGTTTATATTAACAAAATATAAGTAAGGATTCAGTATGGATAATATTTAGTAATAAATCAGGCCATATAAAATAAATGCATTTGAAATAAAACAAGCATCCAAATATTCTACTAATTAGTTGTCTTAAAAGTTTTATTTGTACATTTTCTTACAAAATGACATTAGAACATATGAAAAAAAGTTCCTTTATTCTTTATTTCTGCAAAATATTGTTAAAACTACAGATGATCCCCAACTTAAAATGGTTTAACTTATTTTTTTGACTCACCATGGGTTTATCGGGACATAACCCCATCACTAGTCAAGGATCATCTGTATATTTAAGTGTTAGAAATTATAGAAAGAACAAAGGCTCCTAAGTTGATAAGTCCTTCAATATTTTCTTGAAAAAATATAATAGCAATACAAAACATGCTTTATTTAATGTCAGATTCTCCCCTGAAATTAAATTGAAGGTAATTTTGCAACAGTATTTTAAGATGTCTTCTTTTTCCAAGAATCTCCCTTAAATCTTTGATGATCAGAATAATCCATTGAAGTCCTTATGATTACATCAGTCTTGTTCATTTTCTGATCCTTAGATATTTACAGGACTGTCAGAAATGTATTCATCTGGCTTTCTATGAGGTTGACCAAGTCACTCCCACGAACTTCCTTATATCAAGCATTTTTTACAAGATTTTTATGTAATTTAATTATATTGTAAGGCATTCCACATGTTGAACTTCCAGAAGTAAAAGAGGCCTGTAGAGAATTGACAAGTGAAAGATGTGGATTGATTCTAGTTTTAATAGAGAGTGATATTGGAACTAATTTTATAAACAGATATTTCTTTAGTGGAAATTATGCTGTTACTATGATTCTGTTTCCTCTAGAAATATTTTTTTTAAATATGCAGATATAAATAAATAAATTATGTATATACACCAGGGTATTCCCCCCACCTTCCTAACTGCTGTATTACTCAGATAGTAAAGAATATATAAAGTACCTGTGATATATGTTAATATATACATGTATGAAATGTATAAAATCAAGAGTCTCCCTCAAAGAGTCCATATTCAACTTTTGCAATCCAGTGTGCTACCTCTATACATTCCCTCACATTATCTCCAGAAAAGACTAGCAGAATTGCTTCAAGCACTTACTATGAAGGGCTAATTTTCTACATAGTTTTATAAAGACCCCATGAAAATCAACTTTTTTCAGGAAGTTTTATTCAACTTCTTAAAAGCTAATTTGCTTTCAATTGCTAATGCAGTGTTTATACATACATATGGAAATATTTATTTATTGTACATTATCTCTAGCAATAGAAATAGACAGTGACATAAAGACAAAAATAATAAAGTATAGGTTACACAAGTTTATTGGTAACATGGGAGATAACTTTAACATATTGAAAACTATATAATATTCTTCACAATACTTTTTACTTCAAACTAATTTTTTAGTGGTTACACGCATCTAGAGGTTAAATTTTCAGTTCTGCTATGCTCTGTATAGCATTATGTAATGCTTTTGTGCTTTTTATTACAATCTATTTTGAATTGTTTATAGGAAATGCAAAGGTGCAGTTTAACATTTATTAAAGCTACCACTTAAAACAGCACCATATTGATCAAGGGCTTGTAAATGAAAGCTTAATATTCATGACCATTATTATAAGATGGGAGAAAATACAGAAAATCAAATCAAAGTCCTAAAGTGAGTACATTTTGAATGAGCACAGGAGCTTACAAAGTAAATCATCAGCTAAAATACATATGATTGCTTGTGGGTATGTTTCATTGTTCAGCAGCAATCACTATAATAATCCAAGTCAGGTACTGTAGCAGCAATAACTTTTAAAAGGCTTTGAACATTTATTACTCATCTCTCTTTCATGTCATTTGACTCAGGGTGCTTCAAATTTGAAACAATTTGAATAGAATGCAATCATTGTGTTTGAAATTATTAGTAGGGGCAATTGAAAAGAACTGTTCAGTTTTCTACTTGATGTTACTGCTAGCACTTTATGCCTTGTAATAAGGCCAAAGATAAATACATTTAGTCATGGAAACTTATGATTTACTCTACCAGTCATTTCTATTTGTAAAATATTCTTTTGTAGGAAAATCTACACAGACATATACACACAAACACACACACAGGAGCACATGCACAGCACAGGCACACACACACACTTTACAATTCAAGGGATAAAAGTAAACACAAAACAGCTTCTAATCCCTTAGAATAATAAAAACAAAGTAGGTATCAGAATAATGTTATTGAAATCAAACTATAAATGTGTTTGTTTTTTACCCAAAGTTGCGAAGAATATACTATACAGGTCAACTGTCAAATCTCTTGTTACTTGAGGTTTATTATATGATTTTTGATTTCCAAGGTCTTTTTCATGGAAATCTTGTTGTTAATTGCAGCAACTTGGAAATGCTGTACCTTATATAAAATTTGTATAAGAGACAACAGTGACCTAAAAAAGAATTGTCAAAACCAGACCAGAGGGTGCCAGAATTTGAAAGAATTTTGTTTTACATGTCCTAGAAACTTGTCACACATATCCTTAATGAATATTAAGAAAACCAGGTTAAAAGACTCATTTTCTTTATTCCTTCTATGTTTTCCAACTTCTTTGTTTCTTATTGTCCCTGCTTTTTGCAAGGTAAGTTCAAGAAATCAGATGAGGAGAACTACAAAAACCTAAGGAATCAGATGTGAAGAAGTGGAGATCCCAGGACAGCAGAGGATGAACAAAATCAAGGCTGCTGAAATATGTTATTTATTAGCCTCAATTACCTCGAATATAACTATTAGAACTGTATCTTCAACAGGAGATCTGTTCAGGTTTTCTATTTCTTCTTGGTTCAGTCTTGGTAGTTTGTGTGTCTAGAAATTTATCCATTTCTCTCAGATTTGTAGGTGTATAAATGTTCATAATAGTCACTAATGATTCTTTATATGTCTGTGGTATCAGTTGTAATGTTTTCTTTTTCATTTCTGATTTTTGTTATTTGGGTCTTCTCAATTTTTTTCTTGTTAGTCGAGCTAATGGGTTGTCAACTTTATCTTTTTTATCTTTTAAAAAAATCAATTTTTTGTTTCAGTAATCTTTTATAACTTTTTTGGTCTCTTTCATTTAGTCCTGCTCTGATCTTTATTATTTCTTCTCATCTACTAATTTTGGGATTGGATTGTTATTGTGTTTTTAGTTCCTTGAGGCACAACATTTGTTTGTTTATTTGAAATCTTTCTACTTTTAGATGTAAGTGCTTATTATAATAAACTTCTCTCTTAGTTCTGTGTTTGCAGTATCCCACATGTTTTGGTATGGTGGCTTCTATTTTCATTTGTTTCAAGAATTTTTTTGATTTCCTGCTTTCATCCTTCAGGAGCATGTTGTCTAATTTCTGTGAATTTGTATGGTTTCCAAAGTTTTCTAGCCATTGTTTTTTAGTTTTATTCCATTGTGGTCTGAAATTATAGTTGATATGATTTCAATTTTTGTAAATTGCTGAGACTTGATTTGTGGCTTACACTTGACCTGTCCTGGAGAATGATCTGTGTGCCAATGAAAAGAGTGTACATTCTGTAGATCTGAATGAAATGTTCCATTAATGTGTGTCAAGTCCATTTGGTCAATAGTTCAATTTAAATCTAATGTTTCTGCATTATTTCTTTGTCTAGATGATCTTCCAAGGCAGAGAAATGGGTATTAAAGTTCCCAACTATTATTGTACCAGGGTCTATCTATCTCTTTCGATTCAATAATATTTGTGTAATATATCTGAGTGCTACAATCTTAGGCACATATATATTCACAATTGTTATTTTCTTTTGCTGACTTGATTCCTTTATTATTCTATAATGTCCTTCTTTGTCTCTTTTTATAGTTTTTGACTTAAAGTCTATTTTATCTGATAATAAATAGTTACCCCAGCTTGTTTTCAGTTTCTATTTGTATGGAATATCTTTTTCCATCATTTCACTATTAGTCTATGTGTGTCTTTACAAATGAAGTGAGTTTCTTGTAGACAGCATGTAGTTGTGTCATGTTTTTAATCCTTTTATCTAGTGTATATCATTTAAGTGGGAAATTTAATGCATCTATATTCGAGGTTATATTGAAAGGTATTTCCTTAGTCCTGACATTTCCTTAACGTTTTCAGGTTGGTAGTTATCATTGTTTTGCTTCTAGATGTAGGACTGACTTAAAGATTTCTTATAGAACTGTTTTTTATAGTTGTGAATTCCCACAGCTTTTGTTTGCCTGGAAAAAACACTATTTCTCCTTCATTTCTGAAGAACAGCTTTGCTGCATATAGCATTCTTTGCTGGCAGATTTTTGTCTCCAGCACTTTAAATGTATTATACCACTCTCTCCTGGTCTGTAAAGTTTCTGCTGTACTTTTTTTGTGCTATGTATGAAGTTAGCTTCTAATGATATATAGTCACTTCACATATTTAGCTAAAGTAATTGAAAAGATAAATTCAGAATTGTAATGCAATCTCAATAAGATCCAGAATGGAAATGCTTATTAAAAGAGCATGAGGATGTGAGGATCTAAAATCAAACAATCCTGACTGAAGGGTATATGTGTTAGATAATATATTTTAAAAATAAATAAATAAAATTAAAAATGATGAGGAAAGAAAAAGAACAGTGTAATAAATAAATGGGAAAAAATGTGTGAAATTCTTTGCATATTTCAAAATGAGTAATTTGCTTGAAGATTTGTTTAGTGCCAAAAATCATGCTTCTTTTAGACTTAAATTTTAATCTCCTTTTAACTGTAAGAAGCAGGGATTATTTTTGTCCATTTGGAATCTTGATAAAATTTTAGCCCAGAGAAATTAATCTCTCATAGTGGGTAAATGGCTGAGCTGAAATTTAAACCCTTATTTTATGAATCTAAAATTCACAGGGCATTACTTTTATAGGGTTTATGGTATTCCCATTTGCTGTGATTTAAATGTTTGTCGCCTCCAAAGCTCATGATGAAAATTAATTGAAATTGTAACAGTATTAAGAAATGGGATTTTAAAGAGGTGATTGGGCCATGGCAACTCTACCCTCATGGGTGGAATTAATGTCATTATAAAAGGTCAACTTCAGCCTCCTCTTGCCCTCTCTCTTCTTGCTCTTTCACTATATGATGCCTTTCACCATGTGGTAACACAGCAAGAAGGCCCTCACTAGACACTGGCTTCTTACTCTTGGACTTCTCAGCCTCCAGAACTAAAACCAATAAATTTCTGTTCATTACAAATTACCCAATCTGTGGTATTTTGTTATAGTAGCACGAAGTGGACTAAGAAAACATTATATAATCATGCCATATTTCTGTATTTTACTAAAATCCTACTATAGAAGTAAGATATTCTAAATCAAGAGCCAGGCATATGGTAAAATAATGAAATTTTTAAAATAAGAGAATTGGAAAGAGGTAAAAAAAAAAAAGGAAAATATTTTAAAGTATCTATAATTAGATTTTAAATGTTTTTTCTTAGTTATTTAGCAGGTCTAAAGGAAGTATCTGTGTACTAGGTTGTACCCGTAATAATACAGATACAGCTGTATAAAGCTGGCATTGAAATAAACTTACTTATTCTAAAGTAATCAAAACCTGATTATATCCTTAAATATCTTTTTTTTAAGGTAAAGATAAGTGGTGGCAGAAAGATGTGTACAGTAGGTAGGATAGAAGAGGGAGAAGAAGACTGAAACACACACAGAAAGAGAGAGAGAGAAGAGAGGAAGCAAACACCAAGTATGCTTGCTAGAAGTTCAGGCATTCAAAGATAAATAAATATAAATTTATTTAAATGAATGTCTAACTATTTATTTATATTTATATGTCTTGCACAACCATATACATATGTGCTCGCCTATGAAATTGAAAACCTCCATCAGTTCTCAGTTGCTTTAGAAGAAAAGTAATAAAGAGAATTTAATAAAATGAATTCATTAATAATATAAATATGTTTTAAAAGATTATTGATTTTTATATATAATTTTATTTGATTATTTTCCATGCCATTTAATATTTTTAGAAAACCCGAATTCTACCATTTTCTGTGGTTAGATGTTTAGTTGATTTCTAATTAATACTGCTGTAATTATCGTTAATTTAACATCTTGTACATACATATTTTAGTGCAAAACTACGTGTCAAAATAGCCTGAATTAAAATCGGAATATTTATTTATACAATAAAAGCTCTGCAAATGACAAATCTTAATGCATACACAACATTTGGCCTAATTTATGGCTAAACCAAAAACTGGGACATGTTTTGGTGACTCAGTTTTTCTTGGTTTGGTTTCAGCAGTTCAATGCCTCCTCCTATGGAAGTAAAATTTCTATAGCCCCACGAATTCTTATATCACAATGCCTTCTTCTCTCAGAGGAGTAAAAAAGAGTGTTCTTTCACTCTAGCAATACCTGTAAATTACTCAATTATTCACACTGTTTGCAAAGCAATCACAACAGCCAATCGAGAGCTGTCTCCCACTGTTCACTCTAGGACATTGGAATTTGTTGGGCTATATTGGCTCACTTTCCTTTGATCTAACAGGATATTGTTCAAGGAAAACTGGTTCCAGCCCTATCCAGAAATACTTTCTATGGCAGTGGTAATGGCACCAGCTGTTTCCCTGCTGTGTTTAGGGGACTAGAATTCAAGTAGTTCAGTTGCAACTTTATGATGTTGCAAGATACCAGCAAGATATATGACATAAAACCTTTTTTCCATTTGGGGAAATATCTGCCCATTCTCTGAAAAAATAAGCATAGTCCTGAGTTTTAGCCCTGAAATAGTGCAGAATGAATTGTCTTAGGCCCTGAATGACATCCTGTTTTTTGTGGAGCTTTTCAGCAAGTTTACTCAATGTCAGTCTGGGGCAAATTAGCCCTTGTATCTCAATGATCTCTTTCCTGCTCTTCTTCTTTCCCCTTCATCACCTTTTATTTCCTTATTTCTTACTTTAACTTTTTTTCCTGAGCTTAGACACATTATCTTCAGAATAGAGTGACATGTGAATGAGAAAAAAAAGAAGTATCATACAAACAAAAAGTATATATGACAAATTTAAAATTCTAGGAAAATACATTTGATGGAAAAAGATAGGTAACGTACTTTGAAAAGTAATAAAAATATTGCAGACATGAAAGTGTTGTAGGTTTTATATGATAAAATATCAGGAAGTCATTAAAATCTTTTGAGGAAATTTTTTATGAAAAATGGAATGGGCAAAAGTATAGTGCAATATTTAAAAACAGAATTAAAACTTAAAAATGACACTTATGTCCAATGCTAAAAGTCTAGTTAAGTACATTTTGTTAGAATGTTATGGAGGTCCTTAAAATATAAACCTTTTAACAAATTTATAATATTTTATATGTTAATTATAATATTATGTGTAAAGTTAATTATGTAAATTTATGTTTAAATATTTCAACTGGTAAATAATGCATGTGTTAGAAAAAATAATTTGGAAGAAAACCATAAGCTATATTTATCCAGGCTGATAAAATGAATGCTGCTTTATTTCACATTGTTTTGGTATATTTTCTCCTATCTCATTTTTCAAATAGAGCACAAACGTATGTTTTTAAAAACTTGCTTTACCACTGTTGATTCTTTTCATTATAATAATGATGACTAGTAAACAACATAGTACAGCAAAAGAGTATTGGACAAGTAACTGGGTTATTATAGTTTCATCAATGTACGTATTACTTTTTTATGATATTGGTCATCTCTTAACTTACACATCAACAAAATACGGGAATATTATTTATTCTGTTTTATCTGGAAGCATTGCATATGAGGTAGTGACAATTTTTGTAAATAGTTAATGTATGTCTTAACACATTGATAAATGTAAAATATATGTTAAATAAAGAGGCTTAGGTTTCTGATTTCAAAAACGTTGTAAGTTGAAAACAGAAGATATATATTGTAAAATAACTTTTAATTAGAGACACATGAAATTTGAAGGTTTCCATATGAAGAATATTACAGTCTTAGAATCTACTAAATGTTTTTGCAAAATGTTCATGTGACACAATTATTTTAAATATTTTCCAAATCATGGCAACTAGAACATATTAAAAATAAACTATTTGTATAATGTATAAGTGCCTGTGTATATTCACCAATGTGAAAACACCAATGTTTTAATATGATAAAATAAATATATAAATAAATACTATATTTTTCCTGTTTCTGCTGGTCTTTTTTTTTTTTGAATAGTGGAGCAATAATAATATCAACTTAAATTTTTATCATGCTTTTTTCTTGCTTCATATTTGCCAAAGCCCATTTATTTTAACCATCTTATTTGATACAACTTTCATTATAATATTATATCTTTTGAAAACTATTTACTTCTTATCTCAGAAATTTCCATATCCTTTTCATTTCTTGAACACAGCTCTTCCAGAAAGCTTGTTATATCACCAAATACATTTTTAATCTTTGTAGTTAATCAATGCATCTTTGTGTCAATAATAAGGACTAAAATTTATTTAATACTTATACAATAATGCCTTAATGGCTTTGAATGTACAAAGTCAGTAGAATCTATTTTCATTCCCATATCATTAAAAGAGTTAAGTAAATTGCACACAGATAGTGGAGAAAGAATGACTCCAAAGTAGGAAATCGCTAATACTGAGCTAGAGTGACCACCATGTGCAATGATGAAAACATGATATTTTACTTCACTCTACCTCATGACGACCTAATGATATATAAGGATAGATAATCAATGGGATAAAAGATGTTGCACCAGTCTGAGATCCAAAGCCAGAACTGGACCCCATCTCTCTGTCTCAAAGGTCTATGCTATTATCCACTGCTCTTCAGGTTCTATACTCTACTACCTGTTTTAAGCTATTTCATGTGTAATTTTTCATATGTTCAATTAAATTGTAAAGTATGCAGATTCCAGGACGATGCTGTCTAACCATTGCATATGCTCAAAGGTTAGTTTTTAGTATTTTCTACTCATGATTTATATGTGAACTCAGTTATTCATTCAACACCACCACAAGAAAAAACATCATTGATTGTCCGGCATTGAGTAAGTCCCTTTTGGTATTAAATCATTTCAAAAGGTCACTTTAGATGCTAAAGTAATTGAGTCAATGGATATTTATCAATCACTTACTATATATTCTGTTCTAGGTGTTTGGGCTATAGCAGAACACAATAAAGAACAATTATCTGTTTTTATAGAGCTTACATTCTAACTGACAAAATTAAATTTTAAAAAATGAGGAGAAGGGGGAAGAGGAGGGGAAAGAGGAAAAGAAGAAGAAAGAGGAGAAGGAAAAGAAAATTGCAGAAAAGGAAAAATAAAAGAATAATAGAAGGTGTGGAGAGTGAAAAATATAGAATAATTAGTCATAATTTTACAGGAAAACATTGTTTAATTAATTAAATTATTTATTTTAATGGTCACATTGTAATTGTACATGCATATTTATTGGGTACAATCTGATGTTTTGATACATGTGTATGCTGTATAATGACCAGGTCAAGATAGTTAGTGTACCCATCACCTCATGCATTTACTATTTCTTTGTAGTGAGAACATTCAAAACCCTGTCTTCTAGCAATTATTTAATGCAATACTTTACTATTAAACATAGTCACCCTACTGTGCAATAGAATACCAGAACTTATTTCTCCTACTTAATTGTAACTTTATGCTGCTTGACTAACCTCTCCCTGACCTCCACTCCCCACTGTCTGATAACCACTGTTCTCATTGATCTACTCTCTTTCTCTATGATATCAACTTTTTTTTTTTTTTGAGTCTTCATAAGAGCGAGATCATGTAGTATTTATTTGTCTTTCTGTACCTGGCTTATTTTACTTAACATAATGTCCTCCAGGTCCATCCATGTTCCTAGAAATGACAGGATTTCATTCTTCTTTATGGCTTAATAGTATCCTGTTATGCATATATACCACAGTTTTTTATTCATTCATTCACTGATGAGCATTTAGTTTGAATCCATTACATCTCTTAGCTATTGTGAATACTGTTGCAGTGAACATGGGAGTGCAGATTTTTCTTTGATATATAGATTTCATTTCCTTTCAGTATATGCCAGTAGAAGGATTGCAGGGTCACAAGAAAGTTCAATTTTTAGTTCTAAGTTGCTTCCATAATGTTTCCCACAATGGCTGAACCAATTTACATTCCCACCAACAATGGAGGAGAGTTCTCTTTCCTCTGCAACCCTGCCAGGATTTATTTTCTGTTCTTTTGATATTAGCCATTATAACTGGCATAAGATGATAACTCATTTTGTTTTAATTTGCATTTCCCTGATGATTATTGATAAGCATTTTTTTTATGTTCCTATTGGCTGTTTGTGTATCTTGTTTTGAAAATGTCTATTAAGGTCTTTTGCACATTTTTTACTTGGGTTATTTGGGTTTTTTGCCATTGGATTGTTGAAGTTTCTTACATATTCTGGATATTAACCCCTTGTCAGATGTATAGGTTGAAAATATGTTCTCCCATTATGTAAGTTTTCTCTTCACTCTGTTAGCAGTTTACTTGGATGTGTGAAACCTTTTTAGTTGAATGTAATCTTCCTTGTCTATTTTTTCCTTTGTTGCCTGTTCTTTTGAGGTCTCATTTAATAAATCCTTGCCCAGCCCCATGTAATAAGGCACTTCCCTTACATTTTCTTCCAGTAGCTTCAAGTTTAAGGTTTTACATTTAAGTCTTTAATCCTTTTAGAATTAATTTTCATATATAGTGAGAGATAGGGGTCTAGTCTCAATCACGTACATATGGATATCCAGTTTTCCTAGCACCGTTTATTGAAGATATTTTTTTCTCCCAATGTGTGTTCTTGACACTTTTATCAAAGATCAGTTGGCTGTAGGTGTTTGAATTTATTTCTGGGCTCTCCATTCTGTTCTATCAGTCTTTGTGTCTGTTTTATGCCACTCTGTTTTGTTTATTATAGCTTTGCAGTCTATTTTAAAGTCAGGTAGTGCAATGCCTCCAGCTTTGTTCTTTTTGCTCAGGATTGCTTTGGCTATTCAGGGTCTTCTGTGGCTCCATATGGATTTTAAGATTATTTTTTCTGTTTCTGCAAATAATGACATTGGTATTTTGATAAGGATTATATTAAATCTGTAATTTCTTTGAATAGTATGGCCACTTTAAAACTATTAATTCTTCAAATCCTTGAATACTGGATATCACTTCATTTATTTGTGTCCTCTTCAATTTTTTTTCTTCAAAGTTCAGTGTTCAAAGTTTTCTTTCACATCCATAGCTAAGCTTTTTCCTAGGCATCTTATTTTATTTGTTTTTTGTAGCTAGTTTGAAAGAAATTGCTTTCTTAATTTCTTTAGGAATCATCATGCTGGTGCTCCTTGAGTGAAGAAGATCATGGTAAAAGAAAAGGGTGAGAGGAAGAGGGCAAGGTAAAGCCTTAACAGAGCATGATAAGAACTAAATGCTAAAGTTCTCTAATAAAGATTGGTGGATTTTCAGCAGAGAGACATAGCTGATTTATATTTCTAAAGGATGATTTAAACAACAGGGTAAAAAGTAGAATATGATGGTGGGACCAAGGTGATAAGAGGCAGAAGACTATCACTAGTGTGATGGTCACAGTATGTGATGATGGTATTCTTACAGCTGTGGTCCCAGAGAAGTAGTTAGAAAAGTCCAATTCTAAGTGTGTTTGCAGATAGAGCCACCAGCACCTATTGGTGTATTGAAGAGTGATGAGTAAGATAAAGGGGTTAATAAAAATAAGTTTTGACACTTGATCAATCAGACTAATGAAGTGGTTATATGTACTGAAACTGAAAACACTAGGCCATGGGTGTGTTTATGAGGAAAGGCAGAATCTGCATGTGGAAAGAGCATAAATAAAGAGTTTAGTACAATTTACTATTAGAAATCCATGTAGAGATAAGGTGTTTATATTGCATTGATAAGTCTGGATTTCAGAGATGTCAGGATTGCAATCATAAATTTGAGAGACATCAAAATATGGTGGTGTTTGACTACATGGAGTTTCCTTGAGAGTGAGTGTAAGGCCAGAAGCCATCCAAGGGCTGAGCAGAGTTTAATGATCAGAAATCCAAGGAGGTGACCCTAATCTAAGGGTACTTGATGTAGAAGAAGAATTGAGATAAATAATGTCTTGGAAAAAATTAGAAGAACATGATTAAAGAAGCCTGAGATACTTCTGTAAATACTGTTCAGCTGGGGAGTGACATCAACAGGATGGAAGAATAGACAATCCCAGCATCACTCCCCTCACCACAAGAGATCCACTTACAAGTATCAGAATACAAAAACTGCCATGCTGTTAATAAAAACAACTCAAACTTGGGTGAAGAGGAAGAGAAACTGGCTGAGTTCATGAAGGTGTGGAAAACTGCAACGAGTGGAAGGAGGGATCACCTGGATCAGACCCAGACATAGTCCCAGCCACTCCCTGGGTCAGCATGGCACAGCTCCTGGAGCAGCTGCCTGAAGACTGCAAAGCCATGGAAGCACTGTTTTCATGAAGTTACTTGGATTCTGAAGGGGAAAAAGGTGTCATGACCTCTGTCAAAAACTTATCACCTTGAAGTGCCCTATTTTATCTCTCAGGTCTGCAAAGCCATTCACAAACTTCCCCTATACCTGCAAAAGAGGAAAAGGCTGCAACCAATAGAAGAAAAGAATCACCCAGAGGTCAGTGAATCTTTACAAAGAACTTGGGCAGGACCTGCCTCACAGAAAATGTTTGCAGTGCCAGGGTAGGGGAGTACTTATCCACAGAAGGTACATTGGGGAGCATTGTAGGAAGCTGGTCTGCCTTCCAATCAGCATGAATACAATGTAGCAGGGATTAGTCCGTGCCACAGAAATGCAGGGGGCACAGTTTGTGTGAAAGACTCAGTCCTTTGCTGCAATTTCCACACATCCCAGTTGCATATATGGTGACCCCACACGGCCTTGAAGTGACTAAAAGGCCAATTAAAATACAGCTCACACAAAAAGGTTTTCCCTTAGTAACAACAGTAAAGTAGCAATTTAGCTTAGGCACAGAGTTCAAGTCCTGGTCCCTGCTGGAAGTTTTCCCCAATTCAGACATTAGCCAGAGGACAGCAAATTAGTTCCAGTACAGTGCTTAAGTGGTGGTGGCCACTATTAATCCATCACAAAATAGAACAAGAAAAAAAGCAATAACCATGGACTAGAGACAAAGTTCTCATATTGAGCAGTAAAGTTCTAATATCACCAAACAACACCTATAAACCCTGGAAGCAGGAACCATCTCCTTAAATATTCAGGCATCAATGTGAAGACAAAAAGATCAAGAAAGAACAGAAAAAATATGACACCACCAAAGGAAGCCAACAATGTGCAAGCAGTAGACCCAAAAATAGCAGATTTATGAAATGTCTGACAGACAATTCAAAATAATCCTCTTAAAGATGTTTAGGGAGTCACAAAAAAATACAGATAGAAAACTAAACAAGAAACTTGAAAATGAAATATAATCAGTTAAAAAAATAGATTCTAGAAATAAAAAGTGTATTTGAACTAAAAAGCTCAACAGAAAGGTCTAACAGCAGTTTTGATCAAACAGAAGAAAGAATCAGTGTGCTTGAAAGCAGCACATACAAAATTATCCAATCAGAGGAGCAAAAAAAAAAAAAAAAAAAAAAAAAGAAGAAGAAATGAAACAGAATTGCAGCAACTATGGGACTCCTGCAACCAAAATAACCTCTGCATAATTGGTGTACCCAAATAAGATGAAAAAGAAAGAGACCTAGAAAACATATGTAAAGAAATAATGTTTGAAAATTTCCAAAGGTGACAGCATTGAGGTACAGGAAGCTCAGAGGTCATTAATCACATTCAATCCAAAGAGAAACACCTCAGGGCACATCATAGTCAAATTATCTTACATCAAAAACAAAGAAATAATACTGAAAGCAGCAAGAGAAAAGAGACACATGCATTCAAAAGAACCCCAGTACAATTCTCAGCACATTTCTCAGTAGAAACTCTACAGGCCAGGAAAGAGTGGGATAATATATTTAAAGTGCTAAAGGAAAAAGAATGTTAGTTAAGAATTTTGTATCCAGCAAAATTCATCTTCAAATACAAAGGAAAAATAAAATCTTTCCCAGTAAAACAAAAGCTAAGGTAATTCATTAACACTAGATCTATCTTACAAGAAATGCTAAGGGAAACTCTTCAAGCTGAAAAACGATGACACTAAAGTGTAAGAACTAGACTTTAAACCAAGGAAGGTAAAAAAAAAAAAAAAAAAAAAAAAGATAAAGAAGCTCATTATATAGTGATAAAGGGATCAAGTGAAGAAGAGAATATAACAGTTATAAATATACACACACCCAACTCTGAAGCACCCAAATATATCAAGCAAATACTGCTAGATTTAATGTGAAAAATAGACTCCAACACAATAATAGTTGAGAACTTTAATTCCCACTTTCAGCAAAGGACAGATCATCTCATCAGAAATTTAACCAAGAAACATCAGAGTTAATCTTCAGCCTAGACCAATTACACCTTCTGGACATTTATAGAACAATTCATCCAACAGCTGTAGATCAGACATTTTTATAAGCAGCACATGAAACATTCTGTAGAACAGACCATATGTTAGGTGACAAAACAATTTTCAACAAACTTTTAAAAATATAACTTACACCAACTATCTTGTCCAATGACAATGAAATAAAACTAGAAATTAATGACAGAAGATACAATGGAATCTGTATAAACAAATTGAAATTAAACAACATGCTGCCAAACAATGAATGGGCCAAATAAGAAATTTAAAAGGAAATTAAAAGATTTCTGAAGAAAAGAGAAAATGAAAACATAATATACCAGAGCACATGGAATACAGCAAAAGCGGTTATAACAGGAACATTTAGAGCAATAAATGCCTATATCAAAATAATAGACTTCAAATAAACAACCAAATGTTTTACCTCAAGGAACTAGAAAAACAAGAACAAACCAAACCTAAAATTAGTAAAAGGAGAAAAATTACAAAGATCAGTGCAGAAATAAATGAATAAGAGATTTAAAAGATACAAAAGATCAAGGAAACAAAGACTTGGTTTTTTGAAAAGATAAGCAAAATTGATAAACCTTTATCTAGGCTAACAAAGAAAAACAGAGAAGATTCAAATAAATTAAAAAAGAATGGAAAAAGGAGACATCACAACTAATATCACAAAAATACAAAGAATATTATGAGATTTTAAATAATATAAATTTATTATGACCAACTACATGCTAACAACCTTGGAAACCTAGAATAAATGGATAAATTCCTGGACACATTCAGCTTACCAAGGCTGAATCACAAAGAATTAGAAAACTTAAACACACACAAAAAGAGTAATGAAATTCAAGTGGTAATGAATATTCTTCCAACAAGAAGAAAGGATCAACAGTTTCACTGCTGAATTCTACCAAACATTTAAGGAAGAACTAATATCAATTCTTCTCAAAGTCTTCTGAAAAAATTGAAAAAGAAGTAATACTCTCATTGTATGAGGCCAGCATTGCCTTCATAGCAAAATGGGAAAAAGTCACAACAACAACAAAAAGAAACTACAGATCAATATTCCCAATAAACGCGCATACAAATATCCTCAACAAAATACTAGATATCTGAATCCAACAGCACATTAAAAAGATCATTCACCATGATCAAGTGGGATTCACCCCAGGGATACAAAGATGGTTCAACATATGCAAATTAATAAATGTGATACATCACATCAACAAAATGAAGGAAAAAATAAAACCATATGATCATTTAAAAAGACAAAGAAAAAGCATTTGATAAAATTCAAGATCCCTTCATGATAAAAACAATAAACAAAACAGGTATAGAAGGAATATACTTCAGCACAATAAAGGCCACATGTGACAAACCCGCAGCTAAATATCATACTGAATAAACAAAAATTGAAGGCTTTTTCTGTAAGATCTGGAACAAAACAAGGATGTCCACTTTCCCCACTCTTTTGCAACATAATAGTGAAAGTTCTAGCCAGCTTAATAAGGTGAAAGAAAGCAATTAAAGGGCATCCGGAATGGAAAAGAAGAAGTCAAACTATTCCTGTTTGCAGAAGAACATGATCACATACATAAACAGTGCTAAAGATTTCACAAAAAAATTACTAGAACTAATAAATGAATTCAGTAAAATGGCAGGATAAAAAATCAACAGCTTTCCTATATGCCCATATTGAAATATGTGAAGAAAAAAATCAAGAAATGAATCCCATTCACAATAGCTACCAAAAAATGACACACTTAAGAGTGAATTTAACCAAGAAGGTGACAGACCTCTACAAAAAGTATAAAACACTGGTGAAAGAAATTGAATACACAAATAAATGGAAAGGTATCCCCCATTCATGGTAGTTGATAGAGTTTGGATGTGTTGTCCCCACCAAAACTCATGTGGAAATTTGATCCCCAGCGTGGCAGTGTTGGAAACTGATTGAGTCATGGGGGCAGATCCTTCATGAATGGATTAATGCTGTCCCTGGGGAAGGGGAGAGTAATGAGTGAGTTCTTGCTCTACTAGTTCCCGTGACAGGTGGTTGTTTAAAAGACTCTGGCACCTCCTCTCTATCTCTCTTGCTTCCTCTTGCCATGTGATCTGCTTGTACTCACTGGCTGCTTGCCACTTTCCACCATGAGTAGAAGCAGCGTGAGGCCCGCACTAGGTGCAGCTGTCCCAAAATCGTAAGCCAAATAAACCTCCATTCTTTATAAATCACCCAGTTTCAGTTATTTTGTTATAAGCAACATAAATGGATTCATGCAGTAGTAAGAATCACTATGATCAAATTGTTTATATTACCCAAAATACTTTGGATTCAACATAATCCATTATCAAAGTACCAATGACAGTCTTCACAGAAATAGAAAAAACAATCTTAAAATTTGTATGGAACCACAAAGACTCTATAAAGCCAAAGCAATCTCAAACAAAAAGAACAAAGTTGGAGGCATCACACTACCTGCCTTTGAAATATACTATAAAGTTATAGTAACCAAAACAATGACACTGGCATAAAAATAGACAAATTGACCAATGCAACAGCATAGAGATCCCAGAAATAAACACACACGTTTATAGCCAGCTATTTTTGTCAAAGATGCCAAATATATACACTGGGTAAAGGACAGCCTTTTCAGTAATGGTTCTGGGAAAACTGGATATCGATAGGCAGAGGATTGAAACTAGACCCATATATCTCACCATACACAAAAATTAACTCAAAATGGATTAAAGACCTCAATTTAAAACCCAAAACTATGAAACCACTAGAAGAGAATATAGGGGAAATGCTACACATAATGGTAGTGAGTAGTATTTTTTGAACACAAGTACAAAGGAATAGATACCTAAAGCAAAAACAGGCAAATAGGACTACAGCAAACTAAAAATCTGCAGAACAAAAGACACAATCAACAAACTGAAGAGATAACCCACAGAACGGGGAAAAATGTTTGCACACACCACATCACATAAGGGGCTAATATCCTTAATACATAAGGAACTCAAATGACTCAACAGCAAAAAACAAATAACCCAGTTAAAAAATGGGTGAAGGATCTGAATAGATATTTCTCAAAACACATACAAATGGCCAACAGGCACACAAAAAAATGATCAACATTATTCATGATCATTGAAATGCAAATTAAAACCACAATGAAAAATCATCTTACACCGGTTAGGATGGCTATCATCAAAACAACAGAAAATAACAAATGCTGGCGAGGATGCAGAGAAAAAGGAACTCTCCCATATTGTTGGTGGGAATGTAAATTGGTACAGCCATTGCGGAAAACAGTATGGAAGTTCTTCAGAAAACTAAAAATTGAACTATCTTGTGACCCAGCAATCCCACTGCTGGGTGTGTATCCAAAGGGAATGAAATCAATATATTGAAGACACAACTGCACTCCCTTGTTCATTGCAACAGTATTCACAATAGCTAAGAGATAGAATGGAATCAACCTAAATGCCCATCAATGGATGAATGGATTAAAAAAAAAAAAAACTGGTATATATACATAATGGTATATTATTCAGCTATTAAAAAAAAAATGAAATCCTGTCATTTGCAGCAAGAAGGGTGGAACTGGAGACCATAATATTAAGTGAAGGAAGCCAGGCACAGAAGGACAAATACTGTACAATTTTATTCATATGTGGAATCTGAAAAAAAAAAAAAAAAGTAGTTCTCATAGACGTAAAGAGTAAAATAATGGTTACCAGAGGCTAGGAGGGGACAGGTTCCAGGGGAGGAGAAATGAAGGGAGGGGAAGTGGTGGATTAATGGGTATAAATCTACACTATCTACCCTAAGTGAATCAATGTACAGTATTTGTATTCATTTAAACAACACACTGTACCCCACAAATATGTACAAATAAATGTTAAAACAAAAAGAGAAAAGAAAATACCTAAATGAATGGAAAGATATACCATTAAAAAAATATTGCTCAATTGAATAAGGTGAAGGGAAGTAACTGATTTTTGAATTTTGCAATATGAACATTATTAAGGTTCCTTCCAAGTTGAAATTCAGTAGAATGTTTGACCCCCCCCCCAAAAAAAAGTGTGTTCATGAGAGAAAAAGACAAGAGGAAATAAAGATGTTCAGTAACAATTTTTCTCTGGAAAAAGAGAAATGATCTGTAGCTTGGGGTGGAATGCCTCTGCTAATGTAGAATTGATGAAATGAGACATGTGTAACTTGAATGTTATTGGAGTGATATATATAGAATAATAGGTAACTACAGGCACTGCTCTATGAAGGCATATATTTGTAAGCCTCGGTCAAGAATCAACTAATTGAATAGTTTGCTATTAAATAGTACTTACAAATTTGTACAGTATACCTGACACTTGACCTGATATTTTTAAGAATGAATATTTAATTTTTGAATATTTTTCCTAAAATACTAATATTTGCCTTTTGAGCAAATTGGAAAATTCCCTCAGTTCTCATTACAAGCTGAATGAAGACTTCTATCAAGTCTTTTCATTAAATCCATATGCTTGAGGAAATGCTAACAGCAATATTATTTGCTTTGTTCTGAAAAGTAGCTCTTGACAAAATGCACTGGGACAGTTGCCGGTTTTACCTTTTTGGCAAAACAATCAATTTAATCTACTGCCTAATTCGTAGTTCCCTATGAAAGGCATTCTAAAAAGGCAATTCATCTTAGCTTTGAGAACCAGACCATTGGAAACATCTTGTTTAGACAAAGCAAATGCCAGAGAAAATAGAAATTAACATGTAGAAAGCAAAATTCTTTTTTTTTACTTGCATGTAAAATGAATTCATTACTTATTGTCCAAATGGCTGTGCATTAATCAAATGATAAGAGCGCATTCATATATGCCCAATTTTCTAGCTTCTAATAAAAGTCTTATACGTGAGCCAAAGATTTTTGGCCTGTGATAAAATACTTTTGATTTTTTAAAAAGGCTCATTTTTTTTCACATTTGGTTTACATAATTATTAGCGAAATGTACTACAGCCCATCTCAAATGCATTTATATTCTAAAATTGCATATTGTTTAGAGAAGAGTCAGTTACGTATTTGAAGTAATGAAGGAATAGAAGTTTCCACTTGCTTCAATGTTATTTCATGTTTCTTTTCATTCTTTTTTTACACTTGGTTCTTTCATATGGGGCTATTTTAAGAAATTTTTCCAAGGTAATAAGCAACAGGAAGTCTATTTGCTGATATATTAAACAGTGACTGTAAGACATAGTATAAAAAGAGCATATGAAAAGATACATGTATGCTTTAAAAACAATAATAAAACAAAATGGTTCAAAATATCCACCCTCAGGCCAATACATAGAATGTTAATTTATGTGCAAAGACCTCTGTAGCACCCTTCCCTCCTTGCTCAGGAGTAACCACAGTCTCTAACTTAAATTAATTATATCCTTCCTTTTCTACAGTTTTCAAATCACATACACATATTATACCAATAAGGTTTCAATCAAGGAAGGAAAACCACTATAAATACTACAGAATACGAAATGTGTTATAGAAATTAGACATTACATAATTGTAGGAAGAGGCGAGGAAGGAGAGATCTGTAGAGGAACCAAAAAAAAAAAAAAAATCACTAACAATACCTGATACCATAAACATGTCAGAGTTTCTAGGAAACTAGGCATATCCATAGCTACCAGAATGGAAACACAAAAGGTCTTGGGGTAATAGCCAAGGGAGGGTTATTGGCTTGTGGAAGTATTGCCTCTGTGAGTTTGCATCCAAGAGTCTGGGGTGGAACTGGAGTTGCTAACATGCAGTGGGGCAGGAAGCCAGTAAGAAGAGCCTTGCCAGCACCTCTGCTTTTGTTCCTTACTGCCTTAACCCAGGATATCTTTCAGAATTAATGGCTTCTGCTGCATTTTTCAATCTCATGAAAAGTTCTACTGTGTTTCACCACTCTCATGTTCCCTGCAGCTCTATTTACAATAGTCAAGATATGGAACCAACCTAAATGTCCATCAATGGATGACTGTTTAAGGAAAATGCTGTATAAACACACAATGGAATACTACTTAGCCATTAAAAAAGAATGAAATTCTGCTATTTGCAGCAAGGTGGATAAGCTTGGAGATAAATACTGCATGTCCTCACTTATAAGTGGGAGGGAGAGAGAGAGAGCGAGGAAAGGAAGGGAAAAGGGAGGAAAGGGAGGGAGGGAGGGAGGGAGGAAGGAAGGAATGAAGGTGACTAACCACAATAAAACATTGAACTTTCAGGAGAGAATAGACCTATTGTTACTAGAAGTGGGAAAGGGAGTGGGCAAGGGGAGTTAAGGAGTCATTATGAAAGGACACAAAAAATAATTACTGTCTGTAATGATGTACATCACTAGTAACATTATTTGATCATTGCATATTGTACACAATTACTGATAGTCAACTCTGCACCCCATAAATATGTATAATCAAAAATTTTTTAAAAAAATATTTTTTTTAGGAAAAAAGAAAAGGAAGGGTTATCTGGGAAATTTGATTCTACCTTAGCTAAACTGACATATCACAAAGCCATCACCTATGCTTTTCTAACCAACATATTTTATAGTTTTGCCTGTTATTCAACTTCATATAAATTGAGCCATGCTGAATGATTCCGTCAATCATTTCTGTTATTCGGAATTGTTTGGAGATTCATCCACATTTTCACTGAGTATTCCATTTATTGAATACACCACAAAATATCGTTTTGGGGGGAGTCATTCTGAACAATGCTACTATAGATATGCATGTACATTTTTCCTGGTGCACATGTGCACAAATTATAGGGGAAATAATGTATCATAAGGTCGTCAAAGGTTGAGCTTCATCAGGAAACCTCAACGTATTTGCCAAAATAATTATTCAGATCTGCAGACGCTTTGTAGTGGATAAAATTTCTATTAGCTCCAAATTCACTCTCCAACGTTTTGTATTCACCTACTTTTAATAATTGCCGACCTGGTAATTGTGAAATAGTAACTTAATTGATATTGATTTTCACTTCCTAATGACTATCAAGGGTTGAACAACCTTGCATGAATTTATGAATCATTAGTGCTTACTCGTCCCTAAAATTTCTATTTATAAATTTGCCTGTTTTTGTCTACTAGCCATATTTGCCTGTTAGTTTAATTTTAATGTTAATATCTTACTTATTAATTTGTAGAATTATTTTACGTATTTTGCATATTAATCCTTTATCCTTCATATGTATGTGTGTATTCTCATCTTATGCTGTTCTTAAATTTAATGTAGTAAAATTTATTAATATTTACATATATATTTTGTAATTTTTGCTTCTATTATAAGAAATAAGTTCTTACTCTGTGGTAATAAACTTAGTTTTCTACATTACCGTATTCAATTTTCATTTTCTTTTGTTTTAGTTTTGCTTTTCCATTGTATTTCTTCTCATGTCATTTCATAAGAATATGGTCATTCCATCTAAACATTAAATTGTATTGCCATAAACATCTTATTATATTCTTTATTATCAGTAGTTATGTATCTTTTTATTCCTAATATTAATTGTGTTCTTTCTCTTTTATTCTTGATAAATTTCACTATAAGCCAATCGTTTCCATTTTTTTAAGCATCAGTTCTTGGCATTGCCAAATATTTCTATGGATTTTGTGTCTAGTTCATTAATTTCTGACTGTATTACTTCTTTTCTTTAGTTTTTGGGTTAATTTTTCTGTCTTTCTGTAATGTCCTGAGATGCATACTTGTGCATTAATATATAGCTGTTTATCTTTTTAATATTGACATTAAGCATATGTGTATGTATGTGTATATGTGTGTATATGTATGTATATCCCTCTAATATTCCTCTAAGTACAATTCACTCTACATCTCCTAAGTTTTAATATATAATATTTTTAATATTCATCACCACAAAATAGTTCTAGTTTCGTTTATAAAACCCTTTTTGAAGCAATTTTTGTATAAAATTAAAATTCCTGGTTTTAAAACATAGGAAGATGTCTTGTGTCTTGATATATATTTGAATATTAATGATATTTTTAAGTACACACTTTAGACAACAATTTCAATTTTTAAGTTTTTATAAGATATGGTTTATGGGCCAGTATTAGTCAACCTTTGTATAAGTTTCACATAGGCTTGCAAAAATAAAGCATAAAATAAAATTTAATAAATTCTGCTTTTGTTGTTTTTCCTGTTCTATATATGTCATTTAGATCAAATTTGTTAACCTTACTTTCACATTCTTTATACACTTACTTATTTTTCTTTCCTTTTTTTTTTCTTTCTGTTCATAAGGATAGACTCATGTGTTAATATGACTTCTCTGTAAAATCTTCAACTATGGTTTTGGATTTGTCTGTTTTTCACAGTATTTCAGATTTATTTCTGGCTCATCTTTACTTTAAGAGTATAGTAATCTGTGGCCCCAGTTTATTTTGATGACAATTTCCGATTGGATTTCTCCACTTGTGTGGATTTGAGCTTCAACACCTACTCCCCTTGCCTGGAGGGGAAATCAAACATAAAGTTCAAATTTCCAGGAATTGATAACTTTCTAAAAGGAAATAATAGCAGCTTTGGTGATATCCTTATCTCTTCTTATTAAAATTTTCTCTTTAGCTAGAGCTTGACAATTTTTTAATAGATTTTTGATGCTTTTACAAAGTTTGGTTCAGAATTTTGGTATATTGACCTTGCTATTTCTGAATCTTACGCTTGCGTATTTTTTCTTCTATTAACAGTTTAAATCACTATCAATTATTTTTCCATGTTTCTTATTCATAGTTTTACAGAATTTTTAAAAATAACCTCATAAAAAAGTGTAAAATATTTTCATGTATTCAATCTAATAAAAAATATGGTTTTATAAGAAAGGTAGATTATTATCAGTTGTGAGTGATTTGGTTGTCGTCCACCAAGCAATATAATAAAAGTGGTTATTGTCAAGGAGTAGGTAAGGGAGCCAATTACAAAAGCAATATTTAAAAATTGATAGCTTTCATACATTCAGATAATCATGAATAATAATTATACTAGACAAGTAATATTTAGTAATATAACCACAATATAAAAATTCTAAGGCTACTGTTGCTTGACTAATGTAGATGTAAAAATGTCTACATAATTGTGCTGAAAGATATGGATGGATATTGTTTATAGATTTTAAGAAATCAAGAGTTATCCATATTCCCAAATGTATTCAATGACTGATGTAACATTTTGAATTCTTCTCAATTTTTAATTTTAATGAAAATGTATTCAAATCATAAAACTTTTTTTGTTTATTGGTTTGCCTGTTTGTTGCCTAGTTGAACAGGTGAGAGACAGCAGGAGATGCCAGCTTTGAAAAATTTTAAAAATGATTTGGAATTTCATCTGGACCTAAAAGAATAAATAGATTAAATGGAACAGATAACATGTAAAAATAATAACATGGAGCACTTGTGTACAAGATATTTATCAATATCGGTTAAACCAAAACTATGATGATTAAAACTGTTATGTCAGTTGATTGAGTATAAACACAACAAGACAAAATTATGGACATCTCTGTAATAATATGGTAACAAGTGACACTGCAAAAAAATGAGATAAGGAAATGTCATTGAAAAAGATGTTGAGACCCTTAACTGTTTTGGAAGTTAAGTACAAATGCTTATTTCTACCTACTTCGAACTAAATTCCAGACTGAACACGGTGGAAATAGATGCAGCAATCTTTGTATCTCCTCAAGGGTATGAAATTGTGTTTTAGTATTGAAGAAACAAAAGAAATAAAATTATATTTGCAAATAAGACTTCTGTCCCTCCCAATCTTAACAGTGCATTGGGCATCACTTAAGGTTGTTTTATTATTTGTTTATTTTTATCCCTGAGCCCTGAGCCTTTTTCCATCAGACTCCTTCATGATGGAAATGAAGACATTATATTTTAATTAGTTCCTAATATCAATCTTACTTTCCCACGGTCACGTTAGGTCAAATTCAATAAATTAGACCAGTCCTGTCCAATGTAAATATAATGTGGGACACATATATGATAAATTTTTTAATAGTAATTTTTTTTTAAAAGTGAAACTGATTTTACTGCAGTATTTTAGTACATATATCTAAAATTTTATTTCACAGGTTGACAATAGAAATTTTATTAATGAGATTTTTTAGATTATTTTATTTATACTGTCTTCACAATCCCTTCATTTCACTCTTACAGCACATCTAATTTCAGACTAGCCCATTTCGAGCACTTAATAGACACGTGTGGCTAGTGGCTGCTGTATTGGACTATATTTTGCTATTTCAAGTGTAATCTGAGGCCAAGAGCAAGGGAACCACCTGACTAATGAAACTGAGTGACAGTTTGTCCCATTCGGACAAAGCCCCTCAAAAGTTTTGATGAAAGCAAATTTTGTCCTTGGTCCCCCAAAGTTGAAAGTGATTTAGGATCCAGGATCTGGGCTCTCTAATTAAGGAGCTAAGATTTACAACTAGCAATTGAGGAGGGGAGTACAAAGAAGGCAGCTGGGCAAAGGAAATGTTATCTACGTGATAAGGAGTGCCATAAATCAGATTCATTAAGTTCCCAGGATCAAAGACATTATCTTGATAGATACCCTTGAGATGTTTCAGGGACAGAGATCAAAAGTTTCCCAGCCGTTGGAATGTGCTGACCAGATGTGGACTACAAGGATCCTAGACTGATCAGAGCCAAAGGAATGCTAAGTTGAGACCAAAAGCTACTTCTTTGTCCTCAGAGATTCAGCCGATTGGAAATGTCCACAGGCTACTCATGCAACACCAACCCACAACTCTTTCCTTTAAAAATCCCTGCCTGCAAACTTTCTAGGAGCTCAGGTATTTTCGACATTAGTTGCTTCTGCTCCAATTACTTGGCCTTGTAAATAAACACCTAATTTCCCCCACTGCAACCTGATGTCAGTCTCCTGGCTTAGCTGTGCTAGGGTGGGGGCACCCAAGTTTGGTTCGGTAACAGTTCTTGTTAGAAACGCTGAATCTCAGACCATAATTTAGACCTACTAAGTCAATATCTACACTGTGACAAGATCCCCAGCTGATTCATAGGATCAGTAATTGTTCCAAAAGCAATGGATTTAGAATATTTACACATTAACCATTTCTGAGCACCAAAAAATATTATTTAAACCAGACAAACTAGAAAGAAACCTTGCTATAAATTTACCTGAGAAAATAAAGGTTAAATTATTTGTAAATCATTAATTTCCAAAGGATAGATTGAATTTGCAGATGTTAACAGAAATATTTTCAGGTGTAACTGATAGGAATATATTTAATTTTAATAATCATGGATTAGTTTATGAATTATGTGTCGGTATCAGAATGTATTAGAAAATGTAATCAGCCCATTTCAGCTGTGGCATCATGACTGCTACAGTTTAAAATTGAGTAAAAGTGGGTAGAAATATAGTGGCCTACTTTAAACAGACCCGTAGATTACAGATCCTCAAACGTGTCCCTGAATACTGCTTTTATTAAAATAACATTTTTTATCACAGTATAAAAAGTGCAGCTGATAACTATCAATAATGTGAATTCTCTTGATACTAAATTTTTGCATGTATTACTGTGGTCTCTTCTAAAAATGGATAATCTTTTAGATTGCCAGCTTCGTATGAATACATAACTGCTAAATTAAATTGAACTTTCCTGTCATTTCTATTGAAACAATTTTTATAATCTGAATATAAGCATTGTAATGGAAATCATGAGAATTAATGCAAAGTGTAATCAAAAAAATCTTAAATATTTAGACATGAGGATTACATTTTCAATGTATCTATTATTTTGTAAAAGCACCAATTGCAAAAGAAAATAAAATATTTGGCAGAGACAAAACATTAAAAATTTGGGTTGAAATGGACTGGTGATAAAAAAATCTATTACATTCTTTGTCATTTCTTGGAGTTACAAACTTTGGAATAAAATTATTCAACTGCAAGTATCATATATCATATAAAGACCAATATGAGAAATCTGTAAAAGGTTTTAATAAGGGGCATAGACATATACCATTACAGAAATGAAATGTGCAGAGTAGTAAGTGATGAAAATTCAAAAGTCATGCAAGTTCTCATTTTTAAATGATCCAATTTAATTTTAAACATCAGAGATGTTAAAGTGATGGGTAAAAGTTTTACCAAACATGATGCCAAAGAGAGTGTGAAAAAATAAATGAAGCTAAAAATGAATAATAAGGGATTTATCTTATATAACACAGATTATCATAGCAGCATAAGTATTTACTGAAAACATAAGCAAAAACTATTAACCAGAGCATGGCAGAGTCAATAAACTTAAGCAAAACAGATTATTTTCAAATATTGCCAACTTTGCTATGCTTTTTATGTTTTTCGTGAGAATATTTAATTCAGTCAATTTTTCTAAGTCATTCACTTGAGATCACATACTTTGGAAATGCCAAATATAACATTATCTGGAAGCAAAGTATGTGAATAATTATAGACGTACTTCTCTAATAAGAGTCCTCTCGATAACCTAAGCCATTGCACCAGCAGCAAACTCTACAAACTGTTATCCCAATGCCCTTTGCTGCCATAGACATGCAAAGATAACATTTAAGGGAAGTATTTAACCAGTGTTAAACTGGTTACATATGTTCAGAGTAGCTGCTGAATTCTGAATTTTCCTCTTTCTAAAGGCAATGTCTAGAACACCTCCCCTCGGGGGACTAGCTTTCCTGTAGCTACCCTCTTTATGCATAAGTCTATCTCCTCTTTCAACAAAGTGTTGCTAGTTTAAAAAATAAATAAATAAATAAAATTAACTTTTTTATCCAAAAAATTTTTGGTTTTCACATTAAAATGACTCATTATTTTAATACGACATTTCAGTTACTTAGATCATAAGTATGATTTGGGCTGGCTTTGATTATCAGATCTGTACATCAAACATAAATATAATTATAAAAATAAGTCCAGCATGCTTTTTTGGAGATGTTTGAAATAAATCATAAAAGGTGTTCACAAATATTTTGTAAACCACATGACAGTGATAATAAATGAAGATTATTTTTATGTTTTCCATTAAATGGGAGATATTACCAAATAAGCTAACATTTTCAGAAGAGCAGATTCTGGAAATGCTTTTAGGTGATTTCTTGAAAAAAAAAAGTCACTTTCGTCATTTAGAATAGTAGATTAAGATCAAAGTCCAATATTATCAAAGAAAGCTCTTAAGTATGTTTTTTTTTGAAAATATATACCCAGATTTGTTGAAATAATTGTTTTATAAAATGAAATCTAGGAAATAAATCATATCCTTTGCAACCACTCTTTTCTTCATTTAACATTAATTAATATCAAGGCAAATATCTCCAAATCAACTATAATAAAAATACTCCATTATTTTCCCTGGCAAAATCTGTAAATTGTAAATTTCTAAAAATTAATTACATAATTACTTCTCATTATTTATGTTTTAGTAAATTCATTTTCAAACTAATTTTTTTTGTTGTTTTTTTAATCTTTAATATAATATGTGATTCTGGTTTCTCTTTAAAATTAATAATATAGAGTTTCTCATATAATTACATTTAAATAAAAATACATATCGAGTCAGAGAATAAGTTTTAAATAGACCATTTATAGTAAAGGTAGGACAAAAAAAAAATTATGCAGAAATCTACATTTCCAGTGCAAGGATGACTAAAATTTGGGAAGTCTGACTCAGAATATTTAGGAGACATTATTTAAAGCACTTATTTTATCTGGAGTCAATACATTTTTTTCTTCTGTGTATTAAATCTTTATAACTGACTCTTCTTATTCAGCTCTAAATTTCAGTATCCTCCTAATTTAACTTATTGCCTTATAGTTATAATAATTTAAAATAATTCTTAATTAAGTATTTTACATTTTTCCACATTTTTAAAGAATTCTAAGATTTTTTTTATCAAATAACAATGAATTTAATAGGACTTTTTAATTTTTTCAGTTATATGAAGAAGGTTTTGAAACATTATTCTTAATACCATGTATTCTGGCAGGATCTCAAGATTGAAAATACAAGTGCTACCTGCCAATTTAAATGTAAAGAATGCATTGATATCATACTCAAGCTCTGTCAGAAAGTTTTTACAAAATAACTACTTTGTTTTAAAAATTGAACATTTTCTTGATATTGTTTCACTAATTCTTGCCTATGATATAATATTGAAAGGTTCTTTTTAGAAATGAAAAATGTTATTAAAATGGAAGAGGGATGGTATTTAGGTATGTTGTTTAACTATAAATGGATATTCTGAATCTCTAATATTTAAAAATTCTAGAGTAATCATTTTATTTGATAACCCTTTCTCCATAAAACTTGAGCAATTTTTCAGAGATAAAGACAGGTGATCCAATTTCAATGTACATTGACATAATCAAGAAATTGTACTTAAAATTAGTTAGGTCTCATTTGGCCAGCGAAAAACAAAATGCATTGAGTGATGTGGGCTCTGGCACCTTGATAAACCAATAAAGTTATACTGACATCTGCTGATGGATGGAGCCAGACTTTTATCTGGATAATGTCCACCTATGGCTGGTATAAAATTCCTAATAATACTGAACATGTAGAGGTAGAGATAACCCCCAACCTTTTTGGGTAAACAATACCAGGTACTTAGGACTTTCCACTACCAGGTGATTGAGACTTTCCGTTATCAGAAGATAAGGACTTTCCGTTGCCAGGGCGAAGGTACTTTCCAAAGAGCCCAAAGTTCACCCAGTTCCAGGAAGGGCCTAACCAAAAAAGGGGTGGGCTATTGGCCAATTCCCCAGTTCCTCGTATGTGTACCACCCCACTGAAGGCCACCAACGAAATTAAAAGTCTCCTCAGATGACCAATAAGCTGTGTACAACTCATCCTGTTGCCAAAGTCTGCTTACCAAACTGAATAAAATGTACTTGTGTTAAGAGCTCGGGGCCGCTTCTGTCCTGGAGATGGAGTGACCCCAGCATCCTGGAATAAAAAAACCTCTTGCTTGATTGCAGCTATCTCTATCTCCTGGTCTTTGCAAGATGAGCCTTCCCAACAAGTAAGATTCGTGCTTTCGGGCCAGTCTTACAAACACTCATGGATTTCCTTTATAATACCATAAAAATCTTACCTAACCTGACATTGCCCTCTGAATATATCTACTTCATATTTTCACTTACCAGGTGTTGTCAAGTGAAGAAAGTGACATAGACATCAGGTATAGATATTTAATTTAGAAATATAACATGGCAATTGGAACAGAGCTCTAGTTCATGAAATTTCTAAAAAAAAAAAAAGCATGTCAATCATCAAATAGAAATCTGAGGATCAAAATTCAGATAAGCATATGGAAGCTGAACAACATAGATCACAATTTTAAGAATTTCTGCCTTATCCGTCAGTAGGAAGAATGAAGGTTGATACAGAGACAATCATTTTTTAAAGCAGAGCCTTCAAACCAGGAGCTGAGGACCATGGAATGAATGGAAGGAAAAACTGTTCTATTTACTGCTTTGTTTCCAGTTCCTAGAAGAGTATAGCAGAGAGGCTATTAATAAATACAGTAAAGCAAACTCATAAAGGAACATACAGTGTTCATGAAAAGGAACATACAGACTACTAGAAAATGGTCATTTTTCTAAATTTGTCTGTATAATTATTACATTCATAAAAATTCAAAAGAGATACATTTAGAAACTAATTATAAATTTCATATGGAAAAGTGTATATGTAATTATTGGATTCATATACAGAAACATATTAAAGCACATTTTAAATTCTAAGAGTTAAAACTGAACAGGGATACAATGAAGAGAGGTATGGATCTAGTTTCATTCTTCTCCACATGGATATACAGTTTTCCAAGCACCATTTACTGAAGAGACTGTCTTTTCACCAATATAGGTTCTTGGCACCTTTATCAAAGATCAGTTTACTGTGTGTACCTGGGTTGATTTCTGGGTTCTCTTTATTCTGTTCTATTGTTCCATTTATCTGATTTTATGCTAGTACCATGCTGTTTGGGTTACTATAGCTTTGTAGTATAATTTTAAGTTAGTTTGTGTAATGCTTCTGGTTTTACTTTTTTTGCTCAGGATTGCTTTGGCTATTCAGGGTCTTTTGCTGTCCCTTTGAATTTTAGTATCATTTTTTCTATTTTTGTGAGCATGTTCCTATTGAATTGAATTAAGTATTACTATCAGTTTCCAGATTTGTCATGCTGCAATCAAAATATATTGTTTAATAAGAAAAAATAATTTAAAAAACATTGAATCAGTAATATCTTTGCTTTTTCTTAAGGTGTCTTCAAAGAAATTCTGATGTTTATCAAGCAGGTGGTAGTACTAATGCGACAGAGAGCATTTGTGTTTTAAAACTTCTTCAGTCTTTCTTATTTACTAAATACCTTCTGTTGAGTAGACTGTCACTCTCCAAATTATTAATAATGCAACAGAGTCCTTAACTTTGTCAACTGATTGAGGTCCAGACATTACATAAAAGCAAACAGTTTTCTCCTGGTTCATTGGGTGGAGTAACATTGTCAAAAATGCACATTGCAATGAAGACAGCAAAGCAAGGAAAAAAATCCACTCTTTCTGGCTCAATAATTTTATCGCAACAAAATTTATACTAAAAATACAAAAGACGCTTAAATCTACCTGGGCCAATATTAACAAAAGACACAAAAAGTACATTTTTCTTTTATTTCTTTGTTTTATAAAATGCATTGAAATTTATTTTGGGCCCAAACTAAGTATAACATTAAGGATTCACTCATTATAAACAAAAATCACCAGTGAAAATGTAGGGAAGTGAAAAGAAGAGAATATGAAACATAACAAAACAAAAATTCTAGCTCTAGTAGAAAATTAAAATCAGCTTAGACTTAAGTTAATGTTGTGCTCTCTTCTATATTTAAATAACCCTTAATTTCTGAATTTAAACTATTTTCTGAGATAATGTATTGAAAAAATCTCTTTTTATGTACAAGATCTTAATTATCTATATGTGGCCTACATCAAACCACCAAATTTCATACAGGACATAAATAATTAGATTCCATTCTTGGAAGGTTAATCTACTGATAAGTATCAAATAGGAAATTAGCAGGAAAGCCTGAAATGCTGAGGGAAAAAATTTGAGTTGGGAATTATTTGAGTACATGTATATTTAAGTCCTGGAAATGGGAAAGATCACCCAGGGAGGGAATGTATACAGAGAGAACATGGTTAAGCACTGATATTTAGAGGCCAGTTAGAGCACAGGAGAGAGAGAGCCCGAGGAATAATCAGGAAACAAGAACACAAGGTGCACCAGAAGACAAGAGAGAATTGCCTTCAAAAGGCAAAAGAGGGGGGCTGAACCCGTGGCTCTCGGGGGAGTGCGGCGCTGGGAGTGCCGAGGCTGCAGGTTCGGATCCTATATAGAGATGGCTGGTGCACTCACTGGCTGAGGGAGGTGCAGATGACACCAAGCCAAGGGTTGTGATCCCCTTACCGGTCACAAAAAAAAAAAAAAAAAAAGGCAAAAGAGGTCAGTCATGCCAATTGATGCTGGAAGGTTGAGGAAGAGAAGAAATAGAAGTTTTCACTGCACATGGTAAGATGGAAATCACTGCTACACGGGGAAGAGAAGTTTCTGTTATACGTTGGATGTGGAAGTAATCCAGTGGGTACTATCTTTCCTCTTCACATATTGTTTATACTTAATCTAGGCTCTCATCAATTCCTACTGGATTTGTCTCCTAAATATATAATAAATCTATCTTTTCCATACCTACTACCAGGGCCTTTGTTTACATATTCATCAAATAGCACCAATACCTTTCTAGTACTTGCTTGATTGATAACCCATATTCTAGTCTTGCCTTCCTCTAACACATTCTCCGGATAACTATCAATGATCTTTCAAATACTAATATACAGATATAATCCAAGATAATTTTGCAAATATAAACAATTCCTACAGACTAAGAGCCATGCTCCCTGATTTCAAGTTGTTGCCTGCCATAGTCTGGCCTCTCGACCTCTCCATCACCATAAATGTACACACGTGCCCATCCCGCTACACAATTCATGTTCAGCTGAACAACCATTACATTTTTTTAAAGAGCATGCTGTTTCTCATTGATATATCTTTGCTCATGGGGGACCTTTACTTAGATTATCTTCACCCCTTCTTTACTCACCATTTACCTCTCAAATTTGCACTGATATTTATAGAATTAGCTTCGTGCTACTCATAAAGGCCAGTCTTTCCTCAAATCTTTACCCACGGATTGTTCTCTGATATTTTGCATAAATTTCTATCATTAAAAATAAATGACATAATGTATTAGTTTTAGTCCCTCTCTCTCACTCCTGGAGCACAAGGCTATTCACTTGTTTGTCTTTAGTCACTCATATAGCATCAAAACATACTAGGAGCTCAACAAATATTGAATGACAAATGGGTAAATAATACTTATCCTATTTGGGGATGATGTGTAACAAAAGCCTGAAGATATTGTGTAGCATGAAATGTCAAATAGTAGGACATGAGGAAAAAACAAAACAAAACAAAAGCCAAAAACAAAAAAACAAAAAAAACTTAACACATCCCTAATATATTAATTACATTTTATATTAATGTAAACATAATTTTATTGTCATTCATTCTTTTTACTTCTTTATAAGAACCTTACAAACATAATATTTAAACCAAATGTCCATAGTCTTAAATAATTAGAAAAAAGATAATTGAATATCTTAACTATAACTCAAATATCTATTATTTAAGGGAGATAAGAAAACAAATATATCCGTTTCACACATTTCATATATAAAAGGATATGTCACAATTTATATGTATTCTACTCAGTAAATTCAATTCTAGATAATAGGGGAATATGAATAGATTTTCAATTGGTTTAATTTTAGTTCTGAGTTATAATGGAATAAATTTTATTTTTTCTTGTCTACTTTGTGGTTTTCTGTCATGAAATAGTTTCTTGTACCCAGAGTTTCCATTAAAGTTAATTACTTCTTCGATTATAGAGAACATTTGATGCAGTTTCTATTTTACTAAGACAATTTCAATAAAAGTAGTAAACATAGAATGTTTTGCCAGGCATGAATTTAGAATATTATACATGCAATTTCTAGGAAGTCATTATTCAAAAGGAAGTAAAAATTGCTTAGTTTATTCATGATATGTGGTTTCATTACAATGTAAGCTAATTTTATCTCTCAAATATTTGGAGGTTAATGGTCCTGGGATTATATATGGGAAGCAATATTCTGACAATTTCAGAAGTCAGAAAACTATTACTCTTTAGAACAAGACAAATAATAGTAATGATATAAACCAATGCTGCTGTATAATTTTTGTGACTTTCAAAACAAAATCAATTTTATTATCAAAATGATAATATGTCTAACTGACCATTGCCTTCTTCATCTTACTGTGCATAAGAGTTTTAGGCATATTTCTAAATTAAAAATAACAATAATTAACAAAAGTTACTAGTTATCAAGGCAAGAATTGTTTTTTAGCCATATTTTATTCTGTAAATATGTAAAGTTTATGTATCATTCTCCTAAGCACACTAACATTATTTAGTTTTAATATAAGTTATATTTGGCCTACATCAAAGAGAATTCTTCAAATATATCAGCATTCCCCTTAAATAAGGAATAGTTTTAAAATTAATAGTCTAGATATTTTTAGCTAAGAAATATTTATTCAGGCAAGATCAAGATAAGATTCAAGATTATATAGAAAGGATTTGAAATCCACTGTATTACTTTGTTGTTTTATGCTTTAGTGTCCTTAACTGGGAATATTCATATAGAATCCTTACTTTGATCTATATTTTCATTTATTTGGAGAAAAAAAAAACAAAAAATGGAATTTTGGGGTCAAATAATAATTGAATGTATCATTTTCTAAAAAAATTTAAAAACCTGTTTTCAAAATGGCTGTATTATGTGAGGTTTCTATTAGGCCTCACAGTCAGCTTAACACAAGAACATCTGCTATCTCTCACCCTGCCTCCTCCATTTCCCTCAAGTCAGGTACGTTCTGATAAGGACATTTGGTACAACTCACCCTGTCCCCATACCTCCTCCCTTTCTCTCAGGCTGGTGCATTCTGATAAAAATATCTTGTATGAAGCAAAAAAAAAAAAAAAAAAAAAAAAAAATCTGCAAACCAGAAAATCTGCAAAGCCATTACAGAATGCTGAGTGCTCAGAATTGTTTCCCAAACCTTTCCCAGACAAACCCTATAAAGTCTCTGCTAGTCTGTAAGAGGGCGGAACACTAATTATTCTGTTTTCCCTCCAGGTTCTCTGGAGTAAACTCCCTTGCTTGATAATGTTTGTCTCAGTGTTTCATTCTGTTTGTCTTGCTGACCTATCAGTTTCCACCATTAATATGTGAACATTCCAGTTGTTTCACATCTTCAGCAACACTTGGTATTGTCCTTTCTTTGTTCTTTTTTTTAAAGACATTTTAGTGAATCTGTATTGGTATTTCCTTGTGTTTTTATTTGCATTTATTAATGACAAAAGATATTGAACATCTTTTATGTGGGTATCAGCCTTTCAACTACCTTCTGTAGAGAAGTTTATGCACGAATCATTTGCCCATTTTTATTGATTCTCTGGTGATTATTGAGTTCTAAGAAAGAGTTCTTTTTAAAGAATGGCTACAAGATTTCAATCAGATGTTATGTTCTAAAATATCTTCTTCCAGTCTGTAGATTGTCTTTTTTGTTTGTTTAGAGGGTTCTTTAAAGAGCAAAAGTTTTGAATTTGCCAAAGGATAGCTTATCAATGCTTTATTTTGGGGGGTATATAATCCATTTCTGCTGCTTATGACACAATATATGGAACTGGGTAATCTATACAGAAAATCAAATTCATTGCTTACAGTTTCAGAGGCTCAGAAGTCCAAAGTCCAGGAAATACATCTGGTGAGGGTCTTAGTGGTGACTTAAGTGAGGCAGGGTATCACATTGTGAAGTGGCGGAGCAGAGAGAGCAGAGGAAGCAAGACAGACTCTCCTGTTCTTTTAAAGCCCTTAGAACCATGCCACTGACCATCATTTTTAATCCATTCAATACATCATGGTCCTGTAAACTAATCTCCTCTTCAAGGCTCCACCTTTCAGTTACCATAATAGGATTTCCTGACCTCTTAACAGTCACAGTGGGGCTAAGTTTCTAATACATAAAACTTGGGGGACACAATGCAAGCCTCAGTGAGTTTGGGGGGACATAATTCAATCCACTACAGGAGTTTTGTATTTTCCATGTCCTGCATAAGAATTCTTTCCTAAGCCAAGGTCATATATTTTCTCCTATGTTTAATTCTAGAAGTTTTATAGTTTTAAGCTTTGTGTTTAATTCTGTGATTGATTTCTGAATAAGTTTTTATAGATGTTTTAATGTATAAACCAAGGTTCATTTATTGCATAAAAATATCCAATTTCCCAGCATTCAGGTATGTGGATAAATGAAAAGAAAATCACTCCAAGCCTTACTTCCAAACAGAAAGTGTTTTCTTGAATGCTTTGGACAGCTGAGCTCCTAGGGTAACCAAGTGGACTCATAACTAAGGAGACAGATGTCCTGGAGGGAGAGATGAGATATGAGCAAAGGCTCAGGAAAGATGTCAGCAGAGACCAAAAAGAAGAGTTCAACAAATTTGTGGAGGACAAAGGCCTGGAGACTATAAATATAGGACAAGTTGTCACTCACTCTCCTACAGACATTTTCTCCATGAACACCACTGGATGCTCAAGAGAAGTTAAGGGGAGTCCTGAGAAGTCTTCACTCATGGAGCACACCTAGGGAGAAGAAATAGCAGCAGTTGCAATGGAGGCACAGAATAACACCAAAGCCCTTCCTCCTATTTCAAACTCTGTTGCCTATAGAGTAGTAGAGAATCCCATTGCAGCTGGCAGGAGGAAAGAAGAAAAAAAAAAATTCTCTGCTTAAGGGAGAGTCAGGAAAATTTTTTTTACTCAGAAATATGCAAGGGGAGGGACACAAGCAATACAAAGGCACATTCATGAGTCATACCAGGCCTGCCTTGTCTGAGCCAAGTCAGAATAATAGGTAATAATAAATAGGCAATAAATGGTAAACCATTATCACCATTAACACAGATCATTACTAGAGGAATCTAAAGTCCATGTCACCTTGATGGTATTAGAGCAATAGTATCACTCCCAGCTCACATCCTAATTACTCAAAGCCCCATAATAAAGGCCTAGCAGAAGAAAAGATGTACCCAATTCCAGGCATTAAAAGCATTTATGTCACTTTCTAATGACCTATTTAAGATGTCTGGTTTCCAACAACAAAACAAAATCATGAGGAATACAGAAAGGGGGGAAAAAAAGCAACACATCTCCAAGCAATAAAGCAATCATCAGAACCATATTCAGGTACGACATAAATAATAGAACAATTTCTCCAGAATTTTTAAATAATTATAATTAAAATATTAAAGACTTTAATTGAAAAATTATACACTAACATCAAGTAGGTCTTGTATATCTCATCAAAGTAATTTCAGCAGAAAGATTAAAACCATAGAAAGAATCTAAAGAAAATCCTAGAAATGAAAAAAAAAACAAAAACACAGTTTTAGTATTCTGTGAAATTGACTTGATAATAAAGAAAAAACAAAGATTTTCACAAACAAACAAGCTTTGGTAATTAATTGTCCTCTTATCTACTCTACAAGAAATTTTGAGGGGAGTTATTAAGGCAAAAAGAATATGACATTAGATTCAATTTGGATGTACACAAAGAAGGACAAGTACTGGCAATGGAATATGGAAAGGTAAAACAGACTTCATATTTTTCTTAATTTTAATCAGTCCACAAGATATTTGCATAAATCAAAAGTAATAATACATTTGTTATTATAACATTTGTAAAAATAAAGCCTATGACAACAATAGCACGAGGAATGAGATATAGGATCTGGGACTATAATGTTGTAAAGATAAATACATTATACACGAAAAGGTGATCTATTATTTGAAGGTAGAATTTTGTTACTTACAGATACATATTTTAACCCTTAAAGAATCCCTAAAACTTATGGGACAAGAATGACATAAGCAATAAGCCAATAGTTAAGATAAAATTGAATCTTAAAAAATGCTTAACCTTAGAAAAGAAAAAAAAAGAAAAGAAAAGAAAAGAAGAAAAAGATACATTAAAAAAAAGAAGAAAAACTGCTAGAAAGGTGGTATGTTTTGATCCAATCATAATAATAATCACATTAATTGTAGGTGGTCAAAATACAGCAGAAATGGTCAGATTGAGTAATTGATTTGAGACCTTTCTTTTGTAATGTAAGTGTTTTTGATATAAATTTCTCCCTACCTATCGTTTTATCAGCATCCAACAAACTTTAATATTCTGTAATTTTATTTTATTTTATTTTTATTTAAACATAGTTGATTGTACATATCTGTGGGGAACAGAGTTGAATATCAATACTTGTGTGCAATATATGATGCTCAAGTCAGGATAATTAGTATATTCAACATTATACAATGTGATTGTTTTTTGTGGCCCTTTACCAGTTATTCCCTTACACCCTCTCCTTGTCCTTTCCCCACCTCTGGTAACCTCAGTTCCGTTTTCTCTTTTCGATAGCCTAACATGAGCAGTAGTTGTGGCCAAGTGGTTATGGCAATGGACTAGGAATCCATTGGGGTCTCCCCATGCAGTTTTGAACCCTGCCATCTACAGATATGAAAGTCCAACATATTATTGTGATTGTTGCATCTTTCTTTAATTTTCTTAATTAATTAATTTTTTTTTTTTTTTTAGCTGCCACTTAGGAGTGAGGACTTGCAGTATTTCTCTTTCTGTGCCTGGTGTGTTTCACTTAACATAATTTTCTCTAAGTTCATCCATGTTGCTGCAGATGGCAGAATTTCATTCTTTTCTATGGTGGTATTCCATTGGTAAATATACCACGTTTTTCTTACCCAGTCATCCTGTTGTGGAAGAAGTCACCCAAGGAAACGCAAATACTGGGAGAGATGGAGAAGTCGGATGCTAGCAGTCTCAGGGGAACTAACATTCCAAAAACCTGAGCCTCGCGTGCAGGCAGAACTGGAGTTATATACCTTTCTTGAGCAAGCCGCAAGCCTGCATTTCTATTGGCTCCTTGTCTGTATCCAGGCATGGTCCCCTAAATTGGGGGTCTTTAACAGGTGCTTAACTGGGTCAATGGCTTTGGGTACAGGGCTTCATCAGGTGGTTGGTCAAAATGGGTCACAGAGACAGGAGCATGTGTTTTTAGTGGACTTTCTGCAGCGCCAGCTAGAAAACAACCGCATCTCTCACCCACACAGGAAATCTGACAAGCTGAGGGTTAGTTCAGTCATTCACTAAGACAGGAAGACCAAGCCGGCAAGCTTGGAAATCACAAAGCTACAGAGCTTAGAAATGCTTTTAGCTGTTAACCCTTAAACATAACTCCAGATATTTTTTACATAAAGACAGATATTAGTTGAAAAACTATAATAAAGATTTAAACAAGGGTAGAACAAGGAATCTAGCCACTTTAATTCAATAACGGACATTTAGGTTGGTTCCAACCCTTGGCGATTGTAAATAGAGCTGCGAAAAACATGGACATACATGTATCCCTTCAACATCATGACTTTCATTCCTTCGGGTGTATACCCAGCAGTGGAATTGCTGGATCCTATGGCAGTTCTGTCTGTCGTTGTTTTAGGAAACTCCACACCATTTTCTATAATGGCTGCACCAATTTACAGTCCCACCAACAGTGTAGGAGGGATCCCCTTTCTCTGCATCCCCACCAGCATTTGTTATTCTCTTTCTTTTAGATAATATTCAGTCTAACTGTGATTTTATTTTATTCAATGCAACATACTCTTTAATTTCTCTCTTGATTTTTTAATGGACCCCAGGATGATTTAGTTTAGTTTTGTTTTGTTTTTTACTTTTTGGTTTCTAAATATTTAAGAATTTTCTAAATATTTTGGTTATATATTTTAGTTTGATTCCCTGTACACAGAGATCATAGTTTACTTCATTTAGTACTTTTGAATGTGTTGAAACTTATTTTATTGCCTAGAATATGGTCTATTTAGGTAAATGTGTTGTGTGCACTTGCAAAGAATGTGTATTCTGCTGCTGTTTGACGGGGTGCTCTAAGATGTCAATTAGGTAAAATAAGTTTACAGAGTTTTTAAAATCTCCTATAAGTGATCTTGTATAAGTAATGTGTCATTTTCCAAAGTTTTTGTTTGTTTGTTTGTTTGTTTTTTGAAGTTCACATTCTGATTATAACTGGGGAGAAAGATAAACAGCAGTAGCGAACATGAACATGGGTGTGGTTTGGTTTGAGAGTATCTATTTTGTGATATGAGTGAGTGAGGGTAGAGGTGTACGTTTTGTAGCAATGCATTGATTTCTTCATGTTTTCAATACAATTTCCTGCATACGTGTTTTATAGAAATTAAAACATTTCAAAACAATAAAATGGTATTTTACACATATACAGAGAAACCTTATATAGCTATGTATGCCTGCTCTTTTTTGTTTCTTACATGGAAACATGTTATGCATCACGTATAGCATCTTCTTTCTCTTTTGTATCAAATGGTATCTTAAAAAGTATTCTGTATTAGTATATGATTATATGCCAATGTAATTTCATTAAAAACTAGCTTTTATATACCTTTAAGACTTACAAATATCTTGAATTAGAAAGTCTAACATGGTCAACAAATTAGATATTTGTTTATTCTGCATGAAAATGTGTTACATGTTGCTTTTCCAGGTTGGTAATTAGAAAGCCATTGCTTTGTAAATGCACCATAATTTATTTTACCAGTTTCCTAACTACCGATCCTTAAGGTTTTCCAAATTTTTGTCTTGTTAATCTATAAGGTAAATTCCCAGTAATTCACCTTCTTAATTGGTTAAACAAATATTCATTCTCATCACTGATATAAAAGAGTAACTGTTTGCAAATAGCCTCTCTAAATTATTTAATTAGCAGTGTGTATTTTTCGAATCTGACAGATTAAAAATTGGTATTACACCATAGTTTGAACGTACGATTATTTTATTAAGACATAGATTAGATGTATATTAAAACATATAAGTAACATTTTTTATTTTTTGTCAGTAGATAGCCTGATCCCTTTTTATATTTGCCCATTTTTCTACTTGGTTGTTTATGTTCTTATTTATTTTGCATGCAATATTGAAAACATAAGATCAAAAGTCACCATGGAAGGTACTGTACTATTGTGTTTTTAACACTGATACTTTATAGTGAAATAAGCATAATATTGATGCCAGATGTTATATTGAGGTCTTAGTAGTTTAATTCTTTTACAATGGCTTTCTATTAATCCTACACTGCATATTCACTCAGAACAAAGTACCAATAAGTGATCAACACAAATGAATTGTGAATTCAATTTCTACTACACTGCTAGGCTGTGAGTTATAGAAATCATGTTACTTCTAGGCTACATACCTGTACAGCCTGTTAATATACTGAATACTATAGGCAATTATAATGAAATGATAAGTATGTGTGTATCTAAAGACATATTACTTTATTTTTATATACCTAAAGATATATTATTTTATTTGTACTTTTAATAAAGTACATCCTTGGACAATAACCCAGCTGAATTTCTTGACTTTTACTTTCCCTAAATAAATGGTTATTTTTAATATACCTAATACAGTCATGTGCATTCCTATTGCCTAGTGCTGTCATAGCCATTGTAAGGTCATAGTGCAATTACATTATTTTTTTTAATAAATTTAGTGTAGCCTAAGTGTACAGTATTTATAAAGCCTACAGTAGTGTGCAGTCATGTCTTAGGCCTTCACAATCACTCACCATTCACTCACTGACTCACAACTCACCAAAAGCCACTTCCATTCCTGCAAGCTTCACTCACAGTAAGTGCCCTATACAGGTGTATCATGTTTTACTTTTTATGCCATATTTTTACTGTACCTTTTCTATGTTTATATATCTTTAGATACACAAATACTTATTATTGCATTATAATTGCCTACAGTATCCAGTATATTAACAGGCTGTACAGGTTTGTAGCCTAGGAGTAATATGACTTCTATAACTCATAGCCTAGCTGTGTAATAGGCTATACCATCTAGGTTTGTATAAGTACACTCTATGAGATTCACAGAACTATAAAATTGCCTAATAATGCATTTCTTAGAACCCATCCTCATTTGTTAAGTGACACATGGCACATAAAAGCATTGCTGTTGTAAATGCAAATACCAATAATAAAATGTAAAGTAATAACAAACAGCAACAATATAAATTATTTCACAGCAGTCTCAGCCAGGACTAATTAATGTTATGAAGACATTTATATAATGTAAGATGCTATTTAATTGCATAGAAGTGTTAATGGAATAACATGATAAGGATAAAGATTAATAATGAAAAGGAATATTGCATGAACTGAGGGAAAGACATAAACGTTTTTTTTTTTTTTTTAATACAGTTTAAATAGAACGTAAAATAATATCTTTTTTGCTTTTGCTTTTATGTACTGAAATATTTTGGACCCTTCTTGTTGGGGTTGTATTTTAAAATATTAAATACTGACTAGAATGCAATGAAGTTTAATATTTAATTTTTAAAAGTTTAATATCGCTTATTATCATACAATTAAACTATTCCTCAAAATCTTTATGCATAAGTAAAGCTATAAAAATCATAAAACAGCAGGGATCAGAGCAACATATGCTTTAGTCTTCATTAAGCAGCACTAGTCGGCAAAATTTTTCTTAGAAGCATTAACCAGAATTTTGCATAAACTAGGGTATTTAATACACCAGTCAAATATAAGAGCAGTTGAACTTAAGAAATAAAATTTAATTATAATAATGAAATCTTTGGTACATAGAAATTCACTTATTAGAAAATATATCCACATTCTACCTATTCTTGCTACTGTTTAATTAGGTATCTTTACATTTCTATCATACTTCAACGATAATTAAATAGAATAGTGTACATTGAAAGTTCAAATCAGTATACGAAGTTTTTAATGTGTATCTTAACTTATAAATACTTAATAATCTTAGCCTTTAATTGAAAACATATGTCAGTAGAGTGCTTCTTATTCCAAATGTGCAATTATATTTTCATTAACAAAGAAGTTCTTAATTGTGGCAACAAAGCTTCCATTAGAATCAATAATGTTTATTTCATGTTTAGTATTTGTTTATTTTCATATTGTACTGCATTTGTTTGGATCACCACCAAATACCTACCATACACATCTCCAGACTGATCTTTAAAGTTCCAACACAAATGACACCTTTTCTAGGAAGCATCCTCTAGTATCATCAAGAGGCCACCTTCTCTGTTTCTTTGCTTTTGATCAGGCCTATTACTTATGCCTTTGTTATGGTACCTACCACACTTTATTATGATTTATCTCTGTGTCTTCTCTCTTTCCTGTTAATCACAGGCCTCTTTGAAAGCAGGGATCATGCCTTAGTTACTATTCATATTGCTTACTCCAGTATGGTGCAGAGCTCTTTGTAGTCATTCTTACTGAAGGAGTAAAAGACTCTTTGAATTATACAGATTGAAATCGTATGAAGAGAAGTATTACCTATTACTATGGCCCAAGAAAAAACCAACCATGATTTCTATTGTCAGAGAAGGTACATAAAGTGCCGATTGTATATCTTCATAAACAAATACATATAATTTGTCTAATTTTTAGCATAGTGTTATTTAAAATGTGGCATGCGAAAATGGTGATGGAGTTAGTTTGCTCTTTTGCTATTTTTTCAGCTTTATTGAAGTATAACTGTTGAAGGAAAAACTACACATATTTCAAGTGTACACTGATGAGTTTTGACATGTATGTGCATCCATGAACCTACCACCACA